>NC_089839.1:273837009-275268259 GCF_035609145.1 Eleutherodactylus coqui | reverse complement strand
CTCTACCTCTAACACTTAGGCTGCATCCGCACGAGCTACAAAACATCGCTACAATGTGAAGCCCAAGGTTTCCAATGGGTTCTTTCACATGAGCGATGTTTGGTAGAGAGATTTTGTACCCCGTGTGGATGCAGCCCAATTCAGGGGGTCACCAGGGCTTAATCAGTGGACTAATTAAGTATTTACTCCTCCGCTCATCCTGTTCTGTATTGTATTAAGTGCAAATTAATCACACCGTGTCTGTGCCTCGTCATATCTTGTAGGCCTCTTCGGATCTATTCCACTAAAGACCTATTTAGACAACGATTATCGCTCAAAAGATGTCTTGAGCAATAATCGTTGTGTCATTTACAGCGCAAAACGATTGCTCAAATGTTAAGCGATCACCTTGCACTCTGAGCCGAGGATGCGGAACACAAGCGGGGTGTCCCCGCTTGTCTTCTGCATCCAGCTGTTCCCCCCTATTGGAGCGCCCGGCTGCACTAGTGTGCTTCAAATTAACAGTAGCCGTGATGCTCACCTGCAAGCCACGTGCTGCAGAGGAATGTGAAGCACTGAACGGGAAGGCCATGATTCCCAATGATGATCCGCCTGCCTACACAGGCTGTACGAGCGCCAGCAGGGTGGTGGTGATGTCATCAGCTCGTTCGCTTGGGCAAACGTGAATCGTGCAGCTCGTGTGTGAAAGAGCCATTAATGTTTTTGTGCCAGAGTTCATCAGGTGTTATCTGAGGATATAGAATACTTCTCACACCCTCCTTTCTGGAGCCCTCCCCAATTCCTTTGAACAATAGGAAAGAGGGGAAGGGACTTAACTCTTAAATACACAGAGAGGCCAAGGTGACAGCTACACCGCAAGGTCACCGCATCAGCAAAACAAGAGAGCAGAGGCCGGAAGTCTACCACCCGAGCAGAACAATCAGGACTGCTCCCCTCAACTCCTCCGAATATACTCTTACCAACCATACCTCGAGTACTGGCGGTGTGTATATATATATATAAATAAATATAAATAAGTACTACACTCACATGATCACTATAGTTAGAGGTTAAGTACCTACTATATGTGAGAGGAGATTGCCCAGGGTTCACTGAACAGAGAAGGTTGCAGTCCAGATAAGTGCATTAATCCGGTCGAAGGGGTAAAACGCTTTTTAGCCCTGGGCAACTCTACTAAGGCCGGTCTCACACGAGCAGATTCCAATTGCGTAATCCGTGATAGCCCGCCAACATTGAAACAAAATAGAACATTCAGATGAGTAGACAGCAATTGCAATTGCAGTTTGTACTGCGCATGCCCAACAGTGAGATTCTGCGGTCATCCGCAATAAAGGGATGCAGGGTCGCCAACCGGGCGGGGTCACAGCCAGATTCTGCTGCGGCCTCCCTTATGCAGAATCTGGATCACCCGTGTGAGACCTGCCTTACTTATGCCACTTACACAACTACTATGAGATTTCGGTGCCATGATGTAATGACTGTGGGCAGCCGAAACCTTGTCACATGATCTTGATGAACGTGATGTCATAGGTCTGAAAAGAGACTGGAGCGCTGCAGTCTCTTCAATCAGTTGAACGGGGATCATCGACCACCAATCTGATACTGATGACCTATCCTGGAGGACTGATCATCAAGATCCAAGTGTGCTTCTACATGGGACGACCTGTAGGGCACAGATGCCCACTAGACCATCCCAGCAATGATCGCTCAGGTGCTTTTACACAGGAAGGACCATCGCTAATGAATAAGGTGGAGCCGGACGAGAATTGCTCCAGGAGCCAGTCTCCATTCACAGTAAATAGGCAGTCGTTCATGGATGAGTGATTGCCCGACATTCCATCATTCAGCTTTTATGCATGCAGAAACTGAATGCCGAATGAATTTATTGTTAGTCGTACATACATTTAGATTGGACAATTGAACGATTTCTTGGCTCAAGTAAAATGGCCCTTAGGCCCCATTTACACACAAAGATGATCGCTCAGAAGATAGCTTGAATGACAGTTTGAGCAATTATTTGGAATAAACTACTAATAGGCACTAATGTAGCTTATTAGCTTCATTTGCGTGTAAATGAAGCTCCCTTCGCTGGATGCAGATAACAGCGGGTGGTCTGTTATCTGCATACAGGCCCATTGTTCTCCCGCGGGACAGCAGGTGAAAACAATGTTATCAGCGCTCCCGTGGAGTATCACAGCTTGAGTTCCCTGCCATCAGCTGGCCGGCCAAAGGATGGTTTTTATGCTGAACTAAGAATCATCGTTCGGTCGAAAAGCTAACGATGGTAGCATTTACACACAACGATCACTCAAAAGACATCGTTTGAATGAATTTTGAACAATAATTGTTGTGTGTAAATAGGCCTTTAGTCCTGGAAAACCCAATTAGGTGTGTTCTTCCAGGAAAGAGCCCCAGTCCGCATTTTGGCAAGGCAACCGGGGCTGGTTCATAAAGGGCAATCACAGGGTGATGTGCTGCTGACAACCGATGACTTGATGCCACATAAGTGATGCAATCGCCTCACAAAAGGAGCATTTTTTGGCAACTGAGTGAACAACCATTCGGACAAACGTTCGCGGATGATCTGTAGGTGCACGGCTGCGTTCATACGAGGATTTGCTGCTTTTTTCCCCCATGCAGACCTGGTGCATGGAAAATCTGCAGCATAATGCAAGTCAATGTGGTTTCATAAAACATGGTTGTCACGTTGTGGAAACTTTACGCATGTAAAGCTTGCGGAAAGGTTGTTGCAGTACAGATTTAGGATCTGCAGCATGTCAATTTTGGCGTAGTTTCCATGGCGTTTGTAGACCTCAAAAGAAGTTGCAAAATCTGCAGCCAATTCTGCATAGTCATTTGTGTTGCGGAAATTCCATGCGGAAAAAACGCTTAAAACACGCCTTAATAAGCGCAGTACTTCAGCTCAACCTGGCGGTGGATTCTGATTGCAGAATGTAGGCGCGGGGGAAAAAAAAAAAAAGCAGCAAGTCGGTGTAAAATCCGTCCCGTGTGAACCCAGCCTAAAAGGTCCTTCATAAGGCACCAAAAAGAATCGATCAGCAGCACTTTGCTCCGTGTAAACAGGGATGTACTCCCAACAATGGTACTGCACGTGCCGGGAAGATCCTACACATAATAATGCCTACCCATGTAAATGGCGCTGAACAAGCCCCGACTGACATGCAGGAAGGTTGATCGGGGCTCGTTCCTGGCAGGTCTTCCCGAGTAGGCTGCAATACTCAGCAGGGGGTGCAAATGAGCTCAGAAGAGACTAAAAACATGATCCCAGTTCCTTCCGTTTTATTCTTTTCCATGTAACCAGAGTCCCAGAGCCGCCCCTCAACATGTTACCAGCTGTAATCCTAGTAACGTACATTGATGCAACCAATGCACAACATGCCTTCTATTTATGCGAATGAAGTCATACTCCACAGCTCCCAGAATTACACCGCCCCGATCACCCAGGTCTAATGACAGGTCTAGGAGGAGAAAGAACCCTCAACCTGGTCATAAATCATTTGCACCTTAGCAGAGGTACAGAGCCGTATTTAACCAGGTGCATTAGTGGTTGAATAGCAGCTCCTGCACTCCGACTCCCTCGCCCTCCAGGCTTATTTTCTTAGGGTGGTGAGCAGAGGATTGGCAAGTGATGACAGGACCTGCTATCTTCAGATGATGTCATTGCAGGTGAGCACATAGGGAGATCCCACACAAAGCTCCGTTTGCTGGCTTTCTGAACCCAGGTCGGCGTCCAATGGGCAAAAATTAGAGAGCGGGAGATGGAAAATACTTGTAACCCTATAGAAGTATACTAGTTACAGCAATCCACCTACTGGCTGACAACACATAAAACCCAATACCCCAGGGCCGACTATGGAGTCAGGATTATCTGCATCATGTGGTCAAAAACTTTCATGCACTTCAGAAGTTCCCCCCCCCCCACCCCCAATGTTAGCTACCCTTTAATAAGTTAACCAGCAGAGAACTGTGACCCTATTTACAGTACATACAAATGGTGTTTGGGTCGTGTATATTTTGGTTGCTGACCCATGACGCTCAGGTTGCATATATAGAAGTATGAGCACCAGGAGTCTATGTTCTCAAACCTTCTACATTCTCCACAGAAATACCAACCAATGCCGGGCGCTAGCGAGCTGCCATTTATTTTTATTCACCCTATAAATATACGGTCCTGACTTTCTCCTGCAGCCGTCCCAGCCGCTCATTAATAAATATGGCACACAGTGACCATTATAATGCTAATGTGATACAGACCAGTTTTAAAATATGATTGAATTTCCTGTGGGAAACTGAACTACGATCCGCGCTCTGCCAAAAATGCCAAAAACATAATGGAAGGGTCCTTTCCCCAGAGACGGAGGGAAAACACTGAGAACGGCAACTTACACGGAGGCCAAAAATTCAGTTGTATATAAAAAGTTTCAATGACTTCTATCGTTACATCTCCAGGAAATTAAGATGATGGACTCTAGAGGGGTTGTCCGGGACTTGAAAAAGAATTATGGGCTTAAAAATGGTATAAAACAAAAGAAATATTTATCTACTCCAGCTGCTCCCCATCTAACGTTGAAGTTTGGCCGTACGTCATTCGGAATCCGGAAGCAGCAGGGGGCGATAATGTGCCGTACATTATGTATGTGGCTGTTCAGCCAATCAGTGGCCATGGAAGAATTGTCAATGAAGTACGAGACCGTCCATTTTTTTTTTTATTTTACACCATTTCAAGTTTTTTTTTTTTGTTTTTTTTTTTTTTAAAGAGGCCCATAAAACCCTTTTAAGACCTCCACCTCTCAAAAGAAAGCCCACCTTTTACTGCAAGCGACAGAGTGGAGCGTGGTCACAAAGTGTCTCGTTCTGGAGGACCTGTCCTATATTACATAGACAATGCATCAATATCATTGGGAACTGTGTAATACTTCATTTCCCCTGTGGAGGCACTGCAGGGAAACGTAACACTTTACTATCACATTTTCCTACAAATAGCAGCTGACTGCTGCGGTTCCCTTAGATCTGATTTTGAAGACTACAATTGCATTTCTGTTTCAAGGCATATTAGAAGGTCCATAGGCTGAGAAAATCAACTTCCATCTCATACCCATGTCCTACAAGGTCATGGTAACCAACTGTGGCGATTTAATTACCAATTCCCTATCAAAAGTTCCTCCCTTGGTTTAAGATGCCATTCAATGTTTCACATTTACAGTAACCCTTCTGTCAAGGAAAGATGAAGTGGCACAAATAAGAAATACTGCAACTACAACCCCAAGCAATGCTGAGCACTGCAGCCCGTGACCCGACATATTTCAACTGGGGGAAGATCAATGATCCCAGAAGTTGTTGCATTTCACGAATGGCTGCACTTCTGCTTTCTAAGCAGGCCCAGATCACAGTCACACACACACTTACATTCCACTGCTCGCTACCCAACATTTAACCCATTGTACACCCAACTGTGGACAAAGGCCATGCCAAACCATGTAGATCAGATTCTGTAGGGGACAGAACGCAGAACACAACAGGCGATATTGTGAAGGTTTCCTTAAAGAGGTGTTCTGTGATGTAAATACTGATCCGAAGCATAGGCTTTCAATATTTACAAAGTCGGTGTCTAACTCCAGGGACCCCTGCTGATGACCATGAGGGTGCCCTTCACTGATGACACATCAGGCAGCTCTATCTGGTGTTGCAAGATTTTTCCTAGTCAGGTGAATGGGACTGAGCTGCAGTACCTGGCAAAGCCACAACTGCACATACAGCGCTCTTTTTCCTTGTGTCATGGAAAACTAGGTGAATGTGTACATTTAGACTCGAGAACCACTCCTGAGAATTCTGATAGAGTATGTATGAGAGTATGTATGAGAGTATGTATGAGAGTATGTATGAGAGTATGTATGAGAGTATGTATGAGAGTATGTATGAGAGTATGTATGAGAGTATGTATGAGAGTATGTATGAGAGTATGTATGAGAGTATGTATGAGAGTATGTATGAGAGTATGTATGAGAGTATGTATGAGAGTATGTATGAGAGTATGTATGAGAGTATGTATGAGAGTATGTATGAGAGTATGTATGAGAGTATGTATGAGAGTATGTATGAGAGTATGTATGAGAGTATGTATGAGAGTATGTATGAGAGTATGTATGAGAGTATGTATGAGAGTATGTATGAGAGTATGTATGAGAGTATGTATGAGAGTATGTATGAGAGTATGTATGAGAGTATGTATGAGAGTATGTATGAGAGTATGTATGAGAGTATGTATGAGAGTATGTATGTGAGTATGTATGTGAGTATGTATGTATGTACATATACACACACTATCGGAATTCTCTGGAGGGTTTCCAACTATGTTCAATGAGGCCAGTGGTAATCTGAAGTCATGACATTAGTAATTGTGTTTATAGCTACTGTCGACTAGAATGATCACTACCTTAAGGGCTTGACAAAAATTAATTTAAATAGGCGCCACTCTTTCAACCTACTTTCCATAATTCAATAGTACAGGCACAGATAAGAAAACTTGTAATACATCTCATTAGAGCAAAATACATCCTCCTCCACTTATCAGCCCCTTCTTCCCTTCCCATCTCCTGCACTGAACATGCCCTCTGCTAAAAATCAATTTTGAGTGAAACAGAGGTGGATTTTCCGCTGAGAGATCAGGTTACATGCTGCCCATAGAAGTCTACGGGCAATAGGGGAAGGAAGTAGCTGAAGAGTAAAAAGGTGCAACACAGATACGACTGCTGAAGCCTCTAGTAAGTTTCCTAACTCACATCTACACTGCTCAGTACTGCTGTATGATGTCCTCTATGATGCTGCTGCTTCTGAGGCTTTACTACAGAAACAGGTGGACAGGATCTCCTCTTCGCTATGTGCAGTGTATGGGAGACCTCATAGTAGCTAGTCTACACCAACCAGCTCAGGGAAGACAGAGAACTGGAGCTTAAAAAGCAAGATACAAGTCATAAGAGGTCCGAAATAATGCAAGTCCTCACATCTACACAGCAGCTTATATTAAAGTCACCCGAGACTACAAGAACACATTCATCTGACATTTTATTAAAATTACATTATCTATAATTGCTTCAAATACAGTTAGGACAATCGTTATTACCGCAGACACCCGTGGAATGTTGCCTCTTGGTGTTCCATCAGATATTACAATATAAACCCAACTAACAAAACTGGCAAGATGAAGCCGTACTTCAAAGCCGTCTGGCCCTTGTTACTGCGCACTCACGGATTGCGACATCCACTGAAATACGTAATAGGACAAAACACTTCTTGTGTTTCCAGCTGAAGTCTTACATGTGTCAGTGTGGAATAGCATGCAAGACCCATGATTTTTAATGATTAAAGTCAAGCTGTTCCAGGCGGCCCCCACAGATTATAGCCAGAGACATAATATCGTTTCCTGGTAATAACTCCATGTTCTTGGCGGAGGTCCCTAAACCAATCCGATATGAACGCAGGACCACCAACCCACCAGAGGAAACTCTGCCTACTACAAATTTTGTTTTTGCACTAAAGGGGTTGTCTCATCAGAAACCACCCTTTACAGAACGCATCCCTTGGGGCAAATAGCTGATGCACGGAGAATGTAGTGGTACACAACGGCCAGATTAATGTCTGCCCACATAATAAAGCATGGCTCCGCCAGAACGGGAGCCGCTCTCAATTAGGGTTAGACGACAGTACCGAGTGGGCGACCAACTCTATGATGTCCATATGGCCAAGGGAAACCCCTTCATAAGACAAACTACTTCAATACTTTGTGGCTCCTAGGTGTGACCGGCTCCGTTCCCCTCCTAACACTACTTACCCCAGAAATCTGAAAGTATAATCACTTCACCTAATCTTCCGCTTGACATTTTTCACATCCACATCATGATCGCATGACCGCTGCGAACGCCGTTTTGTTCATTGGAAGAACATTTGCAGCACCAACCTGGGAAGAAACTTTTTGCATCTTCAGGTCGTCATGCAGAATGGTGCGCGAAGATCTTACGGAAATGCTGACTTTGCAAGCAACCTCTTTCGCAGTCAATCGGCGGTCTTACATCAGACCGGCAGCTGCATGGCCGAATGTCAATGGCTGTCATTCCACGCAGGTGAAGAAAATGGATAATTACACGCCGTTCTTAGAATATGACTGCTACTTGTGAAAGTATTGAAAACTAACTCTGGCCGCTGTCACGTGGGTTCTGCGCACTGGACGAGGCGGCCATTTGTCTTGCTCGTCCCCGAAGGCTTCCCGCGTCTTATATGTACCCCATATTTCTATCTGCTCTTATGCCTGATAAAATATTAGGCAACCTTATATTGGGCTTGGCAGGTATTGTAGTACATCTTCATTCAAGTCAACGAAACAGAGCCGCAACATCAAAGTCCATAGGCAAGAATAGAGCCGCTTCTCGAAAAGCCCTTTTGCCTTTTCTGCGACAACTCCTTTCTAGTACGTTAGTCTTGTAAAGACCACAATATTATAGCTCCAACTTTTGGTTTCCTTGTTATGGCCATAATTCTGCACACAAATGGTCATTTCCATGCCACCGCATCCCCACAAAGACAACCACAGCATGGCGTAATGTATGGATGGAGCACAAAGAAGTTATTCTGACTTTAAAACAATCCGTTACGGGACTGTCACAACTTCTCTTATGTTCTAGAACATCTCTGGCATTCTACAAAAAATGTCAGCGAGCTAATAAGCGGGTTACTGTATAATAGGGATAATACCAAGTATAATGGGTGCATGCTTGGGGAATCTCACTAGCCAAAGACACAGGGGACTCATTTACAACATGAACTCATTCCATAAAAGACGCATTGTCTGCAATGAATCTTTGAAGAGCGGATGAGAATGGAGCGACTGGTTGAAATATCTCTCCACCCCCACAGCGGAGTGCGCCGGTTAACCACAATATCCCCCACCGCACCAACTTCCTAATCAGTCCAACAAGCCCAGACATATTGGTAACCTTCCTTCCTTGATCCCATGCCACTTACATACACCTACTTAACCTAAA
This sequence comes from Eleutherodactylus coqui, assembly GCF_035609145.1. NCBI lineage: Eukaryota > Metazoa > Chordata > Amphibia > Anura > Eleutherodactylidae > Eleutherodactylus > Eleutherodactylus coqui. The sequence continues at coordinate 275,259,203 of NC_089839.1, read as the reverse complement.
ACACAAGAGAAAGCAGTCAAACATGGGCCATTTCCGGTAGGTTTTCCGTTAGTTTGGATTAAGTCAGGTAGAAAGTCAAGTATTGTTGGCAACCCGAGAAGGAAAAGTCATGGAGAGAAGACAACTTCATTGTTCTGTTCAAGGATTAAAGTGGAAGCTTTTAAGATGTCTTAAGTGTCATCGTGAAGCTGTTAGACCCACGATGAACAGTCCGAAAGTATAATGAAGACATTAAAGGCTTATTCACACAAGCAAAAGTCATGTGAGTTTTGGGCGATACGCCCAAAATATGCGATTAAATTCATTCTTTTGAATAGATTTATTCACATGAACGAGGGGAAAGGTAAAAGAAAAAAAAAAAAAGTAAATCGCTGCATGTTGATCTTTGGGCGTTTCCGCGTAGCGCCTAACCCATTCTTTCCAATGGGACCTTAAAAGATATCACATGGCACTTACATGATGTGCAATGTGCATGCGAGTGCAACTTGAGGTTTCCAATTGAAATCAATGGGAAACACTTTTGACCCTTTGATGAGCGTGAAATGCGTGCCTGAGGATCGCAATTGATGTGAGGTGTCTTGAAAAAAAAAAGGACTTTGCATCGGTGTAAAAAACCTAGCCCAAGTTCTGGAATTAATCCTATTCTGCATCCCATAGATTAGAAAAAGGATAGTCTGCTGCAGAACAGCTCTGGCACAGTTAAAGGGTTGTTCTACTTCTAGCGGTTTTGCTTCAAGAAGCAGACAGCGCTGTACATTGTGCAATAACCCAGCTTGAAGTGAATGGGAGTCGGTCTGCAGTACCAATTTTGGCCACTGTGCAGTGTATAGCAATATCTGCTTCCTGCGGCAAAAGAGCTAGAAGGTGGACAACCCCTTTAAAGGTATCTATGCACAGTCAACAGCCAGCCAATTCTGCTGTCTTCTCCATAAACACTCAACTCGGCCAAGCGGTCATGTGTTTTCCATAGACAAAGTAAAGAAAGCCGCCGCCATACAACTCCAGAAGGAACAAAAGAATCAAAAAGTTGGAATTCTGATTCTATTTCCCCCACATAATCTGTGAAATGAAAGTGGCAAGGCCTCCGATAAACATCCAACAGTTGTCTGATTTTGACAAAAATCGGCGGGTTTGAAAGCGTTTTCTTCCTAACATGTATGGGGACCTTTGCACTTGGGGTGAAAGCAAAACAAAAAAATATCTGTGTCTCCCTCTTAGATAGGAGGTCATGGTGGAAGAAGCCGGCGGGAGCTCACGTGCCGCTCACCATGCATGTGACCACTCTGCCAATCACAGGATTCAGCGGCAATTCTTCCATGGCCACTGAAGCCTGTGATTGGCAGAGTGGTCATATGTACAAAGGGCGTAGCCCATGACCACCTGTTGGCTCCTCCTAGAAGTCTTTGAACAAATTACCACTGGGTGATGGTTGTTGCCCGTTTAGTCATTCATGACACTTGGCGATCCTAAAGGCGAGCTCCCATGCTTTTCAGTTTTGCACTGCCCAAATCCAACCCAAACACGGCAGGTATTGGTATCTGACAGCTGATCTCCACCATGCAACAGTCTCAATTGGAGAGAACTGATAATGTGGCTGTTAAACACTTTAAATGCCATTGTCAGCTCCGTCCCGAACGGCGATTAGATCGCAGGGGTGCCATCCGGATGCCATGGCAGCTTGGGACCTTCTGAAGGCCACCAGGGCTGCCAAGATTGTTTGCTTATTAGAGATGTGCCTGTAACATGCCTTTAATAGGCAGCCTGTTAAAACACAATACAATGCAATATCATAGTATTGCATTATATTGTATGAGCGATCAAAAGGTTGCAAGCTCACCAATTTAAAAAAAAAAAAAAATAAAATAGATTACAAAAACTAAAAAGTTACATAACCATTTTCCCAGTCATTGCATCTAAAAAAATAAAAAAAATAAAAAACCTGAATTAATATAAAAACTGGTATCACTGCATCGGTAAAGGTCCAATAAAATATCACATTACTAATCCTGCAAAAACAGATACAAACCATTACTCTGTAATCTAGTGCCTGAATACCGTACAAGTTCACCCACTGGTGGCGTTACAAACACAATCGTGCCAATTCGGAGAGATGCCCTGCTAATGCACTCGGCTACGCTAATGACTTTAACCAATATTTCACAAATGAGAAAGCCGCCTCGCCTTTTGTTCGCCAAGGAAACAAGCAAGTATAATTAATTATTGCACAATGTAAATCAATTTGATGGGCTTAGCGGGGACTGCAGGGCACAGATTCAAAGCTTGTGAGGCGCACTCCAGGAAATCTTACTCAGCGGGGCTTTTCCCTCTGGGCATGCGATGGGCAGAAGGGATTTAGCATCAAAGAAATCTCAATGAGTGACCCCCAGCAACAAGAGATAAGCCGACTAGAAAAGGACAAAGGTGGCATTTCCTGAATAGTAGAACAGGGCGGAGGGGAGTGGATGGTCCTTGTACTCGCACACCTGGAGGAGAGAAGCGGGGCCTGGACACATCTACAAAGAACGTACACCCTTTACAAAGTCAATGGAGCTACAAAAGCCCAGTTATGGACACACGCTACACGTCAAAAATAGCAAATAATCCTGTGAATGGAGGGGTGGGGATGGCACACTGCAACAGCCCCTCTGCCCTCTACAGTCACAAATGGCACCTTATTCAAGAACATACATACCTTGGAAAGAAATCAGGCAGCTGCTATAGGGCACTTGGAGATAGTTGGGCAGCTCAGGTTGGTGCCCTCTACTTGGCCCTTAACGCTGTACAAGGGGGCACTCACACGAACAGCGAGTCGTACCCGCCGTTCCCAGGTGCGCCTTGCAACGCACAAAACTTGCATGATGTTCTTGCCCATGTGAATGCACCCTTAAATTGCTCCTCCATATGGTCTCAATGGCTCGTTGACCCTGCCACCAATTAGATCCATTGTTCGGCTCAGTTCTTGGAGCCAAACAATGGTAAATATGTGCAGTATGGTGGCTAAGGGGTTAGCACTTTTGCCTTGCAGTGCTGGGGTCCTGGGTTCAAATCATACCAAGAACATCTGCATGGAGTTTGTAGGTTCTCCAGTTTTTGCATGAGTTTCCTCCGGGTACTCCAAAAACCTACTACGGTAATAGGTAAAGTTAGTCAGCGAGTACCAACGGTGACAAGTGATTACAGTCCTGCGGAATAAGCATGTGCTGTATAAATAAACTGACCCCATTGCCAGATGTGTGGCAGCAACTTGGTGGGAACCAAGAATCAAAGCGGTGGGACACCCATTAGCTCCTTGGCCTGTCTTGTCGAAATTGGCTGGTTCGGCTGACTTACGCTGGCCAGACAATCCCTCCATGCACATGCTCGCCCCTTTCAAATGGAGAGGGAGGCAAGCTGTTGAAATCCAACTTTATGGTCCATTTTCAATTCACATGGATTCCACCACTTCAAAAAGGATGGAGTCAATTCTACATTACACAGGGAAGATTGCGTGCCACGGACACTTAGCAGCAAATGCCACCCCTTGTGAACATATACCCTACTAGACCACATGCACGCGGGGAGCAGCGGCGTACGCGCATACCTGGTTTCTTGTCGCTTCATCTGTACTGCTGACGGTCCGCACGACTCGCCATCGGACATGCGCAATACAGATTTTTAAACTCCTGCTTTTCCTGTGCCATCACCTAGTGGTGACACGGTATCCGCAACCTTTCTGCAATGCCAACTGCGGAAGGGCTGCGCATCGGACGGCCTCCATTGACTTCAACGGAAGCCGTACGTGCGGAATCGTCACAAAAATAGAGCATGCTGTGATCTTTTCATCCACTAGCGGAAACTACAACTGGTTTCCACTCGTGTGCATGAAGTATCACTTTTGCATTGCATGCTATGGGCGGTATTTGCTGCGAAATCCGGAGGCGGTCGAATTCAAATCCGCCCGCGTGGCTGCACCCTTAGGTGTGTTCACATGTAGCCGATTTGCCGCAGATTTTCAGCCAGAAATCCATACCAAAATCTGCAACGTATGATGAGGATTTTGGTGCAGAATTGCTGTGGTTTTCACCCCTTTATTGATTTTAATTTGATGGGGTGCAATCCGCTGCAGGTCGCCATCAACGTCCCACCAAATGCTGCAAATTTTGACTCGGATTTTTCCACTGAGCGATCCTGAGCAAATCGGCCATGTGTGAACATACCCCAAATCTAGTATTTATCCTGAGCTTAGTCTCTTTGTTGGGAATATATAATGAGCCCTGTACATTAACCCTTTCCAATCCAATTTGTATCCTGGTTTTCCTAGGGGGCTTACTCTTTCTGTTATACAACAGCGCTATATGCTGGCTAAAACCAGTACTGCATGAGGTGACACATTGGATAGGCTCCGACAGCAGAGAGGCTGGCAATATACAGTAAGAGAACCCCAATGGACGTCTTCCAACATCGGAGCTGTACAGCCTTAAATCATAATGTCAGACAGTGGATTGGAAAGGGTTAAATAAGAGGATTCTTCCCCGGGAACACTTGCCTTGCAGGTATAGTTCCATACATGCAGGGTCACGGATTACAGTTTGGCCAAGCTTAAGCTATAATGGCTGGAAACGACTCATGTGGAACCATGTGACTTCTAGCACTCGCACAAGTAAGATATTAACGCAGATACCATCTAGTGAGCGCAATGCCAAAATACCACCATCAAGTAATCTTAAGTGCACAGAAAGGCATCTGCGCCCATGTAAACTTGGTTGCACGCCAGCTTACATGTCAAAGCCAGCGCAAAAATATTCCTTAAAACGTTACCCATCACTGTCAAAGCAGCGCCAACGTGGATAAGACGCATCTGTGAGCGGGTCTAGTATTTACTACTGCGTGCTCTATAGCATCGGGGGACTGAGGCTATATACAGACCACGCATAATGCCGCAAGTGGGGGTCATTCTACACTCCTGGAGCCTCATGTTCAAATGTACTAATTTATTTTCCTTCTTCCTAAGGCGGCGAGATATCGGTATTGTGCAATATTTTAATATACAAATTAGAAAACATTAAAAGAAAAAAAATTTATATATATATAAAATAAATAATGGCGCGTATACATGCGTAATACGCTTCGAAATAGTACAAGTCGCAATTTTTTTTTTCACATGAAAAAAAAAATGCAGGTATGTGTGACCCAATAGAAGTCGATAGGCTATTGGCATCGCGTGTTTAACGCACCATGATAATATGCCCGTATGGGACTAGCCATAGCCTGCGCTGTGATTGGTTGCAATGCGCAACAGATACTTTCTTTAAGACCGCTGTAATAAGGGCTCATTTGCAGGGTGTATGCGGGTATCAGTCAGTGAATACGCAGCATATTCATGTACCCAAACTCTATTCAGGGTGTAAGTCGACCCCTCTAGAGATTTTTTTGTAAATAAACCCATTGAACCTATTGGGTTCTTTTCACTCTGTAATACAGTGGATATTTACGCCCGTGTGAATGAACCCTATGGCTGCCTTCACGCGGGTGAGAAAATATTAAAAAGAAAAAAAAAAAAAGAAATTCAGCGAGATTTGTGTGTTGCAAGTCGCACAAATATGAAGCGCATTCTTTTGAATGAGGTGATACACATGAGCGATGGCACCGCACTGTGATGCAGGAAACAAGTGGCATGTCCTATCTTGTGCGCTCTCGCATTGCAGCTCCATTGCTTTCAATGGGGCTGGCGGCAGCATCGCCCCATGTGCGAAGTCTCTCATTGACAACAATGGGAGACACTCAGCGGTCCTCCGTCGTGGCCGTCAGTGAGGCTGTTTTGATGTAAAAGTGCCTCACATCTGTGGGGAATTCACATGGGGCGGTGATTCACATCTCCATATTGCGCTCGCCCATGTGAGGTTAGCCTAAGAGTGTGGTGCCGAACTACTTGTCCGTGGCCCACCCTGTAGATGCTATGGTGATGATGAGTGAGCATAACGTGTGGTTACATAATACATCCACGTAAGGACAGTTAGGACAACAAACCGAACCGCATCAGACTAAGGCCCAATGCCCATGGCATCCACTGTGGATCATCTTAAAAATGTTTTTGTTTTTTTTTTTAATGTCTTGCGGGTGATCGCGGATCAGCGTTTTAATCTCCCATAGAGATGAATGGAGCCACATCCGCAATAAAACAGAGCACGCTGCGATTTTAGATCCACGCGGGGCATCCGCAAAGCGCCTAAAAATCAAATCCCTATGGTTTAATTCAGTTGCGGACGCCGCATTGTGGCTAGAGCTGTGGATTTAATAAATCAAATCCACACGTGGCCGTTGGGCCTAGGGGCTTGTTCATACGTGTGAAATGCTGCGAGTCTCCCCGCAACATCTTACACATCTAGTAGCCATACGCTCTGCCAGCGGGAGCGACTGCGTTGCAGCGTCCACTCGCCGGCGTGCATGGATCACTGAAGGTCAATTGACTTTCATGGACTTCCTTTACCGCGTAGGATATACGCGTGCATAAGACGGGGTGACAAGACGCCCATGTGAACAAGCCCCAACGTGTATAAATATTAGATGTATCACTATGTCTCGCACTCATTGCCATAGCATCTGTAGGGTGGGTCACGGAAAAGTAGCCCGGCACCTCACTCTTATGAAAGCTGTCCCAAAGAAAATCTGTCTATTACCCAGAACAACCAATCACAACACAGCTTTCATTTCTTATACTGCTGAGGAAAAGTGAAAAGCTGCACTGTGATTGGTTGCTAGAGCAAAACTCTCGTTTAGACAGTGTTGGGCTCATTTCCTGTGGCCGACCCTGTATGACAAACAGAAAACACTTTTTGACCCTCAGCGAAAACTAATGTAATACAAGACTTCCCACCAACCACACGTGTATCAAGTTGTCCATAACTTCCTGGACAGACCCCAAAACGAAGAGGATAGGGCGCTGAAATTCAATTTGTCTGATCCTGCCCCCCACCCCCATTGGGTAAAAGTAAGTTGGCCCTCCATACACATGCAAAAGTCGTCCGGTCCACCAAATCCAGCTGCTTTAGATGACAATTCACTCAGGGTCAGCTTCTATTTAATAGTTGCTTTTGTGAGACAACCCCTTTTAAAAAGAGGTTGTCCAGGACTTTTACTATTGATGATCTGCAGGATAGGTCATCAATAGCTGATCACCAAAGCCCGCAGTCAGTCTGGACAGCGCTTTGTATATTGCAACAGCTTGGTTTGATGTTGTGGGCACAGCTCCCAATGGGAGGTGTGCCTGTAGTACCCAAACCAGGCCACTGCAATACTGACAGCGCTATCTGCGTCAAGCACTGTCCACACTGTCAGCGGGCCCAGCGATCAGCTGTGATCCTGAGCAGCAGGGGTCTGACGATCAACTATCCTGAAGGTGATCAATAGTAAGAGTCTTCGACAACCTTATTGCCAGAACACTAATAAATTATCTGGCTCCTCAAATGGGTCTATGCTGTGCTGTTTACCTCAATTCTAAGGAGGCAGGACTGCAACTTTAAAGCATTCCAAACTTCAAAGACTCAAGTTACCTTCATTCCTTACAATGGGTGATGCTAAATGTGAGCTGTGTGTAAGTGAGTTATCATATTACATGCAGGAAGCCATGGAATTATCAACCACCATAGTAACAAAATGACCGGGGATAAACAAAAACGTTTTACCACGTTTTTGCGACCGACTATATTGGGATCCATTGGGTTTTCGCCATGCCTCCCTGCGTTTTACTGGACCCAACACACTAGTATGCTCCGGTATTTGGGACTGGACCGGCACCAAATCATACAATTTAACAGAAAGCCATTTAAATTAGTAAGAAATTTGAAAAATCCCTATTTATTTTCCTCAGGCCAAAGCACTACCAGCACTTGGTGCCGAGCTGCAATACAAGCAAAGTCCATGAACAAGTGTGGCGCTCTTCCTGGGGAAAGAGAAAACTTTGTTAATAATCTCAAAACTTTCATTTTTAACCCCCTCCCAAATCAGGACCCCAGTGCTGCAAGAGAACACCGCTAACCACAAAGCCCATTGTCAGGAATAGCAGGGATTTATTTTGCTGGGATCGGCTATTCTTGTTCCCATCCTTGCAGAATGTAAATGCGGAGCTCAGACTGGCGTCCAGACAATTATTCGGACAGTTGCCTATACGGTTCGCCAGACTGAGTTGAGCTGCAAAGTCCCTCTGAAGAAGGGCGGACCCCGCGCGCTCCTCGAACCAGATTAAAAAAAAGGTTGTTTGCTAAGGAGATTTGCAATTTCTACACGAAAATGGAAGCCGGGGCGTGGGAGGGAGCGCCCGCTGTACAATAAGCGTTAATGTGTCACTTATAATACGCCATTGTGACTTGAAGAGGGTCAAGTCTCCTCTACATGAAAGGGGAGCTTGCAGGTGAGTACAGGATGTTGTCTTAGAAGTGTGCGGAGATGGCGTCAGCGCCGCCCCCACCGCAGTCCCAACACTCAGCGCCCCCACCGCAGTCCCAACACTCCACTTCAGCCTTTCTGCAAATAGCTGCAGCATGCCATAAAAATCTAAGTCTGGCAGTGCCCTAAAATAAGCACGGGACTCAGGAGAAGCTTCGAGGAAGGGAAGACAGGACGAGCCTGCACAAGGGGTGGGGGCTGCAGGTCATTAAAGGGGGAAAAAAAGGTAAAAAAAGAACAGAAAGGGAATCAAAAAATATAATTAAGGAAAGACAAAAAAGGAGAGAGAAGGAAGGAGAGGGGAGGATGCTCCTTGAAAACATAAAAGTGTGCTGGAACTTCTTCTAGTCCAGACATGCATGTAAAAGCAGCTCTTTGTCAGAATGCCTCGTAGAGACCCCCTAAGGGGGCAGACGAATTCCAGCTCTGGAGCTCAGAGAAATTCTGTCAGATTTTAGCACTTCGCGGCTTACGGTGCATTTATTTATTACAAGTGTCCCCCCAATCAGACTGACATCTTAATAATGAAATGTGTGGGAGAATATCCGAGACGCCTACTTGGAGGAAAAATGTCTCGTCGGGCCATACTGTGCCACATGAGACAGATTACTTCGTAGGGTGACCTGGCATTAAACGCAAATAGACTCGTTTAAAAAAGTCATCTACAAAAAAAAAAAAAAATGTTCCTGCAGTCCCCCAATTTGCCTCATTGGGTTTTTTTTTTTGCCTTCCTCTGGATCAACAACCATTGTCTCCCTTCAGCCTAACCTACCAGGTTCCTACCAGGTTCCTACCAGGTTCCTACCAGGTTCCTACCAGGTTCCTACCAGGTTCCTACCAGGTTCCTACCAGGTTCCTACCAGGTTCCTACCAGGTTCCTACCAGGTTCCTACCAGGTTCCTACCAGGTTCCTACCAGGTTCCTACCAGGTTCCTACCAGGTTCCTACCAGGTTCCTACCAGGTTCCTACCAGGTTCCTACCAGGTTCCTACCAGGTTCCTACCAGGTTCCTACCAGGTTCCTACCAGGTTCCTACCAGGTTCCTACCAGGTTCCTACCAGGTTCCTACCAGGTTCCTACCAGGTTCCTACCAGGTTCCTACCAGGTTCCTACCAGGTTCCTACCAGGTTCCTACCAGGCTCCTACCAGGCTCCTACCAGGCTCCTACCAGGCTCCTACCAGGCTCCTACCAGGCTCCTACCAGGCTCCTACCAGGCTCCTACCAGGTTCCTACCAGGTTCCTACCAGGTTCCTACCAGGTTCCTACCAGGTTCCTACCAGGTTCCTACCAGGTTCCTACCAGGTTCCTACCAGGTTCCTACCAGGTTCCTACCAGGTTCCTACCAGGTTCCTAGCCTTTCCTTATTGTTGGACCACATATATTAGAGGATGTACACCCTGATGAGATTTTACGCTTTCCTTTTAAAATTCAGGCCAATGTCAAAACGCCAGCGAGTCACGGAAGATTTCTAACAAAGGACCAAATCTCTACAGTGAGAGCTGGGGGTCCGCTACACTGTGCATGTAAGGAGGTCACTACTTTGTGAAATCTTGTAATACAGGTGGCTGGGAAAGTTCTCACACTCCTATAGGTACCACATCAGCAGCCCAACAGTTCTTCTAAATAAACCATCAAGCCACAGCACTCACCTGAGTGCCAGGGGTCCGGAATGGTGGACCCCCACCAACGTCATATTGATGACCTATTCTAAGGATGAGTCAACAGTATCAGTCCCAGAAAACGCCTTTAACCCACTATGTACTGGTTGCTGCTAAGGTATAAACGCATAGTACAATGAACATGAAGAATAATCCCATTCACACTGCAGAAAATGCCAAGTATGTAAGGTCCCACCATTGTTTCTCTACAGGGCAGATACTGACAACGACATCACTCCATTTTTGGTGACTATAAAAGAGTCCTCACGCGCAGACAAAAGTGGTCCAAACCTGCCGATTTCAGCTGGACCATACCACTGTCAAGAGTTAGAAGCCCCCCCAAACACAGGTTGTGAAAGGAAGATTGGGCGTTGAAAGTTAATTCCAAGTTCCCTATCTTAAGGCCCATTTACACGGAGCGATGATCGCTCAAAACGACAGTTTGAGTGACAGCTTTCAGTGATTATTTTGCATAAACTATTAAGTAGATACTTAATAGCTTATTAGCGTGCAAACGAAGCCTTTAGCTGAATGCAGTTAGTAGCCGAGCGCTCTTATCTGCATTCAGCTCCTTTGTTCTCAGATGGGAAACAATGCTATCAGCACTACCGGTGGAGAACTCAGCGTGCGGCCCTGATAAGACCACATGCCAATTTTTAGGTTGACCTGAGTTTAACGATCAGCTAGCAGTGCACGAAAAGTGTACAATGGGCGTGCGTTTAGACACAACGATGATCGCTTAAACGGTCGCTTTTTAGCGATTTTTGAGCGATCATCGCTCCATGTAAATGGGCCTTTATTCTCCTTGGAGATAAGCTGCTGCTAGATATGTCTCGCTGCAGTTTTCTTGACTAACACATGAACGCTCAACCGAATCAAGCGTTCATATGCATGGAGAACTCAGGAAAAATAGCAGTTGGCGAAAAAAAAGGGTTTGTCCGTCAACTAATGAAGGTGTATGAAGCACCTTAAAGAGGTTGTGCCAGAATTACAAGTTATCCCCATCCACAGGGGGTACAATGTGCTGAGATCCCTACTGGTCAAGAACGAGGGTCCCATGTCCCCTTCTTTCACCACTGTAGAAATACTTCTCCCACCCACAGTGACTGGAGCGCCGGCCCACCATGTACAGTCGGCATTTCAATGGGGCCGACTGAAATACCCAAGCGCTTAGGACTCCACTATAACTGCAATCCCATGGAAAATGAATGCAGCGGCAGTGCGCTTGCGTGAATGTCGTTCTATTCATTCTCCTCACTGCAGGGGGTGCAGTAAGCCCACAGGGAGGAGAATAGGGGAAACAAGACACACCGCTCTCTCAATGGCGAGACCCCACCAATCAGCAAGTACAACCCCAACAAGGTATTAAGCAGATCTGAGTTACAAAAAATTGTGCCAAGGGACAAAAGAAAAAAAAAAAAAAAAAAGGTTTAACAATTACCTACTATCTCTTGTCTAACAACTTGGCGGTCCGTTTTATTGCGCCCCTTTCAAAAACAAACTTTGTTACTTTTAGAAAACATCCAAAACTTCCCATATCACTTTCTTCTACAATCCGGCAAAGAGTCCAACTGTTATTCTTCCTGTCCAAAAAGATAATTCTCTGCCTCGAATGTTATTTAAACCGTGGGTGGAAATACGATAGCAGGAAAACCGAGCGCTGCAAGATATCTACGGAGAGGAATGAAGACCGATAATAGAAAAATCTTCACCCCTGGGGAGGAACTGAGGCGACCCAAGCCAAAAATTGAAAGAGATCACTTCCTGAGGACACGAAGCCAATTCTACTAGCCAACAGTTACAATATGGATTACCCAAGTGTTTACACAAGGTCCAGACTCCTCTTAAAGTAATCTCGAGTCAAACTTTTTCCCCTCCGAGAGCTCCTGACAATCCTCAGGCCTGAAGTCCCTATGCCCAACGCCGGCTCACACCTCAGTAAGAAGTTGCCAGATCTGTGACGTGACCAACGGGATATTTGGAATTCCTGTAGTACGATTGCCTCAGAGCAGAGGTGGGTCTACGGAGAAGAATCCATGGCGGATGAAGCAGGACTTGCATACTTTCTTATTTGCAGGGAGACATTCATTTTCCATTCCCTCCCCCCCTAAGGGCACTCAACGACATTGTCTGAAAACTGTGCCTCGCAACACTACTAAACAAAACCCTTGTATACGAATTAATTCCCAATCACATTTAGACACTAATATGTCAAGATACAAACATCTCTGTCCCCGGCATTCAGATGACCATTCCCTTTGTATGGCGACAAACATATCCCACAGAGCAAACCTTGCTACTATTATACAAGAAGTGTATGCCATAAACAAAGGGTGGCTTATCCGTGCGGTGCATGCCAAAAGCAATGAATTCAGGCTCGCTCCTTATATCAAAATAAAGTGGCATGGATGCATAGGCGCCAGCACTGTCTGGGTTAAGTCAATCTTCACATCAGGTCGTGGGAGCAGCGCTCAAAAGCCCTCAGGCAAAAGAAATAGAAAAAAAAAAAAAAAGTTGAAGCCGAAAGTAGAAAAAGTTGGAAAAATACAGATGTTAAGTTTGACTCTCCTGGGAACTTTGTCCTCTGCCGCCCCCCCCCCCCCCCCTTCTTTTCTAGCACTCGGAAATTGGAAAATGTATCTCAGTGGAGAAGACAAGGACACACGCAACGACTGTCCCGAACATTTCTGACCAACTGCGATCAACAGCGCTCTTTGTTTCCTCCATCGCCCCGGTCCTGGAATGGGCCTGCATTTCAACTCAACTGAAAAAAGAGCTTACTGAAGCTGGAATGCTACAAAAAAGGCAGTTTAGCCTGTGGTCTGGAAAATCCCTACCCATCCCCCGCCATAGGCGAGGTGGACACCACCAGAATATCCATGAGCATTCCCAAACCTCCCCTTCTCTCTAGTCCCAACAGACACAAAAACATATTCCCTTCCCCTGACCTCAGCCCTCCGTCCCCCTGCGCCAGGCAGGAAGCATGCCTCGATTCCCAAGATTGATCCACAACAGAAACCACAGACGAGTTTGTAAAACACTCGCTCAACCGGTGACAAACATGCAGCCCGGAGGGAGCGGGCGGCGCTGGCAAAAAAATTAGGGAAAAAAAGAGTATTGATGAGCGGTTATCAGGCTGGAAGAAAAAACAGATGAAGACCAAACGAAACTTAAGATTGCTTCTTCGGAGGTGAAGATCATGAACCGATGTGGTTCCAACCGAAGACGTAGCATGTGGAGGAGAGAAATCGTACACCCATATTTTCCTAAATTTGGTTAAAGCAAGACCTGTTCTTGCTGGGAATTTATTTGACATTACATCGGCTCTCCATGACTTTGTTTGGCACATATGGACGACGTCATTTGCCATCTACAGGAAGACGTAGCAGTCGATGACTTGATGCCATAGACTGCGACCAAGGTATCCGTGTTCCATCATTCAATATTATTTGAAGCGATGACAAAGCAATTTTTTTGGCCTACGGATTCAATGCATTTGGCAAGGGCTATGCTAAAACTTGCTTCAACAAAAGGTGAATGGGGTTTAACGAAAAACATGGCATCCGTGTTACGCACCGCAATAGGCCATTGAAGTGAATGGGTGGTCTGCATTATTCACAGCGTGTTTGCGCACATAAAAACCTAGGGTGGCCAAAACTGCGCCCCCCACCGTAGTCCCAGGGATGCGGTCCAGACAGAGGCCAACAGCAACCAATCTATTGGCCTCTGGCCGGGCAGCATCCCTACAGGCTTTACACTCACTCTGCCGGCAGCTCTGGTCCGGCGGTTGGCAACAGCTAATACTACCGAGTCTGACACCATTCTCGGCACAGAGGTCCACAATCACAGACTTTGTACTGCGCCGCCAAACGGGTGCTGCGGGCGGGGTGGGTAGAATTCCCTTAAAGGGTAATCTTCCAGGCAGCACCTGCCGGAATACACCAGGGGTCGAAGAGGAAGCACTGCGCTGGCCACTACACAGGGGTTGGAGAATTGCTTCTGCTCCGACCCCGATGTATCCCAACACTGACTGCAGGTGCTGCCTGGATAATCCTTAGGGTTTAAAGCATGGCCGTCGGGCCACATAAAAGGAGGTGGCGGGCCAGATTCAGCCCGCGAGCCTCGTGTTTCACATGTGCGCTAATGTCGATCATGCAAAGAGTGTCAATGGAAAAGAAACATTAATAGCAAGATCGTATCACCGAGATGAACTACAAAGCCAAGACAAACTTCCTGATAAGTAACCAGTTATTAGGCTCTGCGAGTCTTTTCTTATGTCCTAGTAATATCCGTAATCTAGCCATAAATGTGACTGTATGGAACTACAGGTCACTGTCCGTGCGCCATTATACTAACACTCTCCGCTGTATACCCACAGAGCAGCTCATACTCATGGGTGGAATAGTCTTATTTCTAGTTTTAAAAAGGAGCAGTCGCGGCCAGACGGAAGCAGCCGAGGGGTCATCCCCCGTCATTTACAAGGGGCGATTGTCCTTTTAGAAGGTCACTTGCTAATAGCTTCCTCATTACAATACACTGACGGCCGAGCATGTACGGATGTAAATCACAGCGCGCTCCTCCAGGACCGCGGCAAGGGAAGAAATATAGTATCCAGTCTACACAAGTAGCGTCATCTGTGACCCCCATTACATAGGGCATCAGTAGCCTTTATATAGAGATCTATTCCTGGAGCCCGCCACCAGTCTGCCCACATTACCCCTGGCAGGGTCATTGCCAGTGGTCTTAGTCTTCACTGCAAACCTTTGATGGAAGTGAAGACTAGCAGTAAAGGTGCTTTTACACTTAAAAATTCATCGCTCCCACGAGCGAATAATGTCAGCGTTCGCTCGTTCAGCCCGTCTCCACAGATCCATCTTTTGTTTGTTCGGTTCGCTGTACCTGCAGATGTTTAATGGAAAGATTTGCACCACTTCTGTGTTTGGAACCAGAACCAGTGGGTCCAAAACACTGAAGCAACATACTGAGCAAAATACAGTAGGGACCTGTGAATGGGGCCTAAAGGTGCGTTCACACAGCGCCCATTGGTGCCAGTCTGCAGCAGACTTCACCCCCTTTAATGGAAAGGGTAAAATCAGCTATGGATCTGAAGCAAAATCCACAGCGCAAAATGCAGATTTTAGCACGGATCCACAGCAAAATAAGCTAAGAGTGAACGCACCCCAAGATCTCGTTCACACTACCGTTTCCGTAAACCGCTGTGGGCGTCCTGCAGCATTTTAACCGGTCTGTGCAAGTTGGCAGACAACAAGTTTGGCAGCGAGTGCACTGCGCATGACCACGGATCTCAAGCACATGGACATGCGCAGTGTGACTTTTTTTTTTTAATTACTCGCTCTGCTTCATAGTAGTGTTGCATATGAATCGCCGCCCATATGCAAAATATTGCGTTGCTTGCGCTGCCCATACAAGGCTCACGCCGAGAAATAGAACACACTGCGATCTTTTTCCTCGCACGTACCTACACTCAGCGTTCACATGTCATTGAGAACGGATCAATGAGAGTCTGTTTACTTTCATTGACCGCATTCACGTGCCGAACTCACGCTCACGTGAACGAGCCCTCAGGGTGTGTTCGCATGTTGTGACATGGTTTGTGGTTTTTCTTTTGCTACACTGAACCAGGAGACCGCAGCGCCCTTCTGCAAAGCCGCAGCAAAACTGCAACATTTTGCAGTAAAAACATTAAAGCCGCGTGCACGCGGTCAGGTCGGATCCTGCAGCAGAACCAGACCCTGTGCCGGCCGGTGACCCCTGCGTACCTGTCCGGATTGTCTTCTTTCTGCTGCGCAAGTGCCAGGCCAGCACGCTGACGCACATGGGCAGTGCAGAGAATGCCTTGCCAGCGATTTCAAAATTGGCATTTTGAAATCGCTGCGGGCCGAACAGCTCCTATTGACCGCAATGGAAGCCATCTGTGCGAGTCTCGCCCCAAAATGGTGCGATTCTTCCTTTGTGAGCGGAAATCACAAGTGACTTCTGTTCATGTGTGCGGAAGAATCATTTTACATTGCATGCTATGGACATACATATGCTCTCGGCTTGGCGATTTGAATAATTTAGAGAAGGGAGAAAGCCGCTGCCAGGCACTTCTGGCAGCGGCTTATCTCCCAGAGAACAAAAGTTTGGGGCAGATGAAATCCAGGTGTCAATTTTTATCTGCCTGTGGAGGAAAGTCAGGAGGTTCCCCATGCATATTAGAGGAGACCGAATCTGCCGAAATCAGCAGGTTCAGCCCATTGTACGTCTGATGCCAATGGCCAAACTAATCTAGCACCCATAAATATCTATGGGCATCTGCTATATATCCTTATGCCTCCAAATTCAGACATACACTATGGAGGCCCTCGTCCTTCGAGTATTACTTCTACAGAGATGCCATACAGCAGCGCACAACCATACGAAGCCATAAGGACTCTGCGGTTAGACAGGCTTCGCTATGTACACGAGGCCTAAAAATGAAGGGTCTACAGACAGAGGACAGACCTCCGATGGCCATCACTGGTAAATCCATTAATACCCATCTAGGTATTAGTCTGTAAGGGCCAGCCGCTCCCTACTGTACATCGGCATGATATACAGTGGCGATTGTCCTTTTCTGTAGGTCCTGCCGATGTAACATGACATTCCACCATGTGTCAGCGGAGAACAGCCTCCTATAAAACACATTCCTCTCCCGCCGCTGACTTCATAATGCCGCCTTGTTTTCTCAAACACAATTCTCTTTATTTTCCCAAGATTCCAGCAGGAGTGGGCGGTGGATTATGTCATTTCATCATTCCTACGGCTCCAGATCTATGGGAAAACTCCGGATTCAGGATGCAAGATCCGGATTTTAGAGGGATGAAAATATGCGGAAAATGTAATTCGGGGTAAAATGCTCAACGTCAACAGCAAATACTTGAGTGATTGGGACATCCAACATTGCGAGGTCCGGCTCATAGAACCCAGTTTAATGCACTTTATCACTTGTTACAAAGTTTCAGCAGATAGAACTACAGAAACTTTTTCTTCTACTCCATTTACATCTAAGGTCCTGCTTGAGAAGTGCCGGCAGGTTGGCAGCGGCTCATATCACATTGTAACCAGCGTTCAAGAGTCTACGGTTGAAGGCCGCATCCGGACGAGAGTGTTGTAAAAACGCCGCGTATATAACTTAGCGTTCCGCCGCTGTGTAAGCAGGCCTGTTGCTGCGTATGGGAGCGATTTTGCACTGCGCACGGCCGTCACGTGCAATCTGACTTGTTGCTTTTTTCCCCGCTGTCGCTTAGAGACGTTGCATATAAATGCAGCACATTCACAATGTAACTGCGTATGTACCGCGCTTATTACGTGCCCATAGAGAATAGGGCTCTATTGCGTGTAATACGTTGTAAAATAGAACATGCCGGTTTCTTTTTTATGTGCGTATCGTACGCAGTGTATAAACACAAGTGCGAAGAGATCAA
Source organism: Eleutherodactylus coqui (assembly GCF_035609145.1). Lineage (NCBI taxonomy): Eukaryota > Metazoa > Chordata > Amphibia > Anura > Eleutherodactylidae > Eleutherodactylus > Eleutherodactylus coqui. The sequence goes on along the minus strand of NC_089839.1, from coordinate 275,241,657 downwards.
AGAAAACCAACGTACTTTCATGGACTCCAATCACCACGTAATCCGCAATTAAATTACGCTCGTATGAGCCTGCCCTAATCGCGGCTGTGTGCATAGGATGGCGTTTTGTAATGCAAGCCTATGCAGGTGGGCACAGGCGGAAATTCTGCGGGAAATCCCGCCCGTGTGCAGGGGGCCTTTCTGTCCCACAAAAGTAAAAAAAACTGTGTAATTTAGGTATATGTGACTAGTGAACAAGTTAGGACTTGGCCCTTAAAGGAACGATCACTTACGTTCGCTGCATTGAGTGACTAGTCGGACTATAGTTGTCCCGTGTGATGCCACCGTAAACGGGCACCAAGATTGTCAATCTGCATGGGGCATTTGGCTCAAATCATGCCATGCAAAATGACCCATCGGTGCCTTCACATCTGCATTGGGGGTTCCGGTTTCCTGCTTTGTTCGAGGAGCAGGAAAGGGGAATCCCCTAACTAAATGGCTCTGTCTTATGATGGAGCCAAATAGCGGCAAATCGACCCCAGCGACTACAATGGAGTCCCTTCGCTTCCGGCTCAGCTGCCCGGCTTTTATTTCGAAGAAAAAGCCCCGCATGCAGCACTTTTGCTTCCGGAATCTTGAGCCTGATCTGCGACGGAACCTCCGACCGGATCTTCCAACGCAGATGTGACCCCGGCCTTACTGTTCCACTGAAGTCTATGACTAAGCAGGCGCTCTCCATTCATACCAAGAAAACTAAACACATAATCGGAGATTCCCTGCCGAGATTGACAAAACATTGAATAAAGTCCAAAATCTGCTGTGACCACAAACTGAAAATACATTGGGCTTATTTCCTTTGAAGGCTTAACACGCAGGTATGTCATCACGGAATTGGCAATGTGGGCGAGGTATTTCCAGACGTGGTGTCTGCCAAGTCAACAAGGTAGACTAAATAGTGAATATTGGTCTTACGTTCTCAGAGTCCTCATTTCACATTGGTTATAAGCGTACAAAGATAGAAGAGGATAGGACAGAAGTGGCGCTTCCAAGAAGTTCAAGCAACTTCACACAGTCATGCACTTTACATAAGAACTTCTCCAAGCCAGACAAGTCAGATATTCGTGCCTCAACCGAATACTGAGAGCTAAAAAAAACACTTGAGTTATGCTAAGAGTTTGCAGAAGACACCATAGAGTTAAGTTCTCTGAATCAATACTTGCAGTGAAAAAAAACTTTCAAAATCTGACAGGGTGATCAATGAGTGGAACAGGTTACCACAGGAGGCGGTAGGTTGTCCTTCAATGGAAGTCTTCAAACAAAGGCTGGACAAATATCTGTCTGGGATGATTTAGCGAGTCCTGCACTAAGCAGGGAGTGGGACCCGATGACCCTGGGGGTCCTTCCAACTCTACCATTCTATGGAAATATGACGAACAAGGGAACGTGCCTTCATTGTTTCCTCCAGGATACCCCATAGACGTTACAACACGTGCGTTTTATTACAGAGCCACACCACATCAATTCATAAGAGCGTGGTGTTTGAGGCCGACTAATGCACAGCACCCTTGCTCATAAAAAAAAAAAATTAAATCAGGTTGTTGTATTTATTACCTGATGCCCAAAGATAAAAGGAAATCCCCAGCATACTTTTAAAACTTTTACTCCCATGGTAGCAAAGTATTTGTGTTACCCAACTCAAAACAGTCTCCTTAAAGGGGTTGTCCCGCGAAAGCAAGTTGGGGTATACACTTCTGTATGGCCATATTAATGCACTTTGTAATGTACATTGTGCATTAATTATGAGCCATACAGAAGTTATTCACTTACCTGTTCCGTTGCTGGCGTCCCCGTCGCCATGGTGCTGTCTAATTTCAGCGTCTAATCTCCCGATTAGACACGCTTGCGCAGTCCGGTCTTCTCCCTTCTGAATGGGGCCGCTCGTGCTGGAGAGCTGCTCCTCGTAGCTCCGCCCTGTCACGTGTGCCGATTCCAGCCAATCAGGAGGCTGGAATCGGCAATGGAACGCACAGAGCCCACGGTGCACCATGGGAGAAGACCCCCGCGGTGCATCGTGGGTGAAGATCCCGGCGGCCATCTTCGCAAGGTAAGTAAGAAGTCACCGGAGCGCGGGGATTCGGGTAAGCACTATGCGGTTTGTTTTTTTTAAACCCCTGCATCGGGTTTGTCTCGCGCCGAACGGGGGGGCTATTGAAAAAAAAAAAGAAAACCTTTCGGCGCGGGACAACCCCTTTAAGGTTACTCACCTCTGTAACAGCACATCACTAGGACGAGTGTCGGCATCGTTTGCCCGGTAGCTCGCCCCGTTAATCTAAAGCAAAAACATTGGAGGTATTTGAAGGTAGGGACACACTTGAAGCAAGAGTGAGTGAAAATGCATAATTATGAAACCAATGGGAGAACTCTGCATTGCTCTGTCACGGCTGTGACAGGGAAATCCCTTCAGCCTCAACTGGGGAATCCCTTTCAGCCTCAGCTGGAGGGATACCCCGCAGTGATGCGAGGCAGTTTTCACATGAAAACGCCTCACATCCAGGGGTTTTATATGGATTGTGAGGGCGATATCAGGTCATGATTCATGGCCCGATATCACCCTTGCCAGTGTGAAGGAGTCCTTAAACAGGTTTTCCAAGTTATTTCTTTTATATCGCTTTGGGTTTGCCCAAAACTAAATAAAATATACTCACTGTGGCGCCAGACCGCCACCACAGCATCTGACAGGTCATGGCACCTGGCCAGGCAGTTTGTTAATGTCCCGTAAACCAGTCAAGTAGGCATCTAATGAAGGAAACCCAAAAGGCAAGTTTACGGGAAGTCACTGCTGTCGCCCCTGCCGGCCTCCCATTGGCTGCAGTAGTCACGTAGGTAAAAAAAATGATACCATTCCCAGCAAAGTAAAAAGGGGACCGGAGCGTCTCACAGCTAGAGGCCAGTATGTATGGTTATTTACTTTACTGCATACTTCATGTGCCATGTGCCCACTGCCAATGTTAGAAAAGTACGAAAACCCCTTTAAAAAAGGTGGTTTTCATACTACAGATAGTGACGGCCTTTCACTAGGATATGCCATCACCTTATGATCGTTGAGGGGTCCGACTACTCAACCCTTCCGTTTTTCCCAGCACTCCCACCTATTATGCAGACAATACCGCTATATTCAGACCTATATACACAGACGATAGATCATCCCAGGATATACGCCAACAGACTTATGCCACATCTGTGGTGCGGCAACACTGACCAGCACCAAGATTCCCAGAAGCAGAACGTGCGCACACCCGCTGACCGCGGCGCCACCTGACAGCTCCGTACATAAACTCCCCAGCAACACACGGAGCCGACCATCATCACAGCCGAACTCAAGAGCTTCAAAGCAACAAGAAGATGAAGATTTATTTCCTTGGTAATAGATGCAGAATGAACCAATATAAACAAAATGTGAGACATATGAAGTATCTGCCTGCGAACACGGAGACTACAAGGAAATCTGCTTCTAATCCCCGCAATCTGTTACTAACTACATCTACAAGGAACGAGCTCCTACCTAGCAGGAGATCGCACCAATTACTCCGCTTTATGTTCACTTCCCCCAAGCCAAGCCAGCAAAGCTCAGCCAGTGTTCTCTTTATGTATGAGGAGATCCCAGATTAGCAAATCATTAAAAAAAAGAAGTCAAAAAGTTATCTAAACTTTTGCTTAGAGCTGCCAAGACATCGATCAGCCGAATGAAGCCGCCCACAGGGCGCTCGTTTACGAGAATCTGTCAAGGTGTTTAATGACGTATCGTACTAGGCTGAATTACTATCTGGCAGATTTGTTGCAGAAACGACCATGACGCTCCATTCACGAAGATTGGCAACATACGGCCGATGAGCGACTGCATTTTAATACTTACATGAAAGATCCGATCAGCTTACAAACGATGGTTGCTTCTTCATGGAGTGATCGGGGCAAACATTAGTACCCGATAATCAGCCTGTGTCGATGAGAAACCTTTAAAGCTCCAGACATGTCATAGTAACACAACAACAGTTTTGATCATTAGGAGTCTGGGGGCCAAACCCCCACCAACCGCTAAAAAGAACAGGCAGAAGGATTCATCTGAGCGCTGTTCCCATCACTGCTTAGTGCGGTGAATGGGCTCCACAGAAAGTCTACGGCGCTCGTACCCTAATCGCGATGACAGCTGAACAGGCACAGCGCTTCTGCACATTCATTTTAGCCATCAGTGGCGATCGCAACACCCGGACCCCTACTGATCAAAACTTCTGACATGTCACTGTGATATGTCAAAAGTTTTTTAAAAGTTTACTTTTACTTAAAGGGGTTGTACCAAGATCTATAGTGAGCATCTATCCACAATAACTTTATAACTAACTGCTGGGACCTCCACCGATCCAGAGAAAGGGGATCCCATCAGTTCCCACATCCATAACACCTTCGCGGGTTCTAGCTGTCAGATGCCCACCAATCAAAGGCATCCTCTAGCCTGTGAATAAGGGATAACGCTAGATCTTAGTAGAACTTCTTAGAAAGAACCCACAGTGTGGCTTCTCATGACAAATATTGGCCAATCTCTGGTTACAAGTTCAATCCACCAAGAGATATGGGTAGAAAACAGGAAGTAGCTGCTGATCCCCAAATCCTTCGGGCATCACACAAATGCTGGTATGCACCTCCGAAGGATGTATGAGGTGCACCTGAAAAGCAAGTACATGTACTAAGTGCTACAGACAAAGCCAGGCACACCTGACAAGTAAATATTACCTTTGCTCATACTAGAAGTCAGGTAGAGCAGATTTATATGTAGAGGAACCTACAGCACATTTTAGCCCTGCGACCTCCATGAACGTTGAGGTCAATGGGATTGCAGCATGAGTCACAGGTTGCCATGACAGCAGGTTGCACAAAAAAAAAAAATTTTAATTTTGGTGGATTTTTTTGTGACCTGCATCCCACAGTAGCCTGGCACTCACACCACATCCCCCACTGACCTCTAAAAATTCACCATATAGACCTATTCTTTGGCCGAACGCACACAGCTGGGTCGGACTCTCGCAGCGGAACCAGACCCTGTGCCCCGGCATCAACCCCTGCGTACTTGTCTTCTCTCTGCGGATGTGCCAGCTGATCAAGAGTATCGACATCACCATCCGCAATACCCTCAGAGGTGCGGCGCACCGTGGAGAGAAGCACAACACTCTTTCCTACTTTGTGTACATAGGACATTAAGGAGCGGTCTCTCGTAAATCGAGAACGGAACTTTTTACTGCCCTGTTTGCTGGGAAGAAATTCCTTTGGTATGACCGTCTTGTGTTCACATACTGTGCCGACCAGGGTCAGCCCGTTCTTCTACAAGCGGTTAGCGAGTTCCATTGATTTAATATAGGCAATATTCCGATGGGTGCCGAAGTACCCCGCTGCTAGTTTACTACCTTGATTGCAATATTTGCTCCCCTCGTATTGCCTTCTTTACCCAAGCAGGGCAAGTTCCAGTGGGGAAGAGTAGCCTACCCAGTAGTTTGTCTGTAGCCCTTCGAAAACTTCTTGACGGCTTGTCATTAAATCTTAAAAAGTTTATTAGGTCTCCAAATCTTCCCCTACTCATTGTGGCATGGAAAATTGGCGAATCGTATGTCTTGCTCCTCGGAATACGGACGCTTTAATTGCTTTTCAAGTGACCTGCAGTCCAATCAAACCTCGACTCGTCACTGCAAACAAGTTGTTTCTGCGCACGGTTTCCTTTTGGACATGCCGAAACAGTGGCAACAAGGGGGAAATTCTGAACCCACATGCCCGTTGCCCGACTACTGGCGACTGCTGCCCAATACAGCTCTCACAATTGTGGTGGGATCTACCCCAAACCACCGTTATAGATTATCTGCCGTCCACAGCCAAGCAGGAAGACTGGTAGAACTAAATATCTAGCGAGCCCATCATACCCATGTTATGGGCATTTATCTAGGACATACGTAATGTAGGAAGAAAGTGCAAAATCAGGTTATACATCAAAGAACATGAGGAGGAATAGTGAAGGGGAGATTACAGAAAGCGCTGCAAAGTCTCAAAAACATGAGTCCAAGAGACTCACCTCGAGTGTTCCAGGGTGAGAAGGACTTTACACTAACGGCCTATTTACACATCTCAGATACAACTCGGACCTAATAAAAGTCAATGGGGGAAATACATCTGTAGGCCCAGGGCAACCGCACCCCCCCCCCCCCTCCACCCCTCCCGATAAGGCCCACCCACTTTATTTTCACACCCAAAAGCAGCAAGGGCAACGCAAAAAAAAGTTTTGGTGCAAAACTTGACGTGTAAAAAAGTCGCTAATTTTTGTGCACCATAAACTGGCTAAGATTACTGCGTGTGACACACTGTAATTAGCAGGCGATCACGTATATTCTCTAACGCAGTTCTGCTCACCTTTTCATATAAGAATTGTGTAATACACGAACGTAAAAAAAAGAACGCAGAATGTTCTATTTTGCAGCGCATTACACACGAGAGCCCTTGTCCTCTATGGGTGTGTAATCAACACTGCCGATACGCAATTACATTGTGCATGGGTGGCCCGCATAGCACCGTAGCGAAGCAATGGCGCGGGGAATATAAACAAAAACTGGTGGACTGCGTGCATTGGATACGCTGTCCTGCCATACGCAGCGATAGGCTGGGGCACCGGCAGCCCCACAGTGACTCACGCAGTGTTTTACGCATAGCGCCATGTGCGCCCATCCACAGGATTTATGAACGTCGCCAACGTCTCCATTTACATAATTGAAAAATAACCGCAGCGCGTCTTATTGTACTTCAACTTGTGGAATCAATGGGAGCCGTGCCTGCAGTCACAAGCGCCGGCCACTCCGGCTGATCGTCGGGGTCCTGAGCAGTGGACCCCACCGATCAACTATAGCAGGTAGCCTGCGGCTTTTACCCCGGCTTTCCGATGCTTCCTAATTCCATGTTAAAGGTCCCTAAAGTTCAGCAGGCGCACGGAGTTGGTTTAAGTAGAAAAAGCCCATAAGGTACAAAGTTGCGGTATCACCGCGAGATATCGTACGGAGCACACAATTTTCTTCGGTGATGCCATGTCGCCCGTGTGAATGAGGCCTTAATGGTCGGTGGGGAAGTGCAGCACCGGAGGCCCAGCAGACGGCGCGTTCTCCTACCCGCGGCCTCGGGGGCCATTCTCTGCAGCAGGCATGCAATCGCTTCTTTGGTGAGAAAAGCTAAAAGGTGTAATTACACAGAGGTCATCCGTTACGGACGGGTTCGCACAGGAGCGCTTGCCGCCCATTTGTTTTTCCTTTCTGCAAGAAGTACGACCGGATCCTATAGAGAAATATAAGGCCGCGTTCCAACAGATGCGTTGGACCTGCTGCAGACCCCCGTGCCACGCCGGCCCTATACCATGGAACTCAATCCCTGTAATACAAAGGTTAAATCCACAGCAGATCCGTTATAACCACCATGGCCAAATCAGCACTGCGATGTTTAGGTAACAGATTTGGCCATTGCGGTTTTCCAGCGCAATTGCTGCAGGCTTTCCATGGCGGCGTGCGTGCAGCGAATACGCCACGTATGAAGCTGACCTCGGAGTGGATCCACACAATGTATCCTTATGCCACGGTGAAATCCGCACGTCTTATTAGGATGTGGATTTGTCTCAGAACAGCTGCGGACTCGTAAAGATCAAAATCTGCAGCAATTCCAAACCGAAATGTGCACGCAGCGCCAAAATATCAGCTGTGTGCATGACGCACCCAAGGAGCTCGGGCGCAACGCGCATCAAACCGCGCACCGGTCTGTGAAGTCACAGCAAGTCCGCTCAGCATGATCGCAGCGCAGGAAGAGCTCCGATGAATCAGGGGGGTCCGCAGAAGACTCCGCCGAATGTTACCACAGCAAAACCTGCTCGAGCAACATCCAGATTTCACCCCTCTACGCGGAAATGGGGGAGATCCACGACAAAAAACAAACACTGCGAATTTAAAAATATGCATCAGAGGTCAATTTCTGCGCACAAAAACAAATCTGCAAAGCGTAGCTGCGAGGCGTGCGGATCTCGTCTGCGCGCCCGATAGTTTGCAGCAGATGACTATGTGCACAAATGTACACGGAAAACCTACAGCCAACGACTACATTCACACGCAGCGCACTCTCGAAACACGTCCATACAGCCTCACACGTTGGAGATCTTCGCCGTAAGCGCGTATGTGCGTTTTTAGGGTCTATTTACACTGGTGTGAGTGGCGGTATTCACATTTAAAAAAAACACAAGGCAAAGACACTTTTCACTGCGCTTTTTTTTGTTTTTTTAAGCTTTTTTACACTCCCATAGACTTTTATGGTCGATTTTGCTCAGCGATACGGACCAACGCAGGACGCGCCGAGATTTTACGCACGGAAAACGCACACATGAAAAACGCATATCCGAATACACCAATTTACTTCTATAAGACCGTAACCAATCCGTAAAAAAATGTAAACAAATACACCTGTGTGAATGGGCCCCTATACAGGACAACTGCAGCCGGTCACTGGGTAACGCCAATGTAAGCGACAGCCGTTCCGCGTAAACATGGACACCAACTAGTTAATAAGTGAGAATTCGTTTACTACTCGCCTTGTTTCAGCTCACCTAAAAATAGTCACTGGTTGATTAATAATTATCGTCGCCTTTCATCAACTAGCCAATAACTTTACAGGGGGGGGGGGGGGGGTGGACACATGTTCAGTGCGAACCTCCCACCAAACGCTGATGACTTCCGTTTTTTTGGTGTTTTTTTTCCATTCTGTTCTTCCACTTCCTGACCACCAAACAACGTCACCCCCATCACTAGTCTATGAACCCGTGTAAACAGTCCCAACAACTCGGTCAGAGATTGCGAAACAATAATCGCTGTGAAAAGGCGCATAAACAGCAGCGATCCGTACGCCAAAGCGGCGATTCAGAAGACGGTTGTCCAGTCAAAACCCCCCCCCCCCCCCCCATATCATGAGATGTGGCGGCGGAGAAAAGTAGGAAGCAACAGACTAGAGTTACACACAGGGAGCAACAGGTAAGGCGGCAGGCGGGTACAACCAACGGTTCGCAGACAGGTTATCAGCTGCCAACGCTATGCTGCCAACGTGAAGTCAAGACTGCGGGTTGCTGGAGGCAGAGAATGCCAATTACATGGCAGCACAAACACGCTGGAAGCAACAGAACACGCTACAGATGCAGAACATGTAACAAGACCGAGGCATGACATGTAGCAGGAGCAGGGGGCTGGTGACACGCCACGGGGCAGCGAGGGCGGGCAGAGGGCACACACTGTGTATTGTGGTGTCCACAACAGAGATTGTGTATTCCGCAGCCCCGGGAGATGGAAAGATCCGCTCACAACCTGACAGCAATTATCAACCAGAGGGAACATGACACTCCGGGTCGGTGGCAGGACGGGCGGGGGCATCAAGCTGGCACCGTGTACCCAGCAGTGTTCAGAGAGTGGGATATTAGTTAAGAAAAGAAAAAAAACACGATCGATTTTTTTTTAAACTATTTTCAAATTTTTCAAAAAAAACAAGAAAAAACATTTGCACGAGTGCAGTCTTTTTTTTTTTTTCTTCTTCTCTTTGTCGCGGCCATAGAAAATAACGGATAATCCTTGAAGAAATGCGCAAAAATAGAACACGGAACGATTTTTCGAACTCAGACTGTCAGCTCCAGAGGAAAAAAAAAAACGATTGTGTGAAATAACGTAACTCATACGAACGGATTCTTTACCCGCGCAAATTCAGCCATCTCGGAAGCGGACAGAACTCGCATAGAATGAGGGGGGCGCCTATGTCAATAACCCTCAGGCTGTATTCACACAAGCGAGTGCGATACTGGGCTGACAATATCGGACGTACATCGCACCTGCAGGGTTCTTTTACGCTTCTGCGATGCGTTTCCAAGTTTAAAATGCGCGATTCCCATCGCTGTACTTGTGTTTTTCACGCACGTGGAGAAAAAAAATTAGTCACGTTATTCTAGTAATTGCAATGGAGGGGAAAAAAAAAAAACAACAACAAAAAAACCCAGACCAGGAAAACCCCAAACCGCCTGGCACGCAGATGCAATACGATTATTTTTTCACGGTTCCGTATGAAATAACGGGCGATTCTCGCAGCAGAGTCGCCAGGAAAAGGTCACGCTGTGATTGTACGATCTCGCAGCTCGTTCACGTATGCAAATTAACGGGTTCTTTTCACATGCGAGCTCTGTGCGTGAATATTGCCCATGTGAATTCCGCCTTATGGCGTCCTCACGCGACCGGATTTCCGCAGGTTTTCTCACGCATAAAATAAACATGCGCAAGACGGAGAGAATAGAACCCACTGCAGTCAGCAGATCAGTCCTCTAGAGGGCGATCTGCAGGAGCAGCAAATGCCCCCATATAGGTCTATGGAAAATGCGCAAATACGCAAGCGTGAAAAACTGCGCAAAATTACGGGGGAAAAAAAAAGAACACCTCTGGACCTCTTTAGGCCAATTTAATCCACGGAGGGGGTGTGAACCGGCCGTGCGTGGGCAGAATGTACACTACTGCGCACAGACACGCGCAAATGTACCTCGTCCAACCTCCTTCACGTGCAAATATTTTACGCTACAGCGAACGTATTTGCGCATGAAGTAGGATTCCGCCTTTAGGCTTTACGCACATGGGTGTTGTTCATGCATTTGCGATTTTCCTGCATTTACGCAACTTTTCCCGCATCATTTTCATTGGTTTATCATCTGATTTTTACACGTGGTTAAAAAAAAAAAAAAAAATAGCATAAATGTCTACGCTTGGCACTTCCTCTTGCTGACTGGGCATTTTTGCGGAACGGGCGTTGCGCATGTCCATTCTGCAAGAACGAGGCGCAGCTACATAAGCACGCATCCGCTCGTGTGAACCCGGTGGCATTCTGTAAATTCCTTGACAGTTAGTAGGAAGAATATTTTGCCCGCTGTCCGCGAGAGGAAAAAAACAAACAGACTGGCAGCCCTGCGGGTACGAGATGACCAACACCAAAATTGACAGCTGCAATTTCTTCATGCACCGGAACCTGCAATTTGCCCAGCGCCATGTGGGTAGCGCTACCCGTAACCAACACATGCACAGTGAAGAAGTTAGAAGCAGGCACTACCAATGGGATATAGAGTTGTGTGGGCACCACTACTCTATCCGGGCACAGAGTGTGTGGTAGTCATGGCACCCAGTGACACTACCAATGGGCATTAGTGTTGTGTGGGCACTACTGGTCCCTCTGGGCAGTGTGTGGTGGGCATAGCACACAGTTGGCACTGCCAATGGGCATTAGTGTTGTGTGGGCACCACTGCTCCCTCTGGGCACAGATTGTGTGGTGGGCATTAGTGTTGTGTGGACACCAGTGCTTCCTCCCGGCACAGAGTGTGTGGTGGGCATGGCACCCAGTGGGCATTAGTGTTGTGTGGGCACCAGTGCTCCCACCAGGCACAGAGTGTGTGGTGGGCATAGCACACAGTTGGCACTGCCAATGGGCATTAGTGTTGTGTGGGCACCACTGCTCCCTCTGGGCACAGATTGTGTGGTGGGCATTAGTGTTGTGTGGACACCAGTGCTTCCTCCCGGCACAGAGTGTGTGGTGGGCATGGCACCCAGTGGGCATTAGTGTTGTGTGGGCACCAGTGCTCCCACCAGGCACAGAGTGTGTGGTGGGCATGGCACCCACTGGGCATTAGTGTTGTGTGGGCACCACTGCTCCCACCGGGCACAGAATGTGTGGTGGGCATGGCACCTAGTGGGCATTAGTGTTGTGTGGGCACCACTGCTCCCACCGGGCACAGAATGTGTGGTGGGCATGGCACAGCTGACTCACCCAGATGCAGCGTCAGGTTGATGGCGTGCGGGTACTGGATGCCCGCCAGCATGGTCTGGCTCTGCCACCAGGTGGTGTCCGCCTGGTTGTTGTAGTCGGTCAGGTACTCGGCGCCGTGCTGCAGGTGGAGCTGCCCGCTGTCGCACAGGTGGCAGGACTTGGTGACCCCGGTGACGCCGGTCTGCACGCAGTACTCCTCCGGCGGGGAGCCGCACGTGTTGGTCGCCACGATCGTCACGTTAAAAGCCGCATTGACAAACTCGGGCATGCAGCGCTGCGGCCGGCCGCCCTCCGCACACTCGTCCATGGCGGCCCGGGCTGCGGCCAGCAGGAGCAGCGGGGCGAGGAAGACGGGAGGCCGCATCCTCCGGGCTGCTCTCTACACTCAGGACACGGGCTGGGAGCCGGGAAGGGTCGCAGTCAGCCGGGAGGGATGCGGACAAGCGGCGCTCATAGGCGGCAGAGCGGCAGCAACTTCCCAGGAAAGTTTCTCCTTGCGAGTCGGGGAGAGGAGGAGACGTCCCGGGACGGGAGAGGGCAGCGGTGGGTGGGTCAGGGTCCCGGGGCTGGAGGCACAGCGGTGGGTGGGTCAGGGTCCCGGGGCTGGAGGCACAGCGGTGGGTGGGTCCGGCTCCCGGGGCTCGGCTCTGGGTGGGGGGGACAGTGTGCACTGAGCTCCTCTCTATGGGGCAGGATAGAGGGGCCGGACGAGGACACGGGGTGGGGGCTCTGCCAACGCGGTGCAGCCTGGGAATGAATGTAAATGAGCTACAACGGGATCCCGGGAGCGGGGATTCTACTTCGGCAATTTCCGGCAGGATTCGGACACCGGGACACGAACTTTATGGGGTTACCTGTAAGCAAAAGCGTCCCCCCCGCCCATCAATGGAACGTTCCACTTGTTGCCCGGACAACAGGGAGTTTGTTCTAACGAGTTTTTCCAATTTTGTAAAAATTAATTAAAAAATAAATGTTTTTTTTTGCTCCTCGCAGGAATTTCTTCACATTTTGGGACCCTCTCATGCAACCGGCAGAGGCTCCCATTGTTTCCAGATTTTCGAACGCAGTCCGTTGTGTTTTGTGCGTTTAGCGCACTTCATCAATGATGATGCACGCTAAAGCAGGAGCGCTGCCTCTGAATGCAAAAGTAGAAGCGTGGCACAGCGCCGCGATTTAGATCATGTGTGAGACCCCCATAGGGCAGCTTCACACGGGTGTATTTGCGCGTGCGATACGCAGGGAATAGAACCTGTTGATTTCACTGGGTTCGTTCACATCGCCATATTTGTTGCGCAAAAAAAAAAGACATACTCTATGATAATGAGTATTTGCGCACCACAGGTCCCCATAGAAGTCAATGGAGGTGCGCAAATGCGGTCAGAGATGCGTGACAAAGCGTAATTCTGCTAGAAAAAGAACAAATAAACTGCCATCAAATAAACACGCCTTGCAGGGGGAAAAGCGTAGTGAAATACGCCGATGCGCGCTTAAAGAAACCGTTCATTCTGCCAAAACACAGCGCTCAGGCGCACGCAAATACACATACGTTCGTGTGAAGCTGGATTCACACAGATGTATTTGTGCATGCATTCGCACGCAAAAAATTTGCGCTCGTCATACGCAGAAAATAGAACCCCTTGATTTCAATGGGTTTGTTCCCATGCGCGTAATTGGCTGCGCGATTCAGTCGCACAAAAAAATACGCAGTGATCCCTGTTTTCCTGCACATCTTGAACTCATTAAACTAATTGGCCATTTCAATGGCCGCGAACATCGGTGCGTGTTTTATTGCGTGCGCAATTGCGCCTGACTTGAGTGTGCAAAAAGTACAGTAAGAAACGCTGTTGCAATTACACAACACCTGATGTGCGAAAACATGGCGCAAATACGTATACGGTCGCGTGAAGCCGGCCTTAGTGTCCTGCTTTTTGGCAGACAGTCCTTACCGTTGAGTAGGGGGTGTCCCTGGAAAGTACGTACTCTCTGTACACAGGAGAGGGGGGTCACTTGCTAATTAGTGGGGGTCCTTTTACACGGAACGATTATTGCTCAAAAAAATCGTTAGATCGTGCGAATGTGAACAATAAGAGCGGGTCGGATTCCGCATGACCACCAATCCAGATGTCCAGGTACCCTAAGGATGGGTCATGTAGTAATTGCTCCGATTATCCCTATAGGGCCGTGTCATACGGCCGTATGCGCAACTATGCTCGCTGGTATGGAGCATAGTTGCGCATGAACACGTTTTTTTTTCTTCCTCACTGGCCATTCCACCATAGCGCCATAGCGTAGGAATTTGAAAAAAATAGCAGTAAGCTCGGTCTTGCCCTATAGTTAATACTACGTGCAGGGTAGATGGGGGAAGCCTTATCTTTACTCGGCCGCACAATTAACGGGCGAGAATCCTGATAGTGAAAACTAAACCACTGAATTCCGTGGGTAGCAAAGGCCTCATAGAAGTCTATGGGAGGTACACAAATACACAAGGGGAATGCGTGAAACACTGCGCAAAACCTCATTAGAATAAATAGCCTTTTAGGACAGACTCATACGGACAAATTTGCGCGCACAAAATTTGGATGCGTAATATGCAGATAATAGAACTCGTTGATTTCAATGGGTTCCCTCAAAAAAAAAAAAAAAACACAACATGCTCTATCTTTGTGTGCATTTGTGCACAAAAAGTCCCATAGGAGTCCATGAGAGGTGCACAAGCAATACCCCTGTAATTGTGTGATAGGATGCGCAATTTTGCAGGAAAGCCAACAAACCGAGAACTAATTAGGCTGCGCAGCCTTTTTAATCATGGCATGGGTGTGTGCTGCACAGATGTAAAAGGTCCTCATTAGTACAGTACAGTAAAAAGTGAGCAAAATAGGCCTATTCATGACATTAAAACGTCACGCTACTGCAAGTGTTTTTGCGCATACGGCTATGCGAGTCCGCCCCTAAAGGGCCTCATGTCCACAGGCGCGCACGGATTCCACATGGGGAATCCCGCACTGAATATGCCCATGCCGGCGACCCTGCGTACCTCTCCGTGTCTTGTAGTTATGTACTGCAGATTCTTTCTTTCTACCTCTCTTTCTTTCTCTTATTCTTCCTATTCTCTCTCTTACACATTCTTTCTCTTTCTTTATCTCTCATTCATTCTGTTCTCTCTCTTTATCTCTCATTCATTCTGTTCTCTCTCTCATTCATTCTGTTCTCTCTCTTTTTCTCTCATTCATTCTGTTCTCTCTCATTTTCTTTTTCTTTCTTTCTTTCTTTCTTTCTTTCTTTCTTTCTTTCTTTCTTTCTTTCTTTCTTTCTCTTTCTTTCCTTTCCTTTTCTTTCTTTCTTTCTTTCTTTCTCTCCTTCTTTCTTTCTTTCTCTTTTTCTTTCTTTCTTTCTTTTTCTCTTTCTTTCTTTTTCTTTCTTTCTCTCTCTTTCTTTCTCTCCTTTCTTTCTCTCCTTCTTTCCTTCTTTCTCTCCTTTCTTTCTTTCTCTCCTTTCTTTCTCTTCTTCTTTCTCTCCTTTCTTTCTCTCCTTCTTTCTTTCTCCCCTTCTTTCTTTCTCTCCTTCTTTCTTTCTTTCTTTCTCTTCTTTCTCTCTCCTCCTTATTATTACTTTTCCTTATTATTATTTTTCTAGTTTAGACTGTGCAAAACTCAGTCCCATGAAGAGGTTCTCCACAAGGCGTGACATCACAGACGGTCACACCTGTTTCTGTGTCTGACGCGACAACTTTCATAAATCCCATTGATTCCAGTAGTGATGAAGCTGACGAGTGATCCATGGGTTGCTCTGTAGCTCAGGGTTCATGCACATGGCATTGCTACATGCATGAGATGGGACCATGTCTGTTGACCTGTCTGCATGCTTGGTTAGGGATTTGAACAATTATGAACATTTTTAACTATCTATGCCTAGTGACAGTTATAGCACATGATCATCCAATCACTGTGGACCGTAGGGATATGTCCTCCAGTCATATAATATCCAGTGACAGCTCAAAGTTGCTGCCGTCACGTGATCTTATGTTACTATAGATGCAACATATCTAAGTCAATACACCACTGGAGGTATTACAGCAACGGGGATGAGAAACATTCTAGGGGTAAGAATATTGAATAAAATTTTTTTCTCCATTTTTCTGTTTTCTAACTTTGTTGACAAATGTTCGCACCCTAAACAACTCCTTTGTTACTTTACACATTCAATGTATAGATTTATATAAAAATACATACATCTGAAAATTCTAAAACCACAAGTTGATTACATTGTATTAGGCGAAAATCATTTCTACAACTCTGCAGGTCCGTATGGGTTTCCACTTTTGGTTTGGAACAGCAACACCACCTATGGGTCATACGTGGCATTGCAGCAGCAAGAGATTGTTTTTACCAACTTTTTGCTCTCTACCAGAAGTAAGAAACTCATTTTCAAACAATACACATGTGCGCTCGGATACATGCATGTGTACTCAACAAGGGAAAGAGGAATAAAGGTACCTTTACACGGAGTGATTATTACCCAAATAATCGCTGGAAAACACAAATTCAAAGAAGTAGTCATCCCATGAACACATGGCCGCTAATAGGGTACTGAGAGAGAAATTGCTCACTTGTCTAAGTAGCTTGGTTTTTAGCTCACCTAAAAACCAAGAGACTATCGCCCCGTGTAAACAGGCAGTCATTTATCTATGAACGACTGCCTGTTTGCAGTGAGTGGAGGCGGATGACCGGAAGAAATCTCCATTGCGCTCCACCCCCATTCTGTGAATTACTATTGCTCCTGTGTGACATTACAAGAGCAATAGTCGTCGGAATGGCTGTCGAGTGCTTACGCCCGTGGCAATTATCCCGTGTACAGGAAGCTTAATTGCCTTAAATCAATGGGTTCCATTCTCAGCGTATTGCGTGTGCAAATTTTGTGTGCACAATTACACCCATGTGAAGCTGGCCTTAGGACGGCTTCGTATGACCATATGCGCAAAAACGCTCGCCCCAGCACAACGTATTTGCGCATGAACGAGGTTGTTGAGTTTGATTTGCGTGCATGTCTGCACATAGTACTTTACTTTTTGTGCACGCTGGGTCAGTTCAAAGGTGCGACACACATCTTCCATGGACTAAAAGGCTGTTTAGCCTAATGAGGTCCAGATGTGTTCTTTATTTCAAGGTTTTGCGCAGTGTTTCACGCATCGCCTAGCGTATTTGTACACCTTCCATAGTCTTCTATGGTGACCTTTGCTGTGCAAAATGCAGAAAGATAGAGCAGGTTGTGCTGCGGTGAGCATTTGTACACCAACGCTTGCGTGAAGCCGCCCTAAGGCTCCATTTACACGCCGCGGTTCGGTTGCAATAAAAACTGTTAAAAAAAAGTGCATTGGTGAAACCATGAGTGTTTTTTTCTAAGTTTGTAGTAAAATGTGGCAAAAAACGCACGCATTTTTGCATAAGCACTTTTTGCTGCGGCTTTTATTACAATCGAACTGCCCCGTGTGAATGGAGCCTAAAGGTCATATAAAACATCAAAACAGCACAAACGCTTTCATGTGAAGGTAATGTAGAAGAGAACAAATGCTTCTTATCCTCCAGAAGATAATAACACGGATTGCAAGGCTTAGATGACCGTGTCTGAAAGGGTACGAAGTTTGCAGCGCCTCCATTGGGAGAAGTTGGGCAGATGAAGCGAGGTCCATGCTGAGGCGGGATTTGCTGCATGAATGCACTTACATTGGCAGGATTGGTAGTTCAGAGGTTTGGGATAATGACAGTGACGAAGCAGAGGGTTAGAATAATGGTAGTGACAAACCATGACAAATGAATGGCTCTCACTGAATGACTAGAATTGCCATGTAGTCATCGAGATGGCTTAGATGAAAGGTAAAGTCATAGCAGCACGGGTTCACAAAGGAGCAGCCATGTCAAACCAATTCGGCTATATTATGAGAGCAGGTACATTGCACACTGACCCTTAGAAGCATAATGTATGTGATATGTTTTCAGGGTTTTTTAAGCATCTTAAGGGGTTTCCGAGCCTTAAAAATGATGTGCAAACGGTTTACATGTAGTACGATGTATCACTGGAGAAACTATAGGGGATACAGTTGCACCCCGGCCATGAAGCCGACACTGGCGATGGCTGTGTAAGTGTAATAGTCACTTCAGATCCCATTGATTCCCCAAGACGCACATCCACCCCGCTACACTGAGAGAAGGCTGGGCTAACAGCTCATTGCTGAGGATCCTTAGCGGTGGATCCCTGGCAATTAACTATTAATGACTTATCCCGTGAAAAGGTAACATAATAACATAGTCTGTAAAGCTGAATTAAGACATATGTCCATTCAGTTCAGCCTATTATCCCTCAATATTGATCCAGAGGAAGGCAAAAAAAAAAGCCAATGAGGTAGAAGCCAATTTTTCTCATGTAAGGTTAACAAATTCCTTCCCTACTCCAATTTGGTAATCAGAATAATCCCTGGATCACCGATCCTTCTGTGACCATAACATGTAATATTGAAAAGCCCTTCTTAAACTTTTTTTTTATCGAATTTGCCATCACCACATCCTTAGGTAGAGAGTTTCACAGTCTCACTGCTCTTACAGTAAAGAACCCCCTTCTATGTTGGTGTACAAAACTTTCTTTCCTCTAGACGTAGAGGGCGCCCCCTTGTTACTGTCACAGTCCTGGGTATAAACAGATGATGGGAGAGATATTGTTCCCTAATATATTTATATATCGTACATAGTTATTTTATCGCCCCTCAGACGTCTTTTTTTCTAAACTAAATAACCCAATTTTGATAACCTCTCTGGGTATTGTAGTCCGCCCATTCCATTTATTACTTTAGTTGCCCATTTTTGTACCTGCTAAAGCTCTGATATGTCCTTCTTGAGTATCAGTGCCCCAAACTGTCCACAATATTCCATGTATGAGAGACCAGGTTGGTTGATGCTTGCGTCTCTCTGTCAGTGTTAAGTAGTTAGTCACAGACACACCTGACACTTGCTCTACACTACTGCTAAGTGCATCACACCTCATAAATCAGCCCCATGAAGTATATATACAGTCCCTGATCTCACCTGTAATACAGCCTGCGTGGGACTATGCTCAAATGTCCACACCCTTGACCAGAAAATAGTGCAACCAAGGAACGTGCCAGCAAATACAAGAAGGAAAAATGTCTCCATGGAATCACTAATTGGAAACTACCTACCCTATATTTCAATGCCCAACATTTTAATAGGACTTGCAACATGACTAAGGATATAAGCCAAAACAGAGTCTTCTCCATAAGGGAGCTTTCACACGAGATGATATTAGTCCGCGCAGACATTTCTGCATCACAATATTATCCTTATGGGGCTTGAATTCCGCACATGTCAAAATCTAGGCATCTTTACGTCAAAACTGCAAGATTAAATTCCATAGCGGAAAAGCTTTCTGCTGTGGAATCAAGGACATCCTGCAGAATTGTTGCTGCAGATTTCTAACCTACAGTAGATGTAATTCTGTGATTAAAGTCTGCGTAAAAAAACGCAAGACATTCCACAGAACAAATTCCGCAGTTAAAAACGCAACAAAATCTGCACCAATTTGACAAAATCTTTTTTTTTTTTTTTATTCTTTATTTATAAGTTTTTCATATAAAACTGCGATTCAACATTTACCAAATACAAAAACAAAATATATGTGTACATACATCTTTAACATTCCAAAATATCAGTCACAATATGGGACCAGGGTGGTCCTCCTGACCATATGTACCATAACTTGCAACAAGGGTAAGGAAAAGGAACATAGAAGGTTTGAGTGGGAGGGAAAAGCAAGAAGACAAAGACAAAGACGGTTAAGACAAAAAAAGGGGGGGGGGGGAACAAATACAGGCCCCTATGTTCCGTAAGGGAAGGCATATAAGGTGTGGAAGTGGGGGATTTAATAACTGGCTGAAAACCCCTGTTGGAAAAGCTACCTAACGTTCTGTCCAGATTCTTATATTCATCAGTGTTTTGGAACTCCAGCCAATGATGCCATGTTTTGGCAAATTTTTCATGAGCGTCTTTGAGTGATGCTGTGAGCTCTTCCATCTCTCTGATCTCACATATAAGATGGAACCACATTGAAATGGAGGGCGGTAGTGTTTGTCCAATTTGACAAAATCTTAATTTGCGCTGCAGACAATTCCGTCCTGTATGAGAGGTCCCTAAGGAAAAGACACCCATTTAAGGAAAACACATGCCCCACTTAAGCCACATCCATTTAAACTAGGCGAAGTCTAAATTGGTATAGACGGCTCAAATGAAAGAAAAATTGGCGCAAATAGGCAATACATTTGGTGCACGTAAAAATAAACAAAAATAGAGCACAAATAGCATCAAAAATATTGCAAATAGAAGTAATGTTGCTGCATAGAATCTTGAATGTTTTTGCATATTACTACATTTTTGGATTTTATGAGCTCTAAGGTGGGCCTACAGCCAGTAGTCTAAAGTCATTTACAAGAAAGACACTTTCCAAGAATGAATATGTTAGCAAACATGATGTCATATGTCTCATTTTATTTGACGGTTATCGATTTTGGCTTCTCGGTTTATCCGTTGAGATATGAAAACACACAAGAACCGCTTGTTCCCGTTTGCTGAGCTTTAGGATGTCGTGTTATTGTGATTAGCCGAGTATTTGTGTGGTGAACTGATAACAGATCCTGTTTGCTGTTGAATTCATACTTGTAATCCCAATGGGCCGTCAACACGGATGTTTGAGATAGACAACATGGTTGACCTTCTCATGATGAGTACTGGATGAACACTGAAATAGCTTGTGTGAAAATCAGTAACATAATACAGATACATTATTTTTATAGGGAAATTCCAGTAGTAATTGGAATTTCCCATTCTCATTATTATCCATCAGACTCGTTAATGAACGGTTTTATATTTTTATGTATGCTATTTGCTATGAGGGGGTGGATGGTTTAGACTGTTTACCTAGCAACGGTTAGAGGATGACGATGCAACAGCACCTGGCTCCTGGGGAAAGACCTGCATCATTGCTGTTCAGGCTGTAGAAATACTGGTGGGGTGTATTCATTATGCAGCTATTTGCAGAACACCACGGACCCACTGAACAAACTATCAACCATAGGTCCCCACATCAATGGCACCATCCTGGCCACCATTGTTAATGCAAAAATTTAATAATTGCCATACAATATGCTTTTGGGTTCCAAATTCTTAGTTAGAGGTAAGCTAAACTAAGGAGATTAACTCTCACCACAAACACATGCGATGTGATCCAAAGTAATCTGTTTATTGAATAACAGACAGCAGCTTTTATAGAGGCGCCCAATCTAATTACAATAATTCAAATCTATTATAATTCATTTATTACCGTTAGTCAAAGGAACATAAACATGCAGGATAAGGAATTTAGCATCTAAATTGCTGAAGGAAAAGCAGTGCAGATGCAGTAGAATCCTACATGATTAACTTCTCAGAATACAAAGATACTTTAATTCTAAACAATAATTGTTTAGAGAGAAATAGGAGAATAGGGTGCAATAACCAAAGACATTCAATCTAGGGAATGTTCTAATCATCGAGGTCCCTTCTTATTCTTCAATACATTTTAGCAAATCTTGTTAAAGGAAAAGTACAAAATAATTGACACAGAAGATGGCTACTTGCTCACAAAATGGCTACGCGTAGGATAGAACGTAGAGTCATATTTCACTAACACCATGGATGTGGAATCCTTATATTCCAACATCCCACATGAAGATGGACTGACCGCCTGCCAGGCACACCTTGAGGCCATTAGGGGTTGCCTCTGAATCCGTGTTACAGTTCACAAGATTCATCCTCACACACAATTATTTCTCCTTTGGCAAAGAGATATTCCTGCAACTCAAGGGAACCACCATGGGCAATAAAATGGCACCACAATATGCCAACCTTTTCATAGCAAAACTGCAGAATGACTTTCTGGCCTCCTGCTCTAGCAAACTATTGGCCTACTTCCTCTACATTGATGACATAATAATCATCTGGACCAACACCAAACAAGAACTAATAAAATTCCATTCTGCCCCACCATAAACCTGACATTAAATTCTATTCTCACCTATTCCTCCACAGGCAGACTACATACCACATCTTCTCCTCATTGATCTTAACCAGTCACCTGTGTCAGCTCACCACAAGCCATCTGGATTGTCTTCTCCTTGTTATGAAGCTGGCATTTCTCGCATTCTCCTTCCGGCAGGTCAGTGAAGGTCACATCCCTGTGATGTAGCATTCACTGGCTAGGAAAGAATCCTGATATATTACAGAAACAGCACGCACGAGCAGTTTCTGCAATAGCTCAGCACTCCCTGCCAGACTGTGATTTAGTGACGTAGCGTACATTGCCGGGCAGGAAGGAGACTGCCTGTGAATGTATGTAACGTCACAGGAAGCAGAAGGAGGTGAGGTGACCGGAGAAAAGGTTTGCAGGAGACAGAGGATCGGCGGGGAGAAGATTAGGTAAGTAGACTGATGGGGGAGGAATAGGTAAGTATAGAATTTTTGTTTTTTAATGACAGAACCCCTTTAAGCTACTCGTATACTAAAATCAACTTTTTGCTCCACCATAAAAATTTCAAACAACAAAATCCCTATACCAAAAACCGATTAATCAGCCCACATACCTCAGATAGGATAGTTTTCATCCTAAACACATCAAAAAGTCCATTGTCTATAGCCAGGCCATCAGATACAACCGGATCTGCTCCAACCCAACAGACAGAAAGGAACATTTACACAATCTCAAAAAGACATTTTTAAATCAGGGCTACCATCCCACTTCAATTGATGATCAAATCACCAGAGCTACCAGGATATCCAGGAATCAACTACTGCAATACACAGAAAAAGAAGGAAATGATTGAGTACCTCTAGTAGTGACCTACAATTCACAGCAAGAGGTCCTAAGGAAAACTGCAAAGATACTCCATCATACCCTACACAAGGATGACCGTCTGAACACCATATTCCCGGATCCTCTGCATTGCATTGCCCTCAGACACACAAAAAGGAACTTATCCCTGCAGTGTAAGCTGTAAGACCTGCTCACATGTACGGACCGCGGACAGGATACAAATCCCCAACACATAGCAGGACTATAAGATCCCGTGGACATTCACATGTTCCACTTCTGATGTTGTGTACCTGATCTTGTGCCGTAAATGTTCTGTTGGGGGCTTTAAGTTGGAGAAACAGGACAAAAACTGAATCTCATCGCCACACAATTAAAGAGAGAACGAGAAAATTACCTGTGGCTGAGCACTTTTCTAGTCATGGACATGACATAGGAGATATGAGAATTATGATATTGAAGGGTGGTTTCAAGTCACAAAGCCATAGAGGATTCATGACTGGGAAGTATGAGAAATCTATAGCAGAGATAACACTCTGGCCTGGTGACCGCCTAACACTAATTCAGAGACCATAAAACTTTCACATCCTTATCAGTGAACTATTTAAAGGGGTTGTCCCGCGGCAGCAAGTGGGTCTATACACTTCTGTATGGCCATATTAATGCACTTTGTAATGTACATTGTGCATTAATTATGAGCCATACAGAAGTTATAAGAAGTTTTTCACTTACCTGCTCCGTTGCTAGCGTCCTCGTTTCCATGGAGGCCGTCTAATTTTCGGCGTCTAATGGCCAAATTAGACGCGCTTGCGCAGTCCGGGTCTTCTTCTTTTCTCAATGGGGCCGCTCGTGCAGGATGCCGGCTCCGTGTAGCTCCGCCCCGTCACGTGCCGATTCCAGCCAATCAGGAGGCTGGAATCGGCAATGGACCGCACAGAAGCCCTGTGGTCCACCGAGGGAGAAGATCCCGGCGGCCATCTTCAGCAGGTAAGTAAGAAGTCACCGGAGCGCGGGGATTCAGGTAAGCGCTGTGCGGTGTTCTTTTTTAACCCCTGCATCGGGGTTGTCTCGCGCCGAACGGGGGGGTTGAAAAAAAACAAAAACCGTTTCGGCGCGGGACAACCCCTTTAAGTATTTATTTCTCTACTCATCCTGTTCTGGTATTCTTTTAAGTGCCAATTAATCATGCTATGTCTGTACCTTGTCAAAAGTATGTGTATATATATATATATATGCATGCCTATTCGGATCTATTTCATTATGCTTGAGGAATAATCCTGAGAGCTTTGAAAGCTCGCTATAACAGAAGCAACCAATCACACCATAGCTATCATTTTACCTCAGCTGTGATTGGTTGCAATGGGTAGCAAAGACAGATTTCCTTTTAGACAGCTTTCATAAGAATGTGGTGCCGGACAACTTTACCATGGCCCACCCTGTAGAAGCAATCTCCCGCTTGGTGGGCTATGCAATTTTTGTAAAAGTTGAAGGCCACACTCTCTCCTTGCAAATCACAACCACTTTTTGGCTTTATTTTTAAAATTTTTGCCGGTGACGAGGAGAGTCACAAGTTCTCCTGGTTCCCCCCACCCCTCAGTCAGGACCCCCCCCCCCCCCCATATGAATCAGAACAGAGAACTACTCTGTATGAGTGGTGTTGTCAATGGCTGCACTACATAGACAGCTAAACATCTGAATGGTCACCAAGTGCTATGACATTTCTGGCCAGACATGGTTGATTTAGCAGTTTTGCCAGGGGCTGAACCTGTGCTGATCAGGTAAAAGGGTTGCCTCCAATGAGACAAAACCCTTTTAGGGCTCCTTCACTCGGGCGTATTTGCCAGCATATTTGCGCATGCAAAAAATGAGTGCACAAGATGCAGAGAATAGAACCGATTGATAGCAATGGGTTCGTTCTCACTTTCCATATTTCATGTGCATGAAAAAAGTAGAACATGCTTTATTTTGTGCGCAAAATTTGCGCACCAAAGGGTTCCATAAAAGTTTATGGGAGGTGCATAAATGCGCACATAATACGCAACGGGTGTTGCGAGATACTACCCTAAATCATGGGGAAGAGAACACAGCTGGACCTCGTTAGGCTAAATACCTTTTTAAATCACGACGGGCGTGTCCCATTCTCATATGAACAGAAGTGCGCATGAAGTATTGTAAAATGCACTGATACGTGTGCAAAAGCGTGCAAATGTGTTGTGCTTAGGAAACACAAAAACGTATACACTTGTCTAAATGATCCTTAATCCAAAGAGTGCTATCTGTATGGATGACCCTGCAAGGGGTGCATTTACTTATGTGTCTTATGTAGCAGTAGTCTCTAAAATATATACCAGAATAGAGATTAAGGCCTCCCTCATACAGGCGCTTATTAGCATAGCATTTGCAGCGCCATGCTAATCGTGGTATAACGCTCCCATTGTCTTCAATGGAGCCTCTCAGACAGCTGGAAAGCGCCACGATTTTCGAGTGAAGTCTGTTCTATTTTTGATGTTTAGCGCACCTCATCCATGAGGTATGCTAAACTCCACTGCGAATGAGATATGATTCATCAGACCACTCCATTCTCAGACCAGGGCTGGTCTTCGCTCCACGCCATCAATGAGCCTTGGACAAACACGACCCTGTTACCGGTTCACTAATTGTCCTTCCTTGGTCCACTTTTGGTAGATACTAACGACTGCATACACCCCACAATACCTGATGCTTTGGAGATTCTCCGATCCAGTCATCTAACCATCACGATTTGGCTCCTGCCAAAGTTTCTTAGGTCCTTATGCTTGCCTAGTTTTCCTGCTTCCATCACATCAACTTCTAGAACTAACTGTTCACTTGCCACCGAATATGTCCCACTCATTGTTAAGTGTCATTGTAGCAAGATAATCAATGCTATTCGTTTCACCTATCAGTGGTATCAAAGCAGCAGAAATGCAGTCCTAAGCTCTTGCTCACGACCTGAAGGTTGCAAGTTTAATCCCGCATGGTTCAGGTAGCCGGCTCAAGGTTGACTCAGCCTTCCATCCTTCTGAGATCGGTAAAATAAGTACCCAGCTTGGTGGGGGGTAATAAATAAATTATCTGAAAGCGCTGCGGAATAAGTTGGTGCTATACAAATAACAAGATGTAACTTTTTTTTATAGCTGATCAGTGAATATTTCATACTTATCATGAGATGTGTAATACAATTCTATATTTTTTCCATGTTCGTACTGGAACAGTTAATGCACGGGTTCATCCATTATTATGTGTTCACAATTAGACACGCTTACTCATGTATCACAATGCTATGGTAACGTTGCCTTTCCTACAAATTAAGATAATGACCGTGATCATAGGAAAGACGGGTGATGTTGCATCCTCTCAAGCTTGTAGGATATGGATTGCTTGTCTAGCAAATGGAAAGGGGGATCTAGACTCCCTTCCCCTCCTCTCAGACATGCCCTGGCCTGACCCCCATGATGTGTAGGCTTCCCACAGGCTCGTCTGCATTTCTCAATGAGCACAATCATAATAATGATAATGACTCCAGACACCCGCAGATCATCCAATAAATAAAAAGAAACATTACAGACAAAAAGAAACCCTCATTGTTAGGGGAACTCTGAGAGAACAGATGAAAGCAAAAAAAATGAAGGGGTGGGAGGCATGAAGGCTTCGGCTATCAGAATGATCAAATATCTTATCATGTGGGAGACTGGCGGACTGGAGCAGCTACAAGTGGAGAGAAGAGAATATGAGAACACAGGTCATATGGTCAATGCCTTGTGCTATTGTGCCATGCTGAAGCTGAGCGCTTATATTCTGTGGTAAGACTTGTCTTTATTGAGCTACAGATTTCATTTAAAGGCCATGGAAAATGCTCTATTTTGTGCGTATTTGCTCACCAAAAGGCCCCATAGAAGTCTATGGGGCCCATCATACATTTTTTTAATAAATTGAGATATTTTCACTGAAGAATAATATTTGTAATTGGAATTAGTTGAAGAAATTTTTTAATAGTTTTGCTGCTGTGCTTGCAGTAGGTGGTTGGTTCGATACCACAAGCTAGAGGACTAATTTTCCTCCAAAATCCATTGGTCAGGGGGAGACATGACCTGTAACAGTTTACAGCCAGGAAGGAGAAGCTTGAAGATGTCATGTATTATGATATAAATGATGATTTTTCTTGCATTATCACAGTCCCACTCAGGGGCGTAACTTTAGAGGGTGCAGGGGATGCGGTTGCACCCGAGCCCAGGAGCCTTAGGGGGCCCATAAGGCCTCTCTTCTCCATATAGGGAGCCCAGTACTATGAATAAAGCATTATAGTTGGGGGCCCTGTTACAGGTTTTGCATTGGGGCCCAGAAGCTTCAAGTTATGTCTCTGTGCAGCATGGTTTAGGTATGGGTACAGGTACAGATACAGATAGAGGGGGGGCCCAGCTCACGTTTTGCATCAGGGCCCCTGAGCCTTTAGTTACGCCCCTAGTCCCACTCTTTGCAACCCATGCAAACAGCTGATTTTGGCAAGTTGCGGAGGCCAGCCAGGCATTTCCCCAGCAAATTTGTTGTAGGGGAAATATGTATAACAGGATGGTCAATGAGATTAATGGTCTTCCTGTAGTACCAGTATGGCATAGTCCAGAGGTGTAACTTGAAGCTTCTGGGCCCCAATGCAAAACCTGTAACAGGGCCCCCAACTATAATGCTTTATTCATAGTACTGGGCTCCCTATATGGAGAAGAGAGGCCTTATGGGCCCCCTAAGGCTCCTGGGCCCAGCTGCAACCGCATCCCCTGCATCCTCTATAGTTACGCCCCTGGCATAGTCTACAAGAACAAAATCTGCTCTTACAGCGTGTTTAAAGACCCAAGGACTTTTATCTGCGGTCAGGAAGGGTAGCTGAACGTTTGCATCAGGGCCCACGGGCATTTAGCTACGCCCCTTAAGGCAGCAGTTTCAGAAGACACCCTTGTAAGAGAATCATTCTAAAAGATTAATTTCCTATGGAGATGGACTGTGTAGATGCACCAAAAATTGCACCAAATTTGCGCCAAATTTTGGAGAAACGGGACGGAGCATATTCACAGGGAACTTTTTTAGAGGGATGATGCCCTGATATAAAATGTAACATTTTATTGCTGCAAGTGTTTGTGTAGAGCAGGTGCTGAACCGAGTAGAAGAGGCTGCTGGCTGGGAGAAGAAGGCGCCATAGAGGCAGCAAGAGCAGCACTGAAGGGGCATAGGACTGAGAGTCTGAGAAAGCGGGCACCGCCCAGATTCATGCAGGAACAGGATCGCTGGTCATCGGAGAGGGGCTGAGAGACTCCATCCCTCACAACTCATATAAATATAATTACATGCTTCTTCCCTTTGATGCTTGTTCTCTTCAAACAGCTGTATGATTACAGAAAATGCAAACGAGGTGGTTGTCTACCATCCTGCCCGACTTCAGTTCTAAGGCAGTAAATTCAGTCTTTGATCCACTTTTGTTATATCTGCATTGTGGAAAGCTTTTGTACATCAGAGATTGTTCACATCCTTTAAATGTTTTCGTGTTCATTTATTTTTTATTTAATATACACTTTTTGTAAAAAAAAAAGTTTTTAAACATCAAGCGCCTAAAAGGTCGTTGTTTTGCTGCAAAGCTTGGCATACAGTTACATCTCAGGCAGATATGCAAATTATTTGAGTTGTGGTCTGATTAAATGAACGGTCTTGCTACCTCAGGCCTTAAATTGGATCCACCCTTAGCCTATAAAAATCTCTTTTTCCACTTGTGAAGAGCTTGTTGACCACTAGACGCAATCTATAACGCAATCAAAGAAAGTTTGCCCAGTTAACAGAGTTTGCAAGGGGCAAATAATTGAAAGTCGAGAAGCTAGATGGTCATATCAACAAATACCCTGGGCTGTTCTGCAATGTGGATTCCACTGTGTGTACATACCCTTTAGGCTGGTTTAAGCACAACGATTCTTGCTCAAAAATTGCTCAAAGCCGTCTTTTGAGCGAGAATGGTTGGGTCTAACTGCAGTGACATCGTGCAGTTTTCGTTAACGAGTCGCTGATCGTTCTCTTTCAGCATGCTGAAAGACAACAATCAGCCTTATCAGGAGTTCACAGTGGGATACCGCTGGTACTATTGTTTCAACTGGTAACCGTTCTGTGAACACAGACAGGGTATGAAGAAGACAGCGCTCCAGCTGTGTTCTGCATACTCCGCATGGAGCGCATAGCTGTATAACAGCGGAGCGCTCCGAGAAGAGAACACCTGGATGCAGAACACTAGCCGCCCTGCTTGTCTTCTGCATACCCCGTTCGGAGTGCTCAGCTGTATAACAGCTCTGCGCTCAGAGAACACAGCAGGAGTATACAGAAGACAGCGCTTCAGCTGTCTTCTGTATACCTTGCTCGGAGCGCAAAGTGATCGCTCAAGAATGTCAATCAAACTGACGTTTGAGCGATCACCTTGCCGTGTAAATGCACGCAACGATTATCACTCAAAAAGCATCTTTTGAACTATAATCGTTGTGTCTAAACCAGGCATTAGGATTATTACAGATTCTGTATTTCTTTACTTTAGAAATATTATTGCTCACATGATCAGCACAAGATTTTATTAAACTTTGCAATGTATTCCATTGTGTCTCCTGAGATTTTTGGACCAAGGCTGTATGGAGGGGCTGTTTACATACATATATCCACAAAGCCAGCAATTTTTGTGAGATTTACAGTCTATTTCTATGAACATAACATTGAAATGTACACAATCCCTGTAATTTCCCAGCAGTACCACCACAAGGGAAACTAAGTATGACCCAGTGCCCATTCAGTCAATGGATTGTCTGTATAATACAGAGTAGAACAGGTCCTCCAGGGCAAGAAATGTTGTTTGTGGCTAACAGATGTGTATCCTGATCAGAGCACCCCCCATTACCTCAAAATTCCCTAACACGGTCTATGAAAGAGGGTTTTCTAAACAAGACAATCCGTTCTTTAAGCTACACAATTCCTAATTGAGAATCTACTCTACTCCCCCACAGGGTCTAGGGAAGCTTCAACTATAATTATAGCCTTCATGTTGGCAAGTATAATAGTACAAGTTTTTCTAAAAATGAGCAATAGTCACATCTAGTGTGTTCAGCTGTTATTGTATATGTCTAATTAGTAGTCTATGAATAAAGGTCCATTTAGACGGGGCAAACAATGCCTGACACTCGTCCCTGTGTGGCCTTGCTCCCATCCTATTGCACAGGAACTACCGTGTTTCCCCGAAAATAAGACAGTGTCTTATATTAATTTTTGTTCAAAAAGGTTTAACTTTTTTACATATATAGCTGCCTGTACATTATTTAAATTGACTTTTTTAATTAACTGTTAGCAGGGCTTGATTTTGGAGTAGGGGTTATATTTTAAGCATCCTCTACAAGCCTGAAAAATCATTTTGCATCCTCAAACATTCTGGAAAATCATGCTATGTCTTATTTTCAGGGTATGTCTTATTTTCAGGGAAACAGGGTAGTAGCACTTGCTTGCTCACAGAGCAGCCAGCAGGGGGGTAGGGAGGCTGCAGGAGATTTCTCTCTTCGCTCTCCCCCGCCCCTCTCCGTTGACTAAACATAGCGGCTGTTCATTACTGAACGGCTGCTATTTACACTAAACGATCAGTGTTCAGCTCATCATCCATCGTTTATGCTGCATATGTTAAGTCAATGGAGAGGGGTGAGAAGAACGAGGAGAGAACTCTCCTCCACCTGCCCCGCTGTTAGCCAGCGATACTACCTCCCGTGCAGCAGCACGATAGCGAGTACGTGGTGGGATGAGTGGCGGGCATCGTTTGCCCGACATTCATCCAGTCTAAATGGGCCTTAAGGGTGGCCATATGCATTAGCTCTAGATCGGCATATATTCTCATGTGGCTTCCTGACTCTTCAAGATATTGAGGGAGATAAGAAACAGGCAGATTGTTTTGTGCTTGAGAGATAAGCCACTGCCAGAGAAGTCTAGCTGTGGCTTTATCCCAGCTCTGTATTCATAGCACATGGCCAAGCATGCCTGTGTAAGGTGCTGTTGGGAAAGAGTTGCTAGTCAAACAAGTGTTTGGCAAACTGTTATTTAAAATGTGTGGGTAACCATACATTCCAAGGGAACTTTGTACCTTAGAGGAATTCTGGCACACTTAAAATATTGTCCAATCCATGGGCAGTATGTTATAGAGCAGGAGGAACTGAACAGATCAATATATAGATGTGTTGGAAAAGATTCAATATGACTTTATTTTCCAAATTTATTGATCCCAAGCTATGTTCATTCTGGGCCTAGGAGTCCAGTGGGCGGTCCTACTCAGTCATTGACAGCTATCTATGTATGGATACTCAAGCAATTCAGCAGCACTTACTATCCAGGCAATAAAATGCCGAGCGGCACATACGTATCTCCCAGATGCAGAGCTCCCACAGGATCGGATCCCAGATCCCACAGTTGATCCAGTAATAAACAGTATGGAGGAAGCAGAATCTTGAAGATTGCCGTGGATGCTGCTTCCTCCATACTGTTTATGTATGGATACTGTTGTGGAGAAGGCTGTCAATCACTGATAGAACCTCCCACTAGACTCCTAAGCCCTGAATGAGCATAGGCTTAGAACAACAAATGTCAAGTTGTGCTGCATCTTCTCCCATAGAGTTATATATTGATCTTCTCAGCTCTTTTTGCTCTATAATATGCTGCCTATAGTTAATGTGGCTGAACTGTAATATGGACAAGAATGGCATTGTTTCGGTAAGAAGAGTAGACCTATTTTTTTCTCATCTCACACCACCCCTGTAATAGTTGAAGCTGGTAGTTAAAACCTTGCAAATTTGCATGCAACATGTCAGTTGGATCGTTTATTAGAATTATATTATTATTTTAGCTATAACATAATTTGTTTATTAGAACAATATTATTATTTTAGCTATTATTTGGTGGTTTTAGGGCTCAGTCAGACGGGGGTTTTTATGTGCGCAGAAATGTATTCCGTTAAAAAAATTGCGTGACCGAAGTGGGCGTCACACTGCAAAAAATGCACTTAGCTGCGTTTATGCGGACATGAAGTGCGCTGCCTGCTATCCCCTGCTGCGGCTGTGACAGCTGCAGCAGGGGATGCCTTGGATGTGAAACCCCTGGATGCTGTCACATCCAGGGGTTTCACCTTTGGTGAATAGGGCCGGTGGCCAGCATTGTCACAGTGTCCAGTGACAAGGGGACTCCTTGCGGAGACAAAGAAATCCTCTGCCACAGCTGTCACAGCTGTGGCAGAGGACCGCAATGCTATCCCATTGAATTCAATGGAGCCGGCGCTACAGTCGGCTCCATTGAAAGCAATGGGCTGCCAGCAAGCCCTGAAGTGATTTTCGGGGAAGGGCTTTAAATATAAGCCCTTCCCCGAAAATCATCCCTAAAATGTGTAAAAAATAAAAAAAATATATACTCACCTCTCTGCAGCTCCTGCGGCTCAGGCGCATCCAGCCGGGTCTTCTCTCTGCACTGCTCTGAAGTGCTTTCAGCAGCCGGGGATTTAAAATCCCTGCTGCAGAAAGGGCTGCCTCTGATTAGCTGAGCACTGTGACTAATTACAGGCAGCTCTCAGCTGTCATTCAATAGCTGAATGCTGCCTCTGATTGGTCACAGTGCTTAGCCAATCAGAGGCAGCCCTTTCATAGCAGTTCGGGAGAAGACCCGGCTAGATGCGCCTGAGCCCCAGCAAGGCAGCTGCAGAGAGGCGAGTATATATATATATTTTTTGTTTTTTTACACATTTTAGGGATGATTTTTCAGGGAAGGGCTTATATTTAAAGCCCTTCCCTGAAAATCCCTGCAGGGCTTGCTGGCAGCCCATTGCTTTCAATGGAGCCGGCTGTAGCGCCGGCTCCCTTGAATTCAATGGGAGAATATCGCGCTCCTGTGCCACAGCTGTCACAGCTGTGCCAGAGGATCGCAATCTTCACTGTATGTTCCCAATGGGGTGGGCACTGCAGCCACCGGCCCCGTTGAGCACAAGGTGAAACCCCTGGATGTGACGGCATCCAGGGGTTTCACATCCAAAAAAGACAGATGCCGCAGTTAAATGCTTTTTTAAATCCGCTGGCCCATATTTACCGCTGCGCAGTTTTGTGGTCTGGCAGATGACCACTGCCATTGAAAAGCACTGGTTCTTAAAAGATGCGGACTGCAACCACAAGTAACACGCGCACATAAAAAAACGCCCGTCTGACTGAGCCCTTAGGCAGTTTTGACTTTAAAAAAAGGTGGAAAAGAGTATGAGCGTTAAACAATTGAACCTTGGTCTAGTTCTGTACAATAGCTATATATATATTATTATTTTTTGGAAAGGAAGCGTATTTTCCCCTGACATCATATAGATGTTCAATCATCACCAACTTAGCTTCTTGTCATGATGTTACAAGTGACGCCTGTTTGACCCTTTGCTTCCTGGGGGAGCCATATAAAGAATGAAGAAAATGTTATCAAAAGAACAAACTGTTGATTGTGTGAAATGTGTTTTTTTGTATTTTCTCTGGCAATGGGCACTTTTGGAAGTATGCCAGCTGCATGTTTGTGAGTTATC
This sequence comes from Eleutherodactylus coqui, assembly GCF_035609145.1. Lineage (NCBI taxonomy): Eukaryota > Metazoa > Chordata > Amphibia > Anura > Eleutherodactylidae > Eleutherodactylus > Eleutherodactylus coqui. The sequence goes on along the minus strand of NC_089839.1, from coordinate 275,208,277 downwards.
TCTTAACAGGCTCAAACAAGCCTAGGATTTGCTGACTTTGATTAGAAATCATCGCTTGCACAATAGGTGCAGCAAACTCTGCCAGTAGTAAAAAAAATCGGCATGTCTTTTGGACCACGCTGGAACAAATAACATGGAAAAGGAGAATCAAGTACAGGACTTTCCATTCACTGAGAATAAGACTTCATTCCCGCATGTCCAGTCATCCGTTGTTTTTTTCCTTCCCACGTGGTAGGGGAACACCAGAGAGAAAAGGATCCCAGAACTGATCCCATGCTTTCCTATCAGTTGTGACGCAGGATGCCTCCCTGTCCGGCTATTTTAGGCTATGGACGCTTGACGTCATCAGTTCTGTCCGACTCAGACATAAAATAAACTGACTAGACACAACTGATCTATGTGAACCGAGCCTAAGACCTTGTTTAATATTATGTGACTTGTTTTATGGTTTTGACGTCATTTAGTACTATTTCACTGCTCACTATCCAAATATAGGCAAGTTTAGACAAAAGTTGTTTTTCTCACGGCAAATAATTATCGCATATCCACTGCGTATGCCAGTTATCTTATGAGTTTGGCCAACAGTTGCTAACTCTGAAAGCCCCTTCAAGAGCAGCTTGTAGTCATTGAGAACAATGGACAGCAGAAGCCATATAGTTCCCCAGCTGCCAACAGCTGGTCCATCACTGAGCCCCTCCATGATTAGCATGTCTGAGGGGACTCGTAATATGAAACATGGTTGGCAAAATTGGGCAACCCTTTAAAATGCAAAAGTACAAAAAGGAATGACGGAAAATGCATTTAGAATTATAATACAATTCTGTACTAAATGTACAGTATTTCTGGAATTTTGACTCTTGAAGTCCTATAAGGTATTGAAGTAGCAGCATTCACAGCTAACAATGCTCAGACTGTACCATCTGATTGTAAAATAAAGGCCTTCAGGGCGTTACCTCAGTTTCCCTTGGGCGTACTAAGGATGTACGTTCTCTGGGAGAATTCTCATGTCATATTGATCTATGACATTGTCTTATAAACTGTAAGGTCCCTATCCAACACGCTTTCCACGGGAACATTCTTCTCATACTTTTATCTAGCAGAGTCCACAGGGAGGTTGCTACTGCCAAGAGTGCGAATGACAGTATGGGGGATGCTTTTACAAAGGCGAAAATGTTTCAAATGTGAAACAAATTAGGATGCAAGGAAGACAGGTGTGATCCCATGTATGTAAGCCCAGATCCTTAATTCATGGCATCACACATAATGGTTTTACACATTCCAAAAGTCATGGGATAGCAGTACGTAAGTTGATTATGAAGCGGTGGAACGTCAACATCTGTACAAGTTGTGAGGTGTTATCATACGAGTAAGGGTGCCCACCCACTGGCGTTTTTTTTCACTGCGAAATTCGCAGGTTTTTTTTTTCTGCAGGGGGTCTATGGGACTTGTAATGTAAAAATCGCGATCGCGCAAAATAGCGATTTACCGCGATATCGCGATTTTGCGCGATCGCGATTTTAGCTTTGCATGTCCCATAGCCCAAAGACCCCTGCAGAAAAAAAAAACCGCTGCGAATTTCGCAGTAAAAAAACGCTAGTGGGTGGGCACCCTAAGGTTGATAGCTGGCCAGCATGCTCATGGCAAGGCGACATGAATTGGAAATTGAACAAGACATGACAGTGGGTGTCAGACAGACAGAGAATCTAATTCTATTTCTGACGTTGTGTGGGCATTCAACATTTTTCAATCCACATGTGTGAACTGGGAAAACACTTTATAAGGCATTACAACCCGCAGTGGACAGCGAAGTGGCCGCCTACGCCTGCTTAATGATCTTGACTGCTGGAGTCTGGCTAGAATTGTTTGTGTGAACAGACAAGCAACCCTGGCAAAAATCACATTCTCATTCAATGCAGAAAGCCCCACACGTATATCCCATAGTTCAGTGCAGCATTCTTTAGCTTCCTTGACATATGGATGCAGAAGACCCACCAGAGTGCCTATGTTAACACCATGACACTGGACACAGCGCCTCACTTGGACTCATGAGTGTGGCATGGTCTGATGAGTGACGATACCAATTGTTTTGGGGTGATGGTAGGTTTTCCATGTGGCACAGATCCCATGAAGCCTTGGACCCCAGTTGTTGACAAGGCACTGTACAAGCTGTTGGTGGTTCCATACTGGTGTGGGATGTGTTCTCATGGTATTGGTTGGGTCCACTGGTCTGCTTGAACATGTCATTGACTGGTGTCTGCTACGTTTCACTGCTTGGTGACCATTTTCAACTCTTCATGGACTTCATGTACCCTACAGTGATGGGATATTCCAGCAGGATAATGCACTGTACCATTAGGCCTTAGTTGTCTAGAATTGGTTCAAGGAGCATTCTGGAAAGTTCTTACGAATGGTGTACCCTGCATGTTCACATGACATGAGTCCAGTCAACCATTTATGAGATGTGGTAGAGAGGTCCATTCTCACCCACGATCCTGCATCTACAAATACCACTGTGCTGCAGGTGGCTATCCAGACAGCATGGCTCCACATCCCTCCAGACAACGTCTGTCTATTTGTGGAATTGAGGTCATGTCGAATTGCTGCAATTTGCTAGGCTAGAGGGTATCCTACACAATGTTAGTTCCTGTCCCATGATCTTTGGCATATCAGTGTATTATTAATTTTAGATTATTTATGACTGTTCTGAAATAGAATAAACTCATTGATACTTTACTCTAATCCTTTTAAAGGATTTGCCTAAGATTGCGATAGAAAAAATATACTATACAAATAAAAATAGACTTGTTAAAGCTCTTTTACTACCCTATCATTGCTGGCTGCTAGCCCCATCTGGCCTATATATTCGAAAGGCCACAGTGATGTTTTGTCCATAAAGAAGCAACCTCTAGCGGTTGTGATTGGATGATGAGAACTGGTGGTGAGTGGTGGATGGGCAAATAATTTAATAGTATACTGTATATAAAGTTTATATTTTTCAATTATATACAAGCTTATGGTCTTTGGGAGAAATGGTACGGTTCTAAGGCATGATATATATGTAGGTTGAACAATTACAATTTTGGGAGAACTTGACATCTTTTATGCTATACTGTTTAACAGGAAATAAGTGAAAAATCATTATTGGAGATGCTGCTCTCAGGAGGGAACTGGTTCTTCTTGCAGAGGTCCAGCTGGAAGTAGGGAAATTTAAGGCTCATGTCCACAAGCGGGTTTGAATTCCGGGATCTACGTGGGGCACCCGCGCAGATGATCTGGAGTTCAAGACGCCCAGAGACTATTCATGGGCGCCCGCAGTTTAATTAAAGCATGCGGGTCTGTTTTCTGAACCTTCCGGTCCGGAAAACAAATCACAGCATGCTGCATTTTGCCACGGGTCCCGCAGGGACAGCTTTTATTGAAGTCAATGGAAGCTGTCCGATCTGCGGCACACCTGGAACTGTCACTCCGGGTGTGCTGCGGGTCCCGCGGTAAAGCAGGAGATTAAAAAAAAAAAATCTCCATTGCGCATGTGTGGGGAGCGTGTCGGATGGCGGGCGTGCCTACATGCACTGAGTAGACGCCCTGAGATCCGCACACATCCAGACTGGTAAGTAATGGCCTCATTCCGCGGGGAGGGTGGGATCCCGCGGCGGTGCTCCCGCCTATGCAACCTGACCCGCCCGTGGACATGAGGCCTTACTCTTCTTCAGAATAAAGAAAACTGTCTCTTTAGTGCCACCTAGAGGTAGCCATCCTAAAAAATAATGTCTGACCCTTAAAAATGCCTTGGAACATGACAAGGAATGTCCGCCAAATGTTTATTTTTGATTTTACATAAAGGTTTCAATGCATAATTGTAATAACTACAATTAAAGTTCTTACTCTTTTATGAGCAATGCATATCCGTGCCATGTATTTAAGTTGTTTTAGGGCAGAGGTGCACAATCCTTCTTAGTCTGAGGGTCGCATTGTCAGATTGTACCACTCTCAGAGGAAATAATAAAACCTTTGGTAGGTAGAATGTCAGGTATGTTCCTGCATTGCTCCTTTAAGAACTACACAGTTTCCCACACAGTGCACCCTATGACAATTCTATTCACACAGTGCTTTTTCAACCCTCAATGAGTGTGCAGAACAGAGAGGAAGGGGGACAAGCAGGCAGCAGAGAAGCTCTGTGATTCTTCTGTCTCTCCCCCTGTCCCATTCATTAGAGAGCATATTTTCTCTCTGATTGTCACATATGGGGTTTTTTTTCCAGAAAAGGAATGAAAAAATGAGGACTTGCTGATGTACTCCTCTACACCATTTAACCCTGCAGATGCAGAGGGCATCTGATGGAACTAGGAGTATGCAGTATTTTATAGTGGTATTCATAGCCCCATTGATTTTACAAAATGGCTTACACATTTTGTGTTTCAGTTGCACAGTAATCTATAAAACTGACATACAGTATATAGCTTAGGGTAGTGTTTCCCAACTCCAGTCCTCAAGGCATCCCAACAGGTCATGTTTTCTGGAATTCCTCAGTATTGCACAGATCATGTAATTATAGTCAGCACCTCAGACATTGCTATAGGTATTCCTACTATAGAGTATCCTGAAAACATGATCTGTTGGGGTGTCTTGATGACAGGAGTTGGGAAATACTGGATTAAAGTCTTGTGACATGAAATGTAATATTAATATTGCACTATATTATTTGGGCACAATGGGGATTAGTGTGTCCAGTAGGATCCTTTGGCACATGAAAAAATATATGGCAAGCCCCATCACATGCTGTATTACACAGTTATTCTCCCCTAAACGTATTGCTTCTAGGAGACAATCCTGGGCCTCACAAAGATACCATTTTGCGACACATGAAGTTTCTACAGGTCCATAATACAGATCCATCTGAACTTCGTCTGCCGCTCCACAGGGTCTGTGCACATGGCTTTGCTGTGTACGTAAGTCCTAACATCCTAACACTACAGCTGTTCTGGTATCATAAAGACATCTTGGTCAAAACATCACTGAATTAAGTACAGAAAAAAAAAGTTTTAGCCCATGGGAGTTTTTGGTATGTGATTTTTTTCGTGTGCCAACAATTTCCACAAGCTGGACCTCATCAGTGTCACAAAATCCACCCACAGATGTGAAAAAGTACTGGCAGGTGTTCTCTTAAAGGATTCCGGCTGTCTTCTAGTGCAGTCCGCACAGCCAGATTGTGCTGGTAAACAAATATGTTTCCAGGGGTGGTTACTTCACGCCGTCTGAATGAAGCCTAATTGGCACATGAGAGTAAAAGTGTTTCAGCTGGGATAAATTCTGTTCTGTGTCTTCACTACTGATGAGAATACATACAAAATATGGGGCCATAAGAAGGGACTAGAAAAATGAAACATTGGATGCATGGAGCTTGTACTGCAGCACATAGAGGCTGTACAGCTCCCTAGTACGGAACGGAGCGTGCTCTGTGTGCCTCCGTAAAAAATCGGATGCAAATGGAAATACGGAATGTAACCATAATGGCTGCGGCAAACGGACAGGTATTCCCACTACCTCAGCCATATGTGATTGAGATAGAAATAGCCCTTTAAACTAGTCATTATGGCTGAGATAGGAATATGCATCTGTATACCCCAGCCACCTGGCTAGGAGAATGGAAACAGCTCGGCTACACTGTTTCCAGAACTCCTGCGGGAGTGAATGGGAGTTCTGGAAACAGTGTAGCACATCAAACTACTCTGTTTCCATAGTACCAGAAGTTACAGAAACAGTATAACTCACAATTGCACTGTTTTTAGAACTCCTGTTGTGAATAAAAAATACAGTTTTTTTTAAAGTTTGATGCATAGAGTACTGAGGATTTTTGAGGGAATGTTTCCCTCCTATGACAGCCTTGGAGAGTCTCCGACTCTCCATATCAATCCTCCCACTTCTATTATATGTTACATTCTTGTAAATAGCAGGCAGCATTGCAGTTCAGTGACCACTGTTCATTCCCGTTGCTTACATGTGCTGTTGTCTCTGTCTGCCATATGTGCCAAAGTATTTTGGTACTTGCCACCATATGGGCAAATACAGTCTTTTGCTTTATTTATCTCTTGCTGATTTAAGGTATAGACACAGGTCAGTACAGTAGTGGGCAAAATGTGTAGCCACGGAGATGACCATTATGATGTCTAGATACTAGGGTTTGATTAATAGGAATAGTGCTAGGCCGCTCTTGTCAGGGCAATCATCCTGCACACCATCTCTGTTTTGAGGGTATGCAGGGTATAGAGGGTATGTCGACCCTTTATACAGGTCTTTATAACAATTATTGGGAATTGAAAATCAAGCCAGAATCCATAGTGTCATTTTAACTATACCTAATAAAAGTTAATTATTAGTGTTTTTCACTCTTTCCAATTTTGATATTGGTGATATGATTGCGATGGTCACATCCGTATATCACTATCATTTATTTTGCTTCAGTATTACAGTAGCTATAAAATAGCAGAAAAACCATAAACGCGCTACTTAAAACAGTGACAATCATCATTTTTAAAACTTTTTATTTAAAGTTTTTGCAGATTACAAAATATGATGGTAATACATGATTTGTACATTAGTATGTTTTTGAAGTGTGGGAGGAAACCAGAGTACCCGGAGGAGACCCGCACAAGTCAAGGGAGAACATATAAACTTCATGCAGATATTGGTCTTCGTCAGATTAAAATCAAAGGGGCTAGCGTCATGTCAGAGTACATCCACATAAGAGCCGACAGCCCTTGGACCATCATGGATAAGTTCTGCCTGTCACTGTCAGTCCTACGCTGTCCTTTTGCTGCAGGCTGCAACCGGCTGAATAAACTACGCCAAACTTCTGTTAGACTTCCCCTGCCACTGATGGTGGTGCTGCTGTGGCAGCTTCCTGCTTGCCTGCCATGAGCCACAGAGCCTACTATCCATTGCGGATGCATACCCGCGGCCATGGGGAAATGCTCTGTTCAAGCAGCTTAACAGTCTGTCCTAATAGTGCTGCATTTTGAGGTCCCTCTCCGCTGCCCAAAGGACATTTGTCATTTTAGTCTTGTAGTGGGGATTAAGGAGGGTGGCCACCCAGTAATGATCTGATGTTTTGATGTGGGCTGCAAGCACTGCAGCATAAAAGCATTCATATGCCTCAAAGTGCCTAAGCGTTTTGGCCCACATTCCTCAGTGTCAGGCCTAAGAGTGTCCTCTGGCTAGTCCCGTCATACATGGATAATAGCTCTGGTTTCTGATGGATGGAAAGAACGTTGCATAGTCCCTTTCCTGCCTCTGGACCTATATTATCTCCTCCTCTATACTTCTCCCATGGGTGAAGAAACGTGTTAGAGAAGATGCCCCCCCGTTTCTTACATAAAGCCATCCTGCGGTGTTCAGTAATAGCAGCCTGGCCAGACAGTTGGAAGATTCCTACTCCTGTGACAACACCACATCATTGTCCCTGAGGCCCTGTAGCATCTGTTCCAGCAGGCAGACAACATGGATGGTCACAGTGATTAGTGCGTCATCACGACTGACCATTTTGGTCACTTCCTCACAGCAGACTGAAATGGCACACACATCATTTATCTGTGCCTACAATATCTTGTTCTTCACCCTCTGGTTGTTAGGACTGCCCCATCGACAACCATGACAATGAATGATCAAAAAACTCCTAGAACTAGAACTACTACATTGCATTAGACTATAGAGACTTGTAGGTGGACATAGTTTATATCATGTCACTCCCGTTATTGTCCCATGCCGCCATGAAATATTCATAAACGTAAACCAATTAACTAACCTTCTGGGCACCAAGGTCACTCTACCACTCTCTGCACTTGATTCTCTATATGAATATTGGTGTTTTAAATCGAAAATGTGTCAGTTGTTGGTATGAAGTTTGTATCCCAAACTCCATTAAGCTCTCTCTCACTGCTCGTTCATTTTCTTCTCCCCTCTCTTAGTCTATTCTTAATCTACCCAACTGGTTTGCGTCATGTAGTTTAAGGTACCATGAGGTATCCTTGAATGGCTTCATACAGTCTACGATCTCTTGTGTGGTGAATTATTCTTCAATGCACGTAGGCCATTTTTTAAAATAACCTGAAGCTCGTGACTCCACCCTATATTCTAATTCTCATCTTTCCATACACAAAAATTGCTTGAGTTAGTGTGTTATGTCTGTGAGTTTTGGAGTTATCGGCTGTAGCCATTGTGTTAATAGACAACATTTGCTTACTATAAGAGCAGCATGGATCAAATGCCTTGATTGTAGTTCAGCAGGGAGAAAGTGAAATATAAAAACCTGGGGTGTCAATCGTAGTAAGATTTTTTCGGCCTTCTCTATTAGTATTCTTATCTCTGTCCAATATCTTTGAGCTTCGGAACAAGCTCCATAAACTATGGAGGTGTATTGGGATGTATTGGGATGGGGTGGGATATCAGAATCATATATGGCCCTATGTATGATTTTAAACTGAGTTTCTCTCTATCTTTCATTGGAAATGGCTTTGTGCATTGCTGACCAGCCATCCGTGATTTTATTCAATTTCTGGGTCCTTGATGAGCCATCAAATACTGCAATGTTTAACTTGAAGACCTGGTATAAACTAGAGAGGGAGTGCTTTCATGAGGAGGAGATGATTAAGAGGTCTAGCGGATTAGAGATTTGTCCTTTATCTATTTGTCGTAAATTGGTGAGTATAAACCCTTTCAATTGCGCATAAGAGAGGAAGTGTGTGTTTGGGAGCCCAAAGGCTTCTTGGAGTTCTGGGAAAGTTTGTAGTCTAGGCCCCTGGGGATGTAGTATATGTTGGACAGTCTCTATACCTTTAGGTTGCCATTGTGTAAATAATTTGCTTTCCCGTCCCTCTTTGAATTCTTGGTGTCTCCATATCTTCATATGCTTGGAATACTCCTTTGATGTGAAACACGCCAATTTTGGCAGGATCATCCGACTATCTAATGTGTATGAGTGTCTACAGACTTTCCCCTGATGGCAGATGTTGGGGCAGAGAAGGATTGGGCTGTTGGATATCAACAAGTCTGATCCTTTTTTTCCTGGGGAGATAAGCTGCTGCTAGTGGTGTCCGTGTAGTGGCCCAGAGTTAACAGGACCCCTCCGTAAGTATGCATGTGGTTGTCTTCTCTGTGTGTAATAATTGTATTGTTAGGGTCTTCTATGTGTGTGCATATGTGATGTGTATTGCACCTCTGCAGCGCTGAATGGGTTAACATCTGGGAAATGTATCTTGTTGCGTGTCACGTGATTGTGCTATGTATATGTGTTTTGCAAGGATGTTGTGCAAGTCAATCTGAGTCTAAGTCTGAATCTGAGTCTTAGAAGAGGCTAAATTGGAGTCTGGGGAAGACAGAGCCTTTTAGGGAGTAGCGTGAGGGATTAGCGTCAGGATAAGGTAGCAGCCTGGGCATCAACAGCCAGAGACAGTGACACAATGAGTAAAGTTCATAGTCCAGGCTTTGCCTGGGTTTATTTCAGCAAAATAAAGCAAACAGGCCTTAACTCCAGGCCAACATAAATTAACACCTGCTCGTCTGAGCACTCACTATACACAGATCGGTCCTGACTACTCACTGCAAAAACACTGCTTGCTGCGCACAGCCAGTCATTTTCTCAGACCTGCAGAAGTCTCACCACACCCCCTTAAGACCTGCAGGCCCAGGTTTTATAAGGCCTGATACCAGCCTCACCTGGTACATGAGAGTGGCCATCCCACCCTTCACTTTGACCACTCCAGGAAAAGCCGGCCCGGACTATGCGGCTTGGAGCCACTATCTTACACTACAACGTGTCAGTAACTTAGTGTTACTGACACACAAACGCTGGCTTCCTCCACCGAGCCCAGGCTGCTCGGTGACACGTATCTGCCCAAGTACTCCCTAAAGCCACATAAGAGAGCATCCTAGGCAAAACATATCTGCCCTCAACAACTTTGCCAGTCACTGTCTCACAGTAGGGAAAACTGTGCCTTGTCCTACGAGGATACCCAGGATGGAAGAGGCTGAGTGATGGCCTGATGTGTGCCCTGGGCCCAATCCACCCAGGCTTCCTTGCTGTTATTATGGAGGGATGAGAGAGTGAAAGAAACCAACGGGCTGCGCTGAGTGTCACTTTTTTAAATGTGAGTTGTGTCTGAGATAATAATGGCTCAGTTGTATTCTCATTTTGTTATTTTTGTCCTCCCCTTTTGAAGAGCCCTAACTTTGTTGTTCTTCTGTCGGTCAGGCTCTGTGTTTTATATAGGTTGTAGGACCTTTGATGACCAGGCGGTGGAGCGATGACATCACCCGGAGCGGAGCATGAGAAGCACTCACATACATACTCACTGACAAGTGGTTGTTAGTAGTTTGACTTTTCTGATGTCTAATTATACCACTAAATTCTTTCCATAAGTGACTGCAGCTCACAGTTTGCATTCTTTTGACATGCTCCGTTTAGAAAAATGCATATACAAAGGGAAAAGAAGTAAACAATGAAAATGCAGGATCCTCTTCCCAGTACATGTCTTTACAAGTAGGATCCCAACTTCACAGTTGTTAAGCATTGAGTCATATCAACTATTAAATGTCAAATGATCTGCATTAACACATATTTCACACTGACGTTCACATCGTCTTCACAACGCTGTTGGTCTTCGACAAGCCTCTTCACATTTCAGTACTTATTATATAGACTATTGTAGAGGTAAATCCACTGAGGTTAGAAATGGCATAATCTGGGTTCACAAGTAGATTACGAAGTTCAATCATATAAATCATTGGATTAAGCAACAGTTCCTAGAAAGCAGCAGTGCATAACAAATGTGGATCACGTTCACTACTTGCTTGAAAGTAGAAATGTTCCAGCCACATTAAATATATGTTTTACCAAAGATCAAAGTTTTCCATAGACTCCGACTAGACATTCAACTGGGTTCATGGGGTAAAAGATGCTAATTTTTTTCAACCGTATATAGAAGAATCACAAGGAGTCTGTCATGTGAAATTAACACGAGTTTCTCGGCCGTGTAAAACCGGCGTTAGGCTAGTTTCACAAAGGCGAGCACAATTTTGCCGCGAAAAAAATGGCGGCAAAATTGTATTTTTGTTCACTGAGACTTTTGAGAGTCAGCAATGCTTTCTTTTTAGAGAATAATCTCACATCACATCGCTGATAAAATAACGCAATTTTTTATTGTAAAAGTCAGTGACTTTCTAATGTTAAAATTTCATTGCATGTTTGTTGTGTTGCGATAAAATGTAGGCCCTAGAGATGAGCGAGTATACTCGCTAAGGCACATTACTCGAGCGAGTAGTGCCTTAGCCGAGTATCTCCCCACTCGTCTCTAAAGATGTGAGGGCGGCGCAGGTGACAGGTGAGTTGCGGCGGGGAGCGGGGGGGGGGAGGGGAGGGGGGGAGAGAGAGATCTCTTCCTCTTCGCCGGCCCCCGAATCTTTAGAGACGAGCGGGGAGATACTCGGCTAAGGCACTACTCGCTCGAGTAATGTGCCTTAGTGAGTATACTCGCTCATCTCTAGTAGGCTCCATAGAGATATATGGGAGTTAAGAAAAAAAAAAGAAATATCCAAAATCTCGTGCAAATTTAAGGCCTTTTTCACACGTGCTACAAAACCGCGAGATTTTGTAGCGATGAGACACCACTACAAAACGCATGTATGTAAGGCCACATCTACACGGGCGGAGCGATTTGGACGCAAGAAAATCGCTGCGATATTATATCAGTAGACCGTGCAATATCACTGCGTAAATGCGATTCTACGCTGCTACTAAGTCGAACATGGTGCTAAAAAGTCACGCTTGAAATATATAAGCCCTACCTTGAAAATAAGCCCTAGCTGCAGTAAAAAAAAAAAAAAAGTCCTATTGACTTTTGCACTAAAACTTTTTATTGCAGGCAGCAGCGATGCAAGATTATTCCCAGGCAAAAGCCTCAAAAATCGGGGGAAACAAATAGCGTGTGAAACTACCCTTAGGCTAGTTTCACACAGGGGACCCCGATTTTGCTGCGAGAAAATCGCGGTAAAATTGCGTCTTTGTTCCCACTATTTTTAATCGGCAGCGATGCTTTTTTATTTAAGAATAATCTCGCATTGCATCGTCGCCTGCGATGAAATCGCACAATCTTTTTAGCGCAATGCATATTTCGTGTGTTGAGACGCGATGAAAAGGCGTCTCCATAGGAAAAAAATGGGTGATAAAAAAAAAAAAAGGCAAAACGCTGGCGATTTTCAGCAGGTTTTTCCTCGCAGCGTCAAAAGATAGGTCATGGCCTATGTGAGGGAGGCCTTAGACAGGTGATTTCAGACCTAGTCCTACTTATATGTAGCTGCAGTTTGTTACAATGTATCAGCCGGTGAGAGCTTTGAGAGTAGATTCCATGGACAGAGAGCGATTTGTGCTATGGTTAGCTTTTTCCTCTGGCAGGAAATATAGAGCCTACAGAACATACGGCCATGTGAATGCATCCATAGTGTTGGACAGAATCTTCAACTCATTTCTGTATTAACAAATCCCCTTCCCTGCTCATATTTCTCACCATACAATGTGTGCACATTCATTCTTGGACCATGCATGCACTACATAAATACTGGCACTCTGCCTTTATAGTGGCTGCCTAAACTTTAGCTCCCAGTTCCTTTTATTTGATACGCTACAAAAAGTTCCCATGGTTAATACATTAATGCCATTAAAACTGATTAGAGATGCTGCAGACTGCTGCCAAGCACGTATACTTTATAGGGAGCACTGGGGTTAGTGCATTTCTGAAACAGCCATGCCATGTAGCATTCAGCTTTCAATTAGGGTTTCCTACATTTTTTTCTGATCTGTAGGACGAGCCTTGTGTGAAGCATTATAATTAGAGATGAGCGAACGTGTCCGTTACGGACACATCCGCACCCGGACACCGGCTTTGCCGAACACTGCAGTGTTCGCGCGTAAAGGTCCGGGTGCCGCCGGGGGGCGGGGAGATGCGCGGCGGCGTGGGCGGCAGTAGCGGGGAACAGGGGGGAGCCCTCTCTCTCTCCCTCTCCCCCCCACTCCCCGCCGCACCCCCCCGCGCTGCCACGGCGGCCCCCGAACTTTTTCGCCCGAACACTGAAGTGCTCGCAAAGTTCGGTGTTCGGGCGAAAAAGGGGCGGGGCCGAACGTGTTCGCTCATCTTTAATTATAATGTATAGTGAACTTTTATACTTATGGACTTTCAGGGTACGTTCATGTGGCGGACTTGGTGCTGATTGTCCACAATGGAAAAATCTGCATCGAAATCGGCATCATTTGCAGATTTTACACCCGCAACTGGAGGCGTGAAATGTACTGTGGATCAGCTTAAGGACTAATTCACACGATTATATATTGGCCGGCGTTTTCATGGCCGGCCGATATACGGTCCCATCTGATTCATTGGATTCCAATGCATCAGATCACACAGGCGTATTCCTGCAGCGTAAAAGTGCCCAACAAGGTGCTTTTACGTCGGGAAGGAAAGATAGCCCAGGAACTATCTTCCTGGCCTGACTACGGCCGCTGCCACAGACTCCTATGGGAGCCAATGACAGAGGCCGGAGAAGGGAGTTTAGCAGCGTGACTGCTAAACTCCCTCCCCCTTCTCTCCTCCCCTCCACCTGTTTGCAATGGGCGGGGGCGAGACAGGGGAGGCCATTATGGAATTATGAAGCCCTACATCATATAAAAATCGCAAAGCACAAACTTGTGATGCGTTTTTAACATTAGAAAGTCCCATTGACAATGGCGTTAAAAAAAAAACGCAAGTGTGTGGGAGCCCTTACAATTATAATGGTACAAATCGCACTTGCATGCAAGTAATAGGGCATGCTATGACTTTTTTTTTATCTCGGGCCTTAGGTCTAAGAGCAAAATCGCTAATGTGAATAAACAGATTTAAATTAATGTGTTCTTTTCAAATGCGAGTTCCGTTCATGTTGCAATCGGACTGAACTTGCACGCCATGAGCACCTAAGTGAATTCACTCTCAGGATGCCTTCCGACTGGCGAGGAAATCGTGCAAGATTTGTGCGTTGCAAGACGCACAAATATGAAACCCGTTCTTTTGAATTGCGATGCGTTGCGGATCGGACATCTTTCATTGACTTCAATTTAAGCCGTCCCGGCGGGATCTGCAGAAAAATGGAGCATGCTGCGATTTTTTTTATCAGACCAAAAATCTGCATGCTTTGTGGACACCCATGCTTCTCTATGGGTGGCTTGATTTGCGGATCTCCCGCACGGATTCCGCAAATCAAACCCGCCCGTGGACATTGGGCCTAAATGTTGCCGAACAGAATAATTTCAGGAATGGTGTTCATTTGGGCGTGAACTCTAAGGCCTCTTTAACACAGGCAACACAATATTGCCACGAGAAAATCACAGCGATATCGCATCAGTGGTTTTCTCGTTGCGATATCGTGCTTTTGTGTCGCTACAAAGTTGTGTGCGGATTTTTGGGCAGGGGGGAACTTGAAATATAAGACCTACCCCAAAAATAAGCCCTATCCACATAAAAAAACAAAACAGCACCTTACAGGGACCGTAAGCTCCCCGCATGTCTCCTCTGAAACTCTGGCAGACTTCCTTAAAGGGGTTGTCCCGAGGCAAAAGTGACATTTTTTTTTCTGCCCAGTCCCCCTTCTAAATCAAACATTACAATGTACACGTGTAAATTGCTTTTAAAGAAGGTTTCTACTCACCATTCTAGCGTTTCATCAACTTATAAAACTTCTTCCAAAGATGGCCGCCGGTCCTTTCCCAGGGACGCACCGCGGTTTTCTCCCATGGTATACCGTGGATGTCTTGCGTTCCACTGCCGATTACAGCCACCTAATTGGCTGATCGGCACCACGTTATGGGGCGGAGCTACAATGACGACGCGCAGACCAGCTCTCCGGCGCGAGCACACAGCAGAAGACCAGACTGCGCAAGCGCGTCTAAAGAAGCAAGAAGACACCAAAATTAGACGGAGCCATGGAGACGGGGACGCCAGCAACAGAGTGGGTAAGTGAATAACTTCTGTATGGCTCATATTTAATGCACGATGTATATTACAAAGTGCATTAATATGGCCATACAGAAGTGTATAGACCCACTTGCTTTCGCAAGACAACCCCTTTTAAAGTCTTCTCTCATCGCTTCCTGGATTGTAGTTTCAAATTCCCCACCTCCAGGAAACGCTGGCTGTTATTGGTTCTCGAGCGCCGCGGCTCAGCCAATCAGAGCCAGCACTTGATAAACCAATCACAGCCATTCAATGCAATATGCATTAGCTGTGATTGGTTCATCGAGCAATGGCTCTGATTGGCTGAGCCACGGCGCTTGAGAACCAATCATACCCAGTGGAAAATTTCAACCCCTGACCAGGAAGCGCTCAGAGAAACTACAAGCAAGTGTTGGGGAGCTACAGAGAAGATGTGCGGCGGAGTGAACAGCGGATGTAAGGTGATGTGTTTTTTTTACTGCAGCTAGGGATTATTTTAGGGGACGCAGTAGGATTTCCTACTGTACAAGTCTCACCACATGAAAACCACGTTTTCGTGCGATGCAACATATAGGAAGGCTTGATAGGGAAACCTAGGCGTTTTCACAGCCGTCCAATATACGCTTCCTTCTAAGTAGTTCTCCCCCTTCCCTCCCACTCATCATCTCTATGTCTCTCTCCTCCCCTCCGAGCGATTTGCAATGAGAGTGGGCGGGACAGAGTGGCGCTTGGCTCTGCCGCTGTCTCGCCCCCTCCCATTGCAAACGCCGGACTGGAGGAGAAAGGCAGAGAGCCGGTGAGGGGGAGAGAAGGGAAGAACTGCTTAAATGAAAGCGTATATCGTCTGGCCGTGAAAACCCGATATACGCTCATGTAAACAAGCCCTTAGGCTAACTTCACATGGGTGTGCGCGATATGGGGCTGTGAATCACGGCCCCATATCGTGCTCCCCGACATGTGAATTCCCTGCGGATGCAAGACGTTTTTATGTTAAAACAGCCTCGCATCACTTCGGGAAAGAAGCCATCCTCGGCCACGGAATTTCTCCCATTGTTTTCAATGGGAAATATCACACTGCGTGGATTTAGCACGCTGCCATCAGCCCCATTGAGAACAATGGGTGATGCAATGCGAGAGCACGCAGGAAGATAGAACATGCAGCGATTAGTTTTCCCGCGTAGCATCGCGGTGCCATGCAGGAAAGCATTGCTCATGCGTGTGACCCCATTCAAAAGAATGGGGTTCATATTTGTGCAAAATTTGTACGTTTCGCAACACACAAATTTCATGCGATTTTCTCGCCTGTGTGAAGTTAGCCTTAGGGTGCTATTACATGACCGCTAGCGGAAGCTGCTTTTTGCGCTCGCTTATTCTCACCAACTACCGAGTGGCACCTGTGAGCGCAGATGCCACTCGGCAATTAATGCTATTAACAAGCTGTAATAGCCCGGCAAGTGTAGGGAAAACGCAAGCACTAGGGGCTTCTGCTAGCACTTGTGTAATAATGCCCTTAATGTCCTGCCTCCTGTATCTCCTGGATAATGATTGCACTTGCTCTATCATCAATCACAATAATTACAGGACTGTTTGACCCCACAGTTTAGCTGGACCTGTTTCGCTGATTATTCAGGCATTCTGTAATTTGGCTGAATTTTCCATTCTGCAACCTTGGCTACAATATTCCATAATGTGGTAATCCACGATCTGCTGCAGAAACAGATGTTTTATTATTGGAACCTGGTTTTGTTGTTTGTGTTAGGCCTCATGTCCACGGGGAAAATCAGCCCCGCCGCGGATTCTTCATGGAGAATCCGCAGCGGGTCCCTCCTGCCCCGCGGACATGAGGCTAAAAATAATAAACTCACCTGTCCGGACGCTGCAGATCTTCTCTCCGTCGCGGCCGGATCTTCTTTCTTCGACCCGGCGGATGTGCTCGGGATGTGCGCGGATGTGTCGTGCAGGACACATCCGCCGGGCCAAAAAAAGAAGATCCGGCCGCGACGGAGGAAAGATCTGCAGCGTCCGGACAGGTGAGTTTTAATTCTGGTACGGGTGTTCCGTGGACCATTTTTCTGTAAAAAAAAAAAACGCTTCCCATCACTTCTGTGGAGTAGTGGCCCTCCGTCGCGGCTTTCAGCCTTGTCGGAGTATTAGCGAGTGTTTCCCACTTTTTTCACCGGGAAACCTCGCATTACATTCATGTGATATGTTTTCCTGTCCCATTGAAGACATTGAGCAATGCGCTCTTAGGGAATGCTCAAAGATAGAACATGCCACGATTTTTTCCATGACCAGCTGCAGTACAATTTCACCGCCATACGCAGGGTCACGGCCAGACTTTCGGCCATAAAACACAGCGTTTTACGCTTGTGGGTGTGTGAGCGCGGCCTAAGGCCTCATTCACACAGGCATCGTTCTCACGTGCAAAAATTGCATCTATTAGAACCAATAGTTTCCTATAGAAGCGTTCAGATGAAGGAATATTAGACGCGCAAAATATTCACACCTTACAAAGATAGGACACGCGTGACTGCAATGCCCGCATCTAAGGTTTGTGGTGCGTGAAGAGATAGAACCTGACTAGAGATGAGCGAACGTACTCGTTTAGGGCGATTTCACAATCGAGCACCGCTTTTTTAGAGTAACTGACTACTCGGGCGAAAAGATTCGTGGGGCACGGGGGGGGGGGGGGGGGCAGTGGGGAACAGGGGGTAGCTCTCTTCCCCCCCCCACTCCCCTCTGCAACCCCCAGCGCCCCACGAATCTTTTCGCCCAAGTAGTCAGTTACTCAAAAAAGCGGTGCTCGATTGCGAAATCGCCCTAAACGAGTACGTTCACTCATCTCTAAACCTGACCTATCTTTGGTGCGTGATGTGCAGGAGTCTCCATCGACTTCTATGGGAGCCGGATAACTCGCAACTAATGATCATGTTAACGGACAATTTCACTGCTAATTAAGCTTGAGACTTGATAACTGGAAATCGCCCGTTCACGCTGTTTTTCGAGCAGTTAGCAGCGATTTTTTTCACGTGCCTTTTCTGCGTAAAACAATGACGTTCACCGTGATGGAAATAATAAAACAGATAGCGAAAGCTGATGTGAACTCATCTGAAGGGCTCATTCACACGGCCGTATGCGTAATGTTCTTTTTTTAAAAATTACCCGCTCTCTCTCTCTTAGCAGCGTTGCGCGTTAAAAACACCGCACATACGCAATGTATGGCGTATCCACGGCACTTAATACGCAACCCATAGAGAACAACAGGGTTGCATGTGCGTAATACGTGGTAAATTAGAACATGCTGCGTTCTTTCTTACATGCGTATTAAAAAAACGCCAGTGGGTCAATGATCAACGTAGTTTTATTGACTCCGTTCGCCACGTCTTATGCGCGTAATACGTGGTGTGAATAAACCATAAGGCTGTGGCGTACAAGACCGTATTTTGACCCCCATTTTGCGTCCATAATACGAAGTGCTTCCCAACCTGACCGCAGATCTCCTGACCCAAACTTTGAGCATCATACATTTCTTCAATGCTCACTATAGATGAGCGAGTATACTCGCTAAAGGCAATTGCTCGAGCGAGCATTGCCTTTAGCGAGTACCTACCCGCTCGAGACTGCAGGTCTGGGTGCCGGCAGCGGGCACAGAGCTGCGGGGGAGAGCGGGGCGGAATGGAGGGGAGATCTCTCTCTCCCTCTCTCCCCCCCCGCTCCCTCCTGCTGACAGCCACTACTCACCGCTCCCACACGCCGGCGCCCGAACCTGCAGTCTCGAGCGGGCAGGTACTCGCTAAGGGCAATGCTCAGTCGAGCAATTGCCTTTAGCGAGTATACTCGCTCATCTCTAATGCTCACAGTTTGCGTCAGGAGACCTGCGGTTAGAACGCGGTTCGCTTCCGTATTATGGACTCAAAATGGGGGTCAAAATACAATAGTGCGGTTTAACGAGTATTGAGCCATTTGTTGTAAAAGCCACATTTGAGCAAAGCCTTAGGCCGCTCTCACACACACCGTCGTTAGAACGCCACGTTTAAAATGCGCCGTCTTGCCGCGAATCCAAGTGGCGTTTTTAGAACGCATTGCACAGTGTTAAACAGCGGGGTTTTTTAACCTACACCATCATTGTAATGGCTAATGAGGTGCGTTAAAAAGCACTTAAACACAAGAAAATAGAGCTGACAACGCTCGAAAATCGCGGCCTTTCTAATAATGTCAGTCTGCAAAGCTCCATTGAAATCAATAGAGACGCTGTTCAGTGTTTAGGGCAGCGGTAAACGCTGTAAAAGGCCTTGTGAGTGTTCTTAGGCCGGCTTCGCATGAGCGTATACGTATTTGCACGCGCCTGCGCTCTGCATGCAGCGTTTCATGCATGTCCTTGCCTATTGCGTGCGAGCATTTGCACACCACCCATTGACTTCTATGGGGATAATTGGTGCACAAATACACAGAAAAATAGAACATATTCGCATGACCGTAATACGCCAGCGAACTACGAAAATTTCAACGAACCCATTGAAATCAATGGGTTCTATTCTCTGCGTGTGAAGCCGGCCTTTAGGAATACTCTTTGGTTGCGGCTTTGTGGTTGGCACTATTGTGGGGCATGGTAGATTTTTTGCTTTATTTCTGACAGGTATAGTAATGACAAAATAAATGAGCATCACTTCTATGCGAGCAGTGTATATATATATATATAAAATCCTATGAGCGGAGCCACACGCAAGAGGCGGACTACAACTGCACCTCACAGGCGATATCACTGCGCGGCCCCGGCAGCCTGCGCACGTGACTGGATGCTGCACGACGATTGGCTGTGGCAGTTTAGGCGGGAATCTCGAGAGCAGGACGGTTTATTCATCGTTCGGCTAGAACAGGCATGGCGACGGGACGCAGTGACGCGATGTGGGAAATGTCCTCACAGCTAAAACGTGAAGAAAACGCTCAACCTAAAATACCGAAGACCAACGATTTAAGCCCTTACAAATACCCCTTCTCACCGCAGGGGTCGGAGGGCAGCCCCATACTCCGCTCGGTGTTTGCGTCCCCCAGAACCCTGAGGCTGGCGGCGGGCTCAGGGCGCAGGTGCAGCAAGTTACTATTACCGCCGTGCCTGGACACAACGGAGGTCGAGTGGGAGGACGAGGAGCTGGGAGCTGCCGCTCAGCCTCTGCCGCCCATCTATGTGTCGGGGGTGCCGCTGTCTGTGCAGGAGAGGGTCTCCCTGTACTGCGAGCAGATCCTGCGTCACTGCAAGGTGCGCCATATGTCCGGCAGTAGTCTGCACAACTCTCAATGTCCTCCTACTCCCCTTGTGGTGACCTAAGGAATGACAGCCATCAGTTACAGACCATAAGCCTATGGCGCATTCACACAGGCGTATTTACAGTCCATATTTGGCGCATAATATGGGCAGTATTACACGCATTGGTTTGCATGGAGGTATTCAAACAGGCTATTTTCACGTGCGCCCCCCCCCCCCCCCAAAAAAAATCAGCAGCATGCCCCGTTTCGGTCCGTATTATAAACAAAAACCACCAATTCCAGTCTATGAGAGCATTAAAAAACCCGCAGTGATTACGCGTGATACATTGTGTATTCACTGCGTTTTTACTTATGAAGACAAGACCCTAAATGGCCCTTTTTAGTTTTTACGTGCGTGAAAAAAACAATGCGCACAAAAAAAAGTGACCAAATACGCATAAATGCACGGAATGAAAGTGCATTTTGCAGGCTGTATACACATATACCCATGTGAATGAGCCCTAGGGCTCCTCCCACATACGGCGTAGGGGAAAACGCTGCGGTTTTTACAGCCGTTTTTGAATGCATGTTACAGCTTTTTTTATAATGCACCCCATCGTTGTGATGGGGGGCATTAAAAGGCGCGAAAACACCAGATTAGAGCAGACCGCTCGAAGATTTTCTAACGCTGCCTCCGAGCGCAGGCCTGCAAGGCCCCGTTGAAATGAATGGGAGCGTTGTACTGCGATTAGCGCGGCGTTCAGAACATCGCGGTAAAAAGCACGTGTGTGAGGCTAGTTTCACACGGGGCGATCGTGATTTTGCTGCAAGAAAATCGCGGAAAAATTGCGTCTTTGTTCACGTGATGTTTTGAGCGTCGGTAGTGATTTTTCTTGAAAATAATTGTCTGTCGCGATATCGCGGTTTTTTTTTTTTTTTACGTGACTGTCAGTAGGACTTTCTGATGTTTAAAACGCATCGCACAAAAATTGCAAAGCACAAAATTGTGATTTTTGTGCGATGCGTTTTTAACATTAGAAAGTCCTATTGACAATTGCGTTAATAAAACACAGCGAGATCGCAAGTGTAAAGGCACCCTAATATCGCATCGCTGCCGTCCATGATGAAATCTCGCAATTTTTTTTGGACCTAATGTTAAAAACGCATCGTGCGAAAATCACAGGTTTCGTGCGTTGCGATAAAAAGGAGCCTTCATAGGGAAACATGGGCGATTAAAAAAAAAAAAATCGCACAAAGATAGGGCATGCCGCAATTTTCTTTCCTTGCAACATCGGATCAGTGAAAACAACGCTAATGTGAAGGAAACCATTGAAAATCATTGGTTTCATATTTCTGCATCGCGTGAAAATTACATGATTTTATTGCCCATGTGAAACCGGCCTAAGGGCGGATTCAGATGACCGTATATCAGCCGCCGGACGATATACAGCGTCTCTCTCTCTGCCGGGGGTGGAGGCTGGAAGAGCCGGGGGCAGTGCTCTGAGCTCCCGCCCCCTCTCTGCCTCCTCTCCGCCCCTCTGCACTATTTGCAATGAGAGGAGGTGGGATGAGGGTGGGGCTAAGCTGCAAGAATTAGTCCCGCCCTCATCCTGCCTCTCCTCATTGAAAATAGTGCAGGGGGGTGGAGAGGAGGCAGAGAGGGGGCGGGAGCTCAGAGCATTGCTCCCGGCTCTTCCAGCCTTCGCCCCCTGCAGAGAGAGAGACGCCGTATATCAGCCGGCGGCCGATATACGGTCGTCTGAATGCGCCCTAAGATAGATTCCTGTGTATCCGTTATGTTGCTGAATAAGTGTGATAATTAGTGTGCAGTAGACGTGTATCGAGTGCAGATGCTTGGCCATCACTTTCAGTGAAGGTCTGACTTCTGGGACCCTCACCAACCTTGATGATAATGAAGGGTCCGCAGCACTGGTGTAATGCTGCAGCCCCTTCCAAGCAACCTGCCCATCTGCATTGCAGGGAGAAGCAGTGAAGGGGATGCAGCACTACACCAGTGTTCACTCTGGCCCCTTTATCCTCAGATTTGTTGGGGAAGGGGGGGGGGGGGAGAAGTTGGACCCTACCAATCATAAAGGGATAGTATTTTATAGCAGTGCACCATTACCTTATAAGGTGGGAGCATCACATCAAGCTTCATTCACATACTATTTTTGTGGCTTGTAAATACGCTATGAATTTCATGTGTTTTTGACAAGATTTTTTTTTACAGTTTTCTTTATACAAACATTTATTTTTTCATCTTCATGTGTTTATTTTCCCATATAGAAACCTATGGGAAAACACATTAAAAAATGGCATACCTAGAGCATGCTTCGTTAGAAAAAATGGCACAAAAAAATCCACTGATTGTGTCCACTATTTTCTGTCCACAGTGGTTTTTGCAGCAGTAGACACCAGGTAAAATGCTGCAAAAAGCGCAACATTTAAAAAAAAAAAACACTACACCTGAAAGTAGTCTTTCAAAATGCAGTTCTCCACTGACTTGGGAGTGAGCATATAAATACTCCCAACTCATTAATGCTCATATCGGTGAAAGTTTGCCGATATGTAGAGCTCCGTGACTGACTAATAGTTAAATACTAGTAATTATTAGGAAATTATAGTAGCAGTGTTTCCAGTGGCACACCACACAAGACAAACACAGCTTGACTTCTCTCACAGCCGTGACATCACCACATGTCCTTCAGCCCACTGGATCTCTGTGGTGGTGGTAGGTCAGGGTGTTCTGTCAGGACTGCTGAGTTGTGTCTGAGATAATAACGGCTCAGTTGTATTCTCATTTTGTTATTTTTGTCCTCCTCTTTTCAAGAGCCCTAACTGTTGTTCTTCTGTCGGTCATGCTCTATTTTTTATTTATGTTGTAGGACCTTCGATGATGTCACCAGGGGGCGGGGTGATGATTGTTAGCAGTTTGATATTACTTTTTTTTTTAACAAAACTGTACTTTACTAATTGGCTTTGTATAGGCAGCTCTCAGTTTGCAAAGGGTGTTACACGTTATTTATGGCCTTTTCCATAGCAGTGAATTAATATTTGCTGTTGAATGCTTATTTAAAAGGGCTGTACGAAGATTGGTGGTGTCCCACTTGAGAACAGGAAGCCCGTAACCCACTCTGCCTGCGCTGCAGCGTTTCTTCTCCCCCACAGTTATACCAGTATGAATGGAGCACTGACTGAGCATGGGGCACTCCATCCATTTTAAAGGGGCTGAGAAGAATACTTGAACGCTTGCCACTCAACTATCTCCGCAGTCTTATTGAAAGTTAATAGAGCGTCAGTGCACTTGCACAACCAGCGCTCCATTGCATGTCACACTTCACTGCAGGGGGTGCAGTAAGTCCGCCGTGCGGAGGGCAGGAGACACTGGACCACTGCTCTTGGGATCAGTAGGGGTCTCAGCGGTGAGACCCCCAATGATCATCAAGTTATCCCCTGTTCCGTGGATAGGGGATAACTTGTGATCTTGGTACAACCCCTTTAATTTTTATAGGCTGAAGAAGTAGATAAAGCACTCTCTAGGTTCTTTTTGGAGAAGTTAAAGAAGAAGTGGGTTGGGGTCTGGAAAACAAACCCCAAGCTTTTTTTCCACAAATATAAAGAAGATGCTATACAGGATGTTGGACCTCTTACTGAGGTATGTATTTGTCACTTGTGCTTTTAAAGGGGTTGTCCCGCGAAAGCAAGTGGGTCTATACACTTCTGTATGGCCATATTAATGCACTTTGTAATGTACATTGTGCATTAATACAGAAGTTATAAGAAATTTTTCACTTACCTGTTCCGTTGCTGGCGTCCTTGTTTCCATGGAGCCCGTCCAATTTTCAGCGTCTAATGGCCAAATTAGACGCGCTTGCGCAGTCCGGGTCTTCTTCTTTTCTCAATGGGGCTCCGTGTAGCTCCGCCCCGTCACGTGCCGATTCCAGCCAATCAGGAGGCTGGAATCGGCAATGGACCGCACAGAAGCCCTGCGGTCCACCGAGGGAGAAGATCCCGGCGGCCATCTTCAGCAGGTAAGTAAGAAGTCACCGGAGCGCGGGGATTCAGGTAAGCGCTGTCCGGTGTTCTTGTTTAACCCCTGCATCGGGGTTGTCTCGCGCCGAACGGGGGGGCTGTTGAAAAAAAAAACAAAACCCGTTTCGGCGCGGGACAACCCCTTTAAGCTCGATATACTGTATGTGTATTGTTCACACACATACCTTTATATCTTGTTATACATATCTAATTTTTAATTAGTGATGTATAATTAATTTAACAAGTATACATTGCACACATAAATATATACTTTAAACCCACCACACCCCATAGGGAGCTATGTAGGGAGCTGGCTCACTGATCAGACAGTTTTGTATGCCATGTTACTGTTGTGATGGTTTGTATGAATGACCCCACAGAAAGTTGATTGATTGCACCATGGCTGATATATATATATATATATATAGAAAAGGGTATTGCTTTTTACAGTATATGGCCTTTTCCATAGCAGTGAATTAATATTTGCTTTTGAATTCATATTTAATTTTTTATAGGCTGAAGAATTAGATGAAGCACTTTGTAGGTTTCTTTTTGAGAAGTTAAAGAAGAAGAACAAGTGGATTGGGGTTTGGAAAGCAAACCCCAAGTTTTTTTTCCAAAACTATGAAGAAAATGCTATCCAGTGTGTTGCACTTCTTGTGGAGGTATGTATTTGTCATTCGTGCTTGGATACACTGTGTGTGTATTGTTCACAAACACAGTACATTTATACCTTATTATTTATACACTTCCCATTTTTTTTTTCATTGGAAAAAATACAATTGATCTAATAGGTATACATATATACCCTAAATTCACTACACCCCTATAGGGAGATGTGTAGAGAATTGGCTCCCTGATCATACCTATTTTTTATGCCATGTTGCTGGTGGTATTGCTTGTATGAATGATCCCACAGTTAATTGGTCAGTTCCATTCTGATGCTTTTCTTATGTGCTTGGCTGACATAAGGGAAAATGATTAACAGGGTAGCTGATTGAGTCCACAAGCCTAGCATGTAGGGGTCAAAGTAGTTGACATAATCCCTTTAAAGGGATTTTCCCAGTGAAAACTTGATGACCTATCCTCAGGATAGGTTATCAGTAGCAGACCAGTGGATGTCTGCTGCAATGGACTCTTGCCTTTCAGCTCATTTGGTTCTGATCCGCAGCTGATTTCACCCCTTCATTTTGAATTCAGTTGAAAGGGTCAAATCCGCACCAAAATCTATATCAAAATCCGCATGAAATGGTGCATATTTGCTACAAATTTTTTCAGCTACAGAAAATTCACAGCAAATCTGCTGCACGTGAAAGGACCCATGGGCTAATTTCACACAGGTGAGTGTGATATCAGGACATGCAACTCGGCATGATATGGTGCTTTGGAACGTGGGTGTCCCCGCGGCTGCAAGACGTTTTTGTGTAACTTCAGGGAAGTAGCGATCCTAGAAAGTAGGATTGGCTGTTTTTAATGGGAAACCTCGCAAAAACAATTCCGAGGGAACGGCCAAAGATGGGATATGCAGCGATTTTTATTTATTTTTTTTCCCTGCATCACAGTGCAGGAAAAGTTGCTCATGTATATGACCCCATTCAAAAGATAGGGGTTCATATTCGTGCGAGATGTGTGCTTCTCGTAAGGTACAAATCTTGCGCAATATTCTTGGCCGTGTAAAAGCACCCTAAGGATATGTTCACACTGGGCGACATCCGCTGTGCATTGCCTGCAGCGGATGTTTCAAAGCAGATCTGCCGGGCGAACGTAAAATTGCTGACGCCCATGTGACTCAAGCCTTACACAGACCTGGCTGTGATTTACTGTCTGTGCTACTGCAATCACATCTGCACTGCTTAATTCTTCTTTAGTGTCCTCCCTGATGATGATATTTATGTGTGTGTCCTTCAGAGAGTTAGGAAGCAGAATCCGTTGTTTTCTTCATGTGCAATGTATAGAAGACAGTATAACAGATAGTCTCCCCTCACCAGCTCAGAGAAAATTGAGAATTAATGGTGCAGGGAAAACTGGGGAAAATTTCAATGTACAAGACATATAATGGCAGAAACAGTGTTATTCCTCATGTACATACACATTAAATATTATGCGTATTCTGAAAAGTCACCAGGAAACTTAGGAACGCTTTAAAAAGTCACTCTCAATAGAAATACATTTTTTATCTTTTCAGGTTACTTGCAAGCCTACCCCAAATGTATCTTCTTATTTAATAGCCAAAATTTGCCTTGTAGAACCATTTTCTTCCAATATTGCTAACATTCAGAGAGAGTTAATTGATGATTTTCTGGAACAACTTGGTCACTGTGTACCTCTGCTAGAAATCTACCCTACTGAAGGACAGGATGATGACACCTGTGAAATCGCACAAGCCTTAGAAATTGTAAGGTACGACCATTCGCATACTATTTCTAATAAATATGTATACTACCGGTAATGACAAAGGATTGAAGGGGGTGGGAGGGCAGTTTGCTCTGTGCTATTTGGCTACCTCCTAGAAATTTGTGGCATATAACACCCCAATACACATGTCCCTTCAAGGGTTATTCGTTGCTTATTTAGCCTGGTACAGGAATGCACTCAAGCTGTCAGGTACCCGCATCATATGGACCAGCATAGGACATGCTGCAATTTTTCTTCACACAGAGGGCTTAAACAGACGAATGTGTTTGCACAGGTTTTTGCAAGCATAAAACTCACACCTGTAAAATGTGATGAAGCGAAGCCATTGATTTCAATGGGTTCGTTCTGAAGAGTGTGTTTCTCGCACATAAATCCTGCATGAAAGAAAGGATAGGACCTGCCCTGTCTTTCTTCGTTTTACATAGAATGCTGCCATAGAAGTTTATGGCAGGTTTAAAAAATCATGGTGAACGCTGTGACTACCCTTGTTCATGTGCAAATATGCTTCATTTGCTGTTGAAGCCCAGACTTACACATACCGTGTTTCCCCGAAAATAAGACCATGTCTTATATTAATTTTTGCCCCGAAAGAGGCACTAGGTCTTATTTTTGGGGAATGTCTAATAACAGTGGCAGAGCGTTGCAATTTTATTTTCGCTTTCAGAGGTAGCGTTCCTGCCACCGACAGTGGCTTTTACACACCCCATCATTGATGAGGTGTGCTAAACACAAAAAATAGAACAGACAGCGCTTGAAAATCACGCCGAGCACATGTCTGTGAGGCTCCCATTAAAATCAATGGGAGTGTTATAACGCGATTACCGCGATGTTCAAAACGTGCGGTAATCTTGGGAAAAAACGTCTGTATACTACTTATCTAGCAGGCGCCGTCCGGGTCCCTCCCGCTGGTCTGCGAAGTTTCGTCACGCTTGCTTGCAGTTGCCGACAGAAGATCACTTTCTGGTAATGGGGTTTGTAAACTGTGCCTCCAGGAAGCGATGCCTCTGATTGGTTGTCAAGCACCGCGGCTCAGCCAATTAATGTAATGCTTGAAAAACGAATCACAGCCATCGTGATTGGTTTATCGAGCACTACATTGATTGGCTCAGCTGTGGTGCTCGAGAACCAATCAGAGCCATTTCTTCCTGGAGGCGGAGTTTATCAATCCCGTTACCAGGAAGCGATCTGTCAGCGGCTGAGGACTGCAAGCAAACTTGCCCGGAACTCCAGAGACCAGCGGGAGGGACCCGGACGGTGCCTGCAAGATAATGTTTTGGTTTTTTTTTGTTGCTTTTTACATAGGCGTAGCTAGGGCTTATTTTTGGGGTAGCAACGCCCCCTCCCCCCCAAAAATAAATAAATAACAATCAGGGTAGGGCTTATTTTCGGGGAAACACAGTATGCATAGGCCATATCGTGTCTTTGTGCATACAGACGGAATATATACCTGTGTAAATAGGCCCTTAGGTTAAGTTTCTCTGTAGGAAAAAATTTGTTTAATTTGATAACGTGGTCACACAAATCAGAATTATACACAAGCTAATATTGGATGTCTAGAAGAGTAATTTGGTGTCAGTAATTTTCTATGAACCATGGTTTAATCTTGTCTTGATTACCTGGTAGTTATCTGGAAAGTTTTGTCTTTAGGCTTTGCATGCAATGATATTTCGGCAATTGGGAAATTTACTTCATTTAATTATTTTTTTCTCAAATCAGCCTTCAGTTTTAGGCCAATATTTATATATATTTTTTTTATATGTTCTAGATTCTTTTTTGATTACCTTTGGAGGGACTGGGATGAGGAAGAAAACTGTGAAAGTTATTCTGTTCTCATTGAAGAAAGGATCAATTTGTAAGTATTAAAGGGGTTGTCCCGCGATAGCAAGTGGGGTTATACACTTCTGTATGGCCATATTAATGCACTTTGTAATATACATCGTGCATTAAATATGAGCCATACAGAAGTTATTCACTTACCTGCTCCGTTGCTGGCGTCCCCGTCGCCATGGTGCCGTCTAATTTCAGCGTCTAATCTCCCGATTAGACGCGCTTGCGCAGAAGGGTCTTCTCCCTTCTCTTCGGTCTCGACACAAGCGGCGTTCTGGCTCCGCCCCGTCACGTGTGCCGATTCCAGCCAATCAGGAGGCTGGAATCGGCAATGGACCTCACAGAGCCCACGGTGCACCATGGGAGAAGACCCGCGGTGCATCGTGGGTGAAGATCCCGGCGGCCATCTTGGCTGCAAAGAAGAAAGAAGCTGCAGAGACGGGATTCGGGTAAGTAAAATTTTTTTTTTTTTTTATCACGTCCCTTGGGTTTGTCCCGCGCTGAACGGGGGGTCTATGAAAAAAAAAAAATAACCGTTTCGGCGCGGGACAACCCCTTTAACTCTTTGAGATTCATTTGTCTGTGTTAGGCTTTGATTAAGATTGACTCTAAGTTAAGCATATATAAAACTTTGTGTCCCTGTATTGTTTTTGGCGACATCAAGTGTGAGCTCAGGAGATGAGCCTACTCCCAATAAGGTGCCAGTTGTATTATACTGATAACACCTGCCTACAGCAGCCGGAATTGGAGATAGCTCAGATCTCAACTGTTTAATCCCTCAGTTGCCGTGGTCAATAGCAACTGTAGCATCTGTGTGGTTAGACAGAAGGAGGGAGCTGATTGTCGCTTTCTGCCAAGTAATTACAGGGTGTCGAGGAGTTGTCATGGCAGCTATATGGTACATTAAATAGTACTATTAAAAATAAGGCTTTTCTCACAAAAAATGAGCCTTCATACAGCTATGTTAAGAGAAAAATCAAGTTATAGCTCTTGAAAAGCAGGGATTAAAAAGCAAAAACGAAAATTTGAGAAATTGCTAGTCTTTATAGAGCTTAATGTCTCAACTACTCTTATTATAATATAATTTTAATATTTTTCTTGCCTGTGTCATTGAGGGACACAGCAAAGACCTTGGGTATGGGTATAGGTCCTGCCACTAGGAGGCGGACAGTAAGTGAAGAAGTACTGGCTTCTCCTACCAGCTATACACCTCCTAAAGCCATCAGTTCCTGCAGGTCATCCTGGACTTTGACTCCGGCTGCTTGCCTTGAGCATACAGGGCAACACAGTCCCTTTGTCAGGGAAATTCTGCGTAGAGCACCAATCAGGCCCACCCCAATGCCCCGCTGCCAGCGGTAAAGAAGAGACACCACACACGGAGGTCTGGTATAGGTCCTCACACGGGGACATAACTGCGCACTTTATTACAAATTACATGGGGTCTTATACCCTTTGGTCACATCACTAGGAATGGGTAATGGTCTCATTGGCTCAAATTCACCGCATAACCATATATGTGAAGTCCGCATTTCCGTCTGAGGCACTGATAGTTATATACGTAGTTAAACAGTCGTTATCAAGATACGGCGCTTCTGGGAAAACAGCCAAGCACACGGCCTTCGTATCCGGTTCTTGCTTGCGGTGTTCAAGATACATTTTGTCTTCGCCTTGCAAGGCCTTTGGAATATCTGATATAAGGCGACAGATTAAGTTTTTCTTATTTTAGCATTGAATAGAACTTGCATATAGGTATAAAAGCATAAAAAACATATAGCAATATATACATATACCCTCACACCTCTGTTAAAACATGGAGGGAAAGTGGGGTCGGTCTAACCTCCCTGCTGTTCTACCTATCTCCTCAAAAAAGTGGCACAAAAAATCCATAACTCCTATGTGGCCTGCCAGTGTAGTGCCCATGTTCTATGCCAGGCCCAAGGATCCCTCTCTCGCAAAGGGAGGCGAGAAGTTATGAGGGTTCATTGCTAGACACTATCTGAGTTCACTTTCAAAACAGGTGAGTATCTGCGCCACTTACCTTGCCCACATATTCCTTCTGCACCCAAGTCCCCACGATTCTATTCAATCTGCTATGTATTGGTTTTAACTACTATATTATGAGGATTTTGAATGTTCTTCCATTTTTTTAGCTCAGGACTTACTGCTAGAGATGAGCGAATCTACTCGGTTCGGGTGTTTTTGAACCCGAGCACCGCTTTTTCCGAGTAACTCACTACTCAGACGAAAAGATTCATCTCTACTTACTGCGTATTATTCTCTTGTAAGGAGAGTTTTTATCATTTTTTCTTTACAGGGACTTTGGATTACTACCCTGGGTGGGATAGTCCACTTTTGACTATCTGTTCTTATCCCGGGCCAGTACGTTTTTTTTTTTTCTCTGAAATTCCTTCCTCGTTTTGCATTTGTGAGTGGTAGTGGACAAGTATGCTTTAGAGGGTATATACATATGTGTATTTTTGTTTAGTTTATCTATTGGCCCAATGTGATATATTTATTTGATAAAGGGTACATATTAGAGGTTTCCCCAGTGAAGTGTTTAACAGCCAGTATGGGCTAAAATGTGTATGATTGTGTCTAAAAGGGAGTGAATTTCATACCGAAAATTCCTTTTTTCCGAGTCATCCTGACGGCAGACCTGGAGGTTGCACCTTGACCTTGTAGGGACAGGAAGCAAGAAACTTCAAAAGGCTCCCCCTGCCTCCCATTCACCAGTGTCTTCTAAATTACTTACATGGACATGTCGTGGTTAACCAAGGAAGATTTTTATTGCTCCGAGACAAAATTAACATGGTTAGTTCTATTTGAACATAAACAATAAGAGGGTAGCTTACCCGGATTAAACGAAGGAAATATGCACAAATTTACCGCATAAAACAGAAATGTCCAACATAGGAGCCTCTGGGCTACTGGTTCGTGCCCGCAAAGACGTAGATATAATCGTGTGAATTTTTGGGAGGGAAATACGTGCCGTCAGGATGACTCGGAAAAAAGGTCTGACGGCAGACCTGGAGTATACCAGATTAACTCTCTAGGGAGGGACCACTGCTTGCAGGACCTTTCTCCCGAAAGAGAGATCGGAGGAGAGGTCCGTATACAGCCTGTAGTGTTTTGCGAAGGTGTGCAGGTTGGACCATGTGGCTGCCTTACAAATTTGGTCCGGCGTCGCCATAGCCCTCTCTGCCCAGGAGCAGGATACTGCCCTGGTTGAATGGGCCTTGAGTCCTTCCGGGATAGTTCTGTTGCAGGAAGAGTAGGCCTGCTGGATGGTGGATTTTATCCAGCGGCTAATGGATCTTCTAGAAGCCGCTCTTCCTCTGCCCGGCCCCTGGAATTGGACAAAAAGACAATCAGCCTTCCTGAAGGATGAGGTCTGCTCTAAGTAGCATAAAATGGCCCTCCTTACATCCAGGGTATGGTAGTCTCTTTCCCTCTCGTTTTGGGGATTTTGACAGAAGGAAGGGAGAATAATTTCTTGCTGTCTATGGAATTTTGAGGCTACCTTTGGGAGAAAGAAGGGGTCTGTTTTTAGTATGACCCTATCGTCCTGGATTAATAAGTAAGGTGTCTTACAAGATAGGGCCTGGAGCTCGCTCACGCGCCTTGCCGTTGTGATAGCTACCAAGAACACAGTTTTAAACGTGAGGAACTTAATTGGTATCTGCTCGATAGGCTCAAAGGGATCTTTGCACAGGTTTTGGAGGACTAAGTTTAGGTCCCATGGGGGGACCATACTGCGGCTAACTGGCCTCATTCTCTCTGCCGCTTTCATAAACCTGCGGATTAGTCTATGATCCGCTAGGGGCTGATCTAGAATGGCCGAGAGTGCTGATACCTGCACTTTCAGGGTTCCCGGTCTCAGGTTTTTGTCTAGACAATCCTGGAGGAAATCCAAAATCTCTGCCACTGAAGTGTCGAGATTGGAGACTTCCGACCCCCTCCAGGAGGAGAATCTTTTCCAGATTTTATTATAGATAGCTGAGGTCACGGGTTTTCGGGACTGGCGTAATGTCGTGATGACTCTGGAGGACAGACCTTGTCTTAGTAGCGTCTGTTCCTCAATATCCAGACCGCGAGGTTCAGTCTCTCTAAGTTGGGGCACAGAACTGGGCCCTGCATTAGAAGATCCTTCCTGGATGGAAGGCGGATTGGTTCCGTGATGGCGAGTTTTAAGAGTACCGGAAACCATGCCCTTTTTTCCCAGTGTGGAGCGATTAGGATCAGCGTGATGTTGCTCTGCTGGACCTTCTGAAGAACCCTCGGGATCAGGGGTATGGGGGGAAAGGCGTATGCCAGACTGAAATCCCAGCTCTGGGAAAAGGCGTCTAACCCCTCGGCCCTGTCCCTCGGATCTAGGGAAAAGTAGGCGGGGCATTTTGAGTTTTTTTCTGGTCGCGAACAGGTCCACCTGTGGACTGCCCCAGGTTTCTGTAATAAGACGGAACTCCTCTTGATTCAGCGACCATTCTCCGGGGTCCAGGCGTCTTCGACTGAGGAAGTCGGCTGTCTGGTTCTGGGACCCTTTGAGGTGGACCGCTGTCAGGGATTGTACCGTGGTCTCGGCCCATCTGAAGATCCGGGCTGTTAGTTTCAGCAGATGAACGTTTCTGGTGCCCCCCTGGTGGCGAATAAGTGAAATGGCGGTCACATTATCAGAGAAGACTTTTATGTGTCTCTTCTTTAGGATATCCTGGGATCTGTGAAGCGCTTCCCAGATGGCCCTAAGTTCTCTTAAATTCGATGTCTGGGCACGCAGCGTCGGTCCCCACTCGCCCTGGAGCAGGCGCTGCCCCACTTGCGCTCCCCAGCCAGACTGGCTCGCATCGGTTACTACAGAGATGAAGGGTTCTGCCACCCATGGGGACTCAGCTTCTAGAGTGTCGGTTGACCGCCACCAGCGGAGGGACCTTAAGACGGATGATGACATGGGCATCCTCCTATCCAGAGAGATGGGTGTCCCATCCCAGTTATCCAGGATGGCTCTCTAGTGTTCTGGAGTGTGCCTGGGCCCAAGGGATAATGCCAATGCAGGAGGTCATGAGGCCCAGGAGCCTCATTGCGTCCCTAATTGCCATTTGCTTCTTCTGGCCGCCCTCCTGTGCTGCCAATCTAAGACTTTCTTGTCTGAGTGGAGGCAAAGACAAGGTCTGTGATACTGAGTCTATCTGCACCCCCAGGAAGGTTTTCCGTGTCTCGGGGAGAAGACTAGACTTGGGGAAGTTGACTATCCACCCCAATCTCTGAAACAGAGAGATGACTTTGCTAGTATTGTCTCTGAGGATCTTGGATGAGGAGGCGATCACCAGGAAGTCGTCCAGGTACGGGATGATATTTATACCTGCTACATGGAGATGCACCACCATCTCTGCCACTATTTTAGAAAAAATTCGGGGTGCTGTAGAGATGCCAAAGGGTAGACACTGAAACTGAAAATGGCGTACCCGGCTCCCTATTCTGATGGCAAACCTCAGGTATTTATGATGTTCTGGCAGGACTGGGACGTGGTAGTACGCGTCTTTTAGGTCGACGGTACTCATAAAGTCTCCTCTTTCGATCAGGGTTACCGCTGACCGGACTGTCTCCATTTTAAACCTTTTGTAGGTAATAAATTTATTCAGGCCCTTCAGATTAAGAATCATCCGAAAACTGCCGAAAACTTGGCTTTTTTTAATCAAAAATAGAGGCGAGTAGAACCCCTGGCCCTGCTCTATTGTGGGGACCCGAACTACCACCCCCATTTGCAGCAGCTTAGAGATTTCATCTTTAAAGATGTCCTGCATGGCAGGGGATTGTGTGGGGGTGATTCTGAAGAAATTGGGGGGCCGGGTGAAGAATTCTATCCTGTACCCCTGGGCTATGAGCTGCAGGACCCACGGGTTATCTGTAATCTTTTGCCATTCTTGGGAAAAGTTCAATAGTCTGCCCCCCACCTGGTACTCTTCTATAGGGGTAGGGGTTATTTTTATCTTACCCCTGCCTCCTTTGGGGTAGGACCAGTCTTTCCTTTGCCCCGGTATGGCTTGAAGGATGGCTGCCGTTTGTAGGGAAATCCTGTTCTGGCTTGATCCGGGAAACTGTGGGTTTTGTCTGTGGCTCTTTTTAGGATCTCCTCCAAATCCGTGCCAAAAATGTGCTGGCCATGAAAGGGGATGGAACACAATCTTCCTTTGGAGGCCGTATCTGCCTTCCACGTTTTTAGCCAGACTGCCCGCCTGGCCATGTTGGACAATGCGGCGCTTCTGGCCGCCAGCCTCATGGACTCGGCGGATGTGTCTGCCAGGAAGCCTGTTGCTGATTTTAGTAAAGGCATACACTTCAGCAACGCCTCTCTGGGGGCCTTCTGCTTAATTTGGTCGTCTAGTTCCCCTAACCAGAGGAACATCGACCTCGCCACGGAAGTTGCTGCGATGTTGGACTCCAGCGTGTAGGCCGTTGTTTGCCAGGCCCGTTTCATCAATGCTGTTGTCCATCGGGTCTTTAAGATGTGAGGAGTCCTCAAATGGCAGGGCTGTCTTTTTTGCCATTCTGGCCACTTGTGCGTCCACCTTGGGGACCTCTTCGTAGACGCTCACATCTTCCTCCGCGAAGCGGAGTCTTTCTTTGTACTCGCGGGACAAGAAGAGATGTCTGTCCGCACTAGCCCATTCATGCATGATTACTTTTTTCAAAGTATCATTGACTGGGAACATGATGCGATTCCTTGGCCTGAGCCTGCCGAACATGTCGTCCTGTACGGACCTTGGCTCGACCACATCCTCTAGCTTCATTGTATCCCTGACGGCTCTGATCAGGTCATCCAGGTCCCCGGATGAGAAATAATACTTCTTATTCTCATCCTTGGTGTCAGAGGGACGGTCTAAGAGTTCGCCGTCCGACAGGTCGCCCAGGGATTGCTCTGAGTCTGAGCTCGACAGCCGTATGTGGCTCGCTCTTTTAGTGGCCCTTCTTTCCCGCTGGGCTGGGGGGAGACTGGAGATCGATGCCCGGACCTCCTCCCTGACTAGGGATCTAATATCCTCCCTAAATGCGGCCTGTTCATCCGTAAGGATTTTGGAAGTACAGTCCTGGCATAGCGGTTTTTTGTACGCCTCATCTAATTATTTTGAGGGACAGGGCGCATTTCTTGTACTTTTTCCTAAGGTCCTGCTTAGACCGGGTGGATTCCCTGTCCTGCAAAAGACACATGCATGTACATAAGGGAAAACCCCCACACAATGCAAATCCCTGGGCATAACATTCCTGCAGCAAGTCACACTTACGGTTTGCAGGGCTTCCATCTCTGATTCCTTTGCAGTCATACTTGCCAGAAGTGTAGACAGGATCAGGCAGACAGATAAATCCTTCTCTGAAGGTATGCTGTCAGTGGAAGCTTGCCGGGGGGTCTCCATTTTTAAATCTCCCGCTGCCCGGGTCAGCTGACGGCGTCTGACGTCACCACGTCACGCCGCGTCATTGGCTCCGCCCCCCGACGTTGTGCGCGGCCGTGCCGGCATGCCCGGAGGAGAGAGGCATCTGAGCCTATGGCCCGCGGCTCTCCCCGGCTGGAAAACGCTGCACGGAAGCCCCGTGCACGATGCAGGAGTGGACTCAGGGACCTCTGGTCCGCCACTCTGATGCGCTGCGGTGGTGATCCCCGGGCGGTCAGACCCGTGGCTCGCCGTGCTCCCGGACCGCGCTGACTCTCCGGAGGGGAGGTGAGCGGGGAAGCAGCCCTGTGGACCGTCAACCCCGCTGTCAGCAAGACTCCTTTTGGAAGAAGGTGAGAGGGAAAGCGGCCCCGTGGACCGTCCCGGTGTTATCCTGTAGCTCCCTGGAGGGAGCACCTCTTGCATGTCCCTGTAGGGACAGGAAGCACTGGTGAATGGGAGGCAGGAGGAGCCTTTTGAAGTCTCTTGCTTCCTGTCCCTACAAGGTCAAGGTGCAACCTCCAGGTCTGCCGTCAGGATGACGCCGGGAAAAAAGGAGGGTTTGCCAGACAATTGTTTGTTCAATGGTTGTTCAATCATCGACCAACTTCTGCCTAATGGCCAGCTTAAAGTGACCCTCCAGGCATGGAGAAACAAAAAAGGCCACACCAGCTTCTCTGACTACCTACTGCACACTGTTTATTAGTATGCAATATTAGTCTAAGACACTACACCTGCTTTGCTTAACCAGTGATGTCCACATGGGCATGCTGGCCAGTCAGGGCAGCATTTAGTGCTTTTGACTACCAGTCTATGCTATGCACAGTGTGGATCAGGTATTCAGAGAAGCAGTATGGCCATCTTTGTTTCTCCAGGCCTCGAGGGTTGCTTTAAGGATAGTGATAAGCATAGAACCTGAATTGAACCGTGTGAAGGCTGGGTAGATGAGTGTCAATCTGGTTGATCAGCACTGGTCTAGCACAGTAAATCACTGCAGGTAAAAACACCTTTACACCACCTACACAGGATGATTGACAACATTCTCTATACACACACTGATACAGGGAAAGCTGTAAATCACTGTGTTTGGTCAGGGTAACCAGAACTCTCACTGTCTTACGAGGAGTCTAGTCAGGATTTACAGTTTTTTTCTCAGAAATCATTCTCCAAATTATATAAGTCTTTATGGTTTACAAAGCTCAACTTCTCTTCTTCTACCATATCCTACTCTCAGGGTACCATTTATCTGACAGGTTCGTTTCAAGATTATTTGGGCACAATGAATTATTGTTTTATATGATACAAAATACTTGCAATGCAATAATTACAATTTGTTACTAATAATTCTGCTATGCTAGTAAGGTTTTATTCTGCTGATTTTATAAAATAAATGAATAGAACTTACTGTTACTTAATGTTGTAGGTATGGTGAGATTCAAGATGGAAACATTCCTTGCTCTATTGCCCAACGTTTTAAGAGAACTCTTGAAAAATACAGGAACAAACGTTTAGAACTCATTGAATTTCATAGTAAGATAATGGATGACCCTTCAGTTTCAGAAGCTGTTGATTGTTGGAGCAAATACTATGAAGTCCAATTGTTAGGTGGCTTATTGAAAATTTGGGAAAATCTAAAACTCAGGTAAAATATTATTCAGAATATGAACCAAGTAATGCACTTTACAGCATCAAGAACTGCTTTCTTATCCCTTTTATTTTGGGGGGAGGGGTAAAATGGATGCAATTTATTTAATTATTTTACTAATATAATTTGGAATGTATGCGTATGCATTTCATAGAGACATAAAATCAAGCCCTAAGTAAAAGTTGACACCTAATTTCATACCTCTTAACCAGGGTTATATTAAATTATGATGTATTTCAAGTAGAACTTGTAAAAATGGAGTTATATTTTTCTATGCAATTCCCAGTATGTGGGTAAAATAGGGTGAGGGCTCGTTCACATCGGCGTAAAAAGCACGCAGAAGCTAGCTGCGGGAAAAAAATCACAGCTGGCGCTGCAGAAAATCGTCTGAGCGGACGATTTTCTGCAGCACTTGTTGTGAGTGTTAGGGCCAAGTGTTATGACCGAAAAGAGGTGCTGCTGGAGAGATAGATGGAGGAAGTTCCTGTGGAAACTCCCTTCTTTTCTGCAGAGCTTCCCTTCACTGGAGAGAGAAAGATGAAGGGAAGCCCCAGAGGAACCCCCTTCATTTCCACGGGGCATCCTTTCGCTGGAGAGAGAGAGATGAAGGGAAGCCCCATGGGAACTCTCTTCATCTCTGCAGTAGGACTTCCCTTCACTGGAGAGAGAGAAATGAAGGTAAGCCCCAGGAGAACTCCCTTCACCTCTGCAGCGTGGCTTCCCTTCACTGGAGAGAGAGAGAGAGAGAGAGATGAAGGGAAGCTTTTGATCACCTGATTGTGTGTAAAAAAAAAATCCTTTTTTTGTTGAAAACATTAAAAAATACACAGGCATAAAAGCTTGCTTACTAGTTGGAAAAACTTAGTCCTTTCTTAAGGCAACTTTACACAGAGCAACTATCATTTAGGCAGTCACTCTGAAAAGTCCCTGAAGCATATGAACGACAGTTGTTTGTTTGCTTCTACACAGAGAGATGATTTTAATAAGTTGTTTGCTGAGATATCGTTCATAGAGGAGATCTCCATGCAAATTCGTTTACAGGCAATTCAAATAGAAATGACTGTGACTTTACACCAGACGACTTTTGATCAACTAGCGACTTTTTTTTGAAAGCTGAAATTAAACGACTATTGACTTATCGTCCAAATATGAAGATAAGTGCGGCAGCAAAATATTGTAGATAAAAGCGATGTTTCAACCAGTTCTGGTCTTTATCAAGTTTAATGCATTAAGCTTGATAAAGACCAGCACTGGTTGAAACGTTGTTTTTTTGCAATATGGAGGAATAGAACTTTGATATTTTATCTACAATATTCTGCCGATGCATTTATCTTTATATTTGGACAATTTGCTTTTGGGTCTGTGGTCCAGACCCTTAAGGCCTTAGTTGCACGGGCGTTTTTTCACGCGATTTGGAGATCGCATGACGGATGCGCATCCGCAAATCGCGTGACCGATGCCCAAAATGCGCCCGAAAATCTGCTCCTAGCCGCGTTTCATTAGAAACGGGCCGGAGCTGTCCAGCGCATTGCATTCAATGGAGCCGGCAATACAGCCGGCTCCATTGAAAGCAATGCGCTGCGGGCGAGCGCGGGATGAATTGTCGGGAAGGGCTTAAATATATAAGCCCTTCCCTGAATTCATGAATGGGTGTGAGTGAGACCTGCCTCTGATTGGCTCAGGCTGAGCCAATCAGGGGTAGGTCTGACTCACACCCCCTTCACACCCACTGCAGGCCGGCCGCTCTGAACTCCGGCTGCCGGGACAAGGTAAGTATATATATATTTTTTTATTTTAACACATTTCTGGATGAATTGCAGGGAAGGGCTTATATATTTAAGCCCTTCCCGACAATTCATCCAGCGCTGTCTGGCAGCCCATTGCTTTCAATGGAGCCGGCTGTATTGCCGGCTCCATTGAATTCAATGGGCAAACATCGTTCTTCTCTGCCACAGCTGTTACAGAATGATTTGCTGCTGCCGCCGGCCCCATTGAGCGCATATAGAGAAGAGAACAGGAATCGCAGATCGCAGATAGGTGCGATCTGCGATTTCTGTTCTATAATTTATCGGACGAGCGCATAAAAAGCGCTCATGTGTCCGATACCATTGCAAAGCAATGGTTTAAAAAAATCGCCGGACGCATGCGCAAATCGGGCGAAAATACGCCCATCTGACTGAGGCCTTACAGTGGGGCAAGCACCCTGTCATCAGAAACTCCTCACCTTATAGGTGTATTTCACATTAATTGCTGCTGACTGCTTCTACTTTTGCAACTAGTGACTTATCGCTCGTCTCCCTGTTGGTGCCCAATGAACAATTATCATTTGAATTCACTTTTTTAGTGATTTTTTTTGGCCGTTAATCGTCCCGAGTAAAGGTACCTCTAGTAATAGATGTTATTAATCTTCCAGTTTGTTCTTTGGAAATGGAATTTTAACTCCTGCATTTATGTATAAACATGATTTTCTAGCTCAGTTTTACTGCTTGAAAATTACAGAGCACATGGACCGTTTTTCCCAAGACTACTAAGACAAAAGAAAGGTCCAAGAGATTCAGGAGAAGTTGTGACGCATGTTGTGGCAAAAATAATGACTGCAGACATGGTAAGAAAATAGTGTATGGTGCAAAGTGACAGCTATCATACTTAAATGTTTTTACCGACAAACAGAGAGCAAAAAAAAATCTTAAACTTAACTGTTTTTGTAATTCACATAGTTTGTGTGGACCAGCAGGGCTCACGCTGTGTCACCACTCAATACAAACTCTTCCTCTCTGTAGTTAGGAGTGCTGTCTAAATGAACATTTCTTATACCAAAGAATACACTTTGCATATAGACTTCCGTGATCCTCATTATTGCCACTTTATAGGAAGCATTAACAGGTGAATTCTTTGTATCAAGCAATAATTACTGTTTGCCTTTTAGAAAGAAAAATCAATTGCTGAGTTCCAAATGACTTTTTAGCGGTTGTAAGTTGCATATGCACAATATTTGCCTTACCTTTTAACCCCTTTTAACCCCTCAGTGACGGCCCCATAGTGTTTTTATGTCCTGCCATTGCAGGACATGTATGGAGGGAGATAGCACTGCTATCTCCTTCCATACATCACGGGTGTCAATTCTGACAGCGACATTTAAATCCCTCGAACGATGTTCGGAGGTCCCATACGGACCTCCCGTGGGTGTCAAGGCAGCCGGGGGGGTGGCTTGATAGACTGCCTGTCAGAATACAGTATGATATAATGCTATAGCATTACATCATACTGCAGGAGAGATAAAAAATTGCTGGTTGTGGTCCCCCCTGGGGACTAAAAGAAGATGTCAAAATAAAAACAATAAAGTTTTACTAATCATAAAAAAAAAAATAAAGGGGGTAAAATAAAAACCTTTTGCCTTATTTATAATAAAAGAATCTAAATAATAAAGCTAAATACGTATTTGGTATCGCTGCATCCGTAAACGTTTGATCTACCAAAGTAACACATTATTTACCCCGCACGGTAAATGTCGTCAGAAAAAAAAATAAAGAATGCCATAAATGCGCTTTTTTAGTCATCCTGCCTCCAGGAAAATTGTAATTAAAAGCAATCAAAAAGGCATATGTATTCAAAAATGGTACCAGCAGAAACTAAAGGATGTACCTCACAAAATGTGCCCTCACACAATTATGTCGACGGAAATTTAAAAAAATGATTGTGCGCAGAAAATGGACAGACAATAATAAAAAAAAATTAAATATCTCTTAAAAACAAAATACAAATAGTACAGCAAAAAAAAAAACTATATAAGCTTGGTATCGTAGTAATCCTACTGACCCATAGAATAAAGCTATCTTGTCATTAT
Source organism: Eleutherodactylus coqui (assembly GCF_035609145.1). Lineage (NCBI taxonomy): Eukaryota > Metazoa > Chordata > Amphibia > Anura > Eleutherodactylidae > Eleutherodactylus > Eleutherodactylus coqui. The sequence continues at coordinate 275,166,838 of NC_089839.1, read as the reverse complement.
TGTTGCAGTTTGTGCGCCGTAGAAACAGGAGGCCCTGAAAGATGTCGGAATGTCGGTTTTTTCCCATTTCTCTACATTTTGAATTTTTAAAAAGTTTTTCAGAACAATATATTATATAATACCATTGAAAAATACAATTCGTCCTGCAAAAAACAAGCCCTCATACAGCTACGTTGATGGATAAATAAGGAAGTTACGATTTTTCAAAAGGGAGGAGGAGAAAACGAAAATGGAGAAAAAACAAAAAGCTCCATCACTAAGTGGTTAAATACAGCATGAATACTGTATATTAGAATTTTACGATTTATTTTGGCTTAAAACTTTTGCAGTCCGTCAGTTTGTTAAAAATAAAAAACTTTTTATATAAATCATAAGGCCACAGTTATAGTCGAAATTTGCAAGCTTTTTCAAAGCAAGTTACATTATAAAACTATTACTTGTATATTGCTTAGATTAGAAGTAAAAGTATGCCACTCTGGTACTCTATGTAAAGACAAATTGATACTTTTCTCTAAGTATATGCCCTTTAAATACAATACAATTTCCTATTGGCTGTAGATGGCACAGATTGTCTTTGCATGTTATTGCCAAGTCTTTAATCTACAAGAAGACTTTGATCTTATTTCATTCCGTGAGTTCATTTAAAAGTACAGGGAAATTACATACTGTATGCATGTGAAGTGTCTAAATCTACTACTATATATTGAATATTAGCAATCCCCCCACACACTCCCATATTTATAATAAAAAAGAGAAAACAAAAAAACATATTTGATATTGTTGCATCTGTTTGATCTATCAAAGTAATTAGAGATGAGCGAACGTACTCGTTTCGAGTACTTACGCGCCCGAGTACCGCCATTTTCGAGTACTTTAGTACTCGGGTGAAAAGATTCGGGGGGCGCCGGGGGGCGGGAAGAGGCGTCGCGGTGCGGGGGTAGCAGCGGGGAACAGGGGGGAGCCCTCTCGCTCTCCCTCTCCCCCCCACTCCCCACTGCTACCCCCCGTGCCGCCACGGCGCCCCCCGAATTTTTTCGCCCGAGTACGGAAGTACTCGGAAATCGCGGTATTCGGGCGAAAAAGGGGCGTGGCCGAGCACGTTCGCTCATCTCTAAAAGTAATGCATTATTTATTCTGCATGGTGAACATCATCAAAAGAAAATGCACAATGCCAGAATCCTGGCCAGATGGTTAATAATAACCGTACTATAATGTGTGTGTGTAATGTGTGCACACACACAAACACAGCCACACACTGTAACAGCGGGACAGGCACAGACTGTGGAGATCGCTGTCACAATGTCTGAGGATCTGTCAGCCTGCAGCCTCAGAGTGCACAGGAGCTGGCTGTGAAGATTGCCCCTCTGCCTGTTGTTATGGAAATGTCCCTTTGTCCTTGTCCCTAAAAACAGAGGGTGGATTGCAGAGAAGCTAGTAGGAAGACCCCTATTAGCAGCCACTTCAAACGTGCTCTACAGTGGTAAAACTACAACATTTTTTTAAATACAAGTATATTACAGAATTGAAGAGATTAACACAAGCTAGTAGATGAGCAGAAGTTGTCTGAAAAATTAGAACCCCTTTAAAAAAAAAAAAGTAGTTAATACTTAACTCCCTTGTTGCAGCTTCCATTTTCCATTTTCTTTCTACATTGGCTGTTGTGGTGATGTGGTTGCTTACCGATGTGACCACTGCAGCCAATTTGAGGCCCCAAAATGGATCATCAGTAATACCCCGTAAATAAGCTTGGGCCTCTTCATTTCTAGGCCTTGTAACTTGTATACAGGAAGTCACTGGGGCCACATGATTTTGTATTGAAACTGAGTTTCAGCAGCACAGTGAGTAAATTAATAAATTAAATAAGCGAGATTGGTCCAGGTCTGCGTGAAAATAACTCAGCAATGTGTGTTGCACTATAGAATATTATGGGTCTGTGTGCTGTCTTTGTGTGGTACGTATTTTTAACGGATGACACACCGACTAAAAAAAATGTGTACTAGAGAGCTTCAGCAGCTATTAGATGGCAGAGTTTCTCCCCTGCACAACACAAGTGGAGAAATGTTGATTGTTGCCGGCACCTGAATTGCCAAAACTGACAAGTGTAGCTGCTGGCCACATTTAGCATAGCTCTGTCTGTGTTCAACAGGGCTGAAACGCTCATGTAATAGCATCCTTACTGCCAGGTAGCAATCGTAATTTGTTGTATAAATCATCATTAGGGCTCTTTCACACGGGTGCTGTGATTCTCGGCCAGTCGTGTCATAGCCACAGCACGCCCGAAAATCGCATGAACGAAAGTCAAGGCTGCATCTCCTGTTTATGAGCCCGCTCAGACGGCCTGGGTGCGGCGTGTATATGCTGCACCCGGAATACCGTTGGGTGGAGAGAGACAGTTTAGTTCTGCTAAACTCCCTCCCCCTCTCCGCCTCTTGCTGGTTCCCAGCAATGGGACAGGGCGGGAGCTAGTTTTCTATACTCCTGCCCTTTGCGGCCTGCAAGCAATGGGAGGGGGGGGGGGGGAACTAGTGTGCTAATCTTCTGCCCCGTCCCGTCCCCTCCCCTCCCTTTGCCAAAAGCCGGCAAAGGGATGGAGAGATGAAGGGAGTTCAGCAGAGACGCTGCTAAACTCCCTCCCACCTTTCTTTCCGGCAGCTGTTTCTGCCGGACGGCTGTTTTTACGCATCGGAAAAACGCCCATCTCAACTGATGCATTGGAAACCAATGCATTAGATGGGTAGCGTATCTCGGCCAATCACAGGTAGCTCTCCCCGAATGAATGACAGGCGAGAGCTGCCTGTGATTGGCTGAGCACCTCAGCCAATCACATTCAGCTCTTTCAGCAGGCGAGGTATTTTAAATCCCTGCCTGCTGATAGATCAGCACCACAGTGCAGGGGACAGCAGGAGAAGACGCGGCTGTGCCCTGGCAGCTGAAGCAAGGTGAGTATTTTTTTTTTGTTTTTTTAAACCACTTTTACTTGATTTTCAGGAAAGGGCTTATATTTAAAGCCCTTCCCTGAAATCAATTACTGGCAGCAGAATCTTTTACCGCAGCTGACATATGTGACAGCTGCGGTAGAGAATTGAAGAATTCCTCTGCTGCATCTGTCACAGGGAATTCTTTTAACTAGTGCATGCGGCAGATGTGTTCTTCATCCCCGCGAGGGTCACAGCAGCGGCGGACTGGTAAGTATATTTATTTATTTATTTATTTTTTTACACTAAAATTTTTATTTTTCAGGGAAGTGCTTATATGTAAAGCCCTTCCCTGAAAAAGAATGCAGGGAGCCGGTAGACCATTGTTTTCAATGGAGCCGCCGGCAGCAGCCGTGGCTCCATTGTAAACAATGCGTGCATTCCCTATGGTGCACGCATGTCCTATCTTTGCAGGCACACGCCTGTAAAGCACGGACATGTGAACACACCATAGTAAATTCATTGTTGCACGCACAAAAACACGCTTGTGTGAAGCCATCCAGAGGCATTGAAAGGGCTAACAGCCACGATCAGTGGGTGTCGGCTGTTGCAGAGAGCTGATATCTGCTGTTTTTGGTGCCGGTTCAGCTCCTGAGCCCACTGCATACACAGCATATGCAGTCGATGGCTGTATACGTGCTAACTGCATATATGTATATAGCCTTATGGGTGTCACAAAGGGGTTAATAATAAACTAAAACATACAAATCTCAGTAATATAGTAAGTATGAAATTACTGTTTTATGGTACATAAATTTTTCATTGATCATGTATTTTTTTTTTTTTATAGGTGAAAGAATATTCTCCAGAGACTCTACTTCAGCAGCATAATAATTTGGTCACTGCTCTGGAAAATAGTTATTGTGGGGATACCGTGCTGATTTTTCCCGGAGAATATAAGGCAATAGCACTGGCTATGTTAACAGATGACATCACCATTAAAGGTAAACTTTTCAAGTTTAATATTTGTACTTCTGTCATATTCTAAGGCCACTCTCACACATAGAATTGGCAAAACGCTGCAATTTCGATAGTTTTTACGGCCATTTTCGGACACAGGTTGCAGAGGCCCATTGAAATCGATGGGAGCGTTATACCGGCATTTTGAACACTGCAGTAAAAAGCGCATGTGTAAGAGTGGCCTTACAGTTGTGGTTTCTAGGGGTTCTGCAAATCTCTGTAATATGGTAAGATACTTTTAGTAACAGAAAATTGATGGCAGAAAAAGACATGGTCATCTAGTCTGCCCTTATATTGTTTCTCTCAGCACTGTGCAAAAGTTTTAGGCAGGCGTGGAAAACTTTTGCAATGGGAGGGGCGGAGCTAAGCTCTGTTATGTAGCTCTGCCCCTGTCCCACCCCTCCCACTGCAAATAGTGGCAAAGGGCTTAGAGAAGGTGGGAGCTCAGTGCACTGCTCCCGGCTCTTCCAGCCTCCTTCCCCTGCAGAGGGGGACGCCGTATATCGGCCGGGCTTAAAACCCAGCCGATATACGGTCGTCTGAATGCGCCCTGAGAATGCTTTCAGAAATAGCTTATTTTTAACTACACTTCTATCTAAGGGGTTTTCCAGACAAGCTCACTGCACAAGTTTCTCAGACCAATTTTGCACTTGCCAGTATGAATTCAGCCTAAGGCCTCATGTCCACGGGCCCGCACGGTTTTTCCCGTGCAGAATCCTGCAGCGGATCCCACGGGGCCCGCAGACATGAGGCCAATTAATACAATATACTTACCTGTATGGACGCTGCGGGTCTCTCCTCCGCGCAGGCTGGATCTTTTTTCTGCATGGCGGATGTGCTCAGAACGCTGGCAGCATGCCGTCTTTTTTTTTTTCCTTTTTTTTTAAACTCCTGTTTTCCTGCGGCACAAACGCAAGGTCAGCTGTCAGTGTCAATAGAAACCGTGGAAGCCATCCGTGCGGGAAAACCGCACAAAATGGAGCATGCTGCGGGTGTTTTCCCGCACGCAAGAATAAAATGACATCTACAGGTATTTAATTACTTGCAGGTGCCCTATGATTCCCTTTTGGCACGAATCGAATGCACAGAAGACATGCGCAATTTTTTAAAGTTGTATTTTTGTTGTGGACATCGGGCCTAAAGCTACATGCTGTGTTCTTTTTTTTGTTCGCTTATTATGCAATGCTTGCACGCAAATGTGAGCAAAAAAAGCATAAGGCAATGTATTTGATTGCTTGCGAATTACCGTGTGTCACACGTGCATACTCGCACACGTAATACGTAGTAATCTTACGCTCGTGTGAGCCCGGCCTAAGGGTGCTATTACTGAGATGTCCAGGTGCCAGCTGTAGTCAGTGTAGCTCTTCCTGCATTTTGCAAGGCAGTAACGCTGCTGTGTAATTGCAGTCTAAGCTGCTGGTATTTGAGTTTTCCTGACTATTGCCAGGCAGCACATGCTGAGAAAACAGAAGAGCTAGAGCTTGTCCAATAGCGCCCTTAGGGCTTATTCAGATGGACGTATATCGGTCAGGTTTTCATGCCCGGCCGATATACGCTGCCCCTCTCTACAAGGGCAGGAGGTGGGACAGGACGGAAGTTAGTGCACTTAGCTCCCTCCTCTCTTCGCCCCTCGCCACTGTTTGCAATGGGAGGGGTGGGGATGAAGCTAAGTTGCACCCCCATCCCGCCCTCTCCCATTGCAAACTGTGGTGAGGGGTGGAGAGGGGGCGGGATCTCAGTGTACTAGCTCCCTTCCCATCTCGCTTCCTCTCTTTGCAGAGGGGGGCAGCGTATATCGGTTGGACGTGAAATAGTAGTACATGTTGTGATTTTTTATTTTTTTTCACTCAGACTACTCAATTAAAAAAAAAACTCATGTGTATACACTCATTCAAATTAATGTGTTGTATATCCATCCGATTACATTCCCCCTCCCTCCCCCCATTGACTTTTATGGGGACTTCTGGTATGCCAATACACAAAATATAGAATGGGTTATGTTTTTTTTTGCATGACTGAAAGCACATACAGAATATGGAAATGTGAAATCAATGGGTTCTACTCACTGCATATTGTGCGTGCAAATGCGTTAGTGCATATAAGCCCTAACTGTGGTTTAACAAAATGATGCTGATGCACTACAATGATATTCTTGGGAGTGGGTCTGACAGTACAGTATATAAGTGTAGAAGGAGGTAGTCGTGTGCATGAAAATGTTCGTGTAGGAAAAAATGTGTTTTAAAATGTATGAGAGAATGAATTCAAACTTTTTTAATCTTTAAAAACCATAAAGGATTGACCAGAGGGATGGGAAGCAGACACTACCTACATGGGTAAAATGCAGTGCTAATATGTGAGTTGGGACTTTCCAATCTGTTTTCCTTGCTGAAGTGACTTGCAAAACATGTCCAACTGGGAGCTGGGCATTCTTGCACCATCTGCTGTAACATAATGGTGCCGTAGTAGGGTTTTAAAATAAATTAATAGTAAAGATCATGCAGTCATCTTTTTAAGTGACTAGATTTGCCTGCGCACAAACTGATTTACATTGCAGAATCCGCGTCATCCGCACTGCCAATATGCAGCAAGTACCGTTCGTTACATCTTATGGAAAAGTGCTTCTTCCTGCACACTCGCAAAATCGAATTGCGATTCCTGTGAGCAGAGGAAAAATTGCAGCATGTTCTATTTTAGTGTGGATTCCGCACAGACGCCTTCCATTAAAGTCAATGGAACAAGTCCGACCCGCGGCCCTTCCACATTTGACGTCGCAGAAAGGTCGCAGATTCTGTTTCATCACCTAGCGGAAAAAAAAAAGATTTGAAAAAAAATCTGTACTGCGCATGTCTGACAGCGAACTGTCCAGACTATCCGCAGTACAGATAAAAACAGGTACGTGCGGATGCCAGCCGGGCAGAGAGATGGATTTCACTGTGGGCTCCCGCACGTGGAATCCGACCCATTCGTGTGCAGGTGGCCTTACTGTAATTTATGTCAAAACTGTTGCACCTTGGAAGCTTTCATTCAACATCGGTAAAATGTTTACTAGCATAACAGAAAACACAACTAGAGATGTTTTATAAGATTTACAAAGTCTGTTGGGAGTTTTACAGCTTTCATGTATTTGCAATTATGTGTACTTTCTGTTTAAGAATTCTGTGCAGTGGTGTCAAAATTAGTATGGGAAAGAGACACTAATTCCTGGTTCAATGAAATTTGGATATCACAAGGCTGCTGATATAACAAGAACGTGGCTTGCATCCAAAAGTTAAACTAACTTTTGAATGCAATCATATTCCATAAAGATTGTAGCGGGAAACCATACAGACATGATCCGACAACTTATCCACTTGGTTTTAGATTGTTTCTTTAGCAGTGTAACTGACAATGGGAAATGTCATTGAAAATAGTTTTGTTGTGTTAACAGCCAGTAATTCTTGCATATTTTAGAGTGTGGTTTCTTTTTTTTGCTATTAACCAGTCATTTGATTCTTCCTCTGTAGAAATGTGATTTGTGTATCAACCAAGGCTGTAACTTTTTTCTGTCAGGATTGAAACGCAAATTTTTTAGGGCCTAGTATTTAATCTCTATAAGATTGCAGTGTTTGCTTCACCATATAACTGCACATCAAAATTATTTAAAGAGTAAATTACTTTCAACTAAGTTTTGACATGTCATAGAGACATGTCAAAAGTATTGATCAGTGGAGGCCCCGCTGCTGAGATCCCCTTTGATCGCTAGAATCAGGGAGCTGCATTGCTAACCTTAGCTCTATGCCCCGCTGGCTATCTTTGCTGCTTTTCGGCTGCTTCCAACAACTGAAGACGGCCCTCTTAGAGGTGTATGGAAAGCGGTATACAGCTCTATGAGGTCACCTACCTGCAAAGATAGCTGAGGGGCTAGTTAAGTTTACCTCAAGTCATTAACCCCTTAACGACTGCCCAAACATCATTTGACGGCAGATGTTAAGGGGCTTTATTGTGCAGCGCCGTCTTTTGGTGGCACTGCGTTAGAAGCCTGGTCCGGGTCAGCTGTGTCGGGGGGAGCTGTTGTTCAGCTGTTGGAAGCCTTGTGTTTAACCTTTTACATGCTGCGGTCAGTGTGACCATAGCATGTAAAAGGCTGACAGAGCTCCCTCTATCACCCATCGGAACCCTGTCATGTGATCGCAGGGTTCTGATGGGTTGCAATGGCACAGATACAGCCTTGGATACAGCCTCTGAGTCTGCCAGTTACGGTGGCTTATGAGGCTCAGTGCTATTCTGAAGTGTATTATGAGAATGAAAAAAAAATGCTTATAATCAAGTCCCCTAGTGGGACAAAAATGAAATAAAAAAATAAAAACATCAAAACCCTGCCCCCCCTTTTTTTTACCTAGAAAATCACACATGTGGTATCTCTTCATTCGTAGTTAACCCGAGAAAAAAGTTAGTACATTATTTAACCCACACATTGCACACCATTAAACATGGTGAAAATAACTGATTTTGCCTATCTAGCCTTACAGAAAGCAGAATAGAAAGTGATTATAGATGAGCGAGTATACTCGGTAAAGGCAATTGCTCGAGCGAGCATTGCCTTTATCGAGTACCTGCCCGCTCGATATGAAAGGTTTGGGTGCCGGCGGCGGGCAGGGAGCTGCGGGGGAGAGCGGAATGGAGGGGAGATCTCTCTCTCCCTCTCTCCCCCCCGCTCCCTCCTGCTGACAGCCGCTACTCACCGCTCCCCCGCGCCGGCACCTGAACCTTTCATCTCGAGCGGGCAGGTACTCGATAAAGGCAATGCTCGCTCGAGCAATTGCCTTTACCGAGTATACTCGCTCATCTCTAAAAGTGATCAAAATGTCACATGGATCAACAAATGGTACCATTAAAGCCATTTTCACTTAGCTGAGAAAATCGTGCGAGAGGCATATCCTATCTTTGCACATGTCCTCAGATCTCCCATTGTTTTCAATGGGGCCGGCGGCAGCATCGCACCACGCGCTAGGTGCAGGTGGTGCAATTGAAGGTTTCACCATTGAAAACAATTGGAGAAACTCTGCGATCCTCCACCGTGACTAACAAAAGCGCCAGAGGATCACTACTTCCCCAAAATGATGCAAGGTGGTTTTGAGATAAAAATGCCTTGCATCCGTGGGAAAATCGCATGTTGAAGAATGTGATATTTGGCTGTGATTCTCAGCCCAATATTGCACTCGCCTGTGTGAAGTGCCTGAAAAGTACAACTCGTCCTGTTAAAAAAAAAATCCTTACACAGTACTGTTGACAAAAAATAAAGAAAAATGTTAGGTGTATTTGAATGCAGTGATAAACAAATCTATATTTTTTTTAAGTTGCAAAAAAAACTATTTAAATTAGTGACGAAGCCTGTTTGCGCCTTTTTGGAAATCTGACATGTGTCACTTTGACATAGAATAAAGGCCGTCGCTCATCGTTGTCTTTGAACGTGCTGAAAGACAACAATTAGCCTTATCATGGATTCACACCGGGATACAGCTGATACTATTGTTTCTGCTGTATCCTGCTCCCTGATGACAGGCGGGGTATGAAGAACAGAGCGGTCCAGCTCTGTTCTCCATACCCGGCACGGAACACTCGGCTATATAACTTTTTTTTAACGTTTACGTCATCGCTATTATCCATTGGATAACGGCGATTACGTGACCAGGAACCACTCATCGCAGCCCCCCATGACATCTCCTCATGCCTTCTATTTACTTCAAGGTGGGATCCGCAGAAAAATTGAGCATGCTGCAGATTTTTTTTTTCTCCCATGCGTGCCATCCGCAAATTGGGAAAATCACATCTGCAGGTATTTAATTAAGTGCGGATGACCAATGATTCTTTATGGGCTGATTGAGCTGCGGATCGCACACGCAGGTTATTCAGTTATGCCCGTGGACATGAGGCCTAATACCTGCTTTTTGTTTATGTATAAATGACAAAGAACTGTTTTACCACAATTGTTTTAAAGTCATTTTTGGCAATCTTTTAAAGGCATCGGGAAGAAAGAAGAAATAATAATTACTTCACATCCTTCAAGTGATAATTTTGTTGTCTCCAGAGCAGAAAATCTAAAAATCATTAATCTCACACTAAGACAGAAAGGGACAGTTGATGGCATAGTAGTTGTGGAATCTGGTCATTTGATTCTTCAAGAGTGTGATCTCCAGTGTGACGGGACCGGAATTTGTGTTCTTACAGGAGCAGCTTTATCCATGAAAGATTGTGAAATAAGTGGCTCGCAGGTAAGCTATGCAGACTTCAGTTTAACCCCTTCACGACCAGGGACGTAAGAGTACGTCCTGGAGCTTCAGGGTATGTATGAATAGAGGTCGCGGGGTGACCTCTCTTCATACAGCACGGGCGTCAGCTGTTTATTACAGCTGACACCCGCGGGCAATGGCCGCGATCGGCCGTTCAGCCAATTGCGGCTATTAACCCTTTAAATGCCGCTGTCAATTCTGACAACCACGGGACGTCTTATGCTATATTTCCTGAGGATGACCTCCTCATTGGCATGGGCCTCAGCACTCGTGCTCTTCTGCCTGACAGCGACATTTAAATCCCCCGAACAATGTTTCGGGGTCCCGCACGGTCCCCCCTGCGGTCAGATCGGGGGAGCCGTGCAGGTGTCATGGCAGCCGGGGGCCTTTTGAAAGGCCCCAGGGCTGCCTTAGCAGACTGCCTATCAAGCCATCCCCGTGGGGTGGCTTGATAGACTGCCTGTCAAATGGCAGTATGACGTAATGCTATAGCATTACATCATACTGCAGGAGCGATCAAAGCATCACTGGTTGTAGTCCCCCACAGGGACTTTAAAGTAAAATAAAAATCAATAAAGTTTTATTAATTGTAAAAAAAAATAAAAAAAAATTAAAGTTTAAATCACCCCCCTTTTGCCATATCTATTATTAAAAAATCTAAATCATAAAATAAAAATACATATTTGGTATCGCCGCGTCCGTAGAAGCACAGTCTATCAAAGTAGCACATTATTTTTCCCGCACGGTGAATGTAGTCCGAAAAAACCCAAAAAAACAGAAATGCACTTTTTCAGTTACCCTGTCTCCCAGAAAAAACGCAATAAATACTATCGGAAACTACAGGACATCCCACAAAAAATGAGCCCTCGCACAACTATGTCGACAGAAAAATAAAAAAGTTATTGTGCGCAGAAGATGACTGCAGAAAATAATTTTAAAAAATTAAATGTCTTTGAAAAAAAAATAGTACAGTAAAAAAAAAACTCTATTCTATGGGTCAGTACAATTACTACGATACCAAACTTGTAAAGTTATCATGTAATTTTTGTTGCAATTTGTGCGTCGTAGAAACAAGACGCACTGAAAGATGGTGGAATGTTGGTTTTTTTTTTCATTTTATTCCACTCAGAATTGTTTTAAAGTTTTTTGGTACATTATATGGTACAGTAAATGGCACATTTAAAAATACAACTCGTCCCGCAAAAAACAAGCCCTCATGCAGCGACGTCGATGGATAAATAAGGGAGTTACAATTTTTTTAAAGGGGGGAGGAAAAAACGAAAATGGAAAAAGAAAAAGGGGCTGCGTCATTAAGTGGTTAAAGGGGTTTTCCCACCTCACTGACGGCTGAAATGGGAATACGTGTCTGTATGCACTCGCCATATAGCCAGAATTACGGAAATTCTGCTTCTGTAATTCCCGTAGAAGTGAATGGGAGTTATAGAAACCATTTTACAGCAGGCTACACTATCTCTGCTACAGAAACATCAATTAGGGCTCCTCCCCACGGACGGATTTCCGCCACGTTGCCCGCAGCTATTAGGTTCTATTGAACCTAATAGCTCAATGCTCACGGTGCGGAATTCCATTGCGGAATTCCGCACCGTGAAATCTCCCGTCCTCACCCGCGGCATGCTCTATTTGCCGCGGGTGTACACGCAGACGGCTTCCATTGCAGTCAATGGAAGCCGTCCGTCACGCTATCTTCTGCTGTAGCACACAGCAGAAGATAGCGTAAAACTGCTTCCCCGCCCACCACCAGCCGCGTCATATGCTGTGGGCGTGTCATATGACGCGGCCGGTGCTTCACATGACGCTGTAGCGCGTCACGCGCTCTATTGCGCATGCGCGCCGAAGCGTCATGTGGGGCAGAAGACTCCGGATCCGGAGGTAAGTATTGGGGTCTCTGGGGGGCGCCGTGACGGGCTCCACCGCGGATACATCTCTTAATTGTAGAAATGTTTTCATTTTTAGGGAGCAGGTATTGAATTATACCCAGGCAGTGGCGCCATACTCGAGGGAAATAAGATTCACAACTGTAATAACTTCAGATGTACAGACGGCCTAGGAAGCATCCAAGGAGGCGGAATTAAAATAAAAGTAAGATTACACACAGCAGTTGATATTTCATAATATCTAGTTACTGAGACTCTGTTCATATCTGTGTCGGGATTTTGGCACATTCAATGGGAAATACAGTTATGCATGCAACATCATTTTTCTTGTTTAAAAAAAAAAAAAAAAAAAGACAATTTTATTAAGTCAGTGAGATATGTTGGGTGATGGATCCAGCAGACTGAACAGTGCCTAAGTCCATGTTTACACTAGCGATTTTTTTTTTCATGCAAATTTTGCGAGATGCACAAAACTTGCACAAAAGTAGAACCTATTATTTTAAATGGCTCTATTTACATGTGCGATTTATTTATGTATTTAATTTTTCTCTCAGTAATGCTACGATTGCAGCTTGTCCTATTTTTCTTTGATTCCGCAGAAAACTTGTCTTATTAATTCCTGTTGGCAAAATAAAAAAGCGCATCACACTCACAAGTACATGTGTGCGCGATGCAGTTTTAAAAAATGTTTCTATTGAAAAAAGTTGCGATTTTTATGTGCATGGAAATCGCATGTACTGCTATAACGGTGTGTTTTCCTATCAAAACGCATCACACTCGCAAGCAAAAATAGGATTTCTCGTCTATATGATTGAGGATCACAGCAAGACCTTAGGTATAGCTTCTGCCACTAGGAGGCGACACTAAGCATAAAAGTGTTAACTCCTCTTACTAGCTATACACCTCCTGCAGGCATCCAGCTAGCTCAGTTTTAGCTTAGTGTCTGCAGGAGGCAGAAATGTTTAGAGTAGATTTCCAAGGAAGATTTGTGGGAATACGGAGAGGCAGGGCTTTTTCCTGTCCTCCCACGAGAAGGGCGAACAGTACGGTGTCTCCACTGTGCTGTTTACGCCCGACCCAAAGAAGCAAAGGTGGCTCAATCACGCCTGTGTGCAATAGATCGCTGCCCGCCAGCCTTGGTGTTTCACTCCCTGCACCAACTCACATCCTCTGTGACCGCAAGTGCGGTGGGGAACACTGCTGGAGATGGAGGCTGTGCCGAACATAGAACACGGCCGGAAATGGATCTCTCGTCAGGATCTTCTGAAAGAGGGGTAAGTATAATCCTCTCTTTCTGTTACCTCTCATCTCTCACTCCCCCCTGCAGGAGGTGGCGGCGCAGTTAGTGCTCCGCTGCCGGCGGCGTCACTCTAGTTCCTGGCTTTTCGGGCCTACCAGGCCTGCTGGGTTTTGCAGCCGCTGTGGCACGTTCAGCGGCCCCTGAGGTGATGGGTCACCGTGAAAATTGCAGCCAGAGGCAGTGCAACCCGCGGTGGCTTGCGTCGGATGCTACAGCTAAAAATTTAGCCCTCGGCTTTTCGGGCCTATTAGACCTGCCCTCTTCACAGCCAGTGTGGCACGGTCTGGGACCCATGCGGCGGCAGGGGCCTCCATGGGCATAGCAGGCAGCAGCGGCACAGTCCGCGGGCCGCGCCTAAAAATCTGGCCCCTGACTTTTCGGGCCTACTCCTGTTTTGGAGCCTTGCTAGTGCAGAAAAGCGCCCCCCCCCCCCCCCCCCCCCCGCATGCCAGAGGTGGGGGCCGGTTTCTATAAATTGAGGTCCCGGTTTGGGCCTATTGCATGAGAGGGCCTGTCTAGGGGAGCACGTGAACTCTGGAAGGAGAGCCCTCCATCTCTCCTCCCATATGCCGGTGCTGGATAGTGGTTTTTCTTTTTTGTATGGCGCTGTGACCTAGGTGTCGCACGGCGGTTAGTGACAGTGTGAATCTGTTTTTCCTGAGATCTCTGCTACCTTCCATACTGGAAAGAGTACTTGCACGTGCTCCGGACTGGGTGGAGTCTTACCTAACGGCTAGCTCCCCTGTTGCCCCTCCTGCAGTTACCTGCAGGCAGCCTAGCGCAGTGTCTGAGTCCAGGATGACACACGGGCGGGCCAGAGCCACATACCATGTGTGCTCTCGCTACAATATGAGATATACACCCAGCCAGAGACTATCTCGTGTTACGAACAGCAGTGTTCAAACTGGTTATCAGCAGTACTCCGGGCTGCCTGAGACCTGTGGTACCTTCCATATGGAAATAGTACTGTACACGCTTTGGAACCTCCTGCAGTCCCCTGCAGGCAGCCTTAGCGCAGGGTCAAAGTCCTGGATGATGTGGACAGGGGCAGGCCAAAGCCACATACTATGTGCGTTCTCGCTACAGTATGAGATTTACATCCAGACCGAAAATATCTTGTCTTACGAATAACCTTGTTCGAACCGGTGGTCAGCATTACTCTGGGCTTGCTGAGACATGTGGCACCTTCCATGTGACAAGAGTACTATGCACAGGAACTCTGCGGACTCATCGCTCCTCATCTCCGATATGGAATAGGTGAGCCTAACCCAACGGCTATCTCCCCTATGGTGAGTCGCCTGCAGTTCCTTGCAGGCAGCTTCACGCAATCTCCATTTACAGGAGTGGCGCAGGCTGGGGCTGTCCAGAGCTGCATGATACTGTGCGCTCTCACCACAATACGAGATTGACGTCCAGTCACAAATTGTCCCGTTGGACGAACACCCTCGTTCTGACTACTTATAGTGGTAGGTCTCGATTTCCATCCTCCGGCAGGTACTGACTCCCCTCCAGTTAGCTCTATTAGACGCTGAACACTATGGGTCTGATCCCTCTCCAAGCGGTTTCGAAACCAAAACAGCATGTACTGCTTTCTAGAACGACGGGACAGCTATTTCCGTCAGCTGTGGCTCATGGCGTCTGTGATGCAGGGATGTGATCTGTTGGGAAGGAATCCCATGCAAAGCCGAATTTGGCTGCGTAACAGGCCACAAATTTTCCTGTATTGTGGATGGCCGGACTGTTGCCGTAAGGAGTACTCTGTAATTCAGAATGGTCTTCATCTACACTCCTTGAGCGGTTTCCACGGATTCTTCCTACGCAGGTACAATGCATAGGGTTCTGGTCCAACTTTGGAGCCTGTCCAACTGCTTCACTAAGCCGAGGAGTTGGAGTGTCATGCATCCTCTGGTGTCCCATTAGATGTAAGTCAATTCGCTCTAAGGCTGAAGCGCTTTCCTTTAGGTGGGTGCATTTGCATTAGCAGAAGATTCGCTGGGGTTCTTCAGCAACTATGCTTTGACCAGGTCATTTTTATTCCTCGCGGGACAAATCATATGTATGTTAGCAACTAATCTTCCTATCTACAGCGAGTTCTTACTTTGGCCGTCTCTGACGGCCATGGACTCCGTCTCTGGAGTTACTGGCCCTTGGGTTATTATCTCTGGACGCAAATGCCATTTTTCACGGTCTTCTCGTTTGGCGCAGGCCCTGTACAACCAGTATGGCGGGGAAGACACTGGTGGTGTGAGTTTTCTGCTCAGCACAGATCTGGTTCAGTTTTTGGACTTCGCCACATACAGCGCCAGCCGATAACCAGAGCGTTTCAAACAGACGGATCCGGAAACATACAGCGCTCCTCCTGCACAATTTCCTTCTGCATTGTTGCTTGTAGGAGGCTGTGGAACAGTAAACGCTTATACTGCTTTCAATTCTTTGCGCTCGCCCCTCCCTACTCCTGATGGTTCTACGGCAAGATTCACGTATTGTGTGATATTGCCATAACATCAACCTTTCTAGTGCTTCATTAGAGTCATGCGCTTGCTCGGACATCTTGGAAACGGCAACCCTAGTTGTCTACCCGAAGATGCATGCTGTGGACAATGTCATAGTTTCAGTGGGCTGCTTCTGGCAAGATGTCTGGCAGGGACGGGCTGAAGAACCTCTTGGTGCAAGTCCTTTTTACCCTACAGCTACCAAGACAACCAACGTCACGTGTGGGTTGTTGGTATACATGGCATCAGGGCCATGCCACGTTTCAGCTGTGCGGCCTTGGGCCGGACAGCGGTTGCCGATGTTCTACCTACCCCACATTCTGACGGCAGTCGGCTGTATCAAGACAGTCGACTTGGGGAAACGTAAGCCTCTCCCCACCAGCTTTCCAACCATGGCCATCGTATGACTCTGACCAGACACGATTGGGAACCCCAATGGGTCTTTTCTTTTTTGGCGTCTCTCCATCTGCTTTATTCTTCATGATGGGACTATGATGGCGTGTTTACAGTCTGGATTTCGGTGCAGGCTGCCATTCAACCAAATCGACAGCTAGAAGGCCCCAGTGCTCTTAAGTTTTCTGCTCCATTGCCACTGATGACACCACAGCTGAGGTCAGCTTGCGTTGGCTAGCAGTCTACCTTCCAAGCAGCAGCCTCTATCAGGCATACTTTTCTACGGTCGTCTTGTCATCAGAACAAGGTCGTTATCCACTTGTTGCATATTCCCTCACGGCAGGTGGTCTCTGGATCCACTTCAATGAAGATTTTGGTCAGCACTGTTATCGATAGCGGCTCGTCTTAGGTCCACGTCGGTCACAGATGGCTCTGTCTGACTGCGCAAGATTACATCAAGTCCCATTCTTCAGTCGCCCTAGCTCTCTGCTCGTCGTCCTGATAACACAAGTTGTGTCTTTGGACTCCGAGGTGGTCTCCTCGTACTAAC
This sequence comes from Eleutherodactylus coqui, assembly GCF_035609145.1. NCBI lineage: Eukaryota > Metazoa > Chordata > Amphibia > Anura > Eleutherodactylidae > Eleutherodactylus > Eleutherodactylus coqui. The sequence goes on along the minus strand of NC_089839.1, from coordinate 275,150,004 downwards.
TCTGCTCTGCGGCAGTACAGGGTTACCGGGCCAAGAACATAATATTATCTGGCCATGTTACTGCACATATTACTCGGACAGCGTGTGCCTCTCGGAAGCTCTCTCCCGGTGGATGGATGGTACCATTTCTCGAGCACTTTCTGCTAGATCTCTGAGCATGCTGGCTGCCGTTAACGCTAGTCGCAGTTTAAGAGCTGATTACGCTTTGTTATACATGCGGCTTCTTATATTTTCCCACCCCCTTGGGTACTACTCTGGAACGTCTCAAGGTCTTGCTGTGCCCCCCAATGATATGGACGAGAAAACAGGATTTTTGGTATAACTTACCGTAAAATCACTTTCTCGTCACGTTCATTGGGGAACACAGCACCTACCCAGTCTGGTATTAGGACTGTAACATGTACTCCTCTTCTTTGGAGTGTCCTCAGTGCAGTCCCACATGATGGTTGAATGGGTTACAGTTCTTGAGCATTGTTATTAACTATTGTTGCCTTATCCTACTGGCTGCTCCTACTGCTTGCATACAAACTGAACTAGCTGGATACCTGCAGGAAGGGTATAGCTAGTAGGAGGAGTTAACACTTTTTTATGCTTAACGTCGCCTCCTAGTAGCAGAAGCTATACTCAAGGTCTTGCTGTGTCCCCCAATGAACATGATGCGAAAGAGATTTTACAGTAAGTTAAACCCAAAATCCTGTTTTTCGTTACTGTAAAATCTCTTTCTTGTCACATTCATTGGGGGGACACAGTAGACCTTGGGTATAGCTTCTGCTACTAGGAGGTTAGCACTAAGTGAAGAAAGAGTTAGTCCCTCCTGCCAGCTATACCCCTCCTACATGCACTGAGCTAAATCAGTTTGTACATAAGCAGTAGGAGAGGAGAAATTAAACGCATGCAGTCAAGCAATACAGACCATACACGGAAAACAATATTTCTAGGTAAAAAATATGCCTGATTGAGGGAAAACATTTAAGAAATGCCACCAGTGCTAGCAAAGAGTAAACGCCTGGACGGGTGCTATGTCCCCTAATTTACGTTTATGATGATAAAAGGGTTTTATGGTAAATAACAAAAATCCTGTTTTTAGGTCTATGCCATTGGGGGACACAGGAGACCTTTGGATGTTCCAAATCAGTACCCAAGAGGGTGGGACAAAGAAGAAAAAAAAGTTGGTGTGGTCAGTGTGTTGTTTCTAGTGGGTGCTAGTAAGTGATGATTTTGGTAGGACATAGAGATAATGATGGCTGGCAAGCATCCTCAGCACTAGGAAGGCAGAAGAATTTGCAGATACTGAAGAAAGCACATGCAAATTTAGTAGGATGGTAATAATGAGGGAGGGTGCTGCCCTTGTCCTTGAAAAGGTACACCCTGCTGTAAACAGATATGGACAGACTAGCTGGCAGTAGGTACAGTCAGAGCCATGCTTGCCAAAGACGACTGTTTTGTGTAGGAGCTGGAGTAAAAGGGGTTAAAGAACAGGCTAAAAGGCAAAAGAGGAAAATATTGTGTGTTCTCTGTGTTGCGACTCGCCAAAAAGGCAAACTGCGAGCATGGGTGAACCAATAGTGGGAAAAAAATTCCATCTTGGCCCTCTCCAGAATAGCTGGACCCACGCTATGGGCTGCTCTGTGATTGACAGCTGATGCCCTCCGGATGCATGTCTGACAGGAGAGCTGTAACTTGGGACTAAGTTTGCCACAGTACACTGGATGCCGCTCACATGGCTGAAGCAGGTTTTTTTTTTTATATTTATGCTCGGTTGGCCATTGGGGCAGTTTGTGGTTAAGGGACTACATCGGTCTGGTATCTGAAGGGTACAGAGAAGAACATAGATAATGATCCCAAGGCAGGATACTCATGGAATCTTTCTGTAACTATAGAAGGTAATGACTAGATGTCCTTAGAGAGACATAGTTCCCTTGGCAGATGAACAGCGCCAGAGAAGAACGAGCGTCAGGATACTCCTAGTGTTTGTTCTGTTTCCATTCAGCCAGCACAGCTCCTAGAAGAGGAAGGTGAAGGATGGGGTTGGCTGAGGCATGAATGGCCATTGCATGTATGGGGTTTTTTTTTGTTACACCTTGGCAAGGAGAAATGTAGTGCATTGACACTTTCCACACTGCGGACGATGGCAATTATAAAGGTGAAAAGTGTGACTAAAGCTTGTAGAAGTGCTGAAGCTGAATATGGGGAAATGTACAGGCTTCCGGATTACTTATTATTGTAATAGACAACTAACTCCTTCTATAGAAAGGCTACTTAGTGTGGTTGGTGCACTGCATAGTAAGAGAGTGCATAACTCACTAGGTAGACCTAACAACTGGAAGGGTGTCAAGAATCGGCCTCAGCGTTATCCAGACAAGGGATAGAAGTCTCATCTCAGGATTTCCTCAAGATTGCACAGGTAATGTAATTATTGTTGGTGCCTCAGCCATTGTCACAGGCGTTCTTACTGTAGGCCTATAAACATGACCTATTGGGGGTCCCTGAGGTCTGGAGTTGGGAAACGCTGGTCTAAAGCATGCTTAGAGCTTTAGACTTGAAATCAGGGTGTCTTATCACACTGTGCATCCTCAGATGATGTTACCAAGATTTCTTAGAATCTGCCAGAAGCGGAGAAACTTTAGATGCTAGCAGTTTAACCACGTACATGCGCCAGTCAATAGCAACTGCAGTATGTACGTAGATCATAGGGGGAATGGGGCACTTTGTCACTCATCAGCACCCTGCAGTGCGATTGCAAGACACCCATAGGTCCCCTCACAGTTGGTGTGTTCTTATAAGAAAATTAGAAGATATGTCAGTATTCTACAAATTCCCAGAATGTAAAGTCGAATAGGAGTATTCGACCAGGCAAACAAAATAAAAACACAATCCCATCCAGGCTACATAGAACAATTTCTTTTTGGAGCTATGTGTTTACCTTGGAAACAAGTCACATGGCAGCAGTCTGTTCAGCATTTTACAAGGAATGGGTCCAAAATACAGAAGAGTTCCAAAAGTTTCCATATAGATTCCATTTCTGCTTTTAGCTTACAACTACTGATGTTAAATAATGACCTGAATACTGCCCTCTGAATGCAGCTTAGTCTGCAGCTACGGGACCGCATGTATCTGTAGTACTTACACCCAGTAGTGAGATAGACATTCGAGGTATAGTGCACACTCAAGATTGCTCACATCAGTGAAGAAGGCCTCTTGCATGCATGACCACCTTAAAGCGAAGCTGTCAGATGACTTATGCCATCTAGTCTGCTCAGTATACATAAAAGAGAACTTACAAGGTTTTTCCACTTTAAAGTTGAGTGTGCAACAGAAACTCCTAACAGAGCCTGTGACCGGTATGAAAGTGGCATTACCTAGTCAACACAGGCTGAGTGGCTGAAATCATAGTGTGCGCAGTGAAGGTTGTTAATCGCTGGGTGTGGGAGAGGTAATCGGGAGTCCTGTTGGAATTTTGCTTAAAAATCCTGCGTAAAGTCATATAAACCTGATTATATATTATGGAGTTCAGCTTCTCTCTAAGTCTACTCTGATTGCCATTGACCACACGCTGGAGATCAACCAACTCAAGTGAGCAAGTAGTACAAACGTAGTATTCAAATGATGGGAATTCATGTTAAAAGCTCAAGTCCACTTTCAGAGATTTGCTGCACGTTCCTACTTTTCCAGCAAGTATTGTCATAGATGAGAACGTGCTGTCAGACGCTGGGCTATGGCAGTATAAATCATATGCGGACATCAGAGAAAGTTGTGCTTCAAGATCTTTTAATATTATTTCTTCTGAAAAAGGTCATTCCTGCACCAGTAGTGAAGCTGACTAATAACCACATATACAACAACAAGGGGCATGGTATTACAATTGTACAGCCCGAGAGGAGATTGGTTAATACGCTGGAAGATGCAGGTGCTGGAGACAAGAAGGAAGAAGACGTGCTGACAGCAGCTATAGAAAGTCTCAGCCTGGACGTTGGCAGTAACAAACTAGAAGAGAACTCACTGGGAAATGTTGGAACAGTCTTGACATAGAAGCACATAGTGGAATGCTGAAGGGAGTTAACAGTTTAAAAAGTTTAACATGAGTTTACGTTTGATACACAACAGTTTGTTACAAATCATTCAGTTATTTATCCAAACGTGTCTCTTGGAATGTTGTAAAGCATTTCATCTTTGCCACTTTGGTTTGTTCCATAAGGCCTCATGTCCACGGGGAAATTAAGAATTAAAATCCGGAGCGTTTTTCCCGCACGCGGATCCGTGCCCCATAGGGATGCATTAGACACCCGCAGGTAGTTAAATACCTGCGGATGTCATTTTTCTCTACAGGTGCGGGTCCCGCGTGCAGGAAAAAATCCAGACATGCTCCATTTTAGTGCGGGTCTCCCACGGGGACGGCTCTCGCAGGCTTCTATTGAAGCCGTCTGGATCCGCGCCTGAATTAAACTCATCTGCTCCGGACGGTACGGGTCTTTCCTCCTTCGCGGCCTGATCTTCCTTCTTCGCGGCCAGATCTTCTTTCTTTGGCCCGGCGGATGTGCCCGGTGCATGCGCGCGGCACAGCCAGTGTGCCGAGCACATCCGCCGGGCCGAAGAAAGAAGATCCGGCAGCAGCAGGCGAGTTTATTCTTATTTAATGCCTCATGTCTGCGGGGCATTAGGGACCTGCGACGGATTCTCCATGGAGAATTCGTGGCGGGCCTGATTTTTCCTGTGGACATGAGGCCTGAGGGATTAGTTGTTTCAATTATTTTTGTGAATGGAAATTAAAAGAAGCTAGTCTTAACCCTTTCCAATACATTTATTTTTTCTCACCCATTCTCCCCAGCTCCAATAAATTGGAGCTGGGGAGAATGGGTGAGAAAAAAAATGCATTTTCCCTGCACCCTCCTGAACTGACAGTTCAGGAGGGTGCAGGGAGGGACCTGCTTACCTGTCCGGCGTCTTCCGCATTCTCCTTCTGCCTCCCGGCTCGGCGATCATGTGACTGCTGGGGTCAGGTGGCACCTGGCGGTCACATGATCGCCGGGCCGGGAGACAGAAGGAGAATGTGCAAGACGCCGGTCAGGTAAGCAGGTCCTCCCACAGTGCAGGCTCCCGGCTCGGCGTTCATGTGACCGCCGGGGGTCAGGTAACGCTGGCGGTCACATAATCGCCGGCCGGAATCTCTATGCATTACATAGCGCTTATTGAGCGCTATGTAATGTGTAAAGGAGAAGGCAGAAAGGGTTAAAAACCCTTTCTGCCTTCTCCTCGGGGGTCCTCGATGAGGACCAGTGCAGGAGTGCATCTGCACCCGATGTGTCTGACGATCAGGTGCAGATCCACTCCTGCACTGCAGTGTCAGGCCTGCCCCGACATCGGAGCTGTGGAGGGAAATTATGATGTCGGGGCAGGCCCGACATTGGACTGGAAAGGGTTAAAGGTTTTCTTCCCATGAAACATTTCCTGGTTGTTGTAGTTTAAACTTTATACCAACCAGTTTACATGATCTAGTATTAAATACAATGCAGGTATAAATGCTGAGTGCCACATGTCAATTGTGTCAGCTAGCCACATTGTAAAAGTTAGAGCATTCAAAGTTCCTAATTTTATTAATATGAAGGTATTGGCAGCTATTAGCATATTATATATCAGACGAGAAGTGACTGATGTGGCATTTCACTAGAAGTAGTTTGTTAGTTTTAGGGCTTATTTACACGAGCATATATTGGCCGGCGTTTCTACGGCCGGCCAATATACACTTCCATCTGAGGAGTCCCCCCCCCCCTCCCTCCCTCCCTCACCAGGTCTCTGCCTCTCTCCTCCTCTCCGAGCGGTTTGCAATGGGAGTGGGCGGGATGGGGTGGAGCTAAGCTCCCACCTCCTTCCCGCAGCCAGCAATTGGAGTGAGCGGGAGCTTGGATCCGCCCCATCCTGCCACTCCCATTGTAAACGCTGGAGTGAAGGAGAGAGGCAGAGAGCCGGTGAGGGAAGGAACTGCTCAGATCAAAGCGTATTATCAGCCGGCCGATATACACTCATGTAAATAAACCTTTAGGGTTTATTTATCTGAAGCAGATAAGCTGCAGAATTTCCCATGAATGAAAATCTGTTCCTCTGAATGGCATTGTTTTGGCTGCAGGCACATGGATTTCAATAAGCCCCTATTCAGATAGGACAGTTAGAGACATTTCTGCAACAACGCTGCCATGTGTGACTGTATCCTTATAGATGTTATTTAAGAAGTTCTATTCAATACTTAGTAAATGTTATGGACATTAGAAACGTAAAATAATCTTTAAAAGGTTCTATAAATAAAAGAGTTATGGCTACCTTCACATTGCACTTGTCACCGTATGTTTTACCCACAGATGCGAGGCGTTTTTCATGCAAAAATGCTTCACATCACTTCTGGGAAATTGCGATCCTCATAGTGCCCGATTCACACACATTGAAGCATCAGCAATGGGAAACACGACATTGCACTCATGTGCACATCACATGGCATGCAATGTATTTGACTGCTCCGCTGAAAACAATGGGTGATGCGTACAGAAGAACACGAAGAAAAAAAAAGCAGCGCTGTGAGGAGAAAGAATCACGTGTGTATGAAAAAGAATGGAGACCATGTTCGTGCGAGTTTCGCACTCATGTGAATGTAGCCCAACAGTAAAAGCCCAGTTAAAGGGTGGCCTACCAGATTAAGTGGAAAATTAAACAGCAGCTAATTTCTGTAATGATATAAATGATATAATTTATATAACGATATAATTGCACAGCATATTAGTTTAGATATAAAAGGTCTCCAACTGGATGTAGATTACCATCTGCCTAATGCAAAGAATTTTCTTTCATATATAGTGGGTTAAAAAATATAAAGTATTCTGAAATAAGAGACACTAATAAGATTGATAATTTATTAAAAAGTAAGCTAACTTGCCAATCTTTTTATTGGCTACAGTGAAACCATAAAATACAAAAAAAAAGACAATTTTGAACACTACTTGTATGAAGGACTTGTCTGCCGCCTTCAACATGCAGAGAACCTCTCACTGGTAAATTAAGTTTACAACAAAAATCCTAAACTCTTTAGAATCCACCACGTGCCTGGCCCCTGAAGCCGCCGCCACCACCACCGCCGCCGCCGCCTTGATAGTTTCCACCACCTTGTCCTTGGTATCCACCTCTGAATCCACCACCTTGTCCTTGGTATCCACCTCTGTAGCCGCCACCTCCGTAGCCGCCACCACCTTGATTACTGCCCCTGTAGCCACCACGGTAACCTCCACCGTAGCTGCCACCCCTGTAGCCGCCACCTCTGGATCCTCGATAGCCTGATCCTCCATAGCCACCTCCTGAGTTGTAACCACCACGGTAGCCTCCACCTCCTCTGTTACCTTGGTAACCAACATCAAATCGAGCCATCTTAGGTGGACGAGGCCCATCTCCAAATCTGCATACAAAGTACAAAATAAACACATTATACCGGGTTATTACACATGAATTTTCAGATTTAAAACACTCGTAACTCACACTTAATGACACTCGCAATACATACATTTGATATCAATGAAAACAAACTGAAAATGTTTTGTCACACATCAAAAAGGTTTTCCACATCGGAGGCGATCACTGTGAGCCCCTTTGTCACTCGACACACAGAGTCTGCAATGAAGTTCATGCCATACATGCTGTAGCAGAAAAAGATTGACTGATGCAATGGCTTCTGTGAGGTGTACTCCTGGATCATGGTGGGTGGTAAGGGGAGCATGTAGACCAACACTCCTCCAGAAGAGGAAAAAAAAAATCATCACCAGGCGTAAGGTCCGGGGAACATGGAGGCCAAGGATAGAGTTCACCACCTGCACAGCCAATCCTTCTGTTTAGTCGTCACTTATTGAGCTCACATCTCACTTCTAATGACTCCATGACACAATCGGTTTAATTACACTTTGTATACTCTCGCAGAAAGATCAGCACCTCACTCGGTCGTTCAGTTTCAGGTCCTGTAACTACAGTCAGTAGGGATAACATCGCAAAACGCTCTGTGTTTGCTGGCAGCCGTTTTGTCTCATATCCCCCTAGTGACAACTACAACTAATCACAGGGGAGCTTTATTATGACCATAGCTTGATAAAGGAAAGCTGTGCTGTGATTGGTTGCTATGGGCAACAAGGACAGGTCTGTTAGTTATTCACTACTACAGTGAACTGAGCAACAGTGATAAAAATAAGAGCAAACTGTCATGGTTTGCTCAGGTAAACGATTGCTCGCTCTGTGTAAAAGTAACTTAAGTTCTGAGTGTTTCAGATCGGGAAGGTCGCTGGTAATAACTGTAGTATGCTCAGTCCTGAATCTCTGCACAGTCTGTTTTCTATATTTATGTTGATCACTAAAGTATACAGCTAAAGAAAGCCTTTTGCAGGGTTAAAAAAACTAAAAAAATTTAAACTATTTTAGAAGCCAGCAACTGCCCCATGGCACCTTTGGCTGCGAGCTGTACTGAAAACACTTAAAACATTTAAGAGTACCAAAGTTCTACTCTGCTTTGTGAGCGCCTCTTCAGAAACGTGGCGAATCTACTCCCTTTTCAAATGCCTGTACATACTGAAACTATTCATGAGCTATCCCTAGGATTGGTCATTAAGAGTAGATCAGTGGGAGTCTGCCTTTCAGGAGCCTGGCCAATCAGCTGATGAGAAGTTGCTGCAGACAGTATGCTCAGATTGCCATGCATAGAGCAATGACCTGGTTTGGTTTTGCAGCTCTCCCCCCTTCACTTTAATGAGAGAGAGCTGCAATACCACACCAGTCCACTGCACTACGGACAGAGGTGTAGCGATTCTGTCTGACCACAGAAGCTTCTCATCACCGGGTGTCCTGAATGGCGGACCCCCACCAATCTTCTAAGGATAGGTCACAAATGGTTTTAAGCTTTTCCAGTTCATGAACATTGGGTATGTTTCCTGTAAGATCACAGACATTTGTTCAGTTTTCAGCAGTGGCAACAGAGGAATAAGCTTGCACAATTAACAGGTTTTAAAAAATGTGCACAATGGAAAAAAAAAAAAAGAAAAAGAGTTGGACAGGTTCAGAAAAACGTCTTTCTTCCAAAAATGGACATGCCTGCCCACAGGTTGTGTTGGTGTTGCAGCTCAGCCCCAAGTCACTTCAAAAGGAGCTGAGCTGCAAAACCAGATGCCACCCATGAACATATGGTGCAGTTTCTGGAAGAAAGCCGCCATGTTTTTCTGAACTTGCACAATTCTTTTAAGAAACTGCATTTTGACGGCTCTAGTCTGACCGCTTTGTGTTCTGTAACATGGAGCATATCAGTTGCTTACCTGGCATTTCCAATCATGAGATTAATTCCGGATGTGGATGGCTTAGATAATAAACGAATCCCGTTCAGCAGTTTCTCATTGACAGGATCCAGTTGAGACAAGATGTCTGGTTGTTTGGTAACTTCTACAACAAGCGCCTCCAATGCAGATTTCAGCGCAGTAACAGCCGCGGCATCCTGGTGGGCCATTGACAGCTTTATCCTGCAGAGTAGACAATTCTATAGTTAACCGCTCGCTGTGGTAAATAAGATCCCTGCGACCCCCAAACGAAGATCAAGTTCGTTATTGATTTATTTTCAAAGCCTACCAGGCAGCATATACACTAATCAGGATAAATGTGGCAAATCTAAACCTCCTAATTAGGACAAAGTATCAAATATCCAAGCATTAATATAACATTTTCTCACTGAAAATTATAAAAAACAAACTTTCTATTATACATAATAAGAAACTACAACGGAAGAGGATTACAAGAGTTTGTCAGCTTTTCAGTACAACATATGGGAAAATAAGTGAGAGAGCCAGGACATCTGGCCGAATCAGACCATGGAACCACCTCCACAAACTTACACACAGGCACAAGGAAAAAAAGGCATAATAAACATGTCAATACACATACCAATCATCCAAGAGAATGAGCTGTCCGTCTGACATGACTTTTTTGGAGGCGAAGAGCAGCAGCTGTAAGGGACTCACCATGGTCATCACTTTAGCAGAAATTGCTCTTGTACGGATCTGAAAACATTTAATATACGCAAGCACAAGGTTAGACTGGTAGATGAAATACTGGTTACTCCATCTTTAACTTTCTTAACCTCAGGCTTTTGAAAACAGCTGACATTTTTTAGCTCCGCATCTCTACATATGACTTTCAGAAAGACAAAACTATGGTTGTAGCTGAATGGCATCAATTGCCCAATACTGAAGTGACACATAATATTAGGCAATAGTCGCACTAGAATCACATTCATGTTTTTGAATACAGAAGGGAATGAATGCACTACTTTAGTGCCCTTCACTCTCTGTTGACTGGATAAAAGGATTAAAATAACGGTATGTAGATTCTTTGGTTGAATTGGGTCAATTAGTGCATTATTCTCCAATCCTGTCCTTGAGTACCTGAACAGTTCATGATTACAGATGAGCGAGCGTACTCGCGAAGGCAAACTACTCGAGCGAAGTAGTGCCTTATGCGAGTACCTGCCCACTCGTCTCAAAAGATTCGGGTGCCGGCAGGGGAGAGCGGCGAGTTGCGGGAGTGATTGCGGGGGTGGGGGGGTTGGGGAGAGAGTGAGAGAGATCTTTCCCCTTTCCTCCCCGCCCCCCGAATCTTTTGAGACAAGCGGGCAGGTACTCGAGTAGTTTGCCTAAGCAAGTACGCTCGCTCATCTCTATTCATGATTTCACTGAATTATGTGCAACACTTCGGACATTGTTCCATGCGGCATAAACTCCCTCCCACCAGCAGGGTCAACAAAAGGAAGATATTACCAGTAAAATCTTGGCCGAATGTGGTTTATACAGAGCAGGGCTGTACCCAGAAGAGATCCTGAAAACAAGGTTTGTGGTACTTGACAGCTGAAGTCAAGAGACAATGAACTGGTAGAAGGACTCTTTCGTACTGTTAACTGTTTCGGATACGGGTCTCCAAGGCTGAGCCTCAGTTATACCTGAGATTTCCATATGGATCTGCATGCAGATATTAGCCCCTCATGTGAGTAAATATGCTGTGGAAGCCATGTCAAGAACTGGAAGGTCTCATTTGTTTTTTCTCTGCGAAGTGGATTTTGGAATCCGCTTGCAGAGAAATAGAGCGCAGATTTCCATGGCATTTAATAGCATGCTAAAATGGTCCAGAATGACACCATGTGCACAGGGCCTAGCAGACTACTCCAAGTGAATTCAATGGTGCAATTCAAAGAAAAGTTTTATATGAAGACCAACAATATGCTATAAAACGTTCGCGGTTAGACTTTCTGAAAAGGCTTAATCTTTTTAAAAAATTTTTCTTTTAATGTTTTTGAAGATCTGCTTTCTAGAGGACAATGATGTCATAACAGAAAGAAAACACAACTGAGCTGTGCCAGATGTCAGGAAAGGAATGTACAGCATGCTGAGAAGTGTAACATCATTATTTGGGCTCATTATCTTTACTGAAGCTACAGAACGTTTCTACAGCAGCTTCACTAGATTTACCTTTTCACCAAAAACAAAGAAAGGGGAGGGATACTTCAGGTCTTGGCTGCTGAAGGGGCAGTTAACAGAGGATTTGTGGATTAGCGCATTGCGGCCCTCAGTTGTAAGAATCTTTCGTTTTTCCTTGTGGTAACAGACATTGGGGTAAACCCCAAATGCCAGGAGCGAGATGACCACATCGAGGTTATTATCTGGACCAGTGTTGTTGAAAACTTGATTCATTAAGCATTCTGAAAGAAAGAAAAAGGGAAAATGTCCAATACAAAAGTTAGTTTCATATATCTGTAAGAAGGATCTCAGTGACCTGCTAAACTCCGACTGGCTTACCTTCAGGAAACCCTGCATTGATCAAGATGTCCTTCAGCTGCACTTTTGCTTCCCAGGTCATACGCAAAGTTGCCATGTTGAGACGCTTGTGCTCACAAAATCTAATCTCCGAGTCTTCTCCTCCCATTCTAAACAGGAAAGGAGACCACAAAGGAGGTGAAGATTCTGACCCATCAACAACGGAATGGTTAGTTGTTTGTATTTTTTTATAAATCCAGCTAACATACCTCGCATCATCCCAGGCTTGAAATACCGACAAAAGAGCCACATGATCAGAAAACCGATTACCAGCAAAGTTCCTATGCATATATGGCAGCCTCCGACCTTCACTGATAAATGGTTCTGGAAAACACGTGGCAGCAGAAATTGTGCAAAGTGCATCCCCAACACTGCAATAAAAGGAAAGAAAATCCATTAATAATAGGAATTGTTACCTACCGTAAAGTCCCTTTCTCGTCATGTTCATTGGGGGACTCAGAAGACTGGGTATAGCTGCTGCCACTATGAGGCGACACTAAGCAAAGAAAAAGTTAGTCCCTTCTACCAAATATACCCCTCCTGCAGGCACTGAACGAAATCAGTTTGTATGTAAGCAGTAGTAGAGATCAGACTAACAAAGGACGTCGAGCCATACAGGCTAAGTAGAACGATAGTTTGTTGGAAGAGAGTCAGGCCGGATTGACAAACGCCTTAGATAAGACATCAGCACCAGTAATAAACAACTGGGTAGGTGCTGTCCCCCCCCCCCCCCCCAATGAACATGAGAAGAAAGGGATTTTACGGTTCACACAACGTCTTTTCCTGAAGACCTAACTAAGACATGTCTGCCTCCTGCAGGTGCTAAGCTAAAAACTGATCAGCGTGGTGCCTGCAGGAGAAATTAACACTTTCTGCTTAGTGTCACCTCCAAGTAGCAGTAGCTATACCCAAGGTCTTGGCTGTGTCCCCCAATGATGGACGAGAAATCCTATTTTCTTGTCCGTATCATTGGTGGACACAGAGACCTTGGGACGTTCCAGAGCAGTACCCAAGGGGGAGGGGCAAGAAAAAAGATAATTAAATTAGCCTATTGTTCCCAGTTGGTGCTAATAAGCGCCAGCTCCATCATGGATAGCAAGTAACGCTTGCTGCCCTTTGTCGGACATAAAGATATGAAGGCTGAAGGAATCAATTGTCGATAATCTAGAAAATATTTGCAATTTTATAAGGGAAGAGGTAACCATCAAAAAGTACGGTTTGTAGTTTGTTACTGCCAAGAGAAGGCAATTACTGTCCTAAAATAACATGACGGCCGGTCTGGACTAGGCTGTTCTTGTCATGCTGGCCCTCTATCTGCCTGCTGTTGGATGCAAAGGCTAAGATGGCTGCGTGATGGGATAAAACCCGGCACTGCATGGTGCGAATGGCATATGGCAGAGGATGAAGTACGGAGGTCTGATGACTAAAGAACAAAATAACTAAAATGATAATTAGAAGGCAGGATACTTGTGGAAACTGCCCGAAACTTTAGGAGCAGCATTGCCCCGGAGTGTGAACCGTGCCAGAGAAGAACGAGGTAATCAGACCAAGGACAGTTGTCATGACTGCCTGGACCCGTGCGCTACCGATCAAGCATCGCACAGCTTACAATTACTCCTCCATTGAAGGGAGTAACGTAGTAAATGACTAATCACTACTGAGCAATCATACAGACTACTGAGGGACTTCCTGTCCCATCATTAGTCCACCTTTGGACACCAAGCTAAAACTGATTTATCTCAGCGCCTGAAGGAGGGGTATAACTGGTAGACGGGAATAACTTTCTTTGCTTTGTGTCGCCTCTTCGTGGCAGCTGCTCTACTCAAGGTCTTCTGTGTCCCCCAATGACACGGACCAGAAAATGCATTTTAATTATCATCAACTTTAAACACAGAATCTCTCAAGTACTCACTAGAAGATGCAACCCATGATCATCATTTTTCCCAGCCGCGGCTCAATAGGCAGTTTAGCCAATATTCTTCCTAGTGGAGTCAACTCATCATTTACGTCCAAAGCATCAAGCTCTAAAGGAAAAGCCATACAACTAATTTAATGCCATATTCTGTGAAGGTTCAGCTGAAAAACCAGCTTAGAATCCTTTAAGTATAATCTTATATATCAGGAGAGAAGTTAAAACTTGTAGTAATCTCTGACACTAATGTTATTATAGCCTTAGGTGTGAACTGCAAATTATTAGGCGCAACAGCTGCAGGGGCATTCCTAAGCCCCCTCTATATAGCTATACACAGGCTATTACTACAGTAAGTATCGCTAACACAGATCATAAACACCAAGCTATATTACAGGTGGTTTCCTGAGAAATACTATTGATGACATTCTCAGGATAATCCATCAACAGTTATCGGCTGGGGTCTACCGCTCAGTACTTGGCCGATCAGTTCATCAGGCGCCCGGTGTCAGCGTCACAACACACTGGAGTGGAAGCTGCTGCTCTGACCCATGTAGTGGCTGACACTTGTAACTGCAGGTGCAGCTCCTATTGATTTTAATGAGACCCTAGCCTGCAGATACAATCACCAGCCAATACACTGAGGTCAGAGCAGCAGTTTGCACTATATACCCGTGTGTAGCAGCAATGACAGCGGGTGCCCGATCAGCTTAACGCCTTGGGTCCCAGACCAGTGGACCCTGGCTGATCAACTATTGATGACCTATCCCAAGGACAGGTCGTCAATAGCATTTTCCTGGAAAACCACCTTTAAGTGAATCGGAATTTATAATGTACATTCCAAGCATGAAAATACTGAAATACGTAACTTACCCCTCAGTGTGTGTTCAGCTTCTATGACAGCATCCAGCGGAGGGGGCTCTATGGCCTTCGATAGAAAGTGGCCAATGGCACCCAAGCGTAGAAGTTTAATGCTCAGAGCTACCTCGTGTAAAGGAGTACGGAATATTTCTGGCGTAAGGTGACTCTCCAAGCTAGAAGACACGTTATTCTACATTAATGTAGGTCATCAAAGCACATCTATTGCTTTTACTCTAACCCACCAAAGAGCAACTGGCGCAGTAAAAGCCTGACCATGCCAAACTAATGCAAGACCCAGCTTCTTACCGTTCAAAGCGCGCTCTGCTGCACAAGTGGAAACAAAAGCCTGGTCGTACACGGCCGGCTCTTCCTTTCCTCTGCTCAAGATTGGTTTTGGAAGCCCAGACAGTGGCATAATTTGTCATGTTGTTGTGGGATGTAAATAACTTCACTTTTTGCCTGCAAATGAAAAAAATATACATAAAAAAGGCCATTTCCCCACAAATCAGTATGTCACAGTGGTTGGGGCGCAGGAGCAGAGCCCAACGAACGTCGAGTTACTATCTTCAGGCAGAGATGTGGTCATGCAGGCTCTCTCAGCTAAGTTTCCTTAGTTGCCACAGAAGTAAATTCATCCATGGTCCTCACTGCTGAGAGAGTGATCTGAGACCCAACTACAAGGGTCCCAGCACTCCACCATTATAATATTAGACATAACTAATCACAAAAGCTATAGACCTGCTGAATATGCGCGCTCATATGTTAAGGCAGTCATATGCAAGAGGCAGCCAATTCTGTCAACTGTACCATAAAGATTGACCCGTGATGGGCAAGGAGGTATAAGCCATTGCCAGGTACATCTGGCAGCAAATTATCTCCCACAAGAACAAAACTGATCAGGCATGTTGGCATCTAACATACCCGACCCCTCCCTCCTCCCCAAATCATCGGCGATTGGGGGAAGTTGACAGGCCTACGGACACACACAATACTGTTGGCTGATCGCATCAATACAGGCGAGTTCAGCTGAGTTTCTTCTTGTGTCTGGCTAGCTTTAGAATCAACACTCATCCCATTAGAAGATGTTTCTTCTAGGTTTCACCACTTGAAAAAGCCAATCGTGCTGGACGCTTCACAAAATGTGCTTTTTGTTATTAAGCTTGCAGAAGAGGATGGTCCCTATGTAAGGCTGAACAGTTAAATCGGCCTACTGTGCCTTTAACAGGCGGTTTGTACAAGTCATACCACTAATCAACCATTTTAACCCCTTAATGCTCCAGGATGTACATTTAAGCCATAGAGGTTTGTGGTTTGTATGGAGGGAGAAGGGGGAGGAAGGGGTCAATCCTGCCCCATACAATGTGTCAGCAACACCTCCGATCAGCACAACTTTTGATTGCGGTTGATGTTCGGTGATCCCAAACAGCCTCCTATGATAAGATTGTGGGGTGCCGTTCAGTTTCCATGGCAGCTGGGAATCTTCTGAAAGCCCCCAGAGATGAGATTGCAGTATAATATAAAAACTATGGTATTACATCATTCTGCAGGAGCGATCAAACCATCACGAGTTCTTATCCACTATGGGGACCAAGTTTTAAGAACTTGTAATAATTAAAAAAAAAAAAAAAAAAAGTAATATGTAAAAAAAAGAAGAAAAGCGTTGTTCACCATATTTATAATGTTTATATTTATAATAGGAAAATTTTAAAAAACCAACACATATCTGGTATTGCTGCATCCCTAAAAGTCTGATCTATCAAAGTAACATTAATTTACCCTACACAGTGAACGTAAAAAAAGAAAAACACACACACACACACACAAGCTAGAATTGTTCTTTTTTAGTCACCAGCCTCCAAGAAAAAAAAATAAAAAACAGTTAAATATATTCTAAAATGGCAAACTACAGAAACTACAGAACGTTTCTTAAAAAAAAGGATACTCACACAACTTAGCTGACAGAAAAATAAAGCTATGGCTGTCAGAAGACGGCAACAGAAAATATTTTCCCCCAAGATATTTTATATTTTAGAAGTAGTACAGCAAAAGAAGAAAAAAAAATACTACATAAATTTTGCATATTTAGTCATCGTACCGACCTATAGAATAAAAGTTAGGTCATTTTTGCTGCAGTATGTAAATTGTAGAAACAAGACAGCCCCACGGAGGGCGGAATTGTTCTTCATTTCACGCCACTTAGAATTTTATTTTCAATACATTTGGTACAATAAATAGTATCATAAAAAAATACAACTCGTCCCGCACAAAACAAGCCTTTTTGAAGGATAAATAAAAGGAGTTATGATTACTTTAACCCTTTCCAATCCACTGTCTGACGTCTAAAGACATTCTGATTGAAGGCTGTACAGCTCCGATGTCAGAAGACGTCCGGCAGAGTATTTTTACTGTAGACTACTGGCCGCTCTGTTGTCGGGGGCCTCTCCAGCATGTCACATACCACAGTACTGGCTCTAGCCAGCAGATGGTACCGTTGTATAATGGCAGAAAGAGAAAGCCCTCTGGGAAACCCTGAATCCAAAATTGGATTGCAAAGGGTTAAAGTGGAGAGGAATAAAAAAAAAAAAAAAAAGGAAAAAAAAAACAAAAAAAACCACGTGTCCTTAAGAGGTTAATCTAATGTTGATGACTTAATGCGCACTTACTTGCAGGAGTCAATGACATAAACCACATCATTTATAGTGATACTGGTTTCTGCAATATTTGTAGACAGAATAACCTGCGGGATTGAAAACAAACAAGTATGAATGATCGTTAACAGATATCCCACATCTGGTCACATGTCCAGCACCGTTACTAGTCATTGATTTTAACAATTTATGGTAGAATTGTTACAATGTGCAATAATGGTAACAACCACTTCAATACAGCAGAACATTCTGTACCATCGAGGATAACAACTTCTACAAGAATTGCCTTTTCTACCTTGATTATTCCATCTGGAACATTGTCAAACACCTTTCTTTGCTCCTCTCGCGGTATCTGGGAATGCAGCGGTAAAATGCGGTAATTATGGCTGCCTGTTAGTTAAAAAAAAAAAAAACGAAAAAAAAAACCGGTTCAATTTGAAACTTAGGACCCCAACGCTGCAACCAATAAAATCCCACAGTCACAATGAATACGTTACAATGCAAAGGTTGGCAAGACTTACCGAAATGAGGGTTCATCTCGAGATGCTTCTGCATGGCGTAGATAAGGTTCCAGCCCGGTAAAAACACCAGCACCGCACCAGGTACATTTAGCGTTTCAATATATTTCAAGAGAGCTTCAATAAGTTCAATAGGAGTTTCCTTTTCAGTCAGCTGTGACATGGAGCGGCGAGTCTCAGGGCCGTAACCGTCACCGCATATCAGATTGCAATTAGTCTGTAGGAACGTGGAAAGTGTTAGTATGTAAACATTTGGAAGAGAGGAAACCGCAGAATTACAACTTAGGCATTTGATGGACAAGTGAAACCACGACCCAAAAAAGCCTAAATATGACCAAAGAGGTAACACTCCTTGTTGACCATCCTCTGATCACCAGGGGTTTTGAATTCAGATGGCTTCAATATAAGAAAGGGCTGTTATGATGTGGCAGACATTTAACATTAAATGATCATCCTAAGATATTCCTCTCATTTATTATGTAGCTCCCCCTTCAAGTATATTAGTGGGCCAGTCTTACGTTCGTTAGTTATTCTTTTCGATCTGAAACTCCCAACTTTTTTTCCTTTAGATGGTCATGTGATCGAAATTCTGACAAGCTCAGATTTACATAAGAGGACAGTGCATAATAAAAAGGCGTCTACTCACATCATCTTCCTCTCCTCCTCCTTCCTCATCTTTGTCTTTCTTCTTTTTTTCCATTGGAGGTGGTCTAAACTGAGTCATCTGAATGCAGTCTTCCAAAAAGTACTCTAGAACGCAAAAGTTGGGGGGAAAAAAATTAAAAGGTGACCACCATTTAGTTTCTATGCAGATTGTTAAAAGGGATTATCCAGGGACATTTTTTCTAATAGCTGCTCATCATGGCTGACCAACATAAGTGAAGCCATATTCCCCTACCACCGCCATTCTAATGTTCAAATCCAGGGACAAGTAACTGCTGCACCAGTTGAAGTGAGTGGTGCCAGCGATACTTGCTCCCGTGTAACAGCACAGGAGGGAGCATCACTGGGACGAGCTGCCGGGCATAGTTTGCACTCCAGATGCAAATGTATAGGCTTCGGAATTATTAATGATAGTAATAGGTGAATTTCTCCTCCTGGAAGGGTTTGCAGTGATAGACCAATGCTGCAGCGGACTGCTGAGTGAGGCTGGTGAACTTCGTAGTAATTATGTAATCACTACATAATCAGATTCAAGGTCTAGTGGTAATGCACTTATTCCACCCAAAATTAAAAACAATGTTAAAAGTGGGAGGGGGAGGGGGGGTGGAAGATTCCCAAGTTTCCCTATAGTAAACTAAAACTGTGTGCCCCACGTGAACTAAGCATGACAACTTTGTGTAAGTATCTAGATATGAAGGAAAAGATGCAAAGCAAACAGACAAATAGAAGCGGAATATGTTCTATTCATTTAACCTGAACCAGCTTATAAGATCTTGAGTTAGATCACAATCTTGAGACTGAAAAAGAAACAAACCTTGCACAGGAAACGTCCGGCCAAACACCTCAATAATGGGGCAGTTAAAGAAATATTCACAGAACATGCTGGTATCTATAGTGGCCGACATAAGAATAACTCGAATATCTGGGAAAGCTTGGATGACATCCCGCAGCACCACCAGCAAGAAATCCGTCTGGAAGAAAAAGATTAAGATGAGAATAGGACAATGTGTAATAAAATGGCAACAAACTCAATTTTAATTGGCACGCAAACCTGCATAATAACTATGACACCTGCACGAAACAAGCAAAACCATACAGATGGGGGCTCACAATCTATATTCACCTAATGGGGACAGAACCCAATACCAAACAATTCATGGGCAATCAGGAGGGTTAGATAAATGTTTTTGCTGTAATGGCTCTTTAAAGGCTGATTTAGACAACGATTTTTGCTCAAAAATCACTCAAAGTCGTCTTTTGAGCAATAATAGTTGTGTCTAACTGCACTGACATCGTGCAGTTTTCATTAAGCCGTGCAGTTTTTCAGCATGCTGAAAGATCAGCGATCAGTTATCAGGAATTCACAGCGGGATACAGCTGATACTATTGTTTCAGCTGTATCCTACTCCCTGAAGACAGGTGGAGTATGAAGAACACAGCTGTCTAGTTGTGTTCTTCATCCCCCCGCTCGACTGTAGAACAGCGGGGCACTCTGAGCAAAAAACAGCTGGATGCAGAAGACAAGCGGGGCTGCTTGCCTTCTGCATCCAGCTGTTCCCTGCTCAGAGCACCCGGCTGTTATACAGCCGAGCGGGAGATGCAGAAGACAAGTGGCCACGCTTATCTTCTGCATCCCCCGCTCGGAGCGCAAGGTGATCACTCAACGTTTGCGCGATCACCTTGTGCTGTAAAAAAAGCAGACAAGGATTATCGCTCAAAAGATTTTTTGAGTGTTAATTGTGTCTAAACCAGGCTTAATAGATCAATGGGTAGAATTAATCACTACAGTCTTATCAGGCTAGAATATTGGATAATACAGTTATGATGAATGGTTTACATTATATTAGACAGCAGACAAAATGGACAAGCCCTCAGTGTACAGCAACCTACTACTACCTCAGTAGAGAAACTCACATTAATATCCCGCTCATGGATTTCATCCACAATCACATGACTAATTCCTCTGATTCCAGCCTCCAGTTTTCGTAAGAGAACGCCTGTGAAGTGCAGATGAAACGATCAGTCTTCACATACTTAATAAATCATGAAAAGTACAAACGGCTGCTGCAAACAAGTTCTCACCGACTGTGCAGAACATGATACTGGCATGGGGTCGCGGCAACATGGACTCAAACCGCACGCTGTAACCACAGCTTTTTCCAATCTCTTCTCCCCTTTCATAAGCAACCCGCTCGGCCACAGACACGGCACTGATTCTACGGGGCTAAGAACAACACTGTGAACTTTCAGCCATGACTAATTAGGACATGCAGAATGAAATTCCATCATAGCCCTACCTGAGTCACCACAATGTTGCACTGGGCTGCTTGGTCATTGTGAATGAACTCATCTAGGATGTACTGCGGGACTTGCGTGGTTTTACCACAACCGGTAGCTCCGCGAATGATTACAACAGAGTTGTTGTGTATTGCCTCCTTGATGTCATGCTCAAAGTTTTTGACTGGAAGGGATTCTCGCTCCTGAAGAATCTGTGGGATAACCAATAGGCAAGTAAGACTGTGAACTCATTACATAACATCCACCTCAATTACTCATCTCCAAAGTAAAAGTCACAACTCATACAGCCTTCTAGAATGTCACTCACCGAATGTAAGTCCTTATCGTTTTCCAGCTGATACAGAAGCTCGTTCTTCAGGTCTGCACTGATCTGCTCTTGAGTTGCCTTAAAAAGTAAAAAAAAAAAAGTCAATAAAAAAATAGGGTTCTAATAATTTAATACATCATTTCAATGTTCTGTGCAATAAAAGTTGGCAAACTCAGTGCCAAAGTTTTATTCCTCATTGCCAGCCGTTGTCACATGATCGACCAACGGGAATACTTTACAGAAAACAAACCACTTCCCCTTTAATACTTACAAAAGCAAGAGGACCTTCATCGATGTTGCTGCTGGTCCACGGGTTCCAGTTCTCCTGCGGTGGGGACCAGGGCACCACGCCAGAGTAATTCTGCCGCTGAGAAGGCTCAAAATGTACCAACTTTCCCAGATTAAGGGACACTGGCTGACTAGGATCCTGGGGCTGCGAATGATAACAGGATTATACAGAAGAAACATTACATAACCCTTTGACAAGCCTATGACTGCTGTGCAGCATTGTATTGGGAGAGTCTCCAGACGACAGGGGTGTCATTATTTTGCAAAAAAAAAAAGAAAAAGCAGTACAGAAAAAAAAAAAAAAAAAAAAGACAAAAGCCGGAAAGCACAGGCAATAATACGATTATCAAACCAAATGAATGTGTTTATAAGAGATATAACAGGAACGATCAGTGTAATTCAATTCACTTCCGGCCAGGATGAGCCAATACTCACTGCATACGGTAACTCAATGTTCAGCTCCTGAACAACACTAAGCACCTGCTTCTGCACATCGGGGGTGAGGTTCACTTCATACGGCTCGAGCTGTACGGGACAAGGAAACAAGGACAAAACCTCTCAAATGGAAAGTTAAAGCTCTTCATCATAGAACCAGCATAAGAAAACATTACAAAACAATGGAAACCATTATATGCAGATGTGTATTCTGAAGCGTCTGGGCCCCGATGTATCTGTAATGGGGCCCGTGTCACACTGCATTTTTGTGCACCTCTTCTAGATACACTACAGTATATTTCAACTCCTAGGTAATGCAACAAATCTAGTATGTCTGCACTGATGCCAACATATTTCTGCCGACATGCCATCCCAGGGATGGACAGAAGACAGTCAACTTGGCAACTTTAAAATAATACACTCCAGAGGGGTGGGGGGGAAATCGGCAACACCCAAGCTTTGCCCACTGTTACTGCTTGTTGAGAAAGATGAGGCCCAATTCATGCTGAGCTCACTAAGTTTGGCCTGCTGTGACTATTGGGGAACTTACAATGACAGCTAGTGAAGCCCAAGTATGTGGGGTGGTATTAGTACAGCAGATTTCATCATTATGGCACCATGACAAATTTGCTTGTAAGTACTTATGTTTTTGATACAATTGTGATATGTATGTATAATGTCTGGACCTGCCACTAGGTTGTGTTTTTGCTGGTCCCTTATTTTTGTAAGTGTGCGTAGATTTGGCTAAAATGTAACAGGCCCAGAAAAAGGTTAGTCAACGGTTCACCAGAAGAAACTCACCGCTTCCCCTTCCTTCTTTCTGGTTTGTCCAGAATATGCTTCAATAACATTCAAGTGATACAACTGCCGCACGATAGACAGAGCACACGACTGCGCAGCCAACCTTTTGTTAGATCCATGTTCTCGGGCGTGTATAGCTGGAAGACAGATGGCACAGAACAATGAAACTAGTACTCTTCTACTCCCCACTACCCTCAACTTCAGATGGGTAGGGAGGTGAGGGCAGAGAAACTAGACGCCCCAATAAAAAATAACCCCTCCACGATTGGTTTATGCACGGGAAGGATATTGGCTCAGTGATTAACACCGTTGCCTTGCAGCAATGAGTTCAACTGCAACCAATGACAACATTGCCATGTAGCATGCGCCTGTATGTTCTCGGGGATTCCTTTAGGGATTGCAGTTCCCTCCCACAACATACTGTTCGGTAAACTGGCGCAAAGATACATTCACACATTGCGGAATTTCCACAGCAGGAAATCTATGGTGGATTTTGGTGCAGATGTGCGACACCATCATCACGTGCTACCAAATTTCCCTGAAAATAAGACACAGTCTTAAATTAATTTTTGCCCCAAAAGAGGCACTAGGTCTTATTTTACTTACCCAGCAGGCTCTGTTCAGGTCCCTCCTGCTGCTCTTGACAGGTCTGGCAAGGTTCCCGCAGTCCTCAGCCATCTCTATATGATCACTTCCTGGTTATGCAATTCATAAATCCCGCCTCCACAAAGCAACGGCTGTGATTGGTTCTTCAGGAGCTGCTTAGCCAATCAATGCAGCACTGGATAAACCAATCACAGCCATCGCATTGTGGAGGAGAGACTTATGAATTGGTTAATTGAACACTGCATTGATTGGTTCTTTGGGTGCTGCTAAGCCAATCACAGCCGTTGCTTTGTAGAGGCGGGATTTATAAATCCCGTAACCAGGAAGTGGTCCTGTATGGGCGGACGAGGACTGCGGGAACTGCGCCGGAGCTCTGGACAGAGCCTGCTAGATAATCTATTCCTATATTCTTTTCTTTTATGTAATGCAGCTAAGGCTTATTTTCGGTACATGCGGATTTTACCTCTCATTTGGGGTGGTAAAACGCAAGGTGGAAATCTGCAGCATAAATGGAGATGCAGCGGATTTAAAATCTGCACCACAAGTCAACTAGGGCTGTGAAATTTCTCTGAAGCATTTCCACAATATGTGAACATACCCTAAGAGAAGGCTGCGAGCTCCACTTGGGGCAGGGACTGATCTGACTACTTAAAGTGATGTGGAATGTGTTGGAACCATATAAGCAACAGGAAATAAATGAGCAGATGCCACCACCTCGTCTTTAGTGTTATGTAGTTCTTCCAAAAACCAGCAGGTGGCAGCATATGTGGATTTTGAAATCAAACTAAGCTATATTCGCATGGGAAAATGCGACTTTGGTCAGTGAAAAACTGCTACGTTTTACTTTTTACTATTTAAACTCCAATTGAAGTCAATGGATGTGTGAAAAAGACAAAATGCATGTAGGTGCTTTCGATGGGACCTAGTTCAGCCAGTTTTAAATTCAGACATTAAAAAATCAGTTGTATGAATCCCCTTAGGTTAACTTCACACGGGCGAGTGCAATATGGGGCTGTGAATCTCGCTCCCATATCGCACTCGCCATCCATGTGAAAGCAGTGAGGAGTTTTCAAGTGAAAGCAGCCTCGCACCACTTGAGGGGGGAGTTCCTACAATTTTCAAATGGGAGATCTCACATCAAATTGCGTGCACCTAGCCCGTGGTGCGCTGCTGCTGCCAGTCACACTGACAATGGGCGCTGCGCGCAAAAGCAGGTAGCATGATAGAACATGCCACGATTCTTCCCGAATTGCAGCGCCATGCAGGAAAACATTGCTCATGTGTATGACCCCCATTTAAAAAAAATGGGGTTCATGTTTGTACGGGTCACAACGCACAAATCTCACACGATTTTCTCCCCCGTGTGAAGACAGCCTTAGAGACTCAGTAGGAAAATGATTGTCAGACAAATCCACCCCAGAAAATTGATAAAAACTTACTGCGTTTCAGCTGCTTAACAAACAAGCTCATTTCAGCAAAAAAGCTCCTGCAACGACAGATAAATACGTGAATTTCATCGAAGCGCTCCAGCCCTCTCCCCCCAGGAAACGGAACATATTTCAATACTCAACATTTTGGCCTTCTAACCCAATCCATAAGCAAGCATACATGGCACATTACAAGTGGAGTTAGTTGAACCACATTTTCAAGTAAAGTATAAAAATAACCATAAAAAGGAAATGACTACAAAGTATCACATAATCATCGCTCTCACACAGTTGTTAGTCGCAGCTCCGGCCATTACAGTCAGTCTCCCCCCCAAGCGTCACTGACCTGCACATCCTCCCTAGCAGACAGCGCCTGTGTGGTTCTCAGCCGGCCTTTTGTTTACCTGAAGAAAGTGACAGCAGGAATCAGCAAGCAGTGATTACATTCACATGGGATTACTTAGTCCAGCCTAAGCGTCAACCCATGTCTTAAAGAAAAAAAAAGCCGATTCCTGCAGTCACCAGATTTCGCCCCGACAACCATAGCCTATCAGGTTTAACTGTTTACATGCAAACAGAAAACATGATGCAATGTAAGTAATCAAAGAAGAAAATTACTCTGAAGAGGGGATAAAAATATAAAACAATTTTTAAATAATTGTATCCATTTGTATCAATTCCGATAAAAGTTGTTTGGTTACCAGAGTGCAGACGATTTTGAGGTGGACGAGTTTTACTGGGAGTAACGAAGGTGCTCCCTGTAATGCTCTATTACAACGGCAGGCTGAGAAACACACATGCATTGTGAGAGAGGACGGCCCTTCGGACAAGGAATAGGTAAACTTACTGGGAACCAACGGTCGTTCTTCATGGTCAATTATTTCAGAAAAATGAGTATAAAACAGAAAATTGCTTCTAATAATATTGTATTCTGTACAAGAGATACCTGTAAAGCCGTAGATTTATCCCGTTCATAGATCCGCCTGCGACACTTAAATAACTCCCCTACAACCTGCAAATTTGGCCTCCCAAGCCCAACGTCTGGAAAGAGGTTGTACCAGGATCACAAGTTATCCCCCATCTACAGGGTAAGGAATAACTTGCTGATTGGTGGGGGTCTTGCCGCTGGTCCCGTGTCCCCCCTTCGGTCTGGCGCCGGTCCTGTGGCCCCCATCCCCTTTGATCTGTCACTGCAGAGTCACTTGTTCCTCCACAATGATGTCAGAAATAGAGCACAGGCTGCACAAGCATAGTTGTCACATTATTTTCAATGGGGCTGACAGAAATACCCGAGTGCTTGCCGCTCAGCTACCTCCGCAGTCTCAATGAATGGAGCGGCAGACTGCTTGTGTGACTGTTGCTCCATCTATTTCTCCTCATCACTGCAGAGTTGCAGTAACTCCTCAGTGAGCACATTGGTGGACCCAGGATCGGTGGGGGGGTCTCAGCGGTGAGACCCCTCTACCCCCCCTTCCCCCCGATCAGCAAGTTATTCCCTATCCTGGTACAACCCATTTAAGAAAGTGAACTTACAAGCTACATTTGGAATAGAACTTTCTGCAACTGAACTTCTGTTCCATCCATCTGCATGGGGTTGTTTCTGATGTACACGATTTCTGAAAACCCGACTCAAAAGACAATTGCAGAAATTTCTGCAACAACTCTTCGCATGAGGCAGATTTTGACATGGACCTGTGGGAGATTTCACCCTTTCACGCCAGTTTCAGATGAGCGTATGGTAACACAATAAGGATCCGTATTATGGACATGTTACAGATGACATTACAACCGGATGTTAGCAATATGTGATCAGCATTTTCCTCTATACATTTTATTTTCTACTGCGCAAAATAGTGAAAATAGTGGCAATACGGAGGCAAAAAACACAAAACACAAAAACACGTGTAAATTATATTACACGTGGATGTACCCTTAGGCCAACTTCACAGGGGCAAGTGCAATACCGGGCCGGGAATCGCAGCCTAATATCGACCTGCCAACATGCGATTTCCCCATGGATGCAATACGGATTTATCTCAAAGCTGCCTTGTAACACTTTGGGAAAGTAGCCATCCTCCACCGTGGAGGATAACAGAGTTTCCCCCATTGTTTTCAATGGGGAAAGCACGCATCTCGCGCACCTATCATGTGGTGCGATGCTGCTGCTGGCCCATTGAAAGCAATGGGAGATGTTATGACGCGCCCAAAGATAGGACATGCCCCGATCCTGTTCTCCACATCCCATCACGATGCGGGGAAAGACAAAACTCACTCATGTATATGACCCCTTTAAAAAGAGTGGGGTTAATACTCGCGTAAGATTTGTACGTCTCACAGCATGAGAATCTCACCCGTGTGAAGCCAGCCTAAGGGTAGTTTACACGATTTTGTGTCAAAAAGCCACATCTCACACCGCAAATAATGCCACAGTCAGATGGAAGCTGTAGATCAATAGGAGATATGAAACGCTACACATTTCCTCACTGGTCTTGCATTTTCTTAGTTAATTGCTTTTCTTTTCTTTAAACACAGCGAGCTCTAGGGTTGTCATTTCTTTTTAGGGCCTCTTCCCCATAGACTTCTCTATAGGAAGGGAAAAAATGCACGGTGTATAGAAGAAAAACCTAAAAATGCATTCAGTTCACTGCACTTTTCAACAAGCCTCACAAAGTCACAAAAAAAAACACAACAAAAAAAACACACCCATGTGTGAAGGCGGCCTAATAGAGCATATACAGTATAATTAACACGTGCTCCATTATTTGAGCCCCAATTATACAAAACAGAAGGGGAACAGAGTTTCCCCCATTGTTTTCAATGGGGAAAGCACGCATCTCGCCACCTATCATGTGGTGCGATGCTGCTGCTGGCCCATTGAAAGCAATGGGAGATGTTATGACGCGCCCAAAGATAGGACATGCCCCGATCCTGTTCTCCACATCCCATCACGATGCGGGGAAAGACAAAACTCACTCATGTATATAACCCCTTTAAAAAGAGTGGGGTTAATACTCGCGTAAGATTTGTGCGTCTCACAGCAGGAGAATCTCACCCGTGTGAAGCCAGCCTAAGGGTAGTTTACACGATTTTGTGTCAAAAAGCCACATCTCACACCGCAAATAATGCCACAGTCAGATGGAAGCTGTAGATCAATAGGAAATATGAAACGCTACACATTTCCTCACTGGTCTTGCATTTTCTTAGTTAATTGCTTTTCTTTTCACACAGCGTGCTCTAGGGTTGTCATTTCTTTTTAGGGCCTCTTCCCCATAGACTTCTCTATAGGAAGGGAAAAAAATGCACGGTGTATAGAAGAAAAACCTAAAAATGCATTCAGTTCACTGCACTTTTCAACAAGCCTCACAAAGTCACAAAACAAAACAAAAAAACCAAAAAAACACACCCATGTGTGAAGGCGGCCTAATAGAGCATATACAGTATAATTAACACGTGCTCCATTATTTGAGCCCCAATTATACAAAACAGAAGGGGAACAGAGTGTGAAATCTGTTAATTTCCCTTTACTAACCTCCTAGAGGGGAGGAAAATCTACCATCTATGAACCATTACTGCAAAGGGAAAAAGTATAACAAAGTGTAACAAAGTTATACATATTGTGCGGACCAACGCTCACCAGGACACATTCTGTCAACATGTAAAAGATGCAACATGAGCACAAGTAATAATCATAAATTGCTAGTAGTATACTGGTAAATGCCAATATATAGGCAAGGTATACAAATGTATTATGATGCATTATTACATAGATCTATATTTCAGCTGTTTAATATCAGATCAATATTGTGAGTAATTATCAAATCTTTGTCACGGGGTATAAAGTGCGAATATAGATTCTCTTCACTGTTGACCACGCTACAAGATTTGTGGTTTCCTTATGTAACCTAAAATCTGCTGATTTGTGAAAATTGAGCAGTCCTGATCCCTGACAACTAGGTTAGACTATAATTATTGTCCGTGCACGAAGTGTTGTGGCCCAGTACATCAGTGACGTCCGTGCTCTGGCTGCGCACTCTACAGAACAAACCTGTTATGGTCAGGCCCCACTTCGGAGTACTTGTAATCAGCTTGTGACTTCTCCTTTTGAAAGAACTGATTGAGACGACCTTTGGCGTTCTCGAGAGTCCAGTTTCCATGCAGACCTGCGTTCAAGTCAACCTCTTCAGACTCCAGCGTCTACAAAGACCGGCAGGGGGAGAGAGATGATAAATCAGAATTTAAATTGTAAAAAGGACAAAAAAATCCCCGAGTGTATGAAAGCTCGATGTCAGACAGGAATGGGTATTGTACACAACTTCTTGTTCCTGACATAGCGATGGTGGATCCATTCTTCAACGGATCTCAACAAATCCAAATGGATCTCACAGACTTGGGTTTATCAGGTTTCACGGCAGACTGTATCCCAAGGGTACATCCGCGATGTAAACACTGCAGGGTTTCCACAGCAGAACTCCACATTGCTGAGGATTTATAGTGTGGATTTCACCCGTTGTAAATGAGAGTGTAAAAGTTTGAAATCTACTGAAAATCTGCAGCAAAAGTAACAAGACTTGGAGTGGTTTTTGCCCCAATTGGGAAATCGGCACATGCGGCCTTACCCTGATTGAAGTCTAAATGTTTGAGCACAAGTCACTAACATACCGCCTGAGCTTCCTGTTCATCTCTTTTGGCATAATAGTCTTTCAGATTAGCTCCACGGTCCCAATTTGAACCACCAGTCTGTGGACCATATCCTGGGAGACTGTTTCCCGAGTATCCTGAACTGCCTGAAGCCGGTGCTCCTAGGGGACGACAAAAAAAAAAAAAAGACAAAACAAACAATGGCTATTGAGGAGTTGAGTAATTAGTACAAAATAAATAAAGTCCCATTTAGACCGGACGAATGTCAGGCTAACGATGGCAGACACTCGTCCCCGCACATACTAGCTCCCGTGCTGCTGCACAAGAGCTAGAATCGCTGGCTCACAGCAGGGAGGCAGCAGGAGATTTCTGTCCTCGCACTCCCTCGGCCCTCTTCATTGACTTAACATAGCGGCCATTCAATACTGAACAGCTGCTATTTACACTGAGCGATCAGCATTCAGCTAATTATCCATCATTTATGCAATGTTAATTGCAGAAGGGCTGCGCGTCGGATGGCTTCAATTGACTTCAATGGAAGACATCCGCGCAGAAACCAGAGAAAAATGGAGCATGCTGCGATTTTTCCTCTGCGAGCGGAAATAGCAATCGATTTCCGCTCGCAGAACAGGAAGAATCACTTTTCCACAGCATGCTATGGATGGTATTTGCTGCAGAACCTGGGGGTGGACACCCACCCCGGAATCTGCAATGTAAATCCACCTGTGTGCAGGCGGCCTAACCAAGGTATTACTAAAAGTTTTGACAGGTCACACAAATCCTGAGATCTTAAATCTCATCCACACACCAATGAATTTTTCCACAAAAATTAATATTCGATGATTTTAAAATCCACGGCATATTAATTTCTGATGTGCGATTTTCATGGCAGATTTCACCTCTTTCAATGTAGCAAAGCCTGTGTGCTAGTCTGGGCTCACATTTCTTTCTTCGTCTTTGTTTAATGTATACACCGGGAAAAGCTCTCGACCTATGCATTAAAGGGAGGCTGTGACTGATTCCCAACAACGGCATCCATCACCTGTAAGCTAAGATGGAATCCCTTTAATGTACGGCTTAGGAGATTATACATAACCGATCTGTTAGACCCCATAATATTCCATGAGTGATGGATGCCTCTGTTAGGCATCCGTTTAATGGATCCGTCACCCATTGGCTAAAATGGTTTCTGTCTAACACATCCATCACGTAACGCTTTTGAAAATCTCGTAACATATACATTAATGGGACGCCTGAGATGGATACCCTATACAATGCAATCAGTCATCCATAGGCTAATATGGCCTCTGTTTAATGCATATGTTTTACATGACTACATAGAATGGAAACGCAGTCTACTACGCTACTCCATACTAGTCTTTAGCCTCTGTTCACAGCTGCGTTTAGAGCCTCTGATGCAGATCCAGCACAAATGGAGACAAAATAGGGGAGATTGCTGCACTATTTTGTCCTGGAAGATTCTGGAGGGCAAGACGGAAGGCAGACGGACCCCATTATAGTCAGTGGGGTCCATCTGGCGCAGTTAGTCAGTCATAGAACAGATCCAGCATTCAGTTTTCCTGCGGATATAACAGAAAGCTGAATGTTCATATAGTCTTAGGGCCCATTCACACGGGCGGTTGCAATTTTGGTCTGTAAAAAATGCCTAGTTTTCAATGCGCGGTTATCCTCGGGTTACATGCATTTTTTGCTAGGCATGTGTGCTTTTATATGTCCATATGGCATCCGTGTATCATCAGTTTGTCGCACTCGCAAAAAGCACAAGTAGGCTTAAAAGATGTTAATTTTGTCACAACCCACAGAAAGCAGGGTGCGCAAAAAAAATTATCTTTTATTCCACTTTGGTGTGTGAACAGCAGTGAATTCTATTGCATCTGCACATCTACTAAATTATGTACTATTGATACACAAGCAGAACATTCCCAGCTGTATAATCTAACGCTGCCAAGGTTGACACTTACCACCTCCCCCTCCCCCTCCTCCAGTTTCTTTCTGTAAAGCCAAGTGTGGTGGCAACGGTCCTCCAGAAGGGCCATCAAATCCTTCACTGCTGAATCCTTGAGCGTCATCAGTTGAATCATTCTGTCCAGCCTGGAATTAAGATGCAGATCAACGTAAGTGAAAACATTCCCATTCTTAGAATAAACCAGAAAGATACGGATTACTTACCGGTAGTCCCATTTCCAGGAGTCATCACGACGGCCCCATTACGTATGGAGGTTGCCCTCTGACCCAGGTAGGGACAGGAAGAGTTTAAAAGCACCTCCCTTTCCACCATGCTTCAGTGACTTACAAATTATTACGGTGGACAATGTTTACTAAACCAAGTTTTATTTTTATTCGGTCATATTTACATTTGAAAAACATGAATTAAACTAAAAGGGAGGGAACTATGGGCCGTCGTGATGACTCCTGGAAATGGGACTACCGGTAAGTAATCCGTATCTTTCCAGAGCGTCATCCCGACGGCCCCATTACATATGGAGTATACCAAATTATACGTGGCTCTAGGGTGGGACTACTGCCTGAAGGACTTTTCGCCCATAGCCTAGGTCTTTGTCCGACTGGACGTTAACCCTGTAGTGTCTGATGTGTGTATGCTAGACCAGGTGGCTGCTTTGCAAATCTGCTCGGCAGACGCCTGGCCTTTTTCTGCCCAAGAGGAGGAGAGAGAGCGTGTGGAGTGGGCTCTAATTTTCCCCGGAGGATCGAGACCCCTGGCTTTATATGCCTCTTGGATGGCAGTCTTGATCCACCTCGCGATGGTGCTCTTAGATGCCGTCTTTCCTTTTGCCGGCCCCTGAAATTGGATAAAGAGGTGGTTATTTTTACGGAAAGAGCGGGTAGCCATATACACTAGAACGGCTCACCTAACATCTAGGCTATGAAATTCTCTTTTTCATTGCGGGGATTTTGACAGAAGGAGGGCAGAGTGATCGTCTGCTCCCTATGAAAATTTGACACTACCTTCGGTAGGAAGGCTGGGTCCAATTTGAAGGAAATCCTGTCGTCTTGTATTATGTATGGTTCAATACAGTATAAGGCTTGTATTTCCCCTATTCTCCGAGCCGAAGTTATAGCGACTAAAAGGGTAACTTTTAGCGTGAGTAGTCTCAGGGAGAGTTGTGAGAGGGGTTCAAAGGGGGGTTGGCAAAAATTAGTTAGGACTATTTAGGTCCCAGGTAGGGAAAGTTTCTCTAACAAAGGGTCGAAGCCGTTCTGCCCCTTTGAGAAACCTACGCACCCAGCGGTGTTCTGCCAAAGGGAAATCTAGGTAGGACCCTAGTGCTGCTGTATGAACTTTAAGGGTTCTAGGGCTAAGGTCTTTCTCTAGGCCTGCCTGTAAAAATTCCAGGATTACAGGTATGTCAATCCCTGGGATTTTCCCTGGCTCTATTTTACAGAAATCTGTGAATTTCCTCCATATCCTATCGTAGATGGCTGTCGTGATAGGTTTACGGCTTGTCAGGGTAGTAATTACATTATGGGAGAGTCCCTTCCCACGCAGTATCATGCTTTCAGCATCCATGCTGCTAGACTCAATTTTTCAACCCCTGGGTATATTAGCGGGCCCTGGAGGAGAAGATCTTCCACGCTTCCACGACTGGTAGTAGGAGTGGACCCCGAATAGTCAAGGCTTTTAGCAGAGGATACCAGGGCCTTTTGTCCCACATAGGGGCAACTAGTATGACTGACACCCGGCTGGTTTGGATTTTCATGAGGGTGCGGGAGATCAGTGGGAGCGGGGGGGGGGAGCCGTAGGCTAGGTCCATGTCCCAGCTTTGGGACAGGGCATCTACCCCGCACGGATTGTCTCTGGGATTCAGCGAGTAAACGTCCCGGCACTTTGAATTTTTCTTCGTGGCGAACAGGTCTATCTGCGGTTCTCCCTACTGGCAGATTAGTTGGTCGAAGACTCGCTGGTTCAGCCCCCATTCTCCTGGAAGAATGCTCTGTCTGCTCAGGAAGTCGGCAGCGACGTTTGTGGACCCTTTTAGGTGGATCGCTGAGAGGGACAGCACGTTGGATTCCGCCCGGCGGAGTATCTTTGTCGCCAGTTGTTGCAGGTGTGGGTGTTGCATTCCCCCTGGTGACGAACAAATGACAGAGCTGTCATATTATCGGTTAGAATTTTGATATGCCTTCCTCTTATAAGGGGTTCTGCTGCCTGAAGGGCCTCCCAGATTGCCCTTAATTCTCTGAAATTGGATGAGCGCTTAGCTACTTGGGGGTCCCAGATTCCCTGTAGATTTAGGTCGGCTACTTGCGCTCCCCATCCCGTTTTGCTGGCATCTGTTGTGATGGGTACAGTAGGTTCTTGTGACCAGGAGGTACCTTTGCTTAGGTTCTTCTGCGAGGTCCACCAGCGTAGGGACTCTGACTCGGACGGACAGGCTCACCTTCTTATCCAGGGATGTCTGCCGTTTGTCCCAGTTGGCAAGGATAAATCCTTGTAGTTGCCGGGTATGGGCTTGTGCCCATGGGACTATCTGAATGCAGGCCGTCAGAATGCCCAGCACCTTATTGTTTCTCTAATAGAAACCGTCGTAGCCTGACAGAGGGAGTTTACTCTTTGGATGAGGTCTTCCTTCCTGGATGATGGAAGCCGGGATTCCTGGATGTGGGAGTCTAGTAATACACCTTCTGTGTACCAGGGTTCAGGTCGGACTTCTGTTTGGTTTTCTCTGTCCTTGACACTAACAAGAAGTCATCCAGATATGGAAATATACGGATCTGGTTCCGCCTGAAATAGGCTACCATCTCTATTATGATTTTTGTGAACACCCGAGGGGCGGTGGAGATTCCGAATGGAAGGGCCGTGAATTGATAATGTTGGATCTTGTCACCCTCCCACAGAGCGCATCTCAGGTACTTGTGATGGGCTGCAGTTATAGGGACGTGGTAATATGCATCTTTGAGATCTATGGTGCACATTACACTATCTCGGTCTATTAGTGAGACAATAGATCTTACTGTTTCCATCTTGAATTTTTTGTACAAATAAATTTATTTAGGGCTTTAAGGTTAAAGATAGTCCTAATGGAACCGTTTGGTTTTTTGATTAGAAATAGGGGGGGGGGGAATAGAATCCCTCACCCCTTTCGTAATCAGGGACTTGTGTAATGACCCCTAGGTCCTTGAGTTCCTGAACACCTTTTATGAGGTTCCCTTGTTCCTGTAGGGACCCAGGGGAGGTTATGAGGAATCTCCTAGGGAGTAGAGAGTGGAACTCAATTCGGTACCCTGCTTCGATTATTCGGAGTACCCAGGGGTTAGATGTTATCCCCTGCCACTGGCTTAGATAGCCCGCTAATCTACCCCGTTTGTGGTTCCTTACCCCGACCTCCCTTGGGGTACGGCCATCTTCCAGTCTTCCCTTTAACTACGGGAGGTGGCTGGCGTGTCCTCCTTGGAAAGGATGGTTTCCTGAAAGGTTGTCTGTCGGGCAGGGTCTTACTCTTGTCGCCGACTTTCTCCAGGATTTTGTCCAGGACGGGCCCAAACATGTATTCCCCTTGGAAGGGGATGGCGCAGAGTTTGTTTTTTGACCTTATATCTGCGGCCCATGTCTTCAGCCATAATGCCCTTCTCGCTGAATTGCTGAGGACTCCGGTTTTTGCACCGTATCTCACCGTCTCCGCTGATGCGTCAGACAGGAAGGCGGTAGCCATTTTTAGGAGGGGGAGACAGGTGGCCAACTTCTCTCTGGGGGCCCGATCCTTGATGGAGGCTTCTAGCCTGTTTAGCCATAGCACCATGGATCTGGCCACAGAAGTTGAGGCTATGTTAGCCTCAATGGTGAGGGATGTTGCCTCCCAGGCTTTCTTCATTAATCCGTCGATTTTTTTATCCATCAGGTCGGATAGCTGGGAAGTGTCCTCAAAGGGCAAGAGGGTCTTCTTGGCTACTTTTGCTATTTGGATGTCCACCTTAGGGGTCTCCCTGTATAGGCGGACGTCCTCGGTAGCGAACGCGAGCCGGTTTCGGATTTCTCTTGAAACCGTTATCCTTTTTTCCGGCTCCTGCCATTCGTCTGCTATTACTTGTTGCAGGGTCTGATTGACTGGGAACATGGTCTTTCTCCTGGACCGGAGGCCGCCAAACATCTCATCTTGGATTGTCCTAGGCGGGTTATCCTCTTCTATTTGCATTGTTTCCCTCACCGCCTTGATGAGGTGCGCAATGTCGCTTGATGAGAAGTAATACTTTCATCTTCTATAGGAACTGGTGGGTCCTCTAATTCTCCTTCGGACGGGAGCTCCAGTGATTCACCGGAGATTGAGCTCGCCGATTCGGTCTGCCTTGGTCTTTTAGGGACCCGTGACTGACCTGGCTGAGCCTGGGGAAGGGACGCCATGGAAGCCTGCAGTTCTTCCCTGATCATGCAGCGGATATCAGATTTAAACGCCGCTTTTTCTTCTGCAAGTATTTTTCCCGTATATTCCTCGCATAGGGGCTTTTTATAGCTCTCCTCGAGCCTTTTGTTGCAGAGGACGCATTTTTTCGATTTTTTTCTCGGGTCCGTTTTCTTTGGACCTTCCTTATCCATCTACCCATGCAAAGTGGGGGAGAGAAAAAGGGGAACATATATGCATCCGACTTGTACAAGTGATCATTTTGCGCATTCCTTTTGGCATATAGCCACTTACAGTTGGTAGGGTATCAGTCTCTCCCTCACGTGCTGAGCTGTCGCGGGTAGACATACTCACATACACTGTCTGGCAGTCAGCAGGATCCTCCATGGAGTTTAGCCTGCTTATATGGGGAGGATTTTCAAATTTGGCGCCATTTCCGGGTTCTCGCCGGTAGCCACGCCCCCTACGTTGAGCGCGTGACGTCACCACGCCGGATGCAGTCACCGCTATGCACGCCGAGGACCAGGGAGGCCGCCGCTGCCGTTCCCCTGCCAGGAGGAACTATCCCATCGTGGCAGCGGCGGCCCGAACATGCGAACCGCGCGAGGGAGACCAGCAGCGCTGGTCTCCCTCGCGCGGTTCGCATGTTCGGGCCGCCGCTGCCACGATGGGATAGTTCCTCCTGGCAGGGGAACGGCAGCGGCGGCCCGAACATGCGAACCGCGCGAGGGAGACCAGCGCTGCTGAGGCGACTTACGGCTCCGTCGGCGGCGCAGGTCGGGGATGCAGGGACTCGTGAGTGTGCAGCCCTGACCTCTACCCCTCCAGGGGGAATCGCACAGCGTGCGCTAGGTTTCTTCTAAGTTTTCTCTCCGCAGCTTGTCTGGAGCTGCTCCCTCTGTCCCACCGTAGGGACAGGAAGACACTAAAGCATGGTGGAAAGGGAGGTGCTTTTAAACACTTCCTGTCCCTACCTGGGTCAGAGGGCAACCTCCATACGTAATGGGGCCGTCGGGATGACGCTCTGGAAAACTTTGTTAAATGAGAGAAATGTGTGATTATTAAGTTTACATATGCAAAGTAATGTTTCTATATTCATTCAGACATCACCTACCCCAAGCGATGGAACCTCATCACTTCTGATTTCTCCAAGTCTAACCAGATAGTTCACAAAGTCTCGGGCCGCATTACTCTGAGCATCTTTCTTGTTGGTTGAGTTCCCCATGCCTGTGAAGTTGTAGCCATCCACACGAACCTATTCAAGAAAAAACATTGTATTCATTAAAAAAAAAAGGTACTCCGGGACTTCATGAACTTTTTCTATTGAGGACAGGTCATCAAAAGATAACACATTACTTAGATCCCCACCGATTCCTGGTTTAGTGGTCGCCACAGTCGCAGGAGGCAGAAAGAGGTAAGCATAGCGCAGTGGCCTAGATGGTATTCAGCTCCCACTGAATTTGATGGGAGCAGCACCTGCAATACCAACTCAGGTCAGCGCTTTCTGCTTCCTCCACTGGGAATTAACTGATCGGTGGGGATCTGAGGGTGGGTCCCCACCGATCATCAACTGATGACCTGTTAGTCAGCAATAGAAAACGGTAATAAGCTCCTGGAATACCCCTTCAAAGTAGTTGCCCCACTTTACTATTGATGACCTAACCTCAGGATAGGTCATCAATAACAGATCAGTGGAGATCCACAGCTTGGGATACCTGCAAATCAGCTGATCGCCGGTCAGTGTCAGCATGGAGCGGTCTTTGTGCTAGAAGCAAACAAGCCGCGTACGCTGCGCAGTGGTCCTGGTTGGTATTACATGCTGAGTCCTACTGAAGTGAATGGGACTCAGTATGTAATACCAACAAGGGCCATTGTGCAGTGTAAGGAGCTCTGTGCTTCCGGCATAAAGACAGCTCAGTGCCGAAACTGACTAAGGGGATTCTGAGCGGCGGACCCCTACCAATCTGTTGATCAATCCTGAGGACATGATTAAACCCTTTAAAACCCCTACTAAATGTGATTTATAGTATATGATAAATTACTGTAAGCTGCGGAAAAAAAGAGAAAGCAGCAAATCTCTTAATTTACTTGATATATATGGGGGTGTACCGCAACATTTTATTTGAATAGTCAAAATTAGAAAGATTATTCTGTTTAACGAACCCCTTCAGCACAAATGTTATGCGGGGAGAGAACTTGGTTCATTTTTGGTTGTTAATAAATTGTATTATTTTACAAAGCTATATAATTAGCTGCTAGCCATCACTGTAACCTCACCAGGAACATACAAGCCTGGCTTAGCTACCTCTATGAGGAGCAGCATGTGAAGAGTTAACTCTAAATGTGACCAAGACTGCAAACCTTGAAGTTAAAGGGAACCTGTCCCCAGTTTTTAATTACCTATCCGAAAGGCCAGTCTCACACGAACGGATCAGAATCTGCAAGCAGAAGCCCAGCCGTCATCCGCATGTACCTGTATAACCTGCACTGTGAATAGTCCGCACAGCACATTTTACATTTTTTTTTTTTTTAATCCCTGCTTTTCCCGCACCGTTGCTAGGCCGCAGGTGGGATGGCCTCCACTGACTTCAATGGAAACCATCCGTACAAAAATAGAGCACGTGAATTTTTTTTTCCACAAGCTGAAACTGTAGTTGCTGTCCATTTATGAGAGCAGACATGTGAACGCTCGATTTGTTTGAATTTCTGCGGAATGCCTCAGATCGTCCGTGAGGGCGAGGATCGCAGATGCTGCAATTCAAACTCGGCCATGTGAGACTGGCCTAAGGATAGGTCATCAATAGTCGATTGCTTGGGGTCTGCCACTCCGGATACCCATCAATCAGCTGATCCTTCAGAGCAAGACATCGGCATCAGTAGTGAGAGCCGGAAAAGTTAGAGAAGGCTTCACTCCCATTCTAATCAATGGGAGCAAAGCCTGTTACACTTTCGGCTCTGGACAACCGGCCCAGCTGCACTAACAACAAGCCGGAAGATCAGCTAATTGGCAGGAATCCTGAGTGGTGGACCCCCTTGAATCAATCATTGATGATCTGAGGATAGTCAA
Organism: Eleutherodactylus coqui; assembly: GCF_035609145.1. NCBI lineage: Eukaryota > Metazoa > Chordata > Amphibia > Anura > Eleutherodactylidae > Eleutherodactylus > Eleutherodactylus coqui. Next base: position 275,111,297 of record NC_089839.1, on the reverse strand, counting down.
TAGTAAATGCCTGAAAAACCCCTTTAACAGGATGCAGTGTCCCGATATAATTAACGAAGCCAACAGACAAGCGTCTGACTTGGAATGTTTCTGCACTGGACTGTGCGGTCGGTCCAAGATCTCAGTACGGGGCTGAGGAATAAAGAACACGGTTCTTCAGACCTCCTGTAGTCCAACCTAACATTTCTTCGGTCCACATAAAGCAAGGCTCCAAGCGAGTAGTTCTTTCTATCAGCTTTGTTATATTTAGTAAACCCGTCCAACGAGGAGAGCGCCGAATACTCTACCTCACACACAAACTTCTGCCGATTCTTGTTTCCTGCTGAACGGATGTCATAGTTCGGGGTAACCTTCTTCTTCCCACACCAAGCATACAGGAAATTCTTTATGTCCGCCATGGTGGAACAAAGCCTTCCTTGTGACCTGGAACACAGACGGTATTGTCACTCATACGTAAAGACACGATCACAGTGTGACCACAGGGCTGGCCTCACACAGGCGTACACGTGTTTGCGTGAACATAAGTGCAGCGTTTTTGCGAATGAACGCTATTTCTTGTGCACATCGGTGTATTTTACTGTACTTTTTGCGCCTGCAAGGCATGATTATTTGTCTGCGGCAAACAGACGCATCGATTGAAATGGCTAATTAGCCTTAAAGGGGTTGTCCCGCGGCAGCAAGTGGGGTTATACACTTCTGTATGGCCATATTAATGCACTTTGTAATGTACATCGTGCATTAAATATGAGCCATACAGAAGTAATTCACTTACCTGTTCCGTTGCTGGCGTCCCCGTCGCCATGGATCTGTCTAATTCTGATGTCTTCTGGCGTTTTTAGACGCGCTTGCGCAGTCCGGTCTTCTGCCTGGTGAATGGGGCCGCTCGTGCCGGAGAGCTGGTCACCGCGTCGTCATCGTAGCTCCGCCCCGTGTGCCGATTCCAGCCAATCAGGAGGCTAGAATCGGCAATGGACCGCACAGAGCCCATGGTGCACCATGGGAGAAGACCCGCGGTGCACCATGGGAGAAAACTGCAGTGCATCCCTGGGAAAGGACCGGCGGCCATCTTAGGGAGAAGATTTTTATAACTCCATATTTTGTCGGATCGGTGAGTAGCAAGCGGTTTAAAAACCGCTTTAAATTGCTATTTTATGCCGGGGGGTGAGGGGGTGGGGGGGGGGGGGAGACAGGGGGAATGGGGTAAGGTAAAATTTTGATGTTTGCCGCGAGACAACCCCTTTAATGAGTTCCAGATGTGTTCTACTCCCTGCACAATTATGCAGTGTCTCACACATGTCTGCGTGCGTTTGCGCACCCCTCTGACTTCTATGGGGACCTTTAGTGCGCAAATAAGCAGAAAAATAGAACACGTTTTTTTTTGTACGACCAAAATACGGAAATGTGAACAAACCCACATACTCCCGTGTGAAGCCGGTCTTAAAGAGTAACCGCACTTTTAAAAAACTTTTGACATGTCATAAGTTTTGATCAGTCGGGGTCCAAATGCGGAGAGCCCCCCCCCACTGATCGATGAGAGGAGTCGACAAACAATGAAGACAAATGAAGGGGCTCGGGTGAGGGCTGCAGCGATCAGCGGGACCCCCACTTATCCAAACTTTTGACAGGTCACTCAAATCCGAAGACTAACAAATCTCATCCATATGCTACAGAATGTTCCCACATAGAATTACCCCTGTGGGGAGGACTTTATAATGAGCACAGCGGAAGGATCACGGGAACCGGCGGCTTCTATTGATTGCAATAGAAGCCGTCCGTCCGTTTTTCCGCACAGAGTAGAACATGTTGCCTCCCCCACAAGTTGTGGGCAGGGGAGAATCTAACAGCATGGTCTATGAACGAACATTGCTGCAGAATTCGCGGCGGGTGTCTGACCGCGAATCCCATAGCGATAATCCGTCCGTGGGCATTGGGCCTTACTCTCTTTAAAACGTAATCTGGACTTAAAGGGGTTGTCCCGCGCCGAAACGGGTTTTTTTTTTTTTCAACCCCCCCCCCCCGTTCGGCGCGAGACAACCCCGATGCAGGGACGTACAGACAGCTTACCGGAGCGCTTACCTTGATCCCCGCGCTCCGGTGACTTCTATACTTACCTGTGAAGATGGCCGCCGGGAACCTCTTGCTTCGTGGACCGCAGCTCTTCTGTGCGGTCCACTGCCGATTCCAGCCTCCTGATTGGCTGGAATCGGCACGTGACGGGGCGGAGCTACACGGAGCCGCTCTCTGGCACGAGCGGCTCCATAGAAGACTACAGAAGACCCGGACTGCGCAAGCGCGGCTAATTTGGCCATCGGAGGGCGAAAATTAGTCGGCTCCATGGGAACGAGGACGCCAGCAACGGAGCAGGTAAGTATAAAACTTTTTATAACTTCTGTATGGCTCATAATTAATGCACAATGTACATTACAAAGTGCATTATTATGGCCATACAGAAGTGTATAGACCCACTTGCTGCCGCGGGACAACCCCTTTAAGTCTTGCTCCTTGCAGCCATACAATCATCATGGACCGCTTTGAAAATATACGCTCGTGCGAACGGCCCTGAGCGCGATACTGATGTATACAGACGGTGGCGATCAGAACCCCCCATTTCTTAAAGCCGCGCTCACACCAGCGTAATTTCATTGCGTATTACGAGCGCATTAAAGTCAGTGAATGGAGTCGACGAAAGGACGTCGGTATTCGCTGCGCCGCTCACACTTGCCTAAAAAAGAACGCAGCACGTTTTATTTCACTGCACAATATGCGCGATAGACCCTTCTGGTGTGTAATAAACGCGGTACCTATGTAATTACATTGTGTGCGCGCCATTTGTGTAGAAATGGCTCACTAAGCAACGGAGCAGGAAAAAAAAAGTCAGTCTGCGCAAGACGACGGGCGCGAGATACGCTGTCGCATGCAGGCAAGTCGTTACCGCACGCCGCCTCACACAGCGATACAACACTGCGTTATAGACGTTTTACCACGCGCTCGCGTCCCCCGCCCGGCCTCTGACTGATGGCGGTTCGCTGCCATATGGTGGATACAGGGATAGATTTTTTAGCGCGGCGATTACAAATTACTTATGTGTTACCGAAAAAAAAAAAAGTAGCGCCTTCTCACTTGACGCAGATTCCATATTGGGCATTCCGCACGCAAAAGCGGACTAAATCCGCAGCCAAATATTTGCATAGCTGCAGGTCAGACCTACATACGGCTCCGCTGCAGATTCCAGGCGCAATTTTTTTTTTTAGAGGCGGAACCAAAAATCCAGGCAGCGAATTCCCGACTCGCGGATATCCTGGTCGCGGACGCTCACCAGGTTTCGTACCGAAATCCAATCAAACTTGATACAGGATGACACTACAGCCGGGCTGAGGAGGTTCATGCCAAGAGTCAGCTGCAAGCCGGCAGGAAATGGCTGATAACAGGGAGAAATAGCGGCACAACCTAAGCGGACAACATAAGCAGCCGCACACATCACGTGACCCGTCCGCCGGGATCTCAGCAAGGTGCAAGCAGCGCAAATATCACTGCGGGAAAATCTATGTAGACAGACGGCGCACGAGCAACACTGTCTAGCAACCTATAGGCAAATTCATTGTTATATCGCGACATATTAGCGCAGCACATGGTAGCTATCGTGTAATTCCCATCGCTTACCCGCTGATGTCCGCAGGCCGCTGGTTACAAAGCAACCACGAGCAAGATGGCCGCGCGGAATTTTACACGCAGGACGGCCGGAACGCTCGGCGCATGCGTGAATCTACATCCGCCAATTGAGAGGAAGCTGTAACCGGAAGTTGTATGTGGCAAAACGGAAGAACACTCGGCGCCATGTTTGAATGGGGCATCTCTTGTAATATGTAAATTGATGTAGATTGTAAAAAAAAATGCAATTAGCAGATTGTTCTATTTTGCTTCTTTATAAGAGCTGTTTATTAAACAGAAGGCTGATTGATTTTTGCATGGAGGAATAAAAATAAGCGTAATAGACGTTTTTCATAGCAACCAATTAGAAACTATAAATGTAATTTTTAATGAACAGAATATGTGATTCTAAGCGTTTTTGCGATAGGCTTTATTAGCCTATTCTGTACATTTTTTCTTACAAAACCCCTCTTTTGCCGTACAGCTAGGTGGAAATGCGTCTTCACCAAGCTGTATAGCAGTAGAGGGCGCTCCATCCAGATGTGACTGCACCTTTCTCCATAGCACAGCTGCAGACACTCTTCTCTTCCGGTATTACAGTTTATTAATAAGTGTCTACTGTACATAATTCATTTTTAATAGCCCCGTGCCCCCTGTGTCCTGCCACCCCTGTGTTTTACTGCTCTCACCACTCGCGTGCTGCCATCCCTCGGCGCTGTGAAGGAGAAGTGTTCTATTTTGCAAAAGGCTTTCCCTTCACACCTGATGTGCTGACAGGGGCTCAGTGCATTGGGTGTGAACTACTATATGTCACAATCGATGCACTGAGCCTCAGTCAGCATATCGAGTCCGTCAGGGAGCGAGCGCTGTGAGGAGAGAAGCTGTCTGCAGAATCCAGGGACTTATCCTCCTCAGCACTGCTCGCTTCCCCCTAGATCCAATGTGGTTACAAGGGCTCAGTGCATTGGGTGTAAACTACTTTATGTCACAGTCTGATGCACTGAGCACCTGTCAGCTCATCAAGTCCGGTATGGAGCGAGTGCTGTGAGAAGAGAAGCCGTCTGCAGAATACAGTGACTTATCCTTCTCAGCACTGCTCGCTCCCCCTAGATCCAATGCACTGACAGGAGCTCAGTGCATCAGGTGTACACTACTATATGTCACAATCCGATGCACTGAGCCCCTGTCAGCGCATCTGGTCCGGTAAGCAGCAAGCACTGTGTGAAGAGAAGCCATCTGCAGAATAGGGCGACTTCTCCTTCCCAGCACTGCTCGCTTCCCCCGGATCCGATGCACTAACAGTGCGGGCAATCTATAATCATCAATGTTGCCTTAGGTTTGAAAATGTGCATTCAGTTCGCTAAGAAAGCCAAAGAAAAATGTTTATAGTCCTGGGTGGGCTAAAAGGTTGTGGCACAAGTATTGCGGTTTCCATCCTACGCCAGGCACAGCGCCATTTATTTCCTAGCAGCAGTACCCGGTATTGTAGCTTAGTCCAATTTACTTGAGCTGCTAAAAGACCATGTTACCAATGAGTATGACATGCAGACTGAGGAAGACGTCGTAGCACTTGTCTCCGCACTGCAGCTGGTGGTCATGCCAAGAGTTGTCCTACCACCACCGATCAAAATTGACGCCTTATCCTAAAAATGGGTCATAAATACCTAAATTCAAGAAAAGCCCTTTAAATGACATACAGCTGCCCTGTAGCTACCACTATGGGGAGTTTAGGAGTTCGCTGTGTACAGTTTCCATAGAGGTGGCTGCAAGTTAGAGTGCCTTCAAACTTGCGATCACGATATCGCTTTTTTTAACGCAACTGTCAATGGGACTTTCTAATGTTAAAAACACATCGTACAAATTTTTTGCTTTGCGATTTTTGTGCGATGCATTTTTAACATTAGAAAGTCCTATTGACATTTGCGTTAAAAACCGCAGCGACATCGCGATTGCAAGGGTGAAGGTAGCCTAAGGGCTTATTCAGTTGGGTGATTTTCATGTCCATATGCTGTCTGTGTTTGCACACAGACAGCACACTGATCTATTCAATGGGGCTATGCAGACATGCGAGTTTTTACTTGGATTGATGATCTGTGTAAAAAAAATTGCGGCATCTCCTATCGGGCAACGGTCAACCAATCAAGCCAATTAGAGTGCAAAAGACAAGATTTTAAAAAACCCACAAAAACCAGCGCACGGATGGCACATACAAGAGCATTCTATTCTTCATGGATCATTGCTAAGCGATGATGGAAAAAATTGGATTTTTTTTTTTTGCATGCAAGGAAAAAAAAATACGGATAACACTTGAGCAATTTTCACTCTATAAGTATCTCAATGCAGGGCATCTGAATATAAAAAGAAACAAAGCTCCAACCAATTTAAAGGGGTTTTCTGGGCTATTTTTTAATGATGACCTATCCTCAGGATAGGTCATCAATAGTTGATTGGCTGTTGTTCACTGCTTGGAACCCCGGCTGATCAGCTGTTCAGGCGCTCCCTGTCACCGGAAAAAATACAAAAGCAGATTACCGCCACCCAATAGTGACTAGCACTGGTAATTGTAGGCACAGATCACATTAAAATCAATCAAAGCTGTACTTGCACTTACCAGTGCCAGCCACTACTCAGGGATCGGCGCTACCTGCTTCAGCTCCATACCTTGTGTTTTCCTGGTAACAGCAGACGTCTGAGTAGCTGATTGGCTGGGATCAATAAAAATAGCCCGGAAAACCGCTTTAAAGATATACTGAGGAATTGACGTATTTGTTAGACCATAGGATGCACTCAGATTTAGGGCTTCTTCACATGAGCGTAAGTGCAAAACCACGCGCATTAGCGTGACTTTTTGCACAGTGAAGGTCGTGCTATCGTGCACGATTCTACTGTATTTTTTTGCGCTGCTGGGGACTGTTCAAATTGGCACGGGACAAACCCGCACCAGGATTAAAAAGGCTGTACAGACTTAATAAGTCCTCAGTGTGTTGATTTCCCAGCAGAACTGTGGTTTATTGAGCAATTGCACGGGTCGCCTATGGTGCTTTTGTTGCGTAAATGCACACCAAAATAGAGCAGATAGGGATGATCTAATTGAAAACAGTGGGTTCTATTCTCTGCATGTTGCACATACAAATATACTCATGTGAAGAAGCCCTTAGGCGGGAGAAAATAGGGCAGAAAAATATATGCTAATTAAACTTCCCTGGTGGTTTGAGGGAGCGGATTTAATGTCACTAAAAGTGCTTTGTGATTGTTCCCAGCAAGAGAAACCAAGTAATCTTGTAGATATGATACTTTTCAATGGCTAACAAAAAATACATGATGTTATAGGGAGCTTTCCAACCTACTTAGGGCTCTTCCTCAGGCATAATGGAACAGATCTAAAGACGCATTTATATAAATACATATACACATGATCACATGGGAGGGCAAAAAACATGGTGTGATTCATTTGCACTTAAAAGAAATTCCAGAACAGGATAAGAGGGCACAGACATGATGTGATTAATAGCATTTAGATAAATACCAGGGAGGGATGAGCAGAACAGTAAATACTTAATTAGTCAAGTGACAAGGGATGTGAAAGTTTTATGATCTCTAAATTGATGTTAGGGGGACACCACCAGGCCAACATGTTAGCCCTCTGCTCTGGGTTTCTCATATCTTATACTCTCCACTGATGTAGAACCCCCCCCATCCAAGATTCATACCGTTTTTGATAATATGAAAGGTGGTTATAAACTTATATTCCCAAATTCTTCTGTGACGTTGGAACTTGAAATGGCCTTTAAGTATAACTTTCATATGCTGTACCCGTGACTAGATAAATGCTTCGCCACAGGTAATTGTGTCTTTCTCTTTACATGACTAGAGTGCTTTCACATTGAACGATTATCGATCTTCCGAGCAAACAATGTCACAGTTTGCACACAAAGATAAATTAACTTTTTTTTTTTTTTAAATAGGATCGTTCAGTCGTTCGGTTGACTGACAGCGAATGAGAGCGACTGAATGATCAGTCTTTAAACCGAATGAGCCAACGATGATTTTTATGCTAGCATGAAATGTACGATCAGCAAACAAAGTCTCGATCATTGCTTGATTGTTGGCTGTGTTTACACTGAACAATTATTGCTAATTTTCACACGTTTAATTTGTTTTGAATGTCTGAAAGGTCTTAGGTTTTAGTGGCAAATGGGTTAATATTCTATTTACTAAGGACACTAGCAGTTATTACTATAGTCACCAAACTTCAGTGACCTATAATAATTCTGCTAGGTATAAATGAAACTTGCTACCAGGTTCGTGCCAAGTCTACCTAGTGGCATGTAATCAATGTAAAGCCAGGGGATGCCTCTGTTCACCACAGGGTATACTGAAGACACAATGTGCCAAACAACCTACCTGGGTCTTTAGTGGACAGGTCTTATCCATGGGGAGAGCAGGAATGCAAGTTTTTATAGGGGCCTCTCAATATATCTCCAGGCTTGGAGAGGGGGTAACAGATGTATGGCCAGGAGATTTCCCAGGCAGAGTATTAAGGGGGTGCTATAAGCCTTTCAGTTTGTAGGCACTCATCCACTCTGTCTGTGGGCCACCACTTCATTCCCAATCAGTACTTTGCAAGGGAAACAGATATGCCACTGCCTTAGAAAACTTCACACGGGACGGACTAGGCCACCTGACACTCCACAAGCCGCGGTAAATTCCACACCAAAATCCACAGGGTACCTGCCGATTTTGATGCAGAATTGAAAATGGCTTAAAAGCTACGAGGGACAATGACAGCTCAGCCATATATTCAGGACATCCTGCAGCCACATGTGTTCCTCTCATGGCAGCTTCCATGAGGCAGCAGGATAATGCTCGGCCGCAGACACAAGGGGGTCACAGGAATGTCTCCACAACATTGTCACACTTCTGTGGCTGCCCGGTCATCAGATTTATCACCAATAACACATGTATGGGACCATCTGGGACACCGACTTTGACAGCCCATGGGTTTACACGATGTAGAAGCTCAGTTACAGCAAATATAAAGAAATCTATGCAGCAGAATACCATATGGAACCTGTATGCCTCCATTCCTGCCTGTATCACATTTTTTATCCAGGCTAGAGAAAGTACAACAGGGTTCTAGAGCCTTCATGCCCACCTGTATCACATCTTCAATCCAAGCTAGAGGCGGCCCAACAGGGTACTAGAGCCTCCATGCCCACCTGTATCACATCTTCAATCCAAGCTAAAGGTGGCCCAACAGGGTACTAGTGCCTCCATGCCCACCCGTATCACATCTTATAGCCAAGCCGGAGGTGGATCACCAGGGTACTAGAGCCTCCATGCCCACCTGTATCACATCATCAGGGTACTAGAGCATCCATGCTCTCCGATACCATCTTGTATCCAAGCTAGAGGTGGATCAGCAGGGTATTAGAGCCTCCATGCCCACCTGTATCACATCAGCAGGGTACTAGAGCATCCATGCTCTCCGATACCATCTTGTATCCAAGCTAGAGGCGGTACAACAGGGTACTAGAGCCTCCATGCCCACCTGTATCACATCTTCAATCCAAGCTAAAGGCGGCCCAACAGGGTACTAGTGCCTCCATGCCCACCCGTATCACATCTTATATCCAAGCTAGAGGTGGATCAGCAGGGTACTAGAGCCTCCATGCCCACCTGTATCACATCAGCAGGGTACTAGAGCATCCATGCTCTCTGATACCATCTTGTATCCAAGCTAGAGGCGGTATAACAGGGTACTAGAGCCTCCATGCCCACCTGTATCACATCTTGTATCCAAGGCCAATCTGGGAATGTTGTGAGGTAAAAGAAATGTGGGAGTGATTGTAGATTAACAGTAGAGCTTATTCTCTGCCCCTCCGGCTATTACACGCCAAGTCCCCTGGAGCCTCGTGGTGATGGATGTCAGAAGGCAGATTAAAAGGTTAGTTGTTAGAAGCCAGGGCAGAGAGATGAAGTGGCAGATTTTCAGTGCAGAGAACCCCTCCTAACCCATCAAACCGACAGCAGCAAGGCAACAAAACTGAAGACTCTAATCAATCAGTGGAGAGAGGGCCCCCCTTGATGCACATCCCCTCCCCTCACCCAGCTGACCGAGAAAACTACAGCTGACCAAACTGGACACAACAGGGAGATCAGAACTCTCCCAGAAGGGGACTGCCTAGCCTGAAAACCAGAGCAGATTGCAGTTTGAACAGGCAAGTGACGTTACTACTAACTCGTTCGCACTCGTGCAGCCCATTTATACGAGGGACTGCTCATAAGTCTTTGGCTTTGTGGTTTTTTTTGTTTCTATGGTAATGAATGTTACATCACATGAAAGCCTTGTGTGTCTAATACACGTTTTCAAAATGTTGTGTTTGTAGCTTATGGCAACAGTGATCTAGGCACGCGGGAAAACAAAATGGCGGAGTCACAGCAAATGAGAGCAGAGGAGTGATAAAAATTCTTGTTTCTGCAAGAAAAGTCCGCAAAGGATATTCATGGTGATATGTTGCATACATTGGGGGATCAATGCCCTTCATATTCTACAGTTAAGAACTGGGTGGGCAAATTTAAACTGGGTCACTTCAGCGCCAATGATGCGAATTGTCCTGGACGACCGAGAGAGGTTGTTGTTCTGGAGATCGTCACTGCTGTGCACAACCTAATACTGGAGAATCGGCGAATTTCAGCTAAAGGAATAGCAGTAGAGATGAGCGAGCACCAAAATGCTCGGGTGCTCGTTGCTCGAGTCGAACTTTCCGCGATGCTCGAGGGTTCGTTTCGAGTAACGAACCCCATTGAAGTCAATGGGCGACTCGAGCATTTTTGTATATCGCCGATGCTCGCTAAGGTTTTCACTTGTGAAAATCTGGGAAATTCACGAAAGTGATGGGAACGACACAGAAACGGATAGGGCAGGCGATGGGCAACATGTTGGCCGCCTTTCAGGTTCCCAGGTCCCACTATTCAGCCACAATAGCGGCAAGAGTGGGCCCCCCCCCTAACAATTTTTACTTTGGACAAACCCTCATTAGTAAGCCACACCTTAGCTAAGCACCACACTACCTCCAACAAAGCACAATAACTGCCTGCATGACACTCTGCTGCCACTTCTCCTGGGTTACATGCTGCCCAACCCCCCCCCCCCCGCACGACCCTGCATCCACAGCGCACACCAAAGTGTCCCTGCACAGCCTTCAGCTGCCCTCATGCCACACGCTGGCCTCATAGCCACATCACCCTCATGTCTATTTATAAGTGCGCCTGTCATGAGGAGGAACCGGAGGCACACACTGCAGAGGGTTGGCAGGGCCAGGCAGCGACCCTCTTTAAAAGGGGCGGGGCGATAGCCCACAATGCTGTACAGAAGCAATGAGACATCCAATCCTGTGCCACCTCCGTCAGGAGCTGCAAACGTGGGCATAGCAATGGGGAATCCATGTGCCACACACAGTATTCATTCTGTCAAGGTGTCGCATAGCTCAATCCACACTGCAAGGGGAAAGCCGTCAGCGCTCTGCCCTCTACCCAAGTCAGTCAGTGTCTTTGTGCCAGACAGGTCAAACACCGCGATGGGAACTAAGTTTGCACCAACAGCATAGGGGGGTCCTAGGAAGCCCAAGACATGAACAAAAAATTGATCTGAGCGGCCAAACATGGCAGACTTGCACCGCGCCCACGACATAGGCCTCGGCCCACAGCTTCAGCAATCGTAGGCAGGAAGCGGACTTTCACTGCACCCAGGACATAGGCCTCTGCACAAACCCTCAGCAATCGTGGGCCTACAGCGGACTCCTATGCTAGCGTAGCTGTGCACGTCTCATTAGCACTGTATTGCTCCTGTAGTTTGTCCCAATGCAGTGCCCCGGATAGTAGAGCTAACGTCAGATTAAATACAGGTGGGCTTCGGCCCACACTGCATGCCCCAGTCAGACCAGGGTTTTTTATAAATAGTCACAGGCAAGTACAACTCCGCAATGGGAATTCCGTGTGCATCCACAGCATGGGTGGCTCCCTGGAACCCACCGGCGGTACATTAATATATCCCATTGCAGTGCCCTGGACAGCAGAGCTAACGTCCGATTAAATGCAGGTGGGCTTCGGCCCACACTGCATGCCCCAGTCAGACTGGGGTTTTTTATAAGTAGACACAGGCAGGTACAACTCCCTATTGTGAAGTTCGTGTGGACCGACAGCATGGGAGGGTCCCAGGAAGCCACCGGTGGTACATAAATAAATCCCATTGCATTGCCCAGCACAGCTGAGGTAACGTCAGATTAAATACAGGTGGGCTTCGGCCCACATTGCATGCCCCAACCTGACCTGGGTTTTTAATACATAGACACAGGCAGGTACAAATCCCCTATGTGAAGTCCCTGTGGACCCACAGCATGGGTGGCTCCCTGGAACCCACTGGCGGTACATAAATATATCCCATTGCAGTGCCCAGCACAGCTGAGGTAACGTCAGATTTAATGCAGGTGGGCTTCGGCCCACACTGCATGCCCCAGTCAGTCTGGGGTTCTTTATAAGTAGACACATGCAGTTACAACTCCGTGTGGACCGACAGCATGGGAGGGTCCCAGGAAGCCACCGGCGGTACATAAATAAATCCCATTGCATTGCCCAGCACAGCTGAGGTAACGTCAGATTAAATGCAGGTGGGCTTCGGCCCACACTGCATGCCCCAACCTGACCGGGGTTTTTAATACATAGACACAGGCAGGTACAAATCCCCTATGTGAAGTACCTGTGGACCCACAGCATGGGTGGCTCCCTGGAACCCACTGGCGGTACATAAATATATCCCATTGCAGTGCCCAGCACAGCTGAGGTAACGTCAGATTTAATGCAGGTGGGCTTCGGCCCACACTGCATGCCCCAGTCAGACTGGGTTCTTTATAAGTAGACACATGCAGTTACAACTCCGTGTGGACCGACAGCATGGGAGGGTCCCAGAAAGCCACCGGCGGTACATAAATATATCCCATTGCAGTGCCCTGGACAGCAGAGCTAACGTCAGATTAAATGCAGGAGGGCTTCGGCCAAGAATGTTTTCATAGTTGGAGGAGGAGGACGGGAAAGTTTTTGAGGCAGTACGTGTCCTGTCCCCGTGTCCGTGGTTATATGCACCTTCCCAGTGACCGCGTCGCTGAAAAGTTGTCGCGCCTATGGAACCTACTAGCGTGGCCTCGCCACCATCATGTCTTTGGGAAGCCTCCGTTTCCTCTACCCTGTAACAATGCAGTAGCAGCAGTATAGGCAGAGCCGAGAATTAGTAACATTTCAGCGGTAAGAGTATGCACAAACCCCTGTAACATTTCATTGGCAGCAGTGAGGACAGACCCCACTAACATTTCATTTGCAGCAGTATACACAGACCCCAGTAACATTTCAGTAGTATCAGTATAGACAGACCCCAGTAACAGTAACGTAGAAGCAGTATGGACAAAGCAGCAGATTCACATTTCCCTGGCAGCAGTGTAGGGAGAGCACAGTATTGGTAAGATTTCAGTAGTAGCAGTATAGACAGACCCCAGTAACAGTAACGTAGAAGCAGTAGAGACAAAGCAGCAGATTCACATTTCCCTGGCAGCAGTGTAGGGAGAGCATAGTATTGGTACGATTTCAGTAGTAGGAGTATAGTCAGGCCCCAGCAACAGTAACGTAGAAGCCGTAGGGACAAAGCAGCAGATTCACATTTCCCTGGCAGCAGTGTAGGGAGAGCACAGTATTGGTAAGATTTCAGCAGTAGGAGTATAGTCAGGCCCCAGCAACAGCAACGTAGAAGCAGTAGGGACAAAGCAGCAGATTCACATTTCCCTGGCAGCAGTGTAGGGAGAGCACAGCATTTGTAACATTTCAGTAGTAGGAGTATAGACAGGCCCAACAACAGTAACGTAGAAGCAGTAGAGACAAAGCAGCAGATTCACATTTCCCTGGCAGCAGTGTAGGGAGAGCGTAGTATTGGTAAGATTTCAGTAGTAGGAGTATAGACAGGCCCCAGCAACAGTAACGTAGAAGCAGTATGGGCAGAGCCCACTATTATCTGTTATAGCAGTATAGACCTGCCCCAGTAACATTTCCGCTGAAGCATTATGGGCAGAGCCCAGTATTAGTAAAATTACAGTAGTAACAGTATACACCAACCAAGGTAACATTTCAGGAGCAGACGTAGCGGCAGACCGAAGTAACATTTCTGTTGCTGAAGTATAGTCAGACCCCTGTAGCATTACTGTGGCAGAAGTATAGGTAGTCAGAACAGAGTTACATTTCTGTAGCAAATGTGTAGGCCAACCCCAGACACAGTGGTGTACCATGAGTGCAGGCGAAGCCCATAAAAATTACTTGGATTACATTGTAGGCGAGGGCCCAAAAAATTGTTGTACCGACAGTACAAATGTACCCCAGAAAAATTGCCCATGCCCAACCCAGAGGGCAGGTGAAACCCATTAATCGCTTAGCGTACTGTGGCTTAATTTTTAACTAGGCGTGGAGGCAGCCCAGTCTAAAAAACAATAGGTTCAGGTGGAAATTTCAATGCTTTAATGAGAATTGAAACAGATAAATATTATTTAGAAAAGTTATATGAGCATTTTGGCCACAGAAAAATTGCCCATTCGTGGTGATTACGAGAGGTTTCAGGAGGAGGAGCCGGAGGAGGAGGACGAATACCATACACAGATTGACAAAGTTCTGTCCGCTGGTGGAGAGGAGAAGTCTGGTGAAATCCAGGCTTTGTTCATCTTTATGAGTGTAAGCCTGTCGGCACTGTCAGTTGACAGCCGGGTACGCTTGTCCGTGATGATTCCCCCAGCTGCACTAAACACCCTCTTTGACAAGACGCTAGCCGCAGGGCACGCCAACACCTCCAGGGAATACAGCGCAAGTTCGGGCCACGTGTCCAGCTTTGACACCCAGTAGTTGTACGGAGCAGAGGCGTCACGGAGGACGGTGGTACGATTGGCTGCGTACTCCCTCACCATCTTCTTACAGTGCTCCCGCCGACTCAGCCTGGACTGGGGAGGTGTGAGACAGTCTTGCTGGGGAGCCATAAAGCTGGCAAAGGCCTTGGAGAATGTTCCCCTGCCTGCGCTGAACATGCTGCCTGATCTCCGCGCCTCCCCTTCTACGTGGCCCTCGGAACTGCGCCTTCTGCCACTAGCGCTGTCAGATGGGAAGTTTACCATCAGTTTGTCCACCAGGGCCCTGTGGTATTGCATCACTCTCAAACCCCTTTCCTCTTCGGGAATGAGAGTGGAAAGGTTCTCCTTATACCGTGGGTCAAGCAGTGTGTACACCCAGTAATCCGTAGTGGCCAGAATGCGTCTAACACGAGGGTCACGAGAAAGGCATGCTAACATAAAGTCAGCCATGTGTGCCAGGGTACCTGGACGCAACATATGGCTGTCCTCACTAGGACGATCACTGTGAGTATCCTCCTCCTCCTCAGGCCATACCCGCTGAATGGAGGAGAGGCAAGCTGCATGGGCACCCTCTGCAGTGGGCCCAGCTGTCTCTTCCTCCTCAGGCTCCTCCCCCCACCCTCCTCCTCCACGCGCTGAGATATAGACATGAGGGTGCTCTGACTATCCAGCGACATACTGTCTTTTCCCGCCTCCGTTTCCGCCCGCAAAGCATCAGCCTTTATGCTTTGCAGGGAACTTCTCAAGAGGCATAGCAGGGGAATGGTGACGCTAATGATTGCAGCATCACCGCTCACCATCAGGGTGGACTCCTCAAAGTTTCCAAGGACCTGGCAGATATCTGCCATCCAGGCCCACTCCTCTGTAAAGAATTGAGGAGGCTGACTCCCACTTTGCCGCCCATGTTGGAGTTGGTATTCCACTATAGTGCTACGCTGCTCATGCAGCCGGGACAACATGTGAAGCGTAGAGTTCCACCGTGTGGGCACGTCACAAAGCAGTCGGTGCACTGGCAGATTAAACCGATGTTGCAGGGTGCGCAGGGTGGCAGTGTCCGTGTTGGACTTGCAGAAATGTGCGCTGACCCGGCGCACCTTGCCGAGGAGGTCTGACAAGTGTGGGTAGCCTTTCAGAAACTGCTGAACCACCAAATTAAAGACGTGGGCCAGGCATGGCACGTGCGTGAGGCTGCCGAGCCGCCACCAGGTTACGGCCGTTGTCACACACGACCATGTCCGGTTGGAGGCTCAGTGGCGAAAGACAGCGGTCGGTCTGCTCTGTCAGACCGTGCAACAGTTCGTGGGCCATGTGTCTCTTCTCTCCTAAGCTGAGTAGCTTCAGCACGGCCTGCTGACGCTTGCCCACCGCTGTGCTGCCGCGTCGTGCGACACCGACTGCTGGCGCCGTGCTGCTGCTGACAGGTCTTGATTGCGAGGTAGAGGTTGCATTGGAGGAGGAGGAGGAGGAGGAGGAGGAAGGTTTAGTGGAGGTGGCATACACCGTCGCAGATACCAGCACTGATCTGGGGCCCGCAATTCTGGGGGTGGGTAGTACATGAGCGGTCCCAGCCTCCAGAAAATTCACCCAATTAGCTGTCAGGGAGATATAGTGGCCCTGCCCGCCTGTGCTTGTCCACGTGTCTGTTGTTAAGTGGACCTTGGCAGTAACCGAGTTGGTGAGGGCGCGTACAATGTTGTGTGAGACGTGGTCGTGCAGGGCTGGGACGGCACACCGTGAAAAATAGTGGCGACTGGGAACTAAGTAGCGCGAGGCTGCCGCCGCCATCATGTTTTTGAACGCCCCAGTTTCCACCAGCCTGTAGGGGAGCATCTCCAGGCTGATCAATTTGGCTATGTGGACATTTAAAGCTTGAGCGTGTGGGTGCGTGGCGGCGTATTTGCGCTTTCGCTCCAACGATTCTCTTAGCGACAGCTGGACGCTGCGTTGAGAGACATTGCTGGATGGGGCCGAGGACAGTGGAGGTGAGGGTGTGGGTCCAGGCCTGGAGACGGTCGTGCCTGTGTCCTGAGAGGGCGGTTGGATCTCAGTGGCAGGTTGGGGCCCAGGGGGAGAGGCCGTGGCGCAAGCTGGAGGCGGTGAACGGCCTTCGTCCCACCTTGTGGGGTGTTTGGCCATCATATGCCTGCGCATGCTGGTGGTGGTGGCTCCCGGGCTGATCTTGGCGCGACAAAGGTTGCACACCACTGTTCGTCGGTCGTCCGCCGTCTCAGTGAACAACTGCGACACCTTAGAGCACCTTGGCCTCTGCACGGTGGCTTGGCGCGAGGGGGTGCTTTGGGAAACAGCTGGTGGATTATTCGCTCGTGCCCTGCCTCTACCCCTGGCCACCCCACTGCCTCTTCCAACCTGTCCTGCGTCTGCAATTGTCTCCCCCTCTGAAGACCTGTCCTCAGTTGGCTTATCACACCAAGTGGGGTCAGTCATCTCATCGTCCAGCGGCTCTTCCTCCGAATCCTGTGCGCTCCTCCCTCGGACTTACTGCCCTTACTACTACCTCACTGATAGACAACTATGTCTCATCATCCTCCTCACCCACTGAAAGCTCTTGAGACAGTTGCTTAAAGTCCCCAGCCTCATCCCACGGACCCCGGGAACTTTCCAAAGGTTGGGCATCGGTCACGACAAACTCCTCCGGTGGGAGAGGAACCATTGCTGCCCATTCTGGGCAGGGGCCCGAGAACAGTTCCTGGGAGTCTGCCTGCTCCTCAGAATGTGTCAATTTCATGGAGTGAGGAGGCTGGGAGGAAGGAGGAGCAGCAGCCAGAGGATTCAGAGTTGCAGCTGTGGACAGCGTAGAAGACTGGGTGGTCGATAGATTGCTGGATGCACTTTCTGCCATCCACGACAGGACCTGCTCACACTGCTCAGTTTTTAATAAAGGTCTACCACGTTGACCCAAAAATTGCGCTATGAAGCTGGGGACCCCAGAAACTGTCCTCTCTCCTACTCCTGCAGCAGCCGGCTGCAATTCACCTGGACCAGGAACTCACCTATGCCCACACCCTCACTTGGAACTCCGCGTCCTCGACCGCGACCGCGTCCACGTCCTCTGCCCCTGCCCCTGCCCCTACCCCTACCCCTACCCCTCAGCATGCTGGATTAAGAATCGAGCAGAGACAGAGCGGTGTAAAAATGTTTGTGAATTATTGCTGCGCAGTTGCTGGCTGCCAGCGGTGATATAACACTAAATGAAGCCAGAGATAAAGTATAAGGAAGGATGCAAGCAGGACTAGCAGTGCACTATGTAGTTGACATTCACCTCCAGTCCCACAGGCCACGCAGTTATGCGCACTGGGTTACTAGCAGACGTACAAACGGATACCTTTTTTAAAATTTGTATTTTCCAATGCAATGGACCGTGTATTGGACTCTCCCTCTATGGCTGTCTGGCACCGTACACTGCGCCAGCAGCTGTCTGATAACTGAGAGCGGAGAAAAATATGAGTGCTTTTTAAACGTGCACTTGGATGCAGAGAGTGCTTACGTAACGCTAACTGCCCCCAGCAAAAAATGACACGGAAGGCTGAACTGAGACCTGAGGTACTACAACTCCCAGCAACCATGGAGTTAAATGCACAGGTAGACAGGATTCCACACTACCACTGTCCCTGCCTCACCAATACTGCCCCTACACTACTTCGTACAGACTGCAGCCTGAGAACGCTATAGCTGTAATGGGGCTGCATGCCTGATATAGCAAAAAAAAAGAAAAAAAGCTAAACTACTCCCAGCACCCACAACAGTAGTGCACTAGGTGAGCTGTGGCCCTAAGAAGGACCGTTGGGGTTCTTGTAGACGCTAACACTCTCCCTAAACCAGCAACAACAGCAGCAGCACTGTCCCTCATCTATCTTTGCGTGTGTCTGTGGAGAGCCGCGGGCGGGGCAGATTTAAATACTCGGGGGTCACTTGATCTCGCCAGCCACTCACTGCAGGGGGGTGGGATAGGGCTGGACCGTCACAGGAGGAAGTTGTAATGCCTTCCCTGTCTTTCTATTGGCCAGAAAAGCGCGCAAATTTCACAGGGAAGGACATGTAATGGAGTCGAGTATCGTGTGGTGCTCGCCTCGAGTAACGAGCAGCTCGAACACCCTAATGCTCGAACGAGTGCGCTCGCTCATCTCTAAATAGCAGACATCATGGGGATTTCTCGTGAACGTGCTTGTGTCATTATCCATGAACATTTGAACATGAAGAAGCCATCTACAAAGTGGGTCCCCAAATGTTTGACAACAGATCAGAAAAGCATGCGAGTGAAAACTTCCCGGTCCATTTGTCAGCGTTTCCGGACTGATAAGAACTTCCTGGATCGACTGGTCACTATGGATGAGACCTGGATTTATTTGTATGACCCTGAAACCAAGGAGCAGTCCTTTTTGCAAGGCTTACAGAACTTGGAATACCGATGTAAGAAGTGTGCTGACATCAGTGGAGAGTATGTGGAATAAATGTAAAGTTTCATCTTCCTATCTTGATTCTTTCAGGGTAAAGCCAAAGACTTATCAGCAGCCCCTCGTACAGGCAGATACATTGTTGGCTCATTCAAATAAATAGTTCGGTCTCTCTTATTCATAAACAACCAAACGTGAAAGATTGCTGTTTAGACCGAGCAATAAATGGATGAACCAAAAGTGATTTAGTTGTTGGCTCACTTTTAGACCGAATGATTGTTCACTTTTGGTTGTTTGAACGATATCGTTCTGTCTAGAAGCACCTTTAGAGCCTGTGCGATGCACAAAACCTGCATGAATATAAAATCCATTCACAAGAGAGATTAAAAAAAAAAAAAAATTAAATATCACAGCACATTCCATCTTTGGGTGTTCCCTTAGAACACCTTGCCCATTGTTTTCAATGGGCCCTAAAAGCCATGGCATGACACTTGCATGCTGTGTGAGGTTCCCCCAATGAAATCAATGTCATACACTTGTGGTCTTAATATGCCTGCGAGGATCACAATTTCACAGAATTATGCAATTGTTAATCAAAAACGCTTTGCATAAATGTGAAAGACGCACACTGGCAGGCACGATATTGCGTTTGAACGTAGCCTTACAGTTGGAAGAATATTGTATATCACTTATGCCCGCAAAACTAGACTCTTGAAAGCAATCATTTCTACCAGTTCCCAAAGTAGATTTAAAGTAAGAACAAACAAGATTTGAAAAAGGTCTTTATTATGCGCTTTGTTACCCTCCCTACGAACAGTTCAACCTATGCATTTTCCTGGTCATATAAATGTATCAGTCACAGGACAATGTTGTGGGGTGTAAAAAAGTGCAAAAATAGAAAAGTTTTTTTTCTCCAAGTGATGACAGTACAGTAAGAGCAGTGCATTACATAGAATACGATTAGGAAGAGTGAAAAACAGTGTAACATTTCGGTTTTACTTAATATGCAAACATGTCTGCAGGAAAGTGAAATATGGAAGAAACATCGGTAGCATAAAAGTGAAGAATAAGTCTACTTCCCACCAATGTTTGGGTTCTTATTAAAGATGAGCGAGTATACTCGCTAAGGCACATTACTCGAGCGAGTAGTGCCTTAGCCGAGTATCTCCCCGCTTGTCTCTAAAGATTCAGGGGCCGCCGCGGGTGACAGGTGACAAGTGAGATCTCCCCTCCGTTCCTCCCCGCTCACCCCGCCGCCGGCCCCGAATCTTTAGAGACGAGCGGGCAGGTACTCTGCTAAGGCACTACTCGCTCGAGTAATGTGCCTTAGCGAGTATACTCACTCACCTCTAGTTCTGATCCTTCTCCCTTAGGGCTTATGCAGACGGGCATATATCAGTCGGGTTTTCACGCCTGGACGACATACACTGTCCCTCTGCAAGGATAAGAGGTGGGACAGGACGGGAGCAGTGCACCAAGCTCCCCCCCCCCCCCACCGTTTGCAATGGAAGGGGCGTACCCAAGTTCTGCCCCTCCCATTGCAAAAAGTGACGAGGGGCGGAGAGGGGGCAGGAACTCCATGTACTAGCTCCCATCCCATCTCCTTCCCTTGCAGAAAGGGGCAGCGCATATTGGCCGAGTGTGAAAACTTGACCAATATACGCCTGTCTTAACAAGCCCTTATGCCTATAATTTCACTTCCTATAATGATAAAAGTGGTTTACAATATATTTTTCTAATTTTCAGAATATTAATTGTTCTTCACGGTTGACTTTAAAGTTTAGAAATTATGCAATTGTAACAAGACCGTGCCAGGACAAATCGTAAGTGACAGGAATAATTTTCAAGTATATGATTAGTGCAATTTCTTAGTCACATAACTGTTAATCTCTGATTACATGAAGATCAGGTTAGTTTCAGATTACAGTTATTAGTAGACAATATGTTTTTGTGGCCTTGAAGCTCCTCTTCAGTGCCTGAGAAGATGGTTGCCCTGTATACCAAGGCGGTGGACAGCAGCTCCACCGTTCATCTCAGCCACTTGCCGGTCACTTAAGGTCTTGGTTTTCTATAGAAGCTGGAGCTTCTTCATTTCTTCTTTGACTTTTTCTACATGCTCTGGTTTAAAACTTGAGGTCAGCGGTAGTCTTGGTGGTCCAAGGTCAATTCCAGAAACCACAGACATGATGTTTTTAAATTCTGGTAAACCCCAGCCTTCAAAGAAATGGAAAATAGGTGGGTTATTCTGGCAGACATCTTTATTCCACCCCCCAATCAACTTTAGTTTGTATCCACTTATTCCACAATGAGGGCCCACAAATCCACACAATGTCAACATATAAAAAGGTACTTCTACATGGTCTGATAGTTGCCCAGATTAAAAAATAAGTGTGCTCAAATGAGCAATTTGGGAGAGACTCAGCCTATGAATGCAGATAAGGCCTGAGGGCTCTTATCTGCATTCAGCTCCTTTGTTCTTCAACGGGTAACAATGCTATCAGCACTACCCGCGGAGAACTCAGCGTGCGGTCCTGGTAATTTTTAGGTTGACCTGAATTTAACGATCAGCTAGCAGTGCATGAAGAGTGCACGATGGCCGCAATGATTATCGCTCAAACAATTGCTTTTTAGCAATGGGCCGTGTAAATGGGCCTTAATGCTACATACTAAGGGTGCGTTCACACAAACGTATATTGGCTCGGTTTTCACGTCGAGCTGATATACGTTGTCCTCGTGTGCGGCGGAAGGATGGAAGAGCCAGGAGCAGGAACTGAGCTCCCGCCCCCTCTCTGCCTCCTCTCCACCCCTCTGCACTATTTGCAATGAAAGGAGGTGGGGCGGGGCTAAGTTCTGCAAATTAGCCCCGCCCCTCCCCATTGCAAATAGCGCAGATGGGCGGAGAGGAGGCAGAGGGGGCGGGGGCTCAGTTTCTGCTCCTGGCTCTTCCATCCTCTCCCCCCTGCACATGAGGACGACGTATATCGGCTCGGCATGAAAACAGAGCAGATATACGTTCGTGGGAATGCACCCTAATACACAATGTGCATCAGGTAGTCAGAGAAGTGGTGCACCCATATTTCTTTTCCAGGCCTGAAGGGTCATTTTAATCAATTCCTTCCACACCAGTTGAGAACGCGTTGTATTCTAGGCACGGTCAGGGGTCCTTCATAGAAATATGCAGACAAATCCATCACTTTATACCTTTTAAATTTATAATTAAAAATAAAAATCATGACATACCCTGTGCGAAAACAAATTTCACAAACTTTTGTAGTCTGAGCTGAAATACAGAAAAAACACATGAAATAATTAGCAATATTGCAACAAAATGCCAAATATTAAATTGTATATCCTGGACCCTCTGAAGCTAACATTTCTGTGACATCACCAAGGTAATTAAAAACGCCATTTCTTTTTCTTATCCCTTGGCCCAGCAGCCTGGCATAACAGTGCATACCTTTTTTTGGCAGCCCAAAAATAACTACAGTGTGGGCCACAGAAAAGTAGCCCTGCACCACATTTTTATATACGGTCTAAAAGAAAAATCTGTGGCCATTGCAACTAATCACAGCACAGCTTTTATTTTACCTTTGTATAATAAATGAAAGTTGTGCTGCGATTGATTGCTATGGTGGGCCACAAAGACAGGGGTTTTTTTTCTAGGCAATTTACATAAGAGTATGGGTGCCAACTACCTTCCCATGGCCGACCCCATCGAGTCCAAACTCCTTTTGTAGGCGATCTCAGCAGTCCTTCACATCCTCCCACAATCCGCATTGCAGCATTTAGTCGTAAAATTAACATTCTTAGTTAATCATGACTGCCCCCCCCCCAGACATTAATGATGCATTGATCAATAATTGCTTTATTGAGGTTCTAATCCTGGACAAGGGCAGTTATTTAATACCATGAACTTTGGGCTCCTTTTAGCTCCTGCTGTAGCCCATTTTCACGTGAGCGCTGACGGCACGTCAACAATATGCCTGTATTATACTTGCATGAAGAACAGGCCTTAGAGAAGCGGACGGGAGATAACCATTTGCGCTTCCATATTTACTATTCAGGATTTAGTCATAAGAAGCTTATACTTGTGGCTGCTCTAGCTTATGATAAAAGCCCAAATTACATAAGAGTCATTTTCTGATGCATTTTCTTTAACATACCTCAATCTTCCTGGCTTCTTCCAGGTTTCCTTCTGCAAATGCAGTCAGGATCTTATTGGTGGTTGCACCCAAGTAGTTGTATGTGCTGTTGGAAAAAAAAAAAAAAAAAAAAAAAATTGTTATACCTATTTATATAAACACACACGGGGGAGGAGAGGGGGGAAAAAAAAAAAAAAAAAAAAATCAGGCACATATTGCATAGTCACGTGTGGGATGACCACCTCTCCATTCTGTGTGTGGCTGCCTTGCTTGGGACCCCTTCCCATCATAAATGTGTAAAATAACCTGTAGATATGCCAATGTTGGAGAAGGGAATACTTCTTTAAATGTGTATTCTGGGACGTTTACCCATCCTCAGGATAACGTTATCAATAGTTCATTGTGGGGAGGGGGTGGGTCTGCCACTTGGGATCTCTGCCGATCAGCTGATTGTCCGTGCCGCTCTCAGCGCAGTGGTCCTCATGTCGTTATTGGTGATGAGGGCCAAAAGTGTAATAGACTGCTTCACCCTTATTAAAATCAATGGGACCATTGCCTCCTATTAAACGTCTGGCTCCTAATTGCAGGCAGAGCCAGAAAAGCAATAGGAAGCATTTCTCCCATTGACAACTGACAATGACGTCCAGCACGCTGCACTGACAACGGGCCAACCGATCAACTATTGATGGCATATTTGAGGATAGGTCATCAATAATAATAGTCCTAGGATACCCATTGTAAGGAAGTGAACTCTCCCTCTATCTTGAGGCTTTTAAATTTAAAGGTGACCTCTAAGTGCAGAAGTAGGTAAGAGTGCATTAAAGAGCCTCTTACAGTGAAGCACATCACTGTACATTGTATACGCCTTCAGAACCTCAGCAGAGCCAAGAGAGGTGATGCAATTGGACTGCAAGTACAGTTTATCCAGAGCAAGTACATAGTATAATTTGACATACTGCGAATTTATGTTTTTCCTGTGGATTTCACGCAGAAGTTTCCTGCACAATGTGGATGAGATTTAAAAAAATAAATAAAAATTAAATGACATCCACACAACTTGTGCTGTAAAATCTGCCAATTTAATGCAGCATTTTCGACGTGTAGCAAGACGCCCATACAAACTAGGCAAAACTGCTGAATCCAATGGTTTTAGTGGGATTGGGTGGTGCTTTCCCTAATCCTTAACCCTTGTCAATCTAATTTGTATTTAGATTTTCCTACGAGGCCTCCTCTTTCTGCCGTTGTACAATGGCGCCATCTGCTGGCTAAAGCCAGTACTGCATGAGGTGACACATCGGATAGGCTCCGACAGCAGAGAGGCTGGCAATATACAGTAAGAGAAGCCCAACGGACGTCTTCCAACATCGGAGCTGTACAGCCTGAAATCCTAATGTCTTAAGGTGTCAGAAAGTGGATTGGAAAGGGTTATTCCTGTGGAAGATAATCCACTTCCAGAGGAGTCTTGCAGCTCACTGGAAGAGAAGAACCCCCCCCCCCCCCAAAAAAAAAACCCCACTGCTGTGTGCGACTATACACCAATGCTCTCCAATGAATGTATCTAGATTAGAAGGATAAATGCATGACTGAAGCAGTTTGGCCTTACCTGCCCACAGCTCCATGAGACCCAAATACCAAGGCCCCCAAAAGTTGCTGCAATAGAGATAAAAAAATATAAATAAATGGTTTAACTCC
This sequence comes from Eleutherodactylus coqui, assembly GCF_035609145.1. NCBI lineage: Eukaryota > Metazoa > Chordata > Amphibia > Anura > Eleutherodactylidae > Eleutherodactylus > Eleutherodactylus coqui. The sequence continues at coordinate 275,086,469 of NC_089839.1, read as the reverse complement.
TGCTGACTCTCTTTTCCATCACAATGTCCACCGTTAGGGCTCTTTCATGAGAGTGTATATCGGCCCACTGTTTTCACGGCCGGCATACGCTACGATCTGATGCATTGGATTAATAAATCACATGGCCATATTCCCTCAATGTAAAAGCCTCCTGTCGGGCTAATATAGCACCGGGCGCTTTTACGTTGAGCCCAAAAGATAGTCCTGGAACTTCCTTTCGGGCCGGAATGTGTCAGCTGCTGCATTACCTCCTATGGGAGCCAGTGACACTGGCTGGAGAAGGGAGGTGGGAGGGAGATTAGCAGCCTAACTGCTAAACTCCCTCCCGGTTCTCTCCTTTGGCTGATTTTAGTGGGAGGGTTGGGAAGGGGTGGAGCCAAGCACCGCTCCCACCTTCTCCCATTGCTGGCTGCAGACAAGGGGCGGGAGCTTAGCTGCACCCCACCCCCTCTCATTGCAAACAGCCAGAGGGGAGGAGAGAGGAGGTGAGCCAGCAAGGGGGAGGGAATGGGCAATGGCACGGCGTCCTCGGCGTATATGCGCCGGGGCCCATACCATCTAAACGTTAGATTTGTGCATCCGCTCACGAGTTTTTACTCCTCAGATCGTAACGTATATCAGGCGGCTGTGAAACCTGTGGCTGATATACGCTCGTGTGAAAGAGCCCTTACACTAAGGGTAGCTTGCCTCATCCACGCCGTATAGAAAGTCATGTTCTGCATGTTCATGGATGCACACACCGAACTCCAGAAGGTTGACGTCCGTATACTTCACTCCACGGAACGACGGGATTTGAGCTTTCATCTTACTAGCTAGATCACTCACCCCGACTGTAGGAGACAGAATATGCATTACTAGTGCTCCATTGTGAAATCATTCTTCTGGCATGTTGTAAGGAGAGCAGATGAACAAAGCATGTCAATCAGTCTTGGTAAGAGTATAATTACACTCATTATTACCTTGTATCACTAATCGTTATTTGGTTCCAGAAGCTTCCATAACTACATCTTACTACGCATGTGAGATCTACCTGTAACCCTGTACACCCTGCTGTGAGAAGACTGAATGAGTTGCACTAGTGCTCCATTCACCTTCAATGGGACTGCCGCAGCAGCAGGCACAGTAGGACACGGGAGCCCCGTTTGGGATCTAAAGTGGTCTCTTATGGATAGGGGATAACTTTCAATTGTGGATCAACCCCTTTGAGACAATGCTTAGTCTCCACACTATGCTTGCCAACCAACGATGGCTGTATTTTTTGTGTGCTTGCATAGAACACACAATGAGCTAGTTTGTTGGCTGATCGTGGACATATTTACACGGTCCGATGATCAGGCCAATGCCTGTTCAGGTGAACGTTCTTGCCCAATCACATACGGTAGCGTGTAAAAGGCTCTTAAGCTGCACACCATTTACACAGCGACATGTGTCCATAGTTTGATTAAATCCTGCTCACTTTTAGGACCCAAAAATATAAATTCATAAAAATTAACTTTTAATAAATATTGCTTAAAAACCTTACGGACACACAAACAAAAAAAATCCACTATCCGGTAGGGGGATCTGAAATCATACAGTAACACTTCAAGATCAGTATCGATCTTGGACGTTTTCTTTATTATGTCTTTTACGTCCAAAAGATAGCTCTTTTTTGGGGGGGGGGGTTTCTTGGTTTTAATGTTCCAAAAAAACCTATGCATTTTTTCCCGAACCTGAACATGATGTCGTAATCAGCCAGAATCTACATGCAACTCATCTAGTCCAATGTATAATAGACACGAGATGTTTTTATGTACAGAATAGACCTTGTAATTTCCCTACGCGTTTCGCCCACTGCGTGGGCTCCTCAGGGGCTCAAGTATCTCCTGGGATGATTCCCTGGAGAAAGGTTATCAGTCATCAACTGAGTATAGAAAATGGTTTATAGATTAGGACTATAATCCATTAGAGGCAATGAGTAAGTATAGGTAAGGTACTGTATTGAATTAGCACCCCACTATGAGGAGTGATCGCTGCAGTAATTCCTCCTAAGCTGATATGCGGTACTTGATAGCCTAATAATATTCCCTAGAGGAACAGTGCCCAGTTATCACTTAGAGTGATGTCTTGGTCAATACCCAGATAGTCTGCGCACTAAAAAAAGTTCCCCAGGTAATGCATCGCTGTCTATTAGATCCTTTTGATAGCTTTTGAGTATATCAAAACTCACCTACTAATAGTATAGCTCCCACTAAATAGGGTTTTTCTGCAGTCAGGCAAATTCTCAGCCTAGTGAAGAGTTATAAGATTTCCCCCCCCCCCCCTATCAGGATCAGATAAAGCAGAATGAAATCATAAAATAAATAGAACAAGCGGCGGTATGACAGTCCTGCAGCCTTACGCTCTTCAGTCTTTCCTAATTCTTGCCTCTTATTTCTTCCTAATTAATGTCACAAAGAAATAAGAGGCAGATAGAAGTGAACAGTAAGGCTACAAGAGGGTATGTAATATAGGCCATCAATAGTAGATCAGTGGAGGTCTGTTACCTGGGACCTCTGCAGATCAGCTGTTCTCTGGGCTGGTGCCATCATGAACAGAGTCTATTTTTTTTGCAGGAAACAGATAGCTCCGTTCTCTCTGCAGTGGCCAGGCACGGTATTACGTGCAAAGCTCCCATTGATGTGAATGGTCTGTAATACCAAGCTGGACCACTGCTGTAGGAATAGAGCTGTCTGCCTCCTCCAGAAATCAGCTTAATGCACGAGAGCAGAAACCCAGAGAACAGCTGATCTATGGGTGTTCCGGGCAGCAGATCCCCACTGATCACTATTGAGGACTTTTCCTATGGATAAGCCATGAATAGTTTGCAAATAAGACAACCTCTTAAAGGATATGTCCAGGTTTTCAACCATTTATAAAGTATTCCCTAAAATTCTCAGGCGAGACATACTCACATGTTACACCAGTGAGGTGCGGAATGTGATAATAATAGAATGGAAGACCTGGAGCAGCAGAAGCAACTTCTTTGAGGTACAAAACTAAAGCATCTGTGGGACAGAAATGTGAGATTAGTGACAGGAGTGTTCTATAAGAAATAAAAGTGCAAATTAAAGGGGCTATACTGTTGGATAATCCTGGTGCATATTGGCATGCGGACATCAGAAAGGGATTGAGGGGTGTTATTGGGGTAGGAAGCAAAGTAGAAGCTTTATCGTCTACTGAATTCAGCGAGTAAACTTGAAGCTTTTATAATGTTGGATATTGATTTCAGCTTCAGTCAATAACAAGTTTACTAACTACTGACCCACCATTATCTGTGACCACCCCTCTAATACTCAAAGGATAAATAGTCATATCTCTTCCTAGTACCTGGAGTTGAAGGTTTGATGAATGAAGGGCTTACAGCAGATATGGCGTCGGCTCCACAGGAAGCAGCATGAGCAGCCTGATAAAACATCATAACTTTAGTTGTTCTTCATCATTGATTGCAAACAGCCTGTGACATCCCTTACACCAGTGATCCTGAACTCCAGTCCTCAGGGACCGCCAACAGGTCATGTTTTCAGGATATCCTATGGTACGAACACCTGTGGTAATGTCTATAATTACATCACCTGTGCAACACTGAGGAAATCCTGAAGACCTGACCTGTTGGGGGTCCCCGAGGACTGGAGTTGGGGGAACACTGCCATACACAGATTGACTGCAGCCTGTAAACAAAGACCAGGCACAGGGAACAGAGTAGCGGTCCCGAGGATGCAGGGAGCCAGGAGAGGCAAGTATCAGGACAGTTATTTTGTTGCATGGGGAACAATTTTAAAGAATAACCGCACTGTCGTCAAAAACTTTTGACATGTCAGAAACATGTACAAAAGAAAACTAAAAAACTTTTGATCATTAGGGGTCCTGCTACAGAAACCACCACTGATCGCTAGACGGGGCTGCAGTGCTCACCCGAGTGCTGTGCCTCTTAGCTCCTTCCAGAAGCTGAAGACTGGCTCAGGTGTATAGATGCCAGGAAGAGCCAAAAAAGGTACAGCGTTCAAGTGATCGCTGCAGCCCCTTGTTCTAATGAGCAGCAGGGGTTTGACGAAAGTGCAGTTACTCTTTAAGAACACACACGTCTCGGACAACCCCTTTAACCCCTTAAGAACCAGGTTGTTTTGTTCCTTAAGGACCAGACACTTTTTTAGGGATTTTACCCATGTGGCGGTTTTACTGCTCCATTTTTTTTCCTTTAGCTACCAAAATTATTTTTGCTGCGTTTTGTTTTTCCGTGACATATAGGGCAATTTTTAAAATATCTTTTTCACTGACTTTTTCCCGTTTTTTAGTTTTATTGGGGGTAAAATGCTAAAAAAAAAAAAAAAATTTTTTTTTAACATTTATAGTTTTTTTAAATTTTTATATTTACACTAAAATAAAATATGGGAATGGGTTCCTCTATTTGTTTCGGACATTTTGATATATAGTATGTATTGTTTAGGTTTACAGGGCGCATACGGCGACGGTTTTTGTTGGCGTCTGCTTTGTGTTATTCTCTTTCTTTTGTATGTATTGTTGTTTTACTTATTTATGTAATTGTGTTTTTTTACTATGTCCCCCATGACGTCATATAAGACCTCTGGGGGACATTCATTTTTTTTTTTTTTTTTTACTTTGACACTTTCCCACTATAGCTAAAGCGTCCATAGGATCCCCAGTTACAGGGGAAAGCAACCCCTCTAGTGACATTAGTCACCTGCAGAGCTGCCAGGGTGTAGTCTGACCCTCCAGCTCTGCAGTAGCAGGGAATCCCAGGAGGTCATATGACCCCCCCCCCCCCCCCCCCTCCCGAGGCTTCCGTAGTGAAAGTAAATGTTACTTTCCGTTTCCCCATTGAGCACTGTATAACGGGGAAGCAGAAGGCAGGAAGGGTTAAAAAACCCTCCTGCTCCGGGTTATCAGCTGTCATTAACAGCTGATAACCTGCTCCTGCCTCTGACTGATTGCAGAGGCAGGAAACTTAGAGCACCGCAGTGACACACACACACACACACACACACACTTTCTAGCAGAGAGGTCTGGTATAAAATTAAAGAAAATAAATGTGTACTCATTTTTCCCCCCTCAAACTCCAAGGATGCTGAGTGGTTCCCATAGCTTCTGGGTGTTGGTCCGGTAGAAGTCAGGCGACTGTTGCAGCCAGATGGCATCATCAGTAACTGTGGCATCAGTGCTCACATCCTGGGTGCCATGATGCCAGGAGTTTGGGATGGTGAAGCTGTGGCCTCCGATAGGCTAAAGCAGTCATTTGACTTCTGCCACTTGTACACCCAGAAGCCATAGCTGTGGGAACCACTCAGCTGCATCCTGTGTGATACAAAGGAGAGGTAAGTAATACTTCCCCTCCCACCCCCCTATCCATTTCTAGTGGCTAGAAACTATTTATTGTTATGGACAAGAACCTTTAACCCTTTAAGGACCAGGCTGTTTTGTACCTTAAGGACTAGACATTTTAGAGATTTTACCCATGTGGTGGTTTTACTGCCCTATTTCTTCCCTTTACCCACAAAAATAATTTTCACTGACTTTGTTTTTTTGTTTTATTGGGGTAAAAAAAAGCTAGAAAATGATTAACATTTCCACTTTATTTTAGCATAAATTTACTACATTAAAGAAAGAAAAAAAAAGGATGGGAACAGGTGCCTCATTTTGTTTTGCATGTTTTGATATATATATGTAGCCCGGGACCAGGCACTGTATATTTACAGTGCCTGGTCCTAAATGGGTTAAGGCCGCCAATACACGAGTTCTGTTAATGCTTCTGCAATAATGCTAAATGCCAGGCTGCACCAGCGGGCAATTTGGAAAACCCAAGTCTACTGGGGTCAGAAATATATATGAAGTTATTACAAAAACCACATATCAAACACACACCAAATCCTTTGAGTCCTCCAGGCTCAGACAGCCAACATGTATAACCACATTGTCCATCCTAGAAAAGAGGCAAATAAGTCAGTGAGCATGCACAACATACTGCATATACTTGGAACGTATGGGTTCTTGTCCCAAAATACAATATAAGGTAGCTTTTACATGCAGCTGATTTTCTGCGGATTCTGATGCAGATTTTAATGCAAATATGCAGCAGATTTCACGCTTTCAAATGAATGGATGAAATCTGCTGCAGATCTGCACCAAAAATGTGCACAGTAAATCAGCTACATGTGAATCTACCCCAAATAATGCTTGTAGAGTATAGACTTAAATCCATCAAGTGATGAAGTCACTTGCGTCACATGATTTTTTATTTTTTAAAACAACCTTTTTGGTCCTCGACAAGCAAAGATGGCAGTACCGCTTCTGACTGCCTGATGCACATTGTGCATTGGTAGTTAAGACATCAGCAGATGCTGTTTTTTTTTTTTTTTATATATTCTTTATTTATTATAAGAAGCATAATATTATCAACAATTGCAATGAAACATGCATCGAATATGATGTACGGTCATAGTTGAACAGCATAAATGAACAAGTTTAATAATTTTTCATTTTGTTTTAATAACACTGAAATTATATAGGGTAGAGAGGGAGAAGGTAAGAGGGGTAGGGGGGGGGGGGGGGGGGGATGAGTAGATGTAAGTGCATCCTGAAATCACCAGTGGTTATGAGATTAGAAGTAATGCATATCTGAGCAATTGAGAGTTACCTGTCAGGTGATTCCAACTTGCGTTATGCGGCCAGCGGATCAAATTGTGTTATGCTTACCAGAAGGTAGATTCTTTACCGTTGAGATATTATTCAGACAAATGGATTAAGTCCCTGTCCAGGGGCCCCAAGTTTTCTCAAATTGGTTATGGGTTCTATTAGCCCAACTTGACAGTTCTTCGAATCTGCGGATTTCATTCACCTTGGACAGCCACTGTGCAAATGTAGGAGCTTGAGGTTGTCGCCAGAGTAATGGTATAAGAGATTTAGCGGCTGCTAGAAGGTGGGTGGTCAGATCATATTTGGAAGGTCTGAAAATTGCTGATGGCCTCGCTAGAAAGATTTGTTCTGGGAGGAGGATAAAGGACCTATTTGTTATTTCTTGGATTTTAGTTTCTATCTGGTCCCAGAAGGGTCTTATTTGTGGGCAGGACCACCAGATATGCACCAGAGAACCTATATGTTTGCTACAACGCCAGCATTTGTTTGAATTTGAGAGCTTGTAGGCAAATAGCCATTCTGGGGATTTATACCAGCGTGTTAGGAGCTTGTAATGATTTTCTTGTAGTCTGATGCATCTGGAGTGTCCTTGAGCGCTTCCTAAAATAGACTTTACCTCCTTGTCTGATAGGCGTATTTTAAGATCAGTTTCCCAGGACCCAATAAACGCGGGTCTGGATATCTCGCGGTGATCTATGAACTTCCTTTTAAGGATTGACAGTTTTCTACCGTGGGTGAGTCTGGCTGCAGCGACTCTCTCAAATTCGGTAGGCGGCCGAGAGGATGAGAATGTTTTATTGAAGTAATCTAGTGTTTTTGTTAGGTGAAGGGTTTGAAGGCGGTTAAGAGGTGGATGGTGGACTAATGCTAGGAGTTTTTCAATGAGCTGGGGATTTTTAGTGGTCCGATGATACCACAAATCGTTTATGGTAAGTTTGCCTAGGAGAGACCATAGTTTTTCTGTATGTTTGTCCAGTTTTATGTTTAGTAGCTCCGGGACAAGTGTCAAAGGTAGTATAGGAGAGGGGCGAGGGGCCAGCTCTCCTTGAAACGAGTCCCAGATTTCACACGCGCCGCTTATGAGGGGGTCAGTTGAAGCTTTCCTGTAAATTTTCCTAGAGGGACACCATAAGTCTTTGAGAAGGGTTGAACCATATGTTGCTTGCGCTAGTGAGCTCACAATAGCGTTTTTTGAGGGGTTGACTAGTTCAAGCCATCTGCTGAGCTGAGTGGCCTTGTAATAATGTTCTATGTCGGGAAGGCCTATGCCTCCCTTCTCTCTTCTCAGTGTAAGTAATTTGTGTGATAAGCGGGGGCGTTTACCATTCCAGAGAAATCTGGAGAAAATGGTCTTAATACACTTGAAGAAAGAGGCTGACAGGCGAATAGGGATCATTTGTAGTTTATATAAGATTTTTGGTACGATGTACGTTTGGATCAAGTTTTTCCTACCAAACCAGGTGAGGAATGGCAAATTGTATGATTTTAGAAGTGCTGCTACCTCATCTAGGAGGGGGGCGAAATTCTTGTTATATAGGTTTTCAAGATTTTTTGTAATGTGTATTCCTAAGTAATCTATATGGGATTTAGCCCAACCAAAGGGGGAGGATGTCTGCAGTTTACTTACCATTGACGAGGAGAGTGAAATATTTAGTATGGTGGATTTTGAAGTATTCACTTTAAAATTTGAGACTGAGCCATAGACTTGTAATATGTCATTTATTTTACTAAGGCTTTTTTCAGGGTTGGTTATGGTGAATAGTATGTCGTCTGCAAATGCCAAAGTTTTTATTTGATGATGGTTCAGTTTTATACCTTGTACCTCATCGCTCTGTCTTACCATCTGAAGTAGGATTTCAATTGAAAGGATAAAAAGAGTAGGGGAAAGGGGGCAGCCCTGTCTTGTTCCATTTGAAATTGTGAAAGGTAAAGAATATATGTCGTTCGCTTTTATTTTCGCATGGGGGCTCGAATACAAAGAGAAGATGGCATGAGTTAGGGCAGGGGGGAAATTAAATTTGTCTAATACAGCCCGCATGAAATCCCAATTTACCCTATCAAATGCTTTTTCAGCATCTATTCCTAGCAGTGCCAGGGGTATTTTTTTTGTTCTGGGCATATCTAATTATGTGAAGGAGACGTGTTGAATTGTCTTTACCTTCTCGGCCTGTCACGAACCCAGATTGTTCCTCGTTTATCAGACTTGATATTACTGTGTTGATTCTTTTGGAAAGTAATTTAGCCCATATTTTGACGTCTAAATTTAGGAGCGAAATAGGGCGGTAGCTACTACATAAAAGAGGGTCCTTCCCTTCCTTGTGTATAAGAGAGACAAAGGCCTCTTGAGCCTGTCTTGGCAATTGCGCTCCTCTTAGTAAGGCGTTGAAAGAGGATACTAACTGGGGTAGTATTATATCTTGAAACTTTTTATAATACGCCAAAGGGAATCCGTCAGGACCTGGGCTTTTATGTTGTGCAAAGCTATTTAAAACATTTGTAAGTTCGTCAAGAGTTATTGGTTTTGTTAAGTTAGAGGAATCTTCAGCTTTCAGACTTGGTAGGTCTAATGGAGAGAGTATATCTTTAATTTTTTCCTTTTTGTCCTCTGATTCTTGGTTATCTGTTTTATTTAAGTTGTACAGCTCTGAGTAGAACTCACGGAAGGTCTGGGCTATTTTTTTTGGACAATTGTGCAGATTTCCTGCTCGATCTGTGATGAGGGGGATATGAGTTTTACTCCTGGCTTTCTTTATCAAGGAAGTCATAAGTCTACCTCCTTTATTGCCATGTGCGTATAGATGATGTTTGAAATAAAGTACTGATTTTGCAAACTTATTATTCAAGATATCTTTCAACTTTTCTCTAAGTTCTGTTAATTTTGGTTGGGCTTCTTGAGCTTTTTTTTGCTTTGCTATCTGCTCGAGGGAGGAGATTTGCAAGAGTAGGTCATCTATTTCTTTCTGGTTGCGTTTTTTTTTGGGATGCTCCTAGAGCTATGAATGTGCCTCTGATAACTGCCTTATGAGTCTCCCATATCAAAGGTTGCTTTTCTGGAGTCTGGGCATTTTCCTTAAAAAAGAATTCTAAATTTTTAGCTATTGTTTCGGCTATTTCCTGGTTCTCTAAAAGAGATTCATTCAATCTCCAAGACCAGCTTTTATGAAATGAGCTCGGTTTGACGAGGGAGACTGTTACAGGGGCATGATCAGAGATTGTTATATTACCTATTTTTGGGTTCTTTATTTGGTGTAATAGGGAGGAGGTGACAAAGATGTAGTCTATTCTTTGGTGGGATTTGTGGACTTGGGAGTAAAATGAATAGTCTTTGACTGTTGGGTTGAGAGTTCTCCAAACGTCTATAACCTGTAGTTCCTGAAGTGTACCAAGCAACCTCTTTCTCGCCTTCTGAGGTATCTGTGATTTTCCCGAGGATGAGTCGAGAGAAGGGTTAATAGTTAGGTTGAGGTCAGCTCCTATTATTATTTTGCCCTCCGCAAACAATTTAAGTTTATTTAAGGCTTCTAAAAGCCACGGAATTTGGCCTTGGTTGGGGGCGTAAAGGTTTGCTAGGGTGTATGTTTCTGAATGTATTTTGCCCTTTAGGAAGAGCATTCTTCCCTCTGTATCAGAGAGTGTATTTTCAAGAATAAATGGTACAGATTGATGGAGCGCTATGGCAACTCCTTTTGAGGCGCTTGAGGGATGGTTGTTAAAGTGCCATTTATCGAAAGGTCTTCTGGGGAATTTTGGGGAATTTTCACCTTTAATGTGTGTCTCCTGGAGGAAAATTATTGACGAATTTAATTTTTTAAGAAGCCACGTTATCCTGCTTCTTTTTTGGGGTGCATTTATCCCCTTAGCATTTAGGGTAGTAATTACAAACTCTTCCGCCATTTGCGGTCGAGGTGTATATTTGCGTGCTATCGTAGAGTTTACCAGAGGTGATCAGTTGCACAGATTAAAGGACGTAGGATAGGTTCCGGTTAGTAGGAAAGTGGGAGGGAGGGAGGAAGGTACAAAAAGTGAACGAAAACTAGCAAAAGGTCCTGGGACTAAGTCCTGGGAAAAGTGTTAATTCTTCTCAAGCCCGCAAAAAGAGGATGCAAGTCTGAGAATAGAATGTATTGTGGGAATAATGTGCCCCACTCAAAGCAGTGGGATTATGTTATCAAATTTCAATTTTTCTTAACATAAAAAACTCTAATATAACTCTGTCTGTCAATGAGAATGCGACGTCTGACAAGTCTTGCCAAACAGCCAACAAGTCTGATGTGTGAGCGGCAGGCGATCGCCCCACCCCGCGCCCCCCAGGAGGGGAGGCAGGGGGGGGGGGGGGGGGGGGGGAGGGAAGAGAGCAGCCACACCAGATGACAAGGAAGAAAACAATACGTCAATCAAACGCCCATTGCCCAGCCACCCAGGGCGGCCGAGGGGCCACACCCACCACGGGAGACAAGGTGCCCCCAGCGCAGGCCCAACCCCCCCGCCCCCCCGGGAAGCAGAGCAACAAGCGAGACCACCAAGTGATCTGAACACAACTGCCACCCACATGCCCGCAAGCGCCATGTGTCTACGGCGCCAGAGAGGGCGCTGCGGGAGACAGTTCAATCTAAAACAGGTGATGAGTCACTGTGGTACTTAGCAGAGGAACCAATTTCCCACCACGGCTGCGTCTTCACTTCAATAAGTAAGTCCAACTCCTTGCGCAAGCAGGTCGAAGATATCTTCTGCTGTGGGGTGACATCTTTGAAAGCAAGCGGAAAAAGGGGGGAGAATAAAAAAAAGGGGGGGGTAACGAAGGTGAGATGAAGAGCAGAAAGAGTTAGTTAGGATCTCCCGATCCTCCGCTGGTGGGACAACCTTCGGCCGCCAGGCCAAACCTGAACAGGTCCTCATGCTGATCTATCAAACTCTGGTGTCGCGTGGACGTCTATCCATCCTGCAGCTTGGGAGTCTCCAAGAGCCGAGACTGCTGAAAATCGAGTCTTGCTCTGGATCTTCTGTTCTTAGGTGACTTAGAGCGGGAGACCTCCTTCCATGGGGTTTGTTTCTCTAATTTTTTGGCGCCCTCTTTTTCCCCCAGAGGCATCCATGAGGGTATCTGTATTGGTGCGGTATCTAGAGCACTCCAAGCTCTTTCCAGATCTGCTGGAGTATGAATAGTAATACGTTTGCCGTCTTTTTGAATTGCCAAGCCAAAGGGGAAGAGCCATGAATATTTCAAATTTTTAGCTCTGAGAATCTCGAGGAGGGGTTTCATTTGCCTTCTCTTTGCTAGGGTGGAAGGGGCCAAATCTTGGTAGAGTTGGATGATGGCGTCTTGGTACTGTACCTCATCTCTATCTCTAGAGGCTGTTAGTATTGCTTGTGTGTCGACAAAAGAAAGCAAGCCACAGATTATATCCCTGGGGGGATCGCCAGATTTCGGCTTGGGTCTAAGAGTTCTATGAATTCTCTCAATTGTGATCTGCCTGGCGCGCTCTTCGCCCAATAGGTCAGTGAATATAGTTGCTGCCATACTTCTTAAGGCCTCAGGGAGAACAGACTCTGGAATGTTCTTGAATCTAATGTTCCGTCTGCGACTTCTGTTTTCTTGGTCCTCAATGAGGACCAAAGCTCTATCTATCTGGTCTCTCTGTGTGTCTACTTGGTCAGTTAGATCGTTCGACTGTGCAATAAGATCAGTGCAGGTGTTCTCCAGATCCTCTACTCTGTTACCGATTTGGTGGATTTCTGTTTTTATTTCAGTCAGTTCTTTTAGGATAGGTTGGAGCGCTTGTGTCAGAGCCTTTTTAAGAAAGTTCTTGGTTATACCTGATCTATGAGCACTGCTTAAATCTGTATCGTCTTCGCTGTCTGAGTCTGATGCAGAGCCGTTCTCGTCTTCTGCTACTGGTGGAGGGTTTTTCTTAGAAGTACTCGCAGGGGAATGGGCGCTCTTCCTCTTTAAAAAGCGCTGCAGGTCAGGTTGGTTTTTAGATAACGTCTGCTGACTGGAGGCGGATATCGCTTTTTCTTTCGCCGTCTTGACCATCTTGCAAATAGTTAAGAGCTAAAGCCTTTACGTGGGGCACAAATTTGGAGCGTGTTTTACAGCATCGGTATTCTGTAGTCTCCCTTTTTTTTTTTTTTTTGGGAGAGTATTTTGTTATGTTATTCTTTCCTGCAAGGGTGTGAGGCAGGAGGTGGGAGCTGGCGAACTTAGGTGGTGGTGGGGGACGTGGGTCACCGCTGTTGGGTTAAGAGAGTCTGTGCAGACCAAAGCAGAGAGCAGGGGAAAGCTGTATACGCTGGGAGTTGCACTCCCTATGCTTACTGCTGCTTAGATGATCGTTTTGGCTCTCAGCCAAAGGTCTGCTTGGTCTGTCGGTGGATGTTAACTCTTCCCAGGAAAGGCACTCGCCTCCTTTATCAATATGGAGAGAGGAGCAGGGACTTCTATCACTTTAGGTACTTATGGGTGACTGTCCCAGATGTTTCTATGCGGGGTGTATATGCAGGCTTACCGCTCGGCTCCGGAGTCCTCCGCTATACCGGGACCTTCCGGTCCTTCTTGTCTGCCTCTTCTAGCACCGCCGCAGCGTGCAGCAGCACGGGGAAGAGTTACTGGAAAGAGGGGTACTCCGGATGCTTCAGGCCGAGTGCGGCCCGCTCGCGCTCTTTTGCGGCCGAAAATTTAGTCCCCGGCTCCGGCCGGATATGTAGGCCTCACCTGCCGCGTCTTATTTAACTCACAGCGGAGTCTCCGTTTCGGTCCCGCTTCTTCCTCCAACACCGGGAGGACTTCTTCCTAGCAGAGGAGCCTTGGGTGAGTGGAGAAGGTGCTTAAAAACACCCGTTTTGGTAGATCTCCAACGAGCTCGCTCACAGTGCGACTTCCCGCTCCAGAGGTTAGGCCACGCCCCCAGCAGATGCTGTTTTGACCGGCCAATGCTGCTTCATGGACAACACTGGCCAATCAAAGCAGGCGTCTTAGACTAATGTATACTAATCACAGTGTACATCAGGTAGTCAGAAGTGGTGTGACCATCTGTCTGTCGCTTTAAATAAGTGGTTCACATCAGACCTGCAGCAATAAATGTTACAGCACATGAAAAAGTTTCAGTGTTCATGTATCTACAGTGCAATGTGTCTTTTCTATGGCTCCACACTTGGTCCATGTTACTCACTTCCCTCTGGCATGCTTCACCCATTCCTCAGCAAGTCTCTTTCTCTCCTGGACACTCAGAGACATCCCTTCTCCTGTTGTCCCATTGACTATAGAACATGGAAAACACAGAACACTCGGTCAAAAAAATAAAATTATATAACACACTTCAAAAAGTCAAACTTACAGAAAATAAAAATATCTGAAGAGCTTTTGTCATCTCAGTTGTGCTGTCAGGAAAATATACAACACAACTATCACCCTATAGGGGAATTTAAAGTGGATGTCATGTTAGCAGTTAGACTGAAATGTGTGCAAAACATTAATCAATGTTTTTTTCTTTCAAGTATCAGGGTCTTAATTTATAAAGCCACGCCCCCCTGCATGGCTCATCTTCATTCCCCCCTGGGGTGCGTCATCATGTCCAGTACACTTGAGTCCTGATGTCCAGGCTCTGTGCAGATGGAAGACACTCTGCTCTCATGTATCCAAAGGCTTCTAGCTTATAGACGGAACCTCTATCCAGGAGGGGCAGAAGATCGGCAGTGCCGAGGGGCATGGCCAGAATTATGAAGACACTAATTGGCATTTTTAAGAAAGGAAAAATATAAAAAAATTTTCAAAGTGACCAAACCCTTTAAGGGAACCAGTCAACACAAATATGCTGTCCTATGAAGTAGTGTCAGGGAACACCGATTGTAGGGTTGCCATGCTTGCCAACCATTTTAACTTTGCAGTCCAGTTTGTGAGATTTTCCCACCAAAGTGGAGGGATTTTGCAACATTTCTGGGTTGGCGGACTTAACATGTCCCAGATTTGGTGTTCTAAAATTATGTGAAAGTGGCAAAAGGATAATTTATTGCAGAAAACTGCCCCCTTGAAGGAAGGCTCTAAGACCAATTTGGGCCGCTTCCGACTTGGATTCAAGATGTGATACAGGCAGGCATGGAGGCATACAGGTTCCATATGATATCTTGCAGCATATAGCTCCACTTTTGCTATACCTGAGCGCATACACTGTTCATTTTATAAAGAGTCACATGATGCGGGTCACAGCATTTCCCACCGCTCGGCCTCCTTAATATTGAACGGAAACCAGCAACAAGTGTTCAATTTCTCTACAGTGCCACCCACAGGGGAAATGAAGCATTACTCTGTGCACTTTCAAGTTAGTGGGCAGTTCATGCAGTACACTGACTTGCCTAGTCCTCCAGAGCAGGGACCACCAACAGGTCATGTTTTCAGGATATCCTATAGTACGAACACCTGAGGCATTTACAAGAATTACATCACCTCTGCAATACTGAGGAAATCCTAAGAACATGACCTGTTGGTGGTCCCTGAGGACTGGAGTTGGGGGAACACTGCTCCAGAGTAAGAGACACTCTTTGTAGCCACTCCGGAATTGAATTCCCTATAGATTTAAAAATTCTCCTTGTGTATGAAATTTGTTACACGCTTCATTAGTGAATTGGGCAATAAGTTATATTTGTAAAAACTCACCAAATATATTCTTAACCTTCTGCTTATCGACCAAGTAATCTACATATTGTTGTACGATGCAGATATTGACAGCGCTAGGAATAAAATATATATAAAAATATTACCAAATACATCCAATCCAATATATTTTTCAGCTAAGCATAATGAGGTTTGATAATTTAGGCATACGTTAGCAGGTTAAAGGTTGTCACCCCATACAAGTGTCCTACGGTCTGTTATTTTACAGCAGGGAACCCCTTTCTACAGAGTTGGAGAAACCCCTGCATCCTATGAGATTACAGCAGTTTGGCAGTTGGCCAGTGAAGATTTGGTGTTGGCACCCAGGAGCATTCCTAGCCAAAAGGATTGTCCATTTATGTCTGGATGATATTGTATCTGCATGGCCTCCTGACTCTTCCCTGACAGATAGAAAGACGGATCGGGCATGCTAAAGGTCAGACTCCCGTTCTTTTATTCTTCCTGGAGATAAGCAGCCTCCAGAGATGCCTGACTGCAGCTTTCACCACAGTCGCAATGTAAAACACATGAATGCTCGGCCTGAACTGAACATTCATGTCTAGGAGGAAGCTGGAAGAAATAGCTGGCTCACAAGCCAGAACAGGCAGTCTGCCGAGAAGGCTGCAACCCAGGAAGGGGAAATTTCCACAATCAAACACGTGTTAATGTATCCTTAAGGCGCTTTTACACGAGACAATTATTCAAGAAAAGAAACTACCATTCGTTTTCGCTAATTTGAATTTTTTTTTTTGTTTATCAGTGTAAACGCAGCCAATGAATGAACAAAGAATGATAAATCATTCTCTTTCTACAGGCATAAAAGTAATAGTTGGCTCCTTCACCAATTAATCAGTTTGAATACCGACCGTTCAGTTGTTCTCAGTCATTTATATAGCGAATGTGAACGACTTCTTGTTTGAACGAGCCAACGAAGTATCTGTCTGTATTAAAGAAAACCTCTGGCACAGAAGAGGTATTGTTCCATCTCCCTTATTTGCATATTACCCAGGAGGAGCATGAATGGCCTTACAAGTCTCCTCACTAACTTTCTAGGTGCTCTCCCTAAGGAGAAAAGGTAGCGTTCCTGACCCATGTCTGTATAAACAGGATGTACGCGTGAACTCGCACATCATTCAAACCACAGGTCAGCGGGTGTAAATGGACCTTGCACAGAACTAGTACTGCTACTTGTAGGCTTGGACAAAACACCTTTGAATGGGATGCTTACCTGTTCGGAGTCATTGGTGTGAAGGTGGCAGCTACAAGGCCCTTCAGCCTCTTTCCTTCATACGCCATTATTCTATTAAGGAAAAAATATATATATATAGTAATTAATATATACATACACTAAAAACAATGATCCTTAAGGGGGTTGTCCCACGGCAGCAAGTGGGTCTATACACTTCTGTATGGCCATATTAATGCACATTAATTATGAGCCATACAGAAGTTATAAGAAGTTTTTCACTTACCTGCTCCGTTGCTAGCGTCCTCGTTTCCATGGAGCCGACTAATTTTCGGCGTCTAATGGCCAAATTAGCCGCGCTTGCGCAGTCCGGGTCTTCTTTTATGAATGGAGTCGCTCGTGCCGGAGAGCGGCTCCGTGTAGCTCCGCCCCGTCACGTGCCGATTCCAGCCAATCAGGAGGCTGGAATCGGCAATGGACCGCACAGAAGCCCTGCGGTCCACCGAGAGAGAAGATCCCGGCGGCCATCTTCAGCAGGTAAGTAAGAAGTCACCGGAGCGCAGGGATTCAGGTAAGCGCTGTGCGGTTTGTTTTTTTTTAAAGTCCCTGCATCGGGGTTGTCTCGCGCCGAACGGGGGATTCTCACCACAGAGTTTACACCTTCAATGAGAAGGATGACTTTCCCAAGTCCATAGTGAGTCTGCAAGTGACAGGTGAGGTGTATTTTCCACAGCGGTGAATACATCCCATGTGGACTTCCTTGAAAGTAAAGTACATACACACAATGCTGCTGTAAAACACATTTTCACCATTTGCTGGTCAAAACTCTTGCATCAGCAGCTAGAAGTGGTTACACCCCCGTCTGCCTACTGACAGGTATGTGACAAACAGGTCTACTTGTAGCACTGGGGAGTTTAAAGGGGCTGTACCGGTTTACAAAGATAGGGTTTCCTTCTAAAACCAGCACTGCCGCCTCCCCCAATCTACCGGTTGGGTCTACTATTGCTGCTCAGCTCTATTCACTTCAATGGGTCTGAACTCAATACTAGCTCTAACCTTGGACAGGTGAGGTGCTAAGCATTTTTTTTTCTTTTTCAACCTAGTTAATGACTTTGATGAGTAACCAGCCTGCATACAAAGAAAATGTCTGAGAACAGACGTTAGTGATCCGTGGATCTTACATTCCGTTCCAGTTCAGTTGTTGGATTAAACTACACAGTGTCTTAAAAAAAAAAAAAAAATTTGTATATCTGTATTATATCTAGCTTGTTACCTGCGACCTCGTCTGTATTTTTTAAGTTGAAATAGTACAAGGAATGTAACTGCACTATGCTATGTCAGCACAGTTCTGTACACTACATTTTTGGTCTTGCCATCTTCTGCTAGGATATAAAGGTTTTGCGGGCACGCCACATACAGCCAGCTGCCCATGAGAAAAACATGTTTTTTCTAAATGTACACCTGCTACCTTAAGTGTTTGCCCTTGAGCTTTTTTTTTTTAATGATTTAGAATGTGGATACATAAGTATATAAAGACATGTTCAAGTATAGCACTACATTTGTATATTCTTTGTCTATTACTAACAAACTTTGGTAGAGAGGTAAGGAAGGGGAGTAACCTGGGATGTGAGAGTTGAGAAGAGGGTAAATGAGTGCATCTATCTCAGAATTTTTAACCTTTTTTGTAAGTTTAAGGTCTTGAAGACCTTCGGTTGATGAAATTACTCTTAATAGCAACAGCCTAATACTACGCCTCACCGCTTTTCACTGGTGCCTTGGGGACCTTGCCACCCCCACATCTATGTTATACAGGGAATCTATGGAGCCAAGGACCCCAGCATAAGTGGAAGACAGAGAACCTGCATAAAGAGAAAAAACATACATTCCAAAAGTCAATGGTTGGCGATTAATCAGTCAGACTCCATAGATGGAGAGGCGAAGAATCTACTGTTCTCTTGAGCCTTATTGATAGTCACTGCAAATGCAATTTTTATAGGGAATTGCAGCAGCTTGCAGCAGCGTGGTCATCAGATTTTTGGGTTCTAGTTCTTTTCGCAGCTAGGGCTATGCACTAGATCTCACTTGCACGGCATATTAGGAGAAGACCAAAAAAATGGATAGAAAATATAATCATCAAAAGGAAGCCATTTCTTATACTGCTGAGGCAAGATAAAAGCTGTACTGTGATTGGTTGCTATGGGCAGCACAAGTTTTCTTTACAATTTCAATCCATGTTAATTTGCCTTTCATTCAAGTTTTAATGCCAAACAACGTCAGGTATGCCTGCTAGCTTAGTGATCGCATATGGGCGGCAGTGACGTCTGCTCTCATGTGTCTGCCCATTTGTGTAGGTGTAGCTTATGATGTGCACCCCCTTCCCCTCGCCACACAGCGGTTTAGCCGTGAAAAGGTAACAGACAGTTACTTCACATTTATAATATTAGTATGGATATTCAGAAGAAGTTTTCAGAATCAAATTAAACTGTCTGGAGGCTCTAGTACCCTGTTGTACCACCTCTAGCTTGGATACAAGATGGGATATGGGTGGGCATGGAGGCTCTCGTACCCAGTTGTACCACCTCTAGCTTGGATACAAGATGGGATATGGGTGGGCATGGAGGCTCTCGTACCCAGTTGTACCACCTCTAGCTTAGATACAAGATGTGATACAGGTAGGCATGGAGGCTCTCGTACCCTGTTGTACCGCCTCTAGCTTGGATACAAGATGTGATACGGGCAGACATGGAGGCTCTCGTACCCTGTTGTACCGCCTCTAGCTTGGATACAAGATGGGAATAGGGGCGGGTATGGAGGCTCTTGCACCCTGTTGTACCACCTCTAGCTTGGATACAAGATGGTATACGGGCGGGTATGGAGGCTCTCGTACCCTGTTGTACCGCCTCTAGCTTGGATACAAGATGTGATACAGGCAGACATGGAGGCTCTCGTACCCTATTGTACCGCCTCTAGCTTAGATACAAGATGGGATACGGGCGGGTATGGAAGCTCTCGTACCCTGTTGTACTGCCTCTAGCTTGGCTACAAGATGGGAATAGGGGCAGGTATGGAGGTTCTTGTACCCTGTTGTACCACCTCTAGCTGGGATACAAGATGGGATACGGGCAGACATGGAGGCTCTCGTACCCTGTTGTACCGCCTCTAGCTTGGCTACAAGATGGGATACAAACAGACATGGAGGCTCTCGTACCCTATTGTACCGCCTCTAGCTTGGCTACAAGATGGGATACGGGCAGACATGGAGGCTCTAGTACCCTGTTGTACTGCCTCTAGCTTGGATACAAGATGTGATATGGGCAGACATGGAGGCTCTAGTACTTTGTTGTACCACCTTTAGCCTGAATACAAGATATGATACAGGCGGGCATGGAGGCATACAGATTCCATATGGTATCCTGCAGCATATTGGTCCATGTTTCCTGTAACTGAGCCTCGTAGGCTGTCAAAGTTATTGTCCCAGATATGTTCTATTTGTGATAAATCTGGCAACTGAGCAGCCATGGAACTGTGACCATGTTGTGGGGACATTCCGGTGCCCCCCTTGTGTGTGCAGTTGAGCAGGTTTCTGATGGAAAAGGCGTCTTGGAAGCCGCCATGAGAGGAACACTGTTGTATGCTACTGCCCCCCCAGACTATCATACCAGCAGAGGGCAGTGTACCGCGCCACAGCAATGGCAGGATGGAGGTGTTCACGCATAGGTCTCCAGACATTAACATGGCCGTTATCAGCGCCCAAACTAAACCTGTATTCGTTGTTGAAGACGACCCAGTTTCCCTCCGTAGTAGTCCAGTTCCATTATTGACAACACCACTGCAAACAGAGGTGAGGGTGGGTGGGTGTTAAGGCAGCACCTGTGCAACATGAGACCAAGGGTCCTTTAACCAGGCGCCTAGAAATAATTCCAATAGACACAGGGGCCTGTAACAATGGTGCCACCTGTCTCTGGATGGTGGAGAATGAAACAGTTGGAGCGGTTTGTGCTTGTCGGATGATCATACATTTCTCTCTATTGGTGGTCTGTGAAGGGTGTCCTGAGCCCGGTCGTCTAGTGTACGTGTCCTCACGGATTCGCTAGTCCCAACACCTCCTAACAGTCAGTTCAAAATGGCGGGTAGTTAATACAACCATCCAGCTTCTAGTATAATAATACACCCCCTCTAAAACTCTGATAACTGGGCAAAAAAAAATATATCACTTAAAATATACCATAGTGGCATGCCTAGTGGTCAAACTCCACACAATTAGTTGAAAGAAAAAAAAAAGTGGGTTACATCACCCAAGGAGCCTCTTATAGGCCAAGGGTGGAACCACTAGGGCGTCAGGTGACAAGGCCGTTCGTCTACTTACGCCACAACTCTCACCATTTGTATATCAGCCTGAGATGTAACTGCATGCTGAGTTTTGCAGCAAAAAGATAATTTTTTCTAGGTGAATCATTTTTTTTCTCTTCTTTACGAGTGTAAAACAAGGGATGATGGAGTGCAGCCAAACAGGATGCCAATGTGCCGAGCTTGCACAATTGCATCCTCCTTTCTAGAAACAACAGCATATATACAACTAGCGCTATAACTGACAGTCCATTATTTTCTACCTTTAGTTGTATGAAGTACGAGGATCATGGCAGGGGCGCAACTTGAAGCTCATGGGCCCCAGTGCCAAGTTTGTAACAGTGCACCCACCTACTTTGTGCCACCTTATGGGATACAGGGGCCCTTAGACATCAGGGCTTGGGTCAGACTACTACCCCCCTTAGTCCTGGGTTCAAAGCAACCTAGGACAACAAAAGTTTCCGGTATTGTGTATGTACTTCATACGCAGAAGTTAGGGATTGCCATCAGTGTCTGTGGTCACAATCTCTGTACAGCGATGTGGAAATGTGGGCACTACATAATGGTGTGGTCACACAGGCAATGTAAGGCCATGAAAATCTTACCTTCACCCCACTCCATCTTTCTGCGATACATTTTTGTGTTAAAGACGCACATTGTACATTCCGGATCAAAACCCGCGAATATTGCAGATTTCGACGCAGCATTACCAGCAGAACTAAGCCATTTTCATTTCCCATCAAAATCCGCATGGAGCTGTGCAGAATTAACCACGGCATGCGGAAAAACTACCTGGGCAAAAGATCCCCTTCATACGGGCATATTTGCGCACACAATGCGCAGAATAGAATCCATTGATTTTGATTGGTTCATTTACATACGTGTATTTTTCCTGCACAATTTGGTTGTGCAAAAATCACAGCATGCTCTATTTTCCTGCACATTTGCACACCCAGGTTCCCATAGACATCAATGGAAATAAGCAAATGCATACAGAAGATTCAAAAATGTATCAGTAGAAGTATCCACTAAAACTCAGACTAAGGCTGCCTATCCATGGGCTGATTTTGCCGGTGAAAACTTTCCATAGCATTGCTATGGAAAGCGCCAGCCCCGTGTCCATGAGCGGAGAACCATTGCGAGTCGCATGCTGAGGATTGCCCAGATTCTCCACGGTCAGCCTATCTATCAGATTAGTGGAGATCTGCTGCGGGACCTCACAACGCCCATAGACAGGAGGCCTAATTAGCCATTTCAATCAGTATTGAACAAACGAGCCTTGTGGGCGCAAGAAGTACAGTAAGGCCTCCCTCACACAGGGCGTTTTTCAATGCTGCGTTTACTGCAGATTCCGCCCCGTTTCAGCAGCGCTGGCATACTTTATGCCAGCGTTTTGAGCTCAACTGAAAACGCAGCCAAGGATGCTGAAAAGAAAAAAAAAGCAGTACTCCCCTAGCCGCTGCAGTCCAGGTCACGGCCGCTGGTCTCCGCCGCTGATCCGGGCTTCCTCTGCACTCCCAAGTCTATTGCCATAGGCCAGGTTTGAGAACCCCGCCTCCAGCAATAGAGTGCTGTGATTGGGCATTGAGCCAGCGCCGACAACCAATCACAGCCCTTCATTGAATGTCTCAGCCAATCAGCACCGGCAAGCTCTGATTGGCTGAGACAGTCAATGAAGGGCTGTGATTAGGCATAGAGCGCGCTGACAGCCAATCACAGCACTCTATTGCTGAATGCGGGGTTCAAAAACCTGGTCTACAGCAATAGACTTGGGAGTGTTGGAGAAGCCCGGATGAGCGGCAGAGACCAGCGGCCGCAAACCGGACTGCAGCGGCTAGGTGAGTATTAACTTTCTTTTTTTCTTCTAACTAGCTGGGACTGATTTTCGGGGTGAGGGCTTCTATTGCAAGCCGTAACCCCGAAAAATCGGTGAGCGGTTAACGCTGCCAAAAATGCGGCACCAAGTGTTGCCGCGTTCTCAGCAGTGCTAAAACTGCTGCCCATTCATTTCAATAAGCGACGCAGGGCTGAAAACGCTCGAAAATAGAACATGCATCGCTGTCAAAGCGCAGCGTTGGGAGGCGCTGTGTTTTCAGCCCTGTGTGAGCAGCCCCATTGAAATGAATGGGAGTGTTGTACAGCGTTTAGCGCTGGGCTGAAAAGGCAGCGCTAAACGCTGTACAAAACGCCCTGTGTGAGGGAGGCCTAAGATAGGCTAAGGCCGCCTGCACACGGGCGGAAATCCCGCGGCGCGATTTCCCACGGGATTTCCGCCACTGAAAGCCTGCATAGGAGTGCATTACAATACGCACTCCTATGCAGACGGCCGCTGTTTGGCCACGCGGCAAACAAACCGCAGCATGTCCTATTTCTGCCTCGCACAGAAACGTCACTCGCCCAGCCGCCGACTCCGGTCTGCGCATGCGCCGGCTGCCCGGCAGCCAGCACATGAAAGAGCCGGGACCGCCGGGCGTGGGTGAGTACGCGCTGCTCCCTGCAGGCGCTGGGGTCGGGTCCCGCGGCGAGAATTCTCGCCGGATCCGACCCGCCCGTCTGCAGGCGGCCAAAAGGAACACAAAAAAAAAAACAAAAAAAAACAAAACCACACATCTGTGCGTTTACATAGAATGTTTTGTTTCAGGCAGGTAAAGCAAGTACTTGTACAACAAATCCCCCGGAAAAGTCAACTACATATTCTCCCTTCCAGCAATAAGACCCCCTTTACACTGCAATCAGCAAGAGGCCCAACGCACACAGGCAGGCCTTTTACTGCAGAATCTGCAGCGGCCGCCTGGCCATTGATTCCGCAGCAATGTCCGCCCATAACATACTTCCACGCATACGAGCGGAAATCACTTGCGATTTCGATTCTAAGATGTCAATTTCAAAATTGCCGCAGATCCGTGTCATCACCAGCGCGCTATTCTCTGCACTGCGCAGCCACAGCACAGAGGAGAAGTTATCCAGAGAGGTACGCAGGGGTCACTGGCCGGCACCAGGTCAGATCCCGCAGCGGCATTCAGCCAGACAGGTAATGGCACCCCTTGTTTTAGGGATTAGTGGGGCATTCAGCTATACTGATCATACTTCTACAACAAGACAAACTGACAAGTCAAAATATCACTAAGTGGATATAGATTTTCCACCCTGTGTGCTGCTTCTCATTCCCCTGCCGGGGTTCAACATGTGACAAGTACCCTCTAAACCAGAATAGCTGTTTGTTTAGTAATGCAATCATTCCAGTGGATAATCCCTTTAAATCCAGCCTTTTTTATGCAGTGTTGTTCCCTGTGCAGAACAGCCGTTAGCATGTGCCATACCTTGGTAGAAGACTCTTCTCTCTATCATACTCAGTCCAGCAGCTGAGCTTTATATACTGAGATCACATGATCCCCTCCTGCCTGGTGCATGCTGGGAGGAGCAGTCCCCCAGCTCCTGCTCTCTAGGCTCTGCTTACTACACACCTTCTGCTATCCCGATCTCTGTCCTTTGTGGAAGGCTGTGGATGTCTATGTAATGTTCACAACACCCGCGCCAGTAATTAGATGACTGCCTGACCAGAAGTAATTACATACAAATCATCCCAGGACTACAACTCCCACAAGTCTGTGCGCGCTGATCAGCTGACCGAGGGACGGCTCACTGCTCCGAGGCTGCAGTAACTTTATTCTCCCAGAGCACTTAATGCGCTTTCAGACGGGACGATTATTGTTTTAAAAAAAGTTGCTGGATTGTTCGAAATTGTAAAGACGGCGAACGATTGAACGGCGGACAAATGCCGCATCCGTCGTTTCTTTTATGCAGGCATCAGAATCGTCGCTCGTTTGCGCATCGTTCCGTGTAAGCGGCGATCGTTTAGTCGTTCCCATTCACCACTGAATGATTTGCAAGCGAATGATGTATCTGCCGGTGTAACCAGGCTGAACGAGCGAACTCTGTCATTGTGCGAACCATGAATCGCTCAGTGTAGAAGTACCCTTAAGGGTTCATTCACACGAACATTGCGTCTTCATTGCGTGAATGAAGAATAGCCACTATCAAATCCCAAGCTTCAGCTGTGCTTTCTATTCCATTCACACGGGCGGCCGCAGTGTATTAGCGAAAATATACGCCGCAGCGCGGAAATCGGTCGGCAAAAATTCGCAGAATGACTTGTAATAGTTCGGCCTTATTCACAAGAGCGTTTTTACACGGTTAATTCAGCCGCAATAAGTAATCGCAACCATCTGAAGCATTGGTTTCCAATGTATCCATTCAGATGACCGATTTTAGCCACGCGAAAACGTCGCGCTGGGAATAATAGGACATCGGCGAATGAAAATGGCGTCCGATTTTATACGCAGCCGGTGAAGACAGGTCTTGCCCTATCTTTTGCCAAGATACACTGGAAGCTCCGATAGGCTTCTATGAGAGCTGAAAAAATGGGAGGAAGAGGGAGTTTAGGCGCGTCCAACGCCACAAAATGATTACAGCCGCCTCTATTTAACTATTATAAGTCATTGTGAGGATTTTTGCCGACTGAGGGATTGCCACACCTCAGCATATACTTTCGCTAATACGCCACAGCCGCCCGTGAGAAAACGCAGCTGAAGCTTGGGACTTGATGGCAGCTATTCTCCGTTCATACGATTTTAGACTGTGATGCGGCCAGCATGAGAATGCAGCGCTCGTCTGAATGAGCGTAGCCTGTGTCACACAAATGCATTTGCGCAGTGTTTTGTACGCACAATACGCAATGAATAGAATGAAATACACAGCGAGCTCTATTTCCCTGCGCATTTGTGTAGGTGAAGAACACATACTGAACTAATTACAATAATTGCCCATTTCAATGACTAGGAGCACGGTTGCGTGCTTTTTTTGTTGGCACAAATGCGCAAGATTTGAGCATGTACAAAGTGGGTAAAGTAAGGCTAGGTTCACACAGGGCGGATTTGCCGCAGAAATTCCGTCCAGAATTTCGCTGCAGCAAATCTGCCTGCGGCCGCTAATCCCAGGGTTGGCCAGCCATGTGGAAGAGATTCCTAGAATCCGTCCCGGCAAAGCCGTCAGAAGCCGG
Organism: Eleutherodactylus coqui; assembly: GCF_035609145.1. Taxonomy (NCBI): domain Eukaryota; kingdom Metazoa; phylum Chordata; class Amphibia; order Anura; family Eleutherodactylidae; genus Eleutherodactylus; species Eleutherodactylus coqui. Next base: position 275,060,561 of record NC_089839.1, on the reverse strand, counting down.
CGTTGCAGAGCGAGTCGCCGACAGCAGCATGTCTATTTTTTTTTTATTCTGCTGCGGCCGCACTCTCCTCTATGGGAGCGACGGCTGCAACGGAAAAGCGTGCGGCCAAGCCGCTACGAAACCCGCGGCTAAGCAGCGATTTCATGGCAGAAATCTTGCGGTTTTTCGCTACGGACAAACCGCGAGATTTCTCCCTGTCAGAACCCAGCCTAAGGCCTCTTTCACACGGTGACCTACGCCGATGGTTTCCTATGGGGACGTTCAGATGTATTTTAGATACGCAAAAAATATCTGAACGTTCCCATAGGAATTCATTGGTTCTGACAGCCGTGGGTTTTTCATGCACACGTAGGTTCCTGTGTGAAGAAGGCCTAAATGCGCAACATCCCTCAGTGCTGCGTTTTTGTGGAATAAACTATGCATTTATGCACGTGTATTGGCGTATTTTTACTATACTTTGCGCACACGATGCGAGGTGAGGGCTCCCTTTGAAAACAATGGGGGAAACTGCGTGATCCTTCTCTAAAGTGACATGAATACACCTCACATCCTTGGGGAAGTCACATGGTGGGGAGTGCGACCCCATAATGCGCTCGTCCGAGGCCTCTCACTAGCAAAGCCAGACTCCTTTATTCCATCTCCAATATTTGCATATTACCCAGAGGAGCGTGCATGGCCATTTGAGTCTCCTCACTCACCATCTAGGTGCTCTCCCTAAGGAGAACTGACCCCTATACCACGCCTCTCACTAGCAAAGCCAGACTCCTACTGCACACTGATGAAGGGCAAATACCCTGAAACAGCTGTATGTACATGGAGTCTAGCTTTGCTTTTAATTCCCAGTCATTGTTACAAGGCTTGTGTAAAAAGTCGGACTTTGGCTTGAAGGAATGTTGCTTTTCAATAGGTGGCACTGTGGAGGATTTATTCCATCTCCCTTATTTGCATATTACCCAGAGGAGCCTGCATGGCTATTTGAGTCTCCTCACTCACCGTCTAGGTGCTCTCCCTAAGGAGAAAAGATAGTGTTTCTGACATTTTGTGTGTCAATATACACATACGCAAGTCTAGAAAATCTTTAGTATGCATGGCATCATTCATTGATGTGAAGCAATGTTGCCACCATGATAAGGGTGGATTCAGACCAACATATTTAGACACGTTCGTCTGTTTAAGCCCTCATCACGTATCACTCATCATGAGCCCAATTCTTTTCTATGCAACGCTATTCGTATGCAATACATTGTGTATGGGGACAATACATATGCAACCCCGCTATGAGAGCGGGTTCAGATTAATGTGGTTTTGTTCTCTTATGTGGCTGCATAACAGGGCAAAACTACACCACTGATATCAATGGATTTCATTGGTTTCATTTTCACTATCGGGATTCTTGCCCGTTAATTGTACAGGCGAGAAAAGATAGGACCTGTCCTATGTGTCCCACTCATAGTGAATACTACGTGCAGGAAAGATCGGGTGGCACCTATCCCCATGCCTTTTGTTCTCCTGCGTTCTGCGCTATTAAAATCCGCGCTATTAAACTCACACTAGTGAAACTGAAACCATAGAAGTCAATAGTTTCATTTCAACACTTTTTGTGGACTTGATTTCTACGGCCACAACAATCTCCGCAGACGTAATTGTGTGTTTAAGCCCTTACTTACAAACTAACTACAAAAGACAGGGGCACAATCCACACATCACTGAAAAGAGGAAGGTTCGAAGTTTTTTTTTATTTTTATAACATACCAGTAAGTTCCATTTTCTGTCATTTTCTTGTTGTTTACATTTGATAGGAAAATGGCGCCACACCACAGGAGAAATCATTTTGTGTGCGGGAATTTGCTAAGTGTGAATCCATTGTTCAAGCGCAACAACAATTCTGGTGTCGATTCCAAAGGAAGCCACCTCATCACAGGCAAATGTTCAAGTGGCACAGAAAACTTGTTGAATTTGGTTGCATATGCGTAAAACTGTAGATGAGACACCCAGCTCTGTGATGTGGCAGAAAATGAAACTTAGGGCTTAAACAGACTAACATGTTTTAGTCCTGATATGCGACCGTGAAAATCACGGCTGCATAACGGGACAAAATGAAACCATGGATTTTAACCCCTTAATGACATGGCCTATTTTGAGCTTAAGGACCAAGCCTTATTTTTCAAATCTGACATCTGTCACTTTCTGTGCTAATAACTTTTGAATGCTTTTACTTATCAAGGTGATTCTGAGATTGTTTTTTCGTGACATATTGTACTTTATGTTAGTGTAAAAATTTCATCAATAAATTTTGTCCTTATTAGGAAAAAAAATCCAAATTTACTGAAAAATTTTGAAAAATTCACAATTTTCAAACTTTGAATTGTTTTCTTTGTAAGATAGAAAGTCAAACACCACAACATAGTTATTAATTAACATTTCCCATAGGTCTACTTTACACAGCAATCATTTTTTAAGTGTTATTTTACTTTTTGCAGACTCCACAAAGTATATAAATTTAGCAGTAATTTTTCACATTTACTAGCAAATTTCAAAATCTAAATTTTTTAAGGACCAATGCAGTTCAGACATAGTTTTGCCGAGCCTGTATATCAGAATCCCCCATGAATTGCCCCATTTTAAAATCAGCACCCTTCAAAGTATTCAAAATGGCATTTAGAAAGTTTATTAACCCTTTAGATGTTTTACAGGAATTAAAGGAAAGTGCATCAAAAATTAGAACAGTTCCTTTTTTCTACTGATTTTCAATATAAAACCTTTTTTTATATATAAAACAGTAGGAGTTAGCAAAGAAACAAAACTTGGAATGTATTACCCAGATTCCGTAGTTTTTAGAAATGCCCCATATGTGGACGTAGCCTGTTGTATGGGCACATGGTAGGTCTCAGAAGGAAAGGAGCGCTTCTTGTCTTTTTGAATGCAGATTTGGCAGGAATAATTTTCAGACCCCATGTAGTGTTGCAGTGCCCCTGAGGTAGCAGTACATTTGAAACCCCCAATAACTGACCCCATTTTGGAAACTACACCCCTCAGGGAATTTATTAAGGGGTGTAGTGAGCGGTTTGAACCCACAGATGTTTGAGGAATTTTTTTTAACAGTTTGAGTTCAATACGAAAAAATCCAATTTTTCACATAATGTTCAGCTTTAGGCCCAGATTTTCATTTTTCACCAGTGGCAGAAGGAAAAACGTACCCCATGATGCGTTACCCAGTTGCTCTCGAACACGGAAATGCCCCATATGTGGACGTAGCCTGTTGTATGGGCACATGGCAGGACTCAGAAGGATAGGAGCGCTTCTTGGCTTTTTGAATGCAGGTTTTGCTAGAATAATTTTCAGACCCCATGTAGTGTTTGCAGTGCCCCTGAGGTACCAGTGCATTTGAAACCCCCAACAACTGACCCCATTTTGGAAACTACACCCCTCAGGGAATTTTTTAAGGGGTGTAGTGAGCGGTTTGAACCCACAGGTATTTGAGGAATTTTTTTTAACAATTTGAGTTGAGAACGAAAAATTCACATTTTTCCAATAATGTTCAGCTTTAGGCCCAGATTTTCATTTTTCACCAGGGGCAGAAGGAGAAAACATAGTCCATAATGCATTCCCCAATTACTCTCGAGCACGGAAATGCCCCATATGTGGATGTAAACTGTTGTTTGGGCACATGGCAGGGCTCAGAAAGAAAGGAGCGCTTTTTTTGAATGCAGATTTTGCTGGAATAATTTTCAGACCCCATGTAGTGTTTGCAGTGCCCCTGAGGTACCAGTGCATTTGAGACCCCCAACAACTGACCCCATTTTGGAAACTACACCCCTCAGGGAATTTTTTAAGTGGTGTAGTGAGCGGTTTGAACCCACAGGTATTTGAGGAATTTTTTTTAACAATTTGAGTTGAGAACGAAAAAGTCACATTTTTCCAATAATGTTCAGCTTTAGGCCCAGATTTTTATTTTTTACCAGGGGCAGAAGGAGAAAACGTAACCCATGATGTTACCCAACAGGGAAATGCCCCATATGTGAATCTAAACTGTTTTTAGGGCGCAGGGCTCAGAAGGGAAGGACTTAGCATGTGGCTTTATGTACAAGCTGTGCGAAGTACATCAGGGTAAAACGTCAGGGCAATAAAAAAATTAAAATTTCAGGGACGTGTGGTAGATCTTAAAACACTTATTTATACAGAGGCCGGGTTGTGTGGGGCACGTTTCACACTGGTATATGGTGTCTTTTCTTATCCCCTGTTTGTAGCACACTCTGCACCTCTTTTGGGTCCTTCCCTTCATCGCAGTGGAGGGAATTTCACTGAGAAAATGCTGCCCTGGTACAATTCTTGTGGCCTCGCTTCCAGAAGTACTGGGCCTCTCCCCCACCTCCTGGTCCCCAAATATTAGGTCCTTGATAACTTCCTCTTGAAATTCAAGGAATGTCCCCCTGTGGCCTGCACCTCGGAACAGCACGTAGGCATTATACAGTGCCATCTGTACGAGGTGCACGGCCAGTTTTTTGTACCACACCCGTGTTTTCCGCATGGCTCTATAGGGCTCCAGTACCTGGTCTGATAGATCGACCCCTCCCATGTACTTATTATAGTCGAGGACGCAGTCTGGTTTGGGGGTCTCTGCACTGGTACCTCGTACTGGGCAGGGGGTACTGCTGTGGCCGTGTATTGTCGTCAACATAAGGACATCCCTCTTGTCCTTATATTTAACGCACAATACATTGTCGCTGCATTGGGCCCGGCTCTCACCCCTTCTGAGCAGTTGCCCAAGCAGCGTCTTAGGGAGGCTTTTTTGATTTTTCCAAACAGTGCCACATGCCACTGTTCCTCTGGAAGCGAGGCACTGAAACAGGGGGACACTGGTATAAAAGTTATCCAGGTACAGATGGTAACCCTGGTCTAATAGTGGGTGCACCAGTTCCCACACTATTTTCCCTGTTACTCCCAGCACTGGGGGGCATTCTGGGGGCTCAATTTTAGTGTCCTTCCCCTCGTAAATACGGAACTTGTGGGTGTACCCTGATGTACTTTCGCACAGCTTGTACAACTTCACACCATACCGTGCCCGCTTACTGGGCAGGTACTGGCGGAATTTTAGCCTCCCCTTGAAGTGTACCAGGGACTCGTCTACTGCAATGTTTATCTGCGGGGCATACGCCTGGGCAAACTTGGCGTTAAAATGGTCTATTACGGGCCTGATCTTATACAACCGATCGTAATTGGGGTGATCGCTGGGGGGGCACAGCTGGTTGTCATTGTAGTGCAGAAATTTTAAAATACACTCAAAGCGCGTCCTCGACATCGCCATGCAGAACATTGGGGTGTGGTACAAAATATCGGTAGACCAGTACGCCCTGATTGTTGGCTTCTTTATTAGCCCCATGGTTAGTATAAGCCCCCAAAATTTTTTTATCTCTGGTGCATCCACAGGGGTCCACTTATCGGGTCTGGCATAGCTGGAGGTGGGATTTTCTTCTATAAAATTCTGGGCGTACAAATTCGTCTGGGTAACAATATGGGCAATGAACTCTTCAGAAAAAAAAAACTTGAAGAAGTCCTTCCCTCTGAGCCCTTCCGTGTCAAATTGAATCCCTGGGTTCCCAATAAAATCAGGGATCTGGGGTCTGTAATCTTCCGGGGTACTCCAGTGAGCATCTGATGCATTGGGGTCAGTGGCGGTCCTTGGACGCCTTCTCGGGGGTGCAGGGAGCTCAGACTCGCTGGATGAGGATGAGGATGAGGAGTCGGAGAATGCCAAAAAAGTGGGGTCGTCATCACCACTACCTGAGTCCGAGTCTGATGCAATGATTGCATACAGTTCCTCTGAAGTGTACCTCCTGCGGGCCATATGTATATAAAATGGGGCACACGGGGAAAAAGTTTTATTAGATGGGACACTGCGGGATGGGGTGACCACGGGACGGGGGTCGGAAAGAACGCGGAAACTTATGTGGTGTATTCACGTAAGTGTTTCTTTTTTTTTTTTTTTTACACAGACGAATACACTGACACAACACGGACTAACGACACACTACACACTAGACGGACTAACGACACGCTACACTAACTAATGACGGGTGACGGGACAGGTAACGAAATGGGAACAACAGGAACTTTTTTTTTTTTTTTTTTTTTTTTTTTACACAGACGAATACACTGACAGTACACGGACTAACGACACGCTACACACTAGACGGACTAACTAAACGCTACACTAACTAATAACGGGTGACGGGACAGGTAACGAAATGGGAACAACAGGAACTTTTTTTTTTTTTTTTTTACACCAAGGGATACACTGACTACACGCTGCGCTACACTACACTGCTGATCGCACGCTACAGCTCACTCACTACACTTCTGATCACACACTACAGATCCCTCACTCACTACACTACACTGCACTTCTGATCACTCACTCCACTCTGCTACACTACACTGCCTGATCAATCACTCACTACACTCACTACACTACACTGCCTGATCAATCACTCACTACACTACACCACACTGATCACTAACACTCACTCCACTACACCACACTGATGACTAACTCCTCTCCACTACACTGATCACTAACTCCACTCCACTACACTGATCACGCACTCCCTGCCTAATCTACACACTAATCGCTCGTTTTTTCATGCTTGCACATGGAGCCCCTACTGTAAACAGCGCGAAGTCCGCTGCTGCGCTGTGATTGGTCAGGGAGTTTTTCCCTGACCAATCACAGCGATCGTGGGGGAGGGACCGCTCTGATTGGTCCCCAGCCCGGACGCAGCACTTCTGACATCACTGCTGTGTCACCGCGGCGACACTTTAATGACATGACGTACCAGGTACGTCATGTTGCGGGAAGTATCCCGCTACCATGACGTACCAGGTACGTCCAGGAGCGGGAAGGGGTTAATGGTTTCGTTTTCACCAGCTCTTTTCTTGCCCTATCTTTCAGGACTTGGCTTCCTGCGTTTTTATTCAAACTCATGCGCCATGGTGCGGAGTTTGAATAGCCAGAGAAAAAAAAACCCGAAAAAAACTGTACGGCGAACGTAGTTGCCGCTTGAAACAGCCCTCACTGGTATGTCATGAAAAACTTTGAGCCTTCCTCTTTTCAGTGATGTGTGGATTGTGTAACAGTTTTTTGTAGCTTGTAATTAAATCTCCAAATCTGCTCCTTCTTTTTTAATAACCCTGTATTTAGAAGAAAAACATAACTAATCAAGAAAAAATCTACATATGCACATACATACACACATAAATATGCATAGTAATGAGGCCTTGTATAAGAGGCACCTGCATAGGTGCTCTGAAACCTCTAATGTTAAAAACGCAATGCACCAAATACGCAAGTTGTGTTGCGTTTTTAACATTAGAAAGTCCTATTGACAATTGGAAAAAAACGTAATAATTTTTTTTTCCGTTTCTTTGTTGATTTCAGTAGCCATCATATATCAGTGGACACATACAAGCCTTTCATTAAAAGTTGGTATTTCCTTTAGATATTAGGAGTATCATTAGCAGGAATAATGCACATGGAATTCTTCAGGTTAAAGACAGAAATGATGCTGTGGGTAACATATGGCGGTGCTGTTAGGACCGGTTTAATGACTCTTCAGTCGCGTGAACTGTGAGCAGTATACAGCTCCGTTTTGGCCCAGGTTATGAGGGTATTTTGTGGCTCTGGTGTCCGCAGTTATAACTCTGCTCTGTATTTGGGGCCCTCTCCTCATGGTAAAATTAATATTTCTGTGTTTTACCTCTCGTGTCCCAGCCACTTCCCAGGGACTCTCCTGTGACAGGCCGCAACTCACCTCTGGATCAAACAACTCTTCCGGTAGCGTCCGGCAGCTCTCTGACTGCAAAGCTGACAGGGATCTTTCTTCTCCCGGTAATCGTAACTCACTCTTTATGCACACTAACACTGTCCTTCTCTCTCTGATGGACACCCGAAGATTTTTACTATCTAACTCTCTCACTTGTCTGACTAACTCATTTCAACTACACACATGGTCACACTGGCTAACTATACTGTTCACTTGTTTTACAGCCGACTTACTGACAAACTCTCTGAGCACTTTACTGTTTTGATCTGACTGAAATCTCACTGACTGACTGTCTTTTCACTATTATTACGACATGACTCCTTTCCTATCTCTCTCTTTCTTCACCCCCAGACCTGCATGATCAACTGCCTCCCAACTGTCACTCCACTAGCTTGCAGCCAATCAGAATTCAATCTGCCAGCAACCAATGAGAATTAACTGGCCAACTGACAGATTATTAATAGCGCTGTCATAGGGCAAATTAAGTATTGGTTAACCCCTGCTGGTTATACATGAACTATGTGCCACAATTTAAAGGCAAAGCGCTTTTGTAGGACCCATTTGCGCCACTATACTTGGATTGCATGGAGTGATCTGCTCTCGCTAATTGGAAACTTGAAAATGCAAACTGCTTTTATGTTTCCCAGGACTTGAATATTTTTTTTCATGGCTCCATATAACATGTTTGCTACTCATGTATACAATCATACGAAAATGTATATGATTTTATTATTTAGTGAGTTCACAGTGCCCGACAGTTGTCTCGGCAATAATCCCTCATGTGCTTTCACACAGGAGCAAGAATTCCTCAGTGAATGGAGACAGAACGAGCTGGAGATCCCTCCAGTCAGCCGTGTGCCTTCACTGTAAACAGCCCATTGTTCATAGATGAATGATGGCCTGTTTACACCGGCTGATCAATGTTTGATTTCCATGCCTAAATAAAGTGAACAGCGCTCATTCGCTGCCGGTATTTATACTGAACGATTATCATTCGGATTCCCGTGATCCAGCAAGGATCTGAATGATGATCTTCAGGGAAAGCGGGTTAATAATATCCCTAAACCAGGTAAAGTACAATTATAAACCTATATATCCCTTCTCAATATCAACTTAAAGATTTTCACTATCGCTATTGCTAATAGACTTAAGTTGCACAATCCACTGGAATCAGGTGGGCTTCATACCTGGTAGGACAATGTCCGGAAAATTCTAAACACCATCTATATTGCCAACACCTCCAGCACCCCATTGTACGTTATTGCATTAGACACTTTTGATAGTCTCTCATGGCCTTATTTCCAAATGTTTTTTTTTTTTTTTAGCAAGATGGGTTTTTAAGGACGCTTCCTGAATGCTCTGTTCTTTATTCCACCCCTACTGCTTATTTGAAAACTCCATCTACTCACCCAACTCCAATACATATTGTCAGAGCTACGAGTCAGTGATGCCCCTTGTAATTGGCTCTTTTTGCAATCATGATGGAGTCACAAGCTACTATCATTCACGAGAATCTGAGTATAACAAGCATCCCTGTTGGCAATTCTTACACCAAACTTAGCTTTCGGGAGGTGATCTGGGAAACTTGGGTCTACTCTTGCCTAATCGGCTGTCTATCTGTTTCCTTTTCGACCCTTTACAGTATGGTTTTCATACTCTGCATGTACGGACGCCACCCTTACTAAAGTGTCAAATGATCTCCTTACGTCTGAATCTAATTGTGACTACTGATTCATTCTGAGAGCAAATCAAAAGAAAACCAGGGGATCCATGAAAAGTATGTAACAGTACTATCTATACATTGGAGCATTTTTCAAAATAATTGAATTACAAAGATTTTTATGTTTTTCCTGGTCAAACGGAGAAATGTAATATTGAATTGTAGGAAAACCCATTTGGTGCAGAGTTCTAGCCAAACTCTTAAAGTAGCACATTACGAAAGTCATCCTATAGCAATGAGGCCTCTGGGCCCCATTACACCAGGGCCCAGTTGTGACTACTATCTCTTTATTTACACAACTGTTTCTAAGTATTTGTTTCTATAGTCTGTCTTATGAAGAGAACATATAAAGAGAATGCAGCCAATAGTGGTGGCATTGAATGTGGAGTGAATTTTTTCTTGATTGTAACTAAAATTCATGGTGGTGTTACCATATCCAAGTGTATCTGTGTACTATATGGCATGCATATAGTATTTCATTGTACAATCCTTTAAATTAGGAAAACATGCATAGGTATGAGCCCTCTTAGCCAACCAGCTCCAAGTACTGTTGAAGCATAATATTAAGTACCACTACTTGTGCTTGTTTCTTCAGTATAAAAAAGTGCAACTACATGTTTGCGACTTTCTTCCAAGGTGCAAAGTCTCCTTAGTAAGAAATACCCATCAACGTTTCAGTCCTCGGCTTCTGGTGGCAGCCTGCCTCCAATATGGAAAAAAAAACAGGAAGAGGCGCCCTATCTATTGTTTGGTTAATGGCTGACTTTGATGACATCCTTATGGCAGTTCCTGCTCTAAATCCCCTGGGATTCAAGGTCTTCAAATCATTATTTTGACAAAGTTGCCCTTAATATTTTTTATGTTGCATCCCTGAGTGGTAAGCTTATGCTCAGTCCCCAAGTGAGATCTATTTTTTCCAAATGAAATCGAATTAAAGTGTATTTGATTGTATACTTTACCAATTTAATGTGTTGACCCTTACTTTCTTCCCTCTGTCTTTCTCCTGAAATCCATACCTTGCCCTTCTTTCCGGTCTTTTGGCAGGGATCACACACAATGTTCTTTGACTTTTTATAGTTTGTACTTTGAGATGTTGTGGTGGTGCTTTGAGTGTTTTAATGCGGAGGCTAGAGATTACCCCCTAATTTTTTGGAGGGTTGACTCTCTCTTCCCACTTTCTGCCCTCTGGTCAAGCGCAAGAAACACTAGTTTAATTTAAAAGAGTTTATGATATGGTAAGGTTTATAATGTTTTCCCTTCCCTCATATTTCTTTTTCTTCTCTGGGTTTTTTTCTTGTTCCTTTCCCCTTCCAATGGAGGGTACATTGTAGCTTGTGATGTTGGGAATGGGAATGAAGCCCATTGCACCTTCACTTTTCTGGTCTCTCTTGATAGCATTGGAGTCTTTGTATCATGACACTGTTAACTGATCTTTGACTGGATGCTTTTTCCTTCACAATCATTTGTCACAATGTTCAGGGGTTGGAAGGAAGTGCAGTTCTACTTTGAAACTAACAATTCTGATTCTGATATTGAACGTCTGCACCCAAATAAAGTTCCTACTACTAGCTTTTCACCAGCTTTCATGGATAAATGGAATACTGCTTTGTCTGAATGTGCACTTACCTTAATGGAAGAAAAGCAAAATTTAAAAGAACTCAAAATCCCCATTGATATGCAAGATCAATTGAAAAAATACACAAATCATAAAGATCATGATCTCCTGCATTGTATTGTGCAAAATACTTTTTATTAGGGTTTCAAGATACCTTAACATATCATCATTCAGAAAGCATATTTCCAAACTTGCTCAAAGAAATTCCACCAGAATCCTCTGCTACTCATATTATATGCTAATATATAGGCCCAAAGACCCTACCGATGTCACCTAACAGCTAAATGAGCCCAGTGGTGGAACATGAACTTTGAGAATAATAAGAGATGCAAGGCAAGTATTGAAGGAATAGGGAGGGTTAACCGGATGTAAGGGAGGGAAAAGACCTCAGCAGCGGTCAGGAGCATGGCGTCCATTGAGGTTACATGAATAGTGGGGTTGGTTGAGTTTATGCAGGTACAACATCTGTTTGGAGCCAGGTTTTCAGATTTGTAGAGTTCCAAAAAAATACCAAGCTGTCCATATTCAATAGAATTGATCTCCTGCATTCTAGAATGATTGAAAGTATTTCAAAACTAGATTCTCTAATGAAAATTAAAGACCAACTCCTCTAATTTTTCATTTTTGTATTTGTTTTTGACTGAAATCATTTGCATAATAGGCCCAAGTGTGTGTCCTCTCGATCCGCGCTATATAACAAGACTGTACTCATTTTACACTGTCTATTTTTGGCTTAAAGCATACGTAAAATAACCTTAGGCCTTAGTCACATGGGCGTTTTTTCCCGCGATTTGCAGATCGCATGATGGATGCGCATCCGCAAATCGCGTGACCGGGGCCGAAAAATCGCCCGAAAATACTGCTCCTAGCCGCGTTTCAATAGAAACGGGCCGGAGCTGTCCAGCGCATTGAATTCAATGGAGTCGGCAATACAGCCGACTCCATTGAAAGCAATGCGCTACGGGCGATCGCAGGATGAATTGTCGGGAAGGGCTTAAATATATAAGCCCTTCCCTGCAATTCATCCAGAAATGTGTAAAAATAAAAAAAAAATATATATATACTCACCTTGTCCAGGCAGACGGAGTTCAGCCGCAGCCGGCGGCAGTTCTCGTGAACTGCTCTCTCTAGTATTCAGCAGCCAGGGATTTAAAATCCCCGCCTGCTGAATGAGCTGCCTCTGATTGGTCACAGCCTGACCAATCAGAGGCAGCTCTCACTCACACCCATTCATGAATTCATGAATGGGTGTGAGCGAGAGCTGCCCCTGATTGGTCCCTGCGCTGAGCCAATCAGAGGCAGCACTCACTCACCCATTCATGAATTCATAAATGGGTGTGTGTCACGGCACTCTGCCCCCCGAATGCCAGGTGGGGTGCCCTGATCTTCCCGCACCCCACTGTCCCTGCCTACTTGCCTCGGCCCTGGCTAACCCCAGGCGGACAACTGGGCGGCGGTCCCTGCGCTGGCTAGGGACCTGGCGACTACCTAGATGGAACTACTAACAGGGGACAGAGTGCCGACAGAAGAGGCAGGTGGAACAGACCAACAAAACTTACAAAGCAGAGTAAGGCTGGAGATGGAGCTCACAGGCAAACTGACAGGATACTGACGAGCAACTAGAGCAGACTGAGACAGACCTGACTAGAGGCTAGCAGAACCAATAACTGGCAGTGAGCTCAGGTCACTGCCAGCCTTTTAACTTAAAGCCTCCGCCCAGGGGCGGAGAGTGGGAGGAGCCGACTCTCCCACTGTTGCATATGGAAGGTGGAGGAGAGCGGGCGGCACCCTACGGGCGGACACGCCCACGCCGCTGCACGCTGGCTGCTCCACGCCGCCGGGAGAGCCCCGACAGCAGAGCTCCGGGACGCCGGAGCCGACATCGGAGCGCCGCGCGGCATGGTAACATTACCCCCCCTCTGACGGGGGACCTCCGGGCCCCCGGAAACTCGACCAGGCTTATCCGGAAAACGACGGTGGAACCGCCGTACCAACACGGGAGCGTGAACATCACGTGCGGCCACCCAGGAGTGATCTTCTTGTCGAAATCCCTTCCAGGCCACCAAATATTGTAGGGTTCCTCGACACCGACGAGAATCCAGTATCTCCTGGACCTCGTATTCAACTTCATCCCGGACCAGGGTGGGCGGAGAGGGACCGGAGGTGGGCATCACCGAAGGGACAAAAGGTTTCAATAGCGACTTATGGAATACCCTGTGAACCCTCCATGTGGCTGACAACCCCAGCTCGTAGGTGAGTGGGTTCACCACACGTGTGATGGCAAACGGCCCCACGTAACGTGGCGCCAGCTTCAAGGACGGGACCCGCAATTTGAGATTTTTAGAAGACAGGTATACCTTCTGTCCCACCCTGTAAGGTTCAGACACAGACAGACTCTTCCCACTACGCAACTGCATACGGGCCCCCGCTGCCTCCAAGTTTCTCTGTACCTCTTTCCATATCCCCCGAAGCGTATCTGTGGCGACATCAGCTGCAGGACAGACCGACGGAGTAGGGACTGCTGTAAGGAAGCGAGAATGCTGACCGTATACACAAAAAAATGGAGACACCCCAGTGGAAGAACAAAGGCGGTTGTTTAGTGCAAACTCTGCCAACGGCAGGAACTCTGCCCACTGATGAGCCTTTTCGCTAGCAAACAACCGTAAATATTGCACTAAATCTTGGTTCTTCCGCTCAGTCTGACCATTAGTCTGCGGGTGGAACGCTGAAAAGAAGGAAAGCGACGTTCCCAGGTTTCTGCAGAAGGCACGCCAAAACTGCGGCACAAACTGAACCCCGCGATCAGATACAATATTTTGGGGAACCCCATGTAGGCGAATTATTTCTTTTACAAAAATCGTGGTGAATTCTTTTCCCGAGGGTAGCTTTTTTAACGCCACAAAATGTGCCATCTTTGAGAACCGGTCGACCACCACTAAGATAGTGATGCACCTCTGGGATTCTGGTAGGTCAGTGATGAAATCTACTGATAGGTGCGACCATGGGCTGGAAGGAACCGGTAGAGGTCTCAGAGGGCCCTCCGGAGGACGCCGCCGACTCTTATTGCGAGCACAGACCGAGCAGCCCCTCACAAAGTTGCGGATCTCCTGAGACATGCCAGGCCACCAGAAGTGTCTGGAACAAAGCTCCAGGGTCCCCTGGAACCCTGGATGCCCGGCGAGAACCGACGAGTGAGACTCATCCATGACTCAAGGGCGTAGGGTCTCTGGCACAAACCATCTGCCCTCCGGCACCCCCGAAGGAGCGTCCTGCTGAGCATCCTGTAGTTGGGGGACGAAGTTAGACTCCACAGCTGCCACCACCACGCCGGGGGCTAAGATATTCTCGGGAGTCATGGTCTCACTATCCGGTACCCCGAAACTCCGTGACAGGGCGTCCGCCTTCACGTTCTTCTCTCCTGGGATATATGTCACGACGAAATTAAACCTGGCGAAGAACAACGCCCACCTGGCTTGACGAGCTGTGAGTCTTTTAGCATTGGTGAGATATACCAGATTCTTGTGATCAGTATATACGGTAATTGGGTGTCTAGCACCCTCAAGATGGTGTCGCCACTCTTCCAGAGCCCATTTTATAGCCAATAATTCGCGGTTACCCACGTCGTAGTTGCGCTCTGCTGAATTGAACTTCCGCGAAAAGAACGCACATGGGCTATACCCAGACCTCCCACTGACTTCCTGCGACAATACTGCTCCTGTCCCCACTTCAGACGCGTCTACCTCAATAAAAAAGGGTAGTTGTGCGCCCGGCTGTATTAGCACCGGGGCAGTCGTGAATGCCTTTTTTAGACGGCTAAAGGCCTCAAGGGCTGCAGGTGACCACTTACCCAAGTTGGCCCCCTTCTTAGTCAGGTCGGTCAGAGGTTGAGCAATAACTGAGTAATTCCTAATGAATTTGCGGTAAAAATTTGCAAAACCTAAGAACCGCTGGAGAGCCTTGAGGTTGTCTGGTCTGACCCATTGGGAGATTGCTGCTATTTTATCAGACTCCATCCGAATCTCCGTGGGTGAGATTACATAACCAAGGAAGGATACTTGTTTAGAACCAAATGTACATTTCTCTAACTTGACAAAAAGTTGATACTCGCACAAACGGGTCAGGACCAACCTCAGGTGCTGCACATGTGAGTCCCAGTCAGGCGAGTACACCAGAATGTCGTCAAGATAGATGACCAGAAATACCCCCAGGAAGTCGTGGAAGACCGCGTTCATAAAACCCTGAAACACAGCGGGGGCATTACAAAGTCCAAAAGGCATGACCAGACATTCAAAATGTCCTAACGGGGTGTTGAACGCCGTCTTCCATTCATCTCCCTCTCTAATGCGAATTAAATTGTAAGCCCCCCGCAAGTCCAGTTTGGAGAACCAGTGGGCCCCTACCACCTGATTCAACAAGTCAGGAATTAGGGGCAAGGAGCACTGGTTCTTCACAGTGATTTTATTCAAGGCCCGATAATCCACACAAGGCCTTAGTGTCCCGTCCTTCTCTACAAAGAAGAGACCTGCCCCGGCAGGGGACCTGGACGGCCGGATATGCCGGTTGGCCAGAGCCTCCGAGACATAGGACTTGAGAGCTTCATGCTCACGGCCTGACAAATTGAAAATGGCTCCCTTAGGGATGGGACTGTCGGGAATCAGATCAATACCACAGTCCCACTCCCTATGAGGAGGCAGAGCCTTAGACAGTCTTTTGGAGAATACATCCAGAAAGTCTGACAAATACTCCCGAATGAGCACCGTATCTGCGGAGCACACAGCTATGGTAGACAGGTGATTATGACAGGATGATCCCCAATGAGTCAATTCCCGGGTGGACCAATCAAATTGGGGATTGTGCAGTGCCAACCAGGGCATACCAAGCACCACATCAACCGACATTTTTTCCATAACCAGGAAAGACAGTTCTTCCGAGTGGAGGATCCCCACCGTGAACTGTAATCTTGGGGTCCTCCATCGTACCAGGCCTGTAGAGAGGGGGGTAGCATCAATACTGGTAAAATGAATTGGCGTCTTCAGCGCCACAAATTCCGCCATCAGAGAACGGACAAAACACAGACTTATCAAGTTGGCGGCTGCTCCGGAATCATTCAACGCCCGCCCTGATCGGGAAAAATCCCGGAATCTAACATGACACGGTACCAAAAGTTTAGGAAGTACCTGAAGTCCTAGGCGATCCTCCCTGAGTTTTCCACCGGTTCCGGCTGCGAGCGTTGAGACCTCAGTGGGCAGGTTATCACCCGATGTCCAGCTTTCCCGCAGTAGAGGCAGAGACGATGCAACAAACGGATCCGGCGTCGCTCTTTGGGATCCAGCGCATCCACCTCCATCGGCTCGGGCACAGAGACTGGTAAGGAGGAAGAGGGACCAGGGCAACAGACCTCCCTGACTCTACGGGTCTGCCTGTCCTGCTTCCTAGACCTGAGCCTCCTATCTGCCTTCACCGCTAGCTCCATAGCCTCCCTTAAGGACCCGGGAGCAGGATGGGAAATTAACAGGTCTTTAACTGCGTCCGAGAGGCCCTGCAGAAAAACGTCTTTCAGCGCGCTATCGTTCCATGTCGTATCCCCCGCATAGCGTCTGAAGTTGGAGCAATAATCCTCCACACAAGACGACCCCTGCCGTAGCGCCAACAACCGTGAAACCGCCAACCCCGCTCGATCCGGTTCGTCGAAGATACCCCCGAGTTCCTGAAAAAAGGAGTCCACAGACTGCAGGCAGGAGGAACCCTCGGGGATGGAAAAGGCCCATGTCTGGGCAGAGCCCCGCAGCAGGGACATTATCAGCCCGACCCTCTGAGCCTCCGACCCGGAAGAACGGGGACGCATCCGAAAAAACAGGCGACACGGCTGTCGGAAAACAAAAAACTTGTTCCTCTCCCCAGAAAACACCTGGGGAAGAGGGCACTTGGGTTCGGGGCTGGTTGAGGCGTCTGACCCCTGCGACACCCCCTGCAGCTCCTGGGCCACCATGCGGGCGGATAAATCCTGGATCACAGGCACCAGGGCCTGCAGCTAGTTCGTGAGGGAACTGATCGCCTCCATGACAAACAGTTTTTAAGGGCCAGTTATTATGTTACGGCACTCTGCCCCCCGAGCGCCAGGTGGGGTGCCCTGATCTTCCCGCACCCCACTGTCCCTGCCTACTTGCCTCGGCCCTGGCTAACCCCAGGCGGACAAATGGGCGGCGGTCCCTGCGCTGGCTAGGGACCTGGCGACTACCTAGATGGAACTACTAACAGGGGACAGAGTGCCGACAGAAGAGGCAGGTGGAACAGACCAACAAAACTTACAAAGCAGAGTAAGGCTGGAGATGGAGCTCACAGGCAAACTGACAGGATACTGACGAGCAACTAGAGCAGACTGAGACAGACCTGACTAGAGGCTAGCAGAACCAATAACTGGCAGTGAGCTCAGGTCACTGCCAGCCTTTTAACTTAAAGCCTCCACCCAGGGGCGGAGAGTGGGAGGAGCCGACTCTCCCACTGTTGCATATGGAAGGTGGAGGAGAGTGGGCGGCACCCTACGGGCGGACACGCCCACGCCGCTGCACGCTGGCTGCTCCACGCCGCCGGGAGAGCCCCGACAGCAGAGCTCCGGGACGCCGGAGCCGACATCGGAGCGCCGCGCGCCGGCCGCGGGACCCAGCGCCGCCCTGCATGGTAACAGTGTGAGTGAGAGCTGCCTCTGATTGGTCAGGCTGTGACCAATCAGAGGCAGCTCATTCAGCAGGCGGGGATTTTAAATGCCCGGCTGCTGAATACTAGAGAGAGCAGTTCAGGAGAACTGCCGCCGGCCGCGGCTGAACTCTGTCTGCCGGGACAAGGTGAGTATATATATTTTTTTTATTTGTACACATTTCTGGATGAATTGCAGGGAAGGGCTTATATATTTAAGCCCTTCCCGACAATTCATCCCGCGATCGCCGGCAGCCCATTGCTTTCAATGGAGCCGGCTGTATTGCCGGCTCCATTGAATTCAATGGGCAAACATCGTTCTTCTCTGCCACAGCTGTAACAGCTGTGGCAGAGAAGAATGATTTGTCTACTATATGTTCTCAATGGGGTCGGTGCTTCTGCCGCCGGCCCCATTGAGCGCATATGGAGAAGAGAACAGGAATCGCAGATCGCAGATAGGTGCGATCTGCGATTTCTGTTCTATAATTTATCGGACGAGCGCATAAAAAGCGCTCATGTGTCCGATACCATTGCAAATCAATGGTTTTATAAAATCGCCGGACGCATGCGCAAATCGCGTGAAAAAACGCCCGTCTGACTAAGCCCTTAGTGTGTGTCCTGTCCATCCGCACTATTTAACAAGACTGTACTCAATTTTAACTGTCTATGTTTTGCTATAGTGTACGCAAAATACCCTTAGTCTGTGTCCTGTCCATCCGCACTATATAAAAAGACTGTACTCATTTCACACTGTCTATTTTTTGCTAAAGTGTACGCAAAATACCCTTAGTGTGTGTCCTGTCCATATGCACTACATAACAAGACTGTACTCATTTTACACTGTCTATTTTTGGCTTAAAGCGTACGTAAAATACCCTTAGTCTGTGTCCTCTCGATCCGCACTATATAACAAGACTGTACACATTTTACACTGTCTATTTTTTGCTAAAGTGTACGCAGAATACCCCCGTTTGTGTCCTGTCGATCCACACTGTATAACAAGACTGTACTCATTTTACACTGTCTATTTTTTGTTTAAAGCATACGTAAAACACCCTTAGTGTGTGTCCTGTCAATCCGTACTATATAACAAGACTGTACTCATTTTACACTGTCTATGTTTTGCTATAGTGTACGCAAAATACCCTTAGTCTGTGTCCTCTCGATCCACACTATATAACAAGACTGTACACATTTTACACTGTCTATTTTTGGTTTAAAGCGTACGTAAAATAGCCTCAGTGTGTGTCCTGTCAATCCGCACTATATAACAAGACTGTACTCATTTTACACTGTCTATTTTTTGCTAAAGTGTACGCAAAATACCCCTGTGTGTGTCCTGTCGATCCACACTATATAACAAGATTGTACTCATTTTACACTGTCTATTTTTGGCTTCAAGCATACGCAAAATACCTTGCAGTTTGCGTAGCATTTTGACACTGTGCATTATACAACATGATCAACACTAGGGGTAAGGGTCGAGGACTAGGACTTGGGCGTCCGAATGAGGGTGTGGGCAGAGGCCGAGGTTCTGGCCAGGGTGAAACAGTGCCTGCTGCTGAGGGAGAATTAGAACGCCACGTATCTACGCTCCATAGCTTCATCCCACAGTTTTCAGGTCCACGTGGTACACCATTATTAAAACCACAACAGTGCGATCAGGTGATAATGTGGATAACGGATAATGTGTCCAGTAATTTATCCACCTCCCAGTCTTCCACGCAGTCCACTCACGCTAGCCAAGGGGCTGGACCTGTGAATCCTCACGCTGTTCCTCCTTCCTCTCAGCCTGGTCACTCTAGGAAAAGGAGGGATTCAGAACAGGCATACTTACCGGAACTGTTCTCAGGTCCCCTCCCTGAGTCGCAAACAATGGTTCATGAGCCACCTGAGGAGTTTGTCGTGACTGATGCCCAAAATCTGGACCTTTCACAGTCTCAGGGTGATGAGGGTGGGGACTTCCAAGTAGTGTCTCAAGAGGTATTTGTTGATGATGATGATGATGAGACACAATTGTCCGTCAGTGAGGTTGTTGTTAGGGCAGTAAGTCTGAGGGAGGAGCAGACTGAGCATTCAGAGGAAAAGACGGTGGATGATGAAGTGACTGACCCGACCTGGGTTGGTAAGCCTACTGAAAACAACGCTTCAGAGGGGGAGACAGGAGCAGCACCAGAACAGGTTGGAAGAGGCAGTGGAGTGGCCAGAGGGAGAAGCAGGGCCAAAGCAAGTAATCCCCCAACTGTTCCCTATAGCACCTCCTCACGGCAAGCTCCCATGCAGAAGGCTAGGTGTTCGAAGGTCTGGAGGTTTTTTAATGAGAGCGCGAACGACCAACGAACAGTGGTGTGCAACCTGTGGTGCACCAAGATTAGCAGGGGAGCCACTACTACCAGCCTGACCACCACCAGCATGCTCAGGCATACGATAGCTAAGCACACGACGAGGTGGAACGAAGGCCATTCACCGCCTGCGGGTCACACCGCTGCCTCTTCCCCTGTGTCACATGCTGGCACTGAGATGCAATCCCCCTCCCAGGATGCAGGCACGAGGATCTCCCGCCCTGCACCCACCCCTTCACCTGCACGGTTCTCCACTGCCTCCACCAATGCTGTCCATAACACAAACATTAGAGCGCAGGCACAAATATGCAGCCACTCACCCACATGCACAATCGCTAAACGTGCATATCTCCAAACTGCTCAGCCTGGAGATACTGCCATATAGGCTGGTAGAAACTGAGGCTTTCTGCAACCTCATGGCGGCTGTCCCTCGCTACTCGGTTCCCAGTCGCCACTTTTTTTCCCTTTGTGCCATCCCCGCCCTACACCAGCACGTGTCACCGAATATCAATCATACCCTCACCAACACTGTTACTGGGAAGGTCCACTTAACCATCGACACGTGGACAAGTGCTGGCGGACAGGGACGCTACATCTCCCTGACCACACATAGGGTTAAGCTAATGGAGGCTGGGACCGAGTCTGACCCTGGGTCCGTTCACGTGCTACCCACACCGAGGATTGCGGGTCCTACCTCGGTCATGGTTTCTTTGGCTTTTTATGCCACCTCCTCCAACCCCCTCCTCCTCCACCACCTCTCAATTACCCTCTGTGAGCACGTCGCCTTCAGTCGGTAGCTGGAGGCGCTGCAGCACTGCTGTGGGGAAGCATTAACAGGCCCTGCTGAAATTCCTGAGTTTAGGTGGCAAGAGGCACACCGCCCAAGAGCTGTTACAGGGTTTGACGGAGCAGACAGATCTGTGGCTTTCGCGGCTGAACCTCCAACCAGGCATGGTCATGTGTGACAATGGGCGTAAGCTGGTGGCAGCTCTGCAGCTTGGTAGACTAACACATGTGCCAGGCCTTGCCCACGTGTTCAATCTGGTGGTTCAGCGCTTTCTTAAAAACTACCCCAATTCATCTGAGCTGCTCAGTAAGGTGCGTCACGTGTGCGCACATTACAGAAAGTCCACCACAGATGCTGCCACCCTCAGGACACTGCAACAGCGCTTCCAGCTGCTAGTTCACCGACAGTTGTGTGACGTGCCCACGCGCTGAAATTCAACTTTGCACATGTTGGCCAGGGTTTCCGAACAGCGTAGAGCCATTGTTGAATACTAGCTGCAACATGCCCGTCGGAGTGGTAGCCAGCCTACGAAGTTCTACACAGAGGAGTGGGCATGGATGTCTGACATCTGTCAGGTGTTAGGAAACTTTGAGGAGTCAACACAAATGGTGAGCGGCGATGCAGCCATTATCAGCGTAACCATCCCACTGCTTTGCCTGCTGAGAAGGTCGCTGCTAAGCATAAAGGCCGATGCTTTGCGGATAGAACAGGAGATGGGGGATGACAATACGTCACTTGATAACCAGACCACCCTCAGGTATTTTTCACAGTGCGTATTGTAGGAGGAGGGGGAGGTGGAAGAGGAGGAAGAGACTGCTGCCCACACTGCAGAAGGTACCCATGCTACTTCCTTCACATATGTTCAGCATGTATGGGCTGAATAGGAGGAGGAGAAGGAGGAGACTGAGAGTCATCCTCCTAGGGAGGACAGTAATGTGTTGCATACTGGCACTCTGGCACACATGGCTGACTTCATGTTAAGCTGCCTTTCCCAACACGGATTACTGGGTGTTCACCCTTTTCGACCCACGGTATAAGGAGAACCTTTCCACTCTCATTCCCAAAGAGGAAAGGCTTACGAGAGTGATGCAATACCACAGGGCCCTGGTGGAAAAGCTGATACTAAACTTCCCATCTGACACTGCTAGCGGTAGAGGACGTAGTTCAGTAGGCCAACTAGCAGGGGAGACGTGTGTTATCAGAGAGGGTGTTTAGTGCTGCTGGGGGCATTATCACAGATAAGCGTACCCACCTGTCAACTGACGATGCTTACATTTATAAAGATGAACAAAGCCTGGATTTCCCCAGACTTCTCTTCTCCACCGGTGGAAAACAGTTTAACATAAAATATCTTTAGGCTGGAACTGGAGAACCATGCACCCTCTATCACCCCAAAAAAGGGTAGAAGTAGCTTGGTCTATCCTTCTCTGATCTTCCTCCTCCTAACCCAGCATGTCAGCCAATTCTTCAGAGGGCTAAAAGGCTCTATAAAAACTATTTTTTCAGAGGGCTACCTCCAGGCTCAGTCAAAACAGTTTTTTTCTGAGGGCCGCCTCCAGGTTCTCGCCCCCAATTTTGAGGAGATTCACCACTAGAGTTCAGCAAACGTGCTGGTCCCAGCTTCATACGTCCACAGAGTCCACAAATGTATCTCGGTGCAGTGTCCAGCTATCTCACACCGAGACAGAATGAATTGTCCTGGTTTGGCCACTCTAATTTCGTCATAGTACATGCTATCTTTCCCTGGGGCACTGGTTAAAAAGCCCCTCGGGGAGAGGCAGGGGCTGGGACAGGCAGTAGCTTGCCTGTCGGTGGACTGCCACCTGGATCCCATTAAGCAAGTACAAGCTCTATGTTAAAAAAAATCTTTCAGAGGTTCACCTGCACTCTGGGTAAACAAATCTTTCAGGGGTACACCTATATTCTTGGTACACAACTTTTTCAGGGGTTCGCCTATACCCTTGGTAAACAAATCTTTCAGGGGTTCGCCTATACTCTTGGTAAACAAATGTTTCAGAGGTTCACCTACACTCTTGGTAAACAAATACCCTGCACTCTCGCTAAAAAAAATTTTTCAGGTTCTCACCTGCAATGTTGGTAAAAAAAAATTCTTTTTAAAATGGGTTGTTTTCTTCATTAAAAATGTAGAAGTACTGGCCTCTGAGTCCCCTCTATGCTGGCGTTTGTGGCTAATGAAATGCTGCGACAGAGGTGGCATGGGATGGCACTTACAATCATACATTAATTTGTGTGCGATTTGTTGGCTATGACGCACAATTTTAAAAGGGTCACATGGCGTACGGAAACGTATCCCAGCGTTGTGTACATCTTTGCCAACTAATTTCTTTACAGTTCATGCTGTCTTTCCCTGGGGCACTGGTTAACAAGCCCCTTGGGAAGAGGCAGGGGCTGGGACTGGCGCCACCTGACTCCCATTAAGCAAGTACGAACTGTCACTCAAAAAATCTTTCAGGTCTTTACCTACACTCTTGGTAAACAAATCGTTCAAAGGTGCACCAAAACTGTTGGTAAACAAATCCTTTTAGGGGTTCACCTATACTCTTGCTTAACAAGTCTTTCAGGGGTTCAACTACACTCTTAATAAACAAATCTTTCAAGGGTTCACCTATACTCTTGGTAAACCAATCTTTCAGGGGTTCACCTGCACTCTGCGTTAAAAAATCTTTTGTTTTAGAATGGGGTGTTGAATTGTGGAGATGTGTAGAAGTCTTGGCATCTGAATCCCCTTTATGCCCACGTTTGTGGCTCATGAAATTTAGTGACGGAGGTGGCATGGGATTGGAATTATGAGCATATGTTAATCATTCATTATCAGCAATTCTCATCAGCATTGTGGCCTATCGCCCACAATTTCAAAGACGGTCGCTGCCAGGCCCTGCAAACCCTCTGCAGTCTGTGTCTCCAATACGCACTTATAAATAGACATGAGGGTGGTGTGGCTATCAAGCGACTGTATGGCATGAGAACAGCTGAACGCTGTGCTGGGAAAAATTTCAGTACACTGTGGCCTACTGAGTAGGCGAAGGGGTGCACCTTACCCCGTCTGGGATGGGGACAGCTGGACGCTGCGCTGGGAAAAATTTCAGTGCGCTGTGGACGCAGGCTCGTGGGGGGGATTGGACAGCAATGCCAGCATGTAACACAGGAGAAGAGGCAGCGGTGTCACCCACAGGTGGTGATTGGCCTTCGTTCCACCTAGTGTCGTGCTTAGCTAAGATATGCCAGCACATGTGCTTTGCTGATTATGGTCTGGCCCTACTAAATTGTTAGGGGGGGTCACCACCAGGCTCTTGCCCCTAATTTGGCATAATAGTGCGACCTGGGAGCCTCAGATGCAGCCATGCATGCTGCCTCTGCTGTTCCCTATCCATTTCTGTGGTGTTTCCAGCACTTTTTGATGTTTTCAGGTGAATCACACACTCTCGCCTATGCAGAACATGGGTCACCTTGAAAAATGCTCGAGTCTCCGATTGACTTCAATGGGGTTCATTACTTGAAACGAGCTCTCAAGCATTACCACTAGTTCGGCTCGAGTAACGAGCACCCGGGCATTTTGATGCTCGCTCATCTCTATTCACGATCAATTGATAAGCCGCTATCCTTTTTCTGTTTTCTGGATATATACACAAGACCCATGTACTCTCTAATGGCTAATTCAGCACCAACATTAGGCTGAAAATGCCTGGCCTGGAATCTGCTAACCGTCCAGATACAATGCAGCGCGATTTACATCATAAAGGATGTGTTTTGATAGTGGCTGCTAAAGGCTTCATTATCGACAAATAATATGTCCGTTTTAGGAATCTGTCCCAGGCACCAATTTTCATGGTTGGTAATTTTCGTTTCCGCAGGTATGCTGTATACTTTTAAGCAGGCTCTATCAAGAGTATATTTAGCAGATGACGCTAGAAAGGCTTGGCTGTGGCCTATTCTGACGGCCAGGGACACCTGAACTCTCTTTATTTACAAACAGGCCTGAGTGATATGTATTTTAACCCTTTGCAATCCAATTTTGAATTCAGGGTTTCCTAGGGGGCTTTCTCTTTCTGCCATTATACAATTTCACCATCTACTGGCTAGAGCCAGTATTGCAGTGTGGGACATGGCCCAACAACAGAGCGGCCAGTAGTCTACAGTAAGAATACCCTGCTGGACGTCTTCTGACATCGGAGCTATATAGCCTCCCATCAGAATGTCTTTAGACGTCAAACAGTGGATTGGAAAGGGTTAATGGCTCTTTATCCACGGACATCAGGCAAAAGGCATTTTTATTTCTGGTCAGTTTGATCTTAAAGGGGTTGTCCCGCGAAACAAAGTGGGTCTATACACTTCTGTATGGCCATATTAATGCACTTTGTAATGTACATTGTGCATTAATTATGAGCCATACAGAAGTTATCAGAAATTTTTCACTTACCTGTTCCGTTGCTAGCGTCCTCGTTTCCATGGAGCCGTCTAATTTTCAGCGTCTAATCGCCAGATTAGACGCGCTTGCGCAGTCCGGTCTTCTTCTTTTCTCAATGGGGCTCCGTGTAGCTCCGCCCCGTCACGTGCCGATTCCAGCCAATCAGGAGGCTGGAATCGGCAATGGACCGCACAGAAGCCCTGCGGTCCACCGAGGGAGAAGATGCGGCGGCCATCTTCAGCAGGTAAGTAAGAAGTCACCGGAGCGCGGGGATTCAGGTAAGTGCTGTCCGGTGTTCTTGTTTAACCCCTGCATCGGGGTTGTCTCGCGCCGAACGGTGGGGCTGTTGAAAAAAAAAACAACCCGTTTCAGCGCGGGACAACCCCTTTAAGATCTAAGCCGTTCAGTATGAGTTTCGGTTGATTAAATATATCTACATGAATAGTGCCCAGAATCTTCACTGATTTAGATTAGAGCATGACTTGGGCTCTATTGATGAAGCCTGGATTGCTCCCGTCGTGGGTCCTTTCATGATGCTCTCTAGCTGTATCTTTGTAGAACAATCCAGCTGTAAATTGCGGGGCCAGGGTTTGAGAACTGTAATTTAAAATAGTTTTGATTTACGCTCTATATGTATAAAGGTTATCCAATTGCGAAATAAGCCAATCTCCACTTGGTTGTTAACCCTTTCCAATCCAATTTGTATCCTGCTTTTTTAGGGAGCTTATTCTTTTTCTGCCATTATACAATGAAGCTATATGCTGGCTAAAGCCAGTACTGCATGAGGTGACACGTTGGATAGGCCCCGACAGCAGAGAGGCTGGCAATATACAGTAAGAGAACCCCGACAGACGTCATCAAAAAGCGGAGCTGTGCAGCCATAAATTATATTGCCTTTAGACGTCAGACAGTGGATTGGAAAGGGTTAAGCGTAGCTATTAGAGATGGGCGAGCACCAAAATGCTCGGGTGCTCGTTGCTCAAGTCGAACTTTCCGCGATGCTCGAGGGTTCGTTTCCAGTAACAAACCCCATTGAAGTCAATGGGCGACTTGAGCATTTTTGTATATCACCCATGCTCCGCTAAGGTTTTCATTGGTGAAAATCTGGAAAACCCAAGAAAGTGATGGAAACGGCACAGAAACGGATAGGGCAGGTGAGGGGCAACATGCTGGGCTACATTTCAGGTTCCCAGATCCCACTTTTAAGCCACAATAGCGGCAAGAGTGGGCCCCCCCCTAACAATTTTTACTTTGGACAAACCCTCATTAGCAAGGCACACCTTAGCTAAGCACCACACTACCTCCAACTAAGCACAAGCACTGCCTGCGGGACACACTGCTGCCTCTTCTCCTGGGTTACATGCTGCCCAACCCCCCCCCCCCCCCGCACGACCCAGTGTCCACACCGCTCACAAAAGTGTCCCTGCTCAGCCTTCAGCTGCCCTCATGCCACACGCTGGCTGCATAGCCACACCACCCTCATGTCTATTTCTCAGTACATCTGCGATGAGGAGGAACCGGAGGCACACACTGCAGAGGGTTGGCACGGCCAGGCAGCGACCCTCTTTAAAAGGGGCGGGGCGATAGCCCACAATGCTGTACAGAAGCAATGAGAAATCCAATCCTGTGCCACCTCTGTCAGTAGCTGCAAACATAGGCATAGCAATGGGGAATCCATGTGCCCACACAGTATTCATTCTGTCAAGGTGTCGCATAGCTCAATCGACACCGCAAGGGGAAAGCCATCTGCGCTCTGCCCCCTACCCAAGTCAGTCAGTGTCTTTGTGCCAGACAGGTCAAACACCGTGATGGGAACTAAGTTTGCACCAACAGCATAGGGGGGTCCTAGGAAGCCCAAGACATGAACAAAAAATTGATCTGAGCGGCCAAACATGGCAGACTTGCACCGCGCCCACGACATAGGCCTCGGCCCACAGCTTCAGCAATCGTAGGCAGGAAGCGGACTGCACAGCTGAGGTAACGTCAAATAAAATACAGGTGGGCTTTGGCCCACACTGCATGCCCCAGTCAGACCGGGGTTTTTAATACATAGACACAGGCAGGTACAACTCCCTAATGTGATGTCCGTGTGGACCAACAGCATGGGTGGCTCCCTAGAACCCACCGGCGGTACAAAAATATATCCCATTGCAGTTTCCTGGACAGCAGAGCTAACGTCAGATAAAATGCAGGTGGGCTTCGGCCCACACTGCATGCCCCAGTCAGACTGGGGTTTCTTATAAGTAGACACAGGCAGTTACAACTCCCTAATGTGAAGTCCGTGTGGACCACCAGCATGGGTAGGTCCCAGGAAGCCACCAGCGGTACATAAGTAAATCCCATTGCATTGCCCTGCACAGCTAAGGTAACGTCAGATAAAATACAGGTGGGCTTTGGACACTGCATGCCCCAGTCAGACCGGGATTTTTAATACATAGACACAGGCAGGTACAACTCCCTAATGTGAAGTCCGTGTGGACTGACAGCATGGGTGGCTCCCTGGAACCCACCGGTGTTAGAAAAATACATCCCATTGCAGTGCCCTGGACAGCAGAGCTAACGTCAGATAAAATGCAGGTGGGCTTCGGCCCACACTGCATGCCCCAGTCAGAGTTGAGTTTTTTATAAGTATACACAGGCAGGTACATCTCCCTAATGTGAAGTCTGTGTGGACCGACAGCATGGGTGGGTCCCAGGAAGCCACCGGCGGTACATAAGTAAATCCCATTGCATTGCCATGCACAGCTGAGGTAACGTCAGATAAAATACAGGTGGGCTTTGGACACTGCATGCCCCAGTCAGACCGGGGTTTTTAATACATAGACACAGGCAGGTACAACTCCCTAATGTGAAGTCCATGTGGACCGACAGCATGGGTGGCTCCGTGGAACCCACCGGCGGTACAAAAATATATCCCATTGCAGTTCCCTGGACAGCAGGGCTAACGTCAGATAAAATGCAGGTGGGCTTCGGCCCACACTGCATGCCCCAGTCAGACTGGGGTTTCTTATAAGTAGACACAGGCAGTTACAACTCCCTAATGTGAAGTCCGTGTGGACCACCAGCATGGGTAGGTCCCAGGAAGCCACCGGCTGTACATAAGTAAATCCCATTGCATTGCTCATCACAGTTGAGGTAACGTCCGATTAAATGCAGGTGGTCTTCGGCCCACACTGCATGCCCCAGTCAGACTGGGGTTTTTAATACATAGACACAGGCAGGAACAACTCCCCTATGTGAAGTCCCTTTGGACCCACAGCATGAGTGGCTCCCTGGAACCCACCGGCGGTACATAAATACATCCCATTGCAGTGCCCTGGACATCAGAGCTAACGTCTGATTAAATATAGGTGGGCTTCGGCCAAGAATGTTTTCATTGTTGGAGGAGGAGGAGGGGGATGTTTTTGAGGCAGTACGTGTCCTGTCCCCGTGTCTGTGGTTATATGCACCTTACCAGTAACCGCGTTGGTGGGATAGTGGTCGCGACTGTGGACCTTTAAGCGCGGTTTTATTTCGTTGGTGTTCGGAATGTGGCCAGGATTGAGTGGGCCGTGGTGGGGGGCTTTGTTTTTGTGTCGTTTAAGGTGAAATTCTTGGACTGCCGCCAGACGGACCACTGCGAAAGCATTTGCCAAGAATGTTTTCATTGTTGGAGGAGGAGGGGGATGTTTTTGAGGCAGTACGTGTCCTGTTCCCGTGTCTGTGGTTATATGCAACTTACCAGTAACCGCGTTGGTAGGATAGTGGTCGCGACTGTGGACCTATTAGTGTGGTTTTATTTCGTTGGTTTTCGGAATGTGGCCAGGATTGAGTGGGCCATGGTGGGGGGCTTTGTTATTGTGTCGTTTAAGGTGAAATTCTTGGACTGCCGCCAGACGGACCACTGCGAAAGCATTTGCCAAGAATGTTTTCATTGTTGGAGGAGGAGGAGGGGGATGTTTTTGAGGCAGTACGTCTCCTGTCCCCGTGTCCGTGGTTATATGAACCTTCCCAGTGACCGCGTCGCTAAAAAGTTGTCGCGCCTGGGGACCTAGTAGCGCGGCCTCGCCACCATCATGTCTTTGGGAAGCCTCCGTTTCCACAACCCTGTAACATAGCAGTTCCAGCAGTATAGGCAGAGCCGAGAATTAGTAACATTTCAGTGGTAAGAGTATGGACATACCCCTGTAACATTTCATTGGCAGCAGTGTAGACAGACCACAGTAACATTTCAGTTCCAGCAGTGTAGACAGACCCCAGTAACATTTCAGAAGTATCAGTTGCGACATGCCCCAGTCACATTTCAGTTCCAGCAGTGCAGACGGACGTCAGTAACATTTCAGTAGTATCATTAGCGACAGGCCCCAGTAACATTTCAGTAGCAACAGCATAGACAGACCCCAGTAACATTTAATTTACAGCAGTATTGTCAGACCCCAGTAACATTTCAGTAGTATCAGTTGCGACATGCCCCAGTCACATTTCAGTTCCAGCAGTGCAGACAGACCCCAGTAACATTAACGTAGCAGCAGTATGGGCAAAGCAGCAGATTCACATTTCCCTGGCAGCAGTGTAGGGAGAGCACAGCATTTGTAACATTTCAGTAGTAGCAGTAAAGTCAGACCCCAGTAACATTTACGTAGCAGCAGTATGGGCAAAGCAGCAGAAAAACATTTCCCTGGCAGCAGTGTAGGGAGAGCACAGCATTTGTAACATTTCAGTAGTAGCCGTAAAGTCAGACCCCAGTAACATTTACGTAGCAGCAGTATGGGCAAAGCAGCAGATTCACATTTCCCTGGCAGCAGTGTAGGGAGAGCACAGCATTTGTAACATTTCAGTAGTAGCAGTAAAGTCAGACCCCAGTAACATTTACGTAGCAGCAGTATGGGCAAAGCAGCAGATTCACATTTCCCTGGCAGCAGAGTAGGGAGAGCACAGCATTTGTAACATTTCAGTAGTAGCAGTATAGACAGGCCCCAGTAACATTTACGTCAAAGCAGTATGGGCAAAGCAGCAGATAAACATTTCCCTGGCAGCAGTGTAGGGAGAGCATAGTATTTTTTACATTTAAGTAGTAGCAGTATAGACAGGCCCCAGTAACATTTACGTAGAAGCAGTATGGGCAGAGCCCACTATTAGTTACATTTCTGTTATAGCAGTATAGACATGCCCCAGTAACATTTCCGTTGAAGGATTATGGGCAGAGCCCAGTATTAGTAGAATTACAGTAGTAACAGTATACACCAACCAAGGTAACATTTCAGGAGCAGAAGTATCGGCAGCCCGAAGTAACATTTCTGTTGCAGAAGTCTAGTCAGACCCCGCTAGCGTTACAGTGGCAGAAGTATAGGTAGGCAGAACAGAGTTACATTTCTGTAGCACAAGTGTAGGCCAACCCCAGACACAGTGGTGCACCATGAGCACAGGCGAAGCCATAAAAATTACTTGGATTACATTGTAGGCGAGGGCCTGAAAAATTGTTGTACCGACAGTACAAATGTACCCCAGAAAAATTGCCCATGCCCAACCCAGAGGCAGGTGAAACCCACTAATCGCTTAGCTTACAGTGGCTTAATTTGTAACTAGGCCTGGAGGCAGCCCAGTCAAAATAAAAATTGGTTCAGGTGGAAGTTTCAATGCTTTAATGAGTTTTGAAACAGATAAATATTATTGTGAAAAGTTATGAGCCTTTTGGCCCACAGAAAAATTGCCCGTTCGGGGTGATTACGTGAGGTTTCAGGAGGAGGAGCCGGAGGAGGACGACGAATATCATACACAGATTGACAAAGCTCTTTATGTACCGCTGCTGTCCGCTGGTGGAGAAGAGAAGTCTGGGGAAATACTGGCTTTGTTCATCTTTATGAGTGTAAGCCTGTCGGCGCTGTCAGTTGACAGGCGGGTACGCTTGTCCGTGATGATTCCCCCAGCTGCACTAAACACCCTCTCTGACAAGACACTAGCTGCAGGGCAAGCCAGCACCTCCAGGGCATACAGCGCGAGTTCGGGCCACGTGTCCGGCTTTGACACCCAGTAGTTGTACGGAGCAGAGGCGCCACAGAGGACGGTGGTACGATCGGCTACGTACTCCCTCACCATCTTCTTACAGTGCTCCCTCCGACTCAGCCTGGACTGGGGAGGTGTGACACAGTCTTGCTGGGGAGCCATAAAGCTTGAAAAGGCCTTGGAGAGTGTTCCTCTGCCTGCGCCGAACATTCTGCCTGATCTCCGCCCCTCCCCTTCTACTTGGCCCTCGGAACTGCGCCTTCTGCCTCTAGCGCTGTCGGATGGGAAGTTTACCATCAGTTTGTCCACCAGGGCCCTGTGGTATTGCATTACTCTCAAACCCCTTTCCTCTTCGGGAATGAGAGTGGAAAGGTTCTCCTTATACCGTGGGTCGAGCAGTGTGTACACAAAGTAATCCGTAGTGGCCAGAATGTGTCTAACGCGAGGGTCACGAGAAAGGCATGCTAACATAAAGTCAACCATGTGTGCCATGGTACCTGTACGCAACATACGGCTGTCCACTAGCAAGATCACTTTGAGGATCCTCCTCCTCTTCCTCCTCAGGCCATACACGCTGAATGGATGAGAGGCAAGCAGCATGGGTACCCTCTGCAGTGGGCCAAGCTGTCTCTTCCTCCTCAGGCTCCTCCCCCTCCTCCACGCGCTGAAATATAGACATGAGGGTGCTCTGACTATCCAGCGACATACTGT
This sequence comes from Eleutherodactylus coqui, assembly GCF_035609145.1. Lineage (NCBI taxonomy): Eukaryota > Metazoa > Chordata > Amphibia > Anura > Eleutherodactylidae > Eleutherodactylus > Eleutherodactylus coqui. The sequence continues at coordinate 275,028,465 of NC_089839.1, read as the reverse complement.
CTTCCCCCGCCTCTGTTTCTGCCCGCAAAGCATCAGCCTTTATGCTTTGCAGGGAACTTCTCAACAGGCATAGCAGAGGAATGGTGACGCTAATGATTGCAGCATCACCGCTCACCATCAGGGTGGACTCCTCAAAGTTTCCAAGGACCTGGCAAATATCTGCCATCCAGGCCCACTCCTCTGTAAAGAATTGAAGAGGCTGACTCCCACTTCGCCGCCCATGTTGGAGTTGGTATTCCACTATAGCTCTACGCTGCTCATACAGCCGGGACAACATGTGAAGCGTAGTGTTCCACCATGTGCGCATGTTGCAAAGCAGTCGGTGCACTGGCAGATTAAACCGATGTTGTAGGGTGCGCAGGGTGGCAGCGTCCATATTGGACTTGCGGAAATGTGCGCTGACCCGGCGCACCTTGCCGAGGAGGTCTGGCAAGTGTGGGTAGCCTTTCAGAAACCGCTGAACCACCAAATTAAAGACGTGCGCCAGGCATGGCACGTGCATGAGGCTGCCGAGCTGCTGAGCCGCCACTAGGTTACGACCGTTGTCACACACGACCATGCCCGGTTGGAGGCTCAGTGGCGAAAGCCAGCGGTCAGTCTGCTCTGTCAGACCGTGCAACAGTTCGTGGGCCGTGGGCCTCTTCTCTCCTAAGCTGAGTAGTTTCAGCACGGCCTGCTGACGCTTGCCCACCGCAGTGCTGCCGCACGACACCGACTGCTGGCGACGTGCTGCTAGTGACAAGTCTTGATTGCGAGGTAGAGGTTGCGTTGGAGGAGGAGGAGGAAGGTTTAGTGGAGGTGGCATACACCTCCGCAGATACCAGCACCGATCTGGGGCCCGCAATTCTGGGGGTGGGTAGTACATGAGCGGTCCCAGGCTCTGACTCGGTCCCAGCCTCCACTAAATTCACCCAATGTGCCGTCAGGGAGATATAGTGGCCCTGCCCGCCTGTGCTTGTCCACGTGTCCGTTGTTAAGTGGACCTTGCCAGTAAGCGAGTTGGTAAGGGCGCGTACAATGTTGCGTGAGACATGGTCGTGCAGGGCTGGGACGGCACACCGTGAAAAATAGTGGCGACTGGGGACAGAGTCGCGCGGGGCTGCCGCCACCATCATATTTTTGAACGCCTCCGTTTCCACCAGCCTGTAGGGGAGCATCTCCAGGCTGATCAATTTGGCTATGTGGACATTTAAAGCTTGAGCGTGCGGGTGCGTGGCGGCGTATTTGCGCTTTCACTCCAATGATTCTCTTAGCGACAGCTGGACGCTGTGCTGAGAGACATTGCTGGATGGGGCCGAGGACAGCGGAGTTGAGGGTGTGGGTCCAGGCCAGGAGACGGTCGTGCCTGTGTCGTGAGAGGTGGGTTGGATCTCAGTGGCAGGTTGGGGCCCAGGGGAAGAGGCAGTGGCGCAAGCTTGAGGCGGTGAACGGCCTTTGTCCCACCTTGTGGGGTTCTTGGCCATCATATGCCTGCGCATGCTGGTGGTGGTGAGGCTGGTGGTTGTGGCTCCCCGGCTGATCTTGGTGCGACAAAGGTTGCACACCACTGTTCATCGGTCATCCGGCGTCTCCGTGAAAAACTGCCACACCTTAGAGCACCTTGGCCTCTGCACGGTGGCTTGGCGTGAGGGGGTGCTTTTGGAAACAGCTGGTGGATTATTCGCTCATGCCCTGCCTCTACCCCTGGCCACCCCACTGCCTCTTCCAACCAATACTGCAGCTGCGATTGCCTCTCCCTCTGAAGACCTGTCCTCAGTTGGCTTATCACACCAAGTGGGGTCAGTCACCTCATCGTCCAGCGGCTCTTCCTCCGAATCCTCTGTGCACTCCTCCCTCGGACTTACTGCCCTTACTACTACCTCACTGATAGACAACTGTGTCTCATCGTCATCGTCCTCCTCACCCACTGAAAGGTCTTGAGACAGTTGCCAGAAGTCCCCAGCCTCATCCCCCAGACCCAGGGAACTTTCCAAAGGTTGGGCATCGGTCACGACAAGCTCCTCCGGTGGGAGAGGAACCATTGCTGCCCATTCTGGGCAGAGGCCCGAGAACAGTTTTCCTGCTCCTCAGAATGTGTCATTTTCATGGAGTGAGGAGGCTGGGAGGAAGGAGGAGCAGCAGCCAGAGGATTCAGAGTTGCAGCTGTGGACGGCGTAGAAGACTGGGTGGTCGATATATTGCTGGATGCACTTTCTGCTATCCACGACACGACCTGCTCACAGTGCTCGTTTTTTAATAAAGGTCTACGACGTGGACCCAAAAATTGTGATATGAAGCTGGGGACCCCAGAAACTGTCCTCTCTCCTAATCCCGCAGCAGCCGGCTGTGATTCGCCTGGACCAGGAACTCGGCCTATGCCCACACCCTCACTTGGAACTCCGCGTCCTCGACCGCGACCGCGTCCACGTCCTATACCCCTACCCCTACCCCTCAGCATGCTGGATTAAGAATCGAGCAGAGACAGAGCGGTGTAAAAATGTCTGTGAATTATTGACGCACAGTTGGTGGCTGCCAGCGGTAATATAACGCAAAATGAAGCCAGAGATAAATTATAAGGAAGGCTGCACTAAGGCCTTGCTGTGCACTATGCAGTTTGGATGGACGTGAAGTCCCATAGGCCACGCAGGCAAATGCGTCACCGGTAGCCGTAAAAAGGATTTCTTTTTAAAATTTCCTTTTTTTTCTATGCAATGCAGGCTGAGGCTATGCATTGTGTATTGTACTTTCAATCTATGGGCGTCTGACACACCGTGCACTTGTGGGACAGCTGGCGTATAACACAGAGCGGTGTAAAAAATTTGTGGTTTCTTGGCGTACACTTAGAGGCAGACAGCAGTGACGTAACGCTAAGTGCGGACAGAAAAAGCAGACAGCGGTGACGTAACGCTAAGTGCGGACAGAAAAATATTTAAATGAAGGCTGCACGCAGGCTCTGCTGTGCAATACTGAGGTACTACAACTCCCAGCAACTACGGAGTTAAATGCACACGGTCACAGGTTGCCCTAAGAAGGACCATTGGGGTGCTTGTAGACAGGATTGCACACTACCACTGTCCCTACCTCACCAATAATACTATACTACGTAGTACAGACTGCAGCCTGAGAACGCTATAGCTGTAATGGGGCTGCACGCCCGATATACATTAAAAAAAAAAGTGCAAAACTGCTCCCAGCACCCACAGCAGTAGTGCACTAGGTGAGCTGTAGCCCTAAGAAGGACCGTTGTGGTTCTTGAAGACGCTAACACTATCCCTATAGCAGCAGCAGCACTTTCCCTGATCTCTCTAAGCGTGTGTCTGTGGCGAGCCGCGGGCGGGGCTGATTTAAATACTCGGGGGTCACTTGATCTTGCCAGCCACTCACTGCAGGGGGGTGGGATAGGGCTGGAACGTCACAGGAGGAAGTTGTAATGCCTTCCCTGTCTTTCTATTGGCCAGAAAAGAGCGCAAATTTCTCAGGGAAGGAAATGTAATTGAGTCGAGTGCCGCGTGGTGCTCATCTCAAGTAACAAGCATCTCGAACACCCTAATGCTCGAACGAGCATCAAGCTCGGACGAGTGCACTCGCTCATCTCTAGTAGCTATAGAATAATTAATGAACCCCACATGAGAGGCATCAGGGATAGCTGAGTTATCTTGTTTCACTATACAACAGTTTATATACAAAAGGGTGTTATTTAGGTTGTAATAGCATTCACCGCTACCGTATATGAAGAATTCCAATGAGCATTGTCAACCAGCACTGCTATAGACTGGACTTCAACAAATAATGATTTCTCAATGATCGTTTGCGTGGGCAGATTTGGTGCCCTCTACAAACCCATTGTGTATGAAAGCCATGTTAGCGACTTAGAAGATGTCACCTGTTGAGTGTCTAATGGATTTTTGGTTTCAGTGTCTTTTATGCAATGCGCTCTTATCCATGAGCATCAGTTTAAATGTTAGGGCGATGCATCTTTTTCTTCTATGAACATTTTTTACAACGTGAGCAAGACCAGAACCTAGCTGTTCTTGCGGTGGTCGATTGATTCGGGCCATAACAGATGTAGAGATGGTAGAGACGGTGTCTTTAGCGATGTCTTTGACCGAAGTCTTTACCTGTGGTTTTACTAATTCTAGGCCTTTTCTGAAAAGAGGAACAGCTCTTCTAAAAAGACCAATAAACAACGCAGTGAGACCAGCTTCATACATGTATTCATCATCGTGAAATGCCCTGATTGCGCTAAGTAGTAGCAAGCGTAAATAGAGGGGTCACAGTATATTCTCTGGGACAACATTTTATTGTGATAAATTCCTGCACGGTCTAAAGTGTAATCGCACTATGCTTTTCCCATACCTGAATTCATAATGTCATTGTTTTTGCTGGTTTTCAACGGTTTTTAAGAGCTGTACAAAACGATCACCTACGAACTGATGTTGAATGATATCGGTGTACACAAACAGCATATGAAAACCGTCTTTTATATCAGCGTAGTGTTTCCATCTCTGTCCGACAGCACCATGATCTGTGTCTGCATGCTCTGCTAAACCTCGTCAAACAGACAACCTGTGTCCGGGGGCAAACGGGAGCAACAGTGTATCGTTGGCACTAACCATTCGTTTCACCTCGTCATAGTGTAGTTTAAATCGGTCAGTTGGGAAACACAATATTTCTATGCAATCATTTATTGCCGATAGATGAATAATATCCACCCTTCACAAAATGTTGCATGAATACCTCTCCATGTTTCATTATGAAAAAAACAGCTTTGTACGGTTCAATCCAATCCCGCCTATCAGGGCTAGGAAGGTCCCTGATGAACTATGGAAAACTGTAGGGACACGCATGATAACCCTAAATAACTAATATTGAAACTATACATCATTTTGAACCAAAAAAAGCCAGAGTGGATAATTTTGTATAAACCACAGACTACCCGGTCATTATTAAAACATTTTGTGGATTTGTCTGTCACTGCAGTGCAGCTCTGGACTGCAATGAGACAGATTTACGACGATAGCAATCAATCTCCAAAAGCGGGGGGTTTTGCACCCTTAGGCCTTAGTCAGACGGGCGTTTTTTCGTGCGATTTGCGGATCGCATGACGGATGCGCATCCGCAAATCGCGTGACCGGTGCCCGAAAATCGCCCGAAAATCTGCTCCTAGCTGCGTTTCATTAGAAACGGGCCGGAGCTGTCCAGCGCATTGCATTCAATGGAGCCGGCAATACAGCCCGCTCCATTGAAAGCAATGCGCTGCGGGCGAGTGTGGGATGAATTGTCGGGAAGGGCTTAAATATATAAGCCCTTCCCTGCAATTCATCCAGAAAAGTGTTAAAATAAAAAAAATATATATACTTACCTGCTCCCGGCAGCCGGAGTTCTGCGCGGCCGGCCTGCAGTGGGTGTGAAGGGGGTGTGAGTCAGACCTGCCCCCTGATTGGCTCAGCGCTTATATAGGGCTTATATAGTTAAGCCCTTCCCGACAATTCATCCCGCGCACGCCGGCAGCCCATTGCTTTCAATGGAGTCGGCTGTATTGCCGGCTCCATTGAATTCAATGGGCAAACATCGTTCTTGTCTGCCACAGCTGTTACAGCTGTGGCAGAGAAGAAGGATTTGTCTTCTATATGTTCTCAATGGGGTCGGCGCTGCTGCCGCCGGCCCCATTGAGCGCATATAGAGAAGAGAACAGGAATCGCAGATTGCAGATAGGTGCGATCTGCGATTTCTGTTCTATAATTTATCGGACGAGCGCATAAAAAGCGCTCATGTGTCCGATACCATTGCAAAGCAATGGTTTTATAAAATCGCCGGACGCATGCGCATGCGCAAATCGCGGCAAAAAACGCCCGTCTGACTAAGGCCTTAGGAGATATAATCTGTGTCCGTGTCTGAATCTTACATGTTTGTGTGTTTGTTTGGGTCGTCGACCCCCTCTTTAATCAGTGGGTTCCACACAACCTTGTTTCAGTGCCCTATGTTTTTAATTATCTAAATCAATAAAGGAAAAAAATCTTTTTAGTACTCGTCTACACTGTGAAAGGGCTTGTAGAACATGTAGATTACTCTGCCTCAGTGAAATAAGTTTCTAAGGATGCATCAGAAGAGTCATTATGATAAATCTGGTAGATCTTAAGACTGTCTTTCTGAGGTTGCACTGTCTAATTATTACACAGGATTAATAAATCTGCCCCAATATGGTTTTATTGCCACTAGCGTCATGATCACCGTGTATGGATAAATAAAAGATATACAATAGTTGTGTTGCTTTGTCTTTTTGGCTTCAGTCATTTAATGAATAGACTATGCACATTTTCTCTAATTTTGGACTGTGTCCATGCTCATTTGAGCAAGGTAATGACGATATAGCTGTAGATAACGGAAAGATTGTGCCTTTGCTTTGAAGGTAAAGGTATAGCAGATACATGTTAAAAATAAGGGACACAGTTTGCTAAAGGGCCTCAAAAACAGGCTACCCAAGAGCAAACGAAAATTATTTAGTGGTCTATAGTGTTGTTAATTGGGAATTGAAAAGCAGTATTATGTGGGAACTGTATGGCAGTTCACTAACTTCTGAACAAGCTTGTATTTATGTGATAGCGACTCTGATAATAAAATCACTTTAAAGTGTTAGCCACTAGGAGCCTCACTTCCTTCTAACCTGCCTTTCACTGCCTTTCACACCAGCTGAGGGAAAACTTACAATTAGAGATGGTGCTTGCAGAGCAAAAAATTGCGGAAAACGTGGGATAGAGGTTATAAAATGGCTAGAAATAGTGTTATTCCTCATGTATACAAAATACAGCTTACTCTGAAAAGTTATCTGAAGGTTTGGGTACAAGGAATATTATTTGCATAATTCAGTATACTGCATATTACTTGGCTACTTTAAGGAGGCATTATGCATGCTGTATATAGTGGTATTATCTTGGCACAATATGATGGACAGTATTATGTAAGCTGAAATTAATGTCAAAGTGGGGGTACCTATTTTGTTTGCTGACGAGGGGTACACTGCCTATAAAAGTAATTCTTTATATTTATTGTTTCTCTACTTTTGTGAAAATTGCATTCAGAACAATTCTTCACAATTATTCCAAATGACATTTAAAGACATAATATTTTAAAATAAAACATTCTTACAAAGATTTGCTTTATGATGAAGCTTTTATTTGATCAGATAATGCATTGCAACGTATATCGACTAAAGATTACAGGAAAGCAAGTTTTATGCATATTTAGGATGCATCGAGAACTATTACAGAGTTCTCTGGTAATTTCTTTCTACGAAGCAGTTTAGATTCTAGAGCGTGGATTATTTAACCCCGTGAGGAAGAAAATCCTAGAAGAGACAAGTGAAAAAGCAAATTTTAATCAAACGCTCTTAAACTTTATATATACATATATCTATATATATCTATCTATCTATATATATAGATATATATACATATATAGATATATGTATATTCCAAAAATGATTGGCAGAATATTTACACACAGAAATTGCTGATAATATATAATCCATGATGACAAGACGTACCTGCTTTAATTTTTTTCACACTGCTAATGTTTGAAGGGCGTGGGTTTTCAAAAATGTGCTCTTGGACATTGGGGTCTATAGTTATGTATTCAATGTATCATACATGAAAATGTGATCGAATAAGGGCAATTTTCTTCAACAGAGTAATGGGAATATGGCCTTACCTTGTTGTGGTTTAGATGTCTGTGCTTTATCTGTAATGCAATAAGAAGAAATGGTTACACATATGTGGAAAGTTAAAGCCCCGTGGTGCAAGCACTGATTCATGACTGACATCGCATTGTGACATTTTCTTGGCAGACTGTTTTTACAGTGGGAGGGGAAGGGGGGTTGCCATTACCTTCCCCAGTCAGCTTTTACCCCCCAGCAATCTGGATACTCATTTTACTGACCTCGGAAGGATGGAAGGCTGAGTTTACTTTGAACCGGCTACCTGAACCAAGTGGGGATTGAACCTGTAACCTTCAGGTTGTGAGTGAGATACAGGATACCTTCTGCTCCAATTACTCTAGTTTTTCCTAACACTAGATAGGAAAATGTGTATACTAAACTGGAATAACCCTTTATTATATAATAGGTCATATAACAAGAAGTTGCCAGAATGTAACAAACACTATCATTGCTAGGAGTTTTCCATGCACATTGGTACTCCCAGACACTGGACTGGATAGAACTGTGTCTCGCATCATTGCCTATCTTTTAGGTCCCCTGCACTGGCTGGGGTGCCGCTGTGCAAGAACAAACTGTGAAGGAGATATAATGCTGCTTTATTCTCAGGCTCTGTGGCGGTCCCACAGATTGCAGCCCACCAATCATAAAGTGACAGCACCTCTTAGCAATCTGTTATCACTTTTTTAAGATAAATTTTCTAACTAATGTAATTTGCAGAGAAACAATTTTGCAGCATTTTAACCATTGGTGCTGCTATTATAGCTTGTGATCATGCTTATGAACATGGTTGCTTAATGTGCCAAATTTGGGCATAACCACACTTCACCAATAGATAACTGTCCTATTTACATTGACAGATGACCCCTTGTCAAACCTAGTATTAAAACCTGTGTTTTTTAAGAAAAAGGTTTAGTTTTGGAAACCATACTCAGTGGTAACTCCTCTCACCATTGCTGAGGACTGTTGAATATCTTCCCAGGAGAAATCTTGGGTGTACATGTGATGGAACTCATCAGCATTAATACAACCCTCTAGTGTTTCTACAGAGTCGGAGGTGACAACATTGATTCCACAAGGGCAGGAAGATGCAGCGAAGTCACCTGCAGCTTGCAATGCCTGTTTCTAGGTTTTGCATACTGAACACAGGACTTACTTATTCATTAGAGAGTTCATAGAATTGCCTTATGATTAATTACAATGGAAAACACTGTTCTTTGATACTGGAAATTGTAGAAAAAGAACATTACCTGCAGCTACTGAGTTTGGACCCTTATTCATTCCAGCTGGGAATGCAAATACAAATGCGTGAATCAAAAACTGCGATACAATGCTTAAACTTTACAATAAAGGTGTAGCGTTAAGTATGAGATTATCATTTGGTAAATTAAAATTACACGTCGTTCTTGGAAATTAAAAGTAATACATTTAACAGTACAATATACCTATCCCAGTTCTCTTGTACTGTAAAATTAGTAGCAATGGTTAATACTAGAAGATATTATAACCTGCTGAAATTTTTAAATACCACTTTATGTCTGTCATGCAATAGAGAACATAAAGTTTGGAACTGAGAAAGTTTCACTTAGGATATTGACTAGAGATGAGTGAGTATACTCGCTAAGGCACATTACTTGAGCGAATAGTGCCTTAGCCAAGTATCTCCCCGCTCGTCTCTAAAGATTTGGGGGCCAGCGGGGGGCGAGGAGAGCGGGGAGGAACGGAGGGGAGATCTCTCTCTTCCTCTCCCCCCCCCCCGCTCCCCACCGCAACTCACCTGTCACCCGCGCCGGCCCCCGAATCTTTAGAGACGAGCGGGGAGATACTCGGCTAAGGCACTACTCGCTCAAGTAATGTGCCTTAGCGAGTATACTCGCTCATCTCTAATATTGATATAACTATGTTTGACCAGAAAAAAGCGAAATATAAATAAATTCTGCTCTCTGTGACTTTAATTTTCATTGGGGAACATACACTACAGCTGTTTTGAATTTTATTTACAATATGTCTCTTAGAGGGCTCAGTCACATAGGCGCAGATCTGCCTGTGTTTCAGGACTGGAAGACGGCCGCACCGTGTGTCGGACAAATCTCCGCATGACCGGCTCCATTGCCAGCCATATGTTCTCTTTCCGGCAGGTGCGGAGATTTGTCCGCACTGCCATCTTCCCTTCCTGAATCACGGGTGGATCGGTGCCCGTGTGACTGAGCCCAGAGGATAGAGTCATAGAATCATAGAATGGTAGAGTTGGAAGGGACCTCCAGGGTCAACAGGCCCAACTCCCTGCTCAGTGCAGGATTTACTAAATCATCCCAGACAGATATTTGTCCAGCCTTTGTTTGAACACTTCCATTGAAGGAGAACTCACCACCTCCTGTGGTACCCTGTTCCACTCATTGATCGCCCAGGAGTATTCCAGGACTTTTACTATTGATGACCTATCCTTAGGTTAGGTGATCAATAGTTGATTGGCAATGCTCATCTGCTCAGGATCCTTGCCAATCTGCTGATCGTCTGGCCCACTGTCAGTGCAGCTGGCCAGACGTTGTCATTGGTGATCAGGGCCGGAACTGTAATAGATGGCTTCACTCCTATTGAAATCAGTGGGAGCAATGCCTCCTATTACACTTCCGGCTCTGACTGCAATGAGGAGCTGGAAGTGTAATAGGAGGCAATAGGAGAAAAGCAGTTTAGTACAAGATAAGCATGTCCAGCTCACTGCACTGACAGCAGGCTTGGACGATCAGCAATTAACTATTGTTGACCTGTAATGAGGATAAGTCATCAATAGTGAAAGCCATGGGATACCCCTTTAACAAAATGTTGACTAATCAATATCTATGAGGCGTTCCAGCCTTGTTTAGCCCTCTTTCTATGATACCTGATATACTATGCTGAATTACATAGTAACATAATAACATGTAACAAACATAAAAGTGCTTGTGAAATTATATAGTTTCTGTTTTATTTTCTTAGCAGTACTGAGGGGTTTGAGTAGCTGAGTAGCTAAGTGGTTTGTTTTGGCAATAAGGAAATGGTACTACAGTACTCTCTATCTCAACTAAATCAGGATTATTTTCCAGGAAACACCAACTATGTAGATGTTGGTATTGAGTTACAATTCTTTGATTTTGCAGCAGATTTGTGGCAAGATCCACAATGGAAAAGTTCTGGCACATAATGACTATGCCTTGAAGTAATTAACATGGAATTTGTTAATTATTACCTGAGTTAAAATTCCATTTCCCTTCTTTCAAGATTTGAAAAGAACAGAAAAATGTAAACTCAGAAGAATTTTCATTTGTTGCTTTGTAAATAAAACCCTTTTCAAATACCTGAATAAAGCATTGTGTGTTATTAGATGAGCATTCCCTTTAACCTTCATCAGATAGCCAGAATGAAGAGTGGATATAAAAGCACCCTTTATTTTGGAGGATTAAGATGGTCTGTGCATTGCACAACAGCCCACGGATACTATGGGCCACTAGATGCATATCTGATCATGAAATTATTGAAAAAGTGATACTATTTTTGCCTTGCAATACATATTGTTTCAAATTAAAGGAACTTCCCATTATAGTTAATTACAAAATAATGTGTTAAAGCTAAATATATTCTAATACCCCAATATATCTGTTATTGAGTAAGGGTGGTTTTAGACGGGACAACTGTTGGGCACTTAAGCGACCAACAGCCATCCCAATGACTATTGCTCTGTGACTAAAGTGTACAGAGCTGATATGTGTCAGAAGCACACAGCTCTGTATACTGTGCGGTGGTCTGGATTGGTATCACACTTACATTTTGCTCTTAAGCCAGGAAGGGTAATCACTCAGTATTTCAAAGCTGGAAAATCCTTTAAAAGTAACTTTGGTTTGGGAGACTCTCAAGGTGAATGGGGTTGTTCCAACTAGACACTCCTTTATAATGATCAAACTATGTTTCACTGTGAGGATTCTAATCGACTCTTAAAACATAACCTTCTTTAGTTATCTAGTAGATTCTACTGCCTCTGTGAAAATAATGATCAAACTACGTTTAAATTTAGTTTTCAAAATGAATGTTGTGTTTCCTGTAATTTGCAATCACTCATTTTCTTCTATTAGTTTGGTAAAATGTTGTTCACACACTGGGTATAATTTGTGATGTTTCCTACATTTCATACCAGAAATCTATAAAAAAATAGTTTTGTAATTTAAGAAACCTTGTGAAAATTACCTTTACTGAATTGCATATTCTGTTGTGTCCCTGTTAAAACATTTAGGGGTAAGAATCTTTAGATCTTTAAAATGGTTTAACACTTCACAATGTGCTGTTCCAAATAAAGGTAATACAGATGACAGTGCTGTATATACAATATATGGGATATAGACTGATGTACAGACAGATCTAATTTAATAATTTTTAAAATTATAAAACATTTAGAGTGAACACGTATGCTGTGAATAATGCACTATGAACTCTTCTGTTGCTTAATGTAGCCTGGAAAGGAGAACCGCTTCTGCCTTCTGCTTGGGTCCTTGGCTGTCATTAATAGCCAAGGACAAAACCAGCTACTTTTTGATTGTCGAAAAAGGGGTATTAATCCCGCGCGGTACTTCTGCTATCAGCCGCAAATAAAGCCCAGAATCAAGCACCATAAATTTACCACAATTGGTTCTTAAAGGGTTAAACAACAGTAACAGGTCTTTTCTTTTATGTACTGCATACAATGATCTGTTATGTAAGTTAAAAAAGGTGCAGCCCCATCATGTTCAACCTTTCTAAGACCTATTAGTTTAGTCCATTGGAAGCCATATGTACTGGAGAACAGCATCTTTACTGTAGACTTCGCTTTCATAGTGTCGACCCTAATAACTATCCTGGCTGTCTTGGATTTAATGTAAGTTTCTTGGACACTACTGGCCAAGTATATAATAAGAGCTAAATATGCTTCTGAAGTTCTAAATATTCTTCTGGGAAGTGAACTAGGCTTAAAGTGCTGAACAAAAGTTGTGTTCTTTGGATTGTGTTCCCGCATCCTGATTACCTGATGATCCGGAGCCACCGAAATTCTTTCCTGTCAAGAAAAATATATCAGTGTTAAAATGGTTAAAGCGGTTTTTCTTTTTTAAGTTATCTGAAAATCATAAAATCCTATTGTTCAAGAAAGAAACAATCTCATTATGTCTCAAACAATAATATTTTTTAAGTTTTGATTCTCCTTTTACATAGGATGCTTATTATATAAATCACTAAGTCAATACAGATAGGCTAATGTAAAAAGAAACTTGACAAGTATTACCTTGAGGTATATTTGTATTCGAATTGATTCCTGTTTGTATTTAGAACACAAATAGTCAGCAGGTAATTTAAGAAAAGCTATGACTATTACTAGATTTTAGTTCTCATCAGTTTTAGTTTTCATCAGAATACTGAAAAACCCCATATAGTTGATGAATTAATATGCAGCATGACTGATTTTAGACAGGACAACTGTTGTGCACTTAAGTGCCTGACAACTATTCCAATGACAATTGCTCCTGTGCTTTCAGTGCACAGAGCTGATATGTAGCAGAAGCACACAGCTCTGTACACTGTGCAGTGGTCTGGATTGGTATTGCAGTTACAGTTTGCAAATAAGTCAGGACGGGTCATCAACATCTCAAAGCTGGAAAATCCCTTTAAAGTTTCTTAGTTTTGTGAAATTCTCAAAGTTAACAGCGTTATTCCAACTAAACACTCATTTATTAAAGGGGTTGTCCCGCGGCAGCAAGTGAGTCTATACACTTCTGTATGGCCATATTAATGCACTTTGTAATGTACATTGTGCATTAATTATGAGCCATACAGAAGTTATCAAAAGTTTTATACTTACCTGCTCCGTTGCTGGCGTCCTCGTCTCCATGGTGCCGACTAATTTTCGGCCTCCGATGGCCAAATTAGCCGCACTTGCGCAGTCCGGGTCTTCTGCTGTCTTCAATGGGGCCGCTCGTGCAGAATGCCGGCTCCGTGTAGCTCCGCCCCGTCACGTGCCGATTCCAGCCAATCAGGAGGCTGGAATCGGCAATGGACCGCACAGAAGAGCTGCGGTCCACGGAGGGAGCAGACCCCGGCGGCCATCTTCAGCAGGTGAGTATGAAGACGCCGGACCGCCGGGATTCAGGTAAGCACTCTCCGGTTTGTTTTTTTAACCCCTGCATCGGGGTTGTCTCGCGCCGAACGGGGGGGGGGGGGGTGTTAAAAAAAAAACAAAACCCGTTTCGGCGCGGGACAACCCCTTTAAGATCAAGCTATGTTTATATTTAATTTTAAAAATGAATGTTGTGTTTCCTGTAATTTGCAATTACGCTTTTTTTTGCTATTAGTTTGGTAAAATGTTGTTCACACACTGGGTATAATTTGTGATGTTTCCTACATTTCATACCAGAAATATATAACAAATAGTTTTGTAATTTAAGAATCATTGTGAAAATTACCTTTACTGAATTGCATATTCTGTTGTGTCCCTGTTAAAACATTTAGGGGTAAGAATCTTTAGATCTTTAAAATGGTTTAACACTTCACAATGTGCTGTTCCAAATAAAGGTAATACAGATGACAGTGCTGTATATACAATATATGGGATATAGATTGATGGATAGACTGATCTAATGTAATAATTTTTAAAATTATAAAACATTTAGGCCTTAGTCACACGGGCGTTTTTTCGCGCGATTTGTGGATCGCATGACGGATGCTCATCCGCAAATCGCGTGACCGGGGCCAAAAATCACCCGAAAAATCTGCTCCCAGCCGCGTTTCATTAGAAACGGGCCGGAGCTGTCCAGCGCATTGAATTTAATGGAGGCGGCAATACAGCCGACTCCATTGAAAGCAATGCGCTGCGGGCGAGCGCGGGATGAATTGTCGGGAAGAGGTTAAATATATAAGCCCTTCCCTGCAATTCATCCAGAAATGTGTAAAAAAAATGTATACTCACCTTTCCGCTGCAACCGGGGTTCAGCCGCGGCCGCCGGCAGTTCTCCTGAACTGCTTCTCAGATTGGTCCCTGCGCTGAGCCAATGAGAGGCAGCAGTCACTCACCCATTCATGAATTCATGAATGGGTGTGTGAGTGAGAGCTGCCTCTGATTGGTCAGGCTGTGACCAATTAGAGGCAGCTCATTCAGCAGGCTGGGATTTTAAAGCCCTGGCTGCTGAATACTATAGAGAAGCAGTTCAGGAGAACTGCCGGCGGCCGCGGCTGAACTCCGGCTGCAGCGGAAAGGTGAGTATACATTTTTTTTTTTACACATTTCTGGATGAATTGCAGGGAAGGGCTTATATATTTAACCCCTTCCCGACAATTCATCCCGCGCTCGCCGGCAGCCCATTGCTTTCAATGGAGCCGGCTGTATTGCCGGCTCCATTGAATTCAATGGGCAAACATCATTCTTCTCTGCCACAGCTGTTACAGCTGTGGCAGAGAAGAATGATTTGTCTTCTATATGTTCTCAATGGGGTCGGCGCTGCTGCCGCCGGCCCCATTGAGCGCATATAGAGAAGAGAACAGGAATCGCAGATCGCAGATAGGTGAGATCTGCGATTTCTGTTCTATAATTTATCGGACGAGCGCATAAAAAGCGCTCATGTGTCTGATACCATTGCAAAGCAATGGTTTTAAAAAATCGCCGGACGCATTCGCAAATCGCGCGGAAAAACGCCCGTCTGACTAAGGCCTAAGAGTGAACACGTATGCTATGGTAGCCTGGAAAGGAGAAGTGCTTCTATCTTCTTCTCCAGGTCTTTGGCTGTCATTAGCAGCTGTAGACAAAACCTGCTCTTTCTTGATTGCCGGAAAAGGGGTAATAATCCTGTGCGGTACTTTTGCTATCAGCCGCGATTAAAGCCCAGGATCAAGCACCATAAATTTACCTAAATTGGTTCTTAAAGGGTTAAAGAACAGTAACAGGTCTTTTCTTTTATGTACTGCATACAATGATCTGTTATGTAGGTTGGAAAAGGTGCATCCCCATCACATTCAACTTTTCTAAGACCTATTATTTTAGTCCATTGGAAGCCATATGCACGGGAGGACAGTGTCTTTACTGTAGACTTCGCTTTCATAGTTTCGACCCTAATAACTTTCTTGGCTGTCTTGGATTTAATGTAAGTTTCTTGAACACTACTGACCAAGTATATAATAAGTGCTAAATATGTTTCTGGGAAGTTAACTAGGCTTAAATTGTTGAACAAAAGTTGTATTGTTTAGATTTTTTCCCGTATCCTGATTACCTGATGATCCGGAACCACCAATACTCTTTCCTGTCAATAAAAATATATCAGTGTTAAAATGGTTAAAGAGTAGGGATAAGCGAGCACGCTCGGTAAAGGCATTGCTCTTCTCGAGTAACTGCACATTCGTCCGAGCAAATGCGGGGGGGAGGGAGGGGTGGGGTGACAGGGGGGAGTTGAGGGGAGCGGGGGGTAGTGAGAGAGATCTCTCTCTCTCTCTTCCACCCGCTCACCCCCACCGCCCCCCTGCATTTGCTCGGACGAGTATGCAGTTACTCGAGAAGAGTGATGCTCACTCGAGTATCTGCCGTTACTGAGCATGCTCGCTTATCTCTATTAAAGAGGTTTTTCTGTTTTAAGTTATCTGAAAATCGTAATATGCTATTGTTCAAGAAAGGAACAATCTCATTATGTCTCAAACAATAATACTTTTTTAAGTTTCAATTCTACTTTCTCATAGGATGTTTATTATATAAATCACTAAGTCAATACAGATTTTCTAATATAAAAAGAAGCTTGACAAGTATTACCTTGAGGTATATTTGTATTCGAATTGGATCCTGTTTGTATTTAGAACACAAATAGTTAGCAATTAATTTAAGAGAACCTATGAAAATGAATCCTGTATTTTAGTTCTCATCAGTTTTAGTTTTCATCACAATACTGAAAACCCCCATATAGTTGATGCATTAATAGGCAGCAGGACTGGTTAGTTTTAGACGGGACAACTGTTAGGCACTGAAGTGCTCGACCACCATCCCAATGACTATCGCTCCTGTGCTTTTCGTGCACAAAACTGATATGTGCCAGAAGCACACAGCTCTGTATACTGTGCCGTGGACTGGATTGGTATTGCAGTTACAGTTTGCACTTAAAGCAGGAAGGGTCATTAATATCTGAAAGCTGGAAAATGCCTTTTAAACTAACTTAGCTTGGGAAATTATCAAAACGAACGGGGTTGTTCTAACTAGACACTCATTTATCACAATGAAACTATGTTTATATTTGGTTTTCACAATGAATGTTGTGTTTCTTGTATTTTGCAATCATTCAGTTTCTACTATGAGTTTGGTAATATGTTGTGCACATGCTGGGTATATTTTGTTATGTTTCTGAGATTTTATACCACAAATCTACAGCAAATAGTATTTTTAGGTTAAGAAGTATTGTGAAAATTACCTTTATTGAATTGCATATTCTGTTGTGTCCCTGTTTAAACATTTAAGGGTAAGAATCTTTAGAGTTTTAAAATGGTTTAACACTTCACAATGTGCTGCTGCATATAAAGGTAATAAAGTTTATCGTGCTATGTAAACAATATACTGTATGAGATATAGATTGATGCATAGAGTAATCTAATTTAATAATTTTTAAAATTATAATACATTCAGTGTGAACAAGTATGCTATGAATCATGAACTATCCTGTTGCTCAAAGTAGCCTGAAAAGGAGAAGTGCTTCTGCCTTCTTCTCCGAGTCACTAACAGCCTATAACCCGACCTGCTCCTTCTTGATTGCAGGAACTGGAGCTTTAATCCTGCACCATACTTCTGCTATTGGCTGGGATTAAAGCCCAGTATCAAGCACCATAAATTTACCAGACTTGGTTGTTAAAGGCTTAAACAATAGTAACAGGTCTTTTCTTTTATGTGCTGCATACAACGATTTGTTACATAGGTTGATAAAGGTGCATCCTCATCATGTTCAACTTTTCTGAGACCCAATTGTTTAGTCCAAAGGAAGGCATGTGCATTGGAGGCAAGCGTCTTTATTTCAGACCTCACTTTCATAGCGTTGACCCTTATAACTTTCCTGGGTATCTTAGGCTTAATGCAAATGTCTTGTACACTACTGGCCAAGCATTTAATAAGATCTAAATATGCTTCTGAAGGTAATGGGAAGTTCACTAGCTTGAAAAATGCTTAAGAAAAGTTACATATGTTTAGATTTGGTTCCCGTATCATGATTACCTGCTGATCCAGAACCACCAAAATTCATTCCTTTCAAGAAATAAATAAAAATTTATCAGTGTTCAAAAGCTTCAAGAGGTTTTTCTTTTTTAAGTAATCTGAACATCATAATATGCTATTGGTCAGTAAAGAAACAATCTCATTACGACTCAAACTATAATATTTTTTTAAGCTTCGATTCTACTTTTTTATAGGATGCTTATTATATAAATTGCTAAATTGATAAAGATTTTCTATTGTAAAAAGAAACTTGACAAGTATTACCTTGAGGTATATTTGTATTCGAATTGGATCCTGTTTGTATTTAGAACACAAATAGTCAGCAGTTAAATTAAGAGAAGCTACGACTATTATTACTATATTTTAGTTCTCATCAGTTTTCATCAGAATACCATAACCCCCATATAGTTGATGCATGAATAGGCAGCATGAATGACTTTAGACCGGACAACTGTTGGGCTCCTAAGAGCCCGACAACCGTTAATTCTGTGCCTTACTTCTGTATCAGCAGCGGTTAATGCCCAGAATCAAGCACCATAAATTTACCACAATTGGCTCTTAAAGGGTTAAAGAACAGTAACAGGTCTTTTCTTTTATGTAATGCATACAACAATCTGCTTTGTAGGTTCAAAAAAGGTGCAGCCCCATCTTGTTCAACCTTTCTAAGACCTATTAGTTTAGTCCATTGGAAGCCATATGCACTGGAGGACAGCGTCTTTACTGTAGACTTCGCTTTCATAGTGTCGACACTAATAACATTCCTGGCTGTCTTGGATTTAATGTAAGTTTCTTGGACACTACTGACCAAGTATATAATAAGTTCTAAATCTGCTTCTGAGAAGTTAACTAGGCTTAAATTGCTGAACAAAAGTTGTGTTGTTTGGATTGTGTTCCCGCATCCTGATTACCTGATGATCCGGAGCCACCGAAATTCTTTCCTGTCAAGAAAAATATATCAGTGTTAAAATGGTTAAAGAGGTTTTTTCTTTTTTAAGTTATCTGAAAATCGTAATATGCTATTGGTCAAGAAAGAAACTCATTATGACTTAAACAATAATAACATTTTTTTAAGTTTTGATTCTACTTTTTTTATAGGATGCTTAATATATAAATCACTAAGTCAATACAGATTTTCTAATGTAAAAAGAAACTTGACAAATATTATCTTGAGGTATGTTTGTATTTGAATTGGATCCTGTTTGTATTTAGAACACAAATAGTCAGCAGTTAATTTAAGATGAGCTATGACTAGTATTACTATATTTTAGTTCTCATCAGTTTTAGTTTTCATCAGAATATCATAGCCCCCATATAGTTGATGCATGAATAGGCAGCATGAATGACTTTAGACCGGACAACTGTTGGCTCTTAAGTACCTGACAACCATTAATCTTGCGCCATACTTCTGTATCAGCAGCAATGAATGCCAGAATCAAGCACCATAAATTTACCGTACTTGGTTCTTAAAGGGTTAAACAACAGTAAAAGGTCTTTTCTTTTATGTACTGCATACAATGATCTGTTATGTAGGTTCAAAAAAGGTGCAGCCCCATCATGTTTAACCTTTCTAAGACCTATTAGTTTAGTCCATTGGAAGCCATATGTACTGGAGAACAGCATCTTTACTGTAGACTTCGCTTTCATGGTGTCGACCCTGATAACTTTCCTGGCTGTCTTGGATTCAATGTACGTTTCTTGGACACTACTGGCCAAGTATATAATAAGTGCTAAATATGCTTCTGAAGTTCTAAATATGCTTCTGAGAAGTTAACTAGACTTAAAATGCTGAACAAAGTGATGTTGTTTGGATTGTGTTCCCGCACCCTGATTACCTGATGATCCGGAGCCACCGAAATTCTTTCCTGTCAAGGAAAATATATCAGTGTTAAAATGGTTAAAGAGTTTGTTCTTTTTTAAGTTATCTGAAAATCATATTATGCTATTTTTCAAGAAAGGAACAATCTCATTATGTCTCAAACAATAATATTTTCCAGGTTTCGATTCTTCTTTTTTATAGGATGCTTTTTTTATAAATCGCTAAATCGATACAAATGTTCTACTATTAAAAAAAAAGCTTGACAAGCATTACCTTGAGGTATATTTGCATTCGAATTGGATCCTGTTTGTATTTAGAACACAAATAATTAGCAATTAATTTAAGAGAAGCTACGACTATTATTACTATATTTTAGTTCTCATCAGTTTTAGTTTTCATCAGAATACCGAAAACCCCATATAGTTAAAGGGGTTGTCCCGCGAAACAAAGTGGGGGTATACACTTCTGTATGGCCATATTAATGCACTTTGTAATGTACATTGTGCATTAATTATGAGCCATACAGAAGTTATTCACTTACCTGTTCCGTTGCTAGCGTCCTCGTCTCCATGGTGCCGTCTAATTTTCAGCGTCTAATCGCCGGATTAGACGCGCTTGCGCAGTCCGGTCTTCTTCTTTTCTGAATGGGGCCGCTCGTGCCGGAGAGCGGCTCCTCGTAGCTCCGCCCCGTCACGTGCCGATTCCAGCCAATCAGGAGGCTGGAATCGGCAATGGACCGCACAGAAGACCTGCGGTCCACCGAGGGTGAAGATCCCAGCGGCCATCTTCACAAGGTAAGTAAGAAGTCACCGGAGCGCGGGGATTCAGGTAAGCACTATCCGGTTTTCTTTTTTAACCCCTGCATCAGGTTTGTCTCGCGCCGAACGGGGGGGCTATTGAAAAAAAAACAACCCGTTTCGGCGCGGGACAACCCCTTTAATGCATTAATATGCAGCATGACTGATTTTAGACAGGACAACTGTTGTGTACTTAAGTGCCTGACAACTATTCCAATGACAATTGCTCCTGTGCTTTCAGCTTTGCAAGATTCTCAAAGTGAACAGCGTTGTTCCAATTAGACACTCATTTATTAAGATCAAGATATGTTTATATTTTATTTTAAAAATGAATGTTGTGTTTCCTATAATTTGCAATCGCTCATTTTCTACTATTAGTTTGGTTTAATGTTGTTCACACACTGGGTATAATTTGTGATGTTTCCTAGATTTCATACCAGAAATATATAACAAATAGTTTTGTAATTTAAGAATCATTGTGAACATTAGTAATTACCTTTACTGAATTGCATATTCTGTTGTGTCCCTGTTAAAACAAGAGTAAGAAATAATCTTTAGATCTTTAAAATGGTTTAACACTTCACAATGTGCTGTTGCAAATAAAGGTAATAAAGTTGATAATGCTTTATATACAATATATGAAATATAGACTGATGTACAGACGGATCTAATTTAATAAGTTTTAGAATTAGAAAATATTTAAAGTGAACATGTATGCTGTGAATAATGCACTACGAACTAGTCTGTTGCTCAATGTAGCCTGGAAAGGAGAACCGCTTCTGCCTTCTTCTTCAGGTCCTTGGCTGTCACTAACAGACGTGGAGAAAACCTGGTCTTTCGTGATTGCGCAGAAAAGGAGTATCAATCCTGCGCCATACTTCTGCTATCAGTCACGATTCAAGCCCAGAATTAAAGGGGTTGTCTCGCGGCAGCAAGTGGGGTTATACACTTCTGTATGGCCATATTAATGCACTTTGTAATGTACATCGTGCATTAAATATGAGCCATACAGAAGTTATTCACTTACCTGCTCCGTTGCTAGCGTCCCCGTCGCCATGGTTCCGTCTAATTTAGGTGTCTTCTTGCCTTTTTAGACGCGCTTGCGCAGATCCGTCTTCTCCCTTCTTCTCCCTTCGGCTCCGCTCGGCAGCATCGGCATTTTGGCTCCGCCCCCTTGTACGCATCATCGCGTAGCTCCGCCCCATGATGTGTGCCGGTTCCAGCCTCCTGATTGGCTGGAATCGGCACGTGACGGGGGCGGAGCTACGCAATGATGCGTACAAGGGGGCGGAGCCAAAATGCCGATGCTGCCGAGCGGAGCCGAAGGGAGAAGACGGATCTGCGCAAGCGCGTCTAAAAAGGCAAGAAGACACCGAAATTAGACGGAACCATGGCGACGGGGACGCTAGCAACGGAGCAGGTAAGTGAATAACTTCTGTATGGCTCATAACTAATGCACAATGTATATTACAAAGTGCATTAATATGGCCATACAGAAGTGTATAACCCCACTTGATTTCGCGAGACAACCCCTTTAAGCACCATAAATTTACCACAATTGGTTCTTAAAGGGTTAAAGAACAGTAACAGGTCTTTTTTTTATGTACTGCATTAAACAATCTGTTATGTAGGTTGAAAAAGGTGCAGCCCCATCATGTTCATCCTTTCTAAGACCTATTAGTTTAGTCCATTGGAAGCCATATGTACTGGAGGACAGCGTCTTTACTGTAGACTTCACTTTCATAATATCGACCCTAATAACTTTCCTGGCTGTCTTGGATTTAATGTAAGTTTCTTGGACACTACTGGCCAAGTATATAATAAGTGCTAAATATGCTTCTGAAGTTCTAAATATTCTTCTGGGAAGTGAACTAGGCTTAAAGTGCTGAACAAAAGTTGTGTTGTTTGGATTGTGTTCCCGCATCCTGATTACCTGATGATCCGGAGCCACCGAAATTCTTTCCTGTCAAGAAAAATATATCAGTGTTAAAATGGTTAAAGAGGTTTTTCTTTTTTAAGTTATCTGAAAATCATATTATGCTATTGTTCAAGAAAGAAGCAATCTCATTATGTTAGGAACAAAATAATATTTTTTAGGTTTTGATTCTCCTTTTACATAGGATGCTTGTTATATAAATCACTAAGTATTCAATACAGATAGGCTAATGTAAAAAGAAACTTGACAAGTATTACCTTGAGGTATATTTGTATTCGAATTGGATCCTGTTTGTATTTAGAACACAAATAGTCAACAGTTAATTTAAGATGAGCTATGACTAGTAATACTATATTTCAGTTTTCATCAGTTTTAGTTTTCATCAGAATACCATAGCCCCCATAAAGTTGATGCATTAGTAGGCATTAATAGGCATGGAATCAGCTGGAAAATCCCTTTAAAGTTTCCTAGCTTTGCAAGATTCTCAAAGTGAACAGCATTGTTCCAACTAGACACTCATTTATTAACCCTTTCCAATCCAGTTTGTATCCTGGTTTTCCTAGGGGGCTTACTCTTTTTCTGCTGCTATACAACGGTGTTATATGCTGGCCAAAGCCAGTACTGCATGAGGTGATATCCTACAGCAGAGAGGCTGGCAATATACAGTAAGAGAACCCCGACGGGCATCTTGCAACATCAGAGTTGCACAGGCTTAAATCATAATGTCTTTAGAGGTCAGACAGTGGATTGGTAAGGGTTAAGATTAGAGATGAGCGAACGTACTCGTAATGAGTACTTACGCACCCGAGTACCGCCATTTTCGAGTACTTCAGTACTCGGGCGTAAAGATTCAGGGGGGGGCGGGGAGAGGCGCGGCGGTGCGGGGGGGAGCAGCGGGGAACAGGGGGGAGCCCTCTCTCTCTCCCTCCCCCCCCCACTCCCCACTGCTACCCCCCGTGCCGCCACGGCGCCCCCCGAATCTTTACGAGCGAGTACCGCTGTACTCGAAAATGGCGGTGCTTGGGTGCGTAAGTACTCGTAACGAGTACGTTCGCTCATCTCTAGTTAAGATCAAGCTATGTTTTTATTTAGTTTTAAGAATCAATGTTGTGTTTCCTGTAATTTGCAATTACGCTTTTTTTGCTATTAGTTTGGTAAAATGTTATTCACACATTAGGTACGATTTGTAATATTTCCTAGATTTTATACCAGAAAGCTATAACAAATAGTTTTGTAATTTAAGAAACCTTGTGAAAATTACCTTTACTGAATTGCATATTCTGTTGTGTCCCTGTTAAAACATTTAGGGGTAAGAATCTTTAGATCTTTAATAAAATGGTTTAACAACACTTCACAATGTGCTGTTGCAAATAAAGGTAATAAAGCTGACAGTGCTTTGTATACAATATATGAGATATAGATTGAAATATAGACAGATGTAATTTAATAATTTTTAAAATTATAAAACATTTAGGGTGAACATGTATGCTGTGAATAATGCACTATGAATAAGGATGAGCAAGCGTACTCGCTAAGGCAAAATACTCGAGCGAGTATTGCCATTTTCGAGTACATGCTTGCTCATGCCAAAAGATTCGGAGGCCAGTGGGGGTGGTGGGGGAGAGTGAGGATGAACAGGGGGAAATCTCTTTCTCTCTCTCTCCCCCCCGCTCCACCATGCTCACTCCTGCAATTCACTGCTCACCCTTGCCGGCCACCGAATCTTTTCTCACGAGCGGGCATGTACTCGAAAATGGCAATACTCGCTCGAGTATTTTGCCTTAACGAGTACGCTCGCTCACCTCTAACTATGAACTATTCTATTGATCAATGTAGCCTGGAAAGGAGAACTGCCTCTGCCTTCTTCCCTGGGTCTTTGGCTGTCATTAACAGCTGAGTACACAACCTGCTTTTTCTTGATTGCAGGAACAGGAGTGTTAATCCTGCGCTGTACTTCTGCTATCAGCTGGGATGAAAGTCCAGGATCAAGCACAATAAATTTATCGCAATTGGTCCTAAAGGGTTAAAGAACAGTAAAAGGTCTTTTCTTTCATGTACTGCATACAATGATCTGTTATGTAGGTTGAAAAAAGGTGCAGCCCCATCATGTTTAACCTTTCTAAGACCTATTAGTTTAGTTCATCGGAAGGCATATGCACTGGAGGAGAGCATCTTTACTTCACTTTCATGGTGTCAACCCTAATAACTTCACTGGCTGTCTTGGATTTAATGCAAGTTTCTTGGGCACTACTGGCCAAGTATATAATAAGTTCTAAGTATGCTTCTGGGACGTTAATTAGGCTTAAAATGCTAAAGTTATGTTGTTTGGATTACCAAATCATGATTACCTGATGAACCGGAGTTACCAAAATTTTTTCCTGTCAAGAAATGAATAAAAATGCATTAGTGTTAAAAAGGTTAAAGAGGTTTTTCTTTTCAAATACAGCGTATTATAAAGAATAAGGTCAAATTAAGTTATCCGAAAATCATAATATGCTATTGTTCAGTTAAGAAACAGTCTCATTATGTCTTAACCCTTTCCAATCCACTGTCTGACGTCTAAAGACATTCTGATTGAAGGCTGTACAGCCTCTGATGTCGGAGGATGTCCAGCAGGGTATTCTTACTGTATATTATTGGCCACTCTGTTGTCGGGGGCCTCTCCGGCATGTCACACACTGCAGTACTGGCTCTAGCCAGCAGGTGGCGCCATTGTATAATGGCAGAAAGAGAAAGCCCCCTAGGAAACCCTGAATCTAAAATTGGATTGCAAAGGATTAATCTATATTTTTTTAAGTTTCAATTTTAGCTTTTCATAGAATGCCTAAAATTAAATAAATCATTCAATCAATATAAATTTTTTACTATAAAGAGAAGCTTGACAAGTATTACCTTGTGGTACATTTGTATTCGAATTAAATCCTGTTTGTATTTAGAACAGAAATATTCAGCAATTAATTTAAGAGACTCTCAGACTACAATTATTATATTATTAGTTCTCATCAGTTTTAGTTTTTATTAGAGTACTGCCGAACCCCATACAGTTAATGCATTAATAGACAATCATGCCTTTTTTTAACCAACAGTTATTTGAAATGTTTGATTTTTCTTATGGATTTAAGTGCTTAACGCTGCAGGTCGTAAGTTTACGTCCTGGCTGCAAGGTACTTAATGCAACAGGACATAAATTGAAATCCTGTGGGTAGGGAATCAGATGCTGAGCACGCTCCATCCCGCAGTGGAAGCTATTTGCTACCGATCGATGGCTTTCGCTGCAACAGAGGGAATAGATAAGAACAGTGATCCTTGCTATTAACCCTCTACATGCCGCGATTTATGTGAATTGTGTCATGCAAAGGGTTCACAGAGAGAGCCCGCTCATTAAGCACTTTGTAGCCTGGAAAGAAGAACCGATTCTGCCTTCCTCTCCGGGTCCTCGACTGTCACTAACAGCTGAGGAACTGACCTGCTCAGTCTTGATTGCAGGCACATGAGCTTTAATCCCGCGCCATACTTATGCTATTGGCCAGGATTAAAGCCAAGGTTCAAGCACCATAAAATAACCGCACTTGGTTCTTAAAAGGTTAAACAACAGTAACAGGTCTTTTCTCTTATTTCCCCCCTATATCGCCTCCCTCATCTCAATCCATCACCCAGCCTGAGCTCTCCGCTCTACTAACGAAACCAGACTGAGCGCCCCTCTAACTTGAACTTCTCATTCCCGCCTCCAAGACTTCTCCAGAGCAGCAGCGGTCCTCTGGATCGCACTACCAAAGGCTACCCGGGCAATTCAGGACTCGCAGAACTTCAGGCGTGCTCTAAAAACGCACCTCTTCAGGGAGGCATACCATATCCCCTAAACAAACCTCTCTGTACTCCGCCTGATAACATGCTCCCTGACCTACTGACTGCAATCCCTGCTAGCCACCATAAACCGCTCCTGCAGTCATAACGATTTTACTGTCACATGGCTAAATGTCTGACCATTGTTTATGTGTATAACATCCCTCACTCTCCACCTCACCATACTGTGCACATCTCCAGCCCCTTTACCTTCTGTATCACCCCATTACTTGTAGTATGCAAGCTCGTTGGAGCAGGACCCTCACCCCTATTGTTTCCATCAACTGATTACTATGTAACCGTGGTTCTATGATTTTTGTACTTTTGTCTTTCTGTATCCCCCTGTCTATATAAGCACTGCGGAATATGCTGGCGCTATACAAATAAAGATTATTATTATTAAAAATATATCAGTGTTAAAAATGTTAGTTTTTTTTTTAAATAAAGTTATCATTTAGAATAATTTTTAATTACAGTGGCAGAAAAAGTGCTTATGAATTACAAACCAATCACTGAAAAGAACTAAAAATTTACTTTTATGTAATACTTTTTAAAATTAAAAACTAGGCCTACACACTAACATGCATCTTATTTAGAATCATACAAATACCCAAAGCTTATGGATGTTCACTCGGTATTAGTTTATATGATTTGATATGTGCTTTCCCTTCCACACACAGTGAGTGAGCGATATATTCATACATGAGCCCCTCCCTTACGCTGTTTCATTAGGTACCCAAAATGGTATTTTGTGGTCTGGATTAGTATAGCAGTTACAGTTTGCACTTTAGTGAGGAAAGATCATCAATATCTCAAGGCTGGAAAATCTCTTTAAAGTAACTTGGCCTTGGGAAACCTCAAAGTGAACGGGGTTGTTCCAACTAGACACTCATTTATTAAGATCAAGCTATGTTTATATTTATTTTTAAAAATGAATGCTGTGTTTCCTATAATTTGCAATCACTCATTTTCTACTATTAGTTTGGTAAATTGTTGTTCACACATTGCATATAATTTATTATGTTTCCTAGATTTTATACCAGAAATATATAAAAAAAATTGTTTTGTAATTTAAGAAAAATTGTGAAAATTACCTTTATTGAATTGCATATTCTGTTGTGTTCCTGTTAAAAGATTAAAGGGTAAGAATCTCTAGAGATTTAGAATGATGTAACAACACTTCACAATGTGCTGTTGCAAAAAATGGTAATAAAGCATTGATGTATATGAAATATATGAGATATAGATTGATGGACAGACTGATCTAATTTAATAATTTTTTAAAATTATAAAGCATTTAGAGTGGACATTTATGCTATGAATAATGCACTATGAATAGAGATGAGCGAGCACGCTTGGTAAAGGCAGATACTCGAGTGAGCATCGCTCTTCTCGAGTAGCTGCATACTTGTCCGAGCGGGGGGCGGTGGGGGGGAAGCGGGTGGGAGAGTGAGAGAGATCTCTCTCACTGTCCAACTCACTCCCCTCACTCACTCTCGCCACCCCCGCATTTGCTCGGACGAGTATGCAGTTACTCGAGAAGAGCGATGCTCACTCGAGTATCTGCCTTTACCGAGTGTGCTCTCTCATCTCTAACTATGAACTATCCTGTTGCTATTGTGAGTTGTTTTATTTTAATATATTTGACATTGAGGCCTTAGTCAGACGGGCGTTTTTTGCCGCGATTTGCGGATCGCATGACGGATGCGCATCCGCAAATCGCGTGACCGGTGCGCGCAAGTCGCCCGCAAATCGCCCGAAAATCTGCTCCTAGCCGCGTTTCATTAGAAACGGGCCGGAGCTGTCCAGCGCATTGCATTCAATGGAGACGGCAATACAGCCGTCTCCATTGAAAGCAATGCGCTGCGGGCGAGCCCGGGATGAATTGTCGGTAAGGGCTTAAATATATAAGCCCTTACCTGCAATCCATCCTAAAATGTGTTAAAATAAAAAAAAAATTGCATTCTCACCTTCTGCCTGCAGCTCCGGGCAGCCGTCCTGCAGTGGGTGTGAAGGGGGTGTGAGTCAGACCTGCCCCCTGATTGGCTCAGCGCTGAGCCAATCAGAGGCATGCCTCACTCACACCCATTCATGAATTCATGAATGGATGTGAGTCAGACCTGCCCCTGATTGGCTCAGCGCTGAGAGGCAGCAGTCACTCACCCATTCATGAATTCATGAATGGGTGTGTGAGTGAAACCGGCCTCTGATTGGTCAGGCTGTGACCAATCAGAGCAGATCATTCAGCAGGCGGGGATTTTAAAGCCCCGCCGGCTGAATAGTGCCGAGAAGCAGTTCAGGAGAACTGACAGCGGCCGCGGCTGGACTCCGGCTGCAGCGGAAAGGTGAGTATACAATTTTTTTTTTATTTTAACACATTTTAGCATGAATAGCAGGGAAGGGTTTATATATTTAACCCCTTCCCGACAATTAACCCCGCGCACGCCGGCAGCCCATTGCTTTCAATGGAGCGGCTGTATTGCCGCTCCATTGAATTCAATGGGCAAACATCGTTCTTCTCTGCCACAGCTGTTACAGCTGTGGCAGAGAAGAATGATTTGTCTTCTATATGTTCTCAATTGGGTCGGCGCTGCTGCCGCCGGCCCCATTGAGCGCATATACAGAAGCGAACAGGAATCGCAGATCGCAGATAGGTGCGATCTGCGATTTTTTGTTCTATAATTTTTCGGACGAGCGCATAAAAAGCGCTCATGTGTCCGATACCATTGCAAAGCAATGGCTTTATAAAATCGCCGGACGCATGCGCATGCGCAAATCGCGGCAAAAAACGCCCGTCTGACTAAGCCCTTACTCTTGTATGTATGCTTTTTTCATTATTTGAGTCTACTAATGATCTATTAAGAAGAGCGTTTTATCATCACCAATTGAAATTGCGCACTTTGTGTTACTTCAACCCCTTAGTGACCACCCCATAGTCTTTTTATGTCCTGCCTAAATGTGCTTTAATCCCCAGGGCAGTAAAAACATGCTCACTCTAGGGATTAAAGCCACATGAGCTGTGGACATGACAGCTCCATGCTGTTGGCTGCCAGAGCTGTCCAACAACCTGGAGCTGTCATTGGGGGCCGCAGGGAGTGACTTCCGGTTATGCGATCGCCGTTATCCAATAGATAATGACGATCACATTAAAGTAAATAGAAAGTTTAAAAAGTTAAAGTTTTAGCTCCCCTCATGGATCAGATCTGTGAGGGAAGCTGATAATACTCCCCTACATCCTCTGTGATGTCTCGCAGTGTTCTAGTCTTCCAGGACCTGATACCGGTGCCTGCGCATGTGTGCCAAATGTATTACATCATGCGCATGTGCAGAAGGCCGAGGGGCCCTGGAAATTTTAAATCAGCCTGCTCTCGGCTAATATGAGTACCCGAGAGCAGGGAGATATCACCCGGACCGCTGGATAATGACAATCATGTAAAAGTAAAAAGAAAAGTGTAAAAGCAGAAAAAAAAGTTTAAAAAGTTTAAGTTTCATCTCCCCCCATGGCTCATATCCATGAGGGGAGATGAAATTACATACCTAAGGCCCCCGGATTTATCCATGGACCTTACGTCGGCTTCTGCACACACACCTGTTGCCAAGATGGCGGACGCATGCACAAAAGCTGCGGATTGCCTGGGTAATTTAAAATCTCCCTGCTCATGGCTATCAAATATAGCTGAGAGCCTGGAGATTTTACATGGGGTTGTGGTACACAGTCCTTAGTCACGTGATCATCGTTATCCAGTGGATAACGGCGATCACATAAAAGCAAAAAAAGCTAAAGTTTCATCTCCTGCCATGGATCTAAACCATTAGGGGAGGTGAAATTACTTACCTAAGGCCTCCAGTGGTGTCCCCCAACAGGATCCTTATCTGTGGACCTCTCCCTAGCTTTGGCGTTTGCGCCCATTGGCAAAATGGTAGATGCAAGCGTAGAAGCTGGGGTGGACACGAGAAATTTAAAATCTCCTTGCTCCTGGCTAAAAAACAGTTGAAGTTTAACCCCTTCATGACATGGCCTATTTTGGCGTTGAGGACCAAGCGATTTTTTGGTATTTTTCCATCTCCATTTTTCAAAAGCCATAACTTTTTTATTTTTCCGTGGACGCGGCCGTGTAAGGGCTTGTTTTTTGCGTGGCGAACTGTAGTTTTTATCGATGCCAATTTTGGGTACATAGACTGTATTGTAAATTTTTTTTTTGTTTTTTTTAATGATCGCAGAGAGAGAAAACGCATCAATTCTGCCATAGATTTTTTTTTTTTTTTTTACACCGTTAATCATGCAGCATAAATGAGACTTTCCATTTTTTCTGCAGACCGGTACGGTTACAACGATACCAAAATTCTAACATTTTTTTTAGGTTTTCCCACTTTTCTGCAATAAAAACCCTTTTTTTTGGAAATCTTTTTTGTATTCTAAATTACTGCATTCAAAGTCACGTAACTTTTTTATTTTTTGATGTACAGAGCTCTCTGAGGGCTTATTTTTTGCGAGACGAGCTGTAGATTTTATTGGTACCATTTTGGCGTACATACGACTTTTTTGATCACTTTTATTGCGTTTTTAGTGAGGCAAAATGCTAAAAATGAGCATTTTGCCTCAGTTTTTTCGCTTTTTTTTTAGCGTTTTTTTCGGTGCACAGTCAAAAGCATGTGCAACTTATTGTACGCATCGTTACGGACGCGACAATACCAAATATGTGGGGTTTTATTTTTTTTTTACCTTTTTTTATGCTAATCTGAGAAAAAGCATAAAAATGGTTTTTTAATCTTTTTTTTTTACATTTTTTTAAATTCATTTTTTAAATCTTTCTTTTTTTACACTGTTTGTGTCCCTCTGAGGGACTTTAATCACTGCCCTGATGATCGCTGTCATAAGGCATGGCAGAGCTACTGCTCTCCCATGCCTTATCGCTCATACAGCGATCTCAGGCATAGGCAATACAGGACGCCAGTGTCTGGCGTCAAGTTGCCATGGTGACAGGCCGGGCTCTCGCGATGACATCGCGAGTTCCGGCCGGAGACACAGAGGGAGCCGCGCTCCCGCTGTGAACTCTTTCCCTGCCGCGATCTACT
Source organism: Eleutherodactylus coqui (assembly GCF_035609145.1). Classification (NCBI taxonomy): domain Eukaryota; kingdom Metazoa; phylum Chordata; class Amphibia; order Anura; family Eleutherodactylidae; genus Eleutherodactylus; species Eleutherodactylus coqui. The sequence continues at coordinate 274,997,082 of NC_089839.1, read as the reverse complement.
TAGATCGCGGCAGGGAAGGGGTTAACAGTGGCGGGCGCATCTCCAATGTCCCCCCGCTGCTGCAGCGAGACGCCGGCTGTGACTGACAGTCGGCTCCCGCTGCGGGATAGCGCTGGATCATATGTGATCCCGCGCTATCTGCAGGACGTAAGTTTACGCCCTGTTGCGGGAAGTACCCCGCTCCCAGGACGTAAACTTACGCCCTGCAGCGGGAATGGGTTAATGCTTCTTTCAGTTTGGGCCCTGTTGTGAATACGCACGTAAGATTAGGGCCACAATGGGTATGTTTCTGAACACAGAACAAACAAGGGTATCCCTTTGGGAGTAAAAGTCTTCATTCATATGTGTGCTGCCCAAAAAAATGTAGTTTTTAAATGATACAATTGCCAAAAAAAAACGTAATTTGTCCTTCTGCTTTGCTTAAATTCATTAAAAAACTGTGGGATCAAAGTACGCAGTATAACCCTAGATGAATTAATAAAGTGGTCAAATTTTCAAAGTGGGGTAATTTGTGGGGCTTTTCTATTGTTTTGGCTGCTTAAGGGGTCTATTAGTGTGCAATGGGGGCTAAATTACCTTCAAGCAAAATGTCTGATCTGAAAGCTACCACCTGCTAATTTTGTTTTGGGCCCCCTTGTACATACAGATATAAGATTAAGGCCACAACGGGTATGTTTCTGATCACAGGACAAACGGGGGTAACTATTTTGGAGTGCAAGTCTTCATTCATAAAAAAAAAAAATTGGAATTTTTTCCTTCTGCTTTGCTTAGATTCATTAAATTCTTTGCATAGATTAAAAAAGCCTGAAGTTTTCTCAATGTGCTTCCAGAATAAAGTAAATAGATAGAAATATATATAATCAAAAATGTGTACAGTATGTTTGCACATATTTGAGATATTGAAGTTGAAAAAGTTAAAAAATAAAAATTCTATCAAAATTGTCCTAATTTTGGAGATTTTAATAAATATGCACAAATTCTATTCGGCTATTTTTACCACCTAATTGAAGTGCAATATGTTGCGAAAAAACAATGTCAGAATCCCTTGGATATGCAAAACATTTACAGAGTTATTCTATGTAAAGTGACATGTCAGATTTCCAAAATTTGGCCTGGGCATTAGGCCTTAGTCACACGGGCGTTTTTTCGCGCGATTTGCGCATCGCATGACGGATGCGCATGCGCAAATCGCGTGACCGGCGCCGAAAAATCGGCCGAAAATCTGCTCCTAGCCGCGTTTCATTAGAAACGGGCCGGAGCTGTCCAGCGCATTGCATTCTATGGAGCCGGCAATACAGCCGGCTCCATTGAAAGCAATGCGCTGCAGGCGAGCCCGGGATGAATTGTCGGGAAGGGCTTAAATATATAAGCCCTTCCCTGCAATTCATCCCGAAAAGTGTAAAAATAAAAAAAATGTATGTACTCACCTGCTCCCGGCAGCCGGAGATCCCCGCGGCCGGCCTGCAGTGGGTGTGAAGGGGGTGTGACTCAGACTTGCCCCTGATTGGCTCAGCGCTGAGCCAATCAGAGGCAGGTCCCAGTCACACCCATTCATGAATTCATGGGAGGCTCTGCATGACTATAAGAACTCTAGCAGACACAGAGCTCACTCATAGCCGCCAGTCTACCACAGAGACTGGTGCTGCTGCCTTTTTTTGTTTTTGTTCCTGCTATCTTTGGGGGGAAACTGGGTGTATTTATCTTGAACTACCTAGTGATAGAATTGTCTACCTCCCTCTCTCTAAAGGTTATGATTTCTCAATCTGGGGACTAACCGTTTAGCTGGAAGCTATTTTTCCTGGGGGGAAACTGGGTTCATTTACCTTGATCTACCTAGTGATAGGATTATCTACCTCCCTCCTCCTAAAAGGTTATAATATCCCAATTTGGGGATTAACCGTTTAGCTGGAAGCTGATTTGTTTGTAAAAACTCTCTTATGGTTCCTGATGAGGCTACGTAACAGGTAGCGGAAACGCGTTGAACCACGAATTTTTTTGAACCTACAAAATAATTGAGCTGGCAGTTTGGTGTACTGCATTATAACTTTTGTTTTGGTGGCTACAACTCGCAAAAAACGTTGGCAAGCTACAGCATTCTGATATCAGCTTTATATCGGATTTTTCTGAAACTAGCCAAAGTAGCGTGAATATTCTCTCACCTACGGCATTGTTTGACAGTCTATGCATTTTTCTCTATTTGGGAGGAATAACGCACGTGCTCTAAAAAGCGGATACAAGTCCCCCATCTATTGAATATCTATAGCTGTCTATACAAGCTGGAACACCATTCTTAAATGAGCCTATCCAACTAGCTCTAGGATATATACCACGGAGAACAAAAATAGAAACTTTAATTCCGTTGGGAGAAAATATCGGTTCCTAGGCAACGTATATACTGCTTTCCCCTCATTTGACATAGGGGTGCAGTTTTTTATTTATTTGTGTATTTGTGTCTAGAGTTTAGGACTTTGTGTTACAAACTCCTTTTTATTTAGTTTTTCAATAAAAGCTATGTTTTAGAGACTTAACTGAACCCTACTGTGACATATCCATTTTTTCATCGAGGTGTTCGTCCTGCAACTGTGAACCCCCCCCCCCCCATGATGGCTCCCCTACACTGCACAGATAGGAGAGCACTATCTCTTCTTTATATTACATCTATTATGGAAAGCAATACATTCCTTTGATTCTGGATGATCAGAAGTTCATTTTTCATGCTATATTCCTGCATATTCAGTACAGTGAAAATTTTTCAAGGGACTCGCTTTTATACCGGACCAACCTTGATTAGGGCTAAATTTTACTATCACAGGGTTTCAGTTGTCTTATAATCTACATATATTGTCCTTCTTCATTGAGAGGACTGTAAACTAATGCTCAGTAAATGGGACAGGTGGTTCTGGGTCGACCACCTCACCACCACATGAAGCTGGTGCAAATTACTTGAGGTGATGTAGTTTTAACAAAATTGTACCAGTCATGGTTGTGTCTGAGGATGTCAACTGGGATTTCCCTGCAGAAAATAAGTACGCCTTATGTTGAAACAGCTCTTTTACTGAAGATAACTCAAGCAGCTGCACCCAATTATTACTGTGTGGCTGAAACAACGGGCTGGGCTTATTTGCTTGGTGCTTGCTTTAGCCAGTTCAGTTTGTCAGAGACTCCATCAGCAGACTCTACTCCCTGGGTGGGCATCAAACACTTTTAACAGACTTGGACAGCCTTCAAGTAATGGTCAGTACTCTGAAGTGCAAACTGCCCAAGTTAGTTTCATTTTTTTCTCTCATCCACTACCACTGCTCTGCTTACCACACTCTGTGATAGTACATAAATGCACCTCCTTCCACAACATGCACACAATGCTCAACTGTGCTTGCTTCTTTACTATGTCATTAACTTCTCTGTGCATGAATCTGATTCTTTTATCACGCAACTCAAGCAAATTTATTTCATGCGCAATCAAATTATTTTGCCTCGTCAATTCTTTATTAAAGTGACAATAACTGAAGTCTAACATTTTCAAACGCATTTTAACAAATTTAAGGGATCGACAGTTTATATGTGGTTGACCTGTCAATGCAGGTCCTTACTGTTGCAGTGGTTCTGAGATTGCTGCCTTGCTTATAAATCTGGTGCTGGTTTCGGAGATCCTTCTACATCTTCTGGCTCAGTGGGTGTGGTATTAGGTGTGACATGCTTAGTCGCGCCTGTGGGTAATTACTAGGGTTATTTAGCCTGGCCTGAGACTGGGCTGAACTGTGGTTGATTTGAGTCTGGACTGGCAATCAGAAGCTTGCTCCTGGATTGCTCGGTTACTTGCTGCATCTCAAGCTAAGTACTGTGTTTGTTTTCATTTATAGTTTTGGTTTTCCTGTGTTGTTTCCCTTTCTTACATAGGGTCAACAAGCGGCCAAGGCACACAGTCAGGGCCGTCCTTATTGGGGCGATTGCCCTGCTTTCAGGCAGGGCCCTTCCCAGGGTTTGGTTGTATAGCCACAATGTTTTCCATATTTTGGTTCCTTTCTTGCTTTGTCTTTATTTATTTTGCATTTGTGGGAGATCTGCGAGTGACAGATCCAGAGCATCTAGGTTGGACGTAACACATACATTCTTAACCTGGTTGAACTGCTCATGCAGGTCCCTTACATTCTTATTCTATTTGACCTGCCTATATAGGTCCTTACATTCGTAACCTAGTTAACCTGCCCTACAGATCCATTCGCAGAAGATGATTTTCATGGCAATTTTGCATGAATGTCCCAAACAAATCTTACTTTATTTGCATATCTTGTTTCAGTAAAGTCTATATAATATGATGCACTATTTATGTGACTGTGTTACAGTCATATAAGGCATCCAGGAATAGATAATTATCTTCTGGGGAATGTTTATCAATTAACATTCCTGGTAAAATTACAAAAATGTAAAACATATATATATAAATGTATGAATATAGCATTCAATCAATCTAACTATTCCGCAATTGTATTTATGCATGTCTGTAAGTTGTTTTACCAAGTACGTACAAGGACTAGGCAGAAGAATTTTATAGCATTCATATTTTACCTTTCAGTTGGCTGGTACTAATAGCAGGATACATAAGAACTTCAAGCCATGGTGTTAACCCCTACATGATGTGATCTATGTAGATCGTGGCATGCAAAGGGTTCACAGAGGGAGCACGCCCATTGAACGCTTTGTAGCCTGAAAAGGAGAGCCGTTTCTGCCTTCTTCTTGGCTGACATTAAAAAGTCCTAGTGCTTGATTGCAGGAGCAGGAGCTTTAATCCTGCACTGTACTTCTTTTATTGTTCGGGATTAAAGCCCCGGCTCAAGAGCCGTAAATTTACTGCACTTGGTTCTTAAAGGGTTAAACAACAGTAACGGGTCCTTTCTTTTAGGTACTGCATACAATGATCTGTTATGTAGGTTGAAAAGAGGTGCATCCCTATCATGTTTAACCTTTCTAAGACCTAATTATTAGTCCAAAGGAAGGCATATGTACTGGAGAACAGCGTCTTCACCTCCCTAGACCTTACTTTGTTTGTGTAGACACTAATAACATTCCTGGCTATATTGGATTTAATGCAAATTTCTTTGACACTACTGGCCAAGTATATAATAAGTTCTAAGTATGCTTCTGAAGGTAATGGGAGGTTCACTAGGCTTAAAGTGCTTAACAAAAGTTATATATATTCAGATTTTGTTCCCATATCATGATTACCTGATGATCCGGAACCACCGAAATTCATTCCTGTCAAAAAAAGGATAAAAATTGATCACTGTTAAAAAGGTCAAAGAGGTTTTTCTCTTCAAATACAGCGTATTACTGAAAATAATGTCATATTAAGTTATCCGAAAATCATAATATGCTATTGCTCAATAAAGAAACAATCTCATTATGTCTCAAATAGAGATGAACGAACATACTCGTTTCGAGTAATTACTCGATCGAGCACCGCGATTTTCGAGTACTTCAGTACTCGGGTGAAAAGATTCGGGGGGGCGCCGGGGGGCGGGGGGAGGTGTGGCGGCGCGGGGGGTAGCAGCGGGGAACAGGGGGGAGCCCTCTCTCTCTCCCTCTCCCCCCCACTCCCCGCTGCAACCCCCCACTCACCCACGGCGCCCCCCGAATCTTTTCGCCCAAGAACGGAAGTACTTGAAAATCGCGGTACTCGGGTGAAAAAGGGGGCGTGGCCGAGTACGCTCGCTCATCTCTAGTCTCAAACCATAATATTTTTTTAGTTTCAATTCTTTTTTTTCATAGGATGCTTATTATTATATAAATCGTTTAATCAATCAATAAAAATTTTCTAATGTAAAAAACAAGTATTATCTTGTGGTCCTTTTGTATTTGGATTGAATCCTTTTTTGTATTTCCAATACGTATACTCAGCAGTTAATTTAAGATGAGCTATGATTATTACTATATTTTTAGTTCTCATCAGTTTAACTTTTCATTAGAACACCCCAATATATTTGATGCATTAATATCATGCCTTTTTTAAGCCAACAATACTATTATCTGCTTGATTTCTATCATGGATTTAACCACTTAACGCTGCAGGATGTAAGTTTACGTGCTAATGCAATAGGACTGGTTTTAGATGGGACAACTGTTGGGCACCTAACCACCCAACAACCATTCCAATGACTATCGAACCTGTGCTTTCAGTGCACAGAGCTGGTATGTGGCAAAAGCATAAACCTCTATATAGTTTGCAGTGGTCTGGGTTGGTATTGCAGTTACAGTTTGCACTTAAGGCAGGAAGGGTCATCAATATCTCAAAGCTGGAAAATCCCTTTAAACTAACTTAGCTTTGGGAGACTGTCAAAGTGAACGGGGTTGTTCCAATTAGACATTCATTTATTAAGATCAAACTATGTTTATATTTAGTTTTAAAAATGAATGTTGTGTTGCCTTACAATCACTCATTTTCTATTATTAGTTTGGTTTAACCCCTTGAGTGGCGGGTTTCCTACCACCCTGTCGTGCCCACCAGGGCAGGTTTTTTAAAATGGTCTAATCATTGAATTTCAACTAATTTTGCAGTTGCGTCTCAAGAGCCATAACTCTTTCATTTTTCCATTGACATGGCCATATAAGGGCTTGTTTTTTGCGGGACAAGTTGTGATTTTTTAAACAGGGGGGAGGAAAAAAAGAAATGGGAAAAAAAGAAAAAAAGGGGCCATGTCATTAAGGGGTTAAATAATGTATTAACTTCCTTCTCTGGGTCATTACAGCACAGGGATACCACATGTGTGATTATATTTTTGATTTTTTACAAAGTAAAGGGAGACAAGTGTTTTTATAATTTTTTAAATAAATTTTTTTTTTTTTTTTGTCCCTTTAGGGGATTTCCACAGGGACCCATCAGGACCCCCTGATCACATTCCGGGTGTCCGATGGTGACAGCCCTTTACATGCTGCAGTGACAGCCCTTTACATGCTGCAGTCACATAGACTGCAGCATGTAAAGGGTTAACACAGCAAAGATCGGAGGTTTTCTCTGATCTCTGCTGTAAGAGCTGGTACCTAGCTGTCCTCTCACAGCCAAGCACCAAGCTCTCCCTGCCACAGAGACCATCGGCTTGCTTCTGACAAGCCGATGGTCTCTATGGCAACCTGTAAACAAAGCAGGAGATTGCCGGCATATCGGCAATATCTTCTGCTGGTTTTTCAAAGCCCTTGCACTGCTCTGTGTGGGTCTGTGCAGGCAGAGCACACTGTCACAGCTTGTGGCATTCTGCTCTGCAGCTCCCATTGTGATACATAGCCCGGAAATCTTCCGGGCTATGTCGCTATGAGCAGTGGAGCTCGTCCCGGAAAATTTCCGGGCGTGCCACTCAAGGGGTTAATGTTGTTCACACATTAAGTATAATTTGTTATTAGAGATGAGCGAGCACCCAAATGCTCATGTCCGCATTATTCGAGCTTTTCGTAAAATTTGAGAGCTCTACTCGAGTACCGAACCCCATTTGTTTTTCTAGGTCTCTCTCTCTCTCTCTCCCCCTGCCTGCCAGACAAAAAACTTGCCATTGACACGCGCTGTGGCGGGGAGGGGCCAAGACAGGCATGTCACAGCAGGGAGGAGCCAAAAACTGGGGTCGTTCGAGTAACAAGCACCATCGAGTACGCTAATACTCGAATGAGCATCAAGCGTGGCAGAATATGTTCACTCAATTCTATTTGTTGCTTCCTAGATTTTAGACCAGAAATCTATAACAAATAGTTTTGTAATTTAAGAAAAATTGTGGAAATTACCTTTACTGAATTGCATATTCTGTTGTGTCCCTGTTAAAACATTTAAGGGTAAGAATCTTTAGAGTTTGAAAATGGTTTAACACTTCACAATGTGCTGTTGCAAATACAGGTAATAAAGTTAACAATGCTTTATATACAATATATGAGATATAGAGTGATGGACAGACTGATCTAATGTAATAATTTTTAAAATGATAAAACTTTTAGAGTCAACGATTATATTATCATTAATGCACTATGAACTATCCTGTTATTGTCAGTTGCATTCTTTATATATATATTTGACATTTACTCTTGGATGTATAATTTTTCATTATTTTAGTCTACTAATGATCCATTAAGAAGACTGTTTCATCATCACCAATTGGAATCACACACTTTGTGTTGCTTTAAGGCATACCCAAACTTTCAAGTGACATTTTAGAAAAAGCTGTTGTGTGTGCACATGTGAAGTAACAGTATTTCTGGCCATTATATGAGTTATAAATCACATTTTAAATAGTTTTCCCCTTTGTAGGCTTCATCTCAAGTTCTCAGTTTTCCCTGACCTGGTGGGTGTAGACTAGCTGCTATGATGGCTCCCCTACACTGCACACATAGGATAGCAGAATCTATTCTTTACATTACTTCTGTTATGACAACTAGCCTTTTGATTCTTTATATTTTCATACTATATATTCCTGCAAATTCAATACAAAATTATTTCAAAGGCCTACCTTTTATAGAGAACCATCCCTGATTTAGGCTAAATTTTACCATCACAGGGTTTCAATTGTCTTATAATCTTCATACATATTGTCCTTCTTCATTGAGAGGACTGTAAACTGATGCTCAGTAAATGGGATAGGTGGTTCTGCGTCAACCACCTCCCCACCACATGAAGCTGGTGCAAATCACTCGAGGTGATGTAGTTTTAAAAAAATTGTACCAGTCACGGCTGGTGTCTCATGGTGTCAACTGGAATTTCACTGCAGAAAATAAATACACGGGTTGCTGAAACAGCTCTTTTTCTGAAGATAACTCAAGAAGCTACACCCAATAATTACTTTGTGGCAGAAACAATGGACTAGGGTTATTGACTTGGTGCTTGCTTTGGTCAGTACACTTGTCAGAGACTCCCTCAGCAGGTTCTACTTCCTGGGTGGACATCCAACACTCTTTTTAAGCAGACTTGGACAGCACTCAGGTAATGGTCAGTACTCTGAAGTGCAAACTCCCCAGTGTTAGCTTCATTTCTTCTCTCATCCACTACTACAACTCTGCTTACTTTTTAATCCTTTAAGGTGAATTGAAGATGCAATCTTTTGATTGCTATCATAGTACACTGCATTTCTAGTGTGATGCAATGTGCTATGCTTATGACAGCAACCTATTAGACTTTGCTGATGCAAGATCTGATAGACTGAGGAACAAGACAAACACTGTCTCAGGCCTCTGGCTACCATGGAAACCCATCAACACTTTTTGATCACATTGCGATGTGCCGATTTGTAAACCCCCTCCCCTTGTCTTCTGCTAGCATGCTGTGATTGATATTGATTGTAGCATTGAAGGGAATAAACAATCGGAACAAATGTTTCTCCAGTCCTGCTGTTATAGAAAGAGCCTGGTTATCAGCAGACAGCCGAGCCCAAGGACATCCTGGCCTAGGACATCTATGCTGGGTTAAACCTGGTCCACCGTAAATAGATGAATCTGCAAGTTAAAAGCCCATTAGTGACCACTATAAAAAGGTATATTGGCGGTCACTGAGAGCTTAATTACAGAAACTGAAAATCATGTCCCAAGGATACATATGCCATTGAATACATTATATCTTCTTTTAAATTATTTAAATTATTCTTGACTTATACTTTTGTGAACTTTGTTGAGGACCTAATAATTTATCAACTTTTGGGCTGAAATAAATTGTGGTTTAAAATAGTTTTTTCAATGCTTGTGAATATGGATTATAAACCCCAATGGGTGCAGATCCCAATTTCAAGTTATGTAAAGTGCTGCGCAATATAGGTGTGCTATATTTTTATCAAAAGTTTTGATGTGTTAGATACAGTCCATAAAAGTTTTTTTTCGCAGTATGCTCTTTGCAGATCTTATTAATTGAGTTAATTTAGTCATGATCAGTTTTATTACAGTATCCATCATGATTTAATCCTTTTTTTATCATTAAGGTCAGTTGGAGATTGAACTAATGCAAACCAATGTTAAATTTCCATCAGTTTAGCTTAGCAGCCATTACAAAGCACTCACTATGTGATGGAGCTCAAGACAAGATTCTCATGATAAAAATTTAAAGGTACACTGAACCTCCAGTCTTTCTTATCTATATTTACTGTGCAGTTGATGTCAGGGTGAATTATCTGCTATTGGAAGGAAGGAACTTTCCATCTCCTGATTCCAGCATAGGGCTAGATCCTCTGGTCACCTGGCATTCCAAATCACACCTTCCAGGTGTGAGCATCTGGGTTTCCAGAGTCGGCTGTCTGCCCTGCCGGTCTGTTCCATCTCCTGGTTGGGCGACACAGCGGATCCACATCAAATCCCTAACAGTTGAATATTTTCCCTTGGTACCTAGTGGTAGCAATTTGGGATTCTGTTGGCTATTGAATTGAATTTTGAGACAGTACATTTGGGAAAATGTCTATGCCCATCAACACTACTTTAATTCATTTATGTCCACTTCTGTGAAACTCCAGGAATAGTGACTGTAGGTTTGATCACTAATGGCCGAGAAAATTTGAGGCACCAGTGTTTTTTAATAGTTCACCTAAGTACTTTCTTGGGATGGGGAAACACTGTATTTATATCATAGTAATTCTTCAATTTTATAATGAGATGCAACCAACCAAATTTTGCTATGTAGCCCTTGGGGTCATCTAAGGAAAATGACTTCTGTAGCAATTTGGCAGGTGTAACACACCCATACAGTGTCAGTATGTAGGAACTCTCCAGTGCTTATAGTAATGTTTTTGCAGTCTCATTTTAGACTTGAAAAATATACTGAAATATTCAATTAAACCCAAAACGGCATTACAAGTTATAGTCACCAGCATACTTCAGAAGCGTTGTTGAATGAGGGGTTCATTCTGACTGCCAGACTTGGAGTCAGGAAGGAATTTATTTTCCCTAAAACAAGTAAAATTGACTTCTACCTCATGGGATTTTGACTTTCTCTGAATCAACATAATAGGATAACAGGATTAACATATGTTTTTTCAGCCTTACATATTATGTTACTACATTATTAAGATAAATTTAAATCACTGGGGCTGAGATATTGTTGAAATGTGCCCACTTTGCAGCGCAAATTGTGGCACAAAACTATCTTACATGTTTTGCACCACATTTATGATGTGTTTTAGATACACACTTCTTTAAAAATGGTCACTTTAGGTAGCATTTCTTGCATCATAAAAAATAGTGGGATCTTGTGGGAGAAGGGCCTGCCATAGCAGAAAGGCGTGTGGCCTAAGTTTGATACCATGTGCCAAAAATTGTGCCAAAATTTGGTGCAAAAATAGTGCAAACTCATCCAACCAAAAGTTAGACAGAAGTTTCTAAGGATGCACCAGATTTACCTTTCAGAAGATCCACCATGATAAATCTGGTACATTTTAAGACTGTCTTTCTGAGGTTGCACTGTCTAATTATTACACAAGTTTAATAAATCTGCCCCAATATGTTTTGTTGCCACTACTATCATGATCATGGTGTATGGATAAATAAAAGATATACAATAGTTGTGTTGTTTTGTCTTTTGGGCTTCAGTCATTTAATGAATAGCCTATGCACATTTTCTCTCATTTAGGACTGTGTCCATGCTCATTTAAACAAGCTAATGATGATATAACTGTAGAAAACTGAAAGATTATACCTCTGCTCTGAAGGTAAAAGTATACCAGATATATGTTAAAAGTAAGGGCCACCACTTGCTAAAGGGCCTCAAAAACAGGCTACCCAAGAGCAAACAAAAATTATTTAGTGTCCACAGTGCTAGTATTTGTGAATTGAAAAGCAGATCACTAGATTTTGACCAAGCTTGCGCTTATGTTATAGCAACAGTGATAACAAAATCTCCCTAAACTGCTGGCTACTAAGAGCCTCACTTTCTTCTAAGCTGCCTTTCACTGCATGCTGTCATTTGAAATCCATCTCTAGCTACAAGGCAACTGAGATGGGTTGCAGAAAATGTTTGCTGCTTTCTTATGGTGCCCATAGATGTATACGGAGAGGAGACGAGCAAGAGAAAATCAGACTCACACAGAGATGGCTTCAACATATAGAAAGTGTTTTATCTCACCTTAGTAATGAACTCACATCTACACTGCTCAGTCCTGCTCTATAATGTTCTCCATGCTACTGTTACTTTTGAGGCTGCGCTAGAGAAAGCCAAGAGAGCAGGATCCCATTTTCTTTATGTATACTGTGTATGGGACACATCATAACAACTAGTCTACACACACCAGGTGAGGGAAAACTGACAATTAGAGATGGTGCTTGCAGAGAAAAAAACTGCTGAAAATGGGGGATACAAGTTACATGTATACAAACCACAGCTAAAGCCCCATTTACACTGACAGATGATTGTCAAAAGTTGCTCAAACCATAGTTTAAGTGACTGTTTTGAGCGATCAACTTTGCATATTCTGTAGTCGCTAAGTAGCTACTAAAGAGCTATGCAGGCAGAGCGGGACACTGCCCCAATCCCTACGATAACAATATAGCTGTTCTGCATAACCAAACAGCTGTATTGTTCTCTGCAATTATAGCTCACGTCTCACTGTGAATTACCAGCAGGACATGAGCTAAAAGAATCTTATCAGCGCTGCTGACTGTAATATCAGCCTGCATCAATGATAAGAGTTCCTCGCTCAATTCAGGAAAACTAGAATTGAGCAATGAAAGAATCGTACACGAAAACTGCACGATGTTAGTGCATTTAGACCCAATAGTTATTGCTCAAAAGGCGGCCTTTAGCGAATTTTGAGTGATAATCGTTGTGTCTAAATGGGCCTTTACACTGAAAATTTATTTGAGAGGTTAGGTACATGTTAAAGGAATATTATTTGCATAATTTAGTATACTGCATATTACTTGGCTACTTTAGGAAGGGATTATGCATGCTGTATATAGTGGTATTATCTTGCACAATATGGTGGCATGACAGTATTGCGTGAGATGAAATGACAGGAAAAATGTCAAAGCTGGGGAGCCTATTTTGTTTGCTGACGAGGGGTACACTGTCTATAAAAGTAATTCTGTATATTTATTGTTTCTCTACTTTTGTGAAAATTGTATTCAGAACAATTCTTCACAATTATTCCAAATGACATTTTAAGATATAATATTTTAAAATAAAACATTCTTACAAAGATTTGCTTTATGATGAAGCTTTTATTTGATCAGATAATGCATTGCAACGTATAGACTAAAGATTACAGGAAAGCAAGTTGTATGCATATTTAAGATGCATCTAGAACTATTACAAAGTTGTCTATTAATTTCTTTCTATGAAGCAGTTTAGATTCTAGAGCGTGGATTATTTAACCCCATGAGGAAAAAAATCCTAGAAGAGACAAGTGAAAAAACAAGTTTTAATCAAATACTCTTAAAAGTGAGATACGTATATATTCCAAAAATGATGGGAAGACTATTTACTTGCAGAAATTGCAGTCTGAGGCCTCAGTCAGCCGGGCGATTTTTCGCGCGATTTGCGCATGCGCATGCGTCCGATGATTTTTTAAAACCCTTGCTTTGCAATGGTATCGGACACATGAGCGCTTTTTATGCGCTCGTCCGATAAATTATGGAACAGAAATCGCAGATCGCACCTATCTGCGATCTGCAATTCCTGTTCTCCTCTATTAGCGCTCAATGGGGCCGGCGGCAGCAGCGCCGACCCCATTGAGAACATATAGAAGACAAATCATTCTTCTCTGCCACAGCTGTAACAGCTGTGGCAGAGAAGAACGATGTTTGCCCATTGAATTCAATGGAGCCGGCAATACAGCTGGCTCCATTGAAAGCAATGGGCTGCCGGACAGCGCTGCATGAATTGTCGGGAAGGGCTTAAATATATAAGCCCTTCCCTGCAATTCATCCAGAAATGTGTTAAAATAAAAAATATATATATACTCACCTTGTCCCGGCAGCTGGAGTACAGCGCGGCCGGCCTGCAGTGGGTGTGAAGGGGGTGTGACTCAAAGCTGCCCCTGATTGGCTCAGCCTGAGCCAATCAGAGGCAGCTCTCACTCACACCCATTCATGAATTCATGAATGGGTGTAAGTGAGACCTGCCTCTGATCAGGGGCAGCTTTGAGTCACACCCCCTTCACACCCACTGCAGGACGGCCGCGCTGTACTCCGGCTGCCGGGACAAGGTGAGTATATATATATTTTTTATTTCAACACATTTCTGGATGAATTGCAGGGAAGGGTTTATATATTTAAGCCCTTCCCGACAATTCATCCCGTGCTCGCCCGCAGCGCATTGCTTTCAATGGAGCCGGCTGTATTGCCGGCTCCATTGAATGCAATGCGCTGGACAGCTCCGGCCCGTTTCTAATGAAACGCGGCTAGGAGCAGATTTTCGGGCGATTTTTGGGCATCGGTCACGCGATTTGCGGATGCGCATCTGTCATGCGATCCGCAAATCGCGCGAAAAAACGCCCGTGTGACTAAGGCCTCAGAGCAAAATTTAATACATAATGACATTCTGAGTTTCTACTGTAGCAATGCATAATTGGACTCAAACTGTCTAATAGAAAAAATGGTCCATGTTGCCTATAGCAACTAATTCATCTTTCCAATGAGTGTGATTTCGAAACTTTTGATTGGTTGCTATGGGCCTCAATGCAACTATCTTTGACACAGTCTTGATAAAAAAGGCAAAATGTACCTGCTTCAATTTTTTTCACACTGCGAATGTTTGAGGAGGGTGGCTTTCAAAAACATGTTTTGGGACATGGGGGTCTAGTTATGCATTCGATGCATCAGATGAGAAAATGTGCTAGAACAAGGGTAAAGTTCTGCAACGTAGTAATGGGAAGATGGCTTCTAGGTTAAAAAAATATCCTTACCTTGTGGTGGTTTAGATGTCTTTGATTTATCTGTAATGCAGTAAAAATAAACGGTTAGACATATGTGGGTACAGACCTATGTTTATTTTAAGATATTCATGTGTATGCACTAAACACTTTGATGGTGTATGCCTAATACAGGACACCTTCTGTCCCCATTACTCAAGTTTTTCTTAACACTACATAGGAAAATGTTATTCCAAACTGGAATAACCCTGTATTATATAATAATAGGTCACATAACAAGAAGTTGCCTGAAGGAGACAGACACTATAATTGCTAGGAATGTTAGGTGTATGGGTTACATGTAGAGATGAGCGAGTATACTCGCTAAGGCACATTACTCGAGTGAGTAGTACCTTAGTCGAGTATCTGCCAGCTCGTCTCTAAAGATTCGGGTGCCGGCGGCGGGTGGGGAGCGGCGGGGGAGAGCGGAGAGAAACGGAGGGGAGATCCCTCTCTCCCTCCCTCCCCCCTGCTCACCGCCGCAACTGACCTGTCACCCACGCTGGCAGCCGAATCTTTAGAGACGAGCGGGCAGATACTCGACTAAGGCACTACTCGCTCGAGTAGTTAGCCTTAGCGAGTATGCTCGCTCATCTCTAGTTACATGTTTATTACAGGCAATGTCGCAGACTATAGAATACTATACATCATCTTCAGCTCATTTATATGTTTATAAGGGTTGTCCGGTTATAAATTAATTAGTATCACTGCCTGTTCTCCTGACATCAGCACTCAAGTCTTAGGTGCCATGATGCCAGGGGTTTGGAACAGTGACACTGCTGCCTCTTATTGGCTCCAGGCAACGGTCACCTGAATTCCACTGTCAAAAAAAAAAGAATCGCAGGACTACAGCATTGTTTTAACCCATTTGGACTTAATTTTAAAATACAGCCAGACAACCACTTTAACAGGGTTTTTCGCATCTTATAAAGTTATTAAATATCACTAGAAAAAGTCATAACTTTATGACCAGTGGGGGGGTCAACCTCAGGAACTCCCACAGTCTCTAGAATTCTAGAAATCTATGTAGATTGTGGCATGCAAAAGGTTAACACAGGGAACGTGCTCACAGAGTGCTAAGTATCCTGGAAAGGAGAGCCATTTTTGATTTCTCCTCTGGGTTCCCGGCTGTCACTAACAGCAGAGGACCCAACCTGCTCCTGCTTGATTGCTGGAACAGGAGCTTTAATCTCACACCGCACTTCAACTATCAGCCAGGATTAAAGCCCAGGATCAAGTGCCGTAAATTTACTGAACTTGGTCCTAAAGGGTTAAACACCAGTAACAGGTCTTTTCTTTTATGTACTGCATACAATGATCTGTTATGTAGGTTGAAAAAAAGGTGCAGCCCCATCATGTTCAACCTTTCTAAGACCCAATGGTTTGGTCCAAAGGAAAGCATATGCATTAGAGGATAGCATCTTTACTGTAGACCTCACTTTCATTGTGTCGACCCTAATAACATTCCTGGCTGTCTTAGACATTTTGCAAGTGTCTTGGACACTATTAACCAAGCAATTGTTAAGATCTAAATATGTTTCTGAAGATAATAGGAAGTTCACTAGGCTTAAAATGCTGAACAAAAGTTATAAAAGTTTGGATTTTGTTTTAGCATCATGATTACCTCCTGATCCGGAACCACCAGAACTAATTCCTGTCAGGAAATGAATACAAATATATCAGTGATAAAAAGGTTACAGAGGTTTTTTATTTTTAATTACAGTGTATCATTGAGGATATTGTCGAATTAAGTGATCTGAAAATCACAATATGCTGTTGTTCAATAAAGAAACAATCTCATTCTGTCTCAAACTAATATTTTTTAAGTTTTAATTCTACCTTTTGATAGGATGCTTCTAATTATATAAATTGCCCAGTTAATACAGATTTTTTAATGCAAAAAGAAACTTGACAAGTATTATCTTAGTGTAGATTTGTATTCAAATTGAATCATTTAGAATTAGTCAGCAGATAAGTTAAAATAAGCTATGGCTATTATTACTAATTTTTTTTTCTCTTCATCAGTTTTAGTTTTCATCAGAAAACTGCAATACCCCGTACAGATGATACATTAATAGGCAATAATGCCTTTGTTTAACCAACAGTCCTATGATCTGTTTTTTTACAGATCTGTATTTAGAACACAAATAGTCAGCGGTTACTTAAGAGAAACTATGACTTATTATTATATTTTTAGTTCTTATCACAATACTGGAAAACCCCATATAGCTGATGCATTATTAGGCAATTGTGGCTTTTTAAACCAATATTTCTATGATCTGTTTGATTTTAATCATGGATTTAACCGCTTAACTTTACAGGATGTTAGTTTGCATCCTAAATACAAGGTAGTTAATGCAATAGGATGCAAATTTAAGTCTTGTGGATGGCGCTTGATCAATAGATAAGCCTGCACCTTTCCTACAGTGGGAGCTGGTTAATATAGACAGCAGAATACAAAGCCTTTCAAAAACCCGATTGTTTAGTCCAAAGGAAAGCATATGCATTGGAGGATAGAATCTTTACTGTAGACCTCACTTTCACTGCGTTGACCCTAATACTTTATATGGCTGTCTTGTTCTTAATTCAAGTTTCTTAGACACTACTGGCTAAGCATTTAATAAGATCTAAATATGCTTCTGAAGGTGATACATTTTAAGAAGTTCTAAGCTTAAAATGCTGAAGAAAAGTTAAAAAACTTTGAATTTTGTTCCCATATCATTACCTCCTGATCCGGAACTACCGAAATTCCATCCTGCCAAGAAATAAATAAAAATATTCCAGTGTTAAAAAGGTTACTGAGGTTTTTCTTTACAAATACAGTGTATTATTGAGAATTATGTCAAATTAAGGGATCCAAAGTCATAATATATAATTGTGCAATAAATTAAAAATCTTATTATGTCTCAAACTAATAGCTTGAAATTTCAATTCTACCTTTTCCTAGGATGCTTCTAATTACATAAATCTCCCAATCAATGCTGATTTTGTAATGTAACAAGAAGCTTGACAAATATTATCTTGAGGTATATTTGTATTTGAATTGAATCCTGTTTGTATTTAGAACACAAATAGTCAGCTGGTAATTTAGGATGAGCTATGACTAGTATTATTACATTGTTAGTTGGCATCAGAATACTGGAAAAAACTCATATTTTTGATGCATTAATAGGCAATTATGCCTTTCTTAACCAACAGCTCTGTTTGATTTTTATTGCGGATTTAACCCCTTAATGCTGCAGAACATACGCTTACGTCCTGACTGTTACTTTTAATACAACAGGATGTAAATTGACTTCTTGTGGATGGCATTGGATCAGAAACTGAGACTGCCCTATCCCACAGTGGGAGCTGGCTTACAAAGAAAGCAGACGCTAAGCCTGCAACTTTCCTACAGTTGGAGCTGGTTACAGACAGCACAAGAGATAAGAACTGTGATCCATGCTATCAAACTCTTACATGCCATGATATATGTAGATTGTGGCATGCAAAGGGCTCACAGAGGGAGTGCTCTAATTGAGCACCATGTAGCCTGGAAAGGAGAACCACTTCTACCTTCCCCTACAGGTCCTCGGCTGTCACTTAAAGGTCCTAGTGCTTGATTGCAGGAACAGGTGCTTTAGTCCCGTGTCATACTTCTGCTATTGGTTGGCATTAAAGCCCAGGATCGAACACCGTAAGTTTACCGCACTGTGTCCTTAAAGGGTTAAACAACAGTAACAGGTCTTTTCCTTTATGTACTGCATACAATGATCTGTTATGTAGGTTGAAAAAAGATACATCCAAATCATATCCAACCTATCTAAGATCCAATTGTTTAGTCCATAAGAAAGCATATGCATTGGAGGAGAGCATCTTTACTGTTGACCTTATTTTTATTGTGTCGACCCTTATAACATTCCTGGCTGTCTTAGACGTATTGCAAGTATCTTAGACACTATTATTATTATTATTAAGATCTAAATATGCTTCTGAAGATAATAGGAAGTTCACTAGGCTTTAAAAGCTGAGAAAAAGTTATAAAAGTTTGGATTTTGTTTTAGTATCATGATTACCTCCTGATCCGGGACCACCAGAACCACCAGAAGTCGATCCTGTCAGGAAATGAATATAAATATATCATTGTTAAAAAGGTTTCAGAGGAAAACCCCGTAGATGCATTAATAGGCAATTGCTCCTTCTTTAACCAACATTTCTATGATCTATTTTATTTTTATCATGTATGTAACACCTTAATTTTACATTATTTTAGTTTGCATCCTAAATACGGGGCAGTTAATGTAATAGCAAGCCAATTTAAGCCTTGGGGGTGGCGCTCGATCAGAAGCTAAGCCTGCAACTTTCCTATACTGGGAGCTGGTAAGTGTAGACAGCAGAATAGATAAGAACAGCAATCCTTGCTATCAAACCCTTCTATGCCATGATTTATGTAGATTATGGCATGCAAAGGGTTTACAGAAGGAGTGCTCTAATTGAGTGCTATGTAGCCTGGAAAGAAGAACCACTTCTGCCTACTCTTACAGGTCTTCAGCTGTTACTAAAAAGTCATAGTGCTTGATTGTAGGAACAAGAGCTTTAATCCTGCGTCGTACTTCTGCTATTGGTTGGGATTAAAACCCAGGACCGAGCATCGGAAGTTAACTGCACTTGGTCCTTAAAGGGTTAAACAACAGTAAAAGGTATTTCCCTTTCTTTACTGCATACATTGATCTGTTATGTAGATAACAGATCAACCATATGCATTGGAGGATAGCATCGTTACTGTAGCCCTCACTTTCATTGTATCGATCCTAATAAAATTCCTGGCTGTCTTAGACATATTGCAAGTGTCTTGGACACTACTAACCAAGCAGTTCTTAAGATCTAAATTTGCTTCTGAAGATAATAGTTAGTTCACTAGGCTTAAAATGCTGAATAAAAGTTAATGAAGTTTGGATTTTGTTTTAGCATCATGGTTACCTCCTGATCCGATACTACCAGAACCACCAGAACTCCATCCTGTCAGGAAATAAATACAAATATATTAGTGTTAAAAAGGTTACAGAAGAAAACCCCATATAGCTGATGCATTAATAGGCAACTGGGGCTTTTTTAACCAACATTTCAATGATCAATTTTATTTTTAGCATGTATTTACCCCCTTAACTTTACAGGATGTTAGTTTGCATCCTGAATACGGGGTAGTTATTGCAATAGCAAGCAAATTTAAGTCTTGGGAATGGCACTTGATCAGAAGCTAAGCCTGCAACTTTCGTACAGTGAGAGCTGGTTAATATAGGCAGTAGAATAGATAAGAACAGCGATCCTTGCTATTAAACCTATACATGCCATTATCTTTTAAGATTTAGGCATGTAAAGGGTCTACAGAGGAAATGCTCTACTTGAGTGCTATGTAGCCTGGAAAAGAAAACCACTTCTGTCTTCTCCTACAGGTCCTCGCTGTCATTAAAAGGTCCTAGTGCTTGACTGCAGGAACAGGTGCTTTAGTCCCCCTCATACTTCTGCTATTGGTTGGGATTAAAGCCCAGAATCGAGCACCGTAAGTATACCACGCTTGATCCTTAAAGGGTTAAACAACAGTAAAAGGTCTTTTCTTTTATGTACTGCATACAATGATCTGTTATGTAGGTTGAAAAAAAGGTGCAGCCCCATCATGCTCAACCTTTCTAAGACCCAATTGTTTAATTCAAAGAAAAGCATATGCAGTGGAGAATAGGATCTTTATTGTAGACCTCATTTTCATTATGTCAACCCTAATATCTTTCCTGGCAGTCTTGCTTTAAATTCAGGTTTCTTGGACACTACTGGCTAAGCATTTTATAAAATCTAAATATGCTTCTGAAGGTGATGGGAAGTCCTAAGCTTAAAATGATGAAGAAAAGTTAAAAAACTTTGGCTTTTGTTCCCATATCATGATTACCTCCTGATCCGGTACTACCGAAATTCCATCCTGCCAATAAATAAATATATTCCAGTGTTAAAAATGTTTCTGAGGTTTTTCTTTCCAAATACAGTGTATTATCGAGAATAATGTCAAATTAAGTGATCCGAAATCATAATATATAATTGTTTAATAAACTAACAATCTCATTATGTCTCAAACTAATATGTTTTATATTTCAATGCTACATTTTCATAAAATGCTTCTAATTATATAAATCTCCCAATCAACACTTATTTTGTAATGTAACAAGAAGCTTGACAAATATTATCTTGAGGTATATTTGTATTTGAATTGAATCCTGTTTGTATTTAGAACACAAATAGTCAGCAGGTAATTTAAGAAAAGCTACGATTATTATTATTACATTTTAGTTCTCATCAGAATACTGGAAAAAACCCATATTTTTAATGCCTTTTTTTTAACCAACGGTTCTGTTTGATTTTTATCATGGATTTTAACCCTTAATGCTGCAGAACATATATCTACGTCCTAAGGCCTTAGTCAGACGGGCGTTTTTTGCCGCGATTTGCGGATCGCATGACGGATGCGCATCCGCAAATCGCGTGACCGGTGCGCGCAAGTCGCCCGCAAATCGCCCGAAAATCTGCTCCTAGCCGCGTTTCATTAGAAACGGGCCGGAGCTGTCCAGCGCATTGCATTCAATGGAGACGGCAATACAGCCGTCTCCATTGAAAGCAATGCGCTGCGGGCGAGCCCGGGATGAATTGTCGGTAAGGGCTTAAATATATAAGCCCTTACCTGCAATCCATCCTAAAATGTGTTAAAATAAAAAAAAATTGCATTCTCACCTTCTGCCTGCAGCTCCGGGCAGCCGTCCTGCAGTGGGTGTGAAGGGGGTGTGAGTCAGACCTGCCCCCTGATTGGCTCAGCGCTGAGCCAATCAGAGGCATGCCTCACTCACACCCATTCATGAATTCATGAATGGATGTGAGTCAGACCTGCCCCTGATTGGCTCAGCGCTGAGAGGCAGCAGTCACTCACCCATTCATGAATTCATGAATGGGTGTGTGAGTGAAACCGGCCTCTGATTGGTCAGGCTGTGACCAATCAGAGCAGATCATTCAGCAGGCAGGGATTTTAAAGCCCCGCCGGCTGAATAGTGCCGAGAAGCAGTTCAGGAGAACTGACAGCAGCCGCGGCTGGACTCCGGCTGCAGCGGAAAGGTGAGTATACAATTTTTTTTTTATTTTAACACATTTTAGCATGAATTGCAGGGAAGGGTTTATATATTTAACCCCTTCCCGACAATTAACCCCGCGCACGCCGGCAGCCCATTGCTTTCAATGGAGCGGCTGTATTGCCGCTCCATTGAATTCAATGGGCAAACATCGTTCTTCTCTGCCACAGCTGTTACAGCTGTGGCAGAGAAGAATGATTTGTCTTCTATATGTTCTCAATGGGGTCGGCGCTGCTGCCGCCGGCCCCATTGAGCGCATATACAGAAGCGAACAGGAATCGCAGATCGCAGATAGGTGCGATCTGCGATTTTTTGTTCTATAATTTTTCGGACGAGCGCATAAAAAGCGCTCATGTGTCCGATACCATTGCGAAGCAATGGTTTTAAAAAATCGCCGGACGCATGCGCATGCGCAAATCGCGGCAAAAAACGCCTGTCTGACTAAGCCCTAACTGTGACTTTTTAATACAACAGGATGTACATTAACTTTTGTGGATGCCCTTCACAGTATAGATTAATTATTAAAACTCATTTTATTATAATTCATTAAAATATACGCCATGGGGCACACCAAACAAAAATAAAGACAAAGAATTACAGCCCTTAAGGACTATGTGGTGGCATAATTCCCCCCCCAATTTATTAATGGGAGAGGAAAGGAACTCAGCACAGTAAGCCCCCCCGATTATTGTTATTGGAAAAGCCTATATTCTTCCTGGCTTTTCCACTTCAGGTAAGATTGTACTAATTTCTGGTTGCTGAGTTAATGGATATGCATCCCATCATCTATATCCTTCATTAATCGGTAGATGTGGTTTTTATTTCACTAGGAAATGAGATAACTTCACTGTTGTCATGTGGCCATGAGCAATATCGCTCATGTCTCACAAGGTGGGCAGTTTCTGTATTTCGTATCTCATTTCACACTACTTCTCTGTACTTGATCTCTTTCTTTATACAACTTCTTGTGGATGGCATTGGATCAGAAACTGAGACTGCACTATCCTGCAGTGGGCGCTGGCTCCTACAGAGAATAAGGTAGATAAGAACAGCAATCTTTGCTATCAAACCCTATGTAAATCATGGCATGTAAAGGGTACACAGTGGGAGTGCTCTAATTGAGCACCATGTAGCCTGTTAAGAAGAATCACTTCTGCCTATTTCACGGGTCCTTGATTGTCACTAAAAGATGCTAGTGGTGAATTGCAGGGACAGGTGCTTTAAACTCCCATTGTACTTCTACTATTGGCTGGTATTAAGGCCCAGTATCGAGCACCGTAAGTTTACTGCACTTGGTCCTTAAAGGGTTAAACAAGAGTAAAAGGTCTTTTCTTTTATGTACTGCATACAATGATCTGTTATGTAGTTTGAAAAAAAGGTGCATCCAAATCATGTTCAACCTTTCTAAGACCCAGCTGTTTAGTCCAAAGGAAAGCCTAGGCATCGGAGAATAGCATTCTTACTGTAGACCATACTTTCATTGTGTCGACCCTAATAACATTCCTGGCTGTCTTAGACGTATTGCAAGTGTCTTGGACACTAATAACCAAGCAATTATTAAGATTTAAAAATGGTTCTGAAGATAATGGGAAATTCACTAGGCTTAAAATGCTGAAGAAAAGTAATAAAAGTTTAGATTTTCTTTTAGTATCATGATTACCTCCTGATCCGGGACCACCAGAACCACCAGAAGTCGATCCTGTCAGGAAATGAATACAAATATATCAGTGTTAAAAAGGTTTTAGAGGAAAACCCTGTATAGCTGATGCATTAATAGGCAATTATGCCATAATATGCCTTAATGTATTAATAGTGCCTTTTATAATTTTATCTATGATCACGTATTTAACCCCTTAACTTTACAGGATGTTAGTTTGCATCCTGAATACAGGGGAGTTAATGCAATAGCAAGCAAATTTAAGTCTTGATGATGACGCTTGATCAGAAGCTAAGTCTACAACTTTCCTACAGTGGGAGTTGGTTAATGCAGACATAGAATA
This sequence comes from Eleutherodactylus coqui, assembly GCF_035609145.1. Lineage (NCBI taxonomy): Eukaryota > Metazoa > Chordata > Amphibia > Anura > Eleutherodactylidae > Eleutherodactylus > Eleutherodactylus coqui. The sequence continues at coordinate 274,973,091 of NC_089839.1, read as the reverse complement.
GATAAGAACAGCGATCTCTGCTATCAATCCCATACATGCCATGATCTATGTGGATCGTGGCATGCAAAGGGTTCACAGAGGGAGTGCTCTAATTAAGCACCATGTAGCTTGGAAAGTAGAACCACTTCTGCTTTCTCCTATGGGTTCTCGTCTGTCACTAAAAGCTCCTAGTGCTTAATTGCAGAAACAGGAGCTTTAATCCCGTGTAGTACTTCTGCTTTGGCTGGTATTAAAGCCCATGATCGAGTACCGTAAGTTTACCGCACCTGGTCCTTAAAGGATTAAGCAACAGTAAAAGGACTTTTCTTTTATGTACTGCATACAATGATCTGTTATGTAGATTGAAAAAAGGTGCATCCAAATCATGTTAAACCTTTCTAAGACCCAATTGTTTAGTCCAAAGGAAAATATATGCATTAGAGTATAGCATCTTTACTGTAGACCTCACTTTCATTGTGTTGACCCTAATAACATTCCTGGCTGTCTTAGACATATTGCAAGTGTATTGGACACTATTAACCAAGCAATTTTTAAGATTTAATAATGGTTCTGAAGATAATGGGAGGTTCACTAGGCCTAAAATTCTGAAGAAAAAGCAATGAGTTAGGATTTTGTTTTAGTATCATGATTACCTCCTGATCCGGAACCACCAGAAGTCATTCCTGTCAGGAAACGAATACAAATATATCATTGTTAAAAAGTTTTAGAGGAAAACTCCATATAGCTGATGCATTAATAGGCAATTGTGCCTTCTTTAACCAAGATTTCTATGATCTATTTTATTTTTATCATGTATGTAACACCTTAAATGTACATTATGTTAGCTTGCATCCTAAATACGAGGCTGTTAATGCAATAGCAAGCAAATTTAAGTCTTGGGGATGGCACCTGATCAGAAGCTAAGCCTGAAACTTTCCTACAGTGGGAGCTGGTTAATGTAGACAGCAGAATAGATAAGAACAGTAATCCTTACTATTAAACGTATACATGCCATGATCTATGTAGATTGTGGCATGCAAAGGGTTCAAAGAGGGAGTGCTCTAATTGAGCACTATGTAGCCAGGAAAGAAGAGCCACATCTGCCTACTCTTACAGGTCTTCAGCTGTTACTAAAAAGTCCTAGTGCTTGATTGTAGGAACAAGAGCTTTAATCCTGCGTCGTACTCCTGCTATTGGTTGGGATTAAAACCCAGGACCGAGCACCGGAAGTTAACCGCACTTGGACCTTAAAGGGTTAAATAACAGTAAAAGGTATTTTCTTTTATGTACTGCATACAATGATCTGTTATGTAGGTTGTAAAAAGGTGCATCCAAACATGTTCAACCTTTCTAAGACCCAGCTATTTAGTCCTAAGAAAACCATATGCATTAGAGGATAGCATCTTTACTGTAGACCTCACTTTCATTGTGTTGACCCTAATAACATTACTGGCTGTTTTAGACGTATTGCAAGTGTCTTGGACACTATTAACCAAGTAATTATTAAGATCTAAATATGCTTCTGAAGATAATGGGAAGTTCACTAGGCTTAAAATGCTGAACAAAAGTTAATAAAGTTTGGATTTTGTTTTAGCATCATGATTACCTCCTGATCCGGAACCACCAGAACCAAATCCTGTCAGGAAATAAATACAAATATATCAGTGATACAAAGGTTACGGAGGAAAACCTCCATATAGCTGATGCATTAATAGGCAACTGGGGCTTTTTTAACTAACATTTCAATGATCAATTTTATTTTTATCATGTATTTAATCCCTTAGCTTTACGGGATGTTGGTTTGCATCCTGAAATAGGGTAGCTATTGCAATAGCAAGCAAATTTAAGTCTTGGGGATTGCGCTTGATCAGAAGCTAAGCCTCCAACTTTCCTACAGTGGGAGCTGGTTAATACAGACAGCAGAATAGATAAGAACAGCGATCCTTACTATCAAACCCATACATGCCATGATCTTTTTAGATTGTGGCATGTAAAGGGTCTACAGAGGTAATACTCTAATTGAGCACCATATAGCCTGGAAAAGAGAGCCACTTCTGCTTTCTCCTATGGGTCCTCGGCTGTCACTAAAAGGTCCTAGTGCTTGATTGCAGGAACAGGTGCTTTAGTCCCGTATCATACTTCTGCTATTGGTTGGCATTAAAGCCCAAGATCGAGCACCGTAAGTTTACCACATTTGGTCCTTAAAGGGTTACACAACAGTAAAAGGTCTTTTCTTTTATGTATTGCATACAATGATCTGTTATGTAGGTTGAAAAAATGGTGCAGCCCCATCATGTTCAACCTTTCCAAGACCCAATTGTTTAGCCCAAAGGAAAGCATATGCATTGGAGGATAGGATCTTTATTGTAGACGTCTTTTTTATTATGTCAACCCTAGTATCTTTTCTGGCAGTCTTGCTTTAAATTCAAGTTTCTTGGACACTACTGGCTAAGCATTTAATAAGATCTAAATATGCTTCTGAAGGTGATGAGAAGTTCTAAGCTTAAAATGCTAAAGAAAAGTTAAAAAACTTTGGCTTTTGTTCCCATATCATGATTACCTCCTGATCCGATACTACCGAAATTCCATCCTGCCAAGAAAAAAATAAAAATATTCCAGTATTAGAAAGGTTACTGAGGTTTTTCTTTTCAAATACAGTGTATTATTGAGAATAATGTCAAATTAAGTGATCTGAAATCATAATATATAATTGTCCAATAAACTAACAATCTCATTATGTCTCAAACTAATATTTTTTTAATTTCAATTCTACCTTTTCATAGGATGCTTCTAATTATATAAATCTCCCAATCAATACTGATTTTGTAATGTAACAAGAAGCTTGACAAATATTATCTTGAGGTATATTTGTATTTGAATTGAATCCTGTTTGTAATTAGAACACAAATAGTCAGCGGTTAATTTAAGATGAGCTATGACTAGTATTATTACATTTTTACTTCTCATCAGAATACTGGAAAAAAACATATTTTTGATGCATTAAGAGGCAATCATGCCATTTTTTAACCAACGGTTCTGTTTGATTTTTATCATGAATTTAACCCCATAACGCTGCAGAACATACGTTTACATCCTGAATGTGACTTTTTTATACCACAGGATGTAAATTTACTTCTTATGGATGGCGCTTGATCAGAAACTGAGACTGCACTATTCTGCAGTACGAGCTGGCTTGTGCAAAGAGCAAGATAGGTAAGAACAGCGATTCTTGCTATCCAACCCTTACAGGACATGATCTATGTCGATCGTGGAATGCAAAGGGTTCACAGAGGGAGTACTCTAATTGAGCGCCATGCAGCCTGGAAAGGAGAACCACTTCTACCTTCTGCTAAAGGTCCCCGCCTATCACTAAAAGGTATTAGTGCTTGATTGCAGGAACTGGAGCTTTAATCCCGTGTCATACTTCTGCTTTTGGCTGGGATTAAAGCCCAGGATCGAGCACCGTAAATTTACCGCACTTGGTCCTTAAAGGGATAAGCAACAGTAAAAGGTCTATTCTTTTATGTACTGCATACAATGATCTGTTTTGGGTTCAAAAAAAGGTGCAACCCCATTATGTTCAACCATAATAAGACCCAATTGTTAACTTCAAAGGAAAGCATATGCATTGGAGGATAGTATCCTTACTGTAGACCTCACTTTCATTGTGTCGACCCTAATAACATTCCTGGCTGTCTTAGTCGTATAGCAAGCATCTTGGACACTATTAACCAAGCAATTATTAAGATCTAAATATGCTTCTGAAGATAATGGGAAGTTCACTAGGCTTAAAATGCTGAACAAACGTTATAAAAGTTTGGATTTCGCTTTAGTATCATAATTACCTCCTGATCCGGGACCACCAGAACCACCAGAAGTCATTCCTGTCAGAAAATGAATACAAATATATCATTGTTAAAAAGGTTACAGAGGAAAGCCCCATATAGCTGATGCATTAATAGGCAATTGTGTCTTTTTAAACTAACATTTCTATAATCTATTTTATTTTTATCTTGTATTTAACCCCTTAACTTTACAAGAGGTTAGTTTGCATCCTGAATACGGGGTAGTTAATGCAATAGCAAGCAAATTTAAGTCTTGGGGATTGGCGCTTGATCAGATGCTCAGCGTGCAACATTCCTACAGTTGGAGCTGGTTAATACAGACAGCACAAGAGATAAGAACAGCGATCCTTGCTATTAAACCCCTACATGCAATGATCTATGTAGATCATGGCATGCAAAGGGTTCACAGAGGAAGTGCTCTAATTGAGCGCCATGTAGCTTGGAAAGGAAAAATACTTCTGCCTTCTCCTACGGTTCCTTCGCTGTCACTAAAAGGTCCTAGTGCTTGAATGCAGAAATAGGAGCTTTAATGCCACTTCTGCTGTTGGATGGCATTAAAGCCCAGGATCGAGCACCGTAAGTTTACCACACTTGGTCTTTAAAGGGTTAAACAACAGTAAAAGGTCCTTCCTTTTATGTACTGCATACAATGATCTGTTATGTAGGTTGAAAAAAGGGTCCATCTAAATCATGTTCAACCTTTCTAAGACCCAATTGTTTAGTCCAAAAGAAAGCTTATGCCTTGGAGGATAGCATATTTAGTGTAAACCTCAATTTCATTGTGTTGTCCCTAATAACATTCCTGGCTGTCTTACACATTTTGCAAGTGTCTTAGACATTATTAACCAAGCAATTATTAAGATCTAAATATGCTTCTGAAGATAATGGGAAGTTCACTGGGCTTAAAAAGCTGAGCAAAAGTTATAAAAGTTTGGATTTTCTTTTAGTATCATGATTACCTCCTGATCCGGAACCACTGGAACCACTAGAAGCCATTCCTGTCAGGAAATGAATGCAAATATATCATTGTTTAAAAGGTTATAGAGAAAACCCCCATATAGCTGCTGCATTAATAAGCAATTGTCCCTTTTTTAACCAACATTTCTATGATCTATTTTATTTTTATTATGTATTTGACCCCTTAACTTTACAAGACGTTAGTTTGCATCCTGAATATGGAGTAGTTAATGCAATAGCAAGAAAATTTAAATCTTGGGGATGGCGCTTGATCAGAAGCTAAACCTGCAACTTTCCTACAGTGGGAACTGGCTAATATTGACAGCAGAATAGATAAGAACAGCGATACTTGCTATCAAACCTATACATGCCATGATTTATGTAGATCGTGGCATGCAAATCATCCACAAAAAGAGTGCTCTAATTGAGTGACGTGTAGCCTGGAAAAGAGAACCACTTCTGCCTTCTCTTACTCGTTATCGTCTGTCACTAAAAGGTCCTAGGTGTCAACCCTAATACCATTTCTGACTGTCTAGCTCTTAATTCAGGTTTCGTGGACACTACTGGCCAAGCATTTAATAAGATCTAAATATGCTTCCGAAGGTGATGGGAAGTTTAATAAGCTTAAAATGCTCAGGAAAAGGTTAAAAATTTGATTTGTGTTCCTATATCATGATTACCTCCTGATCCGGTACTACCGAAATTCCATCCTACAAAGAAATAAATAAAAATATTCCAGTATTAAAAAGGTTACTGAGTTTTTTAAAATTCAAATGCATTGTATTATTGAGAATAATGTCAAATTAAGGGATCCGAAATCATAATATATAATTGTTCAATAAACTAACAATCTCATTATGTCTCAAACTAATATTTTTAAATTTCAATTCTCCCTTTTCCTAGGATGCTTCTAATTATATAAATCTCCCAATCAATACTGATTTTGTAATGTAACAAGAAGCTTGACAAATATTATCTTGAGGAATATTTGTATTTGAATTGAATCCTGTTTGTATTTAGAACACAAATAGTCAGCAGGTAATTTAAGATGAGCTATGACTAGGATTATTACATTTTTAGTTCTCATCAGAATAGTTGAAAACCCCCATATTTTTGATGCATTAATAGGCAATCATGCCTTTTTTTTTTAACCAACGGTTCTGTTTGGTTTTTATCATGGATTTAAACCTTTAATGCTGCAGAACATACGTTTCCGCCCTGACTGTGACTTTTTAATACAACAGGATGTAAATTGACTTCTTGTGGATGGCGCTCAATCAGAAACGGAGACTGCACTATCCCACAGTGGGAGCTGGCTTGTGCAGAGAGCAAGATAGATAAGAACAGTGATCCTTGCTATCAAACCCTTACATGCCATGATCTATGTAGATAGTGGCATGCAAAGGACTCACTCTAATTGAGCACCGTGTAGCCTTGAAAGGTGAACCACTTCTGCCTTCTCCTATGGGTTCTCGGCTTTCGCTAAAAGGTCCTAGTGCTTAATTGCAGGAACAGGAGCTTTAATCCTGCGTCATACTTCTGCTATTGACTGGGATTAAAGCCCAGGATTGAGCACCATAAGCTTATCGCACTTGGTCCTTAAAGGATTAAACAACAGTAAGAGCTCATTTCTTTTATATACTGCATACAATGATCTGTTATATAGATTGAAAAAAACATGCATCCAAATCATGTTCAACCTTTCTAAGACCCAATTGTTTAGTCCAAAGGAAAGCATATGCATTGTAGGATAGCATCTTTACTGTAGACCTCACTTTCATTGTCTCGACCCTAATAACATTCCTGGCTGTCTTAGATGTATTGCAAGTGTCTTGGACACTATTAACCAAGCAATTATTAAGATCTAAATATGCTTCTGAAGATAATAGGAAGTCCACTAGGCTTAAAATGCTGAACAAAAGTTAGAAAAGTTTGCGTTTTGTTTTAGCATCATGATTACCTCCTGATCCGAAACCACCGGAAGTCGATCCTGTCAGGAAATGAATGTAAATATATAATTGTCAAAAAGGTTTCAGAGGAAAACCCCATATAGCTGATGCATTAATAAGCAATTGGCCCTTTTTAACCAACTTTTCTATGATCTATTTTATTTTTATCATGTATTTAACTCCTTAACCTTGCAAGATGTTAGTTTGCATCCTAAATATGGGGTAGTTAATACAACTGCAAGCAAATTTAAGTCTTGGGAATTGCACTTGATCAGAAGCTAAGCCTGCAACAGTCCTACAGTGGGAGCTGGTTAATATAAACAGCAAAATAGATAAGAACAACGATGCTTGCTATGAAACCCATGCATGCCATGCTGAACAAAAGTTAGGATTTTGTTTTAGTATCATGATTACCTCCTGATCCGGAACCACCAGAACCACCGGAACCACCAGAACTCAATCCTGTCAGGAAATAAATACAAATATATCAGTGTTAAAAAGGTTATAGAGGAAACCCCCATATAGCCGATGCATTAATAGGTAATTGTGCCTTATTTAACCAACATTTCTCTGATCTTTTTTATTTTTATCTTGTATTTACCCCCTTAACTTTACAGGATGTTAGTTTGCATCCTAAATACGGGGTAGTTAATGGGATCGCGCTTGATCAGAAGATAAGCCTGCAACTTTCCTACAGTTTGAGCTGGTTAATATAGACAGCACAAGAGATAAGAACAGAATCCTTGCTATCAAACCCTTACATGCCATGATCTATGTAGATTGTGGCATGCAAAGGGTTCACAGAGGGAGTGCTCTAATTGAGTGCCATGTAGCCTGGAAAGGAAAACCTCTTCTGCCTTCTCTCTGCCTGAGGATGTGGTGATGGCAAAATCCATAAAGGAGTTTAAAAGGGGATTTGATGTCTTTCTAGAACGGAAGGATATTACAGGATTTAAATCTTAGGTTAATTGTTAATCCAGGTATACAGGCAGGTAGGAACTCTTAGGGGTTGAGCCAAGGATTAGTCTGATTGCCATTAGGGAGTCGGGAAGGAATTTTTCCCCCAAAAGCGCTAATAGGCTCTGGCCTCTTGTTTTTTTTTTGCCTTCCTCTGGATCAACAACATAGGAGGATAAACAGGCTGGACTAGATGGACATTGTCTTCATTTGGCCTTACATACTATGTTACTATGTTCTTCTATGGGTCCTCGGCTGTCACTACAAGGTCCTAGTGCTTGATTGCATGAACAGGAGCTTTAATTCCACGTCATACTTCTGCTACTGGCTGGCATTAAAGCCCAGGATCGAGCACAGTAAATTTACTGCACTTGGTCCTTAAATAGTTAAACAACAGTAAAAGGTCTTTCCTTTTATGTACTGCATACATTGATCTGTTATGTAGGTTGAAAAAAAGGTGCAGCCCCATGATGTTCAACCTTTCTAAGACCCAATTGTTAAGTACAAAGGAAAGCATATGCATTGGAGGATAGCATCTTTACTGTAGACCTCACTTTCATTGTGTCGACCCTAATAACATTCCTGACTGTCTTAGACGTATTGCAAGCATCTTGGACACTATTAACCAAGCAATTATTAAGATCTAAATATGATTCTGAAGATAATGGGAAGTTCACTAGGCTCAAAATGCTGAACAAAAGTTATAAAAGTTTGGATTTTGTTTTAGTATCATGATTACCTCCTGATCCGGGACCACCAGAACCAAATCCTGTCAGGAAATAAATACAAATATATAATTGTTAAAAAGGTTACAGAGGAAAACCCCATATAGCTGATGCATTAACAGGCAATTGTGCCTTTTTAAACCAACATTTCCATGATCAGTTTTACTTTTATCATATATTTAACCCCTTAACTTTACAGGATGTTAGTTTGCATTCTGAATATGGGGTAGTTAATGCAATAGCAAGCAAATTAAATTCTTGGGGATGCTGCTTGATCAGACACTAAGCCTGCAACTTTCCTACAGTGGGAGATGGTTAATGCAGGCAGCAGAATACATAAGAACAGCAATCCTTGCTATCAAACCCATACATGCCATGATCTATGTAGATTGTGGCATGCAAAGGGGTCACAGAGGGAGTGCTCTAATTGGGCACCATATAGTTTGGAAAGGAGAACCCTTTCTGCTTTCTTCTACGGGTCCTAAGCTGTCACTAAAAGGTCAAAGTGCTTGTTTGCATTCCTGGCTGTCTTGCTCTTAATTCAAGTTTCTTGGACACTACGAGCCAAGCATTTAAAAAGATCTTAATATGCTTCCAAAGGTGATGGGAAGTTCAAAAAGCTTAACGTGCTCAGGAAAAGTTTAAAAACTTTGATTTGTGTTCCTATTTCATGATTACCTCCTGATCCGGTACTACCGAAAGTCCATCCTGCCAAGAAATAAATAAAAATATTCTGGTATTAAAAAGGTTACTGGGATTTTTCTATTCAAATACAGTGTATTATTGAGAATTATGTCAAATTAAGTGATCTGAAATCATAATATAGAATTGTGCAATAAACTAACAATCTGATTATTTCACAAACTAATATTTTTGAAATTTCAATTCTACCTTTTCATAAAATGCTTCTAATTACATAAATCTCCCAATCAATACTGATTTTGTAATGTAACAAGAAGCTTGACAAATATTATCTTGAGGTTTATTTGTATTTGAATTGAATCCTGTTTGTATTTAGAACACAAATAGTCAGAAGGTAATTTAAGATGAGCTATGACTATTTTTATTATATTTTTAGTTCTCATCAGAATAGTAGAAAAACCCCATATTTTTGATGTATTCATTGGCAATCATGCCTTTTTTTTTACCGATGGCTCTGTTTGATTTTTATCATGGATTTAAACCCTTAATGCTACAGAACATACGTTTACGTCCTGACTGTGACCTTTTAATACAACAGGATGTAAATTGACTTCTTGTGGATGGCGCTCGATCAGAAACTGAGACTGCACTATCCTGCAGTGGGACCTGGCTCATATAGAGAGCAAGATAGATAAGAACAGCGATCCTTGTTATCAAACCCTTACATGCCATAATCTATGTAGATCGTGGCATGCAAAGAGTTCACAGAGGGAATACTCTAATTGAGCGCCATGTAAGATGGAAAGAAAAAACACTTCTGCTTTCTCCTACGGGTCCTCGGCTGTCACTGAAAGGTCCTAGTGCTTAATTGCACGAACAGGAGGTTTAATGCCACATCGTACTTCTGCTAGTGGCTGGGATTAAAGCCAAGGATTGAGCAGTGCAAGTTTACTGCACTTGGTTCTTAAAGGGTTAAACAACAGTAAAAGGTCTTTTCTTTTATGTACTACATACAATGATCGGTTATGTAGGTGGAAAAAAGGTGCATTCAAACATGTTCAACCTTTTTTAAGACCCAGCTGTATAGTCCAAAGAAAACCATATGCATTAGAGGATAGCATCCTTACTGTAGACCTCACTTTCATTGTGTCGCCCCCAATAACATTCCTGGCTGTCTTAGACGTATCACATGTGTCCTGGACACTACTAACCAAGCAATTCTCAAGATCTAAATATGCTTCAGAAGTTCACTAGGCGTAAAATGCTGAACAAAAGTTATAAAAGTTTGGATTTTGTTTTAGTATCATGATTACCTCCTGATCCGGGACCACCAGAACCACCAGAAGTCGATCCTGTCAGGAAATGAATACAAATATATCAGTGTTAAAAAGTTGACAGAGGAAAACCCCCATATAGCTGATGCATTAATAGGCAATTGTGCCTTCTTTAAACAACATTTCTATGATCTTTTTTATTTTTATCATGTATTTAACCCCTTAACTTTACAGGATGTTAGTTTGCATCCTGATTACGGGGTACTTAATGCAATAGCAAGCAAATTTAAGTCTTGGGGATGCCACTCGACCAGAAGCTAAGCCTACAACTTTCCTACAGTGGGAGCTTGTTAATACAGACAGCAGAATAGATAAGAACAGCGATCTCTGCTATCAATCCCATACATGCCATGATCTATGTAGATCATGGCATGCAAATCATTCACAGAGGGAGAGCTGTATTTGAGCGCCATGTAGCCTGCAAAGGAGAACCACTTCTGCCTTTTCCTACGGGTCCTTGGCTGTCACTAAAAGGTCCTAGTGCTTAATTGCAAGAACAGGAGCTTTAATGCCAGGTTGTGCTTCTGCTATTGCCTGGGATTAAAGCCCAGAATCGAGCACCGTAGGTTTACCGCACTTGGTCCTTAAAGGGTTAAACAACAGTAAAAGGTCTTTTCTTTTATGTATTGCATATAATGATCTGTTATGTAGGTTGGAAAAAGGGTCATCCAAATCATGTTCAACCTTTCTAAGACCCAATTGTTTAGTCCAATGAAAAGCGTATGCATTGGAGGATAGCATCTATACTGTAGACCTCTCTTTCATTGTGTCGTTTCCTGGCTGTCTTAGACTATTGCAAGTGTCTTGGACACTATTAACCAAGCAATTATTAAGATCTAAATATGTTTCTGAAGATAATGGGAAGTTTACTATGCTCAAAACGCTGAAGAAAATTTATAAAAGTTTGGATTTTGCTTTAGTATCATGATTACCTCCTGATCCGGAACTACCGGAACCACCGGAACCACCAGAACTCAATCCTGTCAGGAAATAAATACAAATATATCAGTGTTAAAAAGGTTATAGAGGAAAACTCCATATAGCTGATGCACTAATAGACAATTATGCCTTATTTAACCAACATTTCTATGATCTATTTTATTTTTAGCATGTATTTACCCCCTTAACTTTACAGGATGTTAGTTTGCATCCTGAATACGGGGTAGTTAATGCAATAGTAAGCAAATTTAAGTCTTGGGGATGGCGCTTGATCAGAAGATAAGCCTGCAACTTTCCTACAGTTGGAGCTGGTTAATATAGACAGCACAAGAGATCAAACCTATACATGCCATAATCTATGTAGATTGTGGCATGCAAAGGGTTCACAGAGGGAGTGCTCTAATTGAGTGCCATGTAGCCTGGAAAAGAAAACCTCTTCTGCCTTCTCTCTGCCTGAGGATGTGGTGATGGCAAAATCCATAAAGGAGTTTAAAAGGGGATTTGATGTCTTTCTAGAGCGGAAGGATATTACAGGATTTAAATCTTAGGTTAATTGTTAATCCAGATATACAGGCAGGTAGGAACTCTTAGGGGTTGAGCCAAGGATTAGTCTGATTGCCATTAGGGAGTTGGGAAGGAATTTTTCCCCCAAAAGTGCTAATAAGCTCCGGCCTCTTGGGGTTTTTTGCCTTCCCTGGATGAACAACACAGGAGGATAAACAGGCTGGACTAGATGGACATTGTCTTCATTTGGCCTTACATACTATGTTCTTCTATGGGTCCTCGGCTGTCACTATAAGGTCCCAGTGCAGGTTGCAGGAACAGGAGCTTTAATTCCACGTCATACTTCTGCTACTGGCTGGCATTAAAGCCCAGGATCGAGTACAGTAAATTTACTGCAATAGGTCCTTAAATAGTTAAACAACAGTAAAAGGTCTTTTCTTTATGTACTGCATACAATGATCTGTTATGTAGGTTGAAAAAAAGGTGCAGCCCCATTATGTTCAACCTTTCTAAGACCCAATTGTTTAGTCCAAAGGGAAGCATATGCATTGGACGATAGCATCTTTACTGTAGACTTAATTTTAATTGCGTCAACCCTAATATCTTTCCTGGCTGTCTTTCTCTTAATTCAAGTTTCTTGTACACTACTGGCCAAGGATTTAATAAGATCTAAATATGCTTCTGTTTGTGATGAAAAGTTCAAAAAGCTTAAAATGCTGAACAAAAGTTAAAAAACTTTGGATTCTGTTCCCATATCATAATTACCTCCTGATCCGAAACTACCAAAATTCCATGCTGTCAAGGAATAAAAAAAATATTTCAGTGTTAAAAAGGTTACTAAGATTTTCCTTCCAAATACAGTGTATTATTGGGAATATTGTCAAATTAAGTGATCTGAAATCATAATATATAATTGTTCAATAAACTAACAATCTCATTATGTCTCAAACTAATATTTTTTAAATTTTAATTCTATATTTTCCTAGGATGCTTCTAATTATATAAATCTCCCAATCTATACTGATTTTGTAATGTAACAAGAAGCTTGACAAATATTATCTTGAGGTATATTTGTATTTGAATGGAATCCTGTTTGTATTTAGAACACAAATAGTCAGCAGGTAATTTAAGATGAGCTATGACTATTTTTATTATATTTTTAGTTCTCATCAGAATAGTAGAAAAACCCCGTATTTTTGATGTATTCATTGGCAATCATGCCTTTTTTTAACCAATGGTTCTGTTTGATTTTTATCATGGATTTAAACCCTTAACGCTACAGAACATAAGTTTCCATCCTAACTGTGACCTTTTAATACAACAGGATGTAAATTGACTTCTTGTGTATGGCGCTCGATCAGAAACTGAGACTGCACTATCCTGCAGTGGGACCTGGCTCATATAGAGAGCAAGATAGATAAGAACAGCGATCCTTGTTATCAAACCCTTACATGCCATAATCTATGTAGATCGTGGCATGCAAAGAGTTCACAGAGGGAATACTCTAATTGAGCGCCATGTAAGATGGAAAGAAAAAACACTTCTGCTTTCTCCTACGGGTCCTCGGCTGTCACTGAAAGGTCCTAGTGCTTAATTGCACGAACAGGAGGTTTAATGCCACATCGTACTTCTGCTAGTGGCTGGGATTAAAGCCAAGGATTGAGCAGTGCAAGTTTACTGCACTTGGTTCTTAAAGGGTTAAACAACAGTAAAAGGTCTTTTCTTTTATGTACTGCATACAATGATCAGTTATGTAGGTGGAAAAAAGGTGCATCCAAACATGTTCAACCTTTTTTAAGACCCAGCTGTATAGTCCAAAGAAAACGATATGCATTAGAGGATAGCATCCTTACTGTAGACCTCACTTTCATTGTGTCGCCCACAATAACATTCCTGGCTGTCTTAGACATATCACATGTGTCCTGGACACTACTAACCAAGCAATTCTCAAGATGTAAATATGCTTCAGAAGTTCACTAGGCGTAAAATGCTGAACAAAAGTTATAAAAGTTTGGATTTTGTTTTAGTATCATGATTACCTCCTGATCCGGGACCACCAGAACCACCAGAAGTCGATCCTGTCAGGAAATGAATAAAAATATATCAGTGTTAAAAAGTTGACAGAGGAAAATCCCCATATAGCTGATGCATTAATAGGCAATTGGGCCTTCTTTAAACAACATTTCTATGATCTTTTTTATTTTTATCATGTATTTAACCCCTTAACTTTACAGGATGTTAGTTTGCATCCTGATTACGGGGTACTTAATGCAATAGCAAGCAAATTTAAGTCTTGGGGATGCCACTCGACCAGAAGCTAAGCCTACAACTTTCCTACAGTGGGAGCTTGTTAATACAGACAGCAGAATAGATAAGAACAGCGATCTCTGCTATCAATCCCATACATGCCATGATCTATGTAGATCATGGCATGCAAATCATTCACAGAGAGAGAGCTGTATTTGAGCGCCATGTAGCCTGCAAATGAGAACCACTTCTGCCTTTTCCTACAGGTCCTTGGCTGTCACTAAAAGGTCCTAGTGCTTAATTGCAGGAACAGGAGCTTTAATGCCAGGTTGTGCTTCTGCTATTGCCTGGGATTAAAGCCCAGAATCGAGCACCGTAGGTTTACCGCACTTGGTCCTTAAAGGGTTAAACAACAGTAAAAGGTCTTTTCTTTTATGTATTGCATACAATGATCTGTTATGTAGGTTGGAAAAAGGGTCATCCAAATCATGTTCAACCTTTCTAAGACCCAATTGTTTAGTCCAATGAAAAGCGTATGCATTGGAGGATAGCATCTATACTGTAGACCTCACTTTCATTGTGTCGTTTCCTGGCTGTCTTAGACTATTGCAAGTGTCTTGGACACTATTAACCAAGCAATTATTAAGATCTAAATATGTTTCTGAAGATAATGGGAAGTTCACTAGGTTCAAAATGCTGAACAAAAGTTATAAAAGTTTGGATTTTGCTTTAGTATCATAATTACCTCCTGATCCGGAACTACCGGAACCACCGGAACCACCAGAACTCAATCCTGTCAGGAAATAAATACAAATATATCAGTGTTAAAAAGGTTATAGAGGAAAACTCCATATAGCCGATGCATTAATAGGCAATTATGCCTTATTTAACCAACATTTCTATGATGTATTTTATTTTTAGCATGTATTTACCCCCTTAACTTTACAGGATGTTAGTTTACATCCTAAATACGGGGTAGTTAATGCAATAGTAAGCAAATTTAAGTCTTGGGGATGGCGCTTGATCAGAAGATAAGCCTGCAACTTTCCTACAGTTGGAGCTGGTTAATATAGACAGCACAAGAGATCAAACCTATACATGCCATGATCTATGTAGATTGTGGCAAGCAAAGGGTTCACAGAGGGAGTGCTCTAATTGAGTGCCATGTAGCCTGGAAAGGAAAACCCCTTCTGCCTTCTCTCTGCCTGAGGATGTGGTGATGGCAAAATCCATAAAGGAGTTTAAAAGGGGATTTGATGTGTTTCTAGAACGGAAGGATATTACAGGATATAAATCTCAGGTTAATTGTTAATCCAGGTATACAGGCAGGTAGGAACTCTTAGGGGTTGAGCCAAGGATTAGTCTGATTGCCATTAGGGAGTCGGGAAGGAATCTTTCCCCCAAAAGTGCTAATAAGCTCCGGCCTCTTGGGGTTTTTTGCCTTCCCTGGATGAACAACACAGGAGGATAAACAGGCTGGACTAGATGGACATTGTCTTCATTTGGCCTTACATACTATGTTACTATGTTCTTCTATGGGTCCTCGGCTGTCACTACAAGGTCCTAGTGCTTGATTGCATGAACAGGAGCTTTAATTCCACGTCATACTTCTGCTACTGGCTGGCATTAAAGCCCAGGATCGAGTACAGTAAATTTACTGCAATTGGTCCTTAAATAGTTAAACAACAGTAAAAGGTCTTTCCTTTTATGTACTGCATACATTGATCTGTTATGTAGGTTGAAAAAAAGGTGCAGCCCCATTATGTTCAACCTTTCTAAGACCCAATTGTTTAGTCCAAAGGAAAGCATATGCATTGGAGGATAGCATCCTTACTGTAGACTTAATTTTAATTGCGTCAACCCTAATATCTTTCCTGGCTGTCTTTCTCTTAATTCAAGTTTCTTGTACACTACTGGCCAAGGATTTAATAAGATCTAAATATGCTTCTGTTTGTGATGAAAAGTTCAAAAAGCTTAAAATGCTGAACAAAAGTTAAAAAACTTTGGATTCTGTTCCCATATCATAATTACCTCCTGATCCGAAACTACCAAAATTCCATGCTGTCAAGGAATAAAAAAAATATTTCAGTGTTAAAAAGGTTACTAAGATTTTTCTTTCCAAATACAGTGTATTATTGGGAATATTGTCAAATTAAGTGATCCGAAATCATAATATATAATTGTTCATAAAACTAACAATCTCATTATGTCTCAAACTAATATTTTTTAAATTTCAATTCTACTTTTCCTAGGATGCTTCTAATTATATAAATCTCCCAATCAACACTTATTTTGTAATGTAACAAGAAGCTTGACAAATATTATCTTGAGGTATATTTGTATTTGAATTGAATCCTGTTTGTATTTAGAACACAAATAGTCAGCAGGTAATTTAAGATGAGCTATGACTATTATTATTATATTTTTAGTTCTCATCAGAATAGTAGAAAAACCCCATATTTTTGATGTATTCATTGGCAATCATGCCTTTTTTTAACCGATGGCTTTGTTTGATTTTTATCATGGATTTAAACCCTTAACGCTACAGAACATACGTTTACGTCCTGACTGTGACCTTTTAATACAACAGGATGTAAATTGACTTCTTGTGTATGGCGCTCGATCAGAAACTGAGACTGCACTATCCTGCATTGGGACCTGGCTCATATAGAGAGCAAGATAGATAAGAACAGCGATCCTTGTTATCAAACCCTTACATGCCATAATCTATGTAGATCGTGGCATGCAAAGAGTTCACAGAGGGAATACTCTAATTAAGCGCCATGTAAGCTGGAAAGAAAAAACACTTCTGCCTTCTCCTACGGGTCCTCGGCTGTCACTGAAAGGTCCTAGTGCTTAATTGCACGAACAGGAGGTTTAATGCCACATTGTACTTCTGCTAGTGGCTGCGCTTAAAGCCAAGGATTGAGTAGTGTAAGTTTACTGCACTTGGTTCTTAAAAGGTTAGACAACAGTAAAAGGTCTTTTCTTTTATGTACTGCATACAATGATCGGTTATGTAGGTGGAAAAAAGGTGCATTCAAACATGTTCAACCTTTTTTAAGACCCAGCTGTATAGTCCAAAGAAAACCATATGCATTAGAGGATAGCATCCTTACTGTAGACCTCACTTTCATTGTGTCGCCCCCAATAACATTCCTGGCTGTCTTAGACGTATCACATGTGTCCTGGACACTACTAACCAAGCAATTCTCAAGATCTAAATATGCTTCAGAAGTTCACTAGGCGTAAAATGCTGAACAAAAGTTATAAAAGTTTGGATTTTGTTTTAGTATCATGATTACCTCCTGATCCGGGACCACCAGAACCACCAGAAGTCGATCCTGTCAGGAAATGAATACAAATATATCAGTGTTAAAAAGTTGACAGAGGAAAACCCCCATATAGCTGATGCATTAATAGGCAATTGTGCCTTCTTTAAACAACATTTCTATGATCTTTTTTATTTTTATCATGTATTTAACCCCTTAACTTTACAGGATGTTAGCTTGCATCCTGATTACGGGGTACTTAATGCAATAGCAAGCAAATTTAAGTCTTGGGGATGCCACTCGACCAGAAGCTAAGCCTACAACTTTCCTACAGTGGGAGCTTGTTAATACAGACAGCAGAATAGATAAGAACAGCGATCTCTGCTATCAATCCCATACATGCCATGATCTATGTAGATCATGGCATGCAAATCATTCACAGAGGGAGAGCTGTATTTGAGCGCCATGTAGCCTGCAAAGGAGAACCACTTCTGCCTTTTCCTACAGGTCCTTGGCTGTCACTAAAAGGTCCTAGTGCTTAATTGCAAGAACAGGAGCTTTAATGCCAGGTTGTGCTTCTGCTATTGCCTGGGATTAAAGCCCAGAATCGAGCACCGTAGGTTTACCGCACTTGGTCCTTAAAGGGTTAAACAACAGTAAAAGGTCTTTTCTTTTATGTATTGCATACAATGATCTGTTATGTAGGTTGGAAAAAGGGTCATCCAAATCATGTTCAACCTTTCTAAGACCCAATTGTTTAGTCCAACGAAAAGCGTATGCATTGGAGGATAGCATCTATACTGTAGACCTCACTTTCATTGTGTCGTTTCCTGGCTGTCTTAGACTATTGCAAGTGTCTTGGAAACTATTAACCAAGCAATTATTAAGATCTAAATATGTTTCTGAAGATAATGGGAAGTTTACTAGGCTCAAAACGCTGAAGAAAATTTATAAAAGTTTGGATTTTGCTTTAGTATCATGATTACCTCCTGATCCGGAACTACCGGAACCACCGGAACCACCAGAACTCAATCCTGTCAGGAAATAAATACAAATATATCAGTGTTAAAAAGGTTATAGAGGAAAACTCCATATAGCTGATGCATTAATAGGCAATTATGCCTTATTTAACCAACATTTCTATGATCTATTTTATTTTTAGCATGTATTTACCCCCTTAACTTTACAAGATGTTAGTTTGCATCCTAAATACTGGGTAGTTAATGCAATAGCAAGCAAATTTAAGTCTTGGGGATGGCGCTTGATCAGAAGATAAGCCTGCAACTTTCCTACAGTTGGAGCTGGTTAATATAGACAGCACAAGAGATCAAACCTATACATGCCATAATCTATGTAGATTGTGGCATGCAAAGGGTTCACAGAGGGAGTGCTCTAATTGAGTGCCATGTAGCCTGGAAAAGAAAACCTCTTCTGCCTTCTCTCTGCCTGAGGATGTGGTGATGGCAAAATCCATAAAGGAGTTTAAAAGGGGATTTGATGTGTTTCTAGAACGGAAGGATATTACAGGATATAAATCTCAGGTTAATTGTTAATCCAGGTATACAGGCAGGTAGGAACTCTTAGGGGTTGAGCCAAGGATTAGTCTGATTGCCATTAGGGAGTCGGGAAGGAATCTTTCCCCCAAAAGTGCTAATAAGCTCCGGCCTCTTGGGGTTTTTTGCCTTCCCTGGATGAACAACACAGGAGGATAAACAGGCTGGACTAGATGGACATTGTCTTCATTTGGCCTTACATACTATGTTACTATGTTCTTCTATGGGTCCTCGGCTGTCACTACAAGGTCCTAGTGCTTGATTGCAAGAACAGGAGCTTTAATTCCACGTCATACTTCTGCTACTGGCTGGCATTAAAGCCCAGGATCGAGTACAGTAAATTTACTGCAATTGGTCCTTAAATAGTTAAACAACAGTAAAAGGTCTTTCCTTTTATGTACTGCATACAATGATCTGTTATGTAGGTTGAAAAAAAGGTGCAGCCCCATTATGTTCAACCTTTCTAAGACCCAATTGTTTAGTCCAAAGGAAAGCATATGCATTGGAGGATAGCATCCTTACTGTAGACTTAACTTTAATTGCGTCAACCCTAATATCTTTCCTGGCTGTCTTTCTCTTAATTCAAGTGTCTTGTACACTACTGGCCAAGGATTTTTTAAGATCTAAATATGCTTCTGTTTGTGATGAGAAGCTCAAAAAGCTTAAAATGCTGAACAAAAGTTAAAAAAACTTTGGATTCTGTTCCCATATCATAATTACCTCCTGATCCGAAATTACCGAAATTCCATGCTGTCAAGGAATAAAAAAAATATTTCAGTGTTAAAAAGGTTACTAAGATTTTCCTTCCAAATACAGTTATTATTGAGAATAATGTCAAATTAAGTGATCTGGAATCATAATATGTAATTGTTCAAGAAACTAACAATCTCATTATGTCTCAAACTAATATTTTTTAAATTTTAATTCTATATTTTCCTAGGATGCTTCTAATTATATAAATCTCCCAATCTATACTGATTTTGTAATGTAACAAGAAGCTTGACAAATATTATCTTGAGGAATATTTGTATTTGAATTGAATCCTGTTTGTATTTAGAACACAAATAGTCAGCAGGTAATTTAAGATGAGCTATGACTATTATTATTACATTTTTAGTTCTCATCAGAATACTGGAGAAAACTCATATTTTTGATGCATTAATAGGCAATCATGCCATTTTTTTAACAAACAGCTCCGTTTGATTGTTATCATGGATTTAAACCCTTAATGCCGCAGAACATACGTTTACATCCTGACTGTGACTTTTTTATACAACAGGATATAAATTAACTTCTTGTGGATGGTGGTGGATCAGAAACTGAGACTGCACTATCCCACAGTGGGAGCTGGCTTGTACAGAGCGCAAGATAGATAAGCAGCGCGATCCTTGCTATCAAACCCTTACATGCCATGATCTATGTAGATCGTGGCAAGCAAAGGGTTCACAGAGGGAGTGCTTTAATTGAGCGCCATGCAGCCTGGAAAGGAGAACCACTTCTGCCTTTTCCTATGGGTCCTCGGCTGTCACTAAACGGTCCTAGTGCTTAACTGCAGGAACAGGAGCTTTACATCTGCTAGTGGCTGGGATAAAAGCCCAGGATTGAGCACCATAACTTTACCGCACCTGGTCCCTAAAGATAATAAACAACAGTAAAAGGTCTTTTCTTTTATGTACTGCATACAATGATCTGTTATGTAGGTATGTAGGTTGAAAAAAAGGTGCAGGCCCATCATGTTCAACCTTTCTAAGACCCAATTGTTAAGTACAAAGGAAAGCATATGCATTGGAGGATAGCATCCTTACTGTAGACCTCACTTTCATTGTGTCGTCCCTAATAACATTCCTGGCTTTCTTAGACGTACTGCAAGCGTCTTGGACACTATTAACTAAGCAATTTTTAAGATCTAAATATGCTTCTGAAGATAATAGGAAGTTCACTAGGCTTAACATGCTGAAGAAAAGTTATAAAAGTTTGGATTTTGTTTTAGTATCATGATTACCTTCTGATCCGAAACCACCGGAACCAATTCCTGTCAGGAAATGAATACAAATATATCAGTGTTAAAAAGGATACAGAGGAAACCCCCATATAGCCGATGCATTAATAGGCAACTCTGCCTTTTTAACTAAGATTTCTATGATCTTTTTTATCTTTATCTTGTATTTAACCCCTTAACTTTACAAGATGTTAGTTTGCATTAGAGATGAGCGAACGTACTCGTCCGAGCTTGATGCTCGTTCGAGTATTAGCGTGTTCGGGATGCTCGTTATTCGTAACGAGCACCACGCGATGTTCGGGTTACTTTCACTTTCATCTCTGAGACGTTAGCGCGCTTTTCTGGCCAATACAAAGACAGGGAAGGCATTACAACTTCCCCCTGCGACGTTCAAGCCCTATACCACCCCCTGCAGTGAGTGGCTGGCGAGATCAGGTGTCACCCGAGTATATAAATCGGCCCCTCCCGCGGCTCGCCACAGATGCGTTCTGCCATAGCTCAGGGAAAGTGCTGCTGATGCCGGAGCTGCTATAGGGAGAGTGTTAGGAGTATTTTAGGCTTCAAGAACCCCAACGGTCCTTCTTAGGGCCACATCTAACCGTGTGCAGTACTGTGGAGGCTGCTTTTTGCAGTGTTGCACTTTTTTTTTTTTTGTATATCGGCCGTGCAGAGCATTGGGCCATGCAGTAATTATTATACATCGTCCAGGGCCAGTAGTGCTGGTGAGGCAGGGACAGAAGACATATTAATAGAATATAGGCAGTGTGCCTTTCCCAAAACATTTGTGAAAAAACATCTATTTGGGCTGCCTGTGACCGTCCTCTGTGTACTGGGTCTCTGCTGGGGCTAGTTGTCCTCCTAATTCATACGCAGCCAGCTAAGTGTTACAGCAGGCTTGCGCAAAATTATTTCCTGGCTCTGTGTTGGCTGTTACATCACCGCTGTATTGCAGTCCACAGTGCTACAGTTTGCAGTTATTTGACATACTCCAGGGCCAGTAGTGGTGATGCAGAGAGAGAAGACATATTTATAGAAAATAGGCAGTGTGCAAAAGGCAAAAATAGGCAGTGTGTAAAAATTGTTGGGAGGGGGGGGTGCCCACTCTTGCCGCTATTGTGGCTTAATGGTGGGACCTGGTAACTTGAGATGCAGCCCAACATGTAGCCCCTCGTCTGCCCTATCCATCGCTGTGTCGTTCCCATCACTTTCTTGAATTGCCCAGATTTTCACAAATGAAAACCTTAGCGAGCATCGGCGATATACAAAAATGCTCGGGTCGCCCATTGACATCAATAGGGTTCGTTATTCGAAACGAACCCTCGAGCATCGCGATAATTTCGTCCCGAGTAACGAGCACCCGAGCATTTTGGTGCTCGCTCATCTCTAGTTTGCATCCTTAATACGGGGTAGTTAATGCAATAGCAAGCACATTTAAGTCTTGGGGATGGTGCTTGATCAGACGCTAAGCCTGCAACCTTCCTGCAGTTGGAGCTGGTTAATATAGACAGCACAAGAGATAAGAACAGCGATCTTTGCTATCAAATTCTTACATTCAATGATCTATGTAGATTGTGGCATGCAAAGCATTCACAGAGGAAGTGCTCTAATTGAGTGCCATGTGGCCTGGAAAGGAAAACCACTTCTGCCTTCTCCTACGGGTCCTCAGCTGTCACTAAAAGGTCCTAATGCTTAATTGCAGGAACAGGAGCTTTAATGCCGCGTCATACTTCTGCTATTGGTTGGGATTAAAACCCAGGATCGAGCACCGTAAGTCAACAGCACTTGGTCCTTAAAGGGTTAAACAGTAAAAGGTCTTTTCTTTTATGTACTGCATACAATGATCTGTTATGAAGGCTCAAAACAGGTGCATCCAAATCATTTTCAACCTTTTTAAGACCCAATTGTTTAGTCCAAAGGAAAGCATATGCATTGGAGGATAGCATCCTTACTGTAGACCTCACTTTCATTGTGTCGACCCTAATAACATTCCTGGCTGTCTTAGACTATTACAAGTGTCTTGGACAGTATTAACCAAGCAATTATTAAGATCTAAATATGCTTCTGAAGATAATAGGAAGTTCACTAGGCTTAAAATGCTGAACAAAAGTTATAAAAGTTTGGATTTTGTTTTAGTATCGTGATTACCTCCTGATCTGAAACCACCGGAACCACCAGAACCAAATCCTGTCAGGAAATGAATACAAATATATCAATGTTAAAAAGGTTACAGAGGAAAACCCCATATAGCTGATGCATTAATAGGCAACTGGGGCTTTTTAACTAACATTTCTGTGATCTTATTTATCTTTATCATGTATTTAACCCCTTAACTTTACAAGATGTTAATTTGCATCCTGAATACGAGGTAGTTAATGCAATAGTAAGCACATTTAAGTCTTGGGGATGGCGCTTGATCAGAAGCTAAGCCTGCAACTTTACTTGGAGCTGGTTAATATAGACAGCAGAAGAGATAAGAACAGAGATCCTTGCTATCAAACCTATACATCCAATGATCTATGCAGATCGTGGTATGCAAAGGGTTCACAGAGGGAGTGCTCTAATTGAGTGCCATGAAGCCTGGAAAGGAGAACCACTTCTGCCTTCTCCTACAGGTCCTTGGCTGTCACTAAAAGGTCCTAGTGCTTAATTTTAGGAACAGGAGCTTTAATGCCGCGTCGTACTCCTGCTATTGGTTCGGATTAAAGTCCAGGATTGAGCACCGTAAGTTTACCGCATTTGGTCCTTAAAGGGTTAAACAACAGTAAAAGGTCTTTTCTTTTATGTACTGCATACAATGATCTGTTATGTAGATTGAAAAGAAGGTACAGACCCATCATGTTGAACCTTTCTAAGACCCAATTGTTTAGTCTAAATGAAAGCATATGCTTTGGAGGATAGCATCCTTACTGTACACCTCACTTTCATTGTGTCTACCCTAATATCTTTTCTGGCTGTCTTGCTCTTAATTCAAGTTTCTTGGACACTACTGGCTAAGCTCTAAATAAGCTCTAAGTAAGATCTAAAAATGCTTTCGAAGGTGATGGGAAGTGCAATAAGCTTAAAATGCTGAAGAAAAGTTAAAAAACTGTGGATTTTGTTCCCATATCATGATTACATTCCGATTGGGAAATACCGAAATTCCATGCTGCCAAGAAAAAAAACTAAAAATATATTTCAGTTTTAAAAGGTTTCTGAGGTTTTTCTTTCCAAATACAGTTATTATTGAGAATAATGTCAAATTAAGGGATCCAAAATCACAATATATAATTGTTCAATAAACCAACAATCTCATTATGTCTCAAACTAATATTTTTTAAATTTCATTTCCACCTTTTCATAGGATGCTTCTAATTATATAAATCTCCCAATCAACACTTATTTTGTAATGTAACAAGAAGCTTGACAAATATTATCTTGAGGTATGTTTGTATTTGAATTGAATCCTGTTTGTATTTAGAACACAAATAGTCAGCAGGTAATTTAAGATGAGCTATGACTAGTATTATTACATTGTTAGTTCTCATCAGAATAGTGGAAAAAACTCATATTTTTGATGTATTAATAGGCAATCATGTTTTTAACCAACAGCTCTGTTTGATTTTTATAGCGGATTTAACCCCTTAACGCCGCAGAACATACGTTTACGTCCTGAATGTGACTTTTTCATACAACAGGATTTAAATTTATTTCTTGTGGATGGCGGTGGATCAGAAACTGAGACTGCACTATCCCACAGTGGGAGCTGGCTTGTACAGAGCGCAAGATAGATAAGCAGCGCGATCCTTGCTATCAAACCCTTACATGCCATGATCTACCGTGTGTAGATCGTGGCATGCAAAGGGCTCACAGAGAGAGTGCTCT
Source organism: Eleutherodactylus coqui (assembly GCF_035609145.1). Lineage (NCBI taxonomy): Eukaryota > Metazoa > Chordata > Amphibia > Anura > Eleutherodactylidae > Eleutherodactylus > Eleutherodactylus coqui. Next base: position 274,948,328 of record NC_089839.1, on the reverse strand, counting down.
AATTGAGTGCCATGTAGCCAGGAAAGAAAAAACACTTCTGCCTTCTCCTATGGGTCCTCGGCGGTCACTAAAAGGTCCTAGTGCTTAATTGCAGGAACAGGAGCTTTAATGCTGCATCATACTTCTGCTAGTGGCTGGGATTAAAGCCCAGGATTGAGCAACGTAAGTTTACTGCACTTGGTCCTTAAAGAGTTAAACAACAGTAAAACTTTTCCTTTATGTACTGCATACAATGATCTATTATGTAAGTTGAAAAAAAGGTGCAGCCCCATCATGTTCAACCTTTCTAAGACCCAATTGTTAAGTACAAAGGAAAGCATATGCATCGGAGGATAGCATCCTTACTGTAGACCTCACTTTCATTGTGTCGACCCTAATAACATTCCTGGCTGTCTTAGACGCATTGCAAGTGTCTTGTACACTACTAACCAAGCAATAATTAAGATCTAAATATGCTTCTGAAGATAATAGGAAGTTCACTAGGCTTAAAATGCTGAACAGAAGTTATAAAAGTTTGGATTTTGTTTTAGTATCATGATTACCTCCTGATCCGGAACCACCAGAACTAATTCCTGTCAGGAAATGAATACAAATATATCAGCAATACAAAGGTTACAGACGCTTGATCAGAAGCTAGGCTTCAAACTTTCCTACAGTTGGAGCTGGTTAATATAGACAGCAGAAGAGATAAGAACAACGATCCTTGCTATCAAACCCATGCATGCAATGATCTATGTGGATCGTGGCATGCAAAGAGTACACAGAGGGAGTGCTCCAATTGGGCGCCATGTCGCTTGGAAAGGAGAACCACTTCTGCCTTCTCCTACGGGTCCTCAGCTGTCACTAAAAGGTTCTAGTGCTTGATTGCAGGAACAGAAGCTTTAATCCCACGTTGCACTTTTGCTATTGGCTAGGATTAAAGACCAGGATAGAGCACCATAAGTTTACCACACTTGGTCCTTAAAGCTTTAAACAACAGTAAAAGGACTTTTCTCTTATGTACTGTTACAGCAGTGCTGGGATTGTTGCCGGGTTGATGGAGTTCGGTGCAAGTTTTGGACATGGTTCTGCACCTTCTAGCTTAGTGGGTGTGACATAGTGTGCTCATATCTGTGGATGATTAGCTGGATAATTAGCTGGGATGACAGGAAGCTAAGGTGTTGTAATTGCTATTGGCTGGAATTGAAGCTGAGAATCGAGCACCGTAAGTTTACCAAACTTGGTCCTTAAAGGGTTAAACAGCAGTAAAATCTGTTATGTAGGTTGAAAAAAAATGCAGCTCCATCATGTTCAACCTTTCTAAGACCCAAATGTTTGTTCCAAAGGAAGCATATGCATTGGAGGATAGCATCCTTACTGTAGACCTCACTTTCATTGTGTTGATCCTAATAACATTCCTGGCTGTCTTAGACGTATTACAAGTGTCTTGGACACTATTAATCAAGCAATTATTAAGATCTAAATATGCTTCTGAAGATATTGGGAAGTTCACTAGGCTTAAAATGCTGAGCAAAAGTTATAAAAGTTTGGATTTTGTTTTAGTATCATGATTACCTTCTGATACGGAACTACTGGAACTAATTCCTGTCAGGAAATGAATACAAATATATCAGTGTTAAAAAGGTTACAGAGGTTTTCATTTTTAAATACAGTGTGTCATTGAGAATATTGTCAAATTAAGTGATCCGAAAATCATAATATTCTGTTTTCATTGTTTGCATTGGAGGATAGCATCTTTACTGTAGACCTCACTTTCATTGTATCAACCCTAATATCTTTCCTGGCTGCCTTTCTCTTAATTCAAGATTCTTGGACACTACTGGCCAAGCATTTAATAAGATATAAATATGCTTACGAAGGTGATGGGAAGTTCAATAAGCTTAAAGTGCTAAAGAAAAGTTAAAAAACTATACATTTTGTTCGCATATCATGATTACCTTCTGACTGGGAACTACCGAAATTCCATGCTGTTAAGAAAACAAATATTCCAGTGTTAAAAAGGTTACTGAGGTTTTTCTTTCCAAATACAGTGTATTATTGGGAATAATGTCAAATTAAGTGATCCGAAATCATGATATATAAATGTTCAATAAACTAACAATCTCATTATGTCTCAAACTAATATTTTTTAAATTTTAATTCTATATTTTCCTAGGATGCTTCTAATTATATAAATCTCCCAATCAACACTGATTTTGTAATGTAACAAGAAGCTTGACAAATATTATCTTGAGATATATTTGTATTTGAATTGAATCCTGTTTGTATTTAGAACACAAATAGTCAGCAGGTAATTTAAGATGAGCAATGACTATTATTATTACATTGCTAGTTCTTATCAGAATACTGGAAAACCCCCATATTTTTGATGTATTAATTGGCAATCATGCCATTTTTTTTAACAAACGGTTCCGTTTGATTTTTATCATGGATTTAAACCCTTAGCGCTGCAGAACATACGTTTACGTCCTGACTGTGACTTTTTTATACAACAGGATGTAAATTAACTTCTTGTGGATGGCGGTGGATCAGAAACTGAGACTGCACTATCCCACAGTGGGAACTGGCTTATACAGAGAGCAAGATAGATAAGCAGCGCGATCCTTGCTATCAAACCCTTACATGCCATGATCTATGTAGATCGTGGCATGCAAAGAGTTCACAGAGGGAGTGCTTTAATTGAGCGCCATGCAGCCTGGAAAGGAGTACCACTTCTGCCTTTTCCTATGGGTCCTCGGCTGTCACTAAATGGTCCTAGTGCTTAACTACAGGAACAGGAGCTTTACATCTGCTAGTGGCTGGGATAAAAGCCCAGGATAGAGCACCATAACTTTACCACTCCTGGTCTCTAAAGATAATAAACAACAGTTAAAGGTCTTTTCTTTTATGTACTGCATACAATGATCTGCTATGTAGGTTGAAAAAAAGGTGTAGCCCCATCATGTTCAACCTTTCTAAGACCCAATTGTTTAGTCCAAAGGAAAGCATATGCATTGGTGGATAGCATCCTTACTGTAGACCTCACTTTCATTGTGTCGACCCTAATAACATTCCTGGCTGCCTTAGACGTACTGCAAGGGTCTTGGACAGTATTAACCAAGCAATTATTAAGATCTAAATATGCTTCTGAAGATAATGGGAAGTTCACTAGGCTTAAAATGCTGAACAAAAGTTATAAAACTTTAGATTTTGTTTTAGTATCATGATTACCTTCTGATCCGAAACCACCGGAACCAATTCCTGTCAGGAATTGAATACAAATATATCAGTGTTAAAAAGGATACAGAGGAAAACCCCGTATAGCTGATGCATTAATAGGCAATTATGCCTTTTTAACTAAGATTCCTATGATCTTATTTATCTTTATCTTGTATTTAACCCCTTAACTTTACAAGATGTTAGTTTGCATCCTGAATACGGGGTAGTTAATGCAATAGCAAGCAAATTTAAGTCTTGGGGATGGCGCTTGATCAGACGCTAAGCCTGCAACCTTCCTACAGTTGGAGCTGGGTCATACAGACAGCACAAGAGATAAGAACAGCGATCCTTGCTATCAAATTCTTACATGCAAAGATCTATGTAGATTGTGGCATGCAAAGGGTTCACAGAGGGAGTGCTCTAATTGAGTGCCATGTAGCCTGGAAAGGAAAACCACTTGTGCCTTCTCGTGAAGTTCCTCCGCTGTCACTAAAAGGTCCTAATGCTTAATTGCAGGAACAGGAGCAATAATATTGCGTCATACTTCTGCTATTGGCTGGGATTAAAACCCAGGATCGAGCACCGTAAGTTTACAGCACTTGGTCCTTAAAGGGTTAAACAGTAAAAGGTCTTTTCTTTTATGTACTGCATACAATGATCTGTTATGAAGGCTCAAAACAGGTGCATCCAAATCATTTTGAACCTTTCTAAGACCCAATTGTTTAGTCCAAAGGAAAGCATATGCATTGGAGGATAGCATCTTTACTGTAGACCTCACTTTCATTGTGTCGACCCTAATAACATTCCTGGCTGTCCTAAACGTATTGCAAGTGTCTTGGACACTATTAACCAAGTAATTATTAAGATGTAAATATGCTTCTGAAGATATTGGGAAGTTCACTAGGCTTAAAATGCTGAGCAAAAGTTATAAAAGTTTAGATTTTGTTTTAGTATCATGATTACCTCCTGATCTGAAACCACCAGAACCAAATCCTGCCAGGAAATGAATACAAATATATATCAGTTTTAAAAAGGTTACAGAGGAAACCCCCATATAGCTGCTGCATTAATAGGCAATTGTGGTTTTTTAACCAACATTTCTATGATCTTATTTATCTTTATCATGTATTTAACCCCTTAACTTTACAAGACGTTAATTTGCATCCTAAATACGAGGTAGTTAATGCCATAGTAAGCAAATTTAAGTCTTGGGGATGGCGCTTGATCAGAAGCTAAGCCTGCAACTTTTCTACAGTTGCAGCTGGTTAATATAGACAGCAGAAGCGATAAGAACAGCGATCCTTGCTATCAAACCCATACATGCAATGATCTATGCAGATCGTGGCATGCAAAGGGTTCACAGAGGGAGTGCTCTAATTGAGCGCCATGAAGCCTGGAAGGGGAAACCACTTCTGCCTTCTCCTACGGGTCCTCGGCTGTCACTGAAAGGTCCTAGTGGTTAATTTCAGGAACAGGAGCTTTAATGCCGTGTCGTACTCCTGCTATTGGTTCGGATTAAAGTCCAGGATTGAGCAACGTAAGTTTACCGCACTTGGTCCTTAAAGGGTTAAACAACAGTTAAAGGTCTTTTCTTTTATGTACTGAATACAATGATCTGTTATGTAGGTTGAAAAGAAGGTGCAGCCCCATCATGTTCAACCTTTTTAAGACCGAATTGCTTAGTCCAAATGAAAGCATATGCATTGGAGGATAGCATCTTTACTGTACACCTCACTTTCATTGTGTCTACCCTAATATCTTTTCTGGCTGTCTTGCTCTTAATTCAAGTTTCTTGGACACTACTGGCTAAGCTCTAAATAAGCTCTAAGTAAGATCTAAATATGCTTCCGAAGGTGATGGGAAGTGCAATAAGATTAAAATGCTGAAGAAAAGTTAGAAAACTTTGGATTTTGTTCCCATATCATGATTATCTTCTGATTGGGAACTACCGAAATTCCATGCTGCCAAGAAAAAAAACTAAAAATATATTTTAGCTTTAAAAGGTTACTGAGGTTTTTCTTTCCAAATACAGTTATTATTGAGAATAATGTCAAATTAAGTGATTCGAAATCATAATATATAATTGTTCAATAAACTAACAATCTCATTATGTCTCAAACTAATAATTTTTTAAATTTCAATTCTACATTTTCATAAAATGCTTCTAATTATATAAATCTCCCAATCAATACTGATTTTGTAATGTAACAAGAAGCTTGACAAATATTATCTTGAGGTTTATTTGTATTTGAATTGAATCCTGTTTGTATTTAGAACACTAATAGTCAGCAGGTAATTTAAGATGAGCTATGACTAGTATTATTACATTGTTAGTTCTCATCAGAATACTGGAAAAAACTCATATTTTTGATGCATTAATAGGCAATCATGCCATTTTTTAAACCAACGGCTCTGTTTGATTTTTATCGCGGATTTAACCCCTTAGCGCTGCAGAACATACGTTTACATCCTGAGGGCTTAGTCAGATGGGCGTTTTTTGCCGCGATTTGCGCATGCGCATGCGTCCGGCGATTTTTTAAAACCATTGCTTCGCAATGGTATCGGACACATGGGCGCTTTTTATGCGCTCGTCCGAAAAATTATAGAACAAAAAATCGCAGATCGCACCTATCTGCGATCTGCGATTCCTGTTCGCTTCTGTATATGCGCTCAATGGGGCCGGCGGCAGCAGCGCCGACCCCATTGAGAACATATAGAAGACAAATCATTCTTCTCTGCCACAGCTGTAACAGCTGTGGCAGAGAAGAACGATGTTTGCCCATTGAATTCAATGGAGCGGCAATACAGCCGCTCCATTGAAAGCAATGGGCTGCCGGCGTGCGCGGGGTTAATTGTCGGGAAGGGGTTAAATATATAAACCCTTTCCTGCAATTCATGCTAAAATGTGTTAAAATAAAAAAAAATTGTATACTCACCTTTCCGCTGCAGCCGGAGTCCAGCCGCGGCCGCTGTCAGTTCTCCTGAACTGCTTCTCGGCACTATTCAGCCGGCGGGGCTTTAAAATCCCCGCCTGCTGAATGATCTGCTCTGATTGGTCACAGCCTGACCAATCAGAGGCCGGTTTCACTCACACACCCATTCATGAATTCATGAATGGGTGAGTGACTGCTGCCTCTCAGCGCTGAGCCAATCAGGGGCAGGTCTGACTCACATCCATTCATGAATTCATGAATGGGTGTGAGTGAGGCATGCCTCTGATTGGCTCAGCGCTGAGCCAATCAGGGGGCAGGTCTGACTCACACCCCCTTCACACCCACTGCAGGACGGCTGCCCGGAGCTGCAGGCAGAAGGTGAGAATGCAATTTTTTTTATTTTAACACATTTTAGGATGGATTGCAGGTAAGGGCTTATATATTTAAGCCCTTACCGACAATTCATCCCGGGCTCGCCCGCAGCGCATTGCTTTCAATGGAGACGGCTGTATTGCCATCTCCATTGAATGCAATGCGCTGGACAGCTCCGGCCCGTTTCTAATGAAACGCGGCTAGGAGCAGATTTTCGGGCGATTTGCGGGCGACTTGCGCGCACCGGTCACGCGATTTGCGGATGCGCATCCGTCATGCGATCCAAAATCGCGGCAAAAAACGCCCGTCTGACTAAGGCCTGAATGTGACTTTTTCATACAACAGGATTTAAATTTATTTCTTGTGGATGGCGCTGGATCAGAAACTGAGACTGCACTATCCCGCAGTGGGAGCTGGCTTGTACAGAGCGCAAGAGAGATAAGAAAATCTATCCTTGCTATCAAACCCTTACATGCCATGATCTACCGTATGTAGATCGTGGCATGCAAAGGGCTCACAGAGAGAGTGCTCTAATTGAGTGCCATGTAGCCTGGAAAGAAAAAACACTTCTGCCTTCTCCTATGGGTCCTCGGCGGTCACTAAAAGGTCCTAGTGCTTAATTGCAGGAACAGGAGTTTTAATCCCGTGTCGTACTTCTGCTAGTGGCTGGGATTAAAGGCCAGGATTGAGCACCGTAAGTTTACCGTACTTGGTTCTTAAAGAGTTAAACAACAGTAAAAGGTCTTTTCTTTTATGTACTACATACAATGATCTGTTATGTAGGTTGAAAAAAAGGTGCAGCCCCATCATGTTCAACCTTTCTAAGACCCAATTGTTAAGTACAAAGGAAAGCATATGCATTGGAGGATAGCATCTTTTACTGTAGACCTCACTTTCATTGTGTTGACCCTAATAACATTCCTGGCTGTCTTAGACATTTTGCAAGTGTCTTGGACACTATTAACCAAGTAATTATTAAGATCTAAATATGCTTCTGAAGATAATGGGAAGCTCACTAGGCTTAAAATGCTGCACAAAAGTTATAAAAGTTTGGATTTTGTTTTAGTATCATGATTACCTCCTGATCCGGAACCACCAGAACTAATTCCTGTCAGGAAATGAATACAAATATATCAGTGTTAAAAAGGATGCAGAGGAAAACCCCATATAGCTGATGCATTAATAGGCAATTGTGGCTTTTTAAACTAACATTTCTACGATCCTATTTATCTTTATCATGTATTTAACCGCTTAACTTTACAAGACGATAGTTTTCATCGTGAATACGGGGTAGTTAATGCAATAGCAAGCCAATTTAAGTCTTGGGGATGCTGCTTGATCAGAAGCTAAGCTTGAAACTTTCCTACAGTTGGAGCTGGTTAATATAGACAGCAGAAGAGATAAGAACAACGATCCTTGCTATCAAACTCTTACATGCCATGATCTATGTAGATTGTGGCATGCAAAGGTCTCACAGAGGGAGTGCTCTAATTGAGCGCCATGTCGCTTGGAAAGGAGAACCCCTTCTGCCTTCTCCTACGGGTCCTCGGCTGTCACTAAAAGGTCCTAGTGCTTGATTGCAGGAACAGAAGCTTTAATCCCACGTTGCACTTCTGCTATTGGCTGGGATTAAAGACCAGGTTAGAGCACTGTAAGTTTACCGCACTTGGTCCTTAAAGCTTTAAACAACAGTAAAAGGACTTTTCTCTTATGTACTGTGCCAGCAGTGCTGGGATTGTTGCCGGGTTGATGGAGTTTGGTGCACGTTTTGGACATGGTTCTGCACCTTCTAGCTTAGTGGGTGTGACATAGTGTGCTCATATTTGTGGATGATTAGCTGGATATTTAGCTGGGATGACAAGAAGCTACGGTGTTGTAATTGCTATTGGCTGGAATTGAAGCTGAGAATCGAGCTCCGTAAGCTTACCGAACTTGGTCCTTAAAGTTTTAAACAATAGTAAAAGGCCTTTTCTTTTATGTACTGCATACAATGATCTGTTATGTAGGTTGAAAAAAAAATGCAGCTCCATCATGTTCAACCCTTCTAAGACCCAAATGTTTGGTCCAAAGGAAGCATATGCATTGGAGGATAGCATCTTTACTGTAGACCTCACTTTCATTGTGTCGATCCTAGTAACATTCCTGGCTGTCTTAGACTATTACAAGTATCTTGGACACTATTAACCAAGCAATAATTAAGATCTAAATATGCTTTTGAAGATAATACGAAGTTCACTAGGCTTAAAATGCTGAGCAAAAGTTTTAAAAGTTTGGATTTTGTTTTAGTATCATGATTACCTTCTGATACGGAACCACTGGAACTAATTCCTGTCAGGAAATGAATACAAATATATTAGTGTTAAAAACGTTTCAGAGGTTTTCATTTTTAAATACAGTGTATCATTAAGAATATTGTCAAATTAAGTGATCCGAAAATCATAATATTCTGTTTTCATTGTTTGCATTGGAGGATAGCATCTTTACTGTAGACCTCACTTTCATTGTATCAACCCTAATATCTTTCCTGGCTGTCTTGCTGTTAATTCATGTTTCTTGGACACTACTGGCCAAGCATTTAATAAGATCTAAATATGCTTCCAAAGGTGATGGGAAGATCAATAAGCTTAAAGTGCTAAAGAAAAGTAAAAAAAACTTTAGATTTTGTTCGCATATCATGATTACCTTCTGACTGGGAACTACCGAAATTCCATGCTGCCAAGAAAAAAAATATTCCAGTGTTAAAAAGGTTACTGAGGTTTTTCTTTCCAAATACAGTTATTATTGAGAATAATGTCAAATTAAGTGATCCGAAATCATAATATATAATTGTTCAATAAACTAACAATCTCATTATGTCTCAAACTAATATTTTTTAAATTTCAATTCTACCTTTTCCTAGGATGCTTCTAATTATATAAATCTCCCAATCAATACTGATTTTGTAATGTAACAAGAAGCTTGACAAACATTATCTTGAGGAATATTTGTATTTGAATTGAATCCTGTTTGTATTTAGAACACAAATAGTCAGCAGGTAATTTAAGATGAGCTATGACTAGTATTATTATATTTTTAGTTCTTATGAGAATAGCGGAAAAACCCCATATTTTTGATGCATTAATAGGCAATCATGCCTTTTTTTTAACCAACGGTTCTGTTTGATTTTATCATGGATTTAAACCTTTAACGCTGCAGAACATACATTTACGACCTGACTGTGACTTTTAACACAACAGGATGTAAATTAATTTATTGTGGATGGCACTGGATCAGAAACTGACACTGCACTATCCCACAGTGGGAGCTGGCTTTCACAGAGCGCAAGATAGATAAGAACAACGATCCTTGCTATCAAACCCTTACATGCCAAGATCTATGTAGATCGCGGCATGCAAAGGGCTCACAAGAGAGTGCTCTAATTGAGCGCCATGTAGCCTGGAACGGAGTACCACTTCTGCCCTCCCCTACGGGTCCTCGGCTGTCACTGAAAGGTCCTAGTGCTTGATTGCAATAACAGGAGCTTTAATACCACGTTGCACTTCTGCTATTAGCTGGGATTAAAGACCAAGATCGAGCACCGTAAGTTTACCGCACTTGGTCCTTAAAGGTTTAAACAACAGTAAAAGGTCTTTTCTCTTTTGCACTGTTGCAGCAGTGCTGGGATTGTTGCCGGGTTGATGGAGTTCGGTGCAAGTTTTGGACAATGTTCTGCACCTTCTAGCTTAGTGGGTGTGACATAGTGTGCTTATATCTGTGGAAGATTAGCGGGCTATTTAGCTGGGATGACAGGAAGCTAAGGTGTTGTAATTGCTATTGGCTGGCATTGAAGCCAAGAATCGAGCACCGTAAGTTTACCGAACTTGGTCCTAAAAGGATTAAACAACAGTAAATGGTCTTTTCTTTTATGTACTGCATACAATGATCTGTAATGTAGGTTAAAAAAAAGGGGCAGCCCCATGACGTTCAACCTTTCTAAGACCCAATTGTTTAGTCCAAAGGAAAGCATATGCATTGGAGGATAGCATCTTTACTGTAGACCTCACTTTCATTGTGTCGACCCTAATAACATTCCTGGCTTTCTTAGACTATTGCAAGTGTCTTGGACAGTATTAACCAAGTAATTATTAAGATCTAAATATGCTTCTGAAGATAATAGGAAGTTCACTGGGCTTAAAATGCTGAACAAAAGTTATAAAAGTTTGGATTTTGTTTTAGTATCATGATTACCTCCTGATCCGGAACCACCAGAACTAATTCCTGTCAGGAAATGAATACAAATATATATCAGTGTTAAAAAGTTTACAGAAGAAAACCCCATATAGCTGATGCATTAATAGGCAACTGGGGCTTTTTTAACCAACATTTCTATGATCCTATTTATCTTTATCATGTATTTAACTGCTTAACTTTACAAGACGATAGTTTGCATCCTGAATACGGGGTAGTTAATGCAATAGCAAGCCAATTTAGATCTTGGGGATGCCGCTTGATCAGAAGCTAAGCTTGAAACTTTCCTTCAGTTGGAGCTGGTTAATATAGACAGCAGAAGAGATAAGAACAACGATCCTTGCTATCAAACCCATATATGCAATGATCTATGTAGATTGTGGCATGCAAAGGGTTCACAGAGGGAGTGCTCTAATTGAGCACCATGTGGCTTGGAAAGGAGAACCACTTCTGCCTTCACCTACGGGTCCTCGGCTGTCACTAAAAGGTCCTAGTGCTTGATTGCAGGAACAGAAGCTTTAATCCCACATTGCACTTCTGCTATTGGCTGGGATTAAAGACCAGGATCGAGCACCGTAAGTTTACCGCACTTGGTCCTTAAAGCTTTAAACAACAGTAAAAGGACTTTTCTCTTATGTACTGTGCCAGCAGTGCTGGGATTGTTGCCGGGTTGATGGAGTTCGGTGCAAGTTCTGCACCTTCTAGCTTAGTGGGTGTGACATAGTGTGCTCATATCTGTGGATGATTAGCTGGATATTTAGCTGGGATGACAGGAAGCTAAGGTGTTGTAATTGCTATTGGCTGGAATTGAAGCTGAGAATCGAGCACCGTAAGTTTACCAAACTTGGTCCTTAAAGGGTTAAACAGCAGTAAAATCTATTATGTAGGTTGAAAAAAAAAATGCAGCTCCATCATGTTCAACCTTTCTAAGACCCAAATGTTTGGTCCAAAGGAAGCATATGCATTGGAGGATAGCATCGTTACTGTAGCCCTCACTTTCATTGTGATGATCCTAATAACATTCCTGGCTGTCTTAGACATATTGCAAGTGTCTTGGACACTATTAACCAAGCAACTATTAAGATCTAAATATGCTTCTGAAGATAATACGAAGTTTACCAGGCTTAAAATGCTGAGCAAAAGTTATAAAAGTTTGGATTTTGTTTTAGTATCATGATTACCTTCTGATACGGAACCACTGGAACTAATTCCTGTCAGGAAATGAATACAAATATATCTGTGTTTAAAAGGTTACAGAGGTTTTCATTTTTAAATACAGTGTGTCATTGAGAATATTGTCAAATTAAGTGATCCGAAAATCATAATATTCTGTTTTCATTGTTTGCATTGGAGGATAGCATCTTTACTGTAGACCTCACTTTCATTGTATCAACCCTAATATCTTTCCTGGCTGCCTTGCTGTTAATTCAAGATTCTTGGACACTACTGGCCAAGCATTTAATAAGATCTAAATATGCTTACGAAGGTGATGGGAAGTTCAATAAGCTTAAAGTGCTAAAGAAAAGTTAAAAAACTATACATTTTGTTCCCATATCATGATTACCTTCTGACTGGGAACTACCGAAATTCCATGCTGTTAAGAAAACAAATATTCCAGTGTTAAAAAGGTTACTGAGGTTTTTCTTTCCAAATACAGTGTATTATTGGGAATAATGTCAAATTAAGTGATCCGAAATCATGATATATAAATGTTCAATAAACTAACAATCTCATTATGTCTCAAACTAATATTTTTTAAATTTTAATTCTATATTTTCCTAGGATGCTTCTAATTATATAAATCTCCCAATCAATACTGATTTTGTAATGTAACAAGAAGCTTGACAAATATTATCTTGAGGTATATTTGTATTTGAATTGAATCCTGTTTGTATTTAGAACACAAATAGTCAGCAGGTAATTTAAGATGAGCTATGACTAGTATTATTGCATTGTTAGTTCTCATCAGAATACTGGAAAACCCCCATATTTTTTATGTATTAATGGGCAATCATGCCATTTTTTTTAACAAACGGTTCCGTTTGATTGTTATCATGGATTTAAACCCTTAACGCTGCAGAACATACGTTTACGTCCTGACTGTGACTTTTTTATACAACAGGATGTAAATTAACTTCTTGTGGATGGCGATGGATCAGAAACTGAGACTGCACTATCCCACAGTGGGAACTGGCTTATACAGAGAGCAAGATAGATATGCAGCGCGATCCTTGCTATCAAACCCTTACATGCCATGATCTATGTAGATCGTGGCATGCAAAGAGTTCATAGAGGGAGTGCTTTAATTGAGCGCCATGTAGCCTGGAAAGGAGTACCACTTCTGCCTTTTCCTATGGGTCCTCGGCTGTCACTAAACGGTCCTAGTGCTTAACTGCAGGAACAGGAGCTTTACATCTGCTAGTGACTGGGATAAAAGCCCAGGATTGAGCACCTTAACTTTACCACTCCTGGTCCCTAAAGATAATAGACAACAGTTAAAGGTCTTTTCTTTTATGTACTGCATACAATGATCTGTTATGTAGGTTGAAAAAAAGGTGCAGCCCCATCATGTTCAACCTTTCTAAGACCCAATTGTTTAGTCCAAAGGAAAGCATATGCATTGGAGGATAGTATCCTTACTGTAGACCTCACTTTCATTGTGTCGACCCTAATAACATTCCTGGCTGTCTTTGACGTACTGCAAGGGTCTTGGACAGTATTAACCAAGCAATTATTAAGATCTAAATATGCTTCTGAAGATAATGGGAAGTTCACTAGGCTTAAAATGCTGAACAAAAGTTATAAAAGTTTGGATTTTGTTTTAGTATCATGATTACCTTCTGATCCGAAACCACCGGAACCAATTCCTGTCAGGAAATGGATACAAATATATCAGTGTTAAAAAGGATGCAGAGGAAAACCCCATATAGCCGATGCATTAATAGGCAACTGGGGCTTTTTAACTAAGATTTCTATGATCTTATTTATCTTTATCTTGTATTTAACCCCTTAACTTTACAAGATGTTAGTTTGCATCCCTAATACGAGGTAGTAAATGCAATAGCAAGCAAATTTAAGTCTTGGGGATGGTGCTTGATCAGACGCTAAGCCTGCAACCTTCCTACAGTTGGAGCTGGGTCATACAGACAGCACAAGAGATAAGAACAGCGATCCTTGCTATCAAATTCTTACATGCAAAGATCTATGTAGATTGTGGCATGCATAGCATTCACAGAGGAAGTGCTCTAATTGAGTGCCATGTGGCCTGGAAAGAAAAACCACTTGTGCCTTCTCGTGAAGTTCCTCCGCTGTCACTAAAAGGTCCTAATGCTTAATTGCAGGAACAGGAGCATTAATATTGCGTCATACTTCTGCTATTGGCTGGGATTAAAACCCAGGATCGAGCACCGTAAGTTTACAGCACTTGGTCCTTAAAGGGTTAAACAATAAAAGGTCTTTTCTTTTATGTACTGCATACAATGATCTGTTATGAAGGCTCAAAACAGGTGCATCGAAATCATTTTCAACCTTTCTAAGACCCAATTGTTTAGTCCAAAGGAAAGCATATGCATTGGAGGATAGCATCTTAACTGTAGACCTCACTTTCATTGTGTCGACCCTAATAACATTCCTGGCTGTCCTAAAGGTATTGCAAGTGTCTTGGACACTATTAACCAAGTAATTATTAAGATGTAAATATGCTTCTGAAGATATTGGGAAGTTCACTAGGCTTAAAATGCTGAACAAAAGTTATAAAAGTTTAGATTTTGTTTTAGTATCATGATTACCTCCTGATCTGAAACCACCAGAACCAAATCCTGCCAGGAAATGAATACAAATATATCAGTTTTAAAAAGGTTACAGAGAAAACCCCCATATAGCCGATGCATTAATAGGCAATTGTGGTTTTTTTAACCAACATTTCTATGATCTTATTTATCTTTATCATGTATTTAACCCCTTAACTTTACAAGACGTTAATTTGCATCCTAAATACGAGGTAGTTAATGCAATAGTAAGCAAATTTAAGTCTTGGGGATGGCGCTTGATCAGAAGCTAAGCCTGCAACTTTTCTACAGTTGGAGCTGGTTAATATAGACAGCAGAAGCGATAAGAACAGCGATCCTTGCTATCAAACCCATACATCCAATGATCTATGCAGATCGTGGCATGCAAAGGGTTCACAGAGGGAGTGCTCTAATTGAGCGCCATGAAGCCTGGAAGGGAGAACCACTTCTGCCTTCTCCTACGGGTCCTCGGCTGTCACTAAAAGGTCCTAGTGGTTAATTTCAGGAACAGGAGCTTTAATGCCGCGTCGTACTCCTGCTATTGGTTCGGATTAAAGTCCAGGATTGAGCAACGTAAGTTTACCGCACTTGGTCCTTAAAGGGTTAAACAACAGTTAAAGCTCTTTTCTTTTATGTATTGCACACAATGATCTGTTATGTAGGTTGAAAAGAAGGTACAGCCCCACCATGTTCAACCTTTTTAAGACCGAATTGTTTAGTCCAAATGAAAGCATATGCATTGGAGGATAGCATCCTTACTGTACACCTCACTTTCATTGTGTCTACCCTAATATCTTTTCTGGCTGTCTTGCTTTTAATTCAAGTTTCTTGGACACTACTGGCTAAGCTCTAAATAAGCTCTAAGTAAGATCTAAATATGCTTCCGAAGGTGATGGGAAGTGCAATAAGCTTAAAATGCTGAAGAAAAGTTAGAAAACTGTGGATTTTGTTCCCATATCATGATTATCTTCCGATTGGGAACTACCAAAATTCCATGCTGCCAAGAAAAAAAACTAAAAATATATTTTAGTTTTAAAAGGTTACTGAGGTTTTTCTTTCCAAATACAGTGTATTATTGAGAATAATGTCAAACTAAGTGATTTGAAATTATAATATATAATTGTCCAATAAACCAACAATCTCATTATGTCTCAAACTAATATTTTTTTAAATTTCAATTCTACCTTTTCATAGGATGCTTCTAATTATATAAATCTCCCAATCAATACTGATTTTGTAATGTAACAAGAAGCTTGACAAATAGTATCTTGAGGTATATTTGTATTTGAATTGAATCCTGTTTGTATTTAGAACACAAATAGTCAGCAGGTAATTTAAGATGAGCTATGACTATTATTATTACATTGTTAGTTCTCATCAGAGTACTGGAAAAAACTCATATTTTTGATGCATTAATAGGCAATCATGCCATTTTTTAAACCAACGGCTCTGTTTGATTTTTATCGCGGATTTAACCCCTTAGCGCTGCAGAACATACGTTTACGTCCTGAATGTGACTTTTTCATACAACAGGATTTAAATTTATTTCTTGTGGATGGCGGTGGATCAGAAACTGAGATTGCACTATCCCGCAGTGGGAGCTGGCTTGTACAGAGCGCAAGAGAGATAAGAAAATCTATCCTTGCTATCAAACCCTTACATGCCATGATCTACCGTATGTAGATCGTGACATGCAAAGGGCTCACAAATTAGAGAGTGCTCTAATTGAGTGCCATGTAGCCTGAAAAGAAAAAACACTTCTGCCTTCTCCTATGGGTCCTCGGCGGTCACTAAAAGGTCCTAGTGCTTAATTGCAGGAACAGGAGCTTTAATCCCGTGTCGTACTTCTGCTAGTGGCTGGGATTAAAGGTCAGGATTGAGCACCGTAAGTTTACCGCACTTGGTCCTTAAAGAGTTAAACAACAGTAAAAGGTCTTTTCTTTTATGTACTGCATACAATGATCTGTTATGTAGGTTGAAAAAAAGGTGCAGCCCCATCATGTTCAACCTTTCTAAGACCCAATTGTTAAGTACAAAGGAAAGCATATGCATTGGAGGATAGCATCGTTACTGTAGACCTCACTTTCATTGTGTTGACCCTAATAACATTCCTGGCTGTCTTAGACATATTGCAAGTGTCTTGGACACTATTAACCAAGTAATTATTAAGATCTAAATATGCTTCTGAAGATAATGGGAAGCTCACTAGGCTCAAAATGCTGAACAAAAGTTATAAAAGTTTGGATTTTGTTTTAGTATCATGATTACCTCCTGATCCGGAACTACTGGAACTAATTCCTGTCAGGAAATGAATACAAATATATCAGTGTTAAAAAGGTTACAGAGGAAAATCCCATATAGCCGATGCATTAATAGGCAAATGTGGCTTTTTAAACTAACATTTCTATGATCCTATTTTATCTTTATCATCTATTTAACTGCTTAACTTTACAAGATGATAGTTTGCATCC
The DNA here is from genome assembly GCF_035609145.1 of Eleutherodactylus coqui. NCBI lineage: Eukaryota > Metazoa > Chordata > Amphibia > Anura > Eleutherodactylidae > Eleutherodactylus > Eleutherodactylus coqui. The sequence continues at coordinate 274,931,339 of NC_089839.1, read as the reverse complement.
TGAATACAGGGTAGTTAATGCAATAGCAAGCCAATTTAGATCTTGGGGATGCTGCTTGATCAGAAGCTAAGCTTGAAACTTTCCTACAGTTGGAGCTGGTTAATATAGGCAGCAGAAGAGATAAGAACAGCGATCCTTGCTATCAAACCCTTACATGCCATGATCTATGTAGATTGTGGCATGCAAAGGGTACACAGAGGGAGTGCTCTAATTGAGCGCCCTGTCGCTTGGAAAGGAGAACCCCTTCTGCCTCCTCCTACGGGTCCTCGGCTGTCACTAAAAGGTCCTAGTGCTTGATTGCAGGAACAGAAGCTTTAATCCCACGTTGCACTTCTGCTATTGGCTGGGATTAAAGACCAGGTTAGAGCACCGTAAGTTTACTGCACTTGGTCCTTAAAGCTTTAAACAACAGTAAAAGGACTTTTCTCTTATGTACTGTGCCAGCAGTGCTGGGATTGATGCCGGGTTGATGGAGTTTGGTGCAAGTTTTGGACATGGTTCTGCACCTTCTAGCTTAGTGGGTGTGACATAGTGTGCTCATATCTGTGGATGATTAGCTGGATATTTAGCTAGGATGATAGGAAGCTAAGGTGTTGTAATTGCTAGTGGCTGGAATTGAAGCTGAGAATCAAGCACAGTAAGCTTACCGAACTTGGTCCTTAAAGGGTTAAACAACAGTAAAAGGCCTTTTCTTTTATGTACTGCATACAATGATCTGTTATGTAGGTTGAAAAAAAAATGCAGCTCCATCATGTTCAACCCTTCTAAGACCCAAATGTTTGGTCCAAAGGAAGCATATGCATTGGAGGATAGCATCGTTACTGTAGACCTCACTTTCATTGTGTCAATCCTAGTAACATTCCTGGCTGTCTTAGACTATTGCAAGTGTCTTGGACACTATTAACCAAGCAATTATTAAGATCTAAATATGCTTTTGAAGATAATACGAAGTTCACCAGGCTTAAAATGCTGAGCAAAAGTTATAAAAGTTTGGATTTTGTATCATGATTACCTTCTGATACGGAACTACTGGAACTAATTCCTGTCAGGAAATGAATACAAATATATCAGTGTTAAAAAGGTTACAGAGGTTTTCATTTTTAAATACAGTGTATCATTGAGAATAATGTCAAATTAACTGATCCGAAAATCATAATATTCTGTTTTCATTGTTTGCATTGGAGGATAGCATCTTTACTGTAGATCTCACTTTCATTGTATCAACCCTAATATCTTTCCTGGCTGTCTTGCTGTTCATTCATGTTTCTTGGACACTACTGGCCAAGCACTTAATAAGATATAAATATGCTTACGAAGGTGATGGGAAGATCAATAAGCTTAAAGTGCCAAAGAAAAGTTAAAAAACTATACATTTTGTTCGCATATCATGATTACCTTCTGACTGGGAACTACCGAAATTCCATGCTGTTAAGAAAACAAATATTCCAGTGTTAAAAAGGTTACTGAGGTTTTTCTTTCCAAATGCAGTGTATTATCGAGAATAATGTCAAATTAAGTGATCCGAAATCATGATATATAAATGTTCAATAAATTAACAATCTCATTATGTCTCAAACTAATATTTTTTAAATTTCAATTCGACCTTTTCATAGGATGCTTCTAATTATATAAATCTCCTAATTAGTACTGATTTTGTAATGTAACAAGAAGCTTGACAAATATTATCTTGAGGTATATTTGTATTTGAATTGAATCCTGTTTGTATTTAGAACACAAATAGTCAGCAGGTAATTTAAGATGAGCTATGACTAGTATTATTACATTTTTAGTTCTTATCAGATTATTGGAAAAAACTCATATTTTTGATGCATTAATAGGCAATCATGCCTTTTTTTTAACCAATGGTTCTGTTTAATTTTATCATGGATTTAACCCCTTAACGCTGCAGAACATACGTTTACGTCCTGACTGTTACTTTTAATACAACAGGATGTAAATTAATTTATTGTGGATGGCACTGGATCAGAAACTGAGACTGCACTATTCTGTAGTGGGAGATGGCTTGTGCAGAGAGCAAGATAGATAAGAACAGTGATCCTTGCTATCAAACCCTTACATGCCATGATCTATGTAGATTGTGGCATGCAAAGGGTTCACAGAGGGAGTGCTCTAATTGAGCGCCATGTGGCTTGGAAAGGAGAACCACTTCTGCCTTCTTCTATGGGTCTTCGGCTGTCACTGAAAGGTCCTAGTGCTTGATTGCAGGAACAGGAGCTTTAATCCCACGTTGCACTTCTGCTATTGGCTGGGATTAAAGACCAGGATCGAGCACCATAAGTTTACCGCACTTGGTCCTTAAAGGTTTAAACAACAGTAAAAGGTCTTTGCTCTTATGTAGAAATCACAGTGGTATGTCTAATCTATATATTATATGTAAAGCCCTTCACAGATATAGTTTCTCTTTTGTACTGTTACAGCAGTGCTGGGATTATTGCCGGGTTGATGGAGTCCGGTGCAAATTTTGGACAATGTTCTGCACCTTCTAGCTTAGTGGGTGTGACATAGTGTGCTCATATCTGTGGATGATTAGCTGGATATTTAGCTGGGATGACAGGAAGCTACGGTGTTGTAATTGCTATTGGATGGGATTGAACCCGAGAATCGAGCACCGTAAATTTACCGCACTTGTTTCTTAAAGGGCTAAACAACAGTAAAAGCTCTTTTCTTTAATGTACTGCATTCAATGATTTGCTATGTAGGTTGAAAAAAGGTGCATCCAAGTCATGTTCCACCTTTCTAAGACCCAATTGTTTAGTCCAAAGGACAGCATATGCATTGGAGGATAGTATCCTTACTGTAGACCTCACTTTCATTGTGTCGACCGTAATGACATTTCTGGCTGTCTTAGATGTATTGCCAGTGTCTTGTACACTGCTGATCAAGCAATTATTAAGATCTAAATATGCTTCTGAAGGTAATGGCAAGTTCACTAGACAAGAGTTATAAAAGTTTGGATTTTGTTTTAGTATCATGATTACCTCCTGATCCGGAACCACCAGAACCAATTCCTGTCAGGAAAGGGATACAAATATATCATTGTTAAAAAGGATACAGAGGAAAACCCCATATAGCCGATGCATTAATAGGCAAATGTGCCTTTTTAACTAAGATTTCTATGATCTTATTTATCTTTATCTTGTATTTAACCCCTTAACTTTACAAGATGTTAGTTTGCATCCTGAATACGGGGTAGATAATGCAATAACAAGCAAATTTAAGTCTTGGGGATGGTGCTTGATCAGACGCTAAGCCTGCAACTTTCCTACAGTTGGAGCTGGTTAATATAGACAGCAGAAGAGATAAGAACAGCGATCCTTGCTATCAAATTCTTACATGCAAAGATTTATGCAGATCGTGGCATGGAAAGGGTTCACAGAGGAAGTGCTCTAATTGAGTGCCATGTGGCCTGGAAAGGAAAACCACTTCTGCCTTCTCGTGAAGTTCCTCCGCTGTCACTAAAAGGTCCTAATGCTTAATTGCAGGAACAGGAGCATTAATGCCGCGTCATACTTCTGCTATTGTCTGGGATTAAAACCCAGGATTGAGCACCGTAAGTTTACAGCACTTGGTCCTTAAAGGGTTAAACAACAGTAAAAGGTCTTTTCTTTTATGTACTGCATACAACGATCTGTTATGAAAGCTCAAAATAGGTGCATCCAAATCATTTTCAACCTTTCTAAGACCCAAATGTTTGGTCCAAAGGAAGCATATGCATTGGAGGATAGCATCTTTACTGTAGACCTCACTTTCATTGTGTTGACCCTAATAACATTCCTGGCTGTCTTAGACGCATTGCAAGTGTCTTGGACACTAATAACCAAGCAATTATTAAGATCTAAATATGCTTCTGAAGATAATAGGAAGTTCACCAGGCTTAAAATGCTGAACAAAAGTTATAAAAGTTTGGATTTTGTTTTAGTATCATGATTACCTTCTGTTACGGAACCACTGGAACTAATTCCTGTCAGGAAATGAATACAAATATATCAGTGTTAAAAAGGTTACAGAGGTTTTCATTTTTAAATACAGTGTATCATTGAGGATATTGTCAAATTAAGTGATCCGAAAATCATAATATTCTGTTTTCATTGTTTGCATTGGAGGATAGCATCTTTACTGTAGACCTCACTTTCATTGTATCAACCCTAATATCTTTTCTGGCTGTCTTGCTGTTAATTCAAGTTTCTTGGACACTACTGGCCAAGCATTTAATAAGATCTAAATATGCTTACGAAGGTGATGGGAAGATCAATAAGCTTAAAGTGCTAAAGAAAAGTTAAAAAACTATACATTTTGTTCGCATATCATGATTACCTTCTGACTGGGAACTACCGAAATTCCATGCTGTTAAGAAAACAAATATTCCAGTGTTAGAAAGGTTACTGAGGTTTTTCTTTTCAAATGCAGTGTACTATTGGGAATAATGTCAAATTAAGTGATCCGAAATCATAATATGTAATTGTTCAATAAACCAACAATCTCATTATGTCTCAAACTAATATTTTTTAAATTTTAATTCTATATTTTCCTAGGATGCTTCTAATTATATAAATCTCCCAATCAATGCTGATTTTGTAATGTAACAAGAAGCTTGACAAATATTATCTTGAGGTATATTTGTATTTGAATTGAATCCTGTTTGTATTTAGAACACAAATAGTCAGCAGGTAATTTAAGATGAGCTATGACTAGTATTATTACATTGTTGGTTCTCATCAGAATACTGGAAAACACCCATATTTTTGATGCATTAATAGGCAATCATGCCATTTTTTTTAACAAACGGTTCCGTTTGATTTTTATCATGGATTTAAACCCTTAGCGCTGCAGAACATACGTTTACGTCCTAACTGTGACTTTTTTATACAACAGGATATAAATTAACTTCTTGTGGATGGCGGTGGATCAGAAACTGAGACTGCACTATCCCGCAGTGGGAACTGGCTTATACAGAAAGCAAGATAGATAAGCAGCGCGATCCTTGCTATCAAACCCATACATGCCATGATCTATGTAGATTGTGGCATGCAAATGGTTCACAGAGGGAGTGCTTTAATTGAGCGCCATATAGCCTGGAAAGGAGAACCACTTCTGCCTTTTCCTATGGGTCCTCGGCTGTCACTAAACGGTCCTAGTGCTTTACTGCAGGAACAGGAGCTTTACATCTGCTAGTGGCTGGGATAAAAGCCCAGGATTGAACACCATAACTTTACCGCAGCTGGTCCCTAAAGATAATAAATAACAGTTAAAGGTCTTTTCTTTTATGTACTGCATACAATGATCTGTTATGTAGGTTGAAAAGAAGGTGCAGCCTCATCATGTTCAACCTTTCTAAGTCCCAATTGTTTAGTCCAAAGGAAAGCATATGCATTGGAGGATAGCATCCTTACTGTAGACCTCACTTTCATTGTGTCATCCCTAATAACATTCCTGGCTGTCTTAGACGTACTGCAAGGGTCTTGGACAGTATTAACCAAGCAATTATTAAGATCTAAATATGCTTCTGAAGATAATGGGAAGTTCACTAGGCTTAAAATGCTGAACAAAAGTTATAAAACTTTGGATTTTGTTTTATTATCTTGATTACCTCCTGATCCGAAACCACCAGAACCAATTCCTGTCAGGAAATGAATATGAATATATCAGTGTTAAAAAGTTTACAGAGGAAAACCCCATATAGCCGATGCATTAATTGGCAAATGTGCCTTTTTAACTAAGATTTCTATGATCTTATTTATCTTTATCTTGTATTTAACCCCTTAACTTTACAAGATGTTAGTTTGCATCCTAAATACGGGGTAGTTAATGCAATAACAAGCAAATTTAAGTCTTGGGGATGGTGCTTGATCAGACGCTAAGCCTGCAACCTTCCTACAGTTGGAGCTGGGTAATACAGACAGCACAAGAGATAAGAACAGCGATCCTTGCTATCAAATTCTTACATGCAAAGATCTATATAGATTGTGGCATGCAAAGCATTCACAGAGGAAGTGCTCTAATTGAGTGCCATGTGGCCTGGAAAGAAAAACCACTTCTGCCTTCTCGTGAAGTTCCTCAGCTGTCACTAAAAGGTCCTAATGTTTAATTGCAGGAACAGGAGCATTAATATTGCGTCATACTTCTGCTATTGGCTGGGATTAAAACCCAGGATCGAGCACCATAAGTTTACAGCACTGGTCCTTAAAGGGTTAAACAGTAAAAGGTCTTTTCTTTTATGTACTGCATACAATGATCTGTTATGAAAGCTCAAAACAGGTGCATCCAAATCATTTTCAACCTTTCTAAGACCCAATTGTTTAGTCCAAAGGAAAGCATATGCATTGGAGGATAGCATCTTTACTGTAGACCTCACTTTCATTGTGTCGACCCTAATAACATTCCTGGCTGTCCTAGACGTATTGCAAGTGTCTTGGACAGTATTAACCAAGTAATTATTAAGATGTAAATATGCTTCTGAAGATATTGGGAAGTTCACTAGGCTCACAATGCTGAACAAAAGTTATAAAAGTTTAGATTTTATTTTAGTATCATGATTACCTCCTGATCCGAAACCACCAGAACCAAATCCTGCCAGGAAATGAATACAAATATATCAGTTTTAAAAAGGTTACAGAGAAAACCCCGTATAGCTGATGCATTAATAGGCAATTGTGGTTTTTTAACCAACATTTCTATGATCTTATTTATCTTTATCATGTATTTAACCCCTTAACTTTACAAGACGTTAATTTGCATCCTAAATACGAGGTAGTTAATGCAATAGTAAGCAAATTTAAGTCTTGGGGATGGCGCTTGATCAGAAGCTAAGCCTGCAACTTTCCTACAGTTGGAGCTGGTTAATATAGACAGCAGAAGCGATAAGAACAGCGATCCTTGCTATCAAACCCATACATCCAATGATCTATGCAGATCGTGGCATGCAAAGGGTTCACAGAGGGAGTGCTCTAATTGAGCGCCATGAAGCCTGGAAGGGAGAACCACTTCTGCCTTCTCCTACGGGTCCTCGGCTGTCACTAAAAGGTCCTAGAGGTTAATTTCAGGAACAGGAGCTTTAATGCTGCGTCGTACTCCTGCTATTGGTTCGGATTAAAGTCCAAGATTGAGCAACGTAAGTTTACCGCACTTGGTCCTTAAAGGGTTAAACAACAGTTAAAGGTCTTTTCTTTTATGTACTGCATACAATGATCTGTTATGTAGGTTGAAAAGAAGGTACAGACCCATCATGTTCAACCTTTTTAAGACCGAATTGTTTAGTCCAAATGAAAGCATATGCATTGGAGGAAAGCATCTTTACTGTACACCTCACTTTCATTGTGTCTACCCTAATATCTTTTCTGGCTGTCTTGCTCTTAATTCAAGTTTCTTGGACACTACTGGCTAAGCTCTAAATAAGCTCTAAGTAAGATCTAAATATGCTTCCAAAGGTGATGGGAAGTGCAATAAGCTTAAAATGCTGAAGAAAAGTTAGAAAACTGTGGATTTTGTTCCCATATCATGATTATCTTCCGATTGGGAACTACCGAAATTCCATGCTGCCGAGAAAAAAAACTAAAAATATATTTTAGTTTTAAAAGGTTACTGAGGTTTTTCTTTCCAAATACAGTGTATTATTGAGAATAATGTCAAACTAAGTGATTTGAAATTATAATATATAATTGTCCAATAAACCAACAATCTCATTATGTCTCAAACTAATATTTTTTTAAATTTCAATTCTCCCTTTTCCTAGGATGCTTCTAATTATATAAATCTCCCAATCAATACTGATTTTGTAATGTAACAAGAAGCTTGACAAATAGTATCTTGAGGTATATTTGTATTTGAATTGAATCCTGTTTGTATTTAGAACACAAATAGTCAGCAGGTAATTTAAGATGAGCAATGACTATTATTATTACATTGTTACTTCTCATCAGAATACTGGAAAAAACTCATATTTTTGATGCATTAATAGGCAATCATGCCATTTTTTAAACCAACGGCTCTGTTTGATTTTTATCGCGGATTTAACCCCTTAGCGCTGCAGAACATACGTTTACGTCCTGAATGTGACTTTTTCATACAACAGGATTTAAATTTATTTCTTGTGGATGGCGGTGGATCAGAAACTGAGATTGCACTATCCCGCAGTGGGAGCTGGCTTGTACAGAGCGCAAGAGAGATAAGAAAATCTATCCTTGCTATCAAACCCTTACATGCCATGATCTACCGTATGTAGATCGTGACATGCAAAGGGCTCACAAATTAGAGAGTGCTCTAATTGAGTGCCATGTAGCCTGGAAAGAAAAAACACTTCTGCCTTTTCCTACGGGTCCTCGGCGGTCACTAAAAGGTCCTAGTGCTTAATTGCAGGAACAGGAGCTTTAATCCCGTGTCGTACTTCTGCTAGTGGCTGGGATTAAAGGTCAGGATTGAGCACCGTAAATTTACCGCACTTGGTCCTTAAAGAGTTAAACAACAGTAAAAGGTCTTTTCTTTTATGTACTGCATACAATGATCTGTTATGTAGGTTGAAAAAAAGGTGCACCCCATCATGTTCAACCTTTCTAAGACCCAATTGTTAAGTACAAAGGAAAGCATATGCATTGGAGGATAGCATCGTTACTGTAGACCTCACTTTCATTGTGTTGACCCTAATAACATTCCTGGCTGTCTTAGACATATTGCAAGTGTCTTGGACACTATTAACCAAGTAATTATTAAGATCTAAATATGCTTCTGAAGATAATGGGAAGCTCACTAGGCTTAAAATGCTGCACAAAAGTTATAAAAGTTTGGAATTTGTTTTAGTATCATGATTACCTCCTGATCCGGAACCACCAGAACTAATTCCTGTCAGGAAATGAATACAAATATATCATTGTTAAAAAGGTTACAGAGGAAAATCCCGTAGATGCATTAATAGGCAATTGTGGCTTTTTAAACTAACATTTCTATGATCCTATTTTATCTTTATCATCTATTTAACTGCTTAACTTTACAAGATGATAGTTTTCATCCTGAATACGGAGTAGTTAATGCAATAGCAAGCCAATTTAGGTCTTGGGGATGCTGCTTGATCAGAAGCTAAGCTTGAAACTTTTCTACAGTTGGAGCTGGTTAATATAGACAGCAGAAAAGATAAGAACAACGATCCTTGCTATCAAACCCTTACATGCCATGATCTATGTAGATTGTGGCATGCAAAGGTCTCACAGAGGGAGTGCTCTAATTGAGCGCCCTGTTGCTTGGAAAGGAGAACCCCTTCTGCCTCCTCCTACGGGTCCTCGGCTGTAACTAAAAGGTCCTAGTGCTTGATTGCAGGAACAGAAGCTTTAATCCCACGTTGCACTTCTGCTATTGGCTGGGATTAAAGACCAGGTTAGAGCACCGTAAGTTTACTGCACTTGGTCCTTAAAGCTTTAAACAACAGTAAAAGGACTTTTCTCTTATGTACTGTGCCAGCAGTGCTGGGATTGATGCCGGGTTGATGGAGTTTGGTGCAAGTTTTGGACATGGTTCTGCACCTTCTAGCTTAGTGGGTGTGACATAGTGTGCTCATATCTGTGGATGATTAGCTGGATATTTAGCTAGGATGATAGGAAGCTAAGGTGTTGTAATTGCTAGTGGCTGGAATTGAAGCTGAGAATCAAGCACAGTAAGCTTACCGAACTTGGTCCTTAAAGGGTTAAACAACAGTAAAAGGCCTTTTCTTTTATGTACTGCATACAATGATCTGTTATGTAGGTTGAAAAAAAAATGCAGCTCCATCATGTTCAACCCTTCTAAGACCCAAATGTTTGGTCCAAAGGAAGCATATGCATTGGAGGATAGCATCCTTACTGTAGACCTCACTTTCATTGTGTCAATCCTAGTAACATTCCTGGCTGTCTTAGACATATTGCAAGTGTCTTGGACACTATTAACCAAGCAATTATTAAGATCTAAATATGCTTTTGAAGATAATACGAAGTTAACTAGGCTTAAAATGCTGAGCAAAAGTTATAAAAGTTTGGATTTTGTATCATGATTACCTTCTGATACGGAACTACTGGAACTAATTCCTGTCAGGAAATGAATACAAATATATCAGTGTTAAAAAGGTTACAGAGGTTTTCATTTTTAAATACAGTGTGTCATTGAGAATAATGTCAAATTAACTGATCCGAAAATCATAATATTCTGTTTTCATTGTTTGCATTGGAGGATAGCATCTTTACTGTAGACCTCACTTTCATTGTATCAACCCTAATATCTTTCCTGGCTGTCTTGCTGTTCATTCAAGTTTCTTGGACACTACTGGCCAAGCACTTAATAAGATATAAATATGCTTACGAAGGTGATGGGAAGATCAATAAGCTTAAAGTGCCAAAGAAAAGTTAAAAAAACTATACATTTTGTTCCCATATCATGATTACCTTCTGACTGGGAACTACCGAAATTCCATGCTGTTAAGAAAACAAATATTCCAGTGTTAGAAAGGTTACTGAGGTTTTTCTTTCCAAATACAGTGTATTATTGGGAATAATGTCAAATTAAGTGATCCGAAATCATGATATATAAATGTTCAATAAATTAACAATCTCATTCTGTCTCAAACTAATATTTTTTAAATTTCAATTCGACCTTTTCATAGGATGCTTCTAATTATATAAATCTCCTAATTAGTACTGATTTTGTAATGTAACAAGAAGCTTGACAAACATTATCTTGAGGAATATTTGTATTTGAATTGAATCCTGTTTGTATTTAGAACACAAATAGTCAGCAGGTAATTTAAGATGAGCTATGACTAGTATTATTACTTTTTTAGTTCTTATCAGATTATTGGAAAAAACTCATATTTTTGATGCATTAATAGGCAATCATGCCTTTTTTTTAACCAATGGTTCTGTTTAATTTTGTCATGGATTTAACCCCTTAACGCTGCAGAACATACGTTTACGTCCTGACTGTTACTTTTAATACAACAGGATGTAAATTAATTTATTGTGGATGGCACTGGATCAGAAACTGAGACTGCACTATTCTGTAGTGGGAGATGGCTTGTGCAGAGAGCAAGATAGATAAGAACAGTGATCCTTGCTATCAAACCCTTACATGCCATGATCTATGTAGATTGTGGCATGCAAAGGGTTCACAGAGGGAGTGCTCTAATTGAGCGCCATGTGGCTTGGAAAGGAGAACCACTTCTGCCTTCTTCTATGGGTCTTCGGCTGTCACTGAAAGGTCCTAGTGCTTGATTGCAGGAACAGGAGCTTTAATCCCACGTTGCACTTCTGCTATTGGCTGGGATTAAAGACCAGGATCGAGCACCATAAGTTTACCGCACTTGGTCCTTAAAGCTTTAAACAACAGTAAAAGGTCTTTGCTCTTATGTAGAAATCACAGTGGTATGTCTAATCTATATATTATATGTAAAGCTCTTCACAGATATAGTTTCTCTTTTGTACTGTGCCAGCAGTGCTGGGATTATTGCCGGGTTGATGGAGTCCGGTGCAAATTTTGGACAATGTTCTGCACCTTCTAGCTTAGTGGGTGTGACATAGTGTGCTCATATCTGTGGATGATTAGCTGGATATTTAGCTGAGATGACAGGAAGCTAAGGTGTTGTAATTGCTATTGGCTGGAATTGAAGCTGAGAATCGAGCTCCGTAAGTTTACCGCACTTGGTCCTTAAAGGGCTAAACAACAGTAAAAGCTCTTTTCTTTAATGTACTGCATTCAATGATTTGCTATGTAGGTTGAAAAAAGGTGCATCCAAGTCATGTTCAACCTTTCTAAGAACCAATTGTTTAGTCCGAAGGACAGCATATGCATTGGAGGATTATTCACTGTAGACCTCACTTTCATTGTGTCGACCGTAATGACATTTCTGGCTGTCTTAGATGTATTGCAAGTGTCTTGTACACTGCTGATCAAGCAATTATTAAGATCTAAATATGCTTCTGAATATAATGGGAAGTTCACTAGGCAAGAGTTATAAAAGTTTGGATTTTGTTTTAGTATCATGATTACCTCCTGATCCGGAACCACTGGAACCAATTCCTGTCAGGAAATGAATACAAATATATCAGTGTTAAAAAGGATACAGAGGAAAACCCCATATAGCTGCTGCATTAATAGGCAAATGTGCCTTTTTAACTAAGATTTCTATGATCTTATTTATCTTTATCTTGTATTTAACCCCTTAACTTTACAAGATGTTAGTTTGCATCCTGAATACGGGGTAGATAATGCAATAACAAGCAAATTTAAGTCTTGGGGATGACGCTTGATCAGATGCTAAGCTTGAAACTTTCCTACAGTTGGAGCTGGTTAATATAGACAGCAGATGAGATAAGAACAGCGATCCATGCTATCAAATTCTTACATGCAAAGATTTATGCAGATCGTGGCATGCAAAGGGTTCACAGAGGAAGTGCTCTAATTGAGTGCCATGTGGCCTGGAAAGGAAAACCACTTCTGCCTTCTCGTGAAGTTCCTCCGCTGTCACTAAAAGGTCCTAATGCTTAATTGCAGGAACAGGAGCATTAATGCCACGTCATACTTTTGCTATTGGCTGGGATTAAAACCCAGGATCGAGCACCGTAAGTTTACAGCACTTGGTCCTTAAAGGGTTAAACAGTAAAAGGTCTTTTCTTAAATGTACTGCATAGAATGATCAGTTATGAAAGCTCAAAATAGGTGCATCCAAATCATTTTCAACCTTTCTAAGACCCAAATGTTTGGTCCAAAGGAAGCATATGCATTGGAGGATAGCATCTTTACTGTAGACCTCACTTTCATTGTATCATCCCTAATAACATTCCTGGCTGTCTTAGACATATTGCAAGCATCTTGGACACTATTAACCAAGCAATTATTAAGATCTAAATATGCTTCTGAAGATAATAGGAAGTTCCCTAGGCTTAAAATGCTGAGCAAAAGTTATAAAAGTTTGGATTTTGTTTTAGTATCATGATTACCTTCTGTTATGGAACCACTGGAACTAATTCCTGTCAGGAAATGAATACAAATATATTAGTATTAAAAGGGTTACAGAGGTTTTCATTTTAAATACAGTGTGTCATTGAGAATATTGTCAAATTAAGTGATCCGAAAATCATAATATTCTGTTTTCATTGTTTGCATTGGAGGATAGCATCTTTACTGTAGATCTCACTTTCATTGTATCAACCCTAATATCTTTTCTGGCTGTCTTGCTGTTAATTCAAGTTTCTTGGACACTACTGGCCAAGCATTTAATAAGATATAAATATGCTTACGAAGGTGATGGGAAGATCAATAAGCTTAATGTGCTAAAGAAAAGTTAAAAAACTATACATTTTGTTCGCATATCATGATTACCTTCTGACTGGGAACTACCGAAATTCCATGCTGTTAAGAAAACAAATATTCCAGTGTTAAAAAGGTTACTGAGGTTTTTCTTTTCAAATACAGTTATTATTGGGAATAATGTCAAATTAAGTGATCCAAAATCATGATATATAATTGTGCAATAAACTAACAATCTCATTATGTCTGAAACTAATATTTTTTAAATTTTAATTCTATATTTTCCTAGGATGCTTCTAATTATATAAATCTCCCAATCAATACTGATTTTGCAATGTAACAAGAAGCTTGACAAATATTATCTTGAGGTATGTTTGTATTTGAATTGAATCCTGTTTGTAATTAGAACACAAATAGTCAGCAGGTAATTTAAGGTGAGCAATGACTATTATTATTACATTTTAGTTTTCAGAATACTGGAAAAAACATATTTTTGATGCATTAATAGGCAATCATGCCTTTTTTTAACCAACGGTTCTGTTTGACTTTTATCATGGATTTTAACCCTTAATGCTGCAGAACATACATCAACTTCCTAACTGTGACTTTTTTATGCAACAGGATGTAAATTCACTTCTTGTGGATGGCGCTGGATCAGAAACTGAGACTGCACTATCCCACAGTGGGAACTGGCTTATACACAGAGCAAGATAGATCAGCAGCGCGATCCTTGCTATCAAACCCATACATGCCATGATCTATGTAGATCGTGGCATGCAAAGGGTTCACAGAGGGAGTGCTTTAATTGAGCGCCATATAGCCTGGAAAGGAGAACCACTTCTGCCTTTTCCTATGGGTCCTCGGCTGTCACTAAACGGTCCTAGTGCTTAACTGCAGGAACAGGAGCTTTACATCTGCTAGTGGCTGGGATAAAAGCCCAGGATTGAGCACCATAACTGTACCGCACCTGGTCCCTAAAGATAATAAACAACTGTTAAAGGTCTTTTCTTTTATGTACTGCATACAATGATCTGTTATGTAGGTTTAAAAAAAGGTGCAGCCCCATCATGTTCAACCTTTCTAAGACCCAATTGTTTAGTCCAAAGGAAAGCATATGCAATGGAGGATAGCATCCTTACTGTAGACCTCACTTTAATTGTGTCAACCCTAATAACATTCCTGGCTTTCTTAGACTATTGCAAGTGTCTTGGACACTATTAACCAAGCAATTATTAAGATCTAAATATACTTCGGAAGATAATGGGAAGTTCACTAGGGTTAACATGCTGAAGAAAAGTTATAAAAGTTTGGATTTTGTTTTAGTATCATGATTACCTTCTGATTCGAAACCACCAGAACTAATTCCTGTCAGGAAATGGATACAAATATATCAGTGTTAAAAAATTTACAGAGGAAAACCCCAAATAGCTGATGCATTAAAAGGCAATTGTGCCTTTTTAACTAACATTTCTATGATCTAATTTATCTTTAGGCCTTAGTCAGACGGGCGTTTTTTGCCGCGATTTGCGGATCGCATGACGGATGCGCATCCGCAAATCACGTGACCGGTGCGCGCAAGTCGCCCGCAAATCGCCCGAAAATCTGCTCCTAGCCGCGTTTCATTAGAAACGGGCCGGAGCTGTCCAGCGCATTGCATTCAATGGAGACGGCAATACAGCCGTCTCCATTGAAAGCAATGCGCTGCGGGCGAGCCCGGGATGAATTGTCGGTAAGGGCTTAAATATTTAAGCCCTTACCTGCAATCCATCCTAAAATGTGTTAAAATAAAAAAAAATTGCATTCTCACCTTCTGCCTGCAGCTCCGGGCAGCCGTCCTGCAGTGGGTGTGAAGGGGGTGTGAGTCAGACCTGCCCCCTGATTGGCTCAGCGCTGAGCCAATCAGAGGCATGCCTCACTCACACCCATTCATGAATTCATGAATGGATGTGAGTCAGACCTGCCCCTGATTGGCTCAGCGCTGAGAGGCAGCAGTCACTCACCCATTCATGAATTCATGAATGGGTGTGTGAGTGAAACCGGCCTCTGATTGGTCAGGCTGTGACCAATCAGAGCAGATCATTCAGCAGGCGGGGATTTTAAAGCCCCGCCGGCTGAATAGTGCCGAGAAGCAGTTCAGGAGAACTGACAGCGGCCGCAGCTGGACTCCGGCTGCAGCGGAAAGGTGAGTATACATTTTTTTTTTATTTTAACACATTTTAGCATGAATTGCAGGGAAGGGTTTATATATTTAACCCCTTCCCGACAATTAACCCCGCGCACGCCGGCAGCCCATTGCTCTCAATGGAGTGGCTGTATTGCCGCTCCATTGAATTCAATGGGCAAACATCGTTCTTCTCTGCCACAGCTGTTACAGCTGTGGCAGAGAAGAATGATTTGTCTTCTATATGTTCTCAATGGGGTCGGCGCTGCTGCCGCCGGCCCCATTGAGCGCATATACAGAAGCGAACAGGAATCGCAGATCGCAGATAGGTGCGATCTGCGATTTTTTGTTCTATAATTTTTTGGACGAGCACATAAAAAGCGTTCAAGTGTCCGATACCATTGCAAAGCAATGGTTTTAAAAAATCGCCGGACGCATTCGCTTGCGCAAATCGCGGCAAAAAACGCCCGTCTGACTAAGCCCTTATCTTGTATTTAACCGCTGAACTTAACAAGATGTTAGTTTGCAACCTGAATACGGGTTAGTTAATGCAATAACAAGCAAATTTAAGTCTTGGGGATGGTGCTTGATCAGACGCTAAGCCTGCAACTTTCCTACAGTTGGAGCTGGTTAATATAGACAGCAGAAGAGATAAGAACAGCGATCCATGCTATCAAACCCATACATCCAATGATCAGAAGGAGTGCTCTAATTGAGCGCCATGAAGCCTGGAAAGGAGAACCACTTCTGCCTTCTCCTACGGGTCCTCGGCTGTCACTAAAAGGTCCTAGTGCTTAATTTCAGGAACAGGAGCTTTAATGCCGCTTCGTACTCCTGCGATTGGTTCAGATTAAACTCCAGGATTGAGCACCGTAAGTTTACCGCACTTGGTCGTTAAAGGGTTAAACAACAGTAAAAGGTCTTTTCTTTTATGTACTGCATACAATGATTTGTTATGTAGGTTGAAAAGAAGGTACAGACCCATCATGTTCAACCTTTCTAAGACCCAATTGTTTAGTCCAAATGAAAGCATATGCATTGGAGGATAGCATCTTTACTGTACACCTCACTTTCATTGTGTCTACCCTAATATCTTTTCTGGCTGTCTTGCTCTTAATTCAAGTTTCTTGGACACTACTGGCTAAGCTCTAAATAAGCTCTAAGTAAGATCTAAATATGCTTCTGATGGTGATGAGAAGTCCTAAGCTTAAAATGTTGAAGAAAAGTTAGAAAACTTTGGATTTTGTTCCCATATCATGATTACCTCCTGATCCGATACTACCGAAATTCCATCCTGCCAAGAAATAAAATAAAAATATATTTTAGTTTTAAAAGGTTACTGAGGTTTTTCTTTCCAAATCCAGTATATTTTTGAGAATAATGTCAAATTAAGTGATCCAAAATCATAATATGTAATTGTGCAATAAACTAACAATCTTATCTCACAAACTAATATTTTTGAAATTTCAATTCTACCTTTTCATAGGATGCTTCTAATTACATAAATCTCCCAATGAATACTGATTTTGTAATGTAACAAGAAGCTTGACAAATATTATCTTGAGGTTTATTTGTATTTGAATTGAATCCTGTTTGTATTTAGAACACAAATAGTCAGCAATTAATTTAAGATGAGCTATGACTAGTATTATTATATTTTTAGTTCTCATCAGAATAGTAGAAAAACACCATATTTTTGATGCATTAATAGGCAATCATGCCTTTTTTTTTAACCAGCGGCTCTGTTTGATTTTTGTCGCTTATTTAACCCCTTAACGCTGCAGAACATACGTTTATGTCCTAAATGTGACTTTTTCATACAACAGGATTTAAATTTATTTCTTGTGGATGGGGCTGGATTAGAAACTGAGGCTGCACTATCCCGCAGTGGGAGCTGGCTTGTACAGAGCGCAAGATAGATAAGAAAAGCTATCCTTGCTATCAAACCCTTACATGCCATGATCTACCGTATATAGATCGTGGCATGCAAAGGGCTCACAGAGAGAGTTCTCTAATTGAGCGCCATGTAGCCTGAAAAGAAAAAACACTTCTGCCTTCTCCTATGGGTCCTCGATGGTCACTAAAAGATCCTAGTGCTTAATTGCAGGAACAGGAGCTTTAATGCTGCATCATACTTCTGCTAGTGGCTGGGATTAAAGGCCAGGATTGAGCACCGTAAATTTACCGCACTTGGTCCTTAAAGGGTTAAACAACAGTAAAAGGTCTTTTCTTTTATGTACTGCATACAATGATCTTTTATGTAGGTTGAAAAAAAGGTGCAGCCCCATCATGTTCAACCTTTCTAAGACTCAATTGTTAAGTACAACGGAAAGCATATGCAATGGAGGATAGCATCCTTACTGTAGACCTCACTTTAATTGTGTCAACCCTAATAACATTCCTGGCTGTCTTAGACGTACTGCAAGCATCTTGGACAGTATTAACCAAGCAATTATTAAGATTTAAATATACTTCGGAAGATAATGGGAAGTTCACTAGGCTTAACATGCTGAAGAAAAGTTATAAAAGTTTGGATTTTGTTTTAGTATCATGATTACCTCCTGATCCGAAACCACCAGAACTAATTCCTGTCAGGAAATGGATACAAATATATCAGTGTTAAAAAGTTTACAGAGGAAAACCCCCATATAGCTGATGCATTAATAGGCAACTGGGGCTTTTTAAACTAACATTTCTATGATCCTATTTATCTTTATCATGTATTTAACCGCTTAACTTTACAAGACGATAGTTTTCATCCTGAATATGGGGTAGTTAATGCAATAGCAAGCCAATTTAGATCTTGGGGATGCCGCTTGATCAGAAGCTAAGCTTGAAACTTTCCTACAGTTGGAGATGGTTAATATAGACAGCAGAAGAGATAAGAACAATGATCCTTGCTATCAAACCCTTACATGGCATGATCTATGTAGATTGTGGCATGCAAAGTGTTCACAGAGGGAGTGCTCTAATTTAGCGCCATGTCGCTTGGAAAGGAGAACCACTTCTGCCTTCTCCTACGGGTCCTCGGCTGTCACTAAAAGGTCCTAGTGCTTGATTGCAGGAACAGAAGCTTCAATCCCACATTGCACTTCTGCTATTGGTTGGGATTAAAGACCAGGATCGAGCACCGTAAGTTTACCGCACTTGGTCCTTATAGCTTTAAACAACAGTAAAAGGACTTTTCTCTTATGTACTGTGCCAGCAGTGCTGGGATTGTTGCCGGGTTGATGGAGTTCGGTGCAAGTTTTGGACATGGTTCTGCACCTTCTAGCTTAGTGGGTTTGACATAGTATGCTCATATCTGTGGATGATTAGCTGGATATTTAGCTGGGATGACAGGAAGGTAAGGTGTTGTAATTGCTATTGGCTGGGGTTGAAGCCGAGAATCGAGCACCGTAAGTTTACCGAACTTGGTCCTTAAAGTGTTAAACAACAGTAATAGTTCTTTTCTTTTATGTACTGCATACAATGATCTGTAATGTAGGTTGAAAAAAAGGTGCAGCCCCATTATGTTCAACCTTTCTAAGACCCAATTGTTTAGTCCAAAGGAAAGCATATGCATTGGAGGATAGTATCCTTACTGTAGACCTCACTTTCATTGTGTCGACCCTAATAACATTCCTGGCTGTCTTAGACGTATTGCAAGTGTATTGGACACTATTAACCAAGCAATTATTAAGATCTAAATATGCTTCTGAAGATAATGGGAAATTCACTAGGCTTAAAATGCTGAAGAAAAGTTATAAAAGTTTGGATTTTGTTTTAGTATCATGATTACCTTCTGATACGGAACCAACAGAACTTGTTTCTATCAGGAAATGAATACAAATATATCAGTGTAAAAAGGTTACAGAGGTTTTCATTTTTAAATACAGTGTATCATTGAGAATATTGTCAAATTAAGTGATCTGAAAAATCATAATGTTCTATAATTCAATCAAAATTCTCATTATGTCTCAAACTAATATTTTTTTTGTTTCAATTCTACCTTTTGATAGGATGCTTCTAATTATATAAATTGCCAGGTTAATACAGATTTTTTACTGTGAAGAGAAGCTTTACAAATATTATCTTGAGGTTTATTTGAATTCAAATTGAATTCTGTTTGTATTTAGAAAACGAATAGTCAGATAATTTAAGGTGAGCTACGACTATTATTACTACATTTTTTTGGTTCACATCAGTTTTAGTTTTCATCAGAAAACTACAATATTCCGTACAGATGATGCATTAATAGGCAATAATGCCTTTGTTTAATCAACAGTCCTATGATGTGTCTTTTTTTACAGATCTGTATTTAGAACACAAATCATCAGCAGTTAATTTAAGAGAAACTGTGACTTATTATTATATTTTTAGTTCTCATCACAATACTGGAAAACCCCATATAGCTGATGCATTAACAGGCAATTGTGGCTTTTTTAACCAACATTTCTATGATCTGTTTGATTTTTAGCATGGATATAACCACTTAACTTTACAGGATGTTAGTTTGCATCCTGAATACGCGGTAGTTAATGCAATTGCATGCAAATTTAAGTCTTGTGGATGGTGCTTGATCAGAAGCTAAGCCTGCAACTACAGTGGGAGCTGGTTCATACAGACAGCAGAAGAGATAAGAACAGAAATCCTTGCTATCAAACCCTTACATGGCATGATCTATGTATGTAGATTGTGGCATGCAAAGGCTTTCCATAGGGAGTGCTCTAATTGAGCGCCATATAGCCTTGAAATGAGAACCTTCTGCCTTCTCCTACGGGTCCTCGGCTGTCATTAAAAGGTCCTAGTGCTTGATTGCAGGAACAGGAGCTTTAATCCCATGTCCTACTTTTGCTATTGGCTGGCATTAAAGCCCAAGATCGAGTACCATAAATGTGCCGCACTTGGTTCTTACAGAGTTAAACAATATTAACAAGTCTTTTTCTTTATGTATTGCATACAATGATCTGTTATGTAGGTTTTAAAAAAGGTGCAGCCCCATCATGTTCAACCTTTCTAAGACCCAATTGTTTAGTCCAAAGGAAAGCATATGCATTGGAGGATAGCATCCTTACTGTAGACCTCACTTTCATTGTGTCGATCCTAGTAGCATTTCTGGCTGTCTTAGATATTTTGCAAGCATCTTGGACACTAATAACCAAGCAATTATTAAGATCTAAATTTGCTTCTGAAGATAATAGGAAGTTCACCAGGCTTAAAATGCTGAAGAAAAGTTATAAAAGTTTGGATTTTGTTTTAGTATCATGATTACCTTCTGTTACGAAACCACCGGAACTTATTTCTATCAGGAAATGAATACAAATATATTAGTGTTAAAAAGGTTACAGAGATTTTCATTTTTAAATACAGCGTACCATTGAGAATATTGTCAAATTAAAGGGGTTGTCTCGAGGAAGCAGTGAAATTTTTTTTTTGCTCAGTCCCCCTAATTAAGCAAACATTACTAAGCCCCCCTGTAAATTACTTTTCTAGCTGGTTTGTACTTACAGTTCCAGTGTTTCAGCAACTTATAAAAAGTTTCCCCAAGATGGCCGCCGGCTCTTTTCCCGTCGCTTGCTGTAGCCCGACGTGCGCGCTCCCGAGACGCTACCAGCTGTGTCTCCCTGACAACCAGACGCCCCGCTGCTGCCGACCGGACCCCGGGATTGAACGCGGCCGACCAGTCACCCACCGCCAGGCAGCAGGTAACCGGCGCTAACCCCCGGCTCCCCGCGCTAGCCCCCGGCTTCCCCGCGCTACCCCCGGCTTCCCCGCGCCAGCCCCCGGCTCCCCAGCGGTAGGCCTCGGGGCCCAGCGGTAGGCCCCGGGGCCCAGCGGTAGGCTCCGGGGCCCAGCGGTAGGCTCCGGGGCCACAGCGGCAGTCAGTCACACGTCAGCCCCGTCAGTCCGTCACCCATCACTTACCTGGGCGGCTGGGCTGGGCGGCTCTGCTGGGCTGCTGGGCTGGGCTTCTCGGCTGGGCGGCTCCAGTTTCTGCACCTTCCTCTAACAGAGGATGGTAGCAGAATGGCCGCTCCAGCGCGCTCCCGAGAAGATACAGCTTGTCTGCGCATGCGCAGAAGAGCTGTAGCGGCGAGCACACTGAAGCGGCTTGTGCTCAGAGCAGAAGACCGGACTGCGCAAGTGTGTCTAAAAAAGCAAGCCGCCAGCGAATTTAGACGGAACCATGGAGACGGGGACGCTAGCAACGGAGCAGGTAAGTGTATAACTTCTGTATGGCTCATAATTAATGCACGATGTACATTACAAAGTGCATTAATATGGCCATACAGAAGTGTATAGACCCACTTGATTTCGCGAGACCACCCCTTTAAGTGATACGAAAATCATAATATTCTATATTTCAATTAAACAATCTCATTATGTCTCAAACTAATATTTTTTATGTTTCAATTCTACCTTTTGATAGGATGCTACTAATTATATAAATTGCCCGGTTAATACAGATTTTTTTACTGTGAAGAGAAGCTTTACAAGTATTACCTTGAGGTACATTTGTATTCAAACTAAATTCTTTTTGCATTTAGAAAACAAATGCTCAGATAATTTAAGATGAGCTACGACTATTATTACTACATTTTTTTGGTTCACATCAGTTTTAGTTTTCATCACAAAACTGCAATACCCCATACAGATGATGCATTAACCCCTTGAGTGGCACGCCCGGAAAAGTTCCGTGACGAGCTCCACTGCTCATAGCAACATAGCCCGGAAGATTTCCGGGCTATGTATCACTATGGGAGCTGCAGAGCACAATGCCACAAGCTGTGACAGTGTGCTCTGCCTGCACAGACCCACAGAGAGCAAAGCAAGGGCTTTGAAAAACCAGCAGAAGATATTGCCGACATGTCGGCAATGTCCTGCTTTGTTTACAGGTTGCCATAGAGACCATCGGCTTGTCAGAAGCTAGCCGATGGTCTCTGTGGCAGGGATAGCTTGGTGCTTGGCTGTCAGAGGACAGCTAGGTACCAGCTCTTACAGCAGAGATCAGAGAAAACCTCCGATCTCTGCTGTGTTAACCCTTTACATGCTGCAGTCTATGTGACTGCAGCATGTAAAGGGCTGTCACTGCAGCATGTAAAGGGCTGTCACCATCGGACCCCTGGAATGTGATCAGGGGTCCTGATGGGTCCCTGTGGAAGTCCCCTAAAGGGACAAAAAAAAATAAAAATTTTTTTTAAAAATTAAAAAAAAAAAAGTAAAAAAATTATTAAAAAAATTAAAAAAACACTTGTCTCCCTTTACTTTGTAAAAAATCAAAAATACAATCACACATGTGGTATCCATGTGCGTCGTAATGACCCAGAGAAGGAAGTTAATACATTATTTAACCCCTTAATGACATGGCCCCTTTTTTCTTTTTTCCCCATTTCTTTTTTTCCTCCCCCCTGTTTAAAAAATCACAACTTGTCCCGCAAAAAACAAGCCCTCATATGGCCATGTCAATGGAAAAATGAAAAAGTTATGGCTCTTGAGACGCAACTGCAAAACTAGTTGAAATTCAATGATTAGACCATTTTAAAAAACCTGCCCTGGTGGGCACGACAGGGTGGTAGGAAACCTGCCACTCAAGGGGTTAATAGGCGCTAATGCCTTTGTTTAACCAACAGTCCTATGATTTTTTACTGGTCTGTATTTAGAACACAAATAGTCAGCATTAATTTAGGAGAAGCTATGACTTATTATTATATTTTTAGTTCTCATCACAATACCAGAAAACCCCCATATAGCTGATGCATTAATTGGCAATTGTGGCTTTTTTAACCAGCATTTCTATGATCTATTTGATTTTCAGCATGGATATAACCACTTTACCTAACAGGATGTTAGTTTGCATCCTGAATACGCGGTAGTTAATGCAATTGCATGCAAATTTAAATCTTGTGGATGGTGCTTAATCAGAAGCTAAGCCTGCAACTACAGTGGGAGCTGGTTCATACAGACAGCAGAATAGATAAGAACAGCAATCCTTGCTATCAAACCCATACATGCCATGATCTATGTATGTAGATTGTGGCATGCAAAGGCTTTCCATAGGGAGTGCTCTAATTGAGTGCCATATAGCCTTGAAATGAGAACCTTCTGCCTTCTCCTACGGGTCCTCGGCTGTCATTAAAAGGTCTTAGTGCTTGATTGCAGGAACAGGAGCTTTAATCCCGTGTCGTACTTCAGCTATTGGCTGGCATTAAAGTCCAAGATCGAGTACCATAAATGTACCGCACTTGGTTCTTAAAGAGTTAAACAACATTAACAAGTCTTTTCCTTTATGCACTGCATACAATGATCTGTTATGTAGGTTGAAAAAAAGGTGTAGCCCCATTATGTTCAACCTTTCTAAGACCCAATTGTTTAGTTCAAACGAAAGCATATGCATTGGAGGATAGCATCTTTACTGTAGACCTCACTTTCATTGTGTTGACCCTAATAACATTCCTGGCTGTCTTAGACTATTACAAGTGTCTTGGACACTATTAACCAAGCAATTATTAAGATCTAAATATTCTTCTGAACATAATAGGAAGTCCACTAGGCTTAAAATGCTGAGCAAAAGTTATAAAAGTTTGGATTTTGTTTTAGTATCATGATTACCTTCTATTATGGAACCACCGGAACTTATTTCTATCAGGAAATGAATACAAATATATTAGTGTTAAAAAAGTTACAGAGGTTTTCATTTTTAAATACAGTGTATCATTGAGGATATTGTCAAATTAAGTGATCTGAAAATCATAATATCCTATATTTCAATTAAACAATCACATTATGTCTCAAACTAATATTTCAATTCTACCTTTTGATAGGATGCTTCTAATTATATAAATTGCCCGGTTAGTACAGATTTTTTACTGTGAAGAGAAGCTTTACAAGTATTACCTTGAGGTACATTTGTATTTAAATTGAATTCTGTTTGTATTTAGAAAACAAATAGTCAGATAATTTAAGGTGAGCTACGACTATTATTACTACATTTTTTTGGTTCACATCAGTTTTTATCAGAAAACTGCAATATTCCGTACAGATGATGCATTAATAGGCAATAATGCCTTTGTTTAATCAACAGTCCTATGATCTGTTTTTTATGCTGGTCTGTATTTAGAACACAAATAGTCAGCAGTTAATTTAAGAGAAACTATGACTTATTATTATATTTTTAGTTCTTATTACAATACTAGAAAACCCCATATAGCTGATGCATTATTAGGCAATTGTGGCTTTTTTTAACACAACATTTCTATGATCTGTTTGATTTTTATCATGGATATAACCACTTAACTTTACAGGATGTTAGTTTGCATCCTGAATATGCGGTAGTTAATGCAATTCCATGCAAATGTAAGTCTTGTGGATGGTGCTTGATCAGAAGCTAAGCCTGCAACTACAGTGGGAGCTGGTTAATACAGACAGCAGAATAGATAAGAACAGAAATCCTTGCTATCAAACCCTTACATGCCATGATCTATGTATGTAGATTATGGCATGCAAAGGGTTCACAGAGGGAGTGCTCTAATACACATAGCCTTGAAAAGAGAACCACTTCTGCCTTCTCCTATGGGTCCTTGGCTGTCATTAAAAGGTCCTAGAGCTTGATTGCAGGAACAGGAGTTTTAATCCCGTGTCGTACTTCTACTTTTGGCTGAGATTAAATCCCAAGATCGAGCACGATTACTTTGCCACATTTGGTTCTTAGGCCTTAGTCAGACGGGCGTATTTAGCCGCGATTTGCGCATGCGCATGCGTCCGGCGATTTTATAAAACCATTGCTTTGCAATGGTATCGGACACATGAGCGCTTTTTATGCGCTCGTCCGATAAATTATAGAACAGAAATCGCAGATCGCACCTATCTGCGATCTGCGATTCCTGTTCTCTTCTCTATATGCGCTCAATGGGGCCGGCGGCAGCAGCGCCGACCCCATTGAGAACATATAGAAGACAAATCTTTCTTCTCTGCCACAGCTGTAACAGCTGTGACAGAGAAGAGCGATGTTTGCCCATTGAATTCAATGGAGCCGGCAATACAGCCGCTCCATTGAAAGCAATGGGCTGCCAGCGTGCGCGGGGTGAATTGTCGGGAAGGGCTTAAATATATAAGCCCTTCCCTGCAATTCATCCTAAAATGTGTTAAAATAAAAAAAAATCGTATACTCACCTTTCCGCTGCAGCCGGAGTCCAGCTGCAGCCGCTGTCAGTTCTCCTGAACTGCTTCTCGGCACTATTCAGCCGGCGGGGCTTTAAAATCCCCGCCTGCTGAATGATCTGCCTCTGATTGGTCACAGCCCTGACCAATCAGAGGCAGGTTTCACTCACACACCCATTCATGAATTCATGAATGGGTGAGTGACTGCTGCCTCTCAGCGCTGAGCCAATCAGGGGAAGGTCTGACTCACATCCATTCATGAATTCATGAATGGGTGTGAGTGAGACATGCCTCTGATTGGCTCAGCGCTGAGTCAATCAGGGGGCAGGTCTGACTCACACCCCCTTCACACCCACTGAAGGACGGCCGCGCGGAGCTCCGGCTGCCGGGAGCAGGTGAGTATATATATATTTATTATTTTTACACATTTTAGGATGAATTGCAGGGAAGGGCTTATATATTTAAGCCCTTCCCGACAATTCATCCCGGGCTCGCCCGCAGCGCATTGCTTTAATGGAGCCGGCTCTATTGCCGTCTCCATTGAATGCAATGCGCTGGACAGCTCCGGCCCGTTTCTAATGAAACGCGGCTAGGAGCAGATTTTCGGGCGATTTGCGGGCGACTTGCGTGCATCGGTCACGCGATTTGCGGATGCGCATCCGTCATGCGATCCGCAAATCGCGTGAAAAAACGCCCGTGTGACTAAGGCCTTAAAGAGTAAATGTTGTTTAAGAGTTCTTAAACAACATTAACAAGTCTTTTTTTCATGTACTGCATACAATGATCTGTTATGTAGGTTGAAAAAAGGTGCAGCCCCATCATGTTCAACCTTTCTAAGACCCGATTGTTTAGTCCAAAAGAAGGTTATGCATTGGAGGATAGCATCTTTACTGTAGACCTCACTTTCATTGTGTCGAACCTAATAACATTCCTGGCGGCCTAAATATAAAAGTGTGTGTGTGTATATATATATATATATATATATATATATGCAGTGTCTTTCAGCACTGTGGGTGCTGCTAGGTGACAGGGTTAGGATTTTTTAATGCACATTTCATATAATAGCTCCATTATTCTCAAGAAAGTAGAGGGCAATCCAGAAAAGATATATATATCACTACAATACATCACAAATACATGAGTATAGAGAACGCTGTAATATATATATTTTAGGTAAAATATTTTAAAAAGAAGAAGCAAGCAGGCAGCTCTTAGGGCGCATTCACATGACTGTTTTTAGTATTCAGTTTTTTGCGAGCCAAAACCAGGAGCGGGTCGAAAATATGGAAGAACTGCAAATCTTTCCATTTCTACTTTCTCTCCACTCCTGGTTTTGGCTCACAAAAAAACTGAACACAAAAACTGCCATGTGAAAGCGACCTTAGAGAGCAAAAAAGATAGTCAGTGGAAAAATCTAATTAAACAATAAAATATAACTAATTCTAATGGGGGGGGGGGGGGGGCTGACTCCATCAGGATCCCCCTAGTCCTAGCAAATCCTCTCACTTATATGTGTGAACACAGACACGATGTGTGAGAAAGTATGGAAACATCTATTGCCAGGTAAGGGTGTGTACATCAGTGCATCACACCATCAGTACAGTGCAATGCATTTTGGGGTGACAGTATTTATTCCCTTTCTCAAGCACATGATCAACTGATTAACTGTCAGTAAGACTCCTAGACTTTCTGACGCATAGAATTTGTGTGGACATGTTTCTGTGGGGGGATTTATTCAACACCTACCTGGATTAGGTGTTCCTGAAGGAATCAGGGCCCCCATTAACCCCTTGAGTGGCAGGTTTCCTACCACCCTGTCGTGCCCACCAGAGCAGGTTTTTTAAAATGGTCTAACCATTGAATTTCAACTAGTTTTGCAGTTGCGTCTCAAGAGCCATAACTTTTTCATTTTTCCATTGACATGGCCATATGAGGGCTTGTTTTTTGCGGGACAAGTTGTGATTTTTTAAACAGGGGGGAGGAAAAAAAGAAATGGGGAAAAAAGAAAAAAGGGGCCATGTCATTAAGGGGTTAAATAATGTATTAACTTCCTTCTCTGGGTCATTACGACGCGCATGGATACCACATGTGTGATTGTATTTTTGATTTTTTACAAAGTAAAGGGAGACAAGTGTTTTTTTTATTTTTTTAATAATTTTTTAACTTTTTTTTTTTTTAATTTTTAAAATTTTTTTTATTTTTTTTTGTCCCTTTAGGGGACTTCCACAGGGACCCATCAGGACCCCTGATCACATTCCGGGGGTCAGATGGTGACAGCCCTTTACATGCTGCAGTGACAGCCCTTTACATGCTGCAGTCACATAGACTGCAGCATGTAAAGGGTTAACACAGCAGAGATCAGAGGTTTTCTCTGATCTCTGCTGTAAGAGCTGGTACCTAGCTGTCCTCTGACAGCCAAGCAGCAAGCTCTCCCTGCCACAGAGACCATCGGCTTGCTTCTGACAAGCCAATGGTCTCTATGGCAACCTGTAAACAAAGCAGGACATTGCCGACATGTCGGCAATATCTTCTGCTGGTTTTTCAAAGCCCTTGCTTTGTTCTCTGTGGGTCTGTGCAGGCAGAGCACAATGTCACAGCTTGTGGCACTGTGCTCTGCAGCTCCCATAGTGATACATAGCCCGGAAATCTTCCGGGCTATGTTGCTATGAGCAGTGGAGCTCGTCACGGAACTTTTCCGGGCGTGCCACTCAAGGGGTTAAAGGAAGCCATATATATATATATATATATATATATATATATATATATATATATATATATATATATATATATATATATATTTTATTTTTTTTTGTTGTTTGTTTTCTCTACTGGCTATCATTATTACTCTTGGAGCATTTCATGTTTTTTTCTTGTTTTTGATATACTATTATACCAGGGTTTTATAGCTTGGGCTAGCACTCTCCTCCTGTGGGTTACTATTTGTGCACAGAAATATATGCTTGGATCCATACAAACATTGCTGTTATGGAACACCCTGGATTGGAACAGCACTTGAATTTTGTATATTTCAGCACACAGTATTTTCTTTTTCTGATTTGACTGCTGTCCCTCTTTTGACAATTGTTTTTTTTAGGGAAAAGTGGCATTTTCTTTACCTTGCAGCTGTCTATACTGCAATTGCTTGCATGTATATACATGTTCACAAACCTCCTCAGACCGTCCAAAAAATGGCAATGGTGTAAAAACCAATTATTTATTTATATATTACATTGCTGGAACCTGGCTGCCCTCACTTAACACGATATGTTAAAATATAGTAGTAATTCTACAGACTACTGTGTCTGGTACTATTGTCCTACAGAGCTGGGGTTCTGGGTTCAAAGCCAACCAAGAACAACATCTGCATGGAATTTGCATCTTCTCCCCATGTTTGTGTGGGTTTCCTTCCACACTGCAAAAACATACTACTAAGTGAATTTACATATTTTGTGAACCCCAGTGGGGACAGAACCAATAATATTAAGTCATGTTCAGTGCTGCAGAGTACAGGGGGCGGACAAAATTATGGAAACACTATACAAAATGAATGGAATTTTTACAATTAGCACTGGCTGAGAGCTTTCCTGACAAATTTGTATTTACTTCACCTCTTGCCCTGCTCTGGGTGGTTTTGGGAGCCAGCTGGTAATAGCAGTTGAGTGGCTCAACACCCCTGACCAATGAAACATTGCCACTCAGGCAGATTTTCTCTTCTGCCCAGCAGCATTTGTGTCATATAACCTCCACTTGTTAAATGGGATTGTAAATCATATTTCAATAAGAAATGTAGAGACCAATTTTAAGGCATGCACTTTGTACAGTGTTTCCATATTTTTGTCCACCACCTGTATGTAATCGCTATATAAATAAAGTTCATGATTATTATTATTATTATTAGACTTTCCGCTTAACTGCACTTGCAGAATGTATGACTGAAGATTAACACAGTAAACATAGTTGTAAAGAGGAGCCATATTTATATTATATAATGTACTCATTGATTATGGTAGTACCATTGCTATCATAAAAAAACAAATTCAATTTTTAAAGGGGTTGTTCCAGCAAAGACAACCCCTTTCAGAATGTAAACCCATTGTGCAAACAGCACCCTTCTGCAAACAACTGATTGTGCTGAGGGAAGCTGCCATGTAGTATTACATGAAGGCCGTTCAAATGAGGCATTACATGTAGTATTACATTTCGCCTCATAGAGGAGGGCCCTTAGTGGGGCACCCTGCTCTAGGCAGTTAATATGACTTAATAGGGCTTATGAACAGAGGTTGTGTTTTTGGCATAACCCCTTTAATGTAAATTGGCAGCTGGTGTCAAAGTTATATGCAATGCACCATTTTAAATGAGTAACACCCATATGAAGAGTTACTTTATCTTAGTGATTATTTGTGTGTTGACTGCATATTACCTGTCTCGGAAATGTCATAAGTAGTTTCGGTAAAAACAGTGCTCTCGAATTCATATGAGGAGATGAACTCAAAGGATCCAGCTGATGCACCATATTTTTTCCCTTTTATTCCATTACTTGTAGAAGATTCATAACTATTCTGTCCTGGCTTCTTCTGCACTACCAGTCGACCCCCATCGTTGGGAATATGCCCAGCATGAATACCAGCCGCACACACTGAAGACTCCTGTAAATTCAAAAATATTGCAGATATTATATGATTCTAGGACCAACCAGAAAAATATCATGAATATATTGAATTAAACTATATCTCACCTGTGCATAAGATTTAGTTCCCCAGACAGAATCCTTTTGCGCTATGCAACCCGAAGGACAAATTACACTAAAAAGATTTAAAGTGTAAAATCATAATATGTATTGGATCAAATCATATAAACTTTAAAATGAAACTCAATGTAAGCATACAGGTAAGCTGTAGGAATTGGGTAGACACTGCGAGCCTGGGCAACATACACTCTTGGTCATGGGGGGGGGCTGAATCGATGGGGTTGGGGAGCCAATCCTGGTCCATACCTGGTGGGTGATGGCTGTGTGAAGCAACTAACATCCACTTACAACAGTTGTGATCAGAGCTAGATCAGATTGTGGCCATTTAACCACACAGATACTGTGATCAATGTTGTCTAGTTAAGCCATTAGCCAAGAGTGTCCCGCTAGCCACCTGTGATGTGATTGCAAGGTGCCAATGGGTTACCATGGCAGCCCTGGACCTAGTGAAGACTCTTAAGGCCTTCATTTTATTTCAGTCTATTAAAGCCTTGCCTAATGGCAGGGCTTAATAGGAAGCAATTTAAAATAAAGCTATATATAAAAAAAACCAAAGTTATGGCTTTTGGAAGTGGGGAATGAAAAACAAATATGAAAAAAAATGGCTGCAAAGTCGAGGAATTATACTTTCATTATCACATAATCTGCAAAATGCAAAGCTCCACCTTTAGCTTTTAAGTAGTACTTACAGAGTTTTTTCAGCAGGTAGCTGCTTGGCTGTGTAGGCACAGTTCGCTTCAACTAAAGGCAAAAGAGAAAGACATTTAAGAGAAGAAAGAGCAGATTAAAACAAATACAGGATGGTTGTAATATTGACTTTTTATGTATCTGATCCATACAGTACAGATAAAGGGATTGTCTGGTTTTGGACAATATTTCTTAAGATTTTTCATTTGAGATCAGGATTCTCCTGTCTAGTGGATAAGCTGAGCAGCTGCAAGAACTGGAGTACTTCAAGTTAAGCTTCACTGTAGAGAAACTGTATTATCATTAATTCTCCTGTACATGCACACTTAGCACACAAACTGAGTTAAAGAGGAAGGTTGGGACTTGGTAATAGCCATTCCAATCTCTTCATCAATACTTGTACCACAGACAGCTCTTGTGTTCTGTAGACAACACCTGAAGGGTAGCATAAGGGATTTCATACTTCCTCTGCTCTCCTACTTTACTATTCAGATTGCATCTAATCCAACCATAATAATTAAAGTGGCTTTCAGCCTGTAGTTTTACTTTCAAGACCTAATAGTGCAAAAGAAGAACATCATGGAAAGTGAAGATCACACCTTAAGGCCCGGCTCATGGAACATGCATGCCAAGATAGTGCATGGCAATGGGCAGCATGCTGCAAGTATGCAATGTCCTTGTGTAGGTGTGGAATGCCGTGCATATGACTCTTGCCCGGCACGTCAGCCCACATGGATGTCTGAGCCCGCTTAAATGTGCAACTATATAATAATGGGAGCTCTGAAATGACAACACCTTCCCATAATCAGCTTAGGGCTAGTTAGTATTTGCATTTTAAGTAAAAACATAAGCAAAGTTAAACTCTCCAAAAATCCTATATCGTTTTTCAGTTTGCTATAAACCATTATATTGTTTTCAGAGCCAGAAGTGTAATAGGCAGCTTCACTCCTATTTAAATTAATGTCTACCTTTACACTTCCAGCTCTGACTGCAACGATGAGCCAGAAATGGAAGGGAAGGCATCACTCTCAGTGATTTTAATACAAGCAGAGCTGCCTATTACTCTTGTAGCTCAGGCCACTGATGACAATATCTGGCTCCGCTTCACTGACAGAGGGCTGGAGGATCAGTTGATCGGTGGGGATCCTAAATGGTGGACCCAAGCCGATCAATTAGAGATGACCTTTTCTGAAGACAGATCATGAATAGTTGAAGCTCCACAATAACCCTTTAACCTTCCAACTCTGATGACAATTACCATGATGTATAGTATTCCCTTCCTTCTCTGTTTGAAAATAGCAAATACTTATCACTTGGCAAGACATTAAAAAAAATGTTTTTGTTGTTCTAAGACTTGTTCAAGGGTGGTTTTACATCTGTGCTGGGGATTCCACTTTCCTACTGCATCCAGGTAGCAGGAAAGGTCAATCTCCATGGCCAACCAACTCCGTCTGAGGACGGAACCGAATATCGCCAGGTGAACCCCATTGGGCTTTTGGATGGAAGAAAAAGCGCTGCATGCAATGCATCTGTGATGGAATCTGCGTTAGGAGTTCATGATGCAGATGTGAAACCACCCTAAAACACAATTTTATGATTTATCTCTCTTACACCCATAAATTAAAGTATGCTTCTAGTGAATAATAATTACTTCACAGTGCTCTTAGATCCTCATCTGCAGAACTATTGCGAAGCCTTTCTCTTCAAAGCTGAACTCTTTGTGCTACAGAACTCTAAGTCTTCCTAATTACCTAGAAAGAATGTGTTGTAATTGACTGCCACATTACAGATACAGTAGAGTTGCAGCACAGTCCTGGTCACTCTTTCCACAATGGTCTGCAGTAGGGATGAGCGAGTATACTCGCTAAGGCACTACTCGCTCGAGTAATGTGCCTTAGCCGAGTATCTCCCTGCTCGTGCCTAAAGATTCGGGGGCCGCCGCAGCTGACAGGTGAGTTGCGGCGGGGAGCAGGGGAGAGCGGGCGGGAGAGAGGGAGAGAGAGATCTCCCCTCCGTTCCTCCCCGCTCTCCCCTGCAGCTCCCCGCCCCGTGCCGGCCCCCGAATCTTTAGGGACGAGCGGGGAGATACTCGGCTAAGGCACATTACTCGAGCGAGTAGTGCCTTAGCGAGTATACTCGCTCATCCCTAGTCTGCAGTATCTGAAATTTGCTTATTGTTTCATTTTGAGTGTTTTTTGACTGGATCACTAAAGGTACATTTGAAGTACAGTAAATACAGAAGTAATTTAGACTTCTTGGAAGACTAAGATCTGAGATATTACCTTTTTGTAAGGAATTCTGTGAAACGTCTTTCTGCCTTCCTGATAGATATTCATAACTTTGGCTCAACACAATTGATCCAGAGGATGCTCCATAACTCTTTGAAGTTAACCCATTTTTAGTGGACGGTGTATAGCTGTCTTGTCCTGGCTTCTTGTGTACAATAACACGCCCTCCTTTGTCTGATGGGACTAATCCTGTATGCACAGCAGCTGTACAGACTGAAGAGTGCTATAGTAGCGGGCACATAAATTACATTGGTATCAATTTAAACATTTTACATTGGCAAATTAAAATGGTATTTCTTGTAATCTTTATTAAAGCTGTGATCTTACGTCTGCGAAGACATTAGTTCCCCATAAGTCTTCTTTACATCCAGATGGACAATTCACTCTGTAGGTAAAAGTTTTGTTACAAAGTTATAAGGTGAATCAAGCAAGATCTACTCTATGTAAAAAGTTTATTCTCCCATGTATGCTAATACCCTTTATATTGATCAGATATGTCTAGAACAGCATCTTCTATGCAACCAAACAACATATACAATATTATGTCTTCCAACGTATTTCTGATGTTT
Source organism: Eleutherodactylus coqui (assembly GCF_035609145.1). Classification (NCBI taxonomy): domain Eukaryota; kingdom Metazoa; phylum Chordata; class Amphibia; order Anura; family Eleutherodactylidae; genus Eleutherodactylus; species Eleutherodactylus coqui. Next base: position 274,897,469 of record NC_089839.1, on the reverse strand, counting down.
TTGGTACTATCTAAGTGCTCATAGTAATATAGCCATACTTACATAGTGATTGGTCCAGGTAATTCCTTTCCTGTTATTTTACAACTGCCTGTGACTAAAAAAATAGAATTCACATTACTTGCCATAGAGGATGCTCTACATGATTACATATAGTACAGTAAAGATGTAATGGTCCAAAGAGTTTATTTTCTTACACAACCTATTTGACATTTTTAGCATGTAATGAGAATTAAACTCATCATAAAAGCTCTTAAAACATTCACATAGAAGAGATGACCTTGACAAACTCTATGGGAATCCTTCATATGAGCAGACTAGGCAACCTTCATTCAAAAATTACTTTTGTAATTTGTCAAAAATGCATTTTGAACTATATTACCTATTCTACTACTTATTACCTGAATTGTTTTCATTGGTTTAAAAAGAATATACCATGAACTATATAATAGTTTTAATTAAATAAATGCAAGTATGTAGAAGACACCAGGGAGTGGATGATGCATACAGTGCACTGTTTGCATGTATAGTTTTGCTATCCTGCCCTTAAATTTAGATGACTCTGCTGAACCTGCCCCAGTCTACTCCAGTCACCGAACAGCAGAATTAAGATTCTCCCTCCAAGGAAACCAATCACTGTAAGAATCCTAAAACTTTATTAATGAAAGATTAACCCTTTCCAATCCATTTTATTTTTTTCCTCTATTCTCCCAAGTTCCAATTTATTTGAAGCTGGGGAGAAGGGTATTCTCCCTAAACCCTCCTGATCTCTGACAGAGTTCAGGAGGGTGCCGGCGGTCACGTGATTGCCGGGGGAATGTGGAAGTAATACGTTCACATTCTCTCTTCAACCCCCTGATCTCGGCTGTGACTGACAGCCAAGATCAGGAGGATGCCAGCAGTCACATGATCGCCGAGCGGAATTCGGACGTAACACTTCCGTATTCTCTTTTCAGCCTCCCAACCTAGGCTGAGGGAAAGCTGAGGTCAGGAGGTACCCAGCGGTCACATGTTAGCCGGGTGGAATTGCGGAAGTGTTACTTCTGCATTCTCTTTGCATTACATAGTGCTATTTGAGCACTATGTAATGTGTAAAGGAGAAGGCAGAGGGGGTTAAAACCCCTTTTTGCCGTCTCTTTAGGGGTCCTCGATGAAGACCAGTGCAGGAGTGCATCTGCACCTAATGTGTCTGATGAGTGGGTGCAGATGCACTCCTGCACTGCATTGATGGACCTGTTTCGACATCAGAGCTGTGGAGGAATTTCATGATGTCGGAACAGTTCAGTCATTGGAGTGGAGAGGATTAAAAATCTGAAGCTAATATTTTATGGTAAATGGACCTTAATGCATCTTTATCCAGCCATGCAGCGAATAATGACGTTGCATAACGTAGATTTAAATTGGAAGAGGGGAAACAAGAATTGTGTCCACATCCCAAAATCTCCCATGGGTGGATAAAGATTGATCAACCACCTCAATAGATACGGACTGCACCCTTCAGTCTCCTGCTCCTCCATCATATAGAGTTTGTTAAAAAAAAAAGTAGAAACTTACTATGCAAACATACTTGTAAAACAAATATCCGTAAACCTGATTAATGGCTGCCAGTAGTGATACTATTAGCTATACCAGGAAAGATGGAAACAACCTGGTAATATCACACCTGGCTTCTCCAAAGCTCATAAGCATGATCAATCAACTAGCTCGGCACCATTCTGATGACCATGTACTCTCTGAACTAGCTAAGATAGGCATATATCTAAATCAGCTACAACTAGCTAAGTACTGCTCAGATGATTTACCACTAACTAAGACTAGTGTAGCTAAACTCTCTCCAAAGTCTATAATCCAGATCAGTCATCTCAAACAATTATCTTTAGCACTCCTATGAGAACATAGCTTATGAGACAACTGTGATATGTACTTGTCGCAGTGCGTAGTGCCCTGTGACAATAGTGTTGTTACATCGCATATCTTTGGGCATTTTTATCCTGCCCAGCGGTCACGTTTTCTGGCAGACAATTCTTGCCTAATCGAGAGTTAGCGTGATACGCTTTACCCCTGCTTTATTGTATCACCTGTGGCCTAATTCATCATACACCACAGTGATTTAACAAGTGCGCCATCCAATCTTAAGGTGCGATAGTCTTTGTCTGGACTCTACTGGACCCCAGAGTGGCATGGAATTAGTCTATCAGAACATTGTTTTTTCTACCGGGGTGTAACTTACCATCACCCTTTAACTCTCTGTCATCCATCATCATCCAACATTGTGGATGGATGATTGTTTGTTTCATTTTTGTGTCTTTGTTTGTTTGGTCTAATTACCTCAGATTCGAGGAATAGTTTTTTATCTTAAATTTAATAAAAGTTATATTTTAGTCTAAGGCCTTTCCCAGTGATAAGATCAGTCACCTCAGTACCATTTTGATGACCAATTTAGGGTGGCTTCACACAAGCCGCACGCACAAAAACACGCTTCTATTTGCAACAATGCATTCCCTATGGTGTGTTCAGATGTCCATGCTTTACATGTGTGTGCCTGCAAAGATAGGACATGCGTGCACCATAGGCAATGCACGCATTGTTTTGAATGGAGCCACGGCTGCTGCCGGCGGCTTCATTGAAAACAATGCTCTCCCGGCATCCCTGCATTCTTTTTTAGGGAAGGGCTTTACATATAAGCACTTCTCTGAAAAAGAAACATTTTAGTGTAAAAAAAAAAAAAAAAAAAAATATACTTACCTGTCAGCCGCTGCCATGACCCCAGTGGGGATGACGAACACTTCTGCCACATGTGGCAGATGTTTCCTTCATCCCTGCTAGTTAAAAGAACAGTGACAGATGCAGCAGAGGAATTCTTCAATTCTCTACCGCAGCTGTCACACGTCAGCTGCGGTAGAGGATTCTGCTGTCGGCAATTGATTTAAGGGAAGGGCTTTAAATATAAGCCCTTCCCTGAAAATCAAGTAAAAGTGGTTTAAAAAACAAGAAAAATAGATACTCACCTTGCTTCAGCTGCCAGGGCACAGCCGCATCTACTCCTGCTGTCCCCTGCTGTGGTGCTGATCTATTAGCAGGCAGGGATTTAAAATGTGGCAGATGTAGCAGCAGGGAATTCTTTTAATTAGCGGGGATGAAGGAAACATCTGCCGCATGCGGCAGATGTGTTCTTCATCCCCGCAGGGGTCACGGCAGTGGCGGACAGGGAAGTATATCTTTTATTTTTTTACACTAAATTTTTTTTTTCAGGGAAGGGGTTAAATGTATAGCCCTTCACTGAAAAAGAATGCAGGGGTGCCGGAAGACCATTGTTTTCAATGGAGCCACCGGCAGCAGCCGCGGCTCCATTGAAAACAATGCACGGACCTGCATTCACGCGAGTTTTTTGCATGTACATGACTGCGCACCTATCTACACACCCATGTACGCACAAAAACACACTCATGTAAAGCCACCCTTACTATCCGAACTAGCTAAGATAGATATATATCTGGATCAGCTACAGCTGAGCTAGTTAATTGATCCAGTTTATGGACTTTGGGGAAGCCAGATACGATATTACCAGGTCATTTCCCACATGTTGGTGTCTTAATTCATGTATATGTTGGTCCATTGCATCAAGGCTTGAGAAGTTGGTGATGTCCATGAGACCGCCATACTCATGTCCAACACGAACATAACAAATACATTACCTTAAAGCATTCAAAATGATGTGCTATTATTGCTATAACGACTGGTTGTTGACCGCTTCTGAAGTTTTTCTAAGTGTTTTATAATTTTTTGAGGTGAAAAACTATTAATAGTGATATAGAACTTCTTCCACATTTATCGTTTACCCATTTGTTATTGACAGTTATATTGTAAAGCCAAAGATATATCCTAATTAATAAAAATGTACCTGTTGGTGGTTTGACCTGCTGTGTATTGCCTGCCAAAAGTGTAAAAACAATACGGAAAAGTGAGAAGTTGTCTGGATTAGATTCACAATAAGAAATCTGTGAATTCTGGATACATTACCTGATCCTTGGGTAGGAACAAATGTTTCTGAGGTTGTGCTTTGGAACTCAGATGATGACATGAACACAAATGACTCAGATGACTCTGTAAAGGTCTTGGAAGTTATTCCATTTCTTGTAGCTGAGACAAAATTATTCTGTGCTGGCATCTTCTTCACCATTACAGTTCCCCCCATCTTGTTGACTATTTTTCCTGAATGAATAGCTGCGGCACATATTGAAGACCCCTAATGGAGTAAAAACAAAGGCAATAGTGGAATAGTCGGTTTTTCATGCAAACATGGTCATAAGCAAACATATCCAATTGTGTAAGAACATCTTCATAATTGAGGAAACTATTGTGATAAGCTTGCACCCTACTGTTCTCTTCCAATTTAGTTAGGCACTGTTAAAACCGATAACAAAGCTTCTATTTCTTGAAGATCCATTATAGCTTAATATTTAACCCCTTCATGACACGGCCCCTTTTCTTTTTTTCCCATTTTCGTTTTTTCCTCCCCCCCTTTAAGAAAATCGTGACTCCTTTATTTATCCATTGATATCGCTGTATGAGGGCTTGTTTTTTGCAGAACGAGTTGTATTTTTCAATGGTGCTATGTAATGTACCATATAATGAACTAAAAAACTTAAAAAAAATTCTAAGTGGACTAAAATTAAAAAAAAAAAACGACATTCCGCCATCTTTCAGGTCGTCTTGTTTCTACGGTGCACAAATTGCAACAAAAATGACATGGTAACTTTATTCTATGAGTCAGTACGATTGCTACGATACCAAATTTATATAGTTTTTTTACTATTCTACTCTTTCTTTTTTTTTAAGACATTTAATTTTTTTCATTTATTTTCTGCAGTCATCTTGTGCGTGCAATAACTTTTTTATTTTTCTGTTGATGTAGTTGTGCAGGAGCTCATTTTTTGCGGGATGTCCTGTAGTTTCCGTTAGTACCAATTCAGAATACATATGACTTTTTGATCGCATTTTATTGCATTTTTTCTGGTAGACAGGGTGACTGAAAAAGTGCATTTCTGGCGTTCTTTTTTTTTTTTTTCGGACGACATTCACTGTGTGGAGTAAATAATGTACTACTTTGATAGAGTGGACTTTTATGGATGCGACGATACCAGATATGTATTTTGATTTTATTTAGATTTTTTTAATTATAGATATGACAAAAGGGGGGTGATTTAAACTTGTATTACTTTTTTTTTTACAACTAAAAAAACTTTATTGATTTTTTTTTTTTACTTTACATTCAAGTCCCCCTGGGGGACTACAATATGTGATGCTTTGATCGCTCCTGCAGTATGACGTAATGCTATAGCATTACATCATACTGCATTTTGACAGACAGCCTATCAAGCCACCCCATGGGGATGGCTTGATAGGCAGTCTCTCAAGGCAGCCCTGGGGCCTTTCAGAAGGCTCTGGCTGCCATGACACTTGCACGGCTCCCCCGATCTCACCGCGGGGGGGGGGGGGGGGGGCGTGCAGGACCCCCGATCATCGTTCGGGGGATTTAAATGCCTCTGTCAGAACTGACAGTGGCATTTAACGGGTTAGTAGCCGCGATTGGCCAAATGGCTGATCGCGGCTATTGCCAGTGAGTGTCAGCTGTAATAAACAGCTGACGCCCACGCTGAATGACAAAAGGTCACCCTGCGACCTCTCTTCACACATACCCCGACACTCCAGGACGTAAATGTACCTCCTGGAGCGAGAAGGGGTTAATGGATAGAAATAGAAACCTGATCCTAACTAATTTGTTAGCTTTACTTTTTTTACTGGGTAGAGTAGTGCAATAACAATACTTCAAGCATGGGAAAATAAAGTTTTTTTGTACATGAAAACATTTTTCTAAGTGTTAGAATTAGTTTGTTCTCACAGCTGTGTAGGTATCCGAGCCCCAAACCATTTCCTTCTGCCTTTCACATTCCTTAGGACAAAGGACTCTGTAAAGTAAAATATACAGAACATTGTGTTGAAAGGGATCCAAGCAATTGTGCAATGACTAAAAGTTTGCAAGCATCAACTTAAATGTTTTAAAGGGGTTCTGTCATCACATTCATGCTGTCTGAACTATGGGCAGCATGAACCAGGAAAGAAATGTCTGTTGCCCCATGGGTGTTTTATTCTGATTTGTAGCTAAGCTGCCAGTTACAGGGGTGGTCTGTGCAGGCCTCTCCCTACCCGCTGCCTGAAGACTGGCAGCACTTTCACCTTTGGTTAATAGGGAGTGAGCTGACAGTCTTCATGAAGCAGGTATGGAGAGGTCGGTGCAGCCCATCAGCCATGACTTTGATCTCAGCTTCAAGTCAAACTTCAGAGTGCATTGTTTCTGAAACATCGCAGCATTTCAGAATAAAACACCAACAAGGGTAACAGGCTTTCCTGTTCTTCATTTTTGCTGCCCATGGTTCGGATTCCCTATAAATAAAATAATATAGGCTATTCCACTATATGATGCATTTTATTATAGGACAACCTTGCAAGTCATAAAAGTAAAATTCCTTCAATCTAGCTATAATAAAACATGATGTATGGCAGATTAATAAATATTCTTAATTCCTCTATCTACAGGATTGGGGATAACTATATCATTACTAGGGATCTGACTGCTGGGACTCCCAGAATCACAAGAAAGGAGGACCTGTAAATCCATGAATTAATAGATTGCCAGTGCGCATGTGTTGACTACTACTCCATTGGGACTACCATTCTTGTGAATGTTAGAAGTTACAGCGGTCAGATCTCCATTGATCAGATCGTGGATAACATAATTTTGTGGATCAACCCTTTTAAGCCTATTCCCTGGTACTTTCAAAGGTTCTACATGTCCCTTAACCCTTTATCCTACAGCTGTGGTGTGTGAACCTGCCAATAAACTATGGGGGTGATTTATTAAAACCCACGTTTGATACGTCAGTCTTAATATAACTCCCACTGATGCTCAATGTATTTAATATATGAAGAGTTGTACTCCTCTACATATATAAGGTGTATCTCAGCTCCTCTGTGCACTCACACATAAATCTATTGCTAGCTACCGACAAGTAATGCCCTTTTTTCAGGAAAGTGGTGTTGGGGGGCCGTACCTGCCAAGCGTCGTAAAAGTCTTGCACAAGCAGGGCTTGTGCAAAATGTTGCCACTTTTTATACCAGAACTTGCCATTAACAATTTTATACATTCCCCTATGTGTTTTACACCTATTTTACAATGTATAGTGTAAAGTTCACCAATTAGTAAAACAAAGACTCGCTGTAGTCGTTCAGGTGAATACCTTAGTTACCTACTAGAGATGAGCGAACGTACTCGGATAAGCACTACTCGTCCGAGTAATGTGCTTTATCCGAGTACCTCTCTGCTCGTCCTGAAAGATTCAGGACGCGCTGCGGAGTGGGGAGCTGCAGGGGAGAGCGGGGAGGAACGGAGGGGAGATCTTTCTCTCCTTCTCTCCCGCCCGCTCTGCCCCGCTCCCCGCTGCGACTCACCTGTCAGCAGCGGCGCGCCCCGAATCTTTCAAGACGAGCGGCGAGATACTCGGATAAAGCACATTACTCGGACGAGTAGTGCTTATCCGAGTACGTTCGCTCATCTCTATTGCCTACCACAATACATTCTGCAGGAGTACAGTAGTAGACAGTGGAATAGCTCATTTTTTGCATGTGCTAGAAATAGATCATCTGACTTTTTGTTGTATAAACTTACATGTTTAATATTGCAGTTAACTCGTTTGCAGACATTGCGCAATTTGCTAAAACTGTAGTAAAACAATGAAAAATATATCAATTAAAATAACATTTGCTTTACTCTAATCTATCAGAAGCTCAAAGACTAGAATTGCTGCTAAAATCATATTTTACAAATAACGTTAGTTTTCCACATGCGTGTGCTTGTCCTCTGCCCTTGTTACCATTCTGTTCCTCGACTCTCCTTCCCGCTTGTGCATTGTGTCTCATTCTAAGCATTTTCTTTCTACCGTACATCTTGCTATACATTGAAGACATATTAGGTGATTTAAGCATCAAACCTTTCTTTCATTTCATGATAGGGGGATTACAGAAGACCTTGGACATACATTAGATAAATGAGTGTGTACAACAATGTAATACGTTGTCAAGCAGTGACTTTTAAGGTGGCCATATACTTGACATGGCTGTTGGCCGAACAGCTATTCCTCCTAATTCCCCTATAAAAGTAAGTGCTCTGCTCGCTTAAATGGGAATGTGTCTTTGTCAAACATCCAACATCCTTTTTTCCCTAGACATCTGAAATCAGGAGATAGTCAAGAACCCCACCCACACACCACCTCCCCCACACATATGAATTTGATGCTTGGCCTGACCAACCAAAATTGGTGGGTTCAGCTGATGTTCATCTAACTTCTATGGGTACCTTTCCAGCTTTGAGCTTTCCTGGGTTTGAACTCGTAAAGTTCTTGGAATTTTGAAAGTACTATAAATTCATGGGATGCTGTTTCCCAAACTTTAATCCAATCTACAAATTGTCTCCACTGTATGTGTGCATACTTGATGATTGATTTGTCTATCACCAGATTCATTGTGTGATATATAGGCATTAGATGATAAAAAGATGGACTGTTACCTGGCTTAGATTCCAAGCTATTTCCTACAATAGAAAGCACAATTATTTCATTAAAACATATTGATACTTTTTATAGACAGATGTATTATTAGATACATTTTTGTCACTAACATACCTTCCTGTTGAACTGTATAGGTAAATTCTGTATATGTGACGCTATCAAAAGTCGTGCTCACTATAAATGATCCAGATGCAGCACCCTTACGCTCAGTTGTTATTCCATTGCTTGTGGATTGGTCATAGCTACTCTGTCCTGGCCTCTTCTGCATTATAACTTGTCCGCCTTTGTTAGGCAGATGTCCTCCATGAATGGCAGCACGGCAAATGGAAGAATCCTGAGGATTGTAAATTAGTACACTTGTTATTGTACAAGTATTACGAACTTTGCTTTACACCTTGGCTTATTTGTGTTTTCGTCTTACCTCTGAATAGAGTTCCTTTCCCCAGACTTGTGCAGGATGTTTCTGACAATTCTCAGGACATGCAATTCTAAGAAAAAGGGAGAACAAAGATTCCTGTGTTAGGCAGGCATTACATGGACGTATTTGTGCACACAATACGCCGAGACCAGAAACAATTGATTTCAATGGGTTTGTTCATATTTTCGTATTCTGCATATGCACTTTAATGCAAAAAAGACCAAAACAGAACATCAAAAAAATCAAATCAAATCATGGTATTTGTATAGCGCCAACTTATTCCGCAGCGCTTATACATGCTCTGTTTTTCTACGTATTTGCGCACTAATGGTCCTTATAGAAGTAAATGGGAGTGTGTGCAAATGCATATGCAATATGCAAGGACATGCGTGAATCATGCAGGAGAATGAACACATCAGTAAAGCATTAACTCTTTCCAATCCACTGTCTGACATCTAAAGACATTCTGATTGAAGGCTGTACAGCTCCGATGTCGGAAGATGTCCGGCAGGGTATTCTTACTGTATATTACTGGCTGTTCTGTTGTCAGGGGCCTCTCCAGCATGTCACATAACACAATACTGGCTCTAGCCAGCAGATGGCGCCAGTGTATAATGGAAGAAAGAGAAAGCCCCCTAGGAAACACTGAATCCAAAATTGGATTGCAAAGGGTTGAGACTAGAGATGAGCGAACTTGCTCGTTTAGAGCAATTACGCGATTGAGCATCGCTTTTTTCGAGTAACTGCCTAATTGTGTGAAAAGATTCAGGGGGCGCCGGGGGTGAGCTGGGGGTTGCGGTGGGGAGTGGGGGGGAAAGAGAGAGAGAGCTCTCCCCTGTTCCCCCCTGCTGCCACCAGCTCCACCCCGCCGCCTCCCGAATCTTTTAACCCGAGTAGGCAGTTACTTGAAAAAAGCGATGCTCAATCGAGTAATTGTCGTAAATGAGCATGTTCACTCATCTCTAATTAAGACTAACTAGCTATTTTAATTGATGTGTTTTTGTTTGCTGCGAGCACAAAAAGTACAGTAAAATATGCTGAAGAGTGTGTAAAACAGTATAGCTCGTTCTGCAAAAACGCTATACGTACGCTTGTGTGAAGTTGGCTTTAGAAAATGAGACAAAACCTAAACAGTTTATTCTAAACACATTGTATGGCTGTAGGATTTTTTTTCTGTTGTGCAAAAAATAGTATAAAATTATATATTTTGCAGATTCCCCTTGCAAACCAAACAACTGTTAAATATATTTTATAATTGGTAATTAGAATACTAATATGAACATATTACAGCATTCACGGTTAATAAAATGATGATACAATGATGAGGATATCACAATAACTTGCACAAACTCCTCCAGTTTTGAAAATTCACATACACATCTAATTTGTATTATAGGCAGAGGATAAAGCCCCTCTTTTATGGGCTGCTCTTAAATTCAAGGTTGGCTTGTAACCCTTGTGTTGAATATGACGTAACAATGCTGTGGCCAAGAAAAAAAAGTACCATAGAGTACCATTAGGAGCTCCTGGGTACTGGTTTTTAACCAACCCTTGTATCAAGTATAGACTCTTCCAACAATATGATATATATATCTATATATATATATATGTTTTTGGTTTTGGTTTTTAAGTGTAGTATATATTTGCAATAAACTCAAAGAATCTTATGGATTCTTTGAGTTCTGTACTTCGGGAAGCATATAGCTTCCTCTGTCACATTCTGTATGAAGAAGATACCATTGACTTAACATTAATCTGTATGGAGTATGAAGCTCTAAAATGTCTGTAGTAGACTCCTTACTTGAAGGAGTTGCACCAAGATATAAAGTTATCCACAGTATAGGGGATAAATTTGTGATTGGTGGGGGTCCAAACATTAGGAATGGGGGTTCCAAGGGTCCCTGCATGAGTGGCGCAGAGGTCATGCGTACGTACTACTGCTCTATTCATTTCAATGGGAGCTTTAGAAATTGCCAAGTGCTTGTACTCAACAATTTATGGCAATATCTTTGAAAGTATGGAGGGGCTCATGTACAACCTTCTCTCCAATCATGTAGGGGCCTTTGAGACCCCTGTTCTCCCAACAGTCACAATGGTCTCACCACCACCAATCATATAGTTATTCCCTATCCTATAGATACGGGTAACTTTATTGCTTGTTCCAAACCTTTAATAGTGATACTAACACAAAGCAATAACAACTTATGAAAGCATTAGGTATTGTTCTCTTAATGTCAAGTGTACATGTTTGCTTTTTTTCTTGTTGTGGAGGCTGAACTTACATTGCGACGTCTAAAGCCAATTCCTTCCCAGTCATAGCGCATGATGCTTTAACTAAATAAATAAAGTGAAATATTAGCTTTCATGGGGAGCATTTTATTTATTGTATTTCATTTAGGAATTATTCTTGCCATCCTGTAGAGCAATGTTGCCTCCCCGGCATTTCCTCTCACTCCAGGATTCCTTGAGGGCTGCTTAACCGTTCCTCAGGATAGCAATAAGAGCCATTTTTACAGCAGGGATGGCAAACTAATTTCACACCACTTAAATATATACATTGCAAAAAAGGCAATGTAAAAGAATTACAGAATTCTTTACATTTTCCTACACCAAGGTGTTGGAATGAAAGTAGTTGTCTACCGGTAGTGAGAAAAATTGTCAACGATTCCTGCATCGTAATAAGATTGGAAATTATTGCTCTAAGGGCTCAGTCACATGGGCACCGATGCGCCCGCGTTACTGCACGAAGAAGACGGCCGCACTGCAGGAGCGGACAACTCTCCGCACCACCAGAAGAAAGAACACGTGACCGGCAATGGAGCCGGTCCTGTGTTCTTTCTTCCGGCGGTGCAGAGAGTCGTCTGCCCTGCAGTGCGGCCGTCTTATCGTGCAGTAACGCGGGCGCGTCGGCACCCATGTGACTGAGCCCTAAAGGATCAACAAGACACAAGCAGAAAAGTGTAGAGGTTGGATTGAAACAACTGAAATTCCAAGAGCATAGAATAAATGTACTAATAAACATACTAGCTCAATTGAAAGAAAATACCTTCTGGTAGATTGCTGTTTGTTGTCTCTTCTATAAGAAATAAAAATGGAAAAAGGTCAATATAAATGATAGAGAATGACAACGGCCAAGTGATTTCACCTCTGGATTGCTACTTTCTTAATCAAATGATAAATCTACTAAAAAACCAAAAGTATTGAATGAATCTACCAGTAACCAGTGCTAGTCCTCTGGCGTTCTCCACTTCCTGCTGCAGTAGTGATGATGTCACCACTAGGGACATGTGATTGTTTCAGCCAATCATCAGCTTACTTCAGCCAATCATTAGCTGCAGTGGTCACATGAATTTGTACTTGGATACAGAGAGCAATGAGCACCAGGCACCATCTGAAGGGGAGTGGTGTGGGATTCGCATCCATACAACAGTCCATGTGCTGTCTGATCTATACTTTCCCCATGCATCATGAAAATGAATGAGAATAGGACATGCTATGTTTTATTTTTTTTAAAACGGACCAAAAATCTTGCATGTGAATAGCCTCATGGGCTATAATGGAGCCATGTGCTGTCCTTGGAATATATGGGCAGCATACAGCCTGAGAATACCGTCATGTGCTTTCCGCTTTATGCTGCAATCTAATGCATAGAAGCAAGTAGTGATTTACTTTTTGGTGGTTCAATAACTGTACTATTTGGGTATATAAAAAAAAATAGTTACTCTACACAGATGCTAAAGAAAAATGCTCACTCTTTTTAATGAAACAACACTAAATTATTTGGTATAAATTCAGTTTTATGTTCTTGATTAAATAGTTTATATTTAGACTCATGTTTTGGCACATTAATGCACATTGGATAAATGACTCTCAGATTGTGTCAATCAGGCTTTTTAAATATCTGTAAGTTTAAAGGGGTTGTCCAGGGTTAGTAAAACATAGCTGCTTTCTTGCAAACACATCACCACTCTTGTTCATGGGTTGTGTGTAGTATTGTAACTCAGCTTCCTTTCACTGCAATGGAACTGAGCTGCAATACCACACGCAACCCTTTGGACAAGGGTGGTGATGTTTTTGCAAGAAAGCAGTCATGTTTTTCTAGCCCTGTACAACCTCTGTAAGTATACCAATTTGATTCAATAATAGAGATGAGTGAGCACCAAGGTGCTCGGGTGCTCGTTATTTGAGTCGAGCTTTTCGTAATATTCGAGAGCGCTATTTGAGTAACAAACCCCATTGAAGTCAATGGGAGACCCGAGCATTTTTGCAATGGACCTGCCGGGTGCCGAGCTATTTTTTTCTCTCTATCTCTCAGCCAGCCAGCCACATACTGCTGTGGATGTGCGCACGCTGGCACGTCACAGCAGGAAGTGGTAATGCGGGGAGGGGTCGAACACGGCGTGGTACTCGCTCGAGTAACGAGCAACATCGAGTATGCTAATACTCGAACGAGCATCAAGCTCGACAGAGTATGTTCACTCATCTCTATTCAATAACTATTTGCTCCAGTAATTTAACTGATAATATGGACCCTTTAGAACCTAACTTTCTGGTTAGCAACTGAGAGTTACCATTCATCTGATTAATGCAATGCATTTATTTTTACATGGCAGCAGTATGGATTTAAATGCCCTATGTGGCATTTCTTAGTTTTGATCCTCTGTTCTTATTTAATGTATACACAATTTGTACAGAACCAAACCATAAGAAAACATGCAAAAGGTTTAACTCACTGTTTGGTGGGCTAATAGAAGGTGGTGCACCATGTATAGAATTGATTGCAGGAATTTGATTTGCTGCAGATTGTGGGTTTGTTGAATATGATGGGTTTACTTCATTGGGTAGACCTCCTGCTGAAGGGCTTTCTGTAGATGGCGGGGGTACAGGAGAATGGGCTATTATTACAAAAGAACCTGTCCATTCCCCATATTCAAGTGACTGCATTCCATTTTTCAGGTCTCCATCATATTCCTTTTCGCCAGGCATCTTGCGCACATACATTGTGCCTCCGGATTGAGGTAGTTTTCCATCATGAATTGCAGCCTGACAAACGGAAGAATCCTGTAGGACAGCAAAACCATGAAGTTATATAAGTGTTTCTGCACACCCTGTTGTGTTAACTATATATTATCATTCTGTGCCTTATCAGTGCCGTCAGCTGGACAATAGATTATGACCAGTTTTGGGGTGGAAGTCACAATGGGCAGAATACCCCCATTCGAACATTGAGAACATATGCTAGCAAACTCCCATCTATATCTGAGGTAACCCAGTTAAGAAATGCTGGAAAGTAATTGCAAAGGTGATTACCATTTGCTATGTGTGATGTGTTCCTGAGGCATTTTCTACTAGTGGTGAACGAGGAGATACCTTTAGGGATTTGACATTGGAACAGAATAGGCCGCACAATGCACCGCAGACTGCGGAAAATTCTGCAGAAAAATCTTCCCGCTACCTGCGGATTTTGACGCGGAATTGAGAATGGCTTAAAACCTGCCTGCAATTTCGCATCAAATTCCATAGTTAGACCTGCAGACTTTTGTGTGAAATTCTGCTGCTGTAGATTTGGCTGTGTCCTGCGGCGTAATTCTGTCCTGTGTGAAAGGTCCCTTAGGATCTGTAGATTCTGCTATCTCAGATAGCTCATTTTGAATCTAATTTTAGACAAATCTCGGAAACTCAAGGTTGTATGAATTATCCTCTAGCATTGGAATTGCTTTATTGACTATTTAAAGCAAAGCATCTTAAATTCCCATAACTAATTATTTAGCTTGCAAAACAAAATAAACATTAGAAGATGGAGGGTGCTATTGCACGAACGTTCCCTGCTGCAGGTAATACTTACATGTAAGGGCTCAGTCAGACGGGCGTTTTTTCGCGCGATTTGCGCATGCGCATGCGTCCGGCGATTTTTTAAAACCATTGCTTTGCAATGGTATCGGACACATGAGCGCTTTTTATGCGCTCGTCCGATAAATTATAGAACAAAAAATCGCAGATCGCACCTATCTGCGATCTGCGATTCCTGTTCTCTTCTGTATATGCGCTCAATGGGGCCGGCGGCAGCAGCGCCGACCCCAATGAGAACATATAGAAGACAAATCATTCTTCTCTGCCACAGCTGTAACAGCTGTGGCAGAGAAGAACGATGTTTGCCCATTGAATTCAATGGAGCGGCAATACAGCCGCTCCATTGAAAGCAATGGGCTGCCGGCGTGCGCGGGGTGAATTGTCGGGAAGGGGTTAAATATATAAGCCCTTCCCTGCAATTCATCCTAAAATGTGTTAAAATAAAAAAAAATTGTATACTCACCTTTCCGCTGCAGCCGGAGTCCAGCCGCGGCCGCTGTCAGTTCTCCTGAACTGCTTCTCGGCACTATTCAGCCGGCGGGGCTTTAAAATCCCCGCCTGCTGAATGATCTGCCTCTGATTGGTCACAGCCTGACCAATCAGAGGCCAGTTTCACTCACACACCCATTCATGAATTCATGAATGGGTGAGTGACTGCTGCCTCTCAGCGCTGAGCTAATCAGGGGCAGGTCTGACTCACATCCATTCATGAATTCATGAATGGGTGTGAGTGAGGCATGCCTCTGATTGGCTCAGCGCTGAGCCAATCAGGGGGCAGGTCTGACTCACACCCCCTTCACACCCACTGCAGGCCGGCTGCGCTGAACTCCATCTGCCGGGACAAGGTGAGTATATATATATTTTTTATTTTTACACATTTTAGGATGCATTGCAGGTAAGGGCTTATATATTTAAGCCCTTACCGACAATTCATCCCGGGCTCGCCCGCAGCGCATTGCTTTAAATGGAGACGGCTGTATTGCCGTCTCCATTGAATGCAATGCGCTGGACAGCTCCGGCCCGTTTCTAATGAAACGCGGCTAGGAGCAGATTTCCGGGCGATTTGCGGGCGACTTGCGCGCACCGGTCACGCGATTTGCGGATGCGCATCCGTCATGCGATCCGCAAATCGCGCGAAAAAACGCCCGTCTGACTAAGGCCTTAGTGCTAATTGCCAGGCTATATTGGGACTTGCAATTGTTTCAAGTTGCAAATCCAGGTGCAGCCCGGCAATTACCAGTAAATGTCAGCATTACTTGTGACAGATAATGCTTATGCAATAACACACTAAGGGCTTAGTCAGACGGGCGTTTTTTGCCGCGATTTGCGCATGCGCATGCGTCCGGCGATTTTTTAAAACCATTGCTTCGCAATGGTATCGGACACATGAGCGCTTTTTATGCGCTCGTCCGAAAAATTATAGAACAAAAAATCGCAGATCGCACCTATCTGCGATCTGCGATTCCTGTTCGCTTCTGTATATGCGCTCAATGGGGCCGGCGGCAGCAGCGCCGACCCCATTGAGAACATATAGAAGACAAATCATTCTTCTCTGCCACAGCTGTAACAGCTGTGGCAGAGAAGAACGATGTTTGCCCATTGAATTCAATGGAGCGGCAATACAGCCGCTCCATTGAAAGCAATGGGCTGCCGGCGTGCGCGGGGTGAATTGTCGGGAAGGGGTTAAATATATAAACCCTTCCCTGCAATTCATGCTAAAATGTGTTAAAATAAAAAAAAATTGTATACTCACCTTTCCGCTGCAGCCGGAGTCCAGCCGCGGCCGCTGTCAGTTCTCCTGAACTGCTTCTTGGCACTATTCAGCCGGCGGGGCTTTAAAATCCCCGCCTGCTGAATGATCTGCTTTGATTGGTCACAGCCTGACCAATCAGAGGCCGGTTTCACTCACACACCCATTCATGAATTCATGAATGGGTGAGTGACTGCTGCCTCTCAGCGCTGAGCCAATCAGGGGCAGGTCTGACTCACATCCATTCATGAATTCATGAATGGGTGTGAGTGAGGCATGCCTCTGATTGGCTCAGCGCTGAGCCAATCAGGGGGCAGGTCTGACTCACACCCCCTTCACACCCACTGCAGGACGGCTGCCCGGAGCTGCAGGCAGAAGGTGAGAATGCAATTTTTTTTTATTTTAACACATTTTAGGATGGATTGCAGGTAAGGGCTTATATATTTAAGCCCTTACCGACAATTCATCCCGGGCTCGCCCGCAGCGCATTGCTTTCAATGGAGACGGCTGTATTGCCGTCTCCATTGAATGCAATGCGCTGGACAGCTCCGGCCCGTTTCCAATGAAACGCGGCTAGGAGCAGATTTTCGGGCGATTTGCGGGCGACTTGCGCGCACCGGTCACGCGATTTGCGGATGCGCATCCGTCATGCGATCCGCAAATCGCGGCAAAAAACGCCCGTCTGACTAAGGCCTAATACCGCTTCTGATGGGTTTATAAGAAATTGTATTAAATTATAAAAGGCTGAAATTGTACACACCAAGCCAAATACATCTTACAAATCACAAGTTAATATCTATGCGCAATAGATTTGGTACACTTTTGTTAATTTCTAGAGATGAGCAAGCATACTCTCTAAGGCTAACTACTCGAGCGAGTAGTGCCTTATTCGAGTATCTGCCCTCTCGTCTTTAAAGATTCGGCAGCCGGCGCGGGTGAGAGGTGAGTTACGGCGGTGAGCAGGGGGGAGCAGGGGGGAGAGAGAGATCTCCGCTCCGTTCCTCCCCACTCTCCCCCGCCCCTCCCTGCCCCCCACCGGCAGCCGAATCTTTAGAGACGAGCGGGCAGATACTCGAATAAGGCACTACTTGCTCGAGTAGTTAGCCTTAGCGAGTATGCCACCTCTATTAATTTCCGTAAAGGGCCTCTCTGGTGAAATTCTTTTTTCATTGATTATGTAACTAGCATACATAAGTTGTTTGGTGTTACCTTCCTAAGTTATTACTTTGTATCTGAATATTCATGGAGTCATTGTGCTTAGGTGAGTCATGTGCTCTCATTTTGACCAACTAAGATTTGCTTGGCTTTATGTGCTCTCAAAGAGTCAGTTTTTCAGTCAGAATAGTTCCTATGTGAAGGACTCTACCACACAAGCTCTTTACAGGGGCATACAGAAATTCACATCACAGTTACTGCTGTGATAGTGATTAGAAGCTCCTGTTACACAGTATTTATGAAGGAGATGATAGTTTAGTCTACTGACTCTATACTTATGGTCTTTAGTTTATTTAGGAGGATATACAGGGTAATGATGTGTCCTCCAAGCCGGCAGAGATGGTACAGACTCTAGCACTCATGTGATGCTCTGCTGATGCATTATGGGATTATTAGCACATAATAGTGAGAGAGAAAGCAGGGACAAATATAAACATCAATATGGTGCCTGATAAGCATCAGACATGAGGCAGCACTGCATGGAAGTGACTGAAACATATGTGGGAGATGTTCACAGTGTGACAGACAGTCTGATGAGAGATGCAGAGATGAAAATGTGTTTTTACTGGAGTGGTCCCTTGAAGAAGATTATTAATGATAGAATGCATTATTTACTTAAAACTACTACTGTTACTTAGCCTTACGTCGGTGTAGATTCCACTTCCATATACTTGTGGATGCTCATCCATGCATCCATCAGGGCAGATAATTCTAAAAAATAATGACAAATAAGTTGGCAATTATATTTTTATTATATATTTTTATATGTTGTCCATATTGGTGCAGAGGAGTTAGTGGCTATCCTAAAAATTTTAGGTTAACCAGTTCCTTATGAAGTTATTAACTGGAGTGCCTATGACAGCGAAATTAGACTGTTGGCCTCCACTGGGATTGGGATTAATGTCTTTGAAAGTGTTGGTGCTTTGTAAATAATAAGTCACAAATGTATAAAATACTCACTGAGTAAGTTCTGCAGTTAGATACTCCGCAGAGGAGGAACATTCGGCTTCAGCTGAAAAGACAAATGATTATTAGCTAGCAAGCAATACTTAATTTACTTCTTCATCATAACATATAATTCAATATATCATTAAAATAACACACACAAGGACATCAAGACTCAGGATAATAACTTTGCAAAAAAGAAGAAAAAAATCATTAAGTTGGCACAAATTCTGTCAAGAGAAAAGGGGTAAGGGGTCAGGTGGGGGGCATACAAGGGGAAGAAAGTGGGGAAGGTGATGCATTGTCATGGCAGTCGCAAAACAGACGGTCCTTGACTAACGTTTATGGTGGGTCTGTCACTTATTGGCTCTGACAGTCAAAAGGTCTTGCAGAGATGGGAAATGGGATAGTCCTGGAATGGCTAGCAGGTCTCCGAGTTGGAAGGTGGAAGGTGGTCGACCGGAGACAATGGGTGTTATTGGGTCTCTTGAGTCAGTTGCTGCGCCGGGAGGCATTAAGGCATATATACGTATTCCCTAAATGGTTAGGGCAACAGATATATGGGGCTCTGGGGACCTCTCCTCTTCCTGGTCGAAAGGTCTAGGTCGTCGGGTTCACTATATACAAAATTCTATAAATGTGTGTAATAAAATGGCTGCTGTGGCCAAATTAGCCAAAGAAGTGTCTGCATATGTTGTTATTCGGCAAAAAGAAGGGGCGTATCGGGAGTGTTGAGGGGAGGGGCACCACAAGGATGACTCCAACTTCCAGGTGATTATGCAGCACATAGATATACTAGCTGCACTTTTCCTTGACAATGTGTGCAAAGAAATATCCTTGCTTGTTGGTTCACTTAGTTGACAGCTTTGTATCTGCATATCTAGCAGCAAACCTTAATAGGGGCTTTGTGGAAGAGACTTCCTGCTGCCTACAGATTCCTAGGAGAGAGTGTATAAGATTTGTCTGCTAGTGAAACAGTTAATTGTAGGGGTTATAACAAGGGTGTCTGTGCTGCTAAAGCTTAGAAAAAAAAGAAAAATGGTTTTTCCTTTAAAACAGTGAAACAATTTAAAATTTGTAGGCTATACTTAGGTTAGGTCATTATTGATTGATCGGTGGAGGTCTGACCTGTGGGATTTCCTTCGATCATCACAATGAACTACCACACTGCTTGCTTATTGCTTACTCATTCATAGCAGCTTGTCTGTACCCCCCGCTGTGCCTGGTACTGCAGCTCAGTCTCATTCACTTGAATATCACTCAACGGGACTGATCTTCAGTGCCAGGTATAGTCATATGTGTGGACATACTGTTATGACTTATGTAAGCAATGAACACAATATAGACCTCTGAAGGTAGGACCCTACGATTGAAACTTTCAAGGCCTGCAATAAGGATAGGCCATCAATGGTTGTCCTGGAAAACTTCTTTAAATACTTATTTTGATACATGTATGACAATTTATGAAATTTGTGTCAAATTCACGTTTCCATGTGCTATACTTATACAATGAAGAATTAAATGGGTTGTATAGTTTGAGAAACTCATATAAAGTTCAAGAGTCTATGAAGGGCTCAAGTAAAGAACGATCAAAGTTCAGTTTTATGGAAAATCTAATTTGAAAGTTTCACAACTCGTCAAGAATAGAGTATAAAATAACATGAAAAAGCCTATAAATCAACGCATTAATTACACATGAGTCATGGTACTGGGTGCTGATATGTTTAATAATGAAACTGCATTCTCATTGGCTTCTGCAGTCATGTGACTGGACCTTGATCGTTCTTGCTCTGAGTGCAGTGGACTCTTCCAGCAACTGTGTTGTCTTTGCATGGCTTTGGAATGGATTATGATCATTTTTTCAATTTATCTGCCTTCACTAACGCATTCTACATTAGTCCACAAAATGGCAGCTTCTGTTTAGAAACGCAAAAAAGTGGACTTTGATCATTCATTCCCGGAGCTCTTTATATACACCAGCACTATGCACTTTATGCCGTTTGCTCTGGTGTAAGCATATACTTGCTGAGTCTCAGTATCACACTGCTACTGTCCAATGGTGCTCTGTGATTGGTCATATGGATTCAATCAAAAGAAATTCCATGGCACCTTAGACTTTATTAAGTACTCATAGCAGGCATCCATAAGGAAACAATACAGTGTGTCTGACTTTGTGTATTTGTTCCCTGTTGAATGCCACTATGAACTCCTAAAGTCAATTTTTATCCATTTGGTGAAGATCTATGGAATTTATTTTTTTCTGGATAGTTTGGGGAACTCATTTGCATAAACCCTATTAGGGATACCGGAGCTAATTCTTATTTCTTGGTCAAAGTGGGGACCAATTGCAAAGCTCTTCTCTAGAGTTGGAGGATCTGTCCTATCCAAATCATGCAAAACTCAGATAACCATTGGCTTGTATACTTCTTAGTATTTCCCAGGGTAACGCTACAGGGAAACAGAATACTTACTGCCAAGTTTACCATCAGTTTACAGCTAATCTTTTTGTTATTGTGGAGTGACCCATTTAACAAGTACATATTGTCCAATGAGGAGTCCAATGGAATCATGGACCAAACGTGAATACTAAGTCTGGTAAGGAAGTTGACCCCTGTGATCTTGATGAATATGTAAAATTAAACTTACCAACTGGTATTTGTGCAGGCTTTGGTTTTGAAGGACGTGGAGGTGGAGCAGTATATTTGGCCGCTTCTTCTGGACTAATGAATGTAAACGAACCGCTACACGGCTCATCATATTCATATGATGTTATACCATTCTTAGTAGATCCTTCATATTCATCCTGCCCTGGCATCTTTTTTAAATGTACTACACCGCCTTCATTTGTCAGGTGTCCTGAATGGATTGCAGCTAGACATATGTGAGAAAACTACCAAAAAAAAACATAAAACAACAATTAAAGAAAAAAATGGATTTTAAAAGCATATGAAAAAGTATATTCTGAGCCGGTTGATGTAAACCTTGGAGCTATGATAACACTGTGTAATTTACACTTATTCTGTATATGACCCATATCGAATGGATTTTAGCTTCAATTGAAAGAAATGTAAGCAAAGATCTTATAGATTACTATTGTTGGCAATGCATCACTACATTAAAAGAAGCATTCAGTTTTTCATATTTTAACATAAAGTTTACTTAGCACATACTTCGGGATATATATCATCTCCCCATAAGTCATTAGCATCATCCTCTTCAGACTCATCATCGTCATGATCTTGCTCTTGGAAACAGTTAGATGGACACACGACTCTACAAAACAAGTGGAACACTATATTAAAAATATGTAAATGGCACATTTGAATTCAGTATAAACTTTAGAGCTTGTAAATGTTGTGATGGTATCTCAAATGCAGTATCAGCAAGATATTACTTTTAACCCCTTTGTAATATAAGTGGATGTGCACAGGGTTTGTACAGATCCGGTTAGGGAGCCAATCCTGGTCCACAAGTGGTGGGTGCCCCAGTTGGCAACCGGTCATGGTGCTGGGATTCAAGTTGACTCTTATACTGTTTTTTTAAACTCTTTGGATGCCACGGCCAATGCTGTGCATGGCATCCAAGTGGTTAGAGGGTGCCAAATGACTGTTAGGACAACTGGTAGGCCTCCAGGCCTACCATTCTAGTACTGTTAGTGTATTGTACAAGCAATAAAGAGATCACATAATGAAGCTTCTCGCAGAAAAATGGAATAGCAAATGATCAAAAAGTCATATACACCTCAAAATCTTCTACAAATACACTTGAGATTCTGTAGGGTGGGTTAGGGGAGTTATATAACTGAAGGGCATAAGTTGAATGTCACTAAACTCTCTAACTGCCCTTAGATAGTGCAGTGTGATGACACAGGCCCCTCTGTTTATGATAAGGCACAAGGAGTGGTGAAGAGGGAGCCAATATGAGAGTAATCCATATTTAGTAAGTTAACTAAAACAGGTATAGATAGATAAAGCATACATAATAACTTCTACATTGTTCTTTACTCTATACTGCAAAAAGAAAAAGAAATAAAAAACATGCCGGAGTGTTTGTTCCTTTTGTTTCAGATGACTTTTCAGAATAAGCTACTATGTAAGTAGATGAGGAATAAGACCATTGCAGAGCATTACATGCCCTGAATCTTGAATTTTCCACCAGTTTTTCCCTGTCGTTATCTAATTCACAGTTCTCTCTGAGCTGGTGGGTGTTGACTAACTGTTGTGCTATATTCTATATACAACGTACAGAGAAGAGGAGATCCTGCTCCCCTGTCTCTCTGTAACACACCCTCAAAAGCAGCAGTATGGAGAACATTACCTTGATGAAATGAAAGTGTCTAAGTATTACAGCCTGAGGCCTTAGTCACACGGGCGTTTTTTCACGCGATTTGCGCATCGCATGACGGATGCGCATGCGCAAATCGCGTGACCGGCGCCGAAAAATCGGCCCAAAAATCGCCCGAAAATCTGCTCCTAGCCGCGTTTCATTAGAAACGGGCCGGAGCTGTCCAGCGCATTGCATTCAATGGAGCCGGCAATACAGCGGCTCCATTGAATGCAAGCGCTGCGGGCGTGCGCGGGGTTAATTGTCGGGAAGGGGTTAAATATATAACCCCTTACCTGCAATGCATCCTTAAATGTGAAAAAATTAAAAAAAAGGATGTACTCACCTGCTCCCGGCAGCTGGAGATCCCGGCGGTCGGCCTGCAGTGGGTGTGAAGGAGGTGTGACTCAGGCTTGCCCCTGATTGGCTCAGCGCTGAGCCAATCAGAAGCAAGTCTCAGTCACACCCATTCATGAATTCATGAATGGGTGTGACTGAGCTCAGCCTCTGATTGGCTCAGGCTGAGCCAATCAGGGGCAAGCCTGAGTCACACCTCCTTCACACCCACTGCAGGCCGACCGCCGGGATCTCCAGCTGCCGGGAGCAGGTGAGTACATCCTTTTTTTTAATTTTTTCACATTTAAGGATGCATTGCAGGTAAGGGGTTATATATTTAACCCCTTCCCGACAATTAACCCCGCGCACGCCGGCAGCCCATTGCTTTCAATGGAGCGGCTGTATTGCCGCTCCATTGAATTCAATGGGCAAACATCGTTCTTCTCTGCCACAGCTGTTCCAGCTGTGGCAGAGAAGAATGATTTGTCTTCTATATGTTCTCAATGGGGTCGGCGCTGCTGCCGCCGGCCCCGTTGAGCGCATATAGAGAAGAGAACAGGAATCGCAGATCGCAGATAGGTGCGATCTGCGATTTCTGTTCTCTAATTTATCGGACGAGCGCATAAAAAGCGCTCATGTGTCCGATACCATTGCAAAGCAATGGTTTTATAAAGTCGCCGGACGCATGCGCATGCGCAAATCGCGGCAATAAACGCCCGTGTGACTAAGCCCTTAATATATGAATAACGTTAATTGCAAAGTTGCTTTTGTTTTTGCTGAATTGAAATCATGCGAAAATATTCTAAATTATATTGGGGCCATTCATATAAATAAATAAAAAGAAACAATCATGAAAAAGACGTTTGGAATGCAGTGGCACATTTATTACTGGTGTTGTGCCAGAATTCTGCCATACATTGTGTCTATTTTGATGCAAATCTATTTAGACAAATGTAGTATTTACTTGTGGCAAATAAACCAGATGTGAGGTCTCTCACTCCACCTTAAAAAGTATATTGAGAAGGTGGTGGTGTTTGAGAGGAATGAGGCTTCTAAGACAGATTTAAAAATTGTGAATTTCGAAAAAGTCACAACATTTGTCGCAAACTCACTCCGGTACCTGGGTGGTGTACAAAGTGACTCCACATCTGTAGATATATTCGAGGATGGGTCAAATGTAGAGATGAGCGAGCGTACTCGGATAAGCGGTACTCGCTCGAGTAATTGGCTTTATCCGAGTACTGCTGTGCTCGGGGCTAAAGATTCGGGTGCCGGCACGGAGCGGGGAGCTGCAGGGGAGAGCGGGGAGGAACGGAGGTAAGATCTTTCTCTCCTTCTCTCCCGCCCGCTCTCCCCTGCTCCCCGCTGCGACTCACCTGTCAGCCGCAGCGGCACCCGAACCTTTAGCCCCGAGCACAGCGATACTCGGATAAAGCCAATTACTCGAGCGAGTACCGCTTATCCGAGTACGCTCGCTCATCTCTAGTCAAATGTATCAACATCATGCAACATTTGATAGATTTGTTGCATTTTAAACTGGTAAATGGAAAAAAGCTGCCAGAAAACTGCCATCAAAAACTCCCCTGGTGATACATTTCTACCATTGTTTAGAAATCTAAGCAACCCATTCTTAAGTTTCTATAGGTGTATCAATACTTACTCATTTACATCTGCAGATAGGAACTCTGCAGTGGATGCGCATAAAGCATGAACTGCAAATGGAGAATACATTCAGTTTATAACTATAAGTAATGTAAGTATAAAGTTATTTAATTATGAGCTTATATCATCCCCCTTCCTTGTATACCTTTACTGGTAGGAACAGAGTAAATGTCCGATCTACAAAGTGTCATAGCTGAGACCCCCACTGATCCTGAGAATCAAATGCTTATTGCAATCAGTGTTGGCTCAAGCTCCTGAACTCCATTTGATCTGACTTGGAAGACATGTCTCATTGCGATTTCACAAGTCTTTTATATCAATACTTATTTTGCAAAGATTGGACTTTGCAATACCTAAGAAGGCTTAAAACATTTCATGACCTGAACACAGGAAAGACAGTTACACACTTTGGGGAAAAAATAACTTGCGGGAGTGGAGTGAATGGGTGACATGGAACTCCAGTTCAGAGGACAGCCAATTGTTAATAGGAATAGGATATCTTAAAAAACCAAGGCTTTAATTATGAGGGTGATCAGTCAAAATAATTTGAAGATTCAACATTCTGTAAAAATCTAAATATATATCATTTTTGGAGGTAAGCACTGCTTGCAGCCCCTAAGTTTAATGGGTATTGCCAATGGGACGGCTATGTTATTGTTCATTTTCTTTGCAGTGCAGAAAGTATTAATTTGTGGAATGTTTTACCCCCAATATTATATTTAAGTAGGATTTGTATAAACCAGACAATAGCTTTAAAGCTTTCTTCACATTTCCATTGGACGGTTTCCATCATGAGTTCCATCTAAAATGGCAGAAACCATTACAGAAATTGGACGGAACCCATTATAGTCAATGGTGTTAGGTGTCTCTGTTTCTCCATTTTTACAGATTTGGTACACAGTTTTATTTTTGTTTTTCTGATCCACAATGGAAAGAAGAATGAAAATGTGAACCTAGCCTTAGACAGTGATGTGGTGCATAAATAAAAATTTGATGGATAATCTGATAATATTTTGCATGACATTTTTACTTTTGGGAAGCTGGTTTGATGGTGCTTCAGTAGCAGCAGGTTCTTGGCTTGTTGGAGATGGAAGATCAGGTTCTTGAGGTACAACACGAGGGGAGAGGAATCTGATGGAATAAGGCCATGCTCCGAAACTATTAGATTTTATGCCATTGCGTTCAGCTGCTTCATAATTGTCTAGACCTGGATTCCTTTCCACAATGATTTCACCACCATCATTGGTTAACCTTCCATCATGCATAGCAGCTTTGCACATGGCAGAGTTCTGTTAAAGAGAAATAAAAAATAGAGAAAAGGAAGCATTAAATTCTGCAAATTGCTGTTTATAATGTAATAGTGAAGCCTTCCAGCCATATGAGCTTTGTGTGCTTGTCAAGCTCTGTGGGATATGTTGGTGCTATATAAATAAAGATCTCATAGAATGGGTCCCTACTAGGGATGAGCGAGTATACTCGCTAAAGCACTACTCGCTCGAGTAATGTGCCTTAGCCCAGTATCTCCCTGCTCGTCCCTGAAGATTCGGGAGCTGCTGCAGCTGACAGGTGAGTCGCGGCGGGGAGCGGGGGGGGGGGGGGAGAGAGGGAGAGAGAGATCTCCCCTCCATTCCTCCCCGCACTCCCCCGCAGCTGCCCGCCCCGCGCCGGCCCCTGAATCTTCAGGGATGAGCAGGGAGATACTCGGCTAAAGCACATTACTCGAGCGAGTAGTGCTTTAGCGAGTATAGTCGCTCATCCCTAGCCTCTACTTTAAGCCGAAACAGAGAATTACAGAGCCACAGACTGGCTCTACCTACAGTAAATTCAAGCGATCCATAGATTACATTCACAATCGTCTGAATTGCTGCCTTTGCTGCCAACTACATGCCTGAACTCGGACCAGCAGAAAGTGGACCAGCTGTGGTGTTTTGTCATTGGACAACTCCTTTAGGAAATAGCACAACATAGTCTTAGCATATGTAGTGCTCATATGTTGTTAACATTTATGGTTAAGAAAGTACCATTAAATATGCAAGATAATAAGTGTGAAAGGTACAAAGATGTTTTTGGACCACATTACAGTGTGCAGCAGCTACTTTTTTTTACCTGTTTGACACTGTAGCAGACGTAATTGGGCAGAAGTAATTCATTCCTCAATAATGAGTCAGATCATCCAATGCCATTTCTTGTTCCAGAATCAAATGCAAATGTATGCATTTTACCAATTAAATCTCCATAAAATGTGAGTTACCTTGTAAGTACTGCACATTGTCTTACTTTTTTGTATTGTTTTTTGATTACACCAGATCATTCTCCATTTATTTAGTTTTTAGAAGATGAAATGATGGGGAAAGGGGTGCAATCATCTTTCACAAACTCATAAGTTGCTTACTGTAAGGTAAGATGGTCTCCTTTTGACTTTAGCAAAAATTTCAAGAGTCCTTTAACCCTTTCCCATCCAATTTGTATCCTGGTTTTCCTAGGGGGCTTACTCTTTTTCAGCCATTATACAATGGCGCTATCTGCTGACTAGAGCCAGTACTGCATGAGGTGACACATTGGATAGGCTCCAACAGCAGAGAGGCTGCCAATATACAGTAGGAGAACCCCGACGGACGTCTTCCAACATCGGAGCTGTACAGCCTTAAATCATAATGTCTTCAGAGGTCAGACAGTGGATTGGAAAGGGTTAAGATAGGGGCAATTCAACTGCAGCATGTACATTAGTAGATGGCCTCAAAAGAAGCTTCAAGGCATTGTTCAATAAAATAACATAGAGGGTCATGAAACTGTAGAAGAACACTTGATCACCATATATGGTCCAGAAAAAGTTTTTTGTCTCTTTTAGAGAAAATGTGTCCATGCCTTAAAACTGTTTTATCTTCTTCTGGATCAACAAATATATGATAGGATTGCTTTCACACTATTCCACTAGTCACTTAACTTGGAGAACTTGATCGGCACATCTCTTTTTTGTTTTTTTACCATAGAAACTATGTCCTGGTATGGACTTTATATCTACAGCTGCTTGGTGCTCAATAAAAGAGACAGCTGATTTAATCGTTGTAGCTCATCTGAGCTCCCACAATGCACTGAACTTTGGTAACAGGGAGCCTGCAGAATTTAAGATGTAGCTCCGGACTCTGATTGAAATGAACTAAAATTATTTAACTCAAGATGATCAAAATAAGCAGATATTTTCAAGGAATGTTGAAATTAGGAGACATTTCATGGCTATTTATACCATAAAAT
The DNA here is from genome assembly GCF_035609145.1 of Eleutherodactylus coqui. Taxonomy (NCBI): domain Eukaryota; kingdom Metazoa; phylum Chordata; class Amphibia; order Anura; family Eleutherodactylidae; genus Eleutherodactylus; species Eleutherodactylus coqui. The sequence continues at coordinate 274,869,097 of NC_089839.1, read as the reverse complement.
AGTTATAAGTGCAGCTTTGCTTTAACAGAAACCTTGGAAATAATTCCTATTTCTTATATAGCGCTTTCAGAATTGTAAATTAGAATTAGATTAGACTGGTAATTGACTTTTAAAATGGTTCATTTCTTAGTTTTGTATAACATGAATTAACAAATATAAATTATGATAAAAGAGAGAATCTTACATCTGTGTAGTCCTCATTTCCCCACACATGTCCTTTTGTATCATCTCCGCATCCAGACGGGCATCTAATGCTAAAGTTGAGTAAGAAAACTTTCATTTAGTTAACTGGATTTCAAGAAATATTCCATATATGCCCCCATTATTTTTTATGCATAGCTAGAGTCACCTGGTATGTTTTTCTGTCAAATAGGTTCCAGGAGAATCACACAAACCTATAACTGGAAGAAAAATAGGAATGAACATGATGTTAATAAATCTGCCAGAAGGAATGTATCAGCGATATTCTCATTAAGATCAGATATTTCATATTTTCAAATCTGTTTTTATTTCCTAATTGTAGATTCTTTAAATTTCTATTTTCTGTTCATGACTATGGGAGCTGCCATCTTGCCTTTGCTGCAGAGATATGTTTCACAGCAGCTATAAGAGAGATGCTTTCCAGCAGCCTCATTGGCCATTCACACAATGGACAGGAGCTGACCTATTGACTTCTATGAGAGGCTGTTCCAGGCATGCTTTGTGATCAGTGCAGAGCACATTGTGCAGGAAGTGGGAGGAGGTGAGCTGCGACCATCACTTAAGGTGAATACTGTGTTATCTATATAGAGCTAGTATATGTATTATTTAGTAGCTTTCATCATATTCCTGCCTGTGATGATAATGAGATGACTACTGAAATATTTTTTCTACAAAACAGGAGGTATCAAACTATCATTAGTCTTAGTAGTCAGAGGGAAAATGCAGGAAATTAAAATTTTTTATATAGTGACCCCAAAAAATTCTTTAAAAATACGTTTAACACAAAAACCTGATTTATACAATACGTAATAATCTTCTGATGACACGTTCCCTTTAAAGCAGCTGCTGTAGGTAGGGCCTAGCATTATTTTCTGATACTTTATTTTAGACAAAGTAGTGTAGAGATCTTTGATAAATAAATTTCCCTAAGCACAACTTATAGGGAATCTGTCAACATCTTTTTGGAGTCCTCACTGATAGCAGCATAAGGTAGTGCCTGTCACACTGATTGCAGTGATATGTCTCCTGTGTGTATTTGTGCAGTAGTTTGGGAGAAACTTGAATTTTATTAGTAGCACCCAGACACAGAACTAATACTGCATATTCATGAGCTGCAGGCTAGCCACACCCACCCCACCCTCCGGCGACCAATTGGCAGCTCTCTCTATATGCACTGAAATAGTACTTTACTGTACATACTTTATTACATATATATAACTAAGCAGCCAATATGTTTCCCGCCTATCACTGAGTGCTTATCAAGTCCAAACTAGGGTATATCAGAATTGAGTTTCTAAACTAGTCAATCAATCTGTCCAAGCATTATTATGCTTGGAAAGATCAGATGAAGACCTGGATGCCAAAGAACACGATGGCTTGATACTGTCAAAATTGATACTGGCATGGCTATCAAACAACTAAAAGAAGCAGTGCAAAATCGGAAAATATTGAGGGAGCTCGACTTTAGGGTCGCCGAGGGTCATGAATGACTAAAAAGCTAACAACAACAAATTATACAACCATGTTAATATAAATAATTTGTACCTGGAGGAGTGGTTATTACTGGTATGGTTTTACCAGGCTCCTGTTGGTTCTGATCAGGCTGTTTATTTACACCAGGTTGGTTCTGACCAGGTTGTTTATTTACACCAGGTTGGTTCTGATCAGGCTGTTTATTTGCACCAGGTTGGTTCTGATCAGGCTGTTTAATTGCACCAGGTTGGTTCTGATCAGGCTGTTTATTTGCACCAGGTTGGTTCTGACCCGGCTGTTTATTTGCACCAGGTTGGTTCTGATCAGGCTGTTTATTTATACCAGGTTGGTTCTGACCAGGTTGTTTATTTATACCAGGTTGGTTCTGATCAGGTTGCTTATTTGCACCAGGTTGGTTCTGATCAGGCTGCTTATTTGCACCAGGTTGGTTCTGATCAGGCTGTTTATTTGCACCAGGTTGGTTCTGACCAGGCTGTTTATTTGCACCAGGTTGGTTCTGTTCAGGCTGTTTATTTGCACCAGGTTGGTTCTGACCAGGCTGTTTATTTGTACCAGGTTGGTTCTGCTCAGGCTGTTTATTAGCACCAGGTTGGTTCTGCTCAGGCTGTTTATTTGCACCAGGTTGGTTCTGCTCAGGCTGTTTATTTGCACCAGGTTGGTTCTGATCAGGCTGTTTATTTGCACCAGGTTGGTTCTGACCCGGCTGTTTATTTGCACCAGGTTGGTTCTGATCAGGCTGTTTATTTGCACCAGGTTGGTTCTGATCAGGTTGTTTATTTGCACCAGGTTGGTTCTGACCAGGCTGTTTATTAGCACCAGGTTGGTTCTGCTCAGGCTGTTTATTTGCACCAGGTTGGTTCTGATCAGGCTGTTTATTTGCACCAGGTTGGTTCTGATCAGGCTGTTTATTTGCACCAGGTTGGTTCTGATCAGGCTGCTTCTTTACACCAGGTTGGTTGCTACCAGGCTGTGTGTTTCTATTCCCATCATTCCCTGTAATAAAAAGGTAATTTGGAGACAACAATTTTTCTGCATATTTAGCATTTTTCACATAATATTCTTACAAAGCTTTTCTTAACATTTTTGTACTAATCTTGAAAATATCCGAGTTTTACACACTGTAAGGCCTTAGTCAGACGGGCGTTTTTTGCCGCGATTTGCGGATCGCATGACGGATGCGCATCCGCAAATCGCGTGACCGGTGCGCGCAAGTCGCCCGCAAATCGCCCGAAAATCTGCTCCTAGCCGCGTTTCATTAGAAACGGGCCGGAGCTGTCCAGCGCTTTGCATTCAATGGAGACGGCAATACAGCCGTCTCCATTGAAAGCAATGCGCTGCGGGCGAGCCCGGGATGAATTGTCGGTAAGGGCTTAAATATATAAGCCCTTACCTGCAATCCATCCTAAAATGTGTTAAAATAAAAAAAAATTGCATTCTCACTAGAGATGAGCGAACGCGTTCGTCCGAGCTTGATATTCGTGCGAATATTAGGGTGTTCGGGATGTTCGTTATTCGTGACGAACACCATGCGGTGTTCTGGTTACTTTCACTTCCTTCCCTGAGACGTTAGCGCGCTTTTCTGGCCAATTGAAAGACAGGGAAGGCATTACAACTTCCCCCTGCAACGTTTAAGCCCTATACCACCCCCCTGCTGTGAGTGGCTGGCGAGATCAGGTGTTCGCCTAATATAAAAGTCGGCCCCTCCCGCGGCTCGCCTCAGATGCGGTGTGAGTTAGATGAGGGACAGTGCTGTTTATACCGGAGCTGCTGTAGGGAAAGAATTGGTAGTTAGTGTAGGCTTCAAGACCCCCCAAAGGTCCTTATTAGGGCCACTGATAGCTGTGTGTTGGCTGCTGTTAGCAGTGGGATTTTTTTTTTTCTCAAAGTCGCCTCTGCAGACCGTTGCACCTGGCATTAGGGACAGAAGTGCTGCATAGGCAGGGAGAGTGTTAGGAGTGAGTGTAGCCTTCAAGAACCTCAACGGTCCTTTCTAGGGCCATATTTATCCGTGTGCAGTACTGTCCAGGCTGCTGTTGGCTGTGCTGCATTTTTTTTGGGCTTCTCAAAATCGCCTCTGCAGAGCATTCCACCCTCCATTGATACTGCAGGGAAAGAATTGTATAGGCAGGGCCACAACACAGTTATTATTCATAGAATATACGCAGTGCTGCCTGTTGGTGGGAAAAACCTGAAAACAAATCTATTTGTCCAGCCTCTGTCCGTCCTAACGCCTGTGGACACGTGTGAGCTGCGTGAAAAACATTGCTAAATCATACGCAGCCAGCTACGCTTTACTGCTGGCTTCGCCATTTGCTTTCCTTAATTGGGAAAAAAAATACCTGCTCTGCCACAGTTAATAACTCTGCTACCCTCACGTTCTGTGACACATAAGCAGGGACACAGCGCAGTTATTAAACTTCTCAGGTTCATTGAATATACGCAGTGCTGCCTGTTGGTGGGAAAAAACTGAAAAGAAATCTATTTGTCCAGCCTGTGTCCGTCCTTACGCCTGTGGAGACGTGTGAGCTGCGTGAACAACATTGCTAAATCATACGCAGCCAGCTACGGTTTACTGCTGGGTTCGCCATTTGCTTTCCTTAATTGGGAAAAAAAATACCTGCTCTCCAAGAGTTATAATAACTCTGCTACCCTCACGTTCTGTGACACATAAGCAGGGACACAGCGCAGTTATTAAACTTCGCAGGTTCATTGAATATACGCAGTGCTGCCTGTTGGTGGGAAAAAACTGAAAAGAAATCTATTTGTCCAGCCTGTGTCCGTCCTTACGCCTGTGGAGACGTGTGAGCTGCGTGAAAAACATTGCTAAATCATACGCAGCCAGCTACGCTTTACTGCTGGCTTCGCCATTTGCTTTCCTTAATTGGGAAAAAAAATACCTGCTCTGCCACAGTTAATAACTCTGCTACCCTCACGTTCTGTGACACATAAGCAGGGACACAGCGCAGTTATTAAACTTCGCAGGTTCATTGAATATACGCAGTGCTGCCTGTTGGTGGGAAAAAACTGAAAAGAAATCTATTTGTCCAGCCTGTGTCCGTCCTTACGCCTGTGGAGACGTGTGAGCTGCGTGAACAACATTGCTAAATCATACGCAGCCAGCTACGGTTTACTGCTGGGTTCGCCATTTGCTTTCCTTAATTGGGAAAAAAAATACCTGCTCTCCAAGAGTTATAATAACTCTGCTACCCTCACGTTCTGTGACACATAAGCAGGGACACAGCGCAGTTATTAAACTTCGCAGGTTCATTGAATATACGCAGTGCTGCCTGTTGGTGGGAAAAAACTGAAAAGAAATCTATTTGTCCAGCCTGTGTCCGTCCTTACGCCTGTGGAGACGTGTGAGCTGCGTGAAAAACATTGCTAAATCATACGCAGCCAGCTACGCTTTACTGCTGGCTTCGCCATTTGCTTTCCTTAATTGGGAAAAAAAATACCTGCTCTGCCACAGTTAATAACTCTGCTACCCTCACGTTCTGTGACACATAAGCAGGGACACAGCGCAGTTATTAAACTTCGCAGGTTCATTGAATATACGCAGTGCTGCCTGTTGGTGGGAAAAAACTGAAAAGAAATCTATTTGTCCAGCCTGTGTCCGTCCTTACGCCTGTGGAGACGTGTGAGCTGCGTGAAAAACATTGCTAAATCATACGCAGCCAGCTACGCTTTACTGCTGGCTTCGCCATTTGCTTTCCTTAATTGGGAAAAAAAATACCTGCTCTGCCACAGTTAATAACTCTGCTACCCTCACGTTCTGTGACACATAAGCAGGGACACAGCGCAGTTATTAAACTTCGCAGGTTCATTGAATATACGCAGTGCTGCCTGTTGGTGGGAAAAAACTGAAAACAAATCTATTTGTCCAGCCTGTGTCCGTCCTTACGCCTGTGGAGACGTGTGAGCTGCGTGAAAAACATTGCTAAATCATACGCAGCCAGCTACGCTTTACTGCTGGCTTCGCCATTTGCTTTCCTTAATTGGGAAAAAAAATACCTGCTCTGCCACAGTTAATAACTCTGCTACCCTCACGTTCTGTGACACATAAGCAGGGACACAGCGCAGTTATTAAACTTCGCAGGTTCATTGAATATACGCAGTGCTGCCTGTTGGTGGGAAAAAACTGAAAAGAAATCTATTTGTCCAGCCTGTGTCCGTCCTTACGCCTGTGGAGACGTGTGAGCTGCGTGAACAACATTGCTAAATCATACGCAGCCAGCTACGCTTTACTGCTGGCTTCGCCATTTGCTTTCCTTAATTGGGAAAAAAAATACCTGCTCTGCCACAGTTAATAACTCTGCTACCCTCACGTTCTGTGACACATAAGCAGGGACACAGCGCAGTTATTAAACTTCTCAGGTTCATTGAATATACGCAGTGCTGCCTGTTGGTGGGAAAAAACTGAAAAGAAATCTATTTGTCCAGCCTGTGTCCGTCCTTACGCCTGTGGAGACGTGTGAGCTGCGTGAAAAACATTGCTAAATCATACGCAGCCAGCTACGCTTTACTGCTGGCTTCGCCATTTGCTTTCCTTAATTGGGAAAAAAAATACCTGCTCTGCCACAGTTAATAACTCTGCTACCCTCACGTTCTGTGACACATAAGCAGGGACACAGCGCAGTTATTAAACTTAGATAATTCATTCACTAGAGGCAGTGGGGCCTTTCGTTTTCCAAAAAGGGCAAAAATTATATTTGGCCTGCAGTCTTGCGCCAATTTATTTCCTGCCTGGGAAATCTAATCACTGGTAATACAGCATGCTGAGGGGTAGGGGTAAGCCTAGAGGACGTGGACGTGGACGTGGCCGAGGACGCGGAGGGCCAAGTGAGGGTGTGGGCACAGGCCAAGCTCCTGATCCAGGTGTGTCGCAGCTGTCTGCTGCGCGATTAGGAGAGAGGCACGTTTCTGGCGTCCCCACATTCATCGCCCAATTAATGGGTCCACGCGGGAGACGGTTATTAGAAAATGAGCAGTGTGAGCAGGTCCTGTCCTGGATGGCAGAAAGTGCTTCGAGCAACCTATCGTCTACCCGCAGTTCTGCGCCGTCCACTGCTGCCAATCCGAATCCTCTGTCTGCTGCTCCTCCTTCCTCCCAGCCTCCTCACTCCACTACAATGACACCTGCTCAGGAGCGGGAACACTCCCAGGAACTGTTCTCGGGCCCCTGCTTAGATTGGGCAGCAGCGGTTCCTCTCCCACCAGAGGAGTTTATCGTCACTGATGCCCAACCATTCGAAAGTTCCCGGGGTCCGGGGGAAGAGGCTGGGGACTTCCGCCAACTGTCTCAACAACTTTCTGTGGGTGAGGAGGACGATGACGATCAGACACAGTTGTCTTGCAGTGAGGTAGTAGTAAGGGCAGTAAGTCCCAGGGAGCAGCGCACAGAGGATTCGGAGGAAGAGCAGCAGGACGATGAGGTGACTGACCCCACCTGGTGTGCAACGCTTACTCAGGAGGACAGGTCTTCAGAGGGGGAGTCAAGGGCATCAGCAGGGCAGGTTGCAAGAGGCAGTGCGGTGGCCAGGGCCAGGGGTAGAGGCAGGGCCAGACCGAATAATCCACCAAGTGTTTCCCAAAGCGCCCCCCCGCGCCATGCCACCCTGCAGAGGCCGAGGTGCTCTAAGGTCTGGCAGTTTTTCACAGAGACGCCTGACGACCGACGAACAGTGGTGTGCAACCTTTGTTGCGCAAAGCTCAGCCGGGGAGCCAACACCAACAGCCTCACCACCACCACCATGCGCAGACATATGATGGCCAAGCACCCCACAAGGTGGGACGAAGGCCGTTCACCGCCTCCGGTTTGCACCCCTGCCTCTCCCCCTGTGCCCCAACCTGCCACTGAGATGCAACCCCCCTCTCAGGACACAGGCACTACCGCCTCATGGCCTGCACCCACACCCTCATCTCCGCTGTCCTCGGCCCCATCCAGCAGTGTAGTTCAGCGCACCGTTCAGCCGTCGCTTGCGCAAGTGTTCGAGCGCAAGCGCAAGTACGCCGCCACGCACCCGCACGCTCAAACGTTAACCGTCCGCATCGCAAAATTCATCAGCCTTGAGATGCTGCCGTATAGGGTTGTGGAAACGGAGTCCTTCAAAAGTATCATGGAGGCGGCGGCCCCGCGCTACTCAGTTCCCAGTCGCCACTACTTTTCCCGATGTGCCGTCCCAGCCCTGCACGACCACGTCTCCCGCAACATTGTGCGCGCCCTCACCAACGCGGTTACTGCCACGGTCCACTTAACTACGGACACGTGGACAAGCACAGGCGGGCAGGGCCACTACATCTCCCTGACGGCACATTGGGTGAATTTAGTGGAGGCTGGGACAGAGTCAGAGCCTGGGACCGCTCACGTCCTACCCACCCCCAGAATTGCGGGCCCCAGCTCGGTGGTGGTATCTGCGGAGGTGTATGCTTCCTCCACTAAAGCACCCTCCTCCTCCTCCTCCTCCTCCTCTGTCTCACAATCAAGATGTGTTAGCAGCAGCATGTCGCCAGCAGTCGGTGTCGCGCGGTGTGGCAGCACAGCGGTGGGCAAGCGTCAGCAGGCCGTGCTGAAACTACTCAGCTTAGGCGATAAGAGGCACACGGCCCACGAACTGCTGCAGGGTCTGACACAGCAGACCGACCGCTGGCTTGCGCCGCTGAGCCTCCAACCGGGCATGGTCGTGTGTGACAACGGCCGTAACCTGGTGGCGGCTCTGCAGCTCGGCAGCCTCACGCACGTGCCATGCCTGGCCCACGTCTTTAATTTGGTGGTTCAGCGGTTTCTGAAAAGCTACCCACGCTTGTCAGACCTGCTCGTAAAGGCGCGCCGGCTCTGCGCACATTTCCGCAAGTCCCACACGGACGCTGCCACCCTGCGCACCCTGCAACATCACTTTAAGCTGCCAGTGCACCGACTGCTGTGCGACGTGCCCACACGGTGGAACTCTACGCTCCACATGTTGGCCAGGCTCTATGAACAGCGTAGAGCTATAGTCGAATACCAACTCCAACATGGGCGGCGCAGTGGGAGTCAGCCTCCTCAATTCCTTTCAGAAGAGTGGGCCTGGTTGGCAGACATCTGCCATGTCCTTGGTAATTTTGAGGAGTCTACCCAGGTGGTGAGCGGCGATGCTACAATCATTAGCGTCACCATTCCTCTGCTATGCATCTTGAGAAATTCCCTGCAAACCATAAAGGCAGCTGCTTTGCGCTCGGAAACGGGGGCGGGGGAAGACAGTATGCCGCTGGATAGTCAGGGCACCCTCCTGTCTATTTCACAGCGCGTACAGGAGGAGGAGGAGGATGAGGAGGAGGGGGAAGAGACAGCTTGGCCCGCTGCTGACGGTACACCGGCTGATTGCCTGTCATCCTTTCAGCGTGTATGGCCTGAGGAGGAGGAGGAGGAGGAGGATCCTGAAAGTGATCTTCCTAGTGAAGACAGCCATGTGTTGCGTACAGGTACCCTGGCACACATGGCTGACTTCATGTTAGGATGCCTTTCTCGTGACCCTCGCGTTGCACGCATTCTGGCCACTACGGATTACTGGGTGTACACACTGCTCGATCCACGGTATAAGGAGAACCTGCCCACTCTGATTCCCGAAGAGGAAAGGGGTTCGAGAGTGTTGCTATACCACAGGACCCTTGCGGACAAGCTGATGGTAAAATTCCCAGCCGACAGCGCTAGTGGCAGAAGGCGCAGTTCCGAGGGCCATGTTGCAGGGGATGTGCGTAGATCGAGCAGCATGTACATCCCAGGCAGTGCAACAGTCTTTAAGGGCCTGGCCAGCTTTATGGCTCCCCACCAAGACTGTGTCACCGCTCCCCAGTCACGGCTGAGTCGGCGGGAGCACTGCAAAAGGATGGTGAGGGAGTACGTAGCGGATCGCACGACCATCCTTGGTGACGCCTCTGCCCCCTACAACTACTGGGTGTCGAAGCTGGACACGTGGCCTGAACTAGCCCTGTATGCCCTTGAGGTGCTTGCTTGTCCTGCGGCTAGCGTGTTGTCGGAGAGGGTGTTTAGTGCGGCTGGGGGAATCATCACCGATAAGCGTAGCCGCTTGTCAACCGACAGTGCCGACAGGCTAACACTCATCAAGATGAACAAAGGCTGGATTTCGCCAGACTTCTGTTCTCCACCAGCGGACAGCAGCGATACGTAAGCAATACGTAGGCTGCACCCGCGGATGGAAGCTACGTTCTCTCTCACCATCCAAAACGGGGACATTTGTGCTTCATCAATCTGTGTCTAATATTCCTCCTCCTCCTCCTGCTGCTCCTCCTCCTGAAACCTCACGTAATCACGCTGAACGGGCAATTTTTCTTAGGGCCACAAGGCTCACTCAAATAATGTTTTCAGAACAATTTTTATAAGTTTCAATTAGCTTAAAAGCGTTGGAACTTTAACTTGAACCAATTTTTCGTTACACTGGGCTGCCTCCAGGCCTAGTTACCACTTAAGCCACATTAACCAAAGCGATTAATGGGTTTCACCTGCCCTCTTGGCTGGCCATGGCCAATTTTTGGGATGTACATTAGTACTGTTGATACAGCAATTTTTGTGGGCCCTCGCCTACAGTGTAATCAAATTAATTTTTAGGCCACCTGCATTACAGCTGACGTTACCTCAGCTGTGTTGGGCAATGCAATGGGATATTTCTATGTACCGCCGGTGGCTTCCTGGCACCCACCCAGGCAGTGGGTCCACAGGGAGTTAAACCTACATGTGTCCACTTGTAAAGAACCCCAGTCTGACTGGGGCATGCAGTGTGGGCCGAAGCCCACCTGTATTACGCACGACATTACTACCTCAGCTGTGTTGGGCAATGCAATGGGATATTTTTGTGTACCGCCGGTGGGTTCCAGGGAGCCACCCATGCTGTAGGTGCACACTGAGTTTTTAATACATCTGTACACTTCTAAAGAACCCGTCTGACTGGGGCATGCAGTGTGGGCCGAAGCCCACCTGTATTACGCACGACATTACTACCTCAGCTGTGTTGGGCAATGCAATGGGATATTTCTATGTACCGCCGGTGGCTTCCTGGCACCCACCCAGGCAGTGGGTCCACAGGGAGTTAAACCTACATGTGTCCACTTGTAAAGAACCCCAGTCTGACTGGGGCATGCAGTGTGGGCCGAAGCCCACCTGCATTAAGCACGACATTACTACCTCAGCTGTGTTGGGCAATGCAATGGGATATTTCTGTGTACCGCCGGTGGGTTCCAGGGAGCCACCCATGCTGTGGGTCGACAGGGACTTCACAATAGGGAGTTGTACCTGCCTGTGTCTATGAATTAAAAAGCCCGGTCTGACTGGGGCATGCAGACACCTTGACAGAATGAATAGTGTGTGGCACATAGGTTCCCCATTGCTATGCCCACGTGTGCAGCTCCTGATGGCGGTGGCACAGGATTCTATTTCTCATTGCTTCTGTACAGCATTGTGGGCTATCGCTCCGCCACTTTTAAAGAGGGTCGCTGCCTAGCCGTGCCAACCTCTGCAGTGTATGCCTGAGGTCCCTCGTCATGGCAGACGCAATTCTAAATAGACATGAGCGTGGTGTGGCATGAGGGCAGCTGAAGGCTGCGCAGGGACACTTTGGTGTGCGCTGTGGGGGGGAGGGGGTGCGGTTGGGCAGCATGTAACTCAGGAGAAGTGTCAGTGGAGTGTCATGCAGGCAGTGATTGTGCTTTGTTGGAGGTAGTGTGGTGCTTAGCAAAGGTATGCCATGCTAATGAGGGCTTTTCAGAAGTAAAAGTTGTTGGGAGGGGGGGGGGCCCACTCTTGCCGCTATTGTGGCTTAATAGTGGGACCTGTGAACTTAGGATGCAGCCCAACATGTAGCCCCTCGCCTGCCCTATCCGTCACTGTGTCATTCCCATCACTTTCCTGAATTGCCCAGATTTTCACACATGAAAACCTTAGCGAGCATCGGCGAAATACAAAAATGTTCTGGTCGCCCATTGACTTCAATGGGGTTCGTTGTTCGAAACGAACCCTCGAGCATCACGGGAAGTTCGTTACGAATAACGAACACCCGAACATTTTGGTGTTCGCTCATCTCTAATTCTCACCTTCTGCCTGCAGCTCCGGGCAGCCGTCCTGCAGTGGGTGTGAAGGGGGTGTGAGTCACACCTGCCCCCTGATTGGCTCAGCGCTGAGCCAATCAGAGGCATGCCTCACTCACACCCATTCATGAATTCATGAATGGATGTGAGTCAGACCTGCCCCTGATTGGCTCAGCGCTGAGAGGCAGCAGTCACTCACCCATTCATGAATTCATGAATGGGTGTGTGAGTGAAACCGGCCTCTGATTGGTCAGGCTGTGACCAATCAGAGCAGATCATTTAGCAGGCGGGGATTTTAAAGCCCCGGGCTGAATAGTGCGGAGAAGCAGTTCAGGAGAACTGACAGCGGCCGCGGCTGGACTCCGGCTGCAGCGGAAAGGTGAGTATACAATTTTTTTTTATTTTAACACATTTTAGCATGAATTGCAGGGAAGGGTTTATATATTTAACCCCTTCCCGACAATTAACCCCGCGCACGCCGGCAGCCCATTGCTTTCAATGGAGCGGCTGTATTGCCGCTCCATTGAATTCAATGGGCAAACATCGTTCTTCTCTGCCACAGCTGTTACAGCTGTGGCAGAGAAGAATGATTTGTCTTCTATATGTTCTCAATGGGGTCGGCGCTGCTGCCGCCGGCCCCATTGAGCGCATATACAGAAGCGAACAGGAATCGCAGATCGCAGATAGGTGCGATCTGCGATTTTTTGTTCTATAATTTATCGGACGAGCGCATAAAAAGCGCTCATGTGTCCGATACCATTGCAAAGCAATGGTTTTAAAAAATCGCCGGACGCATGCGCATGCGCAAATTGCGCGAAAAAACGCCCGTCTGACTAAGCCCTAACAGTGGAAGACTACAGAAACTCTATGTGTAATATAAAGTTCTATATGGGTATGATAATGTTCATTCAAAACATTAATGAATTCTCGTCTTGTATATATATCTTTTGATAGTGACTTTAAAGTGGACCTATCACTGCATAAAATCAGCAGGACTGGCTGTGTAGCTCTGCGGTTGCAGCCCCTGTGACTCTCTGTCCCTGTGCTATCAGTGTGTCAGGTAGGCACCCCTCACCTCCTCCTCTCAATGGGTAACTTCAGACTGTCAATCAAGTCCAACTTCACCTACTGAGAGTGAGCAGTGTAGACCGCCTACTTAACACATTGACACTGAAAGCTGAACCTTAGAAGACATTGTCCAAGCAAAAAGGGGTGATATAAAAAAAACCCTAAAAACAAAAACAAGGAGAGAGTGAGTATAACTCTAACCAGAGCTATGCAGTCAACCCAGTAGATTTTATCCCATGACAAGTCCTCTATAAACCCTTCAGGACCAGAGATTTTTTATTTTCATTTTTTTCATTCTTGCCTTCCAAGAGCCACAACTTTTTTTTTTCTTCATTTACATAGCTGTATGAGAGCTTCTTTTTTTGTGGGATGAGTTATATATCTTAATGGTACCATTTAATGTAACATGAAAAGTACTCAAAAGCTTAAAAAACATTTAAATTGTGGGAAATAAAAAAAGAAAGATTCAATTGCACCTTTTTTTTGAGGGGGGGGGGGGGGGGGTCTGGTCTTTATGTGTACACAGTGCAGAAAAAATGACATGCGAATGTATGTAATTCTGTAAATCTGTATTTTGGTGATGCCAGATTTATACATATTTTTTTTTAGATTTTACTACTTTTAAAAAGAAAGGAACCTTTTTTAAGCCAAAATTGTTTTCCATTACCATATTCTGAGCCCCATAACTTTTTTAGTTTTTAGTCGATCAGGCTACATTTTATTTAGTTCCCAGTGGGGACTTGAACTTGCGGTCACTTGCATACTTGTACTATATATTGCACTGCTTCAGTATTGCAGTATATAATGATTTTCAGTGTTGCCTATTAAGCTCTGATAGGCATCTATGCATGGCCACCCTGGTAGCCTTAATTAGGCTCCTAAGTTAAAGCAAATCCTAAAGGCATTAACCACTATCCGATGCTCCTTAAGGGCTTAGTCACACGGGCACATCGGTTCCCGTGTTGCTGCAGGTAGAAGTCGGACGCACTTCAGGACGGACATCTCTCTGCAGTGCCGGAAGAAAGAACATGTGACCGGCATCATTGCCGGTCATGTGTTCTTTCTTCAGCGCTGCGCGGAGTCGTGTACGGGTGCCGATGCGCCCGTGTGACTAAGCCCTAAAATATAACTTTTATTAGATATACATTTAAATTCACTTGCTAAAGGTTAAAAATTCAGATTGCTAGCTGCCGGAGACAAATAAGCTCTCATTAGGTAAATTACAAAAATGACGGATGCCGCAGTCACTTGTGTTTTACAATCTGCTACCCTATATTTACTGCTGCACATTTTTGTGCGCAGGTAAATATTGGGCATGTGACCGCGGCCATTGAAAAGCATTGGTTCTTAACAGATGCAGATGCAAACGCAAGTAACATACGCACATAAAAACGCCCGTCTGGCTGAGCCCCAATCCAGTATCATCTATGACCGCACTTGGTTGCTGAATAAAATTAGATGTTTTTTACATTTTAAGCAATTATATTGGAATAATATGACATAATGCTCATATATAGAGTTTGAAAACCATCCACACAATCTGCACCCTTCACAAAATCTCTACCAATTTATATAATTTTTTACATTTACATGACTTGTTTCAAAAAAGCTACCTGGAGATAAATCTTTAGGAGGTGGGTTGGATTTGCTCGTTGGTGGTTTTGTGCTTTCAGGAGATGGTATTTCATGGATTACAAATGATCCAGACCATGTTCCATGCTTCGATGACTTGATGCCATTGCTTGTTGTGCCCTTGTATTTGGGTTGTCCTGGCTTCTTCTCTATGATGAATTTCCCTCCTTCGTTGCCAATTTTTCCATCATGCATTGCAGCTCGGCAAATGGAGGAATCCTAAATTAACAAAATTTCTTTTACTTTCTGATATTACACCAAAGAATTATATAGAATTGAATTAGACTGTTCTTGCCTGGATTTTGTTTTACATTAGGGCTCAGTCACACGGGCGCATCCAGGCGCCGACGCGCCCGTGTTCCTGCAGGATAAGACAGCTGCACTGCAGGTGCGGATGTCTCTCCGCACCACCGGAAGTAAGAACACATGACCGGCTCCATTGCCGGTCATGTGTTCTTTTTTCCGGCGGTGCCGAGAGTTGTTCGCACCTGCAGTGCAGCTGTCTTATCCTGCAGGAACACGGGCGCGTCGGCGCCCGGATGCGCCCGTGTGACTGAGCGTTGATGATAAAAATTTATTTTTTTAACAGCCTTTATGTTTTTTAATTAAAAAATAGTGATAGATCCTCTTTAAATATATAAATTTTATCTTACATCTGTGAAGATCCCAGTACCCCAGACTTCTGCATCTTCATCATCTTCGCAGCGAGGTGGACATGTTATTCTGGAAAATACAGCATGAAAAGTATTTTTACATTTATGGAAAGGACTAAAGCAAACCTCACAACTAGAGATGAGCGAGCATTCTCGTTAAGGGCAGATACTCGAGCGAGTATTGTACTTTTCGAGTACCTGCCTGCTTGTGAGAAAAGATCTGGGTGCTGGCGGTGGGCAGCGGGGGAGAGCGGGAGGGAATGGGGGGGAAGATCTCTCTCCGCCCGGCTCCCTCCTGCTCACTCCCGCAACACAGCGCTCACCCCCGCCGCCACCCGAATCTTTTCTCACAAGCAGGCAGGTACTCGAAAAGTACAATACTCGCTCGAGTATTTGTCGTTAACGAGAATGCTCGCTCATCTCTACTCACAAGCAATCTTATTGACAAGTTTTATAACGGAATCCTGGGACAGCAGGATTTACGGTAATTTTCAGAACTACTTAAACTTACAGCATCATTTTATCCATGAAGTCTTCAGGAGCCATAAAGCAAGATGCTGAAACTGAAAGAGAAAACCATAATAATAAAACTTTGTTAAATAGAAATGCAAGAAATTTTGGTAAAACTGCTCAGTTTAGCAGAATTGTTGCTGAAAATTGATTTATTGTATTACTAATTGGGTCCCAATCTATTATAATTAAAGGGATTTGGTTGCCATTCTGCAAAGATCTTTTCTAGCTGGTTGGTTCCATGTTGACTAACGGATTGGGAATGTAACCCCCTAATACCCCCTTTGTGATCAGTGATGATAAAACATTTAGCAAGTGTATGTTTTGTCTGCTGCAGGCAAAGAGGTATTACAATACATGATGTCTGCTGAAAACAATGGAAATTTGTGTAATTTCATGGTTGTCAGTGATCCTCCTTAGTGAGGGCTACTTTTGTAGTTAGGCTGTATTTACATAGGCAAGTGCTATATTGGTCCAAGAAGCTTGATTACAATGCATTTTGGAGAGAAAAAACACATTGCATTGCTTGTGATTCGAATTAGAAAAATAGAAAATTGATATGGAGAAAAGCACGATCCACACATCCACATATTATATATTAATCTTTTTGCTTCTCGGCATATTTAAAACAGACCATGAGGTTCTTAGCACTATTTTGATCAAATTGTATAAGCCCACTAGCCATGTCACGGTGAACTCTGTTAGTGGATACCTACACTATTGGGTGCAATAAGGAGTAACCCAGCTGCCCAGAGCACCACTACTGCTAGGCTAAGCCCCCACGGCTCTGGGTCACGCCCCCCGCCCCCCGTACACCCATCATAATAACCTGAGCTACCTTGCGGCACCGCACCATTTGCACATGTCTCTGGAGCGCTTACCTGTCCAAATTATCCCAGGAAGTAGACAGAGATCCATGTAGGCATGCGAGTACAGTGCAATTTTTTTTCTTGCTCCCATATGGAATAATGGGCAATTCTTGAACAGAATCACCCTAAAATAGGACATGCCAACCAATACACCTATTTAAAATAATGGGTTATTTTCACATGTGATTTTTGTACATCTCGCAAAACCCAGAAATCACATGTGGAAATTGCCCATGTAGATACACCCATACTCCCCTACTTTAATTTAGGAGACTGAATCCCAACCACAAGATCCCTACTCTGTTATCATCTTGGGCCTTAACTATCATTTCTGAGATGCTTAGCACCCTTAATGTGGATGTGTTGTGTAACACCATAATAGCAAGAAGAAACTGTAGGCTATCATGATGTCCTCCATACACCTCCCTTATTTGGTATGGGCCACCTGGACATTTACGGTCTATAGGCAGACAGAAACTGGCAAAACAAGAAAAAATACCACAGCCAAAAGTGCCATACGCACTACTGGTATGTATGAGCATAGTCTTAGCGTCTGCACTACCTTTATGGATGCCAAAGTATTTTTTCCTGCATGAATTTATATTATATAGTATACTAGCTGATATACCCGGCTTCGCCCGAGTTAATTTGGTACTGGTGTTTATCTGGTGTTCACACGGAAAATCTTATGAAGTCGTGGTTACTTTAGAGATACTGAGGAAAAACATATGTTCACCATTTTGCATAGTTCTCTGCGTTACCCAGGAAACACCACGTGGAGGTAACCATGTGACGTTTACTTTATATAAAATGACATCAGGAAGTGAGAGAATTAGATTACGTACATAAAATTTGGACACTAATTCTTTTGCGCTTAGAATTGAATAATGGAGTTGGGACCCATTAGCTATCCCTATTTATGACATAATCAATGCTCGTGCCAAATTTCCCGTTTCTATGACACCGGAAAGTGGGAAAATTACATTCCGCACGTAAAATTTGGACACTAAATCTTTTGCACATAGAATTAAATAATCGAGTTGGGACCCATTAGCTTTTCCTATTTATGACATAATCAATGTTCGTGCCAAATGTCCCGTTTCTATGACACCGGAATGTGAGAAAATTAGATTCCGTACGTAAAATTTGGACGCTAATTCTTTTGCGCATAGAATTGAATAATGGAGTTGGGACCCATTAGCTTTTCCTATTTATGACATAATCAATGCTCGTGCCAAATTTCCTGTTTCTATGACACTGGAAAGTGAAGAAATTTCATTCCGCACGTAAAATTTCGACGCCAATTCTTTTGCGCTAGAATTGAATAATGGAGTTGGGACCCATTCGCTTTTCCTATTTATGACATAATCAATGCTCGTGCCAAATTTCACGTTTCTATGACACCGGAAAGTGAGAAAATTACATTCCGCACGTAAAATTTGGACGCTAATTCTTTTGCGCATAGAATTGAATAATCGAGTTGGGAGCAATTTACTTTTCCTATTTATGACATAATCAATGCTCATGCCAAATTTCCCGTTTCTATGACATTGGGAAGTGAGTGATTTAGATTATGTACGTTAAATTTCGACGCCAATTCTTTTGCTCTAGAATTGAATAATCGAGTTGGGACCCAATTACTTTTCCTATTTTGGAGATAATCTATGCTCGTGCCAAAATTCATGTTTCTACGATATCGGGAAGTTGGAGAACTTTTGGCGAGTCAGTCAGTGAGTGAGTCAGTGAGTGAGTCAGTGAGTCAGTGAGTGAGTCAAGGAGTCAGTCAGTCAGTCAGTGAGTCAGTCAGTGAGTCAGTGAGGGCTTTCAGCTTTATATATATATATAGATGTATTCAACATTTATACTGTGTGTATTTTTTTAGTCACTGTGTATATGAAAGATTTACCTTTTGGCAGCTCGGAAACACGTTCTGGAGAAAGCAATATAATTGATTCTTCAGATGATAGCCTAACAACAAATGATTCAGAAGCAGGTCCAGCAGGTCCACTTCTAATTCCATGCCTTATAGACTGTGTGTAACTGATCAGTCCTTCGATGAATTCAATTACAATGTATCCGCCAAAATCAGTAAGCACTCCAGCGTGGATTGCAGCTTTGCAAAGATGTGATTCCTGAAGGAAATTAGTTATTTGAAAATATGCATCTTGGGACGAAACATTAATTTTTCTAGACAGATTATAGAAATCAGACTTCAATGTAATGTACTGTATTTTTCAGACTATAAGATGCACCTGACTATAAGGCCTTAGTCACATGGGCGTTTTTTCACGCGATTTGCGGATCGCATGACGGATGCACATCCGCAAATCGCGTGACCGATACCCAAAAATCGCCCCAAAATCTGCTCCTAGCCGCGTTTCATTAGAAACGGGCCGGAGCTGTCCAGCACATTGCATTCAATGGAGCCGGCAATACAGCCGGCTCCATTGAAAGCAATGCGCTGCGGGCGAGCGCTGGATGAATTGTCAGGAAGGGCTTAAATATATAAGCCCTTCCCTGCAATTCATCCAGAAATGTGTTAAAATAAAAAAAAAAATATATACTCACCTGGTCCCGGCAGACGGAGTTCAGCGCGGCCGGCCTGCAGTGGGTGTGAAGGGGGTGTGAGTCAGACCTGTCCCTGATTGGCTCAGCCTGAGCCAATCAGAGGCAGGTCTCACTCACACCCATTCATGAATTCATGAATGGGTGTGAGTCAGACCTGCCTCTGATTGGCTCAGCGCTGAGTCAATCAGGGGCAGCTTTGAGTCATACCCCCTTCACACCCACTGCAGGCCGGCCGCGCTGTACTCCGGCTGCCGGGACAAGGTGAGTATATATATATTTTTTATTTTAACACATTTCTGGATGAATTGCAGGGAAGGTCTTATATATTTAAGCCCTTCCCGACAATTCATCCAGCGCTGTCCGGCAGCCCATTGCTTTCAAGGGAGCCGGCTGTATTGCCGGCTCCCTTGAATTCAATGGGCAAACATCGTTCTTCTCTGCCACAGCTGTTACAGCTGTGGCAGAGAAGAATGATTTGTCTTCTATATGTTCTCAATGGGGTCGGCGCTGCTGCCGCCGGCCCCATTGAGCGCATATAGAGAAGAGAACAGGAATCGCAGATCGCAGATAGGTGCGATCTGCGATTTCTGTTCTATAATTTATCGGACGAGCGCATAAAAAGCGCTCATGTGTCCGATACCATTGCAAAGCAATGGTTTTAAAAAATTGCTGGACACATGCGCATGCGCAAATCGCGTGAAAAATCGCCCATCTGACTGAGGCCTTAGGCACACCCAGGTTCAGATAACAGAAAGTAGTGAAATAAACTTAATCTAATTAAATCTTCCAGGGTGGTTTAAGGAAGTGGGAAGGCCAATGTCAATAACCTTGGTGGTCTAGTTAGCCCTCAGCTCCTTTTAAACCTTTTGTGTTCCTTTATTACATTTGGCTAACCACATTATATACACACAGCTCTGCTGCATGCACAATATACACACACAGTTCTCCTGCACGTACATGCATACAGACAGGGCAGGCACCAGCACCTGGCAAACCTGGGCAGCTGCTGGGGCACACTGTGCCTGGGGGGCCCACTTTCCGCAGTATCCATCAATGCACGGAAGCTGCGGAGAAGGAAGACTGTTGCCTTACTCATCCTGGCTCACAGTTATCTCCATATGGAGCGCAGGGTTCAGCAGCTTGTATAACTGCAATACTGCGCCCCTGTCAGCTCCCCTCTGGTTTTTACTTTTTTGAGGTGCCACAGAGGAGCAGTTGACAGGGGTGCGGTATTGCAATTACACAGGCTGCCAGGCACTGTACGCGACGTGGAGAGAAGGTGACTACAATCTAATAACAAGACCAGAATATGCATATTTTAAAGGCAAAGTCACAATATAAGGGGAGGGAGGAGAGGGGGCACAAAGACATGTATTACTGTGTGTTGGAGAGGCAGAAAGTGGAGTAATTACTCTGTGTGGGCCGCCCCCCACAAAAGGGACTAATTACTGTGTTTAGGTGCTATTAGGGTGTATTGATACAGATAAGTGTGATATCGGTCTGAGAAACTCGGACTGAGGGCTTAGTCACATGGGCGCATCGGCGCATGTGTTACTGCACGAAGAGGACGGCCGCACTTCAGGACGGACGTCTCTCTGCAGCGCTGGAAGAAAGAACACATGATGGAGCCAGTCACATGATCTTTCTTCCGGCGCTGCGGAGATTCGTCCGCATCGGCAGAGCGGCCGTCTTTTAGTGCAGTAACATGGGCGCCAATGCGCCTGTGTCACTAAGCCCTGACATTGTACTTGTAAACCAACTATTTTTTTTAATTGTGATGTGTTTTGTGAGAGAAACACATGCATCACTGCAGAAGGTCCTTTGGGTGCCAGCTTTTGGAATCCCTCTGTGTCTCCTATCATCGCAGAGGTTTTCTTGAGTGTCATCTGATGGGAATCCCTCAGTGTTTTATGTTCCCTTTCTTTCTTTTTCTCTATATGTATGTATATATAGATAGATCGATACATATATATATGTGTATATATATATATATATATATATTTATTTCTATTTTGAGGGGATTTTGCATTATAATTTATTTCTAGTGGTAGTTGTATTGTAATTTCTGGGGCACAGTGATGCCAGCAATTTTTTGATATTCTAAGTATATCAAGCATTGTTTCAGTGATATGCACATATATGGTATAGCCGAAGTTATAGCAGCCCATATAATAAATTCAACATGTTATATTAACCTTATAGTAAATTAGGTATAATAGAAACAACAACAACAAAGGAATACATTGTTGCAGTTTTACTGCAATGGGGCCCACTGAGGCTCTATCGCCCGAGGGCCCACATAACCCTGGAGCCATACAGGGATATGTGGGCCATACAGCTCTGCAGTATACACATGTCTGCTGAATGCATATACACATAGACACACACAACTCTTCAGCATGCACATTATACACACAGCTCTGATACAGGCATCTTGTATATTGATTTTGTTAAAACAAATCTGTATATAAATGTAGTAACTTGCATAAACTTAGATTATTGCTACTCCCCGCATGGTTCAGGTAGCTGGCTGTAGGTTGACTCAGCCTGCCATCCTTCCCAGGTTGGTAAAATGAGTACCCAGCTTGCTGGGGGGGGGGGGGGGGGTAATAAATAAAATTACCTGAAAGCACGCTGGAATAAGTCGGTGCTATATAAATAACAAGTCCCTACTTAAAGTACATGCTGACACTTCTAAGCCTGAAGCATATCATTGTTTTTGTGGTGAAGTTCTGAGCTACTTTAGGGCTTTGGCAAGGCCACAGACTGCCATGATAACTGAAAAGAATCCCATGATCTTGTCATGGGGCCATCTGGGAGACAGAGGGAATCCCCTCCCTCTGTCAGGCCATTTAAATGCCACTGTCCATACAGACAGCAGTATCTAAATGGTTAAACAGCTAGTATCAGCGTTATCTCTGATCACAGACATTGTGGCTCGGTGTCTGCTGTCAAAGACAGCTGACACCCATTGTAGATGTAGCAGGCTCGGCTCCCAAATCTGCTCCATACACCCGACATCCGGCACACATGTATGACGGATATTGGCAAAAGGTTAATCATCGTGACGCAGCCTTAAAGAAGGCAATCAAATTTCCATCTCACCTTTCTATACTTGTCAGTGCCCCATACATAGCCTTGTTCATAGAGGCATCCTGGTGGACATTCCATTCTAGAATAAGAGGTTAAACCAATATTGAATTAATATTATTAATGTATTTTTTTCAAAATACTTCAAATATTCTGTGGATATAAACTTACTCTGTTATTTTTTCTGTCAGCTGTTTCGCAGTTGTAGAGCATTGAGCTTTTACTAAAAGAATTATACAATTAAGAGAGGTAAGTCTAAAATATACGATGTATGATAGCAGTACATATTATATATCTACCCCAACGTCTGAAAAAATCTTCAGCCCCTATGATTAGCTGGTATTGTCAGTGGGGCTGCTATGTTATTGTTCATTTTCTATCCCCAATATTACATTCAAGTAGGATTTGCATAAACCAGACAATACTTTTAAAGTTCTGTTCACATTTCCATTGGTTGGTTACCATCATGAATTCCATCTAAAATGCTAGAAACCATGATGGAAATTGGACGGAAGCCATTATAGTCAATGGGTTTGATCAGGTGCCTCTGTTTCTGTCATTTTGTCAGATTTGGTACTCAGTCTTATTTTTGTTTTTCTGATCCACAATGAAACAAGAAGAATGGAAATGTTAACAGAGCCTTAGACAGTGACGTTGTGCATAAATAGAAATATTATGTAAAATCTGATACTATTTTAACATATTACTTTTTGGCTTGGGGGGTGATTTAGTATCAGCGGGTTGTTGGCTTGTAGGAGATTGAAGATCAGATTCTTGAGATGCAACACGAGGGGAGATGAATCTGAACGAAGAAGGCGATGGTCCGGAACTAATAGATCTTATGCCATTGCGTTCAGTCGGTTCATAATTGTTTAGCCCTGGGTTCTTCTCCACAACTATTTCACCACCATCATTGGTTAACTTTCCATCATGAATAGCAGCTTTGCACAAGGAAGATTTCTGTTAAGAAGGAATACAAAATTGAGGGAAAGGAAACATTAAATATTGCAAAATGCTGCTTATAGTGTAATAGTGAAGCCTTTCAGTCATATGAACTTTGTTTGCTTGTCAACAATACTTTTCGATTTCCCTATTAGAATGGTTGATTCATGAAGGTTACCCCTGTCATCAGCCCCCCAAATCTGCTCCCTATTAAAATGGTTGATTCAAATCTACTCCCTATTAAAATGGTTGATTCATAAGGATGACCCCTGTCATCAGCTCCCAAATCTGTTCCATACACAGGCATGCACATGTTTTGTTAGGGCATACAGGTCTCATAGAATCGGGCCCCTTCTTTTAGCCAAAACAGAGAATTACTTAAGACTGTCTCTACCTATGGTAAATTCAAGCCATCCATAGATTAAACTGACAATCATTCATCTCAATTGTTGCCTTTGCTGCCAACTATGTTTTCCTCCTGCTAAATCAACTTTTTGCTAGAAGTGCCTGAACTCGGACCAGCAGAAATTGGAAGATCGTGGTGGTGTTTTGTGATTAAACAGCCCCTTTAGGAAATAGCACAACATATTTTTAGACATGTAGTACTCATATCTTGTTAACACTTATGGTTAAGAAATTTCACTTTAGGGCTCAGTCACAGGGATGCATCCGGGCGCCGATGCACCCATCTTCCTGCATGAAGAAGACGGCCGCACTGCAGGTATGGACGACTCTCCACAGCGCCGGAAGAAAGAAAACATGACTGGCAATGGAGCCGGTCATGCGTTCTTTCTCTGCACCTGCAGTGCGGCCACCTTATCCTGCAGGAAGACGGGCACATCGGCGCTCGGATGTGCCCATGTGACTGAGCCCTAAACATGCAAGAGAATAAGGGTAAAAAGTACAAATATGCTTTCAGACTACAATTACAATATGCTGCAACTACTTCTTTACATGTCTGTTACCTCTGGATCTAATTGTAATAACATAAAATTATTTAACTCAAGATGACCGTAAAATAATTATTTTCAAGATTAGAAAATGATTTATGGCATAAAATGTACAAAAGTGGAGTTTTCCTTTAACAGTAACCTTGGAAATAATTCCCATTTCTTTAATGCTCACAGAATTATAAATTAGAATTAGATCAGACTGCTAAACAATAGAGTTTTAAGGTGCTTCATTTCTTAGTTTTCTTTAACAGGAATTAATATATATAAATTACGATAAAAGAGTAAATCCTACATCTGCGTAGTTGCCGCTGCCCCACACATTTCCTCTTTTGTCCTGTAAGCATCCATCTGGGCATCTAACTCTAAAGGTAAGTAAGAAAAATGTCATTTAGTTAATTGGATTCCAAGAAATATTCCATATATGCCCCCATTATTTTTTATGAATAGCTATAGTCACCTGGTACGTTTCGATGTCAAATCGGTTCCAGCATAATTACATGGAGCAGTAACTGGAAGAAAAATAGTTATGGACATGATGATGTTAATAAATCTGCCAGAAGGAATGTATCAACGATATTTATTTACTCATTAAGATCAGATAGTGACACATGTTCCATACTTTCAAATCTGTTTTTATTTCCTAATTGTAGATTTTTTAAAAATTCTATTCTCTGTCCATGACTATGGGTGCTGCCATCTTGCCTTTGCCTCAAAAATATGCTTTGCAGCAGCTTTCAGAGCTATGCTTCACTGCAACCTCATTGGCCATTCACACAATGGACAGGAAATGACCCATTGACTTCCATGGGAGTGTTCTAGGCATGCTTTGTGGTCAGTGCACAGGTCATTGTGCAGGAAGGGGGAGGTAGTAGATGTATTAGGTGGAGGTGCTAGCTTTCATTCCTGCCTGCTATGATAATGAGATAACTATTGAAATATGTTCTCTACAGAACAGAAAGTGTCCATATATTATTAATCTTCGGGCTCAGTGTGAAAAATGTAGAATTTAAGATTTTTTTTATAGTGACAAAAAAAATCTTTAACACAAAAACCTGCAGAAATATCTGTGCAATCAGTGTGCCTGTCATTACCTTGTGCTGTCCTCAGATAAGGGTGCAAAAAGATGGTCACAGAATCTCTATAAGCTCAAAAAACTTTCCCTGAAACAGAAGACCGCCATTGCCAGTCATGTGTTCTTTCTTCCGGCACTGCGGAGAGTTGTCTGTACCTGTAGTGCAGCCGTCTTCTTCGTGCAGGAAGACGGGCG
The DNA here is from genome assembly GCF_035609145.1 of Eleutherodactylus coqui. NCBI lineage: Eukaryota > Metazoa > Chordata > Amphibia > Anura > Eleutherodactylidae > Eleutherodactylus > Eleutherodactylus coqui. The sequence continues at coordinate 274,843,776 of NC_089839.1, read as the reverse complement.
CATCAGCGCCCGTGTGACTGAGCCCTCATAATACCAAAAGTGCTAAAACAGTTTTTGATCATTTTACATTTTTGAGAATAGTACAATTTTAAGTACTATTAGAATACATTTTCTAAATTAGGTTTAGGTTTCATGTATTTGCTACTCACATTGGACTATCCGTGCAACTTCATAAACGTACAAGTAAACATTTTTTAGCAATTTCAATTAAATGGTTCTAATAATAAAAAAGAACAAACACTACTATATTAAGGCTACAATAAATTTCCATATCTTCCCCTAATATTCCACATTTTTTAAGACTTCGTACTATATCAAACAACAAAATCAATTAAAAGAGGTTGCTGCTTTTGACAATCACTGCATACTAGAAGAGTCCCTTAACAATAAGCTCATCACAAATTGTCCACTTGTTGAGAACCCTACTGATCAACTGTAACATGTAATTAAACCTGACAGTAAGTGTTCAGTTTCCCTGACGGGTCGCCACAAGACTAATTAAGCTTAACATAGTAGTGCTCATTCAAATCAATGGGTGCGTGTGCAAAACAGGACAGGATAGTTATCCCACAGCAAGAGACGCTATTTACAACTGCTCTACAATCTGGCCAAGAGATTAATGTCATACTAGGGGATATTAGAGTCAAGAAAAGGGGAATTTCTGGTGCTGGTATCCCAAGTTTTAAAGATGGGACAGCGTTTGATTTAATAAAACACACAATGCTTTATTACATATAAATAGCTACAGCTAAGCAGGCAATGTATTTCCCGCCTATTCTGAGTGCTCATCAGGTCCAAGCTAGAGTATATGAAAATTGGATTTCTAAAAGAGACAATCAATCTGACCAAACATTATAATGCTTGAAGAGATCAGTGGGTAAAGAAGACAAGGCCACCAAAGAAAACAATGGCTTGATACTATCAAAGATAATACTGGCTACCAAGTAACTGAGAAAAGTGGTGCAAAATCAAAAAAAATGGACGGAGCTTAGGTTTAGAGACGCTGAGAGTCGTAAATAATTAAACAGCCAGCAACAACAAACTAGACAACCACGTTAATAAATAACGTATTTAAAGCTTAGTGCTCATCAAGTCCAAAGTAGGTTATATGAAAAAATTATTTCTAAACTTGTCAACAAAGTTAATAAATTTGTACCTGAAGGTTCGGAAAATTCTGGTGTGGTTACAACAGGCTCCTGATTAGTGTCTTGGTCTACTTTTTGCTGTTTATCTGGAGATGGTGGTTGGTTTACACCAGGTTGTTTCCAATTTGGATGCATATTGGTTCCAGGTTGGTTTCTATCGGTCTGATCTTTATCACCAGGTCTCTTCTGATCAGGCTCTATATTTGTACCAGGTTGGTCTCTATCAGACTGATCTTTATCACCAGGTTTCTTTGTACCAGGCTGTTTATCTTTACCAGGTTGGTCTCTAATAGGTTGATCGTTATCAGCAGGTCCTTTCTGACCAGGCTGTTTATTTGTACCCGGTTGGTTTCTATCTGGCTGATCTTTATCACCAGGTCTCTTATTACCAGGCTGTTTATCGGTATCAGTTTGGTCTCTATCAGGCCTGTCTTTATCATCAGGTCTCTTTTGACCAGGCTGATTATCTTTACCAGGTTGGTCTCTATTGGGCCTGTCTTTTTCACCAGGTGTCTTCGTACCAGGCTGTTTACTTGTACCAGTTTGGTCTCTGTCGGGCCGGTCCTTATCACCAGGTTTCCTTGGTTGTTTATTTCCATTAGGATCTTTATTTTCGTCAGATTCCTTGCTATCAGGCTCCTCATTTTCATCACTTTGGTTCGTACCTGGCTTTTTATTTTTTCCAGGTTGCTTTCCTTCAGGTTGATCTCTATCACCAGGTGTCTTTGTACCAGGCTTTATAGGTTTACCAGTTTGGTCTCTATCAGGCCGATCTTTATCATCAGGTCTCTTTTTACCAGGCTGTTTATCAGTACCAGGTTGGTCTCTATCAGGCCTGTCTTTATCATCAGGTCTCTTTTGACCAGGCTGATTATCTTTACCAGGTTGGTCTCTATTGGGCCTGTCTTTTTCACCAGGTGTCTTCGTACCCGGCTGTTTACTTGTACCAGTTTGGTCTCTGTCGGGCCGGTCTTTATCACCAGGTTTCTTTGGTTGTTTATTTCCATTAGGATCTTTATTTTCGTCAGATTCCTTGCTATCAGGCTCCTCATTTTCATCACTTTGGTTCGTACCTGGCTTTTTATTTTTTCCAGGTTGCTTTCCTTCAGGTTGATCTCTATCACCAGGTGTCTTTGTACCAGGCTTTGTAGGTTTACCAGTTTGGTCTCTATCAGGCCGATCTTTATCATCAGGTCTCTTTTTACCAGGCTGTTTATCAGTACCAGGTTGGTCTCTATCAGGCCTGTCTTTATCATCAGGTCTCTTTTGACCAGGCTGATTATCTTTACCAGGTTGGTCTCTATTGGGCCTGTCTTTTTCACCAGGTGTCTTCGTACCCGGCTGTTTACTTGTACCAGTTTGGTCTCTGTCGGGCCGGTCTTTATCACCAGGTTTCTTTGGTTGTTTATTTCCATTAGGATCTTTATTTTCGTCAGATTCCTTGCTATCAGGCTCCTCATTTTCATCACTTTGGTTCGTACCTGGCTTTTTATTTTTTCCAGGTTGCTTTCCTTCAGGTTGATCTCTATCACCAGGTGTCTTTGTACCAGGCTTTATAGGTTTACCAGTTTGGTCTCTATCAGGCCGATCTTTATCATCAGGTCTCTTTTTACCAGGCTGTTTATCAGTACCAGGTTGGTCTCTATCAGGCCTGTCTTTATCATCAGGTGTCTTTTGACCAGGCTGATTATCTTTACCAGGTTTATCTCTATTGGGCCTGTCTTTTTCACCAGGTGTCTTCGTACCCGGCTGTTTACTTGTACCAGTTTGGTCTCTGTCGGGCCGGTCTTTATCACCAGGTTTCTTTGGTTGTTTATTTCCATTAGGATCTTTATTTTCATCAGATTCCATGCTATCAGGCTCCTCATTTTCATCACTTTGGTTCTTACCTGGCTTTTTATTTTTTCCAGGTTGCTTTCCTTCAGGTTGATCTCTATCACCAGGTGTCTTTGTACCAGGCTTTATAGGTTTACCAGTTTGGTCTATATCAGGCTGATCTTTATCACCAGGTCTCTTTTTACCAGGCTGTTTATCAGTACCAGGTTGGTCTTTATCAGGCCTGTCTTTATCATCAGGTCTCTTTTGACCAGGCTGATTATCTTTACCAGGTTTATCTCTATTGGGCCTGTCTTTTTCACCAGGTGTCTTCGCACCCGGCTGTTTATTTTTACCAGTTTGGTCTCTGTCGGGCCGGTCCTTATCACCAGGTTTCCTTGGTTGTTTATTTCCATTAGGATCTTTATTTTCGTCAGATTCCTTGCTATCAGGCTCCTCATTTTCATCACTTTGGTTCGTACCTGGCTTTTTATTTTTTCCAGGTTGCTTTCCTTCAGGTTGATCTCTATCACCAGGTGTCTTTGTACCAGGCTTTATAGGTTTACCAGTTTGGTCTCTATCAGGCCGATCTTTATCATCAGGTCTCTTTTTACCAGGCTGTTTATCAGTACCAGGTTGGTCTCTATCAGGCCTGTCTTTATCATCAGGTCTCTTTTGACCAGGCTGATTATCTTTACCAGGTTGGTCTCTATTGGGCCTGTCTTTTTCACCAGGTGTCTTCGTACCCGGCTGTTTACTTGTACCAGTTTGGTCTCTGTCGGGCTGGTCTTTATCACCAGGTTTCTTTGGTTGTTTATTTCCATTAGGATCTTTATTTTCGTCAGATTCCTTGCTATCAGGCTCCTCATTTTCATCACTTTGGTTTGTACCTGGCTTTTTATTTTTTCCAGGTTGCTTTCCTTCAGGTTGATCTCTATCACCAGGTGTCTTTGTACCAGGCTTTATAGGTTTACCAGTTTGGTCTCTATCAGGCCGATCTTTATCATCAGGTCTCTTTTTACCAGGCTGTTTATCAGTACCAGGTTGGTCTCTATCAGGCCTGTCTTTATCATCAGGTGTCTTTTGACCAGGCTGATTATCTTTACCAGGTTTATCTCTATTGGGCCTGTCTTTTTCACCAGGTGTCTTCGTACTCGGCTGTTTACTTGTACCAGTTTGGTCTCTGTCGGGCCGGTCTTTATCACCAGGTTTCTTTGGTTGTTTATTTCCATTAGGATCTTTATTTTCGTCAGATTCCTTGCTATCAGGCTCCTCATTTTCATCACTTTGGTTCGTACCCGGCTTTTTATTTTTTCCAGGTTGCTTTCCTTCAGGTTGATCTCTATCACCAGGTGTCTTTGTACCAGGCTTTATAGGTTTACCAGTTTGGTCTCTATCAGGCCGATCTTTATCATCAGGTCTCTTTTTACCAGGCTGTTTATCAGTACCAGGTTGGTCTCTATCAGGCCTGTCTTTATCATCAGGTCTCTTTTGACCAGGCTGATTATCTTTACCAGGTTGGTCTCTATTGGGCCTGTCTTTTTCACCAGGTGTCTTCGTACCCGGCTGTTTATTTTTACCAGTTTGGTCTCTGTCGGGCCGGTCTTTATCACCAGGTTTCTTTGGTTGTTTATTTCCATTAGGATCTTTATTTTCGTCAGATTCCTTGCTATCAGGCTCCTCATTTTCATCACTTTGGTTCGTACCTGGCTTTTTATTTTTTCCAGGTTGCTTTCCTTCAGGTTGATCTCTATCACCAGGTGTCTTTGTACCAGGCTTTATAGGTTTACCAGTTTGGTCTCTATCAGGCCGATCTTTATCATCAGGTCTCTTTTTACCAGGCTGTTTATCAGTACCAGGTTGGTCTCTATCAGGCCTGTCTTTATCATCAGGTGTCTTTTGACCAGGCTGATTATCTTTACCAGGTTTATCTCTATTGGGCCTGTCTTTTTCACCAGGTGTCTTCGTACCCGGCTGTTTACTTGTACCAGTTTGGTCTCTGTCGGGCCGGTCTTTATCACCAGGTTTCTTTGGTTGTTTATTTCCATTAGGATCTTTATTTTCGTCAGATTCCATGCTATCAGGCTCCTCATTTTCATCACTTTGGTTCTTACCTGGCTTTTTATTTTTTCCAGGTTGCTTTCCTTCAGGTTGATCTCTATTACCAGGTGTCTTTGTACCAGGCTTTATAGGTTTACCAGTTTGGTCTCTATCAGGCCGATCTTTATCATCAGGTCTCTTTTTACCAGGCTGTTTATCAGTACCAGGTTGGTCTCTATCAGGCCTGTCTTTATCATCAGGTCTCTTTTGACCAGGCTGATTATCTTTACCAGGTTGGTCTCTATTGGGCCTGTCTTTTTCACCAGGTGTCTTCGCACCCGGCTGTTTATTTTTACCAGTTTGGTCTCTGTCGGGCCGGTCCTTATCACCAGGTTTCTTTGGTTGTTTATTTCCATTAGGATCTTTATTTTCGTCAGATTCCTTGCTATCAGGCTCCTCATTTTCATCACTTTGGTTCTTACCTGGCTTTTTATTTTTTCCAGGTTGCTTTCCTTCAGGTTGATCTCTATCACCAGGTGTCTTTGTACCAGGCTTTATAGGTTTACCAGTTTGGTCTCTATCAGGCCGATCTTTATCATCAGGTCTCTTTTTACCAGGCTGTTTATCAGTACCAAGTTGGTCTCTATCAGGCCTGTCTTTATCATCAGGTCTCTTTTGACCAGGCTGATTATCTTTACCAGGTTGGTCTCTATTGGGCCTGTCTTTTTCACCAGGTGTCTTCGTACCCGGCTGTTTACTTGTACCAGTTTGGTCTCTGTCGGGCCGGTCTTTATCACCAGGTTTCTTTGGTTGTTTATTTCCATTAGGATCTTTATTTTCGTCAGATTCCATGCTATCAGGCTCCTCATTTTCATCACTTTGGTTCTTACCTGGCTTTTTATTTTTTCCAGGTTGCTTTCCTTCAGGTTGATCTCTATCACCAGGTGTCTTTGTACCAGGCTTTATAGGTTTACCAGTTTGGTCTCTATCAGGCCGATCTTTATCATCAGGTCTCTTTTTACCAGGCTGTTTATCAGTACCAGGTTGGTCTCTATCAGGCCTGTCTTTATCATCAGGTCTCTTTTGACCAGGCTGATTATCTTTACCAGGTTTATCTCTATTGGGCCTGTCTTTTTCACCAGGTGTCTTCGCACCCGGCTGTTTATTTTTACCAGTTTGGTCTCTGTCGGGCCGGTCCTTATCACCAGGTTTCTTTGGTTGTTTATTTCCATTAGGATCTTTATTTTCGTCAGATTCCATGCTATCAGGCTCCTCATTTTCATCCTTTTGGTTCTTACCTGGCTTTTTATTTTTTCCAGGTTGCTTTCCTTCAGGTTGATCTCTATCACCAGGTGTCTTTGTACCAGGCTTTATAGGTTTACCAGTTTGGTCTCTATCAGGCCGATCTTTATCATCAGGTCTCTTTTTACCAGGCTGTTTATCAGTACCAGGTTGGTCTCTATCAGGCCTGTCTTTATCATCAGGTCTCTTTTGACCAGGCTGATTATCTTTACCAGGTTTATCTCTATTGGGCCTGTCTTTTTCACCAGGTGTCTTCGTACCCGGCTGTTTACTTGTACCAGTTTGGTCTCTGTCGGGCCGGTCTTTATCACCAGGTTTCTTTGGTTGTTTATTTCCATTAGGATCTTTATTTTCGTCAGATTCCTTGCTATCAGGCTCCTCATTTTCATCACTTTGGTTCGTACCCGGCTTTTTATTTTTTCCAGGTTGCTTTCCTTCAGGTTGATCTCTATCACCAGGTGTCTTTGTACCAGGCTTTATAGGTTTACCAGTTTGGTCTCTATCAGGCCGATCTTTATCATCAGGTCTCTTTTTACCAGGCTGTTTATCAGTACCAGGTTGGTCTCTATCAGGCCTGTTTTTATCATCAGGTCTCTTTTGACCAGGCTGATTATCTTTACCAGGTTTATCTCTATTGGGCCTGTCTTTTTCACCAGGTGTCTTCGTACCCGGCTGTTTACTTGTACCAGTTTGGTCTCTGTCGGGCCGGTCTTTATCACCAGGTTTCTTTGGTTGTTTATTCCCATTAGGATCTTTATTTTCGTCAGATTCCTTGCTATCAGGCTCCTCATTTTCATCACTTTGGTTCTTACCTGGATTTTTATTTTTTCCAGGTTGCTTTCCTTCAGGTTGATCTCTATCACCAGGTGTCTTTGTACCAGGCTTTATAGGTTTACCAGTTTGGTCTCTATCAGGCCGATCTTTATCATCAGGTCTCTTTTTACCAGGCTGTTTATCAGTACCAGGTTGGTCTCTATCAGGCCTGTCTTTATCATCAGGTCTCTTTTGACCAGGCTGATTATCTTTACCAGGTTGGTCTCTATTGGGCCTGTCTTTTTCACCAGGTGTCTTCGTACCCGGCTGTTTATTTTTACCAGTTTGTTCTCTGTCGGGCCGGTCCTTATCACCAGGCTTCTTTGGTTGTTTATTTCCAATAGGATCTTTATTTTCGTCAGATTCCTTGCTATCAGGCTCCTCATTTTCATCACTTTGGTTCTTACCTGGCTTTTTATTTTTTCCAGGTTGCTTTCCTTCAGGTTGATCTCTTTCACCAGGTGTCTTTGTACCAGGCTTTATAGGTTTACCAGTTTGGTCTCTATCAGGCCGATCTTTATCATCAGGTCTCTTTTTACCAGGCTGTTTATCAGTACCAGGTTGGTCTCTATCAGGCCTGTCTTTATCATCAGGTCTCTTTTGACCAGGCTGATTATCTTTACCAGGTTTATCTCTATTGGGCCTGTCTTTTTCACCAGGTGTCTTCGTACCCGGCTGTTTACTTGTACCAGTTTGGTCTCTGTCGGGCCGGTCCTTATCACCAGGTTTCTTTGGTTGTTTATTTCCATTAGGATCTTTATTTTCGTCAGATTCCATGCTATCAGGCTCCTCATTTTCATCACTTTGGTTCTTACCTGGCTTTTTATTTTTTCCAGGTTGCTTTCCTTCAGGTTGATCTCTATCACCAGGTGTCTTTGTACCAGGCTTTATAGGTTTACCAGTTTGGTCTCTATCAGGCCGATCTTTATCATCAGGTCTCTTTTTACCAGGCTGTTTATCAGTACCAAGTTGGTCTCTATCAGGCCTGTCTTTATCATCAGGTCTCTTTTGACCAGGCTGATTATCTTTACCAGGTTGGTCTCTATTGGGCCTGTCTTTTTCACCAGGTGTCTTCGTACCCGGCTGTTTATTTTTACCAGTTTGTTCTCTGTCGGGCCGGTCCTTATCACCAGGCTTCTTTGGTTGTTTATTTCCAATAGGATCTTTATTTTCGTCAGATTCCTTGCTATCAGGCTCCTCATTTTCATCACTTTGGTTCTTACCTGGCTTTTTATTTTTTCCAGGTTGCTTTACTTCAGGTTGATCTCTTTCACCAGGTGTCTTTGTACCAGGCTTTATAGGTTTACCAGTTTGGTCTCTATCAGGCCGATCTTTATCATCAGGTCTCTTTTTACCAGGCTGTTTATCAGTACCAGGTTGGTCTCTATCAGGCCTGTCTTTATCATCAGGTGTCTTTTGACCAGGCTGATTATCTTTACCAGGTTTATCTCTATTGGGCCTGTCTTTTTCACCAGGTGTCTTCGTACCCGGCTGTTTATTTTTACCAGTTTGGTCTCTGTCGGGCCGGTCCTTATCACCAGGTTTCTTTGGTTGTTTATTTCCATTAGGATCTTTATTTTCGTCAGATTCCATGCTATCAGGCTCCTCATTTTCATCACTTTGGTTCTTACCTGGCTTTTTATTTTTTCCAGGTTGCTTTTCTTCAGGTTGATCTCTATCACCAGGTGTCTTTGTACCAGGCTTTATAGGTTTACCAGTTTGGTCTCTATCAGGCTGATCTTTATCATCAGGTCTCTTTTTACCAGGCTGTTTATCATTACCAGATTGGTCTCTATCAGGCCTGTCTTTATTATCAGGTCTCTTTTGACCAGGCTGATTATCTTTACCAGGTTTATCTCTATTGGGCCTGTCTTTTTCACCAGGTGTCTTCGTACCCGGCTGTTTACTTGTACCAGTTTGGTCTCTGTCGGGCCGGTCTTTATCACCAGGTTTCTTTGGTTGTTTATTTCCATTAGGATCTTTATTTTCGTCAGATTCCATGCTATCAGGCTCCTCATTTTCATCACTTTGGTTCTTACCTGGCTTTTTATTTTTTCCAGGTTGCTTTCCTTCAGGTTGATCTCTATCACCAGGTGTCTTTGTACCAGGCTTTATAGGTTTACCAGTTTGGTCTCTATCAGGCCGATCTTTATCATCAGGTCTCTTTTTACCAGGCTGTTTATCAGTACCAAGTTGGTCTCTATCAGGCCTGTCTTTATCATCAGGTCTCTTTTGACCAGGCTGATTATCTTTACCAGGTTGGTCTCTATTGGGCCTGTCTTTTTCACCAGGTGTCTTCGTACCCGGCTGTTTATTTTTACCAGCTTGTTCTTTGTCGGGCCGGTCCTTATCACCAGGCTTCTTTGGTTGTTTATTTCCAATAGGATCTTTATTTTCGTCAGATTCCTTGCTATCAGGCTCCTCATTTTCATCACTTTGGTTCTTAACTGGCTTTTTATTTTTTCCAGGTTGCTTTCCTTCAGGTTGATCTCTTTCACCAGGTGTCTTTGTACCAGGCTTTATAGGTATACCAGTTTGGTCTCTATCAGGCCGATCTTTATCATCAGGTCTCTTTTTACCAGGCTGTTTATCATTACCAGATTGGTCTCTATCAGGCCTGTCTTTATCATCAGGTGTCTTTTGACCAGGCTGATTATCTTTACCAGGTTTATCTCTATTGGGCCTGTCTTTTTCACCAGGTGTCTTCGTACCCGGCTGTTTACTTGTACCAGTTTGGTCTCTGTCGGGCCGGTCTTTATCACCAGGTTTCTTTGGTTGTTTATTTCCATTAGGATCTATATTTTCGACAGATTCCATGCTATCAGGCTCCTCATTTTCATCACTTTGGTTCTTACCTGGCTTTTTATTTTTTCCAGGTTGCTTTCCTTCAGGTTGATCTCTATCACCAGGTGTCTTTGTACCAGGCTTTATAGGTTTACCAGTTTGGTCTCTATCAGGCCGATCTTTATCATCAGGTCTCTTTTTACCAGGCTGTTTATCAGTACCAGGTTGGTCTCTATCAGGCCTGTCTTTATCATCAGGTCTCTTTTGACCAGGCTGATTATCTTTACCAGGTTTATCTCTATTGGGCCTGTCTTTTTCACCAGGTGTCTTCGTACCCGGCTGTTTATTTTTACCAGTTTGGTCTCTGTCGGGCCGGTCCTTATCACCAGGTTTCTTTGGTTGTTTATTTCCATTAGGATCTTTATTTTCGTCAGATTCCTTGCTATCAGGCTCCTCATTTTCATCACTTTGGTTCTTACCTGGCTTTTTATTTTTTCCAGGTTGCTTTCCTTCAGGTTGATCTCTATCACCAGGTGTCTTTGTACCAGGCTTTATAGGTTTACCAGTTTGGTCTCTATCAGGCCGATCTTTATCATCAGGTCTCTTTTTACCAGGCTGTTTATCATTACCAGATTGGTCTCTATCAGGCCTGTCTTTATTATCAGGTCTCTTTTGACCAGGCTGATTATCTTTACCAGGTTTATCTCTATTGGGCCTGTCTTTTTCACCAGGTGTCTTCGTACCCGGCTGTTTACTTGTACCAGTTTGGTCTCTGTCGGGCCCGTCTTTATCACCAGGTTTCTTTGGTTGTTTATTTCCATTAGGATCTTTATTTTCGTCAGATTCCATGCTATCAGGCTCCTCATTTTCATCACTTTGGTTCTTACCTGGCTTTTTATTTTTTCCAGGTTGCTTTCCTTCAGGTTGATCTCTATCACCAGGTGTCTTTGTACCAGGCTTTATAGGTTTACCAGTTTGGTCTCTATCAGGCCGATCTTTATCATCAGGTCTCTTTTTACCAGGCTGTTTATCAGTACCAAGTTGGTCTCTATCAGGCCTGTCTTTATCATCAGGTCTCTTTTGACCAGGCTGATTATCTTTACCAGGTTGGTCTCTATTGGGCCTGTCTTTTTCACCAGGTGTCTTCGTACCCGGCTGTTTATTTTTACCAGTTTGTTCTCTGTCGGGCCGGTCCTTATCACCAGGCTTCTTTGGTTGTTTATTTCCAATAGGATCTTTATTTTCGTCAGATTCCTTGCTATCAGGCTCCTCATTTTCATCACTTTGGTTCTTACCTGGCTTTTTATTTTTTCCAGGTTGCTTTCCTTCAGGTTGATCTCTTTCACCAGGTGTCTTTGTACCAGGCTTTATAGGTTTACCAGTTTGGTCTCTATCAGGCCGATCTTTATCATCAGGTCTCTTTTTACCAGGCTGTTTATCATTACCAGATTGGTCTCTATCAGGCCTGTCTTTATCATCAGGTGTCTTTTGACCAGGCTGATTATCTTTACCAGGTTTATCTCTATTGGGCCTGTCTTTTTCACCAGGTGTCTTCGTACCCGGCTGTTTACTTGTACCAGTTTGGTCTCTGTCGGGCCGGTCTTTATCACCAGGTTTCTTTGGTTGTTTATTTCCATTAGGATCTTTATTTTCGTCAGATTCCATGCTATCAGGCTCCTCATTTTCATCACTTTGGTTCTTACCTGGCTTTTTATTTTTTCCAGGTTGCTTTCCTTCAGGTTGATCTCTATCACCAGGTGTCTTTGTACCAGGCTTTATAGGTTTACCAGTTTGGTCTCTATCAGGCCGATCTTTATCATCAGGTCTCTTTTTACCAGGCTGTTTATCATTACCAGATTGGTCTCTATCAGGCCTGTCTTTATTATCAGGTCTCTTTTGACCAGGCTGATTATCTTTACCAGGTTGGTCTCTATTGGGCCTGTCTTTTTCACCAGGTGTCTTCGTACCCGGCTGTTTATTTTTACCAGTTTGGTCTCTGTCGGGCCGGTCCTTATCACCAGGTTTCTTTGGTTGTTTATTTCCATTAGGATCTTTGTTTTCGTCAGATTCCTTGCTATCAGGCTCCTCATTTTCATCACTTTGGTTCTTACCTGGCTTTTTATTTTTTCCAGGTTGCTTTCCTTCAGGTTGATCTCTATCACCAGGTGTCTTTGTACCAGGCTTTATAGGTTTACCAGTTTGGTCTCTATCAGGCCGATCTTTATCATCAGGTCTCTTTTTACCAGGCTGTTTATCAGTACCAGGTTGGTCTCTATCAGGCCTGTCTTTATCATCAGGTCTCTTTTGACCAGGCTGATTATCTTTACCAGGTTGGTCTCTATTGGGCCTGTCTTTTTCACCAGGTGTCTTCGTACCCGGCTGTTTATTTTTACCAGTTTGGTCTCTGTCGGGCCGGTCCTTATCACCAGGTTTCTTTGGTTGTTTATTTCCATTAGGATCTTTATTTTCGTCAGATTCCTTGCTATCAGGCTCCTCATTTTCATCACTTTGGTTCGTACCTGGCTTTTTATTTTTTCCAGGTTGCTTTCCTTCAGGTTGATCTCTATCACCAGGTGTCTTTGTACCAGGCTTTATAGGTTTACCAGTTTGGTCTCTATCAGGCCGATCTTTATCATCAGGTCTCTTTTTACCAGGCTGTTTATCATTACCAGGTTGGTCTCTATCAGGCCTGTCTTTATTATCAGGTCTCTTTTGACCAGGCTGATTATCTTTACCAGGTTGGTCTCTATTGGGGCTGTCTTTTTCACCAGGTGTCTTCGTACCCGGCTGTTTATTTTTACCAGTTTGGTCTCTGTCGGGCCGGTCCTTATCACCAGGTTTCTTTGGTTGTTTATTTCCATTAGGATCTTTATTTTCGTCAGATTCCTTGCTATCAGGCTCCTCATTTTCATCACTTTGGTTCGTACCTGGCTTTTTATTTTTTCCAGGTTGCTTTCCTTCAGGTTGATCTCTATCACCAGGTGTCTTTGTACCAGGCTTTATAGGTTTACCAGTTTGGTCTCTATCAGGCCGATCTTTATCATCAGGTCTCTTTTTACCAGGCTGTTTATCAGTACCAGGTTGGTCTCTATCAGGCCTGTCTTTATCATCAGGTCTCTTTTGACCAGGCTGATTATCTTTACCAGGTTGGTCTCTATTGGGCCCGTCTTTTTCACCAGGTGTCTTCGTACCCGGCTGTTTATTTTTACCAGTTTGGTCTCTGTCGGGCCGGTCCTTATCACCAGGTTTCTTTGGTTGTTTATTTCCATTAGGATCTTTATTTTCGTCAGATTCCTTGCTATCAGGCTCCTCATTTTCATCACTTTGGTTCGTACCTGGCTTTTTATTTTTTCCAGGTTGCTTTCCTTCAGGTTGATCTCTATCACCAGGTGTCTTTGTACCAGGCTTTATATGTTTACCAGTTTGGTCTCTATCAGGCCGATCTTTATCATCAGGTCTCTTTTTACCAGGCTGTTTATCAGTACCAGGTTGGTCTCTATCAGGCCTGTCTTTATCATCAGGTCTCTTTTGACCAGGCTGATTATCTTTACTAGGTTGGTCTCTATTGGGCCTGTCTTTTTCACCAGGTGTCTTCGTACCCGGCTGTTTATTTTTACCAGTTTGGTCTCTGTCGGGCCGGTCCTTATCACCAGGTCTTTTTGGTTGTTCTTCATTTTCAGCAGGTTGATTGCTACTAGGCTCTTTTTTTCTATCAGGCTGGTTCCTATCAGGCTGTATATTTTTTCCAGGCGGAAAATCTTTGTGTAATTTGAAAGATCCTGTGGATTTTCCATATTTTCCAGACTTTACTCCATTTTGAGTGGATGGTTCATAATTCAGTTGTCCGGATGTTTTCTCCACCCAAACTGTTCCTCCTTCATCTCCTATTTTTCCATCATGTATTGCAGCTTTGCAAATGGAGGAATCCTAAGGAAAGTGTACATAAATTATATCGCATCTATCAAATTACATTTTTTTACATTTTCATTTAAACTTCAAGTTATCTTGTACTTAAAATATGTATGGTTTTACGAATCAGCTCAGAATTTCTGTTATATCATTGCATTGTTTTATCTAATTGCAGTTATTTTAGAAATAATTGTCTTACATCCATGTAAATTCCTGTTCCCCAAACGCCACCTTCTTCATTTCTACATTTTTCTGGACATATAACTCTGGAAATATAAAGAAAATAAATATATTTAGTGCAAATGAAATGCAGCAGGATATACAGTGCAAGTCCCGCTGAGCCAATGAGAGGCAGCAGTCACTCACCCATTCATGAATTCATGAATGGGTGTGTGAGTGAGCTGTGCCTCTGATTGGTCAGGCTGTGACCAATCAGAGGCACATCATTCAGCAGGCGGGGATTTTAAAGCCCCGCCGGCTGAATAGTGCCGAGAAGCAGTTCAGGAGAACTGACAGCGGCCGCGGCAGGACTCCAGCTGCAGCGCAAAGGTGAGTATACAATTTTTTTTTATTTTAACACATTTTAGGATGAATTGCAGGGAAGGGCTTATATATTTAAGCCCTTCCCGACAATTCATCCCGCGCACGCCGGCAGCCTATTGCTTTCAATGGAGCCGGTTGTATTGCCGGCTCCATTGAATTCAATGGGCAAACATCGTTCTTCTCTGTCACAGCTGTTACAGCTGTGGCAGAGAAGAATGATTTGTCTTCTATATGTTCTCAATGGGGTCGGCGCTGCTGCCGCCGGCCCCATTGAGCGCATATACAGAAGAGAACAGGAATCGCAGATCGCAGATAGGTGCGATCTGCGATTTCTGTTCTATAATTTATCGGACGAGCGCATAAAAAGCGCTCATGTGTCCGATACCATTGCAAAGCAATGGTTTTATAAAATCGCCGGACGCATGCGCATGCGCAAATCGCAGCAAAAAACGCCCGTGTGACTAAGGCCTTATAGTAACAATTAAATAGCTACTTACTCATTCCAGTCTTCGGGTAAGTATTTTGCAGGCATTGAGCATGAAGCTGCCACTATTAGAATACAAAGAATACATGACCGTATGAAATTAGTTGAAGAAATTAAGAATCAATCACTGTAATAAGAAAAGCAATTTGGAGACGACTATTTTTCTGCATATTTTGCATTTTTCGTATAATGTGCTTATATAGCTTTAATCAACATTTTTGTATTTTTGATGACAATATCAGCGTTTAACACACTGCAACAGTGAAAGACTACAGAAACCTTATATAAAATGTGATATGTGGCCACGACCCCTCTGACTCTCCATCCTGGTTTTATTTTTTCTTATTCCCATCAGTGTGTCAAGTAGGCAATCCCAACCTCCTCGTCTCAATAGGTGACAACAGACTGTCAATGAAGTCTGACATCACCCATTGAGTGTGAGCAGTGTAGACCGCCTACTTGACATATTAACAGTGCTGAGAGTTGAACCTAAGAGGCGTCCATCTGGGCGTAGAGAGGTGAGTATGAAAAAAAACACAAAACAAGGATAGAATGAGTATGACTGTGACCACAGAGCTATGCAGCCAGCCCAGTAGATTTAATCCCATGGCAAGACCTCCTTTTACCCTTCAGGATCAGAGATTTTCCGTTTTTTCAATTCTTAGTCCCTGCCTTCGAAGAGCCATGACTTTTAAAAATTTTTTTGAATTGGCACAGCTTTATGAGGGCTTGTTTTTGTGGAATCGTTAATATATTTTAATGGTACCATTTAATGTGCCATATGAAGTACTGAAAAACTTAACAAATTTAAAATCAGGTACGCTGAAAAAAAAAAATCAATTGCACCTTTTTTAGGGGGTGGTTAGTGTTTACGGCATTCATGGTGCAGTTATAAATGACATGTGAAAGTTTTGCTGTGAGTCAGTATGAGTTTGGTAACACCAGATTTATATGGTTTTTATTATTTTTTTGCTGATTAGTCTGTGTGCAGACTTGTTTTTTCCGGGAGCTTTAGTTTTGAGCAGTACCATTTTGGGGTACAGACATATGAATATGAACCTAATAAAATCCTCTGAGTATGTTTTTTAATTTTTTTTTTAAATAGATTAATCAACAGTATTTAAAGATGTTGGAAATATGAAAATATCTCCAGCACTACACGGTTATCCTTGCATGATGGAATATCATTCCAATGATAATGAAAGATTCAAGGGCAGCATAAGTGGTGCAAGCTTACATCAAACCTAATGCATCTTTATTCCCCCTCCCTAGCAAACTGCAACGTTTCGACCGTACACAAAAAGGTCTTTCTCAAATATATTATGACTTACATTATGTAAAAAACATCATCCAATAACAAGCAACTAATTAAAACATTACCTCACCCAAACAGGTGAACGATATTCCTTCAGGGAAAGCGGGAGTGGAGAAACGGCATCCAAAGTACCCCTCCTCTCAAAACTACTATTTCTCAATACTGGTGTCCTTCTGCATAATCTGCGCATGCCCGGCGTCTCTCATGCATACTGTGCATGCGCAAGACGACCACAGCATCATTGGATCTTCCCCTGAAGCGTCCCTGGCAACCATTCCCTACCTAACACAGGCAGCATGAATGTGAGCAGAATTGACAATCCACTCTCTACCACCATATGGTTGCCCGTTTGGCCCAGTGAAAACATGTCTACAACATCGCACTGTCCCGAAGGGAACCCCACCAGTTATACCGATTTAATTGCCAATCTTTCCAGATAGTAGATTTATATAACATGATAGTAAAAATGGAAAGGGGGCCATGCTGAATAGTGACATCATGGAGTACCACAAACTATATCCACAGTCTATTTGGTCATTGACCCTAGAAATGTGTTACCCCAATATGTCCGATGGAATCCAAAAAACTTTATTTAACCTCCACTAACACTTTTTGTATAAGATTTAAATGTTTTAGATGTACTTATTCAGAACAGCCGTAGCATGAGAACTACTCTTAAACTATCGTCATGTTCAAACCTATCAGCCCTTTTAATTATGAGCAGTGCATAGGTGCGCAACCTAAGGCTGGATTCAGACGACCATATATCGGCTGGGTTTTCACGCCCAGCCAATATACGTCGTCTCTCTCTGCAGGGGGGGAGCCTGGAAGAGCCAGGAGCAGTGCTCTGAGCTCCCACCCCCTCTCTGCCTCCTCTCCGCCCTTCTGCAATATTTGCAATGGGGAGAGGCGGGATGGGGGCGGGGCTAATTCTCATTGCAAATAGTGCAGAGGGGTGGAGAGGAGGCAGGGTGGGGGTGGGAGCTCAGTTCCTGTTCCTGGCTCTTCCATTCTCCCCCCCTGCACATGAGGACGACGTATATCGGCTCAGCGTGAAAACCGAGCCGATATACGTTCGTGTAAATCCAGCCTAAGAATCTGAGCATTATTATTACAGGATTACCTGTTAAATCTAAACAAAATCATATGGAAGGAGACCACTATTGACTGGTCAATAACATCGAAACGGTGTGTATTATCAATATAAAACCTCCCAAACCCACTCATTAGCCCATGTGGTCGCTGTACATAGATTGTGTTACCCCAAGAAAGCTGTCAAAAAAAGTCAGAAGAAACACTTTACTTAGTAACTGTCAATGATCTTTATTATAATTTATACATTTAGGATATATCTGTTCAAAAAGAAACTGAATAATATCCAGACATATGTACGGATCCTCTAGGGAACCTACTCGCCATGACAGTAATTTAAAAATGGGGTCTCAAATACACAATGTATAGAACAGCGTAACCACAAATAAATTTTATATGAGATGCATTTGAGGAAGTCAAATACACATGCTGCATCCACATTGCCCGCCTCCTTTCCGGAAATATCCTAGAGTAAAAACACACAAATAGACTATTATTAAAAGCAATGACATGGATATATATACAAAAATACCACATATTAGTCAAGCAAGAGGCGGAGACCATTAAGAGTCAAAACCTAGATGGATGGTAGGAAATTATATTCCAAATGTAATCCTAATCGGGAAAGAGCATCCAATTCATAAATCCATTTCCGTTCTCTCTTGTTTAAACATTTAAAGGAGATGTCCCATGAAAGCAAGTGGGTCTATACACTTCTGTATGGCCATAATAATGCACTTTGTAATGTACATTGTGCATTAATTATGAGCCATACAGAAGTTATAAAAAGTTTTATACTTACCTGCTCCGTTGCTGGCGTCCTCGTCTCCATGGAGCCGACTAATTTTTGGCCTCCGATGGCCAAATTAGCCGCGCTTGCGCAGTCCGGGTCTTCTGCAGTCTTCTATGGGGCTCCGTGTAGCTCCGTGTAGCTCCGCCCCGTCACGTGCCGATTCCAGCCAATCAGGAGGCTGGAATCGGCAGTGGACCGCACAGAAGAGCTGCGGTCCACGGAGGAAGAGGCCATCTTCAGCGGTGAGTAGAGAAGTCACCGGAGCGCGGGGATTAAGGTAAGCGCTCCGGTGAGCTTTCTTTACCTCCCTGCATCGGGGTTGTCTCGCGCCGAACGGGGGGGGGGTTGAAAAAAAAAAAAACCCGTTTCGGCGCGGGACAACCCCTTTAACCCTATCTCCACCTCTTATGTTAAGGGGTATATGGGCGATAACCCGAAACCTTAATTGGTTAATTTCATGCCCTTTGTCAATATAAAGCTTAGCCATGGGTAATTCCACTTCTTTGTGTGGATTTTACTTTCATGTTTAATGATACAACTCTTGATCTCCGTTGAAGTTTCCCCCACATAAATATGACCACAAGGGCAGGTGATGATATAAATTACAAAAGAAGATGTGCATGGAAACCGATCTCGAATACAGAATGTTTCCCCAGTAAGGGGGTAATGAAATGTATCCCCCTTGATCATATTATGACTACAAGAACAGCCTAGACATGGAAAATTCCCCTTCTTGGGTGGCCAAAAAAAGCGTTGCGAGGAATTGTCTCTTTATCTTTCTACTGAATGTACCAGCTTGACCTTTAAATTAGGGCCTGGTCTATAGGCCAGCATTGGAGTTGTTTTGAATTGTTCTATGCTTGGACAACTTTTAGTCAAAAGAGACCAATGTCTCTTGATAATGTGAGAGATCCTACCACTCAATGGGCCAAACTTTGAAACAAAAGGTATGCGTGGTGGTCCCTTCTATTCTTGGGTCCTAAATAAGGACTTACGTTCCATGAGATGAACCTTTGTACTTAATTCTGTAATTGATCACTTGGGTTAACCCCTCCTCAGGAACTTATCAGACTTCTGTTCAAAACATGTATCTATGAATTCTTCATTAACAATTCCAATGATGTCATATGTGAGAGATGATTAGTAAGGAGTCGTATTGTTTATATAGGTTCCTACGATGATTAACAGCATGTAATTTATGTGCAAAGAAAATTGATTACATATTGTCTAGAGATGAGCGAACCTACTCGTTTTGAGTAATTACTCGATCGAGCACCGCGATTTTTGAGTACTTCAGTACTCGGGTGAAAAGATTCGGGGGGCGCCGGGGGGCGGGGGGGAGGCGCGGCGGTGGGGGGGTAGCAGCGGGGAACAGGGGGAGCCCTCTCTCTCTCCCTCCCCCCCCACTCCCTGCTACAACCCCCCACTCACCCACGGCGGCCCCCGAATCTTTTCGCCCAAGTACGGAAGTACTCGAAAATCGCGGTGCTCGGGCGAAAAAGGGGCGTGGCTGAGTAGGTTCGCTCATCTCTAATATTGTCACATGACCCAAACTTCATATGGTAGTTTATTAAGGGACCTTTCACTTGAGACTAAATTAGTCTTCATGAACATTTTTGCCCTATAATGTTATGCCTATGCAGCTTGAATGTTACAACTTTTAAAATATGCGCATCTTTACTTCAAAACCATAAGGAAAAAGCTTTCTGACGTAGAAATAAGGGTCTAATATACTAACATAACATATAGAGATTTTATAACATATAGATATCATTCTGCAATTAAAGTCTGCGGAAAAAATTCTGCAAGACATTTCACAGAACGCATTCTGCGGTTAAAACGCATCAAAATCTTCCCTAATTGACAGAATCCACATCTGTGCTGCATCCTGTGGACAGTACCATGCCATGTGAAAGGTTCCAAAGGCTAAAGTCTTTTTACATAGAATGATTATAGTTAAAAAAAATTGTTTAGGGCCTCAGTCAGACCAGTGTCTTTTTCACGCATGTTAGGTGCGTTTGTGATTCACATCTATTAAAACGAATGCTTTCCAATGAAAGCGGTCACATGTCCATTTTTTACATACAAAAAAAATTGTCACCTGCAAAAAATAGGACAGCGATTCGCATGCGCACCTAAAATTTGCACATATAGTGCGGCCCCATTGAAAGCAATGGGAGAAAATCATGCCCGCAAAAAGTTACAAGACGAAACCATTGATTTCAAAACTAGCCCGATTCCTGCGCGATATTACTATGCGTGAGAAAAGCTAGGCCTTGCCCTATCTTTTTTCACACATAGAAAACTATTTTCCCCTTTTTAAATGATAAAAAATAAAGTTTTGAACTCTAGTTTGGCGCAGAGTGTTAAAGCAGTAGAATGCAGTCCTGAGCTCTCGCTCACAACCTGAAGGTTGCGAGTTCAATCAGCGCGTGGTTCACTCAGCCGGCACAAGGTTCACTCAGCCTTCCATCCTTCCGAGGTCAGTAAAATGAGTTCCCAGGTTGCTTGGGGGTAATAAATAAATTACCTGAAAGTGCTGCGGAACAAGTTGGCGCTATACAAATAACAAGTCCCATCTCCCCTTCTCCCCTTCCCCAATTGGTTCATGCACAAATAAGCACTGTAGCAGCGAGCGTATTTGCCAATGTGCCGGTCTGAGGAAGCCCTTGCTGCAATAAAGATCTGCAAGAAAGAGTGTTGATTGATTGGATTCGAAATGTGATTGTCCTCAGTAAGAGAAATCAAGTATTCTTGTAGATTTGATGCCTTTTAATGGCTAACAAAAATATATGATCTTATAGTGACCTCACTATAAGCCCGCTATAACATCATATATTTTTGTTATCCATTAACCCCTTGAGTGGCAGGTTTCCTACCACCCTGTCGTGCCCACCAGGGCAGGTTTTTTAAAATGGTCTAATCATTGAATTTCAACTAGTTTTGCAGTTGCGATTCAAGAGCCATAACGTTTTCATATTTTCATTGACATGGCCATATGAGGGCTTGTTTTTTGCAGGACAAGTTGTGATTTTTTAAACAGGGGGGAGGAAAAAAAGAATGGGGAAAAAAGAAAAAAAGGGGCCATGCCATTAAGGGGTTAAATAATGTATTAACTTCCTTCTCTGGGTCATTACGACGCACACGGATACCACATGTGTGATTGTATTTTTGATTTTTTACAAAGTAAAGGGAGACAAGTGTTTTTTTTATTTTTATTTTTATTTTTTTCCTTTTTTTAAAAAATTAAAAAAAATTTATTTTTTTTGTCCCTTTAGGGGACTTCCACAGAGACCCATCAGGACCCCTGATCACATTCCGGGGGTCCGATGGTGACAGCCCTTTACATGCTGCAGTGACAACCCTTTACATGCTGCAGTCACATAGACTGCAGCATGTAAAGGGTTAACACAGCAGAGATCGGAGGTTTTCTCTGATCTCTGCTGTAAGAGCTGGTACCTAGGTGTCCTCTGACAGCTAAGAACCAGCTCTCCCTGCCACAGAGACCATCGGCTTGCTTCTGACAAGCCGATGGTCTCTATGGCAACTTGTAAACAAACCAGTGCAGGAGTTTGCCGACATGTCGGCAATATCTTCTGCTGGTTTTTCAAAGCCCTTGCACTGCTCTGTGTGGGTCTGTGCAGGCAGAGCACACTGTCACAGCTTGTGGCATTGTGCTCTGCAACTCCCATAGTGATACATAGCCCGGAAATCTTCCGGGCTATGTTGCTATGAGCAGTGGAGCTCGTCCCCGGAAATTTTCCGGGCGTGCCACTCAAGGGGTTAAAAGGTATCATATCTACAAGATTACTTGATTTCTCTTACTGAGGACAATCACATTTTGCTCTACTGGTACCAAACCACTTTTTGTTTTGATTGGATTCACTAACACAGTTTTGATCACTTTATATTTCTTTTTTTTGGGAAGCGAGGCAACCAAAAAAATCAAATTCTGTTATTCTGTGCTTTTTTTTTTTTTACAAGGTGTTGTTTACCTTGTGGTATAAATAGTGCAATGTTTTAACAGTTCAGACCTAGATTGTCTGGATTTTTGTATGGACAAAAAGTGGGAAAAGGCCTTTCATTTTATTTTTTAATATTTTTCTTTTTACTGTTTTAAAAATGTTATTAAAACTCGTTCTACGTTTCTATTTAGTCCCCCATGGGGACTTGAACTTGAGATCATTTGATTGCTTGCACTATTTAATGTACTCTTCAGTATTGCAGTGTATAGATAGTTTTAGTGTTGCCTATTAAGTCCTGATGGGCGTCTATGCATGGCAGACCTGGGAGCCTTAATTAAGCTCTAAAGTGAAAGTATTAACTCCTCTAAAGTTATATTTTAGGGAACTTTGTAATTAGATATACATTTAAATTCGCTTGCTGATGGTTAAATGCTATGTGAGACAAATAAGCCATCATTAGCTAAATTACTTATGAGAGTACAGATTTGGCTTATTTCTGAGGGCCATGAGTGGAAAACTCAAACTTCCTCCTCAGTATAGGAAAATGCTTGAAATACATGATCACAATCAAGGGCAAAGGATAAGAAAAAGGGGAAAAATGATCAGATGATACACCCAATTGCCACCCTAAGTGCTCTATGTACTAAGCAGAAGACACAAACTGTTGCTGTTAGCCTCCCAACATGTTTTGCCAGCTCCATGGTATCCTCAGGGGATATCAAGGCTAATACTGATTATCAGTGTTGTCTTGTAAGCCTTGATAGGCATCAATGCATGGCAGCCCTGGGAGCCTTAATTAGGCTCCTGGCTGTCTTGCTAGCCCATCAGTACTCAACACTCACATTCCAGGGCAAGGGGCTGATGGGGCGCCAGAGGGAGACCCCCCTTCTGCTAACTGTTTAGACATATGGTCAACTTTAACTGTGGAACTTAAAGAGTTAACTGTCACAATGGGAATTTGCTTCGGTTGTGGCAATTGCCAACGACTGATAGCGCCAAGTATGGATCAGACTTATTTCCTGACCCTGCTCTATACAACCCTCATGATCGCACAACATATGTATATGTATGGAAGTTAATATAAAGGTGGCAAAGAGCTTCTATTAAATGTGCCATCGTTAAGATAATTATGATGGCTAACCACTAATGTGATATTTACATGTGTAGATTTCATATAATAATCTTAAGCAATAAAAGTACCTGTAGCGGCTTCAATTGTTTGTGCTTCAGTTTCTGGAGAGTAGTCTTTAAATGATGGTTCCGGGCTTTCCTCTGGTGGGGGTATAAAGAATTCAAAAGACCTTGGCCACCTTCCGAACTTGGTTGATTTTATTCCATTGTTAATGGACTCATCATAGCTGTCTTGTCCTGGTAACTTCTTAACAATAACCTCTCCACCTTCATTGTCTATCACTCCGGCTTGGATCGCGGATCGGCAAACAGATGAGTCCTAGCAGTCAAACAGTGCAGGATATTAGAATTTCAACTTTTTACAGTACAAAAAGGTTAATGATTTTTTCTTAACCCAATTACGATTTCTTACTTCTGTATACACGATATGTCCTTTAACAGGGCTTTTCTGGCTCTTGCATCCCTTTGGACATTTTACACTAAAAAGAAGCAAGAAAACCTTTGTTTCCACCACTAGCGATAGACAACCTAGAAATAGCATTTTGTATTCACAAACATACATACTTTGTAAACTCTTCTGAAAACTTTGCTGCATTCATGGAGCAGGTACCTGGAACGGCTGCACAAAAGAGAGACATCCTTTTTATTATTCTTTTCTATCAAAAGAAATAATTTACTAGACGATAGAAATATTCAATCAGAGAGCTCTTAACTTTAAGGGCTTAGTTGCACGGGCGCATCGGCACCCATACATGTGTGACTGTGCTCTTACTGCAGGATGAAGACGGCCGTACTTCAGGACTGTGCTCCTTCCTGCGGTAACACAGGTGCCGATGCGCCGGTATGACTAAGCCCTAAGGCCTTGGTCAGATGAGTGCACGAATATGCACACAAAAAGATTGCGTGATCGGGGAATTCTAGCTATTTGAAGAAGCCAGTTTACACGATCAGAGGTGCGTGTTTTCCAGCTCCTATTGAAAGTACACTCCAAAGATAGGACAGGTCCTATCTTTCTGCGTACCATGGACCTTAGATGCGAGTTGCACTCTCATGTGTTATCTTTGACAGGTGCAAGTATTTTGCGCCTCCTAAAAATGTATATGTGAACACTTTCATAGGAAAGCATTGGTTCTAATAGACGCAATCTTTTTGCATGCCTATTCGTGCGTGGAGAAAATGCTAGCCTGAGCAAGGCCCAAGTCACTGTTCACATTTCTGTTTGTTCGTTCTGTCCTGGTTTATGTCATAATTCCTAGAAAAACAGTATAGCATGCGTCACTATTTTTTGTATTAAAATGACTGAAACTATGATGGAAACTGCGCAGAACCCTTTATGGTCAATGTGCTCCATCAGGCACCATTGGTTTCCATAATTTGACAAATCTGGCAAGATGGAACAAAAGAATGAAAGCATGACAAAAATGCGAACCGAGCCTAAAGGCCCTCGTTCCCATGTAAGCTCATACAGTGACAGCCACAAATGAAAAAAAGTAGTATTTGTGGAGGTGCAATAATTTCTTATGTTAAGTAGAATGGGCAACATGGGTTCTTTTCAAGTGTGACTTCTGTACATCTCGCAAAGCTCGGAAATTACTCGTGAAAATCACCCTTAGGACTAATGCCCATGTCCACATTTCTCCCGTGTGAAACTCATAGAAAATCTGCGGTGTTCCCCAGAGCTATTAGGTTCTGTTGTACCTAATAGCTCAATGTTCACGCTGCAGAATTCTACCGTGGAATTCTGCAGCGTGAAAGAAACCCCGACATGTTTTAATTGCAGCAGAAAAACATGTAGTCAATGGAAGTCAGCCGTCACGTGATACTTCCACTGTGAGCACAGCACCGCCCACCACCGGACGTGTCATTGCCCACTGCCGGCGTGTCATGTGCTGTACTGGGCATGCGGACAGGACTCGAGCAGCACACCTGGAGAGGTAAGTATGGGATCTTTGGGAGGCGCCGTGACTGACTCCGCTGCGATATTCCGCTGGCGGAGTCCGTCACGGCCATGGGCATGAGGCCTTACACTCTTTTTTACTTTAGGAGAGTGGATCCCAACTAGAAGATCCCATATCATGATCTCTTTATTTGGAAGTTATATAAAATTTATCTCCAATTGCTCAAGTTCTAGTGAAAGCTTCCATGTCTAGATATGTAACAGTCTTATTATAAAATACTATACCTACATTGCTTATACATAAGCCACTTTGTTGCTTGTTCACAGTTTTTAGTATTTACTTTTCCTGTAGTATGTCATGGAGAAAAAATTATAGCAGAAAGCTTTTATGTATTGTAGAATGGGATCTTCATTTTGATTCATGCTATTTAGTTAATCATTGAATTTTTTAAACTGTATCCCAAAAATGTTGCTTGGTTTTCCATAGCTGCAGTTCTATGAAAGTTTCTCAGAACTACATTATTTTACTTAACTTCCTCACAAGAAGCGTTACCCCACTTCCTTCAATACACCTTCCTTATTGGGTATAGGCTACCTGGACATTTACAGTCTATGGACAGTCAGGAACGGGCAAAACAAGAAAAAGAACCACAGCCAAGAGTGCCATACACACTACTTGTACGTAGGAGCATAGTCTTAGAATCTGCACTACCCTAATGGATCGGGGATGCCAAAGTAGTTTTGCCTGCATACATTTGAATAAATATTTATGTATATTTGTATATTAGGTCAATTTTATACAGTGCTTAACAAAAATATACCTCTGTGTGCACTAGACGAAAGATAGGTATAAAGGATCACCTGGTGGTAACTTAAATGGTTTCTGAGGTGATTCTTCTGGTTCTTCACGCGGTAATTTTACTTTAAATGATGAAGGAGCAGGGCCAGATGGTTTGGATTTGATTCCATTCTTATCTGACTCCTTATAAGTCTTTTGACCAGGGGTTCTTTCCACTTCTATGACTTTACTTTCTCCGGGCTTCTGTATTCCGGAATGTATTGCGGCTTGGCATACTGAAGAATCCTGAAGGCAAATACAAGACTAGTAAGTCATGACATATTCTCTATGGCTTCTACTGGCTAATATCATCAACAATTACTCACTTGTTACAAACCAAATATCATAGACGATTACAGGTTTCAGTTTCAGTGGTGACTTACCATGCTGTAGGGACCATCACCGTACACTGTGTGTGGTTGTTTGTGGCAGTCGGCTGGGCAACGCACTCTATAAAGAAATGTGCATAGAAGCATAAATAGGATGCAAACCAAAGGAGAGCTAGAAGATGCCCACTGAAGGAATCAGAAGCTTAGAGCTCCATGGTCAACTTACTCTGTTTTTTCTTCAGCCAATTGCTTGCCCCGTGTTAAGCACTGACCTGTAACTGTTTAAAAAGTGAAGAATACAATTGTTATTTCAGGCCGACACATAAATGGACATTTTGTGTGTTTCTATTTTTTTTGCGCAGTAAGGCCTTAGTCAGACGGGCGTTTTTAGCCGCGATTTGCGCATGCGCATGCGTCTGGCGATTTTATAAAACCATTGCTTTGCAATGGTATCGGACACATGAGCGCTTTTTATGCACTCGTCCGATAAATTATAGAACAGAAATCGCAGATCGCACCTATCTGCGATCTGCGATTCCTGTTCTCTTCTCTATATGCGCTCAATGGGGCCGGCGGCAGCAGCGCCGACCCCATTGAGAGCATATAGAAGGCAAATCATTCTTCTCTGCCACAGCTGTAACAGCTGTGGCAGAGAAGAACGATGTTTTACCATTGAATTCAATGGAGCCGGCAATACAGCCGACTCCATTGAAAGCAATGGGCTGTCGGACAGCGCTGGATGAATTGTCGAGAAGGGCTTAAATATATAAGCCCTTCCCTGCAATTCATCCAGAAAAGTGTTAAAATTAAGAAAAATGTATGTACTCACCTGCTCCCGGCAGCCGGAGATCCCCGCAGCCGTCCTGCAGTGGGTGTGAAGGGGGTGTGACTCAGGCTTGCCCCTGATTGGCTCAGCCTGAGCCAATCAGAGGCAGATCTCAGTCACACCCATTCATGAATTCATGAATGGGTGTGACTGAGTCCTGCCTCTGATTGGCTCAGCGGTGAGCCAATCAGGGGCAAGCCTGAGTCACACCCCCTTCACACCCACTGCAGGACGGCTGCGGGGATCTCCGGCTGCCGGGAGCAGGTGAGTACATACATTTTTCTTAATTTTAACACTTTTCTGGATGAATTGCAGGGCAGGGCTTATATATTTAAGCCCTTCCCGACAATTCATCCCGGGCTCGCCTGCAGCGCATTGCATTCAATGGAGCTGGCTGTATTGCCGGCTCCATTGAATGCAATGCGCTGGACAGCTCCGGCCCGTTTCTAATGAAACGCGGCTAGGAGCAGATTTTCGGCCGATTTTTCAGCGCCGGTCACGCGATTTGCGCATGCGCATCCATTATGCGATGCGCAAATCGCGCGAAAAAACGCCCGTGTGACTAAGGCCTAATATTGCTCTTTAGTAAGCTGGACATTTAAACTGCAGCCCTTTCTAGTCTTATCACGTTGTCCTCAAACTGTTCATATATTTCATTTTATCAGCAGAGGAAACTTGTTCTTCAGCGTTTTATTATATGTCTACTGAAGAAGCAAGAAACCTTATCCTGTCAAGTAAAAAACAACCTTAAAGTTATTTCACTGCATAAACAGAATGGGATAAATACTTCATCCAAGAGGTTGGTGTCTTAGGGCTCCTGTCCACGGACGGATTTGCATTGTGGAGTCTGGTGCCGGATTTCGCATTTGGACTCTGCAAGCAAATCCTGCCCATAGCATGCAATGTGAAAATGCGATTTCCTGAAAATCTATTGAGATTTTCTGCTCACGGAGAAGAAATCGGAGCATACTGCGGGCTCTGCACAGGACGGCTTCCATTGAAGGCAATGGAAGCCGTCCGTTCCTTGGCCACTCTGCAATCATCATTGCAGAATCGCCACGAGAGCCGTGTCATTGGCATAATGACGACGTGGCATCCTATGTACAGAACAGGCTACACCATCCTAGTACAGAGAGGAGACGTGGACAGATATGCAAGGGTCACTGTCCAGGCAACGGGTCAAACACTTCTGCGGTATTCTGCCCATTGACAGGAGCCCCTAATGAGCCTCCTACAATCTGTGTATGAGCTTCCCTTCTTTCATATGGGAGTAAATGTATTTTCAATTACTCCTAGCATGGAAGCATGTGGTCTCAGCTATCAGTAAACATTTTAGGATGTTTTATAAATAAATTTACCTGGTGGTTTCTTAATTTTCTTTTTACTCGGTTTTGTATTGCCTTTTTCTGAAGAGTCTGGTCTCTCTGTGGAATCTTGAGGCTCCTGTGTCTCTGCAGAGTCCGACTCAGAAGGCTCATCTGAGGGTTTAGTTGGATCCTGTATGAATTCTTTATAGACCTTAAATGATTCTGTAAAAGGGCCCCATTTAGTGCTCCTCACTCCATTCTTTACAATTCCTTCATAACTAGGTTGCCCTTCTATTTTTACAACAAAGATTCTCCCTCCTTCATCGTCTATGATTCCATCATGAAGAGCAGCTCTGCAAGCGGAGGAATGCTATGGGAAAGGGTTGAAATATAATTTATTTTTCAGTGACGTTTTGAAATCAGCAAATATATTCAATTTTCAATGCTTGTTTTATAAAGAATATTAGACATTACTTCATTTTAGTTTATTTCGATGCAAGTGAAAATATAACTGCATTCTCTATTAAATCAAACCAATATTTAAGATTATAACTTACTGGCGCAAAGGTTTGAGATCCATAAACAGGAGCCTTTGAACCACGGCACTTAGGTGGACACATGATCCTAAAAAATGTAAAAGAAAAAGAAACAAACGCATGTTAAATCCCTTTATTTTGGATGTCTAGTATATTTTTAAGATATATGTGTTCATAAATTACACTGGGAAACAAGAAAAATGTTTCATGGTGCCTGGAATTTTAGACCTTATTCTGGGTAGCTTTGTGCCGTTGAACCCGAAAATGCAGTCCATTTAGTTCTAGGTGCTCTAGTTTTTGAGATACTCATGATGTCATTATCTATTTTTGTTATATTTACTTTATTTTCCCTCCAGCATTTGCTTACTATTAGTACATATGATACATATCGTCACCACCGCACATCAAACTTGGTTTAATGAAACAATTTGTAAAGACTTTGGAGGGAGATGGAACAAGTTTCAGCTACAAATGTAGAACATATTCCTTTGATGAGCATGGAGAAGCTAAAAGCAGGTAAATTCCAAGGACCATAAATCTGGGAACTCATGAAAGACCAGCATTCCCACGATACAGTGGACAACTTTGAGGCATGTGAATGTTCGTTGTTTTGTAGGGTTGTAAAGCATTTCCTTGGGACCTATAAGGTCGCTAACTATTGTGAACTTCCGGAGAGTATGCTTCCTTCTGTTTTTGAACACTTGGGTGTAACATGAGAATCAAATTATATGACTTGCAGTCATTTTGTGTCGAATTCCAGATTGTCTTGGTGATGTAAGTAAGGAACAGGGTGAATGATTCTACCAGGAAATAAGCACCGTGGAAGAACAGGACTGCGGACGATTGGATATGCATATGATGGCGGACTACTGTTGAAACATCCAGCATGAATGTTCAGAAATATCTCATCGCAAGAAATCACAAAAATGTAGTTTCATCGACATGTCTCAATGAAGAAACTTTTGTTTTTTTTGGGTTCTATGCTTCTTGGGATTTATCTTTGTACCCTCAGCTTTTGATTTGCAGCCATTACATGTATAATACAATAGGTTCACATGTATACATTTATATAGACATATGTCATATCTTGATAAGCAGACCTGATGGAGAAAAACTGATGTTATTTTCAGAATCTATGACCCCAAAATACCCTTAAAAAAGTTCTCACATCTCAGTCACCAAAAATTGTGTTCTCTAACAAAATCACAATTACTTTAAACTAAAGGAATAATAAATGGCAGCGGTGCTTACTCTGCAACTTTTTCTTCAAAGTCTTGTGCTTTTAACGTACAGGATGATTTTTCTAAAATGAATATATATATAGGATAAGTAGAGAAAATAGTTTAAATAACAAGCTTGATATTATATAATTGTGGCACACTGCTAAGCTTGGAAAGGATAATGTTGCTAAGCAAAAAACGAGATTCTATGTCCTAACATTGATATAAACTAATAGCAATCAATAATTCATTTATTCAAATCTGTTTACCGTGTATGAAAAGAATAATAGAACATGTTACTAAATTAATACTAGTAGAACGCAGCCTGAGGCCTTAGTCAGACGGGCGTTTTTTGCCGCGATTTGCTAATCGCATGACGGATGCGCATCCGCAAATCGCGTGACCGGTGCGCGCAAGTCGCCCGCAAATCGCCCGAAAATCTGCTCCTAGCCGCGTTTCATTAGAAACAGGCCGGAGCTGTCCAGCGCATTGCATTCAATGGAGACGGCAATACAGCCGTCTCCATTGAAAGCAATGCGCTGCGGGCGAGCCCGGGATGAATTGTCGGTAAGGGCTTAAATATATAAGCCCTTACCTGCAATCCATCCTAAAATGTGTTAAAATAAAAAAAAATTGCATTCTCACCTTCTGCCTGCAGCTCCGGGCAGCCGTCCTGCAGTGGGTGTGAAGGGGGTGTGAGTCAGACCTGCCCCCTGATTGGCTCAGCGCTGAGACAATCAGAGGCATGCCTCACTCACACCCATTCATGAATTCATGAATGGATGTGAGTCAGACCTGCCCCTGATTGGCTCAGCGCTGAGAGGCAGCAGTCACTCACCCATTCATGAATTCATGAATGGGTGTGTGAGTGAAACCGGCCTCTGATTGGTCAGGCTGTGACCAATCAGAGCAGATCATTCAGCGGGCGGGGATTTTAAAGCCCCGCCGGCTGAATAGTGCCGAGAAGCAGTTCAGGAGAACTGACAGCGGCCGCGGCTGGACTCCGGCTGCAGCGGAAAGGTGAGTATACAATTTTTTTTTATTTTAACACATTTTAGCATGAATTGCAGGGAAGGGTTTATATATTTAACCCCTTCCCGACAATTAACCCCGCGCACGCCGGCAGCCCATTGCTTTCAATGGAGCGGCTGTATTGCCGCTCCATTGAATTCAATGGGCAAACATCGTTCTTCTCTGCCACAGCTGTTACAGCTGTGGCAGAGAAGAATGATTTGTCTTCTATATGTTCTCAATGGGGTCGGCGCTGCTGCCGCCGGCCCCATTGAGCGCATATACAGAAGCGAACAGGAATCGCAGATCGCAGATAGGTGCGATCTGCGATTTTTTGTTCTATAATTTTTCGGACGAGCGCATAAAAAGCGCTCATGTGTCCGATACCATTGCGAAGCAATGGTTTTTAAAAATCGCCGGACGCATGCGCATGCGCAAATCGCGGCAAAAAACGCCCGTCTGACTAAGCCCTGAGGGTGGCTTCAAACAAGCGTGTTTTTGTGCGTGCGTACACATGCACAAAAACACGCGTCTATTACATCCAATGCATTCCCTATGGTGTGTTTACATATCCGTGTTTTACAGGCGTGCGCCTGTAAAGATAGGACATGTGGCTGCTGCTGGTGGCTTCATTGAAGGCAATGGTCTGCCGGCACCCCTTAATTGTTTTTCAAGGAAGAGCTTTAAATATAAGCTCTTCCCTGAAAATCAAGCATTTTAGTGTTAAAAAAACTAAAAATATACTTACCTGTCTGCGGCTGCCGTGTCCCACGCGGGGATAAAGAACATGTGGCAGATGTTTTTTTAATCCCCACAGGGAATAAAGAATTCCCTGCTGCTCCTGTCAGAGATGTGACAGATACAGCAAAGGAATTCTTCATCCCCACGTAGGACCGATGACAGCTGTGGAAGAGGACCCAGCTGCCAGCACCCTGTAATTGTTTTTCAGGTAAGGGTTTTAAATATAAGCCCTTCCCTGAAAAACAAACCAAAGTAGTGTAAAAAAAAACAAAAAAACACATGCTCACCTTTCTTAAGCTGACGGGGCTCAGCCGCATCCTGTCTGTGCTGTCCCCGACTCTGCAATGCAGTTCTTTCAGCACGCGGGGATTTAAAATCCCTGCCTGCTGATGGAGCTGCTTGTGATTGGCTGAGGTGCTCAGCCGATCACAGGCAGCTCTCGCTGAATGAATGACAGGCGAAAGCTTCCTGTCATTGACTGAGCACCTCAGCCAATCACAAGCAGCTCTTTCAGCAGGTGGGGATTTTAATTCCCCGCCTGCTGAAACACTGCATTGCAGAGCTGGGGACAGTGCAGAGAGGACGCGTCTGAGTCCCGGCAGCTGAAGAAAGGTGAGTATGTGTTTTTTTAAATTATTTCTAACACTACTTTGCCTTGTTTTTCAGGTAAGGGCTTATATTTTAAGCCCTTCCCTGAAAAACAATTGTATGGTGCCGGCAGCTGGGTCCTCTACCACAGCTGTCATCTGTGACAGGTGCAACAGGGAATTCTTTATTCATCGCGGGGATGAAGAAAACATCTACCGCATGTGGCAGATGTGTTCAGCATCCCCGCAGGTTACACAGCAGCGGTGAATAGGTGTGTATATATATATATATATATATATATATATATATATATATATATATATATATATATTTTAGACTGAAATGGTTGTATTTCAGGGAATAGCTTATATTTAGAGCTCTTCCCTGAAAAACAATTAAGGGGTGCCGGCAGACCATTGCCTTCAATGGAGCCACCAGCAGCAGCTGCGGCTCCATTGAAAGCAATGCGCACACGTGCATTCACGTGTGTTTGTGCACATACATGGGTGCAAACTTTTTTGTGTGCACCTATGTACGGCACATGCACATGCTCGTGTGAAGACACCCTTACACTACTATTCTGCTCTAAAATACACTGTTTTCTATTCTCACATAGTTTCAAAGACGCAATGCTTGCACTTGGCAAAGTATTAGTTTCTGCAGTGATTTCTTTCCATGAATACCCTTTTATATATTTTTATACTATGTCAATTTTAGACAGTGCTTAACAAAACTATACCTCTGTGTGCGATAAAAGAGTAATATGTATAAAGGATCACCTGCTGGTAACTTAAATGGTTTCTGGGCTGGTTCTTCTTCACGCGGTAATTTTACTCTGAATGATGAAACAGCAGCGCCAGATTTTTTGGATTTGATTCCATTCTTATCTGACTCTTCATAACTCTTTTGACCAGGGGTTCTTTCCGCTACTACGACTCCACTTTCTTCTGGCTTCAGTATTCCGGCATGTATTGCGGCTTGGCATACTGAAGAATGCTGAAGGCAAATACAAGACTGGTAAGTCATGACATATTCCCTATGGCTTCTACTGGCCAATATCATCAGCAATGATTCACTAGTTACAAACCAAATATCATAGAAGATTACAGTTTTACAGTTTCTGTGGTGACTTACCATGCTGTAGGGACCATCACCGTACACCATGTGTGTTTGTTTGTGGCAGTTGGCTGGGCAACGCACTCTATAAAGAAATGTGCATAGACGTATAAATAGGATGCAAACCAAAGGAGAGATAGAAGATGCCCAATGAAGGAATCAGAAGCTTAGAGCTCCATGGTAAACTTACTCTGCTTTTTCTTCAGCCAATTGTTTGCCCGGTGTTAAGCACTGACCTGTAACTGTTTAAAAAAGTGAAGAATACAATTGTTATGTTAGGCCGACACATGAATGGACATTTTGTGTGTTTCCATTTTGATGCGCCGTAATATTGCTCTTTAGTAAGCTGGACATTTAAACTGCAGCCCTTTCTATTCTAATCACGTTGATTATGAGCTTCAATTCTTTCATATGGAAGTAAATGTATTTTCAATCACTCCTAGCACAGAAGCATGTGGTCTTGGCTATCAGTAAACATTTTAAGATGTTTTAAAAAAATAAATTTACCTGGTGGTTTCTTAGTTTTCTTTTTACTTGGTTTAGTATTTTGAGTTTGCTCTGTGGGTTTTGTATCTTTGCCTTGTTCCGGAGAGTCTGGTCTCTCTGTGGAATCTTCAGGCTCCAGTTCTTCTGCAGAGTCCAACTCAGAAGAATCATATGAGGGTTTAGATTTATCCTGTATGAATTCTTTATAGACCTTAAATGATTCTGTAAAAGTGCCCCATTTAGTGCTCCTCACTCCATTCTTTACAATTCCTTCATAACTAGGTTGCCCTTCCATTTTTACAACAAAGATTCTCCCTCCTTGATCGTCTATGACTCCATCATGAAGAGCAGCTCTGCAAGCGGAGGAATGCTATGGGAAAGGGTTGAAATATATATTAAAATGAGTGACATTCTGAAATCCGCAAATATATTCAATTTTCAATGCTTGTTTTAGAAAGAAAATTAGACATTAATTTATTTTAGTTAATTTAGGTACAAGGGAAAATCTAACTGCATTTTCCATTACATCCTGCCAATATTTAAGATTAGAACTTACTGATGCAAAGGTTTGAGATCCATAAACAGGAGCTTTTGAACTAAGGCACTTAGGTGGACACAGGATCCTAAAAAATGTGAACAAAAGACAAACAAATGTTAAATCCCTTTATTTTGGATGTATCGTGTTTTTTAAGCTATTTGTATTCATGAATTCTGTTTTTAAAAAAATCACAATTACTTTAAACTAAAGGAATAATAAATGGCAGCGGTGCTTACTCTGCAACTTTTTCTTTAAAGTCTTGTGCTTTTAATGTACAGGATGATTTTTCTAAAATAAATATATATAGGGTAAGTAGAGAAAATAGTTTAAGTAACAAGCTTGATAATATACATTTTGGCAAACTGCTAAGTCTAAGCTTGGAAAAGATAATTATGAAAAACAAAACAAGATTCTATGTCCTAACATTGATCTAAACTAATAGCAATCAATAATTCATTTATGCAAATCTGTTGGATTAAGGTGCATGAAAAGAATAATAGAACATGCCACCAAATGAATGGTAGTTAAACCCACCCTGACACGACCATTCTGCTCTAAAACACAGTTTTCTATTCTCACATAGTTTCAGAGACGCAATGTTTGCACTTGGCAAAGTATTAGTTTCTGCAGTGATTTCCTTCCATGAATAACCTTTTATATATTTTTATACTATGTCAATTTTAGACAGGGCTTAACAAAACTATACCTCTGTGTGCGATAAAAGAGTAATATGTATAAAGGATCACCTGCTGGTAACTTAAATGGTTTCTGGGCTGGTTCTTCTTCACGCGGTAATTTTACTGTAAATGATGAAACAGCAGCGCCAGATTTTTTGGATTTGATTCCATTCTTAGTTGACTCGTCATAACTCTTTTGACCAGGGATTCTCTTTACTACTATGACTTTACTTTCTCCTGGCTTCAGTATTCCGGAATGCATTGCGGCTTGGCATGCTGAAGAATGCTGAAGGCAAATACAAGACTCGTAAGTCATGACATATTCTCTATGGCTTCTACTGGCCAATATCATAAGCAGTTATTCACTTGCTGCAAACTAAATATCATAGAAAATTACAATTCTCAGTTTCTGTGGTGACTTACCATGCTGTAGGGACCATCACCGTACACAATGTGTGGCTGTTTGTGGCAGTCAGCTGGGCAACGCACTCTATAAAGAAATGTGCATAGACGTATAAATAGGATGCAA
Organism: Eleutherodactylus coqui; assembly: GCF_035609145.1. NCBI lineage: Eukaryota > Metazoa > Chordata > Amphibia > Anura > Eleutherodactylidae > Eleutherodactylus > Eleutherodactylus coqui. The sequence goes on along the minus strand of NC_089839.1, from coordinate 274,808,006 downwards.
ACCAAAGGAGAGCTAGAAGATGCCCACTGAAGGCATCAGAAGCTTAGAGCTCCATGGTGAACTTACTCTGTTTTTTCTTCCGCAAATTGTTTGCCAGTTGTTAAGCACTGACCTGTAACTGTTAAAAAAGTGAAGAATACGATTGTTATTTTAGGCCGACACATGAATGGACATTTTGTGTGTTTCCATTTTTTATGTGCAGTAATATTGCCCTTTAGTAAGCTGGACATTTAAATTGCAGCCCTTTCTATTCTAATCATGTTGTCCTTAGATTGTTCATGTATTTCATTTTATCAGCAGATGAAACTCGTGCTTCAGTGTTTTATTGTATGTCTACCAAGGAAGCAAAAAACATGATCCTGTCAAGTAAAAACCTTGCATAAACAGAATGGGATAAATCCTGTAGTTGGCCCGAGTGGTTGGTGTCCTAATGAGCCTCCTACAATCTGTGTTTTAGCTTCCCTTCTTTCATATGGGAGTAACTGTATTTTCAATCACTCCTAGCATAGAAGCATGTGGTCTCGGCTAGCAGTACGGAATTTAGGATGTTTTATAAATAAAATTACCTGGTGGTTTCTTAGTTTTCTTTTTACTCGGTTTAGTATTTTGATTTTGCTCTGTGGGATTTGTATCTTTGCCTTGTTCTGAAGAGTCTGGTCTCTCTGTGGAAACCTGAGGCTCCTGTTCATCTGTAGAGTCCAACTCAGAAGACTCAACAATTATCACCTCTACATCGACCTCAAATGATTCCGTAAAAGCGCCAAATGTAGTGCTCCTCACTCCATTCTTTACAATTCCTTCATAACTAGGTCGGCCTTCCATTTTTTTAACAAAGACTCTTCCTCCTTTATCGTCTATGATTCCATCATGAAGAGCAGCTCTGCAAACGGAGGAATGCTATGGGAAAAGGATAAAATATACTTTAGGTCTGAGTCAGACAGGCGTTTTTGTTGCTCACGAATAGGTGCACAAAAAGATTGCTTCTTTTGGAAAAGATCGCATGAACGAGTGAATTCCAGCTATTTGAAGTAGCCCGTTCACAAGATCGGAGGTGTGTGGTATGGGTTTTCCAGTTTCTATCGGAGTCCATGGAAAGCAGCACCAAAAATAGGACAGGTCCAATCTTTGCGCACACCATGGATCTTAGATGCGAGCTGCACTCACATGTCCCATCTTTGGCAGGTGCAAGGTTTTAGTGCATCTAAAAATCATTAATGTTAACGATTCTATAGGAACTCATGGGATCTCTTAGAAGTGCTCTTTTCACGTGTCTATTCCTGCGCGATAAAAATGCTCGTGTGAACGAGGCCTTAAAATCAGTGGCATTTTGAAATCAGCAAATATATTCAATTTTCAATGCTTGATTTTGTAAAGAAAATTAGACATTCATTCATTTTAATTTATTTCGGTACAAGTGAAAATCTAACTGCATTCTCCATTAAATCCTGCCAATATTTAGGATAAGAACTTACTGACGCATAGGTTTTAGATCCATAAACAGGAGCTTTTGAACTAAGGCACTTAGGTGGACACATGACCCTAAAAAATGTGAACAAAAGACAAACAAATGTTAAATCCCTTTATTTTGGATTTATCGTGATTTATAAGCTATTTGTGTTTATAAATTATCTTTGAAAAATTCACAATTACTTTAAATTAAAGGAATAATAAATGGCAGCGGTGCTTACTCTGCAACTTTTTCTTTAAAGTCTTGTGCTTTTAATGTACAGGATGATTTTTCTAAAATAAATATATATATAGGATAAGTAGAGAAAATAGTTTAAATAACAAGCTTGATAATATATAATTTTGGCACACTGCTAAGGCCTTAATCAGACGGGAGTTTTTTCGCGCGATTTGCGGATCGCATGTCGGATGCGCATCCGCAAATCGCGTGACCGCTGCACGCAAGTTGCCCGCAAATCGCCCGAAAATCTGCTCCTAGCCGCGTTGCATTAGAAACGGGCCGGAGCTGTCCAGCGCATTGCATTCAATGGAGACGGCAATACAGCCGTCTCCATTGAAAGCAATGCGCTGCGGGCGAGCCCGGGATGAATTGTCGGTAAGGGCTTAAATATATAAACCCTTCCCTGCAATTAATCCTAAAATGTGTTAAAATAAAAAAAAATTGTATACTCACCTTCTCCCGGCAGCCGGAGCTCCGTGCGGCCGTCCTGCAGTGGGTGTGAAGGGGGTGTGAGTCAGACCTGCCCCCTGATTGGCTCAGCGCTGAGCCAATCAGAGGCATGCCTCACTCACACCCATTCATGAATTAATGAATGGATGTGAGTCAGACCTGCCCCTGATTGGCTCAGCGCTGAGAGGCAGCAGTCACTCACCCATTCATGAATTCATGAATGGGTGTGTGAGTGTTTTCAGCCTCTGATTGGTCAGGGCTGTGACCAATCAGAGGCAGATCATTCAGCAGGTGGGGATTTTAAAGCCCCGCCGGCTGAATAGTGCCAAGAAGCAGTTCAGGAGAACTGACAGCGGCCGCGGCTGGACTCCGGCTGCAGCGGAAAGGTGAGTATACAATTTTTTTTAATTTTAACACATTTTAGGATGAATTGCAGGGAAGGGCTTATATATTTAAGCCCTTCCCGACAATTCACCCCGCGCACGCCGGCAGCCCATTGCTTTCAATGGAGCGGCTGTATTGCCGCTCCATTGAATTCAATGGGCAAACATCGTTATTCTCTGCCACAGCTGTTACAGCTGTGGCAGAGAAGAATGATTTGTCTTCTATATGTTCTCAATGGGGTCGGCGCTGCTGCCCCCGGCCCCATTGAGCGCATATACAGAAGAGAACAGGAATCGCAGATAGGTGCGATCTGCGATTTTTTGTTCTATAATTTATCGGAGGAGCACATAAAAAGCGCTCATGTGTCCGATACCATTGCAAAGCAATGGTTTTAAAAAATCGCCGGACGCATGCGCATGCGCAAATCGCAGCTAAAAACGCCCGTCTGACTAAGGCCTTAGTCTAAGCTTGGAAAGAATAATTATACTAAGCAAAACACAAGATTCTATGTTCTAACATTGATGTAAACTAATAGCAATCAATAATTCATTTATTCAAATCTGTTTAAGGTGTATGAAAAGAATAATAGAACATGCTACCAAATTAATAGTAGTAAAACCCAGCCTGAGGGTGGCTTCACACAACCATGTTTATGTGCCTGCATACACATGCACAAAAACACGCGTCTATTACAACCAATGCATTCCCTATGGTGTGTTCACATGTCTATGTTTTACAGGCATGCACCTGTAAAGATAGAACATGCGTGCACCATGGGGAATGCACGCATTGCCGTCAATGGAGCCGCAGCTGCGTCGGTGGCTCCATTGCAGACAATAATCTGCGGCACCCCTTAATTGTTTTTCAGGGAAGGGCTTTAAATATAAGCTCTTCCCTAAAAATCAACCATTTTAGTATAAAAAAAAAATATATATTATATTATATATGTATATGTATATACTTACCTGTCCGCCGCTGTCATGTCCCCGAAGGGGATGAGGAGCACATCTGTTACATTCGGCAGATGTTTTCTTCATCCCTGCGGGAAATAAAGAATTCCCTGCTGCGCCTGTCACAGATGTGACAGATGCAGCAAAGGAATTCTTCATCCCCGAAGAATTCCCTACCACAGTTGTCACAGATGACAGCTGCAGAAGAGGATCCAGCTGCCGGCACCCCTTAATTCTTTTTCAGGGAAGAACTTTAAAAATAAATAGCAGCAGCAGCGGCCCTATTGAAAGCAATGGGAGAGCATCCAAATCCTCTGCCAAAGCTGTGGCAGCGGATTCCTTACTCCCTGTGGGAAGTGCAATCATTACTGAACACTGTGACAGTGCTGTCACAGTGTTCAGTTATGAGGGGAATCCCCGCGGGAAATGATTACACGTACCACAAACCTATGCGGCGCACGCATGTCCTTTTTTTTTTACGTACCCATGTTTGCACGCCTGAAAAACACTGACATGTGAACACATCATAGGAAACCGATGGTTATAATAGATACTTTGTACTCGCGTATGTATGCACAGAAAACACGCTCAGCTGAACGAGACCTTACACTACCACTCTGCTCTAAAATACAGTTTTCTATTATCACATAGTTTCAAAGACTCGATGTTTGCACTTGGCAAAGAACTATTTTGCTTAACAAAACTAGACCTCTGTGTGTGATAAAAGGATAATAAATATAAAGGATCACCTGCTGGTAACTTAAATGGTTTCTGGGTTGGTTCTTCTTCACGCGGTAATTTTACTCTAAATGATGAAACAGCAGCGCCAGATCTTTTTGATTTGATTCCATTCTTCGTTGACTCTTCATAACTCTTTTGACCAGGGGTTCTTTCCACTTCTATGACTTTACTTTCTCCTGGCTTCAGTATTCCGGAATGCATTGCGGCTTGGCATGCTGAAGAATGCTGAAGGCAAATACAAGACTAGTAAGTCATGACATATTCTCTATGGCTTCTACTAGCTAATATCATCAGCAATGGTTCACTTGCTGCAAACTAAATATCATAGAAGATTAGAGTTTTCAGTTTCTGTGGTGACTTACCATGCTGTAGGGACCATCACCATACACAATGTGTGGTTGTTTGTGGCAGTCAGCTGGGCAACGCACTCTATAAAGAAATGTGCATAGAAGTATAAACAGGATGCAAACCAAAGGAGAGCTAGAAGATGCCCACTGAAGGCATCAGAAGCTTAGAGCTCCATGGTCAACTTACTCTGTTTTTTCTTCAGCCAATTGTTTGCCAGTTGTTAAGCACTGACCTGTAACTGTTTAAGAAGTGAAGAATATAATTATTTTAATCATGTTGTCCTTAGATTGTTCATATATTTTATTTTATCAGCAGATAAAACATGTGTTTCGGCACCTTAATATTTGTCAACTGCTGAAGAAAAAACCTTATCCTGTCAAGTAAAAAACAACCTTAAAGTTATTTCACAGCATAAACAGAATGGGATAAATCCTGTAGTTGACCCGAGCGGTTGGTGTCCTAATGAGCTTCCTGCAATCTGTGTATGAGCTTCCCTTCTTTCATATGGGAGTAACTGTATTTTCAATCACTCCTAGCATAGAAGCATGTGGTCTCGGCTAGCAGTACGGAATTTAGGATGTTTTAAAAATTAAATTACCTGGTGGTTTCTTAGTTTTCTTTTTACTTGGTTTAGTATTTTGAGTTTGCTCTGTAGGATTTGTATCTTTGCTTCGTTCCGAAGAGTCTGGTCTCTCTGTGGAATCTTGCGGCTCCTCTTCGTCTGTAAATTCCAACTCAGAAGACTCAACAATTATCACCTCTACATCGACCTCAAATGATTCCGTAAAAGCGCCAAATGTAGTGCTCCTCACTCCATTCTTTACAATTCCTTCATAACTAGGCCGCCCTTCCATTTTTTTAACAAAGACTCTTCCTCCTTTATCGTCTATGATTCCATCATGAAGAGCAGCTCTGCAAACGGAGGAATGCTATGGGAAAAGGATAAAATATACTTAAGTTCTGAGTCAGACAGGCGTTTTTGTTGCTCACGAATAGGTGCACAAAAAGATTGCTTCTTTTGGAAAAGATCGCATGAACAAGTGAATTCCAGCTATTTGAAGTAGCCCGTTCACAAGATCGGAGGTGTGTGGTATGGGTTTTCCAGTTTCTATTGGAGTCCATGGAAAGCAGCACCAAAAATAGGACAGGTCCAATCTTTGCGCACACCGCGGATCTTAGATGCGAGTTGCACTCACATGTCCTATCTTTGGCAGGTGTAAGGTTTTAGCACATCTAAAAATCATTAATGTTAACGATTCTATAGGAACTCATTGGATCTCTTAGAAGTGCTCTTTTCACGTTTCTGTTCCTGAGTGATAAAAATGCTCGTGTGAACGAGGCCTTAAAATGAGTGACATTTTGAAATCAGTAAATATATTCAATTTTCAATGCTTGTTTTTGTAAAGAAAATTAGACATTAATTCATTTTAGTTTATTTCGGTACAAGTGAAAATCTAACTGCATTCTCCATTAAATCCTGCCAATATTTAAGATTAGAACTTACTGACGCATAGGTTTTAGATCCATAAACAGGAGCTTTTGAACTAAGGCACTTAGGTGGACACATGACCCTAAAAAATGTGAACAAAAGACAAACAAATGTTAAATCCCTTTATTTTGGATTTATCGTGTTTTTAAGTTATTTGTGTTTATAAATTATCTTTGAAAAATTGACAATTACTTTAAGTTAAAGGAATAATAAATGGCAGCGGTGCTTACTCTGCAACTTTTTCCTTAAAGTCTTGTGCTTTTAACGTACAGGATGATTTTTCTAAAATGAATATATATATAGGATAAGTAGAGAAAATAGTTAAATAACAAGCTTGATAATGTATAATTTTGGCACACTGCTAAGTCTAAGCTTGGAAAGGATAATTATACTAAACAAAACAAGATTCTATGTCCTAACATCGATATAAACTAATGGCAATCAATAATTCATTTATTCAAATCTGTTTAAGGTGTATGAAAAGAATAATAGAACATGCTACTAAATTAATAGTAGTAAAACCCAGCCTGAGGGTGGCTTCACACAACCATGTTTATGTGCGTGCATACACATGCACAAAAACACACGTCTATTACAACTAATGCATTCCCTATGGTGTGTTCACATGTCTATGTTTTACAGGCATGCACCTGTAAAGATAGGAGAGGTGTGCACCATAGGGAATGCACGCATTGCCGTCAATGGAGCCGCAGCTGCGTCGGTGGCTCCATTGCAGACAATAATCTGCCGACACCCCTTAATTGTTTTTCAGGGAAGGGCTTTAAATATAAGCTCTTCCCTAAAAATCAACCATTTTAGTGTTAAAAAAAAATATATATTATATTATATATGTATATGTATATACTTACCTGTCCGCCGCTGTCATGTCCCCGGCGGGGATGAGGAGCACATCTGTTACATTCGGCAGATGTTTTCTTCATCCTGCGGGAAATAAAGAATTCCCTGCTGCACCTGTCACAGATGTGACAGATGCAGCAAAGGAATTCTTCATCCCCGAAGAATTCCCTACCACAGTTGTCACAGATGACAGCTGCAGAAGAGGATCCAGCTGCCGGTACCCCTTAGTTCTTTTTCAGGGAAGAACTTTAAAAATAAATAGCAGCAGCGGCCCTATTGAAAGCAATGGGAGAGCATCCAAATCCTCTGCCAAAGCTGTGGCAGCGGATTCCTTACTCCCTGTGGGAAGTGCAATCATTACTGAACACTGTGACAGTGCTGTCACAGTGTTCAGTTATGAGGGGAATCCCCGCGGGAAATGATTACACGTACCACAAACCTATGCGGTGCACGCATGTCCTTTTTTTTGACGTACCCATGTTTGCACGCCTGAAAAACACAGACATGTGAACACATCATAGGAAACCGATGGTTATAATAGATACATGGCTTTGTACTCGCGTATGTACGCACAGAAAAGACGCTCGGTTGAACGAGACCTTACACTACCACTCTGCTCTAAAATACAGTTTTCTATTATCACATAGTTTCAAAGACTCGATGTTTGCACTTGGCAAAGAACTATTTTGCTTAACAAAACTAGACCTCTGTGTGTGATAAAAGGATAATAAATATAAAGGATCACCTGCTGGTAACTTAAATGGTTTCTGGGTTGGTTCTTCTTCACGCGGTAATTTTACTCTAAATGATGAAACAGCAGCGCCAGATCTTTTTGATTTAATTCCATTCTTAGTTGACTCTTCATAACTCTTTTGACCAGGGATTCTTTCCACTTCTATGACTTTACTTTCTCCTGGCTTCAGTATTCCGGAATGCATTGCAGCTTGGCATGCTGAAGAATGCTGAAGGCAAATACCAGACTGGTAAGTCATGACATATTCTCTATGGCTTCTACTAGCTAATATCATCAGCAATGATTCACTGGCTGCAAACTAAATATCATAGAAGATTACAGGTTTCAGTTTCAGTGGTGACTTACCATGCTGTAGGGACCATCACCGTACACCATGTGTGGCTGTTTGTGGCAGTCGGCTGGGCAACGCACTCTATAAAGAAATGTGCATAGAAGTATAAACAGGATGCAAACCAAAGGAGAGCTAGAAGATGCCCACTGAAGGAGTCAGAAGCTTAGAACTCCATGGTCAACTTACTCTGTTTTTTCTTCAGCCAATTGTTTGCCAGTTGTTAAGCACTGACCTGTAACTGTTTAAGAAGTGAAGAAGACGATTAATTTAATCATGTTATCCTTAGATTGTTCATATATTTTATTTTATCAGCAGATAAAACATGTGTTTCGGCGCCTTAATATATGTCGACTGATGAAGCAAAAAACCTTATCCTGTCAAGTAAAAAACAACCTTAAAGTTATTTCACAGCATAAACAGAATGGGATAAATCCTGTAGTTGACCCGAGCGGTTTGTGTCCTAATGAGCCTCCTACAATCTGTGTATGAGCTTCCCTTCTTTCATATGGGAGTAACTGTATTTTCAATCACTCCTAGCATAGAAGCATGTGGTCTCGGCTAGCAGTACGGAATTTAGGATGTTTTAAAAATTAAATTACCTGGTGGTTTCTTAGTTTTCTTTTTACTTGGTTTAGTATTTTGAGTTTGCTCTGTAGGATTTGTATCTTTGCTTCGTTCCGAAGAGTCTGGTCTCTCTGTGGAATCTTGCGGCTCCTCTTCGTCTGTAAATTCCAACTCAGAAGACTCAACAATTATCACCTCTACATCGACCTCAAATGATTCCATAAAAGCGCCAAATGTAGTGCTCCTCACTCCATTCTTTACAATTCCTTCATAACTAGGTTGCCCTTCCATTTTTTTAACAAAGACTCTTCCTCCTTTATCGTCTATGATTCCATCATGAAGAGCAGCTCTGCAAACGGAGGAATGCTATGGGAAAAGGATAAAATATACTTTAGGTCTGAGTCAGACAGGCGTTTTTGTTGCTCACGAATAGGTGCACAAAAAGATTGCTTCTTTTGGAAAAGATCGCATGAACGAGTGAATTCCAGCTATTTGAAGTAGCCCGTTCACAAGATCGGAGGTGTGTGGTATGGGTTTTCCAGTTTCTATCGGAGTCCATGGAAAGCAGCACCAAAAATAGGACAGGTCCAATCTTTGCGCACACCATGGATCTTAGATGCGAGCTGCACTCACATGTCCCATCTTTGGCAGGTGCAAGGTTTTAGCGCATCTAAAAATCATTAATGTTAACGATTCTATAGGAACTCATGGGATCTCTTAGAAGTGCTCTTTTCACGTGTCTATTCCTGCGCGATAAAAATGCTCGTGTGAACGAGGCCTTAAAATCAGTGGCATTTTGAAATCAGCAAATATATTCAATTTTCAATGCTTGATTTTGTAAAGAAAATTAGACATTAATTCATTTTAGTTTATTTCGGTACAAGTGAAAATCTAACTGCATTCTCCATTAAATCCTGCCAATATTTAGGATAAGAACTTACTGACGCATAGGTTTTAGATCCATAAACAGGAGCTTTTGAAGTAAGGCACTTAGGTGGACACATGACCCTAAAAAATGTGAACAAAAGACAAACAAATGTTAAATCCCTTTATTTTGGATTTATCGTGTTTTATAAGCTATTTGTGTTTATAAATTATCTTTAAAAAATTCATAATTAGTTTAAACTAAAGGAATAATAAATGGCAGCGGTGCTTACTCTGCAACTTTTTCTTTAAAGTCTTGTGCTTTTAATGTACAGGATGATTTTTCTAAAATAAATATATAATGGATAAGTAGAGAAAATAGTTTAAATAACAAGCTTGATAATATACATTTTGACACACTGCTAAGTCTAAAGCTTGGAAAGGATAATTATTATACTAAGCAAAACACAAGATTCCATGTACTAACATTGATATAAACTAATAGCAATCAATAATTCATTTATTCAAATCTGTTTAAGGTGTATGAAAAGAATAATAGAACATGCTACCAAATTAATAGTAGTAAAACCCAGCCTGAGGGTGGCTTCACATGAGCATGTTTATGTGCGTGCATACACATGCACAAAAACACGCATCTATTACAACTAATGCATTCCCTATGGTGTGTTCACATGTCTATGTTTTACAGGCATGCACCTGTAAAGATAGAACATGCGTGCAGCATGGGGAATGCATGCATTGCCGTCAATGGAGCCGCAGCTGCGTCGGTGGCTCCATTGCAGACAATAATCTGCGGCACCCCTTAATTGTTTTTCAGGGAAGGGCTTTAAATATAAGCTCTTCCCTAAAAATCAACCATTTTAGTATAAAAAAAAAATATATATTATATTATATATGTATATGTATATACTTACCTGTCCGCCGCTGTCATGTCCCCGAAGGGGATGAGGAGCACATCTGTTACATTCGGCAGATGTTTTCTTCATCCCTGCGGGAAATAAAGAATTCCCTGCTGCGCCTGTCACAGATGTGACAGATGCAGCAAAGGAATTCTTCATCCCCGAAGAATTCCCTACCACAGTTGTCACAGATGACAGCTGCAGAAGAGGATCCAGCTGCCGGCACCCCTTAATTCTTTTTCAGGGAAGAACTTTGAAAATAAATAGCAGCAGCAGCGGCCCTATTGAAAGCAATGGGAGAGCATCCAAATCCTCTGCCAAAGCTGTGGCAGGGGATTCCTTACTCCCTGTGGGAAGTGCAATCATTACTGAACACTGTGACAGTGCTGTCACAGTGTTCAGTTATGAGGGGAATCCCCTCGGGAAATGATTACACGTACCACAAGCCTATGCGGTGCACGCATGTCCTTTTTTTTTGACGTACCCATGTTTGCACGCCTGAAAAACACAGACATGTGAACACATCATAGGAAACCGATGGTTATAATAGATACATGGCTTTGTACTCGCGTATGTACGCACAGAAAACACGCTCGGCTGAACGAGACCTTACACTACCACTCTGCTCTAAAATACAGTTTTCTATTATCACATAGTTTCAAAGACTCGATGTTTGCACTTGGCAAAGAACTATTTTGCTTAACAAAACTAGACCTCTGTGTGTGATAAAAGGATAATAAATATAAAGGATCACCTGCTGGTAACTTAAATGGTTTCTGGGTTGGTTCTTCTTCACGCGGTAATTTTACTCTAAATGATGAAACAGCAGCGCCAGATTTTTTGGATTTGATTCCATTCTTAGTTGACTCTTCATAACTCTTTTGACCAGGGGTTCTTTCCACTTCTATGACTTTACTTTCTCCTGGCTTCAGTATTCCGGAATGCATTGCGGCTTGGCATGCTGAAGAATGCTGAAGGCAAATACCAGACTGGTAAGTCATGACATATTCTCTATGGCTTCTACTAGCTAATATCATCAGCAATGGTTCACTTGCTGCAAACTAAATATCATAGAAGATTAGAGTTTTCAGTTTCAGTGGTGACTTACCATGCTGTAGGGACCATCACCGTACACAATGTGTGGTTGTTTGTGGCAGTCAGCTGGGCAACGCACTCTATAAAGAAATATGCATAGACGTATAAATAGGATGCAAACCAGAGGAGAGCTAGAAGATGCCCACTGAAGGCATCAGAAGCTTAGAGCTCCATGGTCAACTTACTCTGTTTTTTCTTCAGCCAATTGTTTGCCAGTTGTTAAGCACTGACCTGTAACTGTTTAAAAAATGAAGAATACAATTGTTATTTTAATCTCGTTGTCCTCATATCAGGGGCGTAACTACAGAGGATGCAGGGGAAGCGGTTGCACCCGGGCCCAGGAGCCTTAGAGGGCCCATTAGACCTCTCTTCTATATATAGGGAGCTCAGTACTATGAATAAAGCATTATGGCTGGGGGCCCAGTTACAGGTTTTGCATTGGGGCCCAGAAGCTTCAAGTTACGCCTCTGGTTCATATATTTCATTTTATCAGCAGATAAAACTTGTGCTTCGGTGCCTTATTATATATCGACTTATGAAGCAAAAAACCTTATCCTGTCAAGTAAAAAGCAACCTTGCATAAACAGAAGGGGATAAATCCTGTAGTTGACCCGAGCGGTTGGTGTCCTAATGAGCCTCCTACAATCTGTGTTTTAGCTTCCCTTCTTTCATATGGGAGTAACTGTATTTTCAATCACTCCTAGCATAGAAGCATGTGGTCTCGGCTAGCAGTACGGAATTTAGGATGTTTTAAAAATAAAATTACCTGGTGGTTTCTTAGTTTTCTTTTTACTTGGTTTAGTATTTTGATTTTGCTCTGTAGGATTTGAAGGATTTGTATCTTTGCTTCGTTCTGAAGAGTCTGGTCTCTCTGTGGAATCTTGCGGCTCCTCTTCGTCTGTAAATTCCAACTCAGAAGACTCAACAATTATCACCTCTACATCGACCTCAAATGATTCCGTAAAAGCGCCAAATGTAGTGCTCCTCACTCCATTCTTTACAATTCCTTCATAACTAGGCCGCCCTTCCATTTTTTTAACAAAGACTCTTCCTCCTTTATCGTCTATGATTCCATCATGAAGAGCAGCTCTGCAAACGGAGGAATGCTATGGGAAAAGGATAAAATATACTTTAGGTCTGAGTCAGACAGGCGTTTTTGTTGCTCACGAATAGGTGCACAAAAAGATTGCTTCTTTAGGAAAAGATCACATGAACGAGTGAATTCCAGCTAATTGAAGTAGCCCGTTCACAAGATCGGAGGTGTGTGGAGATGAGCGAGCGTACTCAGATAAGCGGTACTCGCTCGAGTAATTGGCTTTATCCGAGTATCGCTGTCCTCGGGGCTAAAGATTCGGGTGCCGGCACGGAGCGGGGAGCTGCAGGGGAGAGCGGGGAGGAACAGAGGTAAGATCTTTCTCTCCCTCTCTCCCGCCCGCTCTCCCCTGCTCCCCGCTGCGACTCACCTGTCAGCCGCAGCGGCACCCGAATCTTTAGCCCCGAGCACAGCAATACTCGGATAAAGCCAATTACTCGAGCGAGTAGTGCTTTACCGAGTACGCTTGCTCATCTCTAGAGGTGTGTGGTATGGGTTTTCCAGTTTCTATCGGAGTCCATGGAAAGCAGCACCAAAAATAGGACATGTCCAATCTTTGCGCACACCATGGATCTTAGATGCAAGTTGCACTCAGATGTCCTATCTTTGGCAGGTGCAAGGTTTTAGTGCATCTAAAAATCATTAATATTAATGATTCTATAGGAACTCATTGGATCTCTTAGAAGTGCTCTTTTCACGTTTCTGTTCCTGAGTGATAAAAATGCTCGTGTGAACGAGACCTTAAAATGAGTAGCATTTTGAAATCAGCAAATATATTCAATTTTCAATGCTTGATTTTGTAAAGAAAATTAGACATTCATTCATTTTAATTTATTTCGGTACAAGTGAAAATCTAACTGCATTCTCCATTAAATCCTGCCAATATTTAGGATAAGAACTTACTGACGCATAGGTTTTAGATCCATAAACAGGAGCTTTTGAACTAAGGCACTTAGGTGGACACATGACCCTAAAAAATGTGAACAAAAGACAAACAAATGTTAAATCCCTTTATTTTGGATTTATCGTGTTTTTAAGTTATTTGTGTTTATAAATTATCTTTGAAAAATTCACAATTAGTTTAAACTAAAGGAATAATAAATGGCAGCGGTGCTTACTCTGCAACTTTTTCTTTAAAGTCTTGTGCTTTTAATGTACAGGATGATTTTTCTAAAATGAATATATATAGGATAAGTAGAGAAAATAGTTTAAATAACAAGCTTGATAATGTATAATTTTGGCACACTGCTAAGTCTAAGCTTGGAAAGAATAATTATACTAAGCAAAACACAAGATTCTATGTCACAGATGTGACAGATGCAGCAAAGGAATTCTTCATCCCTGAAGAATTCCCTACCACAGTTGTCACAGATGACAGCTGCAGAAGAGGATCCAGCTGCCGGCACCCCTTAATTCTTTTTCAGGGAAGAACTTTAAATATAAATAGCAGCAGCAGCGGCCCTATTGAAAGCAGTGGGAGAGCATCCAAATCCTCTGCCAAAGCTGTGGCAGGGGATTCCTTACTCCCTGTGGGAAGTGCCATCATTACTGAACACTGTGACAGTGCTGTTACAGTGTTCAGTTATGAGGGGAATTCCCGCGGGAAATGATTACATGCACCACAAACCTATGCGGTGCACGCATGTCCTATTTTTTGGAGGTACCCATGTTTGCACGCCTGAAAAACACAGACATGTGAACACATCATAGGAAACCGATGGTTATAATAGACGCATGGCTTTGTACTCCCGTATGTATGCTTAGAAAACACGCTCAGCTGAACGAGACCTTACACTACCACTTTGCTCTAAAATACAGTTTTCTATTATCACATAGTTTCAACGACTCGATGTTTGCACTTGGCAAAGAACTATTTTGCTTAACAATACTAGACCGATAGAAGAGTAATATGTATAAAGGATCACCTGCTGGTAACTTAAATGGTTTCTGGGCTGGTTCTTCTTCACGCGGTAATTTTACTCTAAATGATGAAATAGCAGCGCCAGATCTTTTTGATTTGATTCCATTCTTAGTTGACTCTTCATAACTCTTTTGACCCGGGGTTCTTTCCACTTCTATGACTTTACTTTCTCCTGGCTTCAGTATTCCGGAATGCATTGCGGCTTGGCATGCTGAAGAATGCTGAAGGCAAATACAAGACTAGTAAGTCATGACATATTCTCTATGGCTTCTACTGGCCAATATCATAAGCAGTTATTCACTTGTTACAAACCAAATATGATAGAAGATTACAGGTTTCAGTTTCAGTGGTGACTTACCATGCTGTAGGGACCATCACCATACACAATGTGTGGCTGTTTGTGGCAGTCAGCTGGGCAACGCACTCTATAAAGAAATGTGCATGCAAGTATAAATAGGATGCAAACCAAAGGAGAGCTAGAAGATGCCCACTGAAGACATCAGAAGCTTAGAGCTCCATGGTCAACTTACTCTGTTTTTTCTTCAGCCAATTGTTTGCCAGTTGTTAAGCACTGACCTGTAACTGTTTAAAAAGTGAAGAATACAATTGTTATTTTAATCTCATTGTCCTCATATCAGGGGCGTAACTACAGAGGATGCAGGGGAAGCGGTTGCACCCGGGCCCAGGAGCCTTAGGGGGCTCATTAGACCTCTCTTCTATATATAGGGAGCCCAGTACTATAAATAAAGCATTATAGTTGGGGGCCCAGTTACAGCTTTTGCATTGGGGCCCAGGAGCTTCAAGTTATGTCTCTGGTTCATATATTTCATTTTATCAGTAGATGAAACTTGTGTTTCGGCGCCTTATTATATGTCGACCTATGAAGCAAAAAACATTATCCAGTCAAGTATAAAACAACCTTAGGCCTTAGTCAGACGGGCGTTTTTTGCCGCGATTTGCGGATCGCATGACGGATGCGCATCCGCAAATCGCGTGACCGGTGCGCGCAAGTCGCCCGCAAATCGCCCGAAAATCTGCTCCTAGCCGCGTTTCATTAGAAACGGGCCGGAGCTGTCCAGCGCATTGCATTCAATGGAGACGGCAATACAGCCGTCTCCATTGAAAGCAATGCGCTGCGGGCGAGCCCGGGATGAATTGTCGGTAAGGGCTTAAATATTTAAGCCCTTACCTGCAATCCATCCTAAAATGTGTTAAAATAAAAAAAAATTGCATTCTCACCTTCTGCCTGCAGCTCCGGGCAGCCGTCCTGCAGTGGGTGTGAAGGGGGTGTGAGTCAGACCTGCCCCCTGATTGGCTCAGCGCTGAGCCAATCAGAGGCATGCCTCACTCACACCCATTCATGAATTCATGAATGGATGTGAGTCAGACCTGCCCCTGATTGGCTCAGCGCTGAGAGGCAGCAGTCACTCACCCATTCATGAATTCATGAATGGTTGTGTGAGTGAAACCGGCCTCTGATTGGTCAGGCTGTGACCAATCAGAGCAGATCATTCAGCAGGCGGGGATTTTAAAGCCCCGCCGGCTGAATAGTGCCGAGAAGCAGTTCAGGAGAACTGACAGCGGCCGCGGCTGGACTCCGGCTGCAGCGGAAAGGTGAGTATACAATTTTTTTTAATTTTAACACATTTTAGCATGAATTGCAGGGAAGGGTTTATATATTTAACCCCTTCCCGACAATTAACCCCGCGCACGCCGGCAGCCCATTGCTTTCAATGGAGCGGCTGTATTGCCGCTCCATTGAATTCAATGGGCAAACATCGTTCTTCTCTGCCACAGCTGTTACAGCTGTGGCAGAGAAGAATGATTTGTCTTCTATATGTTCTCAATGGGGTCGGCGCTGCTGCCGCCGGCCCCATTGAGCGCATATACAGAAGCGAACAGGAATCGCAGATCGCAGATAGGTGCGATCTGCGATTTTTTGTTCTATAATTTTTCGGACGAGCGCATAAAAAGCGCTCATGTGTCCGATACCATTGCGAAGCAATGGTTTTAAAAAATCGCCGGACGCATGCGCATGCGCAAATCGCGGCAAAAAACGCCCATCTGACTAAGCCCTTAAAGTTATTTCATTGCGTAAACAGAATGGGATAAATCCTGTAGTTGACCCGAGCGGTTGGTGTCCTAATGAGCCTCCTACAATCTGTGTATGAGCTTCCCTTCCTTCATATGGGAGTAAATGTATTTTCAATCACTCCTAGCACAGAAGCATGTGGTCTCGGCTAGCAGTACACATTTTAAAATGTTTTATAAATAAATTTACCTGGTGGTTTCTTAGTTTTCTTTTTACTCGGTTTAGTATTTTGAGTTTGCTGTGTGGGATTTGAAGGATTTGTATCTTTGCCTTGTTCCGAAGAGTCTGATCTCTCTGTGGAATCTTGAAGCTCCTGTTTGTCTGTGACCAACTCAGAAGACTCATCAATTATCACTTCTATATTGACATCCAACAATTCTTTATAGACCTTAAATGATTTTGTAAAAGGGCCATATTTAGTGCTCCTCACTCCATTCTTTACAATTCCTTCATAACTAGGTTGCCCTTCCATTTTTTCAACAAAGACTCTTCCTCCTTTATCGTCTATGATTCCATCATGAAGAGCAGCTCTGCAAACGGAGGAATGCTATGGGAAAGGATAAAATATACTTAAGGTCTGAGTCAGACAAGTGTTTTTGTTGCTCACGAATAGGCACGCAAGAAGATCGCTTCTAGTGTGTGGAAAAGATCGCATGAACAGGTGAATTCCAGCTAATTGAAGTAGCCCGTTCACACGACCGGGAGTGTGTGGTATGAGTTTTCCAGTTCCTTTAGGAGTCCATGGAAAGCAGCACCAAAGATAGGACATGTCCAATCTTTGCGCACACCATGGATCTTAGATGCAAGTTGCACTCACATGTCCCATCTTTGGCAGGTGCAAGGTTTTAGCGCATCTAAAAATCGTTAATGTTAACGCTTCTATAGGAAGTCATTGGTTCTTTTAGAAGTGCTCTTTTCATGAGTCTGTTGCGGCACGATAAAAATGCTTGTGTGAACGAGGCCTTAAAATGAGTGACATTTTGAAATCAGCAAATATATTCAATTTTCAATGCTTGTTTTTGTAAAGAAAATTAGACATTAATTTATTTTAGTTTATTTCGGTACAAGTGAAAATCTAACTGCATTCTCCATTACATCCTGCCAATATTTAATATTAGAACTTACTGACGCAAAGGTTTCAGATCCATAAACGGGAGCTTTTGAAGTAAGGCATTTAGGTGGACACATGACCCTAAAAAATGTGAACAAAAAACAAACAAATGTTAAATCCCTTTATTTTGGATTTATCGTGTTTTATAAGCTATTTGTGTTTATTAACTATCTTTGAAAAATTCACAATTAGTTTAAACTAAAGGAATAATAAATGTCAGCGGTGCTTACTCTGCAACTTTTTCTTCAAACTCTTGTGCAGTTAATGTACAGGATGATTTTTCTAAAATGAATATATATAGGATAAGTAGAGAAAATAGTTAAATAACAAGCTTGATAATGCATAATTTTGGCACATTGCTAAGTCTAAGCTTGGAAAAAATAATTATGCTAAACAAAACAAGATTCTATGTTCTAACATTGATATAAACTAATAGCAATCAATAATTCATTTATGCAAATCTGTTTGATTAAGGTGCAGGAAAATAAAAATAGAAAAAGCTACCAAATTAATGGTATTAAAATCCGGCCTTAGGCTTCGTTTACACTAGCGCGCATTTGCATGTGAAACCCACACGTCCACGTAAGTGCCACAACATGTGTGAATGAAGCTGCGTGCCAATTGCCGTCAATGGGGCTGTCGCTGCTGCCAATGGCACCATTGAAGACAATAGCAATGCCGACACCCCCCACAGTAATTTTCAGGGCTTTAAATGTATGCCCTTTCCTGAAAATCATTCCTAACTGTATTAAAAAATAAAAAAAAATATATACTTATCTTTTCGCCACTGACGAGGCTCAGTTGCATCTAGCTGCTTGGTCTACGGCACTGTAGCAAGGCTCTTTCAGCGGGCAGGGATTTCAAAATCCCCCCTGCTGAAAGGGCTACGTCTAATTTGCTGAATGCTCAGCCAATCACAGGCAGCACTCTGCCATTCACTGAATTCAAATCCCCGCCTGCTGGAAAAACTTCATTAGAGTGCCAGGGACCAAGCAGCTGGATGCACCTGAGGGATGATTTTCAGAGAAGGGCTTATATTTAAACCCCTTTCCTGAAAATCACTGCAGGGGTACCATCATCCTATTGCCTTCAATGGGGCCACCGGCAGCGGCATCCTCATTGAAATCAATGGAAAAGCTTTGCAATCCTCTGCCACAGCTATTACAGCTGTGACAGCTGTGGCAGAGGATTCTTTACTCCCTGCGGGGAGTTTCCTTGTTACTGAACAGTGCAACAGTGCTGTCACAGAGTTTGGTGATGAGGGGACTCCCCGCGGGAAAAGTTTAAGCGCAGCACGGACCTATGGTGCATGCATGTCCTATGTTCTGCAGGTATGCGTGTTTGCAGGCCTGTAAAACATGAACATGTGAACACACCATAGGAAACCAATGGTTCTAATAGATGCGCTGTTTTGCACGGACGTATGTATGTGCAGAACAACGCTCATCTAAATGAAGCATTACGCTACCATTCTGCTCTAAAAAGCACTGCTTTCTATTATCACATAGTTTCAGAGACGCAATGTTTGCACTTGGCAAAGTATTATTTTCTGCAGTGATTTCCTTCCATAAATAACCTTTTGCATATTTTTAGATTGTGTCAATTTTAGACAGGGCTTAACAAAACTATATCTCTGTGTGCGCCAGAAGAATAAGTATAAAGGATCACCTGCTGGTAACTTAAATGGTTTCTGGGCTGGTTCTTCTTCACGCGGTAATTTTACTCTAAATGACCAGATAGCAGCGCTGAATGAGTTTGATATGATTCCATTCTTGGTTGACCCTTCATAACTCTTTTGACCAGGGGTTCTTTCCACTTCTATGACTTTACTTTCTCCTGGCTTCAGTATTCCGAAATGTATTGCAGCTTGGCATGCTGAAGAATCCTGAAGGCAAATACAAGGCTAGTAAGTCATGACATATTCTCTATGGCTTCTACTGGCCAATATCATCAACAATTACTCACTTATACAAACTAAATATCATAGAAGATTAGAGTTTTCTGTTTCTGTGGTGACTTACCATGCTGTAGGTATCTGTACCGTACACCGTGTGTGGTTGCTTGTGGCAGTCGGCTGGGCAACGCACTCTATAAAGAAATGTGCATAGAAGTATAAATAGGATGCAAACCCAAGGAGAGCAAGAAGATGCCCACTGAAGGAATCGGAAGCTTAGAGCTCCATGGTCAACTTACTCTGTTTTTTCTTCAGCCAATTGTTTGCCAGTTGTTAAGCACTGACCTGTAACTGTTTAAAAAAGTGAAGAATACCATTGTTATTTTAGGCCGACACATGAATGGACATTTTGCGTGCTTCCATTTTTTTTTGCGCAGTAATATTGCCCTTTAGTAAGCTGGACATTTAAGCTGCAGCCCTTTCTAGTCTAATCACGTTGTCCTTAAACTCTTCAAATATTCCATTTTATCAGCAGATGAAACTCGTGCTTAAGTGTTTTATTATATGTCTACCGAAGAAGCAAAAAACCTTATCCTGTCAAGTAAAAAACAACCTTGCATAAACAGAATGGGATAAATCCTGTAGTTGACCCGAGCGGTTGGTGTCCTAATGAGCCTCCTACAATCTGTGTATGAGCTTCTCTTCTTTCATATGGGAGTAAATGTATTTTCAATCACTCCTACCATAGAAGCATGTGGTCTTGCCCATCAGTAATCAGCATTAAGATGGTGGTTTACCTGGTGGTTTCTTAGTTTTCTTTTTACTTGGTTTGTTTTGTTCCGAAGTGTCTGGTGTCTTTTTGGAATCTTGAGGCTCCTGTATCTCTACAGAGTCCAACTGAGAAGGATCATCTGAGGGTTCAATAATAATAATTCATGTATTCATTCAGTTACTAGAACATGCTAGCAAATTAGTAGTAGTAAAAACCCAGACTTATACTACAATTCTGATCTAAAAACCATTAGGACATAGTTTCAGAGACTCGATGTTTGCACTTTACGTACACTTTGTAAAATAATCTATTCTGCAGTGATTTCCTTCAATCTATAACTTTTTTGCAGGATGAGTTGTATTTTAATAGCACCATTTTTAAGTGGCACAGTATTGGAAAAAGCATAATTGTACTAATTGTTTGGGGGTTGGGGTTGGTGAGTGTTTTCGTATTGGTAATGGTATGTATGGTATTCATTGTGCACTGAAAATAACAAGTCTTTATTCTCTGGCTCAGTATGATTACAGTGATACCAAACTGATATTTTTTTTATATATACAGTGGTGCCTTGTGTTAAGAGTTTAATTTGTTCCGTGATGGAGCTCTTAACCCAAAACGCTCTTATCTCAAACCCAGTTTCCCCATTGAAGTAAATGGAAAAGCCATTAATCCGTTCCGGATCGCTAAGCTCTCCCACTGATTTCAATGGGGATGGTGTTGCCCCATTGAAAGCTAGTGAACGCTGGCACCCCCACAGTGATTTTCAGGGAAGGGCTTTAAATACAAGCCCTTCCCTGAAATCATCCCTAGCTGTAGTACAAAAATAAAAAATATATATACTCACCCGTCTCAGGCACGTCCAGCTACCACTTCTCCCTGCACTGCTCTGAAGCTTTTCAGCAGGCGGGGATTAAAAATGCAGGGAGAACAAGTGGCAGCTAGACACGCCTGAGCCCCGGCAGCGGCGGACAGGTGAGTATATATTTTTTACTACAGCTAGGGATGATTTTCAGGGAAGGGCTTATATTTAAAGTCCTTCCCTGAAAATTGCTGCAGGGGTTGCTGGCAAGTCATTGCTTTCAATGGGGCCACCGGCAGCAGCGGCGGCCCCGTTGAGAGCAAGGCTCAGTCTTAACCCAAGTTTTTGCTCTTCAATCAAGGCAAAAATTCGGGAAAGAGCCTGCTCTCATGTCAAAAAGTTTGTAAGCTGAGGCACTCTTAACCCAAGGTACCACTGAATATAGTAAGACTTAAAAAAAAAAGAAAACCCTTATTTTACAACCTGGTATTTGGGTTTTAAACATTCTTTGTTTATTTTCAGAATTGCAACTCAGTTTTTAATTTTAAGGTAGTTATTGTAGCTGTGTCTACGGCTCGATGAAAATCATTGATTTCTGTACAAATGAGAGCATTTAGGCAATAGGAATTGATATTGCAGATTCACTCAAAAATGTATTTTTGCCAAATGAGGAATTTTAGTTAAGGTGGAGGCATCTTGCAAATTTCCAGTATATGTACTCTCCAAAGCAACTGAGCCTCTTCAGCTCTGCTTACAGGCATCTCTCATGTCGAGAACTCGTTATCAAATAGATACTAGAATGGTGACCAGCTGATCACCGCAATTTGCAAAGATCAGGTGATATTTTCAGTGGAGGCCGCGGCCCTATTGAAAGCGATGCTGCACGGACCTGCATTCATGCATCTTTGTGCACATACATGGGTGCGCGGTTTTGTGCGCACCTATGTCTCGTGTGAATGCACCTTTAATTTTGGTGACATGAACAAAAGATTAATTATATGTGATGTATGCGCTAAATGTTTGTTTAAAGAAAAATATGATATACTTATAGTAATTACAGCCAAGTTAATTACCATTCGGTAGTTTGTTGTCTTTTTCAAATGGACTTAGTACAAATGATTTTGGCCATGAACCGTATTTTATTGAACTTATTCCATTCCTCGCTGATTCTGTATAGTAGCTTTGTCCAGGAGTTTTCTTCATACGTACAGTTCCGCCCTCATTGGTTAATTCACCTGAATGAATGGCAGCTCGACATACAGATGAATCCTATATAAAGCAAGAAAGAATTGGTTTCTGGGTATATATTTTTATACAGGATTTGCGATTTTAAAAGAGCGATACTTGAAAAACATCTACAGCATAATCAGATTTATTTCTCTTACTTCCGTGTACATATCAGTTCCCCACACTTTTCCTGATGCTGTCAAACATCCTGTCGGGCATTTGATTCTGAAATTGACAAAAAAAAATTTTTATTAACCTTTTAAGGATACAGCCTATATTTGTCTAAGAGTGGCCTCACACGAGCGAGTTTTTGTACGTACATAGGTGCGTACATAAGTGCGCACCCATGCATGTGAAAAAACATGCGTAAATGCAGGTCCGTGCATTGCCTTCAATGGAGCCGCAGCTGTTGCCGGCGGCCTCATTGAAGGCAATAGTTTGCCGGCAGCCCTGAATTGTTTTTCAGGGAAGAGCTTTACATATAAGCCCTTCCCCTAAAAAACTGAATTTTAGTGTAAAAAAAAATAATATAATAATGGTGCAGGCGGCTCCGTTGAAGACAATAGTCTGCCAGCACCCCCAAATTGTTTTTCAGGGAAGAGCTTTACATATAAGACAATGAAAAACAATAATTTTTACTGTAAAAAAAAAAATACTTATCTGTTCGCTGTTGCCGTGTCCCAGCAGGGATGAAGAACACATCTGCCGCATGCAGAAGATGTTTCCTTCATCCCTGCCTGGAAAAAGAATTCCCTGCTGCACTTTCCACATCTGTGACAGATGCAGCAAAGGAATTCTTCATTCATGCAGGGAATAAAGAATTCCCTACCGCAGCTGTCACAGATGACAGCTGGGGTAGCAGATGAAGCTGCCGACACTCAGTAATTGTTTTTCGGGAAAGGGCTTTAAATATAAGCCCTTCCCTGAAAGCCAAGAAAAAAATGGTGATAAAAAAAAAAAAAATCTATACTCACCATTCTTCAGCGGCCGGGGCTCAGCCGCATCCAGCCAACTATTCTCTGGCACTGTTGTGAGGAGTATTCAGCAGGCGGGGATTTAAAATCCCTGCCTGCTGAATGGGCTGCCTCTGATTGGCTGAGCACTGTTACCAATCAGAGGCAGCTCTCAGGTATTGGATGATAGCTAAGAGCCTCCTCTGATTGGTCCAAGCACTCAGCCAATCAGAGGTAGCACTCACTCACGTATTCATGAATTCATGTGTTCTTTCTTCCGGCCGATGCGGAGAGTTATCCACACCTGCAGTGCAGTGGTCCAATCGTGCAGAAACATGGGCGCATCGGCGCCCATGTGACTGAGCCCTCATAGTATTAATCATGCAGCATAAATAACATGATATACTTTTTTCTGTCGACTGGTACAATGATCGGAATACCAAAATTATTATTATTTTTTAGGTTTTCCCACTTTTGCGCAATAAAAACCCTTTTATTTGGAAATGTTTTTTCCATTGTTGCATTCAAAGTCCCATAACTTTTTTTTTTCCATGGACGGAGTTCTGTGAGGGCATGTTTTTTTGCATGATAAGTTATAGTTTATACTGGTACCATATGGGGGAAGATATGCCTTTTTTGATCACTTTTATTGCTTCTTTTGGGAACAAAACCACGCACCGACGTACGTGCACAAACTCATTGAAAGCAATGAGCTGCTGGTAACCCCTGCAGTTATTTTCGGGAAAGGGCTGTAAATAGTAAGCTCTTCCCTGAAAATCATAGCTATTTGTGTAAAAAAAAAAAATAAAAAAAAAAAATATATATATACACATATATATATATATATATATATATATACTCACCTCTCTGCCGTTGCCGTGTAAATATTCCCTAGCAGAGAGCCCCCTTGTCACTAAATACTGTGGCAACACTTCAGTAATGAATCTCCTGCCACAGCTGTCACAGTTGTGACAGCTGTGGAAGAGGATCGCAATGTTTTCCCATTGCTTTTAATGGGACCAGCACTTCTGCAGTTCCATTAAAAGCAATGGGCTACCAGCAAGCCCTGCGGGGATTTTCAGGAAAGGGCTTTAAATATAAGCCCTTCCCTGAAAAATCATCCCTAGAATGTGTAAAAAATAAAAAAATATATATACTCACCTCTCCGCAGCTGCCAGGCTCAGCCGCGTCCAGCCTGTCTTCTCCCTGCACTGCTCTGACTGTGTTTCAGCAGGCAGGGATTTTAAATCCCCGCTCGCTGAAAGGGCTGTATCTGATTGGCTAAGCGTTCAGCCAATCAGATACACCCCTCAGCCATTCATTGACTGACAGCTAAGTGCTGCCTGTGATTGACTGAGTGCTGTGACCAATCACAGGCAGCACTCAGCTGTTATTCAATAAATGGCTGAGAGCTGCCTGTGATTGGCTGAGTTCTCAGCCAATCAGATACAGCCCTTTCAGCAGGTGGGGATTTTAAATCCCTGCCTGCTGAAACAGAGTCAGAGTGGTGCAGGGAGAAGACAGGTTAGACGTGCCTGAGCCTCGGCAGCTGAGGAGAGGTGAGTATAATTTTTTTAAATTCTCAACACAATCTAGGGATGATTTTCAGGGAAGAGCTTATATTTAAAGCCCTTCCCCAAAAAATCGCTTCAGGGCATGCCAGCAGCCCATTACTTTCAATGGAACTGCAGAAGTTGCGAACCCATTGAAAGCAATGGGAAAACATCGCGATCCTCTGCCACAGCTGTGGCAGGGGAATCTTTACTCCCCACGGGGAGTTATATTGGCACTGAGCACTGTGACAGTGCTGTCACGGTGTTCAGCGACATAGGGATTTCCCACTGGGAAATATTGACGCCCACCACGGATCTATGGTGCATGCATGTCTTATGTTTTGCAGGTACATGCGTTTGCTCGCCTGTAAAACACGGACATGTGAACACACCATAGGGAACCAATGTTTCTAATAGGAACGTGCTTTTGTGCGCACAACTGTCCGCACATAAACACACATGTGAATCATCCCTAAATATGTGGGATTTTCTTAATTTTATATTTTTTATATAAATGGAAAAGTGTGCCTCACCCCTTCCAATAGCGATTATAGGCCACGGCAGGCTTGTACACCAGTGTTTGGCTTTTTCTGGCCACTCTATTGACTCTCTGCAATGCCCCCTCTGTGAACCCTTTACATGCCGAAATGTACATTGATCACGACATGTAGGTGGTGCTCACTGATCCCCGCTGTTGGAGCGAGAAGCCAGCTATCAGCTGGCTCCCACTGCAGTATGGCATGAGCTCACTTTTAATATGATGTACAAGGGAACTTCACCATGCAATCACTTGATCACTAATAGGCCTTAGTCAGACGGGCGTTTTTTCGCGCGATTTGCGGATCGCATGACGGATGCGCATCCGCAAATCGCGTGACCGGTGCGCGCAAGTCGCCCGCAAATCGCCCGAAAATCTGCTCCTAGCCGCGTTTCATTAGAAACGGGCCGGAGCTGTCCAGCGCATTGCATTCAATGGAGACGGCAATACAGCCGTCTCCATTGAAAGCAATGCGCTGCGGGCAAGCCCGGGATGAATTGTCGGTAAGGGCTTAAATATATAAGCCCTTACCTGCAATTCATCCTAAAATGTGTAAAAATAAAAAAAAATTGTATACTCATCTTCTGCCGGCAGCCGGAGCTCCGTGCGGCCGTCCTGCAGTGGGTGTGAAGGGGGTGTGAGTCAGACCTGCCCCCTGATTGGCTCAGCGCTGAGCCAATCAGAGGCATGCCTCACTCACACCCATTCATGAATTCATGAATGGATGTGAGTCAGACCTGCCCCTGATTGGCTCAGCGCTGAGAAGCAGCAGTCACTCACCAATTCATGAATTCATGAATGGGTGTGTGAGTGTTTTCAGCGTCTGATTGGTCAGGGCTGTGACCAATCAGAGGCAGATCATTCAGCAGGAGGGGATTTTAAAGCCCCGCCGGCTGAATAGTGCCAGGAAGCAGTTCAGGAGAACTAACAGCGGCCGCGGCTGGACTCCGGCTGCAGCGGAAAGGTGAGTATACAATTTTTTTTTATTTTAACACATTTTAGGATGAATTGCCGGGAAGGGCTTATATATTTAACCCCTTCCCGACAATTCACCTCGCGCACGCCGGCAGCCCATTGCTTTCAATGGAGCGGCTGTATTGCCGCTCCATTGAATTCAATGGGCAGACATCGTTCTTCTCTGCCACAGCTGTTACAGCAATGGTTTTTAAAAATCGCCGGACGCATGCGCATGCGCAAATCGCGGCTAAAAACGCCCGTCTGACTAAGGCCATATAATACACGTTAATACTTCTGTATTGTAGTGTATTAGGGTGAATTCACACGAGCGTGTTTATGTGCGTACAATTGTGCACACAAAATCGCGTGCCTTTTAGAATCATTGGTTTCCTTTGGTTTGTTCACATGTCCGTGTTTTACAGGCGTGCAAATACATGTACCTGCAAAACATAGGTCCGCATCAATATTCCCCAGTGGGGAGTCCCCTTGTCACTGAACACTGTGACAGCACTGTCACAGTGTTCAGTGACAAGGGGACTCCCTATGGGGAGTAAAGAATCCCCTGCCACAGCTGTAACAGCCATAGCAGAGGATTGCAATGTTTTCCCATTGCTTTCAAAGGGAGCATCGCTTCTGCAGTCCCATTGAAAGCAATGGGCTACCGGCAAGCTCTACAGGGATTTTCGAGGAAGGACTTTAAATATAAGCCGTTCCCTGAAAATCATCCCTAGAATGTGTTATAAAAAATATATATACTCCCCTCTCCTCAGATGCTGAGACTCAGTTGCGTCTAGCCTGCCCTCTCTCTGCACTGCTCTGACTCTGTCTCATCAGGTGGGGACTTATCCATCCTGATGGCAGTGACATGCACGTCCCTCCTCCCCTCTGCAGGCACCTGGCTCTGGTGTCCGCTTGGGCAGTAACTTCAGCCAATAGGGGTGCACACATGTTCAGCCACATTCTTACAGGGCCAGTGCACATCCTTAAACTGACAATCATGTTCTCTGAACACATCGGGCATCCACCCCTAAGTAGGCTGAGTATTGCGGTTATTCTGGTCTACTTGATGCAGAACGCTATATTATTTTGGGCAACAAAGAGCAAAAGAAACCTTGTGCAAAGTGTTGGACTACCAAACATATATTCTTGTACTTACATAGCAGCTTGATGAGGAATCTCTTCAGCTGTCAGCTGGCATGAGGCTTCAACTAAAAATTAGAGAACATTTTATTTGCAACATTTTTAATTAAGTTTAAAGGTTACTTCTATCTTATCTAAAACCTTGGAGACAAATGTACATGGACGCTATTAGAATTCTGTGGGCTCATATTCTACCTCTCTGTGTTTTTAATATATGAAGTAACAAACTGAAGTTTTTTGCTCATTGATTTCTTGTGAGAATATATGTGAGAGAAAAGAAAACTGCGCAGTGCTCCAACGCACTGCATGTTATGCATCTATGCACCTCTAGAAGCTTCGCAAGTTTGTGCTTAAAGTGAATGTCCCATCTAAAAATTTTTGATGATTTGTTTACATTTTCAATCAATGCCATGATGTATATTTAAAAAAATCCTAAAAAACCTTTAGTTTTCACACGGACCACTAAGCCCAATACTAGTCTGACACTTTCAGCTCTGTAGAAAAAACTTTCAGCTCTGTGACTCATTGTACTTTATTGGCTCAGCTCCGACCCCTGTTTGTGTCTACATCCGTTTTTCTGCTAATAAACAAGTTGTGATTGAAAACCTCGAGTTCATTGAGGATGAAGCTGGTTTTCGAGAAGTCCCATTTTTACACAGGGCTCCTCCATGAAGTAAGTTCTACTATCCTTACGAATAATTGATCCCTAGTCTCTCCGTTATCCAAACTGCTAAGGAGCACGGGGTTCTTTTTACCTTAAGCCCCCTGTCCACGGCCGTTGTAGAGTATCGGCAGTGATATACGGCCGTGGGGGAGTAGGGGGTCGAGCTGTCTGTTCTATGCGGGGAGCGTATCTGACAGATAGGCTCACCGCAGAGAATCGCGACATGCCGTGTTCTTTCCTGCAGTGATTTCCTTCACTGTATACCTTTTTTGCAGGATGAGTTGTATTTTAGTAGCACCATTTTTAAGTGGCTCAGTATGGGAAAAAGCATAATTGTATAAATTTTTGGGGGGTTGGTGAGTGTTTTCGTATGGGTAATGGTATGTATGGTATTCATTGTGCAGTAAAAATGACATGTCTTTATTCTCTGGGTCAGAATTAGAGATGAGCGAGCGTACTCGCTAAGGCAAATTACTCGAGCGAGTATTGCCATTTTCGAGTACATGCCTGCTCGTGCCAAAAGATTCGGGGGCCGGCGGGGGTGAGCGGTGAGTTGCAGGAGTGAGCATGGGGGGAAAGAGAGAGAGAGATCTCCCCCCTCCATTCCTCCCCGCTCTCCCCCGTCGCAACCCACCGGCCCCCGGATTTTTTGGCACGAGCGTGGTATTTGGGTTTTAAACATTCCTTGTTTATTTTCAGAATTGCAACGCACTTTTTAATTTTAAGGTAGTTATTGTAGCTGTGTCTACGGCTCGATGAAAATCATTCATTTCTGTACAAGTGAGAGCATTTAAGCAATAGGAATTGATATATTGCAGATTTAGGGCTTAGTCAGACGGGCGTTTTTTCGCGATTTACGAATGCGTCCGGCGATTTTATAAAACCATTGCTTTGCAATGGTATCAGACACATGAGCGCTTTTTATGTGCTCGTCCGATAAATTATAGAACAGAAATCGCAGATCGCACCTATCTGCGATTCCTGTTCTCTTCTCTATATGCGCTCAATGGGGCCGGCGGCAGCAGCACCGACCCCATTGAGAACATATAGAAGACAAATCATTCTCCTCTTCCACAGCTGTAACAGCTGTGGAAGAGAAGAATGATGTTTGCCCATTGAATTCAACGGAGCCGGCAATACAGCCGGCTCCATTGAAAGCAATGGGCTGCCGGCGAGCGTGGGATGAATTGTCGGGAAGGGCTTAAATATATAAGCCCTTCCCTGCAATTCATCCAGAAATGTGTAAAAATAAAAAAATATATATATACTCACCTTGTCCCGGCAGACGGAGTTCAGCCGCGGCCGCCGGCAGTTCTCCTGAACTGCTCTCTCTAGTATTCAGCAGCCGGGGATTTAAAATCCCTGCCTGCTGAATGAGCTGCCTCTAATTGGTCACAGCCTGACCAATCAGAGGCAGCTCTCAGTCACACCCATTCATGAATTCATGAATGGGTGAGTGAGTGCTGCCTCTGATTGGCTCAGCGCTGAGCCAATCAGAGGCAGTTCATTCAGCAGGTGGGGATTTTAAATCCCCGGCTGCTGAATACTACAGAGAGCAGCTCAGGAGAACTGCCGGCGGCCGCGGCTGAACTCCGTCTGCCGGGACAAGGTGAGTAAATTTTTATTTTTTATTTTTACACATTTCTGGATGAATTGCAGGGAAGGGCTTATATATTTAAGCCCTTCCTGACAATTCATCATGAGATCGCCCGCAACGCATTGCTTTCAATGGAGCCGGCTGTATTGCCGGCTCCATTGAATTCAATGCGCTGGACAGCTCCGGCCCGTTTCTATTGAAACGCGGCTAGGAGCAGTTTTTTCGGGTGATTTTTCAGCCCGGTCACGCGATTTGCGGATGCGCATCCGTCATGCGATCCGCAAATCCCGGGAAAAAACGCCCGTGTGACTAA
The DNA here is from genome assembly GCF_035609145.1 of Eleutherodactylus coqui. NCBI lineage: Eukaryota > Metazoa > Chordata > Amphibia > Anura > Eleutherodactylidae > Eleutherodactylus > Eleutherodactylus coqui. Next base: position 274,777,947 of record NC_089839.1, on the reverse strand, counting down.
GGCCTTACTCAAAAATGTATTTTTGACAAATGAGGAATTTTAGTTAAGGTGGAGGCATCTTGCAAATTTCCAGTATATGTACTCTCCAAAGCAACTGAGCCTCTTCAGCTCTGCTTACAGGCATCTCTCATGTCGACAACTCCTTTTTAAATAGATGCTAGAATGGTGACCAGCTGATCACCGCAATTTGCAAAGATCAGGTGATATTTTCAGTGGAGGCCGCGGCCCCATTGAAAGAGATGCTGCATGGACCTGCATTCATGCGTGTTTGTGCACATACGTGGGTGCGCGGTTTTGTGCGCACCTATGTGCGCACAGGTACACGCTCGTGTGCATGCACCCCAATTTTGGTGCCATGAACAGAAGATCAATTATATGTTTAAAGAAAAATATGATATATTTATAGTAATTACAGCCAAGTTAATTACCATTCGGTGGTTTGATGTCTTTGTCTTTTTCTAATGGACTTAGTACAAATGATTTTGGCCATGAACCATATTTTATTGAACTTATTCCATTCCTCGCTGATTCTGGATATTCGCTTTGTCCTGGAGTCTTCTTCATAAGGAAAATTCTGCCCTCATTGGTTAATTCACCTGAATGAATGGCAGCTCGACATACAGATGAATCCTATATAAAACAAGAAAGAATTGGTTTCTGGGTATATATTTTTATAAAGGATTTGCGATTTTTAAAGATCGATACTTGAGAAACATCTACAGCATAATCAGATTTAATTCTCTTACCTCCGTGTACATATCAGTTCCCCACACTTTTCCTGATGCTGTCAAACATCCTGTCGGGCATTTGATTCTGAAATTGAGGGAAAAAAAAAAAACATTATTAACCTTTTAAGGATACAACCTATATTTGCCTAAATAACGCAATGATTTGGGGGGGGGGATTTGAAAGCAATGGGCTTTCAGAAAACCCTGCGGGGATTTTCAGGGAAGCGCTTTACTTATAAGCCCTTCCCTGAAAATCATCCCTAGAATGTGTAAAAAATTTAAAAAATATATACTCACCTCTCCGCAGCTGCAGGGCTCAGGCGTGTCCAGCCTGTCTTCTCCCTGCACTGTTTTAACTGTGTTTCAGCAGGTCGGGATTTAAAATCCTCGCCTGCTGAAAGGGCTGCATCTAATTGGCTGAGCACTCAGCCAATCAGATACAGCCCTCAGCCATTCATTGACTGACAGCTAACTGCTGCCTGTGATTGGTCACAGCACTCAGCCAATCACAGGCAGCTTTTGGCCATTCATTGAATTCAATAATTATTCAGGTCTACTTGATGCAGAATGCTATATTATTTTGGGCAACAAAGCAAAAGAAGCCTTGTGCAAAATGCTGGACTACTAAACATATATTCTTGTACTTACATAGCAACTGCATGAGGAATCTGTTGAGCTGTCAGCTGGCATGAGGCTTCAACTAAAAATTAGAGAACATTTTATTTGCAAATATTTTAATTACGTTTAAAGGCTACTTATATCTTATCTAACACCTTGTAGACAAATTTACATGTACGCTAGCCTCTTCAGCTCTGCTTACAGGGCATCTCTCGTGTCGACAACTCCCTTTTAAATAGATGCTAGAATGATGACTAGCTGATCACCGCAATTTGCAAAGATCAGGTGATATTTTCAGTGGAGGCCGCGGCCCCATTGAAAGCGATGCTGCACGGACCTGCATTCATGCGTGTTTGTGCACATACGTGGGTGCGCGGTTTTGTGTGCACCTATGTATGCACACGTATTTTGGTGCCATGAACAAAAGATCAATTATATGTGATGTATGCGCTAAATGTTTGTTTAAAGAAAAAATATGATATATTTATAGTAATTACAGCCAAGTTAATTACCATTCGGTAGTTTTTTATCTTTTTTAAATGGACTTAGTAGAAATGATTTTGGCCATGAACCGTATTTTATTGAACTTATTCCATTCCTCGCTGATTCTGGATATTCGCTTTGTCCTGGAGTTTTCTTCATAAGTGCAATTCCGCCCTCATTGGTTAATTCACCTGAATGAATGGCAGCTCGACATACAGATGAATCCTATATAAAGTAAGAAAGAACTGGTTTCTGGGTATATATTTTTATACAGGATTTGTGATTTTAAAAGATCGATACTTGAGAAACATCTACAGCATAATCAGATTTAATTCTCTTACCTCCGTGTACATATCAGTTCCCCACACTTTTCCTGATGCTGTCAAACATCCTGTCGGGCATTTGATTCTGAAATTGACAAAAAAAAAAACGTCATTAACCTTTTAAGTTCACAGCCAATCTTGGCCTAAATAACGAATGATTTTTGGGGGATTTTCATCTCCACTTTTCAAAAGCATTTTTTCTTCGACACGGCCGCATAAGGGCTTTTTTTGTGTAGCAAACTAGTTTTATTGGTATCATTTCATAGTGTTAATTATGCAGCATAAATAACATGATACATTTTTTCTGTGGACTGGTACGATAATCAGAATACCCAAATTATTATTATTTTAGGTTTTCCCACTTTTGCGCAATAAAAACTCTTTTATTTGGAATTTTTTTTATTAGACAAAAACTTTCATCCTGTTTGGTTATGGTTGGTGCTTAACATCCCAAACTTACTTGCTTTTTTAAGTCTTCTGTACATAACATGTAAATCAATCATAAGAAATTATGACTGTTCTGTTAACCCATTAAGGACCAGGCGCTGTAAATGTACGGCGCCTGGTCCTGGGCTTAAAACCCCGCCGATAGTAAAATTACGGCGGCACTTTAAGCCTCCCGGCTCTGCAATCTATAAGATGCAGGACGGGTTATCAGCTGTTAGTAACAGCTGATAACCCAGAGGAGAAGGCAGGAGAGGTATTTAACTGTTTTTGCCTTTTCTTTCCCCCAAGTACACAGTGCTCATTGAGCACTGTGTACTAGAAAGTGAAAGTAAAGTGTAACTTTCATGGGGGCCCGGGGGGTCATGTGACCGCTGGGGTTCCCGGCTACAGCAGAGCTGGAGGGTCATACTAGACCTTGGCCAGCTCTGCCAGTGACTAATGTCACTGCAGGGGTTGTTTTTCTTGTAACTGGGGCTCCTATGGCTGCCCCAGCTACAGTGGGAAAGTGTCAAATAAAAATAAAAACACATAAATGTCCCCCAGAGGTCTTATATGACATCATGGGGGACATAGACAGTAAAAAACATAATTACATACATCAGTAAAACAAAATTCCAGAATAAAACAACAATACACACATAAGAAAGAAAATAACACAAAACTGATGCCAACCAAAACCGTCGACAGCACTGTCACAGTGTTCAGTGAAAAGGGGACTACCCACAGGGAGTAAAGAATCCCCTATCGTAGCTGTGACAGCCGTGGCAGAGGATTCCGATGTTCTTCTATTGCTTTCAATGGGACCAGCACTTCTGTAGTCCCATTGAAAGCAATGGGCTGCAGGCAAGCCCTGCAGGGATTTTTGGAGAAGGGCTTTAAATATAAGCCCTTCCCTGAAAATCATCCCTAGAATGTGTTAAAAATAAAAAAAATATTTACACCCCTCTCCTCAGCTGCCGGGGCTCAGGTGCGTCCAGCCTATCCTCACCTTGCACTCCTCTGACTGTGTTTCATGAGGTGGGGACTTCTATCCTGATGGTAGTGACATGTACATCCCTCCTCCCCTCTGCAGGCACCTGGCTCTGGTGTCAGCTTGGGCAGTAACTTCAGCTAGTAGGGGTGCACACATGTTCAGCCACATTCTTAAAGGGCCAGTGCACATCTTTAAACTGACTCCAGTGACAATCATGTTCCCTGAACACATCGGGCATCCACCCCTAAGTAGGGTGTTTGAGTATTGCAGTTATTCTGGTCTACTTGATGCAGAATGCTATATTATTTTGGGCAACAAAGAACAAAAGAAACCTGGTGCAAAATGTTGGACTACTAAACATATATACTTGTACTTACATAGCAGCTGCATGAGGAATCTCTTCAGCTGTCAGCTGGCATGAGGCTTCAACTAAAAATTAGAGAACATTTTATTTGCAAAATTTTTAATTAAGTTTAAAGGTTACTTCTATCTTATCTAAAACCTTGGAGACAAATGTACATGTACACTATTAGAATTCTGTGGGCTCATATTCTACCTCTCTGTGTTTTTAATGTCTGAAGTAACAAACTGAGATTTTTTGCTCATGGATTTCTTGTGAGAATATATGTGAGAGAAAAGAAAACTGCGCAGTGCTCCAACGCACTGCATGTTATGCATCTATGCACCTCTAGAAGCTTCGCAAGTTTGTGCTTAAAGTGAATGTCCCATCTAAAAATTTTTGATGATTTGTTTACATTTTCAATCAATGCCATGATGTATATTTAAAAAAAAATCCTAAAAGAACCTTTAGTTTTCACACGGACCACTAAGCCCAATAATAGCCTGACACTTTCAGCTCTGTAGAAAAAACTTTCAGCTCTGTGACTCATTGTACTTTATTGGTTCAGCTCCGACCCCTGTTTGTGTCTACCTTCGTTTTTCTGCTAATAAACAAGTTGTAATTGAAAACCTCGAGTTCATTGAGGACGAAGCTGGTTTTCGAGAAGTCCCATTTTTACACAGGGCTCCTCCATGAAGTAAGTTCTACTATCCTTACGAATAATTGATCCCTAGTCTCTCCGTTATCCAAACTGCTAAGGAGCACGGGGTTCTTTTTACCTTAAGCCCCCTGTCCACGGCCGTTGCAGAGTATCGGCAGGGATATTCGGCCGTGGGGGAGTAGGGGGTCGAGCTGTCTGTTCTATGCGGGAAGCGTATCTGACAGATAGGCTCACCGCAGAGAATCGCGACATGCCGTGTTCTTTCCTGCAGTGATTTCCTTCACTGTATAACTTTTTTGCAGGATGAGTTGTATTTTAGTAGCACCATTTTTAAGTGGCTCAGTATGGTAAAAAGCATAATTGTATAAATTTTTGGGGGGTTGGTGAGTGTTTTCGTATGGGTAATGGTATGTATGGTATTCATTGTGCAGTAAAAATGACATGTCTTTATTCTCTGGGTCAGAATTAGAGATGAGCGAGCGTACTCGCTAAGGCAAATTACTCGAGCGGGTATTGCCATTTTCGAGTACATGCCTGCTCGTCCCAAAAGATTCGGGGGCCGGCGGGGGTGAGCGGTGAGTTGCGGGAGTGAGCATGGGGGAGCAGGGGGAAAAGAGAGAGAGAGAGACCCCCCCCTCCCCCATTCCTCCCCGCTCTCCCCCGTCGCAACCCACCGGCCCCCGAATTTTTTGGCACGAGCGTGGTATTTGGGTTTTAAACATTCCTTGTTTATTTTCAGAATTGCAACGCACTTTTTAATTTTAAGGTAGTTATTGTAGCTGTGTCTACAGCTCGATGAAAATCATTCATTTCTGTACAAGTGAGAGCATTTAAGCAATAGGAATTGATATATTGCAGATTTAGGGCTTAGTCAGACGGGTGTTTTTTCGCGATTTGCGAATGCGTCCGGCGATTTTATAAAACCATTGCTTTGCAATGGTATCAGACACATGAGCGCTTTTTATGTGCTCGTCCGATAAATTATAGAACAGAAATCGCAGATCGCACCTATCTGCGATTCCTGTTCTCTTCTCTATATGCGCTCAATGGGGCCGGCGGCAGCAGCGCCGACCCCATTGAGAACATATAGAAGACAAATCATTCTCCTCTGCCACAGCTGTAACAGCTGTGGCAGAGAAGAATGATGTTTGCCCATTGAATTCAATGGAGCCGGCAATACAGCCGGCTCCATTGAAAGCAATGGGCTGCCGGCGAGCGTGGGATGAATTGTCGGGAAGGGCTTAAATATATAAGCCCTTCCCTGCAATTCATCCAGAAATGTGTAAAAATAAAAAAATATATATACTCACCTTGTCCCGGCAAACGGAGTTCAGCCGCGGCCGCCGGCAGTACTCCTGAACTGCTCTCTCTAGTATTCAGCAGCCGGGGATTTAAAATCCCCGCCTGCTGAATGAGCTGCCTCTGATTGGTCACAGCCTGACCAATCAGAGGCAGCTCTCAGTCACACCCATTCATGAATACATGAATGGGTGAGTGAGTGCTGCCTCTGATTGGCTCAGCGCTGAGCCAATCAGAGGCAGTTCATTCAGCAGGTGGGGATTTTAAATCCCCGGCTGCTGAATACTACAGAGAGCAGCTCAGGAGAACTGCCGGCGGCTGCGGCTGAACTCCGTCTGCCGGGACAAGGTGAGTAAATTTTTATTTTTTATTTTTACACATTTCTGGATGAATTGCAGGGAAGGGCTTATATATTTAAGCCCTTCCCAACAATTCATCGTGAGATCGCCCGCAGCGCATTGCTTTCAATGGAGCCGGCTGTATTGCCGGCTCCATTGAATTCAATGCGCTAGACAGCTCCGGCCCGTTTCTATTGAAACGCGGCTAGGAGCAGTTTTTTCGGGTGATTTTTCGGCCCGGTCACGTGTTTTGCGGATGCGCATCCGTCATGCGATCCGCAAATCGCGGGAAAAAACGGCCGTGTGACTAAGGCCTTACTCAAAAATGTATTTTTGACAAATGAGGAATTTTAGTTAAGGTGGAGGCATCTTGCAAATTTCCAGTATATGTACTCTCCAAAGCAACTGAGCCTCTTCAGCTCTGCTTACAGGCATCTCTCATGTCGACAACTCCTTTTTAAATAGATGCTAGAATGGTGACCAGCTGATCACCGCAATTTGCAAAGATCAGGTGATATTTTCAGTGGAGGCCACGGCCTCATTGAAAGAGATGCTGCATGGACCTGCATTCATGCGTTTTTGTGCACATACGTGGGTGCACGGTTTTGTGCGCACAGGTACACGCTCGTGTGAATGCACCCTAATTTTGGTGCCATGAACAGAAGATCAATTATATGTTTAAAGAAAAATATGATATATTTATAGTAATTACAGCCAAGTTAATTACCATTCGGTGGTTTGATGTCTTTGTCTTTTTCTAATGGACTTAGTACAAATGATTTTGGCCATGAACCATATTTTATTGAACTTATTCCATTCCTCTCTGATTCTGTATATTCGCTTTGTCCTGGAGTCTTCTTCATAAGGAAAATTCTGCCCTCATTGGTTAATTCACCTGAATGAATGGCAGCTCGACATACAGATGAATCCTATATAAAGCAAGAAAGAATTGGTTTCTGGGTATATATTTTTATAAAGGATTTGCGATTTTTAAAGATCGATACTTGAGAAACATCTACAGCATAATCAGATTTAATTATCTTACCTCCGTGTACATATCAGTTCCCCACACTTTTCCTGATGCTGTCAAACATCCTGTCGGGCATTTGATTCTGAAATTGAGGGGAAAAAAAAACGTTATTAACCTTTTAAGGATACAACCTATATTTGCCTAAATAACGCAATGACTTGGGGGGGATTTGAAAGCAATGGGCTTTCAGAAAACCCTGCGGGGATTTTCAGGGAAGCGCTTTACTTATAAGCCCTTCCCTGAAAATCATCCCTAGAATGTGTAAAAAATTTAAAAAATATATACTCACCTCTCCGCAGCTGCCAGGCTCAGGCGTGTCCAGCCTGTCTTCTCCCTGCACTGTTTTAACTGTGTTTCAGCAGGTCGGGATTTAAAATCCCCGCCTGCTGAAAGGGCTGCATCTGATTGGCTGAGCGCTCAGTCAATCAGATACAGCCCTTAGCCATTCATTGACTGACAGCTAAGTGCTGCCTGTGATTGGTCACAGCACTCAGCCAATCACAGGCAGCTCTTGGCCATTCATTGAATTCAAATATTATTCTGGTCTACTTGATGCAGAATGCTATATTATTTTGGGCAACAAAGCAAAAGAAACCTTGTGCAAAATGCTGGACTACCAAACATATATTCTTGTACTTACATAGCAACTTCATGAGGAATCTCTTCAGCTGTCAGCTGGCATGAGGCTTCAACTAAAAATTAGAGAATATTTTATTTGCAAATATTTTAATTACGTTTAAAGGCTACTTATATCTTATCTAACACCTTGTAGACACATTTACATGTACGCTAGCCTCTTCAGCTCTGCTTACAGGCATCTCTCATGTTGCCAACTCCTTTTTAAATAGACGCTAGAATGGTGACCAGCTGATCACCGCAATTTGCAAAGATCAGGTGATATTTTCAGTGGAGGCCGCGGCCCCATTGAAAGCGATGCTGCACGGACCTGCATTCATGCGTGTTTGTGCACGTACGTGGGTGCACGGTTTTGTGTGCACCTATGTACGCACACGTAGACGCTTGTGTGAATGCACCCCAATTTTGGTGCCATGAACAGAAGATTAATTATATGTGATGTATGCGCTAAATGTTTGTTTAAAGAAAAAATATGATATATTTATAGTAATTACAGCCAAGTTAATTACCATTCGGTAGTTTGTTGTCTTTTTTAAATGGACTTAGTACAAATGATTTTGGCCATGAACCATATTTTATTGAACTTATTCCATTCCTCGCTGATTCTGGATATTCGCTTTGTCCAGGAGTTTTCTTTATAAGTGCAATTCCGCCCTCATTGGTTAATTCACCTGAATGAATAGCAGCCCGACATACAGATGAATCCTATATAAAGCAAGAAAGAACTGGTTTCTGGGTATATATTTTTTATACAGGATTTGCGATTTTAAAAGATCGATACTTGAGAAACATCTACAGCATAATCAGATTTAATTCTCTTACCTCCGTGTACATATCAGTTCCCCACACGTTTCCTGATGCTGTCAAACATCCTGTCGGGCATTTGATTCTGAAATTGACAAAAAACAAAACGTTATTAACCTTTTAAGTTCACAGCCTATATTGGCCTAAATAACAAATGATTTTTGGGGGATTTTCATCTCCACTTTTCAAAAGCATTCTTTCTTCGACACGGCTGCATAAGGGCTTTTTTTGTATAGCAAACTAGGTTTATTGGTATCATTTCATAGTGTTAATTATGCAGCATAAATAACATGATACATTTTTTCTGTGGACTGGTACGATAATCAGAATACCAAAATTATTATTTTAGGTTTTCCCACTTTTGCGCAATAAAAACTGTTTTATTTGGAAATTTTTTTTATTGGACAAAAACTTTCATCCTGTTTGGTTATGGTTGATGCTTAACATCCCAAACTTTCTTGCTTTTTTAAGTCTTCTGTACATAACATGTAAATCAATCATAATAAATTATGACTGTTCTGTTAACCCATTAAGGACCAGGCGCTGTAAATGTCCGGCGCCTGGTCCTGGGCTTAAAACCCCGCCGATAGTAAAATTACGGCGGCGCTTTAAGCCTCCTGGCTCTGCAATCTATAAGATGCAGGACGGGTTATCAGATGTTAGTAACAGCTGATAACCCAGAGGAGAAGGCAGGAAAGGTATTTAACCCTTTTTGCCTTTTCTTTCCCCCAAGTACACAGTGCTTATTGAGCACTGTGTACTAGAAAGTGAAAGTAAAGTGTAACTTTCATGGGAGCCTGGGGGGTCATGTGACCGCTGGGGTTCCCGGCTACAGCAGAGCTGGAGGGTCATACTAGACCTTGGCCAGCTCTGCCAGTGACTAATGTCTCTGCAGGGGTTGTTTTTCCTGTAACTGGGGCTCCTATGGCTGCCCCAGCTACAGTGGGAAAGTGTCAAATAAAAATAAAAACACATAAATGTCCCCCAGAGGTCTTATATGACGTCATGGGGGACATAGGCAGTAAAAAACATAATTACATACATCAGTAAAACAAAATTCCAGAATTAAAAAACAATACACACATAAGAAAGAAAATAACACAAAACTGACGCCAACCAAAACCGTCGACAGCACTGTCACAGTGTTCAGTGAAAAGGGGACTACCCACAGGGAGTAAAGAATCCCCTATCGTACCTGTGACAGCCGTGGCAGAGGATTCCGATGTTCTTCTATTGCTTTCAATGGGACCAGCACTTCTGCAGTCCCATTGAAAGCAATGGGCTGCAGGCAAGCCCTGCAGGGATTTTTGGAGAAGGGCTTTAAATATAAGCCCTTCCCTGAAAGTCATCCCTAGAATGTGTTAAAAATAAAAAAATATTTACACCCCTCTCCTCAGCTGCCTGGGCTCAGGTGCGTCCAGCCTATCCTCACCCTGCACTCCTCTGACTGTGTTTCATGAGGTGGGGACTTCTATCCTGATGGCAGTGACATGTACGTCCCTCCTCCCCTCTGCAGGCACCTGGCTCTGGTGTCAGCTTGGGCAGTAACTTCAGCTAGTAGGGGTGCACACATGTTCAGCCACATTCTTAAAGGGCCAGTGCACATCTTTAAACTGACTCCAGTGACAAACATGTTCCCTGAACATATCAGGCATCCACCCCTAAGTAGGGTGTTTGAGTATTGCGGTTATTCTGGTCTACTTGATGCAGAATGCTATATTATTTTGGGCAACAAAGAACAAAAGAAACCTGGTGCAAAATGTTGGACTACTAAACATATATTCTTGTACTTACATAGCAACTGTATGAGGAATCTCTTCAGCTGTCAGCTGGCATGAGGCTTCAACTAAAAATTAGAGAACATTTTATTTGCAAAATTTTTAATTAAGTTTAAAGGTTACTTCTATCTTATCTAAAACCTTGGAGACAAATGTACATGTACACTATTAGAATTCTGTGGGCTCATATTCTACCTCTCTGTGTTTTTAATATATGAAGTTACAAACTGAGGTTTTTTGCTCATGGATTTCTTGTGAGAATATATGTGAGAGAAAAGAAAACTGCACAGTGTTCCAATGCATATTGTGTTTCCCCGAAAACGAGACACTGTTTTATATTAATCTTTGCCCCAAAAGAGGCACTAGGTATTATTTTCAGAGGGGGTCTTATTATACTTACCTAGCAGGCTCTGTCCAGGTTCCTCCCGCTGTCCTCCACAGCTCCGACACGCTTCCCGCAGTCCTAGGTCACTCGTACATCATCACCTGGTTACGGCATTCAGAACTTCCGCCTCCAGGAAGCGATGCCTGTGATTGGTTCTTCGACTGCTGCTCTGCTAATCAATGCAGCACTGGATGAACCAATGCGATGGCTGTGATTGGTTTATTCAGCGCTGCATTGATTGGCTGAGCAGCAGCGGAAGAACCAATCAACAACCATCGCGTTGTAGAGGCAGGATTTATGAATTGTCTGAGCCGCAGGCCGATCACAGATATCACATTGGTTCATCCAGCGCTGCATTGATTGGCTGAGCAGCGAACAAAGAACCAATCACAGTCATAGCTTCTTGGAGGTGGGATTTATGAATCCCGTAACCAGGAAATGATGTTGTACGAGTGACTGAGGAATGCAGGAACCATTTTGGGGCTCTGGAGAGCAGCAGGAGGGACCTGGACCGAGCCTGCTAGGTAATGTATTTTTTGTAATGTAGTTTAACTAGGGCTTATATTTGGGGTAGGGCTTATAATTGAAGCCTCCCCAAAAAATTATACTAGGGGTTACTTTCTGTGTAGGTCTTATTTTGGGGGGAAAATGGTAGCATATTATGGATCTATGCACCTCTAGAAGCTTTGTAAGTTTATGCTTACAGTGAATGTCCCATCTAAATATAACCAATTGTACAACTTACATTTTTATGTTAAACATATCTTTTAAGAATTTTTAATGATTTTTTTACATTTTCAATCAGTGCCATGATGTATATTTTAAAAAATCCTAAAACCTACAGTTTTCACACGGACCACTAAGCCAAATAATAGTCTGACACTTTCAGCTCTGTGGAAAAAACTTTCAGCTCTGTAACTCATTGAACTTCATTGGCTCAGCTCCGACCCCTGTTTGTGTCTACATTCATTTTTCTGCTAGTAAACAAGTTGTAATTGAAAACCTCCAGTTCTGGTTCATTGAGGACGCAGCTGGTTTTCGAGGAGTCTCATTTTTACACAGGGCTCCTCTATGAAGTAAGTTCTACTACCCTTACGAATAATTGATCCTTAGTCTCTCCGTTATCCAAACTGCTAAGGAGCATGGGGTTCTTTTTACCTTAGGCCCCCTGTCCACGGCCGTTGCAGAATATCGGCAGGGATATTCCAGTGCGGGAGAGCAGGGGGGCAAGCTGTCAGTTCTCTGCGGTGAGCCTGACAGATAGGCTCAACACGGAGAATCATGGCAAATCACGGCTATGATTCTCCGCTCGTGGACGCTGCAGCCTTATTCTATTGTGATTATATTTCCTTTCAGTGGTTAAAACATATAGGAGCAAATCTTACTAAGGGCGCCCACCCACTGGCGTTTGCGATTTCCGTGCGTGAAAAACGCCACGTTTTCGCGGCGTTTTTCCCGGCATTTTTTGCCGCGTTTTCGCGGCGTTTTCGCGGCGTTTCCATTAATTTCCATTGACTTTCATGGGTGCATTAGGAGAAAAATAAGGACACATATGCAACTGACAGTTCCTATGTTAAAAAACGCAACGCAACGCAAAACGCCAGTGGGTGGGAGTACATTCAATTCTAATTGCACTAGAGAAAAAACGCAAAACGCAGAGAAACGCAAATCACCAGTGGGTGGGCGCCCTAAGGGTGACTATCCACTACAGTTTTTTTTCCCTGCGAAATTCGTGGCATTTTGTTTTCTGCAGGGGTCTATGGGACTTGTAATGTTAAAATCGCGATCGCGCAAAATCGTGATTTTGCGGTAAATCGCAGAAAAAAAACTGTAGTGGCTAGTCACCCTAAAATTGGTGTTTTACACCTTGGTCTTAGATGACTGATGCCGCAGTTAAATTCGTCAAATCTAATAAGAGGAATAAGCTTCATATTACATTTGTTGCATCCTGGCCTGGCTGTGCGCCTCCTGCTGAATTCTGCCACCTGCTGTAGATTTTGACTATAATTTATGTCAGTTTTTGGCATAAACTATAGTGACTTTGATGGCTTACAGGTGGCTCTGCTGCAGAGGCGTAATTTAAAGCTCCTGGGCGCCAATGCAAAACCTGTAAAAGGGCCTCCAACTATAATGCTTTATACATAGTACTGGGCTCCCAATATGTAGAAGAGAGGCCTTATGGGCCCCCCTAAGGCTCCTGGGCCTGAGTGCAACTGTATCCTCTGCACCCCCAGAGTTACGCCAGTGCTCTGCCCCCACCAACCAAGCCCCACTCACTTTATCATTCAAGAGCTGCCCCTGATTGGTCCTTGCGCTGAGCCAATCAGCGGCAGCACTCACCCATTCATGAATTCATGAATGGGTGAGTGAGCGCTGCCTCTGATTGGTGAGGGCTGTGACCAATCAGAGGCAGCCCATTCAGCAGGCGGGGATTTTAAATCCCCCGGCTGCTGAATACTACACAGAGCAGCTCAGGAGAACTGCGGGCCAGCCGCGGCTGAACTCCGGCTGCAGGGATAAGCTGATTATATATATTTTTTTTATTTTTACACATTTCTGGATGATTTTCAGGGAAGGGCTTATATTTTTAAGCCCTTCCCGAAAATTCATCCTGCGCTCGCCGGCAGCCCATTGCTTTCAATGGAGCCGGCTGTATTGCTGGCTCCATTGAATTCAATGGGTGAACATCGTTCTTCTCTGCCACAGCTGTTACAGCTGTGGCAGAGGAGAATGATCTTTGTAGTATATGTTCTTAATGGGGTCGGCGCTGCTGCCGCCGGCCCCATTGAGCACATATATAGAACACCAGGAATCGCAGATCGCAGGTAGGCGCGATCTGCGATTCCTCGTGTCCTATAATTTATCGGACAACTGCATAAAAAGCGGCCATGTGACCGATCCCATTGCGAAGCAATGGTTCTATATATGTGCAGATCACATGCGCAAATCGCACGAAAAAACGCCCGTCTGACCGAGGCCAAAGGAAATACAGAGTGGGGAATTCTGGGAAATGTAGTTTCAAGCTATCGGCAGGGATGAGGCGGCCATCTTGGAAAATAGTGATAGAGGTAAATATCAGAAACGGAGGGCAGGAAGAGAAGGTTATGGCTGTTTGATTTATACCCATTGCCAGCTGCGCACAAATATGGCGCAACCACTTTCTTTCATATCTGGAATTTTTGAAAATGCCCTTCACAGCTTGAAAATCTATTTAAATAAGTCAAACAGGACAGCATAGGATTGATAGCATTTTGTATAACAATTGTCATAAAATAAGTGGAGAAATCATTGGCCTCGCAGTCCAATATGTCTGCTAGAATATATTTTGGGTTCAGTACTCTTAACTTTTACAAATATTACCTGTTGGTGGATCAGGAGGCGTCTTTTTGTCCTCAGTCTCTACTTCTTCATACATGAAGATATAGGACACATACCAAGAACGAAAAGTTTCGGAACGGATATCCTTCCTTGTAGTCCCAGGATAAGAGGATTGTCCAGGCATCCTCTTAACTGTTACTTTACCTCCTTTATCATCCAGCATTCCTGCATGTATTGCAGCTGGACAAATTGGAGATTCCTAGTAATTAAGCAGAGTCTCATTACAAATGCTGCCTATGTATCAGTATGGACATTATAAATTCTGCTTATGCACTTTCTTACATCTGTATAGATGTCAGTTCCGTACACGGTCCCACCTGACTTCTTGCAGCCTGCTGGGCAGAAAACGCTGGAAAACAAAATATGTTTTCTTTGTGGAGCATCTAATAAGATAATAGACATTTGAATGATGATTCTACTATACTTACTCTGTCATGGAAGCGACCAAATGCCTGCCCGGTGTAGTACATGATGCGTACACTGGAAATTGAAAAAAATACATATATTATACTATATTCTTATTCTAGCATATGGTTGAAGCATATATAGACTGCTGCGCTCCGGGTTACATTTTGGGATGGAAGCAAACAGAAACATTTACATTTTGTTTTTGAACCCATTAAAATCAATGGGTAAAAAATAGAAACTTTTAATCACTTTTACTTTCTGTTTCTCTGTTCCAAAAAAGAAATGGAGGAACAGAATTCATTAACACTAGTGTGAACAAGCCCTTACTTGGTGTGCATGGGGGAAGCAAAGGTCGTTTCATTACTTTGTGAAGGGCATAAGAGGTACACTATTCATGGGGGTATAAATGAGGCCGTAAGGGGGCTATATTTGTCAGGGCACAAAAAGGGCACTATTATCCTGTTGGGTACTTGTGCACTTTTATGTTCTGTGAGGCACAAGAGGGCATTATTACTTTGTTGAGGTCTGAAAGAGCGCACTGTCACCATGTAGAAGGCACAATGGAGGCACTGCTATTTTATTATACGCATAGAAGGGGCAATGTTACCTTATGGGGGCAGAACTGAGGCACCTGGGCACTATTACCTTGAACAGGGTACAAAGGAGGCACTATAAGGCCTCATGTGCACGGCACATGGGGATATTTCATCTAGATTTTTTCCGCACAGATGTACACAGATGCACTACGGATCACCCGCGCAAAAAAAGTCTGCAACCCCATTACCCAGCCTTTTCCCCACCTCTCTAATTGCTTCTAACTTTTAAATCCGCGGCGGATCCGCAAATACATCTAAATGTATTTGCGGATGCGCTACCGATCCCAAGCTCCCATAGAGATGAATGGAGCCAGATCCACGGTAAAATAGATGATGCTGCAATTTATTATCCATGCGTGGCATCCGCAAATCCTTTAAAATCAAATCCACAGAACTTAAATGAAGTTCAGATATCCAGTGATTCTCTTTGGGCAGCTAGAGGTGCGGGAGACCCACGCAAATTCAGTAAATAACATCCGCCCATGGACATTGGGCCTAGGGGGCAGTTTAATTGTGGCACATTAAAGGGGAAGTATCACTTGGTGGGCATAAATGGAGATTATCTCTGTGTAGGGTTGCCAAGAAGGGCATTAAAACTGTGAGGCATAAAGAGGCACTATTATTTTGTGGTGGGCACAACGTGGAAATTATTACTGTGTAGGGGCACCATTACTTTATGTGGCACAAACAGAGTACTAGTTCTGTGTATGTGACACTGAGAGAGCTGATGGATATAGAAGGATAGGGAGAGTGTGCAGAGAGAAGTTGTGACTGGAAAAAACTTTTCTTGACCCAGATAAGGAAAATGAAAATGGACGTCAAGTCACAGTAAACGTCACGGGAGGTAACTGCACTGTAATTACTATTACTGTATAGGACTAGTATCTGACTATTAGTTGATGACTGTACTATTTATCGCAATGATATCGCAGCTGTGTTCTGTGCGTTATCACTGTGTTTTCTCACGGCAATATCGCGAGTTTAGCAGACACACTTGTTTAGCGTGTCTGCTAAACTTCCACCCCCTTCCCTCCTTCTCTCCGCCCCTTGCCTGCTGTTTGCAATGGGAGGGGGTGAGATGGGGCAGGATCTAATTGCTAAGCTCCTGCCTTGTTCTGCCCCCTCCGATTGCTGGCAGCCAACAAGGGGCAGAGAGGGGTGGAAGCTTAGCACACTAGCTGCCACCCCCTTCCCTTTCCGAAAGTCATCGAGGGGGTGGAAAGGGGGAGGCAGTTTAGCAAAACCCGATGGCAATCCAAGCTCGGTGTATATGCGCCAGACCCAGGATGTCTGAACAGGCGTACAAACGGCTACACTCGTGTGAAAGAGCCCTTACTCTGCTAACTCATTAAATGCCCTGGCCAGCATTGACTGTTGGCATCTAAAGGGTTAAGTGTCCAGGATCAAAGTTATCACCACTCCTGACCATTTCTGAAGCGAGCATCTGCAAGTGATGATGTAGGCACAGCTCCTGAGTCTGCACTATCACAGCATCGTAATAGTAAGGCGGCTCATGTTCAGTATATGTGGGCCACAAGGTACTATTATGGAGCAGGGTGAGAGGAGGTTACACAATTCATATTTATTGGGCAAGAGCAACTATATATGCAATAGGGTGCATTTAAAAAGCGAACACTATTTTTTAGTATTACGCTTACATGTTACAATATGATTAGTTTAATTTACATGACCAAAGCCTGAAGCTACTGTGGGATGGAGACAGGGGTAGTCATTGAAGACAACTATATTTACTCTAGATTCCTCTCATATGGCAGGGTTTTAGTTTTTAGTTATGAAGCCCAGACAAGGCCTGGGATCAGGGGCGTAACTAAAGGCTCAGGGGCCCTGATACAAAACGTGAGCTGCCCCCCCCCCCTTCTATCTGTATCTGTACCCGTACGCATACCTAAACCATGCTGCACAGAGACATAACTTGAAGCTTCTGGGCCCCAATGCAAAATCTGTAACAGGGCCCCCAACTATAATGCTTTATTCATAGTACTGGGCTCCCTATATGAAGAAGAGAGGCCCTTATGGGCCCCGTAAGGCTGCTGGGCCCGGGTGCAACCGCATCCCCTGCACCCTCTATAGTTACGCCCCTGGCTGGGATAGCTGGAGTTGGCGAATGCTAGACTACCACTTCACTTACTCAACGTGGTGTTTTGAGCGGTCTTGATCAACCTCATCATGTTACACCTGACAGAGCTTAATAAGACAGGTGTGAAACTCTCAGGCATTCTCTTAGATCTGGGAACATTACCCTCAAGGAGCTATACACAAATTAGTATGAACCTTATATTTGTTTGGAGTGTCTGCTGCGACCTACATCTTGTTAGCCAAGAAAATTACCATATTTTTGGACTATAAGATGCACTTTGCAGCAAGAAAAATCTTGACAAAAATTTCTGCATCTCTTATACTCTGAAGTCAGGTGGAGTCGGACAGCATCAGACCTCCCTGACCAGCTGCTATCTTAAAGTGGTTGTCCGGCTTTTGATAGCTACCATCAGAGGAACCCAGGTGGCTGCTGCAGTGTCACCTCTCTTTTTCCTGGTATCAGTGCTCACATTCTGAGCACCATGGTGCCAGGAGCTCAATAATGTGACGCTGCAGCCGTCACCTGAGTTCCTGTGACAACAAAAACAACCACTGGGACCACAGCGGGACTGCAGCACTGGATCCTGGCAGACGTAGAGGGGTAAGTATGTTTCAGTTTGTTATTTTAACCCCTACAGCCCTATTGAAATGGGGTTGTTCATTTACCGGATAACAGCTTAATGGTCGGGCAAAGTGGTAAAAAAGCCGTTGCAGCACATAGTAAAGCAGGAAACAAGTGCAGTACTTGGCCTTCACACAGACACTGTGGGGTACACTGTACATTATTGCTGCTGATAAGGTTGTATCACATTCATGTTCTCTCTTGCCTCTGATTTACAATGGACTGCCAGATGGAAGGGGTGGGGGGGAAGGAGCACGGGCTACACAAAGTCCTTACTGTGTGCCTGGGTGCCGTCCATGATACTCTCAGAGACAGACTACGACAGGGTGCATAAGACTGCAACACCTTCGTGAGGGAGATAGGGATCACAAGTGGCACATAGTTCCACCAGTCTACCTCAGGCCACTGTCACATCGCCATGAAACTCACAAAAGATTTGTGCGTTGCAAGACATACAAATCTTGCACAAATATTGCACAAAATTCATTTGAATGGGGTCGTATACATGAGTGATGTCCTATGTTTTTGCGTTCCTCCGAACGGATCATTCATTGTTTTTTAAATGGGACAGTAAAACACATCGCATGGTGTGCAATGCAAGGTTTTCCAATAGGAAAAACTTGCCGAACCTCCTGAGCGCCGCACCGGAGGATCGCTACTTTACTGAAGTGATGGAAGGCGTTTTTGACAGTAAAACCCCTCACATCACAGTGAAAACGCACGTTGGCGAGCGCAATATTGGGCTAAGTTTCTTGGCCCTATATCATGCCCGACCATGTGTAAGTAGCTTTAGAACTCACTCACACGGGCATATATTGCCTGGGTATTACACAGTACATAGCAAATACACATGCAAAATAGTAGAACTTGCTCTATTTTGCATACACACGCAATACGCAAGTGGATGCGCAAAATACAGCGCAAAACCACAGGGAAAAGAACACATCTGGACCTCATTAGGCTAAATAGCCTTTTTAATTAGGGTGGGGGGAGGTTGTGCACATGCATATGAACCAGCCCTGTGTGCACAAATAGAAATCAATGGGCTTTTAGCACTGCTTGTAACACATGTGTAATATATGGGTGATATTTGCCCGTGTGATTTAACCCCCAGGGCTTAAACAGGTGGATGTGCTTTAGTCCCCGTTCACACAAGCGTTGTTTTGCACACGTGTATGTGCGAGCAAAACAGAGCATCTATTAGAACCATTGGTTTCCAATGGTTTGTTCACATGTCCGAATTTGTAATTGTGCAAATTCGAGATAGCAAGCTTTAGTGTACTGTCTGTTCTAACATCTTTCTACAGTACCTCTTCTGTGGGATCGGACCAGAGGATGTAGCCTTCTCTCCCTATGCAAATTAATTAGCCTTGGCTGCTCATGAACTTGTTGCCTGCTTGACAGATATCCTTTTTTGAGCACATTCGTTAGGAACTAACCATTGTATATCAGGAACACTCCACAAGACTTGATGTTTTGGATATGCTCTGATCCAGTTACCTAGCCATCAAAATTCGGCCGTTGTGAAAGTTGCTCAAATCCTTGCGCTTCACCATTTACTCTGCTTCCAACACATCAACTTCAAAAGTTGTCTGTTGGGATGGAGACTAGCTACTAATATTCCACCCGCACACTGCCCAAGAAGATTCTGCTCCCTTACTTCTCTCTTTAGCACACCCTCAGAACTTAGCATCAGTGAGGACATTATACAGCAGTAATGAGCAGTGTAGGTGTGAATCTATCACTGTGGTGAGACAGTAAAGCATTTACTAGCCATCAGCATGTCTGTGCCTTTATCTCTGCAGTTTCCTCCTCCCCACCCTTCTCTCTCCATAGACTTTTAGAGACAGCATCTGTAACCTGATACCTCAGTGAGATGATCCATTCTGCCTCTCTGAAGATGGATTGCAGCAGTAAATTGAGAGTGAATAATTAGTGCAGGAGGCAGGCGAAGGAAAAGCAATATCTGATAAGAGGAGAACGAGGCTTTTTTTCTAATAAGATAAATTGCAAAGTTTCTTATCTTCGCTTATACTATTTTTTTATATAAAGTTTGTTGAAATGACAGTGCCCATTTACCGTAAGTGAAAATTAGCGTTGGCTTTCATCAAATTCTTTTCAGTGTTTTTACATATAAACTAGAAATAAGCTTATCTATGAAACATTCTATTAACATAAGTACAATTATGGTCAATGCCATTGACAAATCTCCCAACTATAGCTCTTATATTTTAGCGCCTCATCATTGCATTTTATTGGAAATTTGAAATCAAAAGGCATTTATAATAGAATTCTAAAATAATTTGTGCAAAATTGGACAATAGAACATTTGTGAAGGATGTTCCTTAAATGTCAACCAATACAAACCTAACTCCGTAGTTCAATGCTGGTACAATTCTTACATATACTGTATTTAGCTGCCGGTTTCTTCAGTATTTTTCTACTTCCATATTTAATAATTTTTTAAAGTACTACAGCGATCAAAAATGCATACAGCAGCTGCTTATTCTTACCTGGATCTTTATCTTTACAGTTGTCCCGTTTAATAGGAGCTACAAAACAATGACATGCCTATTAATTCTTTCAATACATAATACTGAAAAGCTTTGCAATTTCGACTGTGTGAAACAACCCTCTGACTACCTGATGCACACTGTATATTAATTTGCATCATTAGTCTAAGACACTACATCTGCTTTGATTAAGCAGTGATGTTCACATGAGCATCGCTGGCCAGTCAGAGCAGCATGTTGTATCTTTGACTACCGATGCATAATAATGCACAGTGTGCATAAGGTAGTCAGGAGGAGAGATAGACGAAGCCCCGCAGGGGGTCGGGATTTCCCCAGAGCAGGGAAAGAAAGTGGACCTATGGGGGACTTCCCCATAGCAGGGAGAGATGGAGTGGGGCTATGGGTTAATCCCCCATTGCTCCATTCTCTTTCCCTTGCTATGAAGAAATCCGCCATAGGTTCGCTCTATCTCCCTGCTATGGGGAAATCCACCATAGCTCCCCTCTATCTCCCTGCTATGAGGAAATCCCACGGGATATTCCTATAGCGCAGAGAGAGTGGGCATGGCCTTAAAGAGTGTGCGGGGCTATAAAGATTCTCACAAAGATTCCCTATAGCAAACCATAGAGGAGGCACAGCTAGCGGGGCGGTGCTAGGGGCGGATCCCTCTAGGCCCGCTCCCTTCTCCTACGTTCTCAGGTAAAGCCCTTGGGGAAAGCCCGGTAACTCCACCCCCTCTTTCCCCCCACTATAGGGAATTCCTTTGGGGAGATAGGGGGAAGAAGTCCCCTCCTGCCCCGGATGTCGGGCAATTGCCCAGCAGTGGGGCATGAGGAATACCCAGCTGCTTACAGTAGGGCATTTAAAAGGTGCTGCCCAGAAGCACTTTTTTAAATGTCCTGCGGTAAATTCCTGTTAGTCCCCGCAGTGATTAACGGAACCCTTGGGGAGTTCCTCCATCCCCGCGAGGACTAACAGGAGTTTACAGCAGGACATTTAAAATGTCCTTTCTGGACAGCACGTTTTAAATGCCCTGCTGTAAGCAGTGGGGAATCTATTCCCAGTGCAGGAGTTTCCATTAACTCCTGCTCCCATAGGAGTCAATGGAAACTCTTTCACAGCGCGCAGCATGGACCTGCGTTTTGGCATTGTAGCCATGCATGTCCAATCTTTGTTATGTGCACTCCATTTAGCGCACCTGCATTCTTTCATGCGAGCGCTTCTATAGGAACCCAGTGATTCTTTTAGAAGCGCTCTTTTTGCGCGCACATAAAACACGCTCGTCTGACCGAGCCCTCAGGACTGTGCCCTCAGCGTGTCTGAATTTAAAGATTAGGGAATTTTTCAGATAATCTTTATCAGGAAATTTTTACCATTTCTAAGATTTTCTACTACTTCTACAGCAAATATTTAATGACAAACAAACTCTGTGTAGTCCGATTCTGCAGTCATACTTCCTTCTTAGTAAATCAACAAAGAGACGAGGACAGATGGATGGGAATAGGGTGCATGATCAGACTAAGGGCTTATTCGCATGAACAATATTCTTACGCAGGTTTTGTGCAATAGGCACAAAACTCGCATGAATATGAAATCCATTATTTTGAATGGATTCATTCACTTCTATCTATCTTTGATAGTTCCATCGGAAAAACTTTCCCATTGTTTCCAATGGGACCTTGAAAGACATTGCACAGCACTCGCATGCTGTGCGATGTGCATGCGAGTGCGATGCAATGTTTCCCATTGAAGTTAACGGGAAGCACTTGTGATCCTATCACACGCGTGAAACACAAGCATGTGTGGCAATTTCACAGAAGCAATGCAATTTTTTATAAAAAAATGCCTCACATCGCAGTGAAAAAAAATCACACATTGGCAAGTGCAATATCGGGCTGAGTTTCTCTACCTGATATTGTGCTCGCCCATGTGACTATAGCCTAAGTGTCCGTTTACACCAAGCGATATCTCATTTGAACAAGTGGATGATGCCAGAATTCGTGGGGCAGCCTGTTTAAACAGGCAGACACATTATTGGCTCGTTCAATTGAGAAATGGTTCAATCCTTCACATTGGCTGTATAAGTGTCTGAGAAGAAGCTGAACGATTAGTGAACGAGCCTTGTTTGAACGATATCGTTCTGCCTCAAAGAGCCTTAAAGCTAGACATAGCTGAACAGCTGAAAGACCTTGGCAATTTTGGTGAGACTAACTGACCATCTAATGTATATCACGGGGTCTTTTCCCTCTCCCCACTGAAAGTATATTCAGATATGTCCTCTCTTACTCTTGCTCTTGACTCACGATATCCTGAGATAAGAGGCACATGATGACCAGCATTGTAACAAACCAACAAAGAATGTCATTGTAATGCCAAGTTTTTGTCAAAGCTGATCGTCCCACGCCACTCACCTGGAGCCAAGCGCCAATGTAAGGAAGGACACATCTGTTCGTGCCTAGCTAAGCCGAGCATGCATGTGCATGGAGGGGTTGGGAGGAATAGCTGTTGGTTGGTAGCTAAGGTCTACGCCCACTGATCATGCAACTACTTATTGTGTGTTACCCTATGGAGATCCATAGATAAATATATGATATTAAATTGATCAGAAGAGAATTGGGAACCTATTTAAAAAAATATTTTAAAAATAGTTACACTTCTTATATAACACACTAGAAACCATTAATAGTCGATAAAAAAGTATACCTGGTTTGCCGAAGTACGGAAGACACAGAAGGAATATTAGCAGCTTCATTCTGTAAAAAGAAAGTACATTCTAGAAAACGATAAATGAAATGCATGTCCCTGTAGAGTCACATCACGAATGGTCCATAGCGTATCAGGAAACCATTCCTAAGTATTCAATATGTCAGTAAACAGGTAAAATAACAGAATATATATACCTTATTGTGCAATCCTGCAGAATAGGAATCGCTGCCATTCTGGGATGAATGACCCCTCCAAATCCAGTTTTTAAACCAGGATTCTAGAGAAGAAATCAAACAGATAACATACTGTTATGTGATAAGTTGGGACGTCTCGCTCGGCCTTTTATGTGTTAGGGGCAGCAACAAAATGGGCGGTGACAGGGTGTTATGAGGTGGTAAGGAAACTTTCCTAATGGATGGATTAAATGTTATGTTTTCCTAAGCATAGATGTATTTGCAGAGAGATTTAGATCTCGTGTCAAAGTTCTTAACCCCATAATGACAAGCCTGTTTTTTGGTTTAAGGACCATGCGATTGTCATCCTTGCATTGCAAGAGCCATAACTTATTAACATACCTGTATGAGGGCTTTTTGGGGGGACAAGATGTATTTTTTAATGGAACCCCTCTGGGGGACATATGTTGTATAACTTGTATTCCTTTTTTTCAGGTGGAGATGGAAAAACGTCCAGAAATGTTGCCATTATTCTTGAATGAATAGCTAAGCACTATCTGTAATTGGCTGAGCGCTCAGCCAATAGCTAAGCACTGGCTGCTATTGGCTGAGCGCTCAGCCAATCAGCACAGTGCTTTCAAGAGGCGGGGATTTTTAAATCCCCGCCTGATGAAAGTGCTGGATAGCAGTGACGGGGAGCCAGCCGGAGGACGCGGCGGAGAGGTGAGTAATTTAAAAAAATATATTTTTAACAATTATTGATGCTTTTCAGGGAAGGGCTTATATTTCAAGCCCTTCCCCAAAAATCATACTGCAGGGTTTGCTACAAACCACTGCTTTCAATGGGACCGGCAGCAGCGCCGATCCCATTAAAAGCAATGGGATAGCATACTGCACTTCAGCTGTGACAGCTGTGGCAGAAGTCCGCGGTATTCTTCATATCTTTTCAATGGGGCTTGCTGCTGGCCCCATTAAAAAGACTGGCAATATCCCAGTCTTATTCCAGCGTCTTTCGTGCATTGCGAGGCGAGTGTTTTTATGTGCTCTCGCAGTGCAAGAAAGAAAATATCGCCAGTGGGTGTCAGCAATGTCAGATTTCTTTTATTTTTTACTACTTTTGCACATTAAAAACACATTTTTAAGGAAAAACTATTGAATGTCGCATTCTAAGACCCAAAGCATTTTTTATTTTTCTGGTAACAGAGCTAAGTGGAAGCTTATTTTTTACGGGAATAGTTGTAGTTTTCATTGGTGCCAGCATCAGGTACATGTGACTTTTAAAGTTCTTTTTATTGCGTTTTTTGGGAGACGAACAAAAGTAAAATAGTAATTTTGGTGATTGTTTTTAAAATTATTTCTACAGCATTCACCATGTAGAATAAATATTAGAATAGTTACAATATTACAAAAGTTATAATAACATATTTTCATTGTGTGGGTCATTGCAAATGCTGTAATACATATATGTGTTGTTTTTTAAAACAATTTCTGTATTTTATCCATTTAAAATTTCTTTTAGAGAAAAACTGCGTATTTTTAAAAAAAAATTAAGCTTAATTGAACTTATTTTTACTATATTATTTAGGGAACTTGAAGATGCAATAGTTCTAACTAGAGATGAGCGAGTTTACTCGCTAAGGCACATTATTCGAGCGAGTAGTGCCTTAGCTGAGTATCTCCCCGCTCGTCTCCAAAGATTTGGGGGCCGCCGCGGGTGACGGGTGAGTTGTGGCGGGGAGCGGGGGGGGGGGGGGGGAGGAAGAGAGAGATCTCCCCTCTGTTCCTCCCCGCTCTCCCCCGCCGGCCCCCGAATCTTTAAAGACGAGCGGGGAGATGCTCGGCTAAGGCACTACTCGCTCAAGTAATGTGCCTTAGCGAGTGAACTCGCTCATCTCTAGTTCTAACGCTAGGATAGTACACTGCATTACTTATGTAGTGCATTCTACTACGTCTGTGACAGGGTCTAATAGGCTGAGTTAAATGGTAGACATGGAAGCCTTTGTCAGACTTCCAGCTCCCATTGGTTCTTTGCAATCACACTGAGGGGTGCCAATGGGTGACGGAAGGATCCCCCATCCTCTATCATCAGCTTATATGTGTTAGTTGCTATTGATTCCATTATGTAAGAGGTTAAACTGTTGGGATTTAATGTTTCTCTGCATCTGAAGGTTTGAGCAGGAGCCTGACTGTCAGTAGTCAGCTAAACCACTGCCTAGATGTATGTGCAAATTAAGAAGCCCATTAGTGAGGTCAGTAAAATGAAGTATTGGCCGTCACTAAGGTGTACATTTTTACTTCCAGAGACTGATGACACCACCTCAATAAAGCTGGTTATTAGAGATGAGCGAGCATACTCGCTAAGGGCAATTGCTCGAGCGAGCATTGCCCTTAGCGAGTACCTGCCCGCTCGAGACAAAAGGTTCGGGTGCCAGCGCGGGGGAGCAGTGAGTAGCGGCAGTCAGCAAGGGGGAGCGGGGGGAAGAGAGGGAGAGAGAGATCTCCCCTCCGTTCCTCCCCACTCTCCCCTGCAGCTCCCTGCCCGTCGCCGGCACCCGAACCTTTTGTCTCGAGCGGGCAGGTACTCGCTAAGGGCAATGCTCGCTCGAGCAATTGCCCTTAGTGAGTATACTCGCTCATCACTACTGGTGATGCTACTGTATGTGAAAGTAGCCAAATACTTTACTCTTATGACTCCCTATTAATGATTAATGCCATATTGATTTTGTTTAACAAAAAATATTGGTCTGGCTAGTCACTATTCAGTCATGATGACTGAAGAACTTTTTTAAAATACTAAATTGTTTATTAAATTATCCTGTAATTGTTGGTATTAGAGATCCTGGGCCAAGAGACCAAAAGAATGCTGGTAGGCAGCTGGGGTTTAACTTTGTAATGATGCCCCGGAAACAATCGGCTATTTAGGCATTATCTCAAAAAAGAGTTATATCTATTTCTTAAATGGGGTTCTATTGTAGGGTGCAAAGTTGCTGCATCACATTTATATGCCTATTCAAAACATGGTCTGTGCATTGGGAGAAAGTATATTGCTGCTTTTAATGTATATAGCAGCAAAGCAGACAGACAAAATACGCTTTGGCGTGGTTATTATTACAGTTCTTTGAATGATGTCTGAGGCTACAAAATTACCAGTCAAGCTGCTATGAATTATTTGCAGAGCCTACGCAGTTAGCAGTTGAGTTTGGGGATTTCAGTTATGCTGCATCAAACAGGGACAGCTGACAAAGATACAAGATATACTTTGTGGCCTCCTGTTCTCACATATTGTGTCCCCCAGGGATTGTGACTTTAGTTGATGGTGTTTTTTTCTATTTCAAAACAGAAACAAAAAAAAACAGGGAACCAGCAAATACACACTGTGTGTGGCAGTGGTCTCAGATGTCATTCAAAGTCACAAGTTTGGCTACTATGAATTGTTTGCCGGTCTTATGCAGTTAGAAGTGGTTTTCTGCAAACCGTGAAGTTAGCTAAATTAGATAAAACTACACTAAAAAGGAAACCCGCAAAAACTCAATAAAGAAAAAAAAAAGAAGAAAACATGAAAGCAAGGGGTAGGGTACATGGTGGTGGAGGGGGTAGAGAATGGGCCAAGTTGGCACTTAGAAGTGGTTCTGCCCGGTGTTAAATCCGCAGCATACATAACAGGTCATAAAGTGGATGACACAGCATGCCCCAAGTACCACCACCTCCTCCTTCTCTCAATCACAGTAGGAGGAAGGAATATCAATCTCCCAACTGTCTGGACAGTCCTCCATTGCTCAATACCAGAGGAGGATGTCTTTGGGCAAGAAAAATGGGGGGATGTCTTCTGTAACATGATTCTTTATTCATGAGAGAAGTATAAAGGTGGAAGAGGAGGGGACTAATATAGTTTCAGAGGTAGGGGAGCGAGATAATCAATGCTCCTTCCATCCATCACTAATCCCAGCTATTCTACATGGATAGCAGGACCAGCCAGAGGACACTCTTAGGCCTGACCCTGAGGAATGTGGGCCATCACCCTTAGGCACTTTGCTGCATCAGTGCTTTTATGTTGCAGTGCTTGCAGAAGGCCTATTGTATAGCCCACATCAAAACATCAGATCATTAATGGTTGGCCGCCCTTCTTGATCACTGTTACAAGGGCAAAATAACATATCTCATTCTGGCGGTGCATACGGATCTCAAAATGTGGCATGATCAGGACAGACTGTTAAAAATCTTGAACATAGCATTTCTTCATAATTGCAGAGATGCATCCACAATGAATAACAGCTCTGTGGTTCATGGTAGACGAGCAGGAAGCTACCACAGCAGCTCTACCACTGGTGGCAAGAAAAGTCTAACAGAGGTGTGGCATAGTTTTTTCAGCCTATCGCAGCCTGCAGCAAAAGTACAAGGTAGAACTCACAGTCACAGACAACAGTAATCCTTGATAGTCCAAGAGCAGGTCAGCTCCCACATGGATATGCTCAGACATGGCGTTGGCCCCTTTGACTTCCGAGTGTCTAAGCTAGATGAGTGACTAAAGCTTGCACAACATGCTTTAGAGATGCTTGCCTGTCCCGCTGCCAGTTTGCTATCAGAAAGGGTGTTTAGCACAGATGGGGGTGTGATAACTAACAGACGCATGTGCCTGTCCTCAAACAATGTGGATTGCCTGACTTTTGTTTAAAAAAATGAACCAGGCATAGATTTTACCTGATTTCTGCACCTTCATGACAGATTAGTTAGCACACTGGCAGTTTCTACTAACATGTAACATAAAATAGATTTATATCAAAGACCACACTAACCTCAAGATGCTGTTGGTGGTGCTGCTGTTTTCCTTCTGCTTCTGACATTTTTCCTCTGTCTCCTTCTTTCAGCTTGATATATCTAAGTCAGCTTGATTTATGCTGCCACTAGCAGAGTAGCCAAAGTGTTCTCAATAGTAATAGTGACCCCCCACAGCGGCCCCGGTAGTAAAAGTGTCCACCATAGTGGCCCTCAGTAGTAAATGTGACCCCCATAGTGCACTCAGCAGTAATAGTGTCCCCCCGAGTAGCCCCAGTAGTAACAGTCACCCCACACTGGCCCTTAGTAATAATAGTGTTTCTTAGTGGCCCTCAATAGTAATAGTGTCCCCCAAAGTGGTCCTCAGTAGTAATAGTGTCTCCCAGAGTAGCCCTTAATAAAAACTGTGTCTTCCAAAGTATCCCTCATTAGTAATTGTCACCCCCACAGTGGCCATCAGTAGTAATAGTGACCCACACAGTGGCCCTGAGTAGTAATAGTGTCTCCCAGAGGAGCCCTAATTAGTAATACTGTCCCCCACAGTGATCCTCAGCAGTAATAGTTTCCCCCACAGTGACCCTCAGTAGTAATAGTCTCCACCACAGTGGCCCTCAGTAGTAATAGTGTCCCACTAGTGGCCCTCAGTAGTAATAGTGTCCCCCTAGTGGCCCTCAGTAGTAATAGTGTCCCCCACAGTGACCCTCAACAGTAATAGTGTTCCCCAGTGGCCCTCAGTAGTAATAGTGTCCCCCACAGTGACCCTCAACAGTAATAGTGTTCCCCAGTGGCCCTCAGTAGTAATAGTGTCCCCCCACAGTGACCCTCAGCAGTAATAGTGTACCCCAGTGGCCCTCAGTGGTAATAGTGCCATCCACAGTGGCCCTCAGTAGTAATAGTGTCTCCCGCAGTAGCCCTCAGTAAAAATTGTGTCTCCCACAGTAGCCCTCAGTAGTAATAGTGACCCTCACAGTGGCCTTCAGTAGTAATAGTCACCCCCATACTGGCTTTAAGTAGTAATAGTGTTCCACACAGTGGCCCTAAGTAGCAATAGTGTCTCCCACAGTAGCCCTAAGTAGGAATACTGTCCTCCACAGTGGCCCTCAGTAGTAATAGTGTCCCCCACAGTGACCCTCAGTAGTAATAGTGACTCCCACAGTAGCCCTCAGTAGTAATAGTGTTACCCACATTGGCCCAGAGTAGTAATAGTTACCCCCAAAGTGGCCCTCAGTAGTAGTAGTGACCCCACATAGGAATAGTGCCCTCAGTGACCCTCAGTAGTAATACCATCCCCTACAGTAACCCTCAGAAGTAATAGTCTGCCTCACAGTGGCCCTCAGTGGTAATAGTGTCCTCCAGAGTGGCGCCAGTAGTAATAGTGCCTCCCAGAGGAGCCCTAACTAGTAATACTGCCCCCCACAGTGACCCTCAGTAGTAATAGTTTCCCCCACAGTGACCCACGGTAGTAATAGTCTCCACCACAGTGGCCCTCGGTAGTAATAGTGTCCCGCACAGTGACCCTCAACAGTAATAGTGTTTCCCATTGGCCCTCAGTTGTAATAGTGTCCCCCACAGTGACCCTCAGCAGTAACAGTGTACCCCAGTGGCCCTCAGTGGTAATATTGTCCTCCACAGTGGCCCTAAGTAGTAATAGTGTCTCCCGCAGTAGACCTCCATAGAAATTGTGTCTCTCACAGTAGCCCTCAGTAGTAATAGTGACCCTCACAGTGGACCTCAGTAGTAATAGTGACCTCCATACTGGCTCTAAGTAGTAATACTGTTCCATACAGTGGCCCTAAGTAGCAATAGTGTCTCCCACAGTAGCCCTAAGTAGTAATAGTGTCCCCCACAGTGACCCTCAGTAGTAATAGTGACTCCCACAGTAGCCCTCAGTAGTAATAGTGTTACCCACATTGGCCCAGAGTACTAATAGTTACCCCCAAAGTGGCCCTCAGTAGTAGTAGTGAACCCACAGTAGTAATAGTGCCCCAGTGGCCCTCAGTAGTAATAGTGTCCCCCACAGTGACCCTCAGTAGTAATAGCATCGCCTACAGTAACCCTCAGAAGTAATAGTCTGCCTTACAGTGGCCCTCAGTAGTAATAGTGTCCTCCAGAGTAGCGCCAGTAGTAATAGTGTCTCCCAGAGGGGCCCTAATTAGTAATACTGTCCCCCACAGTGACCCTCAGTAGTAATAGCTTTCCCCACAGTGACCCTCAGTAGTAATAGTCTCCACCACAGTGGCCCTCAGTAGAAATAGTGTCCCCTAGTGGCCCTCAGTAGTAATAGTGTCCCCCACAGTGACCCTCAACAGTAATAGTGTTTCCCAGTGGCCCTCAGTAGTAATAGTGTCCCCCACAGTGACCCTCAGCAGTAACAGTGTACCCCAGTGGCCCTCAGTGGTAATATTGTCCTCCACATTGGCCCTCAGTAGAACTAGTGTCTCCTGCAGTAGACCTCTATAGAAATTGTGTCTCGCACAGTAGCCCTCAGTAGTAATAGTGACCCTCACAGTGGACCTCAGTAGTAATAGTGACCTCTATACTGGCTCTAAGTAGTAATAGTGTTCCACACAGTGGCCCTAAGTAGCAATAGTGTCTCCCATAGTAGCCCTAAGTAGTAATAGTGTCCCCCACAGTGGCCCTCAGTAGTAATAGTGTCCCCCACAGTGACCCTCAGTAGTAATAGTGACTCCCACAGTAGCCCTCAGTAGTGATAGTGTTACCCACATTGACCCAGAGTAGTAATAGTTACCCCCACAGTGGCCCTCAGTAGTAGTAGTGACCCCACAGTAGTAATAGTGCCCCCAGTGGCCCTCAGTAGTAATAGTGTCCCCCACAGTGACCCTCAGTAGTAATAGCATCGCCTACAGTAACCCTCAGAAGTAATAGTCTGCCTCACAGTGGCCCTCAGTAGTAATAGTGTCCTCCAGAGTAGCACCAGTAGTAGTAGTGTCTCCCAGAGGGGCCCTAATTAGTAACACTGTCCCCCACAGTGACCCTCAGTAGTAATAGTTTCCCCCACAGTGACCCTCAGTAGTAATAGTGTCCCCCACAGTGACCCTCAGTAGTAATAGTGACTCCCACAGTAGCCCTCAGTAGTAATAGTGTTCCCCACATTGGCCCAGAGTAGTAACCCCCAAAGTGGCCCTTAGTAGTAGTAGTGACCCCACAGTAGTAATAGTGCCCCCAGTGGCCCTCAGTAGTAATAGTGTCCCTTACAGTGACCCTTAGTAGTAATAACATCCCCCACAGTAACCCTCAGAAGTAATAGTGTCCTCCAGAGTAGCGCCAGTAGTAATAGTGTCCCCCAGAGTAACCCTAGTAGTAATAGTGTCCCCCAGTGGCCCTCAGTAGTAATAGTTTCCCCCACAGTAGCCCTCAGTAGTAATAGTGCCTCCCACAGTAGCCCTCAATAGAAGTAGTCCAAAAGGTAGACCAACACTTAAAAGTTCAGTAAATCATTTATTCCTCAGCACAAAAAAGCTGTGACAATTCGACCAAATTGGGTCTTTTTCAAGCATTTACTGAACTATTAAGAAACCTCTGAATGCTGGTCTACCTATTGGATTGTTTGGAGTCACATTTAGGGGGTCTCCAGTCAGGACCCACTTAGCACCGTGCACCTATTTCTTCTTTTTTTATTTTTGTTCTCATTTTGAGATATTGGCTGTGCTGCTATCCATACATTTACTATTAGGATCACTCAATAGAAATAGTGTCTCCCACGGTAGCCCTCAGTAGTAATGGTGACCCTCACAGTGGCCCTCAGTAGTAATGGTGACTCCCATAGTAGACCTCATTAGTAATAGTGTTCCCCACAGTGGCCCAGAGTAGTAATAGTGTCTCATACAATAGCCCTCAATAAAAATAGTGTTTCCCACAGTAGCCCTCAGTAGTAATAGTTACCCTCATAGCGGCCCTCAATAGTAATAGTGTTCCCCACAATGGTCTTCAGTAGTAATAGTGACCCCCACAGTGGCTCTTAGTAGTAATAGTGTCTCCCACAATTGCCCTCATTGGTTATACTGTCCCCCACAGTGACCCTCAGTAGTAATAGTGTCCCCCTAGAGGCCCACAGTAGTAATAGTGACCCCCACAGTGACCCTCAGCAATATTAGTGTTCTCCAGTGGCCATCAGTAGCAATAGTGTCCCCACAGTGGTCCTCAGTAGTAATAGTGTCTTCCACAGTAGCCCTCAGTAGTAATTGTGAGCCTCACAGTGGCCCTCAGTAGTAATAGTGACCCCCACAGTAGCCCTCAGTAGTAATAGTGTTCCCCACAGTGGCCCTAAGTAGTAATAGTGTCTCTCACAGTAGCCATAAGTAGTAATAATGTCCTCCACAGTGGCGCTCAGTAGTAATAGTGTCCCCCACAGTGACCCTGAGTAGTAATAGACTCCCCCACAGTGACCCCCAGTAGTAATAGTGACCACCCCCACAGTAGCCCTCAGTAGTAAAAGTGTTCCCCACAGTGGTCCAGTGTAGTAATAGTTAACCCCACAGTGGCCCTCAGTAGTAATAGTGCCCCCCAGTTGGCCTCAGTAGTAATAGTGTCCCCCACAGTGACCATCAGTAGTAATAGTGTCCCCCACAGTAACCCTTAGTAGTAATAGTCTGCCCCACATTGGCCCTCAGTAGTAATAGTGTCCTCCAGAGTAGCCCCAGTAGTAATTGTGTCCTCCACACTGACCCTCAGTAGTAATAGTGTCCTCCAGAGTTGCCACAAGAGTAATAGTGTCCCCCACACTGGCCCTCAGTAGTAATAGTGTCCCCCAGACTAGCCCCAGTAGTAATTGTGTCGGCCAGTGGCCCTCAGTGTTCCTCACTAGTAATTGTGTCCCCCAAATTGGCCCTCAGTAGTAATCGTATCCCCCAGTGTAGCCCCATTAGTAGTAGAGTCCTCTGCACTGGCCCTCATTAGAATTAGTGTCCCCCAGTGTAGCCCCTGTAGTAATTGTGTTCCCCTGTGGCCCTCAGTAGTAATTGTGTCCCCCAGTGGTCCTCAGTGGTAATACTGTCCCCCGTAGTGGCGCTCAGTAGTAATAGTGCCCCCCACAGTGGTGCTCAATAGCAATAGTGTCCCCCAGAGTAGCCTCAGTAATAATAGTGTCCCCACTGACCCTCAGCAGTATTAAAGTCCCCCAGTGGTCCTCAGTGGTAATATTGTCCCCCACAGTGGCACTCAGTAGTAATAGTGAATCCCATAGCAGCCCTCAGTAGTAATAGTGACTCTTACAGTGGCCCTAAGTAGTAATAGTTACCCCAACCGTAGCCCTCAGTAATAATGGTGCTCACCTCAGTGGCCCTCACTAGTAATAGCTATTCCCAGAGTGGTCCTCAGTAGTAACATTGATCCCCACAGTGGCCCCCAGTAGTAATAGTGCCCCCCACAGTGGTGCTCAATAGTAATAGTGTCCCCCAGAGTAGCCCTGGTACTAATAGTGTACCCCACACTGGCCCTCAGTAGTAATAGTCTCCCCCACATGGGCTTTGGGTAGTAATAGTGTCCCCTAGAGTTGCCATAGTAGGAATAGTGCCCCCCACACTGGCCCTCAGTAGCCGTAGTGTCCCCCAGAGTAGCCTCAGTAGTAATAGTGTCCCCCACAGTGAAGCACGATAGTAATAGTGTCCCCCAGAGTAGCCTTAAGTAGAAATAGTGTCCCCCACACTGTCCCTCAGTAGTAATAGCATCTCCAAGAGTAGCCCCAGTAGTAATAGTGTCCCCAACACTAGCCCACAGTAGTAATAGTGTTCCCTAAAGTTGTCACAGTAGTAATAGAGTCCCCCACATTGGCCCTAAGCAGTAATAGTGTCCCCTAGAGTAGCCCCAGTAGTAATAGTGTCCCGCAGTGGCCCTCAGTAGTAATTGTATTCCCTAATAGCTCTCAGTAGTAATAGTGTCCCCCAGTGACCCTCAGTGGTAATAGTGTCCCCCTCAGTGGCGCTCAGTAGCAATAGTGTCTTCCACAGTAGCCCTAAGTAGTAATAGAGTCCCCAAGAGTAGCCCTTAGTGGAATAGTGTCCCCCACACTGTCCCTCAGTAGTTATAGTGTCCCCCACAGTAGCTGCAGTAGTAATTTTGTCCCCCACATTAGCTCTCAGCACTAATAGTGGTCCCTAGATTAGCCTCAGTAGTAGTAGAGTCCCCCACTCTGGCCCTCATTAGTAATAGTGTCCCCCAGAGTAGTCTCAGTAGTAATAGTGTCCCCCAGTGGCACTCAGTAGTAATAATGTCCCCCAGTGGTCATCAGTGGTAATAGTGTCCCCCCACAATGACACGCAGTAGTAATAGTGTCTCCCAGAGCAGCCGTTAGTAATAATAGTGTCCCCACACTGACCCCTAGTAGTAATAGTGACCCCGAAAGTTGCCCTCAGTAGTAATAGTAACCCCCACAGTGGCTCTCAGTAGTAATAGTGACCCTAACAATCGCCCCTAGTAGTGATAGTGTCCTCCACATTGGCTCTCAATGGTAATAGTGACCCCCACACTGTCCTCAGTAGTAATTGTGTCCCCCACAGTGGCCCCTAGTAGTAATAGTGACCACCAAAGTAGCCCTAATTAGAAATAATGTCTTCCACAGTAGCCCTCAGGAGTCATAGTGACCACCACAGTGGCCCTTAGTAGTAGTTGTGTCCCCCACAACGGCCTCAGTAGTAATAGCTTTCTCCACAGTGGCCTCAGTAGTAATAGTCAACCTCACAGTGGCCCTCAGTAGCAAATAGTTACCCCGACAGTGGCCCTCAGTAGTAATGGTGTTCCCTCGGTGGCCCTCAGTAGTAGTAGTTACCCTCACAGTGGTCCTCGGTAGTAATCGTGACCCGCACATGGCCCTCAGTAGTAATAGTGCCCCCCAACGTAGCCCCAGTAGTAATAGTGTCCCCCACACTGGCCCTTCATAGCAGGAGTGTCCCCCAGAGTAGCCCCAGTAGTAATAGTGTCCCCCAGTAGCCCTCAGTAGTAATAGTGTCCCCCACCGTGGCGCTAAGTAGCAATAGTGTCTAACAGTATCCCTCAGTAGTAACAGAGTCCCCTGGAGTAGCCCTCAGTAGTAATAGTGTCCCCCACATTGGCCCCCAGTAGTAATAGTGTCCCCATGAATAGCCCCAGTAGTAATAGTGACTCCCAGTGGCACTCAGTAGTAATAATGTCTCCCAGAGCAGCCTTCAGTAGTACTAGTGTCCCCCACACTGGCTCTTTGTAGTAATAGTGACCCCCAAAGTAGCTCTCAGTAGTAATAGTGTCCCGCACACTGGCTCCTAGTAGTAATAGTGACCCCCAAAGTAGCCCTCAGTAGTAATAGTGACTCTCGCAATGGCCCCTAGTAGTGATAGTGTCCCCCACATTGGCTCTCAATGGTAATAGTGACCCTCATGCTGTCCTCAGTAGTAATAGTGACCCCCACAGTAGCCCTCAGTAGTAATAGTGTCCCCCAGAGAAGCCCCAGTAGTAATAGTGTCTTCCAGTGGCACTCAGTAGTAATAGTGTCCCCGACAGTTGCCCTCATTAGTAATACTGTCCCCCACAGTGACCCTCAGTAATAATTGTGTCCCCCTAGAGGCCCTCAGTAGTAATAGTGACCCCCACAGTGACCCTCAGCAATATTAGTGTTCTCCAGTGGCCATCAGTAGCAATAGTGTCCCCACAGTGGTCCTCAGTAGTAATAGTGTCTTCCACAGTAGCCCTCAGTAGTAATTGTGAGCCTCACAGTGGCCCTCAGTAGTAATAGTGACCCCCACAGTAGCCCTCAGTAGTAATAGTGTTCCCCACAGTGGCCCTAAGTAGTAATAGTGTCTCTCACAGTAGCCATAAGTAGTAATAATGTCCTCCACAGTGGCGCTCAGTAGTAATATTGTCCCCCACAGTGACCCTGAGTAGTAATAGACTCCCCCACAGTGACCCCCAGTAGTAATAGTGACCACCCCCACAGTAGCCCTCAGTAGTAATAGTATCCCCCATAGTAGCCCCAGTAGTAATAGTGTCTCCCAGTGGCACTCAGTAGTAATAGTGTCCCCCACAAGGGCGCTCTGTAGTTTCAGTGTCTCCCAGAGCAGCCCTCAGTAGTAATAGTGTCTCCCAGAGCAGCCCTCAGTAGTAATAGTGTCCCCCACACTGGCCCTCATTAGTAATAGTGACCCCCAAAGTAGCCCTCATAAGTAATAATGTCTTCCACAGTAGCCCTCATAAGTCATAATGTCTTCCACAGTAGCCCTCATTAGTAATAATGTCTTCCACAGTAGCCCTCATTAGTAATAATGTCTTCCACAGTAGCCCTCAGGAGTCATAGTGACCCCCACAGTGGCTCTTAATGGTAATAGTGACCCCCACACTGTCCTTAGTAGTAATTCTGTCCCCCACAATGGCCTCAGTAGTAATAGTTTCCTG
Source organism: Eleutherodactylus coqui (assembly GCF_035609145.1). Classification (NCBI taxonomy): domain Eukaryota; kingdom Metazoa; phylum Chordata; class Amphibia; order Anura; family Eleutherodactylidae; genus Eleutherodactylus; species Eleutherodactylus coqui. The sequence continues at coordinate 274,741,459 of NC_089839.1, read as the reverse complement.
CACAGTGGCCTCAGTAGTAATAGTGACCCTCACAGAGGCCCTCAGTAGTAATATTTACCCCAACAGTGGCCCTCAGTAGTAATGATGTTCCTCACAGTGGCCCTCAGTAGTAGTAGTTACCCCCACAGTGGTCCTCAGTAGTAATAGGGACACCCAACAGTGGCCCTTAGTAGTAATAGTGTCCCCCACACTGGCTGTCAGTAGTAATAGTGTCCCCCAGAGTAGCCCCAGTAGTAATGGTGTCCCCCAGAGTAGCCCCAGTAGTAATGGTGTCCCCCAGAGTAGCCCCGGTAGTAATAATGTCCCTCACACTGGCCCTCCGTAGCAAGAGTGTCCCCCAGAGTAGCCCCAGTAGTAATAGTGTTCCCCCGTAGCCCTCAGTAGTATTAGTGTCCCCCACAGTGGAGCTAAGTAGCAATAGTGTCTTCCACAGTAGCCATCAGTAGTAACAGAGTCCCCTAGAGTAGCCCTCAGTAGTAATAGTGTCCCCCACACTGTCCCTCAGTAGTAATAGTGTCCCCAACATCGGCCCTCAGTAGTAATAGTGTCCCCATGAGTAGCCCCAGTAGTAGAAAAGTCCTCCAATCTGGCCCTCATTAGTAATAGTGTCCCCCAAAGTAGCCCTCAGTAGTAATAGTGACCCTCATAATGGCCCCTAGTAGTGATAGTGTCACCCACATTGGATCTCAATTGTAATAGTGACCCTCACGCTGTCCTCAGTAGTAATTGTGTCTCCCACTATGGCCTCAGTAGTAATAGTTTCCTCCACAGTAGCTCCAGTAGTAATTGTGACCCTCACAGTGGTCCTCAGTAGTAATAGTTACCCGCACAGTGGTCCTCAGTGGTAATAGTGACCACCACAGTGCCCCTCAGTAGTAATAGTGTCCCCCAGAGTAGCCCCAGTAGTAATAGTGTCTTCCAGTGGCACTCAATAGTAATAGTGTCCCCCAGTAGTCATCAGTGGAAATAGTGTCCCCCACAAGAGCGCTCTGTAGTTTCAGTGTCTCCCAGAGCAGCCCTCAGTAGTAATAGTGTCTCCCAGAGCAGCCCTCAGTAGTAATAGAGTCCCCCACACTGGCCCCTAGTAGTAATAGAGACCCCAAAGTAGCTCTCAATAGTAATAATGTCTTCCACCGTTGCCCTTAGGAGTCATAGTGATCCCCACAGTGGCTCTCAGTAGTAATAGTGACCCTCACAGTGGCCCTCAGTAGTAATAGTTACCCAGACAGTGGCCCTCAGTAGTAATGGTGTTCCTCACAGTGGCCCTCAGTAGTAGTAGTTACTGCCACAGTGGTCCTCAGTAGTAACAGTGACCCCCACAGTGGCCCTAAGTAGTAATATTGTCCCCTACACTGGCTGTCAGTAGTTATAGTGTCCCCAAGAGTAGCCCCAGTAGCAATAGTGTCCCCCAGATTAGCCCCAGTAGTAATAGTGTCCCCCACACTGGCCCTCCATAGCAAGAGTGTCCCCCAGAGTAGCCCCAGTAGTAATAGTGTCCCCCAGTAGTCCTCAGTAGTAATTGTGTCCCCCACAGGGGCGCTAAGTAGCAATAGTGTCTTCCACAGTAGCCCTCAGTACTAACAGAGTCCCCTAGAGTCACCCTCAGTAGTAATACTGTCCCCCACACTGTCCCTCAGTAGTAATAGTGTCCCCCACATTGGCCCTCAGTAGTAGTAGTGTCACCATGAGTAGCACAAGTAGTAATAGTGTCCTCCAGTGGCACTCAGTAGTAATAGTGTCCCCCACAGTGGCGCTAAGTAGCAATAGTGTCTTCCACAGTAGCCCTCAGTAGTAACCGAGTCCTCTAGAGTAGCCCTCAGTAGAAATAGTGTCCCCCACACTGTCCCTCAGTAGTAATAGTGTCCCCCACATTGGCCCTCAGTAGTAATAGTGTACCCATGAGTAGCCCCAGTAGTAGAAAAGTCTTCCACTCTGGCCCTCATTAGCAATTGTGTCTCCCACAGTAGCCCTCAGTAGTAATAGTGACCCTCACAGTGGACCTCAGTAGTAATAGTGACCCCCATACTAGCTCTAAGTAGTAGAAAAGTCCTCCACTCTGGCCCTCATTAGCAATAGTGTTTCCCACAGTAGCCCTCAGTAGTAATAGTGACCCCCAGTGGCACTCAGTAGTAATAGTGTCCCCCATTGGTCCTCAGTGGTAATAGTGTCCCCCCACAGTGGCGCTCAGTAGTAATAGTGTCCTCCACTGGCCCTCAGTAGTAATTGTGTTCCCCTCAGTGGCCCTCTGTAGTAATAGTTACCCCCACAGTGGCCCTCAGTAGTAATAGTGTCCCCTGGAGTAGCCCTAGTAATAATAGTGTCCCCCAGTGGCCCTCAGTAGTCATAGTGTCCCCTAGAGTTGCCTCAGTAGTATGAATTTCCCCCTCACTGGCCCTCAGTAGTAATAGAGTATCCCAGAGTAGCCCCAGTAGTAATCGTGTTCCCCACACTGGCCCTCAATAGTATTATTGTCTCCCAGAGAAGCTTCAGCAGTAATAGTGTCCCCCACTCTGGCCCTCAGTAGTAATACTGTCCCACAGTGGCCCTGAGTAGTAATAGTGTCCCCCCAGTGGCCCCAAGTAGTAATTGTGACCCCCCCAGAGTAGCCTTTAGTAGTAATAGTGTCTCCCACAGTAGCCCTCATTAGTGATAGAGACCCCCCACAGTGGCTCTCAGTAGTAATAGTGACCCCCACAGTGGCCCTTAGTAGTGATGGTGTCCCCCACAGTGGCTCTCAGTGGTAATAGTGACCTCCATAGTGTCCTCAGTAGTAATTGTGTCTCCAACAACGGCCTTAGTAGTAATAGTTTGCTCCACAGTGGCCTCAGTAGTAATAGTGTCCCCCACAATAGCCCTCAGTAGTAATAGGGATCCCCACAGTGGCCCCAGTAGTAATAGTGTTCCCCAGAGTGGCCCTCAGTAGTAATAGTGACCCCCACAGTGGCCTCCAGTGGTAATAGTGTCCCCCAGAGTAGCCCCAGTAGTAATAGTGTCCCTCACACTGGCCCTCAATAGTAATAGTGTCCCCCAGAGTAGCCCCAGTAGTAATCGTGTCCCCTACACTGGCCCTCAGTAGTATTAGTTTCCCCCAGATAGCCCCAGCAGTAATAGTGTCCCCCAGTAGTAATTGTGTCCCACAGTGGCCCTGAATAGTAATAGTGTCTCCCACACTGGCCCATAGTAATGGTGACCCCCAGAGTAGCCCTCAGTAGTAATAGTGTCCCCCACAATAGCCCTCAGTAGTAATAGGGATCCCCACAGTGGCCCTCAGTACTAATAGTTACCACCACAGTGGCCCTCAGTAGTAATAATTACCCCCACAGTGGCCCTCAGTAGTAGTAGTGTCCTCCAGAGTAGCCCCAGTAGTCATCATGTCCCACACACTGGCCCTTAGTAGTAATAGTGTCCTCCCACAGTGACCCTCAGTAGAAATAATTACCCTCACAGTAGCCCTCAGTAGTAATATTTTCCCTCTCACTGGCCCTCAGTAATAATAACATCCCCCAGAGTAGCCCCAGCAGTTATATTGTTTCTCAGTGGCCCTCAGTAGTAATTGTGTAAACCAGGGGCCCTCAGTAGTAATAGTGTCCCCCACAGTGGCGCTCAGTAGCAATAGTGTCTTCCACAGTAGTCCTCAGTAGTAAAAGAGTCCCCCAGAGTAGCCTTCAGTAGTAATTGTGTCCCCCCACACTGTCCCTCAGTAGTATTAGTGTCCCCCACAGTAGCCCCAGTAGTAATTGTGTCCCCCACACTGGCCACCAGTAGTAATAGTGTCCCGCAGAGTATCCCCAGTAGTAATAGTGTCCCCCAGTGGCCCTCAGTAGTAATTGTGTCCCCCAGTGGTCCTCATTGGTAATAGTGTCCCCCACAGTGGAGCTAAGTAATAATAGTGACCCCAGAGTAGCTCTAAGTAGTAATAGTGTCTCCCGCAGTAACCCTCAGTAGTAATAGTGACCCTCACAGTGCCCCTCAGTAGTAATAGTCTCCCTCTACAGTAGCTCTCAATAGTAATAGGAATCCCCACAGTGGCCCTTAGTAGTGATAGTGTTCCCCACAGTGCCCCTCAGTAGTAATAGTGTCACCTACAGTGACCCTCAGTAGTAATGGTGTCCCCTACAGTGACCCTCAGTAGAAATAGTTACCCCCACAGTAGCCCTCAGTAATAATAGCCCTCCACATTGATGAAACCCATGAGACGTACCCTCTTCCTGGACTTCAGAGCGCCGCTGAACCTCCTCTTTTCTGCGCTGCTGCGGGAGGTAGTGGGTGTGCATCTGCAGCAGCTCCTCCTCCCTTATCCTCTTCTCTCACGTGTGACGTCAGTGTGTGCATCAGCCAGGGCGCTGCAAAGTGATTACTAGAGATGCGGCACCCTGGCTTGTAATCACTATGGTAACCAGGTGTCCCAAAAGCGGGATAAAAGTCCCAAAAGCAGGACAAAGGGCTGTCCTGCCGAAGTCCCGGCAGAAGGCAGGACACTGGGTCCCAAAGCAGGACTGTACCGCCTAAATCGGTATGTCTGGTAACCTTATATAAGTTATACTCTATAACTTATACCAGATATACATATATAAAGGAGATATCCAGATTGCACCAACACTATTTAGAGAGATGTACATCTACCTGTGTATAGTGATATGGTGCATACTGGTGTAACATCGGTATCTCCTGTTTATATATATATATATATATATATATATATATATATATATATATAGCTGGTATACATTATAGTATACCAACTATAATTATATACAGAAGATGCCCAGGATATACCAGCATGGTTGATATCACTATATACAGGAGACATATATACATCTCCCTGTATATAATGATATGGACCGTACTGGTGAAACCTGGGTATCTCCTGTATATAATCATATGTGTACAGCTGGTATTACTTATACATCCTGTATATAGTGATATGCACCATGCTGGTGTAACCTGGATATCTCCTGTATAGCATTATATATGTACAGCTGGTATAAGTTGTAGATCTGCCTGTATATAAAAATATGGACCATGCTGGTATAACCTGGGTATCTCCTGTATATGATTGCACACTTTATACAAAGATAAAAAATGCATCAAAAACCTGCATGCAGTTAAAAAAACGCATGTATTGTTTAGTTTCGGTGTCTCTGTTACTAAAGTAAGACTTTACATGACAGCTGGTAGCAGACAGCAAATAGGAAGCAAGTGAGACAGTACTTTAGGCAATTTTTATTATTATCCAGTATCATATTTATAGTCCCTTACACAGACATTGAATGCCTGACTATCCATAAGGTTGATACAGGTTAATTCTATCAAATATGGTTAAAAATGAACATTATGTAAGCATTTGCTCAAGCAGTCCACTGCAAATAAATACATGCTCTCACCGCTCACAAGACTAAAGTACGATGGATGACTAACGAAAGATCCAGTCTTCTGTGTTATTTGTACTTCAATAGACCTTAGCATCTGCAGATCAGGCACTATTGTAATGTCTGACCTTAACAGCTGACATTTAATTACCAGCCAAGTAGCATCTACCTTTACTGAATCAACAGCGTTAAACCAAATGGTATATAAGTGTTTACACCATATGCAGAAAGACAGACACGCTCCGCATTAAAACTGTCATCATGCTACCAGACCTTGATCATGAAGTGGAGTCTCATTTTTACACTTACATGTGGGATATAGTAGTTGGGGGGAGGGGGGGGGGGTAGCAGAAGCGTAGGGTGGCACAAGGTCCAAGACAGTGGTTCGATCAGGATTGCGTTTCTGAAAGATCTTTCAGCTTTCCCGATATGCATAGCTTAAGGATGTGTTCAGATGGTGGAATCCACGTCGTAGTTTTCTGCATGGATTCCGCCTCTAGTACTGCAGCAGAAAGCAGCGCCAGTTGTAGCCCTTGGTTCTGGATAAAATCCGTCCCTGGAATTTCCAGTGTGGATCCACATTAAGAAGTGGCATACAGATTTGAAATTTACAGAGGAAAAATCGGCATTGCGAAGACAGCAGCGTGGCGTCCAATTCAAATAAATGGGACATGTAAGTGGATTCTGCACCCAAATCCGTCCTGACCCAAAAAGTTGGCTTCACCTTTGCAAACAATTTTTTGCTGTATTCATCCAATGCATTTAAAATAAAATAAAAAATTAAGAAACTGTGCAAATTATCTTGATTAAAAATATCCTATCTTTTTGTGTCTGGAGCTTGTATATAGACGTATGAATGGGTACAGGCAAAAAACTTACAGTAGTCTGACTTACCCACTGACTATAGTGGCCCAGACTGTAGGAAGCCATTAGCACTTTAATTATCTCCTGTGATGTGTGTGATTGTATTTGTGATTACTTGTCTGTCTTGTGCAATGGAGGAGACAGGTGGTGGTTTAGTGAATTGTATAGAGTCATTGTCAGGTGAAATGTCTGGTCTTGTGTCTGTTTTAAGCTTGGTTTAGACACAATGATTATCGCTCAAAAAATCTTTTGGGCGATTTTGAGCGATAATCGTTGTGTGCTTTTTTACAGTGCAAGCTGAACACTCAAACGTTGATCGATCACCTTGCGTTTCGAGCGGGGGATGCAGAAGGCAAGCGGGGCAGCTTGTCTTCTGCATCCAACTGTTCTCGACTTGGAGCGCCCGGCTGTTATACAGTCGAGCGCTCCTAGCAGGGGATGCAGAACACAGCTGGACAGCTGTGTTCTTCATACCTCACCTGTCTTCAAGGAGCGGGATACAGCTGAAATAATAGTATTAGCTGTATCCCGCTGTGAATTCCTGATAACTGATCGCTGATCTTTCAGCGACCACTTAACGAAAACTGCACGAGGTCAGTGTAGTTAGACACAACCATCAAAAGATGGCTTTGAGCGATTTTTGAGTGACAAATCGTTGTGTCTAAATCAGGCTTAACTTGTATATGTCTGGATGTGAGACATCCCACCCTCATGTCTTGTGAGTCACCCCCAAAGGCAGTCCTGTGATTGGATAGAGAGGTTCACCCAGAATCCCCCAGGGTTAGCTAGAGGGTAGGTTATAAATACCAGTGCAGGGCTATGGTCAAGAGATTCTATCTGTCTGCAGTCTGCCAGAGTCTAAAGGCCCATTTACACTGGAGATTATCGCAAAAAATTTGCTAATCGGTGATCGTTTTAGTGATAATCGGTGAGTGTAAATGGGAGCGGGGCACCGCTTTTTGGGCACTTTTAGCTGATCAATAAAATCAAGCTAATAGAGATGAGCGAACGTGTTCGTCCGAGCTTGATATTCGTGCGAATATTAGGGTGTTCGGGATGTTCGTTATTCGTAACGAACACCATGCGGTATTCGGGTTACTTTCACTTCCTTCCCTGAGACGTTAGCGCGCTTTTCTGGCCAATTGAAAGACAGGGAAGGCATTACAACTTCCCCCTGTGACGTTCAAGCCCTATACCACCCCCCTGCAGTGAGTGGCTGGGAAGATCAGATGTCACCCGAATATAAAAGTCGGCCCCTCCCGCGGCTCGCCTCAGATGCCTTGTGAGTTAGATGAGGGACAGTGCTGCTGGTACCGGAGCTGCTGTAGGGAGAGAAATAGCAGTTAGTGTAGGCTTCAAGAACCCCAAAGGTCCTTATTAGGGCCAGTAATACCTGTGTGTTGGCTGCTGTTAGCAGTGCCTTTTTTTTTTTCTTCTCAAAATCGCCTCTGCAGAGCGTTGCACCCGGCATTAGGGACAGAAGTGTTGGATAGGCAGGGAGAGTGTTAGGAGTGAGTGTAGCCTTCAAGAACCTCAACGGTCCTTTCTAGGGCCATATTTAACCGTGTGCAGTACTGTGCTGGCTGCTGTTAGCTGTGCTGCATATTTTTTTCTCAAAATCGCCTCTGCAGAGCATTGCACCCTCCATTGATACTACAGGGAAAGAATTGTGTAGGCAGGGCCACAACACAGTTATTATTCATTGAATATACGCAGTGGGTCCTTTTGGTGTAAAAAAAGGGAAACGAAATCTATTTGTCCTGCCTTTGTCCGTCCTAAGGGCTGTGGACACGTGTGAGCTGCGTGTACAACGTTAAAAAATCAGACGCACCCAGCTACGGTTTACTGCTGGCTTCGCCATTTGCTTTCCTTAATTGGGAAAAAAATACCTGCTCTGCCAGAGTTAATAACTCTGCTACCCTCAAGTTCTGTGACACATTAGCAGGGCCACAGCACAGTTATTAAACTTAGATTATTCATTCAATAGAGGCAGTGGGTCCTTTTGGTGTAAAAAAAGGGAAACGAAATCTATTTGTCCTGCCTCTGTCCGTCCTAAGGGCTGTGGACACGTGTGAGCTGCGTGTACAACGTTAAAAAATCAGACGCACCCAGCTACGGTTTACTGCTGGCTTCGCCATTTGCTTTCCTTAATTGGGAAAAAAATACCTGCTCTGCCAGAGTTAATAACTCTGCTACCCTCAAGTTCTGTGACACATTAGCAGGGACACAGCACAGTTATTAAACTTAGATTATTCATTGAATATACGCAGTGGGTCCTTTTGGTGTAAAAAAAGGGAAACGAAATCTATTTGTCCTGCCTCTGTCCGTCCTAAGGGCTGTGGACACGTGTGAGCTGCATGTACAACGTTAAAAAATCAGACGCACCCAGCTACGGTTTACTGCTGGCTTCGCCATTTGCTTTCCTTAATTGGGAAAAAAATACCTGCTCTGCCAGAGTTAATAACTCTGCTACCCTCAAGTTCTGTGACACATTAGCAGGGCCACAGCACAGTTATTAAACTTCTCATGTTCATTGAATATACGCAGTGCTGCCTTTTGGTGTAAAAAAAGGGAAACGAAATCTATTTGTCCTGCCTCTGTCCGTCCTAAGGGCTGTGGACACGTGTGAGCTGCGTGTACAACGTTAAAAAAATCAGACGCACCCAGCTACGGTTTACTGCTGGCTTCGCCATTTGCTTTCCTTAATTGGGAAAAAAATACCTGCTCTGCCAGAGTTAATAACTCTGCTACCCTCAAGTTCTGTGACACATTAGCAGGGACACAGCACAGTTATTAAACTTAGATTATTCATTGAATATACGCAGTGGGTCCTTTTGGTGTAAAAAAAGGGAAACGAAATCTATTTGTCCTGCCTCTGTCCGTCCTAAGGGCTGTGGACACGTGTGAGCTGCGTGTACAACGTTAAAAAATCAGACGCACCCAGCTACGGTTTACTGCTGGCTTCGCCATTTGCTTTCCTTAATTGGGAAAAAAATACCTGCTCTGCCAGAGTTAATAACTCTGCTACCCTCAAGTTCTGTGACACATTAGCAGGGACACAGCACAGTTATTAAACTTCTCATGTTCATTGAATATACGCAGTGCTGCCTTTTGGTGTAAAAAAAGGGAAACGAAATCTATTTGTCCTGCCTCTGTCCGTCCTAAGGGCTGTGGACACGTGTGAGCTGCGTGTACAACGTTAAAAAATCAGACGCACCCAGCTACGGTTTACTGCTGGCTTCGCCATTTGCTTTCCTTAATTGGGAAAAAAATACCTGCTCTGCCAGAGTTATAATAACTCTGCTACCATCAAGTTCTGTGACACATTAGCAGGGACACAGCACAGTTATTAAACTTAGATTATTCATTCAATAGAGGCAGTGGGGCCTTTCGTTTTCAAAAAAGGGAAAAAATTATATTTGGCCTGCAGTCTTGCGCCAATTTATTTCCTGCCTGTGAAATCAAATCACTGGTAATACAGCATGCTGAGGGGTAGGGGTAGGCCTAGAGGACGTGGACGCGGCCGAGGACACGGAGGGCCAAGTCAGGGTGTGGGCACAGGCCGAGCTCCTGATCCAGGTGTGTCGCAGCCGACTGCTGCGCGATTAGGAGAGAGGCACGTTTCTGGCGTCCTCACATTCATCGCCCAATTAATGGGTCCACGCGGGAGACGGTTATTAGAAAATGAGCAGTGTGAGCAGGTCCTGTCCTGGATGGCAGAAAGTGCTTCGAGCAACCTATCGTCCACCCGCAGTTCTGCGCCGTCCACTGCTGCAAATCCGAATCCTCTGTCTGCTGCTCCTCCTTCCTCCCAGCCTCCTCACTCCACTACAATGACACCTGCTCAGGAGCGGGAACACTCCCAGGAACTGTTCTCGGGCCCCTGCTTAGATTGGGCAGGAGTGGTTCCTCTCCCACCAGAGGAGTTTATCGTCACTGATGCCCAACCATTCGAAAGTTCCCGGGGTCCGTGGGAAGAGGCTGGGGACTTCCGCCAACTGTCTCAAGAACTTTCTGTGTGTGAGGAGGACGATGACGATGAGACACAGTTGTCTTGCAGTGAGGTAGTAGTAAGGGCAGTAAGTCCGAGGGAGCAGCGCACAGAGGATTCGGAGGAAGAGCAGCAGGACGATGAGGTGACTGACCCCACCTGGTGTGCAACGCCTACACAGGACAGGTCTTCAGAGGGGGAGGCACGGGCAGCAGCAGGGCAGGTTGCAAGAGGCAGTGCGGTGGCCAGGGGTAGAGGCAGGGCCAGACCGAATAATCCACCAACTGTTTCCCAAAGCGCACCCTCGCGCCATGCCACCCTGCAGAGGCCGAGGTGCTCTAAGGTCTGGCAGTTTTTCACAGAGACGCCTGACGACCGACGAACAGTGGTGTGCAACATTTGTCGCGCAAAGCTCAGCCGGGGAGCCAACACCAACAGCCTCACCACCACCACCATGCGCAGACATATGATGGCCAAGCACCCCACAAGGTGGGACGAAGGCCGTTCACCGCCTCCGGTTTGCACCCCTGCCTCTCCCCCTGTGCCCCAACCTGCCACTGAGATGCAACCCCCCTCTCAGGACACAGGCACTACCGTCTCCTGGCCTGCACCCACACCCTCACCTCCGCTGTCCTCGGCCTCATCCACCAGTGTAGTTCAGCGCACCGTCCAGCCGTCGCTTGCGCAACTGTTGGAGCGCAAGCGCAAGTACGCCGCCACGCACCCGCACGCTCAAACGTTAACCGTCCGCATAGCAAAATTCATCAGCCTTGAGATGCTGCCGTATAGGGTTGTGGAAACGGAGTCCTTCAAAAGTATCATGGAGGCGGCGGCCCCGCGCTACTCAGTTCCCAGTCGCCACTACTTTTCCCGATGTGCCGTCCCAGCCCTGCACGACCACGTCTCCCGCAACATTGTACGCGCCCTCACCAACGCGGTTACTGCCACGGTCCACTTAACTACGGACACGTGGACAAGCACAGGCGGGCAGGGCCACTACATCTCCCTGACGGCACATTGGGTGAATTTAGTGGAGGCTGGGACAGAGTCAGAGCCTGGGACCGCTCACGTCCTACCCACCCCCAGAATTGCGGGCCCCAGCTCGGTGGTGGTATCTGCGGAGGTGTATGCTTCCTCCACTAAAGCACCCTCCTCCTCCTCCTCCGCAACCTCTGTCTCGCAATCAAGATGTGTTAGCAGCAGCATGTCGCCAGCAGTCGGTGTCGCGCGGTGTGGCAGCACAGCGGTGGGCAAGCGTCAGCAGGCCGTGCTGAAACTACTCAGCTTAGGAGATAAGAGGCACACGGCCCACGAACTGCTGCAGGGTCTGACACAGCAGACCGACCGCTGGCTTGCGCCGCTGAGCCTCCAACCAGGCATGGTCGTGTGTGACAATGGCCGTAACCTGGTGGCGGCTCTGCAGCTCGGCAGCCTCACGCACGTGCCATGCCTGGCCCACGTCTTTAATTTGGTGGTTCAGCGCTTTCTGAAAAGCTACCCACGCTTGTCAGACCTGCTCGTAAAGGCGCGCCGGCTCTGCGCACATTTCCGCAAGTCCCACACAGACGCTGCCACCCTGCGCACCCTGCAACATCGCTTTAAGCTGCCAGTGCACCGACTGCTGTGCGACGTGCCCACACGGTGGAACTCTACGCTCCACATGTTGGCCAGGCTCTATGAACAGCGTAGAGCTATAGTCGAATTCCAACTCCAACATGGGCGGCGCAGTGGGAGTCAGCCTCCTCAATTCTTTTCAGAAGAGTGGGCCTGGTTGGCAGACATCTGCCATGTCCTTGGTAATTTTGAGGAGTCTACCCAGGTGGTGAGCGGCGATGCTGCAATCATTAGCGTCACCATTCCTCTGCTATGCATCTTGAGAAATTCCCTGCAAAGCATAAAGACAGCTGCTTTGCGCTCGGAAACGGGGGCGGTGGAAGACAGTATGTCGCTGGATAGTCAGAGCACCCTCCTGTCTATTTCTCAGCGCGTAGAGGAGGAGGAGCATGAGGAGGAGGAGCATGAGGAGGATGAGGAGGAGGGGGAAGAGACAGCTTGGCCCGCTGCTGACGGTACACCGGCTGATTGCCTGTCATCCTTTCAGCGTGTATGGCCTGAGGAGGAGGAGGAGGAGGATCCTGAAAGTGATCTTCCTAGTGAAGACAGCCATGTGTTGCGTACAGGTACCCTGGCACACATGGCTGACTTCATGTTAGGATGCCTTTCTCGTGACCCTCGCGTTGCACGCATTCTGGCCACAACGGATTACTGGGTGTACACACTGCTCGACCCACGCTATAAGGAGAACCTGCCCACTCTCATTCCCGAAGAGGAAAGGGGTTCGAGAGTGTTGCTATATCACAGGACCCTTGCGGACAAGCTGATGGTAAAATTCCCAGCCGACAGCGCTAGTGGCAGAAGGCGCAGTACCGAGGGCAAGGTAGCAGGGGAGGTGCGGAGATCGAGCAGCATGTACATCCCAGGCAGTGCAACAGTCTTTAAGGGCCTGGACAGCTTTATGGCTCCCCACCAAGACTGTGTCACCGCTCCCCAGTCAAGGCTGAGTCGGCGGGAGCACTGTAAAAGGATGGTGAGGGAGTACGTAGCCGATCGCACGACCGTCCTCCGTGACGCCTCTGCCACCTACAACTACTGGGTGTCGAAGCTGGACACGTGGCCTGAACTAGCGCTGTATGCCCTGGAGGTGCTTGCTTGTCCTGCGGCTAGCGTCTTGTCGGAGAGGGTGTTTAGTGCGGCTGGGGGAATCATCACAGATAAGCGTACCCGCCTGTCAACCGACAGTGCCGACAGGCTAACACTCATCAAGATGAACAAAGCCTGGATTTCCCCAGACTTCTGTTCTCCACCAGCGGACAGCAGCGATACGTAAGCAATACGTAGGCTGCACCCGCGGATGGAAGCTACGTTCTCTCTCACCATCCAAAACGGGGACATTTCTGCTTCATCAATCTGTGTCTAATATTCCTCCTCCTCCTCCTGCTCCTCCTCCTGAAACCTCACGTAATCACGCTGAACGGGCAATTTTTCTTAGGGCCACAAGGCTCACTCATCTAATTTTTCGAAACAATTTTTATATGTTTCAATGCTCTTAAAAGCATTGAAACTTTAACTTGAACCAATTTTTCGTTAAACTGGGCTGCCTCCAGGCCTAGTTACCACTTAAGCCACATTAACCAAAGCGATTAATGGGTTTCACCTGCCATCTTGGTTGGGCATGGCCAATGTTTACTGAGGTACATTAGTACTGTTGGTACACCAATTTTTTGGGGCCCTCACCTACAGTGTAATCATAGCAATTTGTATATTCTTCGCCTGCACTCATGGTACAGAAGTGTGTGTGGGGTTGGCCTACACTTTAGCTACATAAATGTAACTTGGGCCTTGGCTATACTAAGGCTACTGAAATGGAACTAAGACTGCGCTCCCACTATACTGCTGCTTCAGAATTGTTACTGGGGCCTGTCTTGAGTGCTACTATTGCTGACATGGAACGAAGACTGCGCTCCCGCTATACTGCTGCTTCGGAATTGTTACTGGGGCCTGTCTTGAGTGCTACTATTGCTGACATGGAACGAAGACTGCGCTCCCGCTATACTGCTGCTTCGGAATTGTTACTGGGGCCTGTCTTGAGTGCTACTATTGCTGACATGGAACGAAGACTGCGCTCCCGCTATACTGCTGCTTCGGAATTGTTACTGGGGCCTGTCTTGAGTGCTACTATTGCTGACATGGAACGAAGACTGCGCTCCCGCTATACTGCTGCTTCGGAATTGTTACTGGGGCCTGTCTTGAGTGCTACTATTGCTGACATGGAACGAAGACTGCGCTCCCGCTATACTGCTGCTTCGGAATTGTTACTGGGGCCTGTCTTGAGTGCTACTATTGCTGACATGGAACGAAGACTGCGCTCCTCCTATAATGCTGCTAGTGATATGTTAGTGGGCCTGTCCTAATGCTACGGCTGAAATGTTACGAATTATGGGCTCTGCCTATACCGCTGCTAATGGTATGTCTCTGGGGTGTGGAAACAGAGGCTTCCCAAAGACATGATGGCGGCGAGGCCATTTCCCACCAACGCGGTTACTGTTAAGGTGCATATAACCACGGACACGTGGAGAGGACACGTAGTGCCTCAAAAACATCCCCCTCCTCCTCCAACAGGGAAAACATTCTTGGCAAATGCCTTTGCATTGGTTCGTCTGGTGGCAGTCCAAGAATTTCACCTTTACCGACACTACAAGAGAGCCCCCCCACCATCCCCCAGCCACGGCCCACTTAATCCTGGCCACATTCCGAAAACCAACAAAATAAAACCGCACTACTAGGTCCGCAGTCACCACCACATTACCACCAACGCGGTTACTGATAAGGTGCATATAACCACGGACACGTGGAGAGGACACGTAGTGCCTCAAAAACATCCCCCGCCACAGCCAACTTAATCCTGGCCACATTCCGAAAACCAACAAAATACAACCGCGCTACTAGGTCCGCAGTCACCACCACATTACCACCAACGCGGTTACTGTTAAGGTACATATTACCAGTCTGACTGGGGCATGCAGACACCTTGACAGAATGAATAGTGTGTGGCACATAGGTTCCCCATTGCTATGCCCACGTGTGCAGCTCCTGATGGCGGTGGCACAGGATTCTATTTCTCATTGCTTCTGTACAGCATTGTGGGCTATCGCCCCGCCCCTTTTAAAGAGGGTCGCTGCCTAGCCGTGCCAACCCTCTGCAGTGTGTGCCTGCGGTTCCTCCTCATGGCAGACGCACTTCTAAATAGACATGAGGGTGGTGTGGCATTAGGGCAGCTGAAGGCTGCGCAGGGACACTTTGGTGTGCGCTGTGGGGAGGAGGGGGGGCGGTTGGTCAGCATGTAACCCAGGAGAAGTGGCAGCGGAGTGTCATCCAGGCAGTGATTGTGCTTTGTTGTAGCTAGTGTGGTGCTTAGCAAAGGTATGCCATGCTAATGAGGGCTTTTCAGAAGTAAAAGTTTTTGGGAGGGGGGGGCCCCACTCTTGCCGCTATTGTGGCTTAATAGTGGGACCTGTGAACTTGAGATGCAGCCCAACACGTAGCCCCTCGCCTGCCCTATCCGTTGCTGTGTCGTTCCCATCACTTTGTTGAATTGCCCAGATTTTCACACATGAAAACCTTAGCGAGCATCGGTGAAATACAAAAATGCTCTGGTCGCCTATTGACTTCAATGGGGTTCGTTATTCGAAACGAACCCTCGAACATCGCGGGAAGTTCGTTTCGAATAACGAACACCCGAGCATTTTGGTGTTCGCTCATCTCTACAAGCTAACCTAAAAATCATCACTCACTTTTATCAGTAGTTTTCCATGGGGGAGTGCCGATAGCATTGTTTCCCTGTGGAGAACAAAGGATCTGAGCGCAGATAATAGCCTTGGGCTATTAGCTGCATTCAGGGAAGGCTTCATTTGCATACATAATTGGTATTTAAGTAGCTGAATAGCTACTTAAATACCAATGAATTTTTATGCAAAATAATCGCTCAGAGCTGTCGCTCAAATTGTCGTTTGAGCGATCTTTGAGCGATTATCTGCTCATGTAAATGGGTCTAGAGAGAATGAGAAGAAGGAGAAACAAAAGCTTGCGCCTAGTCTAGAAGCTAGACTAAAAAAAAGGGAGGCTGAGAAGGACAGCCCTGGTAACCAGAGAGTCTATTTCCACTCCACTGGAAGCAGCATGCCCAGTGCAGGTAAGATCTCACTTGTCCCAGGAGCAACAGTCAAGTGGCCATTGTCAACCATGAGTAGAACTACCACTGAAGAGCAGCAGGATAGGAGCCACGGGAGTGCCTGCTTAAGTTCCCTTCATTCCTCCACAAATAACGTTACCTCAGGATCACTTAAGTTTACGGAGTGTCTGAGAGAAGTCTATTTAATTCTTATATCTACTGAAGAATCAACGTTTTGCTTGTTACCCTAGAAGCTGTTAACAGACTTTGTTCATGAGTTGAGTAAACTTTATAGCCGCCTTGGTTTACCATAACTACTTCGGTCTGGACTGTTTCTATCATCGTAATCAGCTTAATTAAGATAAAGAGGATTGGCATTACAATTTTCTATCTAAAGGTCCCTTTACACGGGACGACTGTCGGGCAAATGATGCCCGACACTCATCCCTATGTCTCTGCGCTCCCGTGCTATCCCATTGCAATCAGCCAGAGGGGAGGAGAGAGGAGGTGAGCCGGCGAGGGGAAGGGAAGGGGTAACGGCATGGCAGCCTCAGCAAATATGTGCCGGGGCCCATGCCGTCTGAACAGGTGCACAAACATTAGATTTGTGCGCCCGTTCACAAGTTTTTACTCCTCACATCGTAGCGTATATCAGCCGGCCGTGAAAATGGCGCCCGATATACGCTCATGGGAAAGAGCCCTCAGGTAGATATCCAAATGATTAGAGTTGTAGTGTGATTCGATGAGCAGTTTTGCCACCTGAGACACTAAAAGTGGCTCTTAGAGGCTTCTTGGGTATAGTAGGCTGCTTTTCCGCTTGTGTAGAGCTTGCTGACCACTAGACATTTCACTACAATGCAATCAAAGAGGTTTTGCCCAATTGACAGAATTTGAGAGGGGCACATTATTGGAATGTGAGAAGATGGATGGTCATATCAACAAATTGCTTACCACCTGGGCTGTTCTGACTAGACTGTTAGGAGGTGTCGGCACCACTGGATGTGTGAGGGCATGAACATAAGACGACTGTACTCTGGACTCCCCCGCAAAAGACAGACGACCAATAGAGAGGTTCTTCTAATTATCCGATAAGCACAATCAGCTCCACATGTTTAGTTGTCTGCCATCCAGAGACAGGTGGTACCGTCATTACATATCCTCCTCCATGTCTATCAGAACCCTTTCCAGGCACTTGGCTGAATGACCTAGAGCACTATTTCTATTTAGGACACAAAGAAGGCAGCATTGCTAGCAAGGGACAAACAGGGAACTATATTTCTATAGAGAAGGGTGCTATTACTAAGTGTGTCCATAGGGGCACAGAGGCGACACTATCTTCTAGAGACAAAGAGGGGTTAATTTTACTTTGTGGGGGAACTAGCACTATGTGGGGCATTGAGAGGGGTGTTATTGGTAGTGCCAAGATGGAGAGAGTGTGCAGAGACAAGTTGTGGCTGGAAGAAGTCGTCATGGTGATCTGGGCTCTGAGAAGAAAAGCTAAACTGCAAGACTGTAAATAGGGAAGAGATCGCCTGTGATCACTGGAGGTAACTGTAATCACTGTGTAGAACTGGTATCTAGGTAAAATTTTGGTGACTGCGTTATTTAAAAGGTATACTAGAGCTGTGCTGCTGTATCTATGCCTGCCATGTTATAATCATTGTTAAATACTTAGTAGTTTTTAGGATCTAATATAGAGAATGTAGTACAGTATACTGTCAAGTGCCCAGTATGCTAACTAGACATATTTTGCATGTGAGGCTGGTGCCTATTGAAATATTAGCTATAACCAGTGCAGATAACCTAGTTGCACTATGAAACCATTTTTCACAATATTTGCCAATGAAAACCGGTAATAGCATGTGATAAGTATTAGCTCAACATTCACTTGACCAATTCATCCCTAAACCCTGCATTAAAATAGATGTTTGGCTTGGCAACATCGACTTTCAGATTTTCACTTAGTTACCTATGCCGTAAGCCTAAACCAACATTGTGAATGTACGACGTGCAATAAACTTGTTTTTTCTCGATGGCAGAAAAAAAGGGAACCTAATGTCTTCCCACCATATGGATGCCAAAATGACACTCTTTTGGCATCAGAGTGGCCCAAAGGAGACCTATGGACCTATTTAACCTATGTGCAAGGAACATTGACCAGTGTACATGCCAAATATACACTGCAAACTCAGTGTGGATATAGCTAGAGACTCTATTCACATTATTTAATAGGATTTACAGTTGGCGTATACGTGGCAAAAACCTCCCAACATATGCACTGAACATAAAAAACCCTGGCATGTATCATTGTATACTGCACCATACCATAGGATATGCAATAAATGCCTGATAGGTGTGGGTCTCAACTTTGGAACTCGATCTTTTGCAAGACTTGTGATCCAGTGACCCACATTTGCCAATTCATGGCTGCTTCAGCTTTCATAGAGGGGGATGGGGGCACTGTTCATTCAATAGGACCAACACCCATTAGGCATTTATTGCATTACTTGTGGATATGCCATAAATGCTCAAGATGAAAATATTCCTTAATTTTTTTAATACTTTGTAAATGTTACAAGTAAATGATGTAACCCCCCCCCCCCCCCTTACATATTTGATATACTTGAATTTGCATTAGACTATAATCATTATAAGAGTAAGGGTTCATTCATAAGAGCATGTTTATGTGCGTACATGCACGTGCACGAAACCGCGCGTCTATTAGAACAACTGATTTCCTATGATGTGTTCACATGTCTGCGTTTTACAGGCGTGCAAACGCGTGCACCTGCAAAAGAAAGGACATGCGTGCACATAGGTCCGTGCTGTGGCAGTGGATCGCGATGTTCTCCCATTGCTTTCATTAGGCCCGCCACTGCTGCCGGTGGCCCCATTGAGAGCAATGGGATGCTGACACCACCTGCAGTGATTTTCGGGGAGGGGCTTTATGTATAAGCCCTTCCCTGAAAATCATCCCTAGCATGTGTAAAAAATTAAAAAGTATATATACACACCTCTCTGCCGCTTTTAGGGCTTGGCGTGTCTTCTCTGCTTGGTCCCCGGCAGTGTAGTGAAGTTCTTTTAGCAGGTGGGGATTTTAAATCCTCGCCTGCTGAAAGGGCTGTATCTAAATGGCTGAGCGCTCCGCCAATCACAGGCAGCACTCAGTCATTCATTGAATTCACTGAATGGCTGAGTGCTGCCTGTGATTGGCTGAATGCTCAGCTAGTCAGTCAGATACAGACCTTTCAGCAGGTGGGGATTTAAAATGCTGAAAGAACTGTACTACAGTGCCGAGGACCCAAGCAGCTAGACGCGCCTTAGCCCCGACAGTGGTGGAGAGGTGAGTATATATTGTTTGTATTTTTTGCAGAAGCCAGGGATGATTTTTATCACTGCAGGGGTTGCCGGCAGCCCAATGTTTTCTATGGAGCTGCCGGAGTCAATGGGGGGGGGGGGGGGCACATTGAAAACAGTGGGCAAGAGGCCTCGTTCACACGTTTTTTTGCACATCAGTGTAGCGCTGTTTTGCGCAGACATTCGTGCATGCAAAACAACGTTCGTGTGAGTGAGGCCTTAGGGTACCTTCACATGTGGCAGAATTGGCGTGGATTTTCTTCAGCGGAAAATCTCCACAAAAATTAGCGGCAAATTCTGCATTAAAAAAACGTGAATTTTGATGCAAATTATGTGAGAATTCACACCAAAATGCACTACATGTGAAAATACCCCAAATCCCCTCATGGGATGTTCACTTCTGTACTGTAGTCATTTGCCTATATAATTTGATTATGGTGTGTTCCATCAAGGTATATTAGCCGCAAGCTGATAGCTTTGGTCAATAGTAAACAAGACAGATGGTTTGAGGCAGACCGCCAATGATTCTTGTGGTCCTACAAGAATTCATACTGAATTTCAGTGCATTTCGATTCTAAATTTTGCTCTTTACTGCCATCTTGTGGTACAGTTAGATCCATCAGCTACTGCACTCGAAAAAGCCCCTTTCCACAATTTGACATGTTACTCTCGTTTTACTAAACAGAGTTTTAGGCAGGGGTACACTTCAGATTTTGGCTGTGTGATGATCGCTGGGAAACTTTCAATGATTGCCTGAATTGTGATAAAACAATATCAAGAATTCCCAAAATTTGGGTGATTGTTGTGAGTCACACAAGATATTTATGTGACAATCATATGACCGAAAATTGCCACGGAGACTTAGCTTAAAACAACCCTCCAGTTTGGGGACAAAATTCTGTCCTGCAACTGGAGGGGGTTATATTACTATTCCTCTATGCCAGTCTTCATTCCAGTCCAGTCCTGCTTTCAGCTGTCCAAGATGGCCAACACAGTCGTCAAACTAGCTAATCCCCACTGTGCATTGGTAATGTTAGACTACCAGTACACTATTTTTTATCTCTGATTGGCCAGAACTGCTCATGTGACCATTGATAAGCAATCAGCTGTATACAGTGTGCATTAGGTAGTTAAAAAAAATACTGCAGTCAAGTTAGATGGCTGAAAACTTGGAACTGGCAGAGCGGGGGGTTGGCAGAGAAGAAAGACTGCAAGTATATACCCCCTCCTCCTTTCCCGGGACAGAATTTTTATCCGAAACTGGATAGTTTGTTTCAGTGCTGATTTGAGGTTTATCCATAGACCAAGAACCTCTGATGTTAAAGGGAACCGGTCACATCCCTAACTAAGCTAAGTTATGGTGCTGATAGGGAATGCAACAGGGAGCTGGGTGAAATATTTTTATACTCACCCGCTCCCACGATCCAGCATTGTTACCTGCTGAAGTCAGAGTGCGGCACAAAAATCTGACTCTTTTCAAAGTCCCGTATCCGCGCTCTTCCATATAAGTCTATGAATTATTCACCTTGTAAAACAGAGACATTCCTCAACAGACTTCCTAGCAAAATTATCCTAATACTTTGTAGTTCTAATCGCTGATTTTTTTTACCAGAACAATTACGCTGCAGGGACACATGGATGGCAGTGTGTGTACCCAGATTCTCCTCTCTCCTCTACTTCTGTGGACCTCTGAGTATTAGAGAGGTTAGGGGGAGCAGGGTCCATGGTGTACTGGATAGCTAAAGTGGACCCACTGGGCTAATCAACCTGCCTGGTTTTTGGACCAGACCTGGTGTGGCTGGCAGCTGACCCCACT
The DNA here is from genome assembly GCF_035609145.1 of Eleutherodactylus coqui. Classification (NCBI taxonomy): domain Eukaryota; kingdom Metazoa; phylum Chordata; class Amphibia; order Anura; family Eleutherodactylidae; genus Eleutherodactylus; species Eleutherodactylus coqui. Next base: position 274,720,334 of record NC_089839.1, on the reverse strand, counting down.
GGTCAGAGGTATTGCTGCAAGGCAATCTGAGATGGGGAATCTTGCCCTCAGCTAATCAGGAAGATGGAAATATCCCTGTCTAAAAGCAGGGTAGGCGTCCTGAAAAGCACGGAACCAACTGTCTTCACCTCAGGGCTAACTAATCCTGACAGGACACAGGGATGATGTACTGAACACAGAGCCCACAGAACACACAGAGCAGGACTGACTTACCACAGAGACAGGAACGATGCACAGACTAGAAGGAAATGGACAAACACACACATGCAACAGCACATGCAAAGAACATATAGAAAAAACAGATACAGATTCAGGATTGAATAGGCAAAACAGTCCTGAGACAGACGGCCTAGATATGCTGGGTGTCCGAGACAAACAAGCAATAATAATGAGGCAAAGATGAAGGATTCCCAGCTCAACTAAATAGGGAGGTAATTACCAATTAAGCTGCAGCTGTGCTTTGAGCACTAAGCAGGGTTAACTAGTGCAGTGCTAATAGAAAGTGTAAGAAAAGAGTACATTCATACAGAAGGAGCAGAGTGAAGCCAGTGTCTGCCCAAAACAGCAACAGGGCAGCAGATACGGGTAGAGGACCTAACAGTAGCTCCCCCATTAAGCCCCCAGCTGCCCCTGGATCCATGACCTCTGGATTCATCTCCTGGGGCTATGGATTGATTAATATCATCAGAAATTGTATACTCTAAGTATGATGTAAGATCTTGAAGAAGCTTAATGGTACTATTCATTACAGCGGACCTATTCTGGAGAAGATCTATGGCTTGTCATTGAGAACTCATATAACTTGCATTGCAATGTCCACCTGAAGACAGAGAACCCCATCTAGGGCTGAGCCATCCACGACTTTGCTCTTGACGCCTGTTGTGGCCAGGGGGACAGATGGAGTTATACAGCTGTTTAGGAGAAGTAACATTGTCAAGTCATTGCTTACTTTTAGGTGAGCACAGAGCAGACAGAGCATTGTCGTGGCTGACCAGAGAGCTCTACATCACCTTTGCAGGATACCGTACCAACAAAGAATTCTTTGGCAGACCCTGGAGATTCTGAGGCACCAAGGGGCAACGAACAGGTTGTATTGGAAGCAAACACTTAGAAAAGCAGGATAACCCCCAATGTAACACACTTCCAGAGCTTCAATCCAGGGTGGGATTTTGCAGACGAAGTTAGGGCAGGCCTAGTAACAGGCTACTGGTGGATCTCGGAAAAACTAGCAAGGAGAGTGCCTACTTTCAGATCCAGCAGCTCTGTGACAAACTGGATGGTCTCAGAAAGTGTGCCTCTACTCACAGTTATTACCACCAGAGGTCTCTCCAGCTGTCATGTAGGAATCTGGTAGTGGTCTACCAAGGCCTGATGCATGAAGTTCTCTGCCAAACCAGAATCCAGACAGGCTGACACAGGGAACTGCGTACTGGAGACGGACAAGGTCACAGGTAGATACAATCCTGGAGAGGACAGGTCTATACCTAGAGTAGCCACCCCTTCTGACCCTAAACTCGAGAGTTTTCCCGATTTAGGAGGACAGATACCAACATGATGACCCAGGGCTCCACAGAACATGCACAGCTTTTTTAGAGTGTCTGCGTATGTGCTCCCCCTAAGTTAGTGTGCGCCGATCAACCTGCATGGGCTCAGGGTCACAAGACAAGAAGGTAGTAAGCAGGACAAAAAGTGTTCTCTGGTACTTGGGTGCCAGGTGGATCAACTTCTTCTCCTGGGTAGCCTCCTTGGTCCTCTTCTGGAACCATAGATCAATTCTCATGCCCAGGGAGATCAAGGTGTCCAGGAAAGTTGGAATCTACGGGCCAGATAACTCGCCTTTGATGCAACCTGCCAAGCCCTCTCAGAATGTTGCCACTATGGCCTCATTGTTCCAACCCAACTTCGAAGCCAGGGTTCTAAAATTAATGGCGTATTACCTAAGGTGAGACTTTCCTGATGTAGACGTAGCATGGAGGAGGAAGCCGAAATAGTACGACCAGGCTCATGAACACCTCTGAAACGTCTCCTTGAATATACTTAAGTAATTGACCATAGGATCATCTCTCTCCCAGAGAGGGTTCACCTAGACTAACACCTGTCCGGAGAGGTGAGACATCATAAAAGCCACTTTAGTGCGGTCAGTCTGGAACTGGAGAGACAACAGCTCAAAGTTTAGCGAGCACTGATTAATAAACTCACAGCATTGTTTAGGATCTCCCTTGTAATGTGTGTGGGGGCGGGGCAGATAATTGTGAACTGGATCCAGACACAGAAACTGACTGTGGGAACGAAGTTGCTGCTGCTGAATTAGACTGCGTTAATGCTGCGTCAGTAGATACAGTATGGAGTTCAGGCGAGCATTCAGATTGTATAAATAAGACAAGATCTGTTCTTGATGATCTCGCTGTTGAACCAATTTTTGAAATAAGTCCGAGATTTCCCCGCAGGTGGGGTCAGCGAAATCTACAACTGCACTGTTTGTATAAAAAAAAATATGAAGCCCCTAGAAGGAGTTACCATTTTGCTGCAAAACTCAGAATGCAGTTACATCTCAGGCAGATATGCAAATTATTAAAGTTGTAATTTGATTAAATGAAAGGTATTGCCACTGGAGGCCCTAAAAGTGGTGCTCTCAGGAGCTACTTGTGTGTAGTGATCTCTTTTTTCACTTGTGTAGAGCTTGTTGACCACTAGACATGTCACTACAACACAATTGAAGAAATTTCACCCAGTTAATAATTTTAGATGGGGCACGATATTCGAATGTGAGAAGTTGGATGGTTGTATCAACAAATTGCCCACCACCTAGGCCATTCTGACCATACTGTTAGGAAGTGTCAGGACCAGTGGATATGGTAGGACATGCCAACAAGATGTCTGAGCTCAGGATGGCCTTGACAGACCACCAGTAGAGAGGATCTTCTGATCGTCCAACAAGCACAAGTAGCTCCAACTATTTCGTTCTATGCCATCAAGAGACAGGTGATACCATCGTTACAGGCCCGTCAGAACCATTTTCAAGCACTTGACTGAATGACATTTGGTGTCATGATGCCCATTACATGTGTTATGTTTGACACCAACCATCACCTTTGTTTGTAGTGGTGACATGAATGATGAAAGTGGTCTGCTTTGAAATGGAACCAGATTGTCAGTGACAAATTCAAGTTTAGTTTGGGAAATGAAGCATGTGTTTGCATCTGGAGATCTAGGGGTGAGCACCTCCATCCTGCCTTTGCTGGGGAGCGGTACACTGCCCCCACTGCTGGCGTGATGGTCTGGGGGCCATCGTATATGACAATCGATTATCCCTAGTAGTGGTATGAAGGACAATAACAGCTCAGCTATATGTTCAGGACATGCTGAAGCTGAAACCACACGTGTTGACATTAATGGCAAGGCTTACGAGAGGCATTTTCCAGCAGGATAATGCTCAGTCGCACACAGCAAGTGTGTCACAGGAATGCCTCCACAACATTGCCACACTTCCCTGGCCTGTCTGTTCACCAGATTTATCACCATAAGATCATGTATGGGGCCATCAGGGATGTCAACTTTGACAGCCTGTGTGTTTGCACAATCTAAAGGCTCAGTTACAACAAAAGTGGACCAATATGCCACAAGATATCATACATAACCTGCATGCCTCCATGCCCGCCCATATCACATTTTACATCCAAGCTAGAGGTGACCCAACAGGGTACTAGAGCCTCCATGCCCACCTGTATCACATCTTGTATACAAGCTAGAGGCAGTACAACAGGGTACTAGAGCCTCCCTTAAAGTGTTCAGTTTTCAGCAATAAATTATCCTTTTGCTCTGAAAGTGTAATCTCTTACTTATATCAGCATTAAAATTACACAGAGAAAGTTTAATTTGATTCTGACAACTCATTCTAGGTACTTGATTTTTTGGACAATGAGTGTACAAAAGATATCAGAATTGTGTCCTATGGGAGGAAATTAGCTTGAGATCGCCAACATTCTGATCTCCTCCAACATCCACCAGAACTGTCATACAGCCCATTGTTGTAGTTCAGTGAATGCAGGTTCACAACAGGGAAGCAGGCTAGGGCAGGAGCTGTCAGTTTACTCTGACTGACAGAATTTGCTAAAGACCCATTTCCAGTGGACGACTGTCATGTTGTGCTCATGGGACCAGTAGTTCTATGGGTCTCCAGGAGCACACTGCTGCAGGTGTAGTTGATTTGGTTGGCTGGTGGTGTGGAGTTCTCAGTCAGCCAATCACCATTGGTCTGCTGCACATAAATACCAGCCCCTGTTGCTAGTGGGTGCTGGTCATTTATCCATTATCTCATTCCCATTCAGTGTGTGGTGTTTTGTGTTATGCATGCTGCTAGTTTCAGTTGCATCCCCCACCTTCCCTGAAGATGGTCTAAACACTTGATCTCGCCATTCGCATGTTTTTTTTTTGTGGTGCTAGAGTAGAGGCTCACAAGACAACGAGGACCCTTGATGTGCGCTTGTGAGCTTACGTATTCCAAAATACAAATTAATACCTCGTACGTACTTTTAGATATTTCCACCCATCTGATGCAGTACATTTGGTAAGTATTTTCATGTCCGTTGTCCGTTTCAACAAGAACTGAAAACCGTCGTTCGGCTGAACATTGAAAGGTGGGCACATTTAGAAAAAACGATTATTGCTCAAAATATGTTTTTTTTAGTGATGATTAATCGATAATCATTGTGTCTAAATGGGCCTTTACCCGTCAACGGTCACGCCAATATTACTTTATGCATGATGCCTGTACTTCAATATTATTATGTTCATTATCTTTATGCAGTACTATTACTTTACTCTGTACTTTATTCCACTCCTGAGACCTCCTTGTTCTTAGAGTTCCTCAGTTGTATCTTTGCTGAGTAGTTTACAACTTAATGGGCATACAAAGCAAGTTTATGGCTTACATGTGGGTTTACATAAGGGGTTCCATCTGAATCTCTGAACCTGGCCTGAACGATACACTTGTATTGCTGTAACGGAGACCAACAGGTCTCCATTTCAGTAGGGTTCTGTTTGTTTCCAGCATTCTGGGTCGAAAAGAACAACGTGGACCATCACATTAATCTTTCCAGCAAAGAATGAAAACAAACTGAACCCTACTGGAAAAAAAACGGAACCCTTGACATAAACCTCAACATAAATATAACGTGAATTTGTAAATCAAATTAATCACAATCATTTTATGCTCTGAACTCTTACTGCTGAAGGTGTTCCAGCGGTGTGGCCCGCTCCAAATTTAGCTATGGAGCCGCGTGACTATTTGTTACTCTCCTGCCTCTAAGTTTCTCCCCACATAATAGTTTATAGAGATTTAGCTCTTCATGCTACTTCAACATCTGTTAACCAGTACCTTCTCCTCCATGACAGAATAAACTTTCCACTTAACATGAAGTGCAATTACCTCCGTGTATTATTTATACAAGGGATTGACTGGCTTTATTTGAAGTCACACAGCACTTTGGGGCTTAAACTTGAAGAGTGTCTTGGCTGCAGCAACAAACGGCAAATGAAAAACCAAACCTTGTTAATTCTATCTTAAATACAAATCTAGATGCTGCCAAAGAAGAACTTACCTCATGTGACCGTTCCATGATAGAATGAGTTTGAGAAGTACAATATGTTGCATAATCATTTTTTACATAACTTTACATTTTTTAGGAATTAAACCTGCAAAAATAGACTGTACTGATATCTCATTTAGTCATTGGCCCACTTATTGCATTTTCATTTTCAGTGGGCTTGTATAATCCAGTTTACTTGCCCTCTTGCAGATATCAATTTGTAAGAGGGTCAGAAACTATTGGTGTGGCCTATGACTATTACACAGTACCCTACATGAGGATGGCACAGTGACTTGTACATATTCAGCAAGGTTTATAAAGTTCCTGCTTTCACTTCAGAGCACTCCTGCTACAATATCAATTTTCGGTTCCACCTAGCAGCTGAAGATAGCCTCATATTGGGTTAAGCACATAAATTACTGGGTTTATTTGGCACGACGTGATATCATGCATTTTCCTCTTGGCCATTGTCTACAGTATTGGTTTAGGTGTGGATTTTTGTGGCAGTTGTTTATTTGGTCCAAAAATGCAAAGACACATCTTGGCTTAGATGCTCTATCTCATCTTTTTTAATCTACTACTTTGAGTTACCGTTCATCGTTTCCCACCGGTCCATACATCACCCATCCCACGTGCTCCGCTCTGCTAACACACTCAGATTAAACAACCCTCTAATGCGAACCTCACATGCTCACCTCCAGGACTACTCTAGAGCATCACCAATCCTCTGGAACGCTTTACCCCCAAATATCTGCAGTGTCTGAGCCGTACATGCCAAGGAAGGGGTGACCACAGGGACTGTAAGATGGATGTCATGGGTGGCTCTGTAATCTCTCCCAACAATGGTGGCAAGGTGCCTGCTCGGTCGTTGCACACTGCACAAATAATAGATAGTCTTAATGAACGTTGGTTTGTCACGTGACGCCAACACTTCACCCAAAACTGTAAGGGCTCCCACACACTTGCGCTTTTTTAATGCTGCGTTAACACGTTTTTTTTAACGAATGTCAATGGGACTTTCTAATGTTAAAAACGCATTGCATAAAAATCGCAAAGTACAAACTTGCGATGCGTTATTAACATTGGGAAGTCCCATTGACATTCACATTAAAAAAAACGCAGCATTAAAAAAACGCAAGTGTGTGGGAGCCCTAAGAGTAAATGGTGGTAAATAGCTTGACACGAGTCCTGGTAGCTTTTTATAGTAAACGGGAAGCTCTTAAGTAATTAACAGAGTACAACAATGGCCATCTTGAGCAAAGCAATCAATTTTGCAGTAAACAACACGGTGCAATACAGTTGAATTCCTGAATACTTTGATGCGCTCTCTATCTTTAGAGGTAACACAGTAGCAATTCCCACAGGCCTAGTTATCTTTTGGAAAGTTGGTGATGCAGATTAAGATGGAGATTTTTGTAAACCTTTAACTGTCCCTAGTTTTGACTTCACCAGGTTTTTTGTGTAACTCACTGTTTAAGTGAACTGGGTCCCAGGTTCTCTCCTCTTCACTGCTGTCAGGCTAGGGAGCTGATGAATCCTAGATTCCCTGCTGGACAGTCCCATGTTGAAGCTGCTCGCTTTTCTGACCTCCTCCTACATGTCCTCCTCTGATGACCTCCTAAGTAGACTCTCCTATCTAACTCCTCCTTCACTTCCTGTCTTGCTCCTCCACTTTCTCTCCTCTACCCCCCTCAGCATAGAGACTCCCTGTATTCTTTCCCACTCTGAACTCTAACTCACACCCCTTGACCAATCAGTAGCGTCATGACATACAGCCAATAAGCAGCCAGCTGATGCCAAGCTTTAGGCTTAAGAAACAGGGGGAAACAAGGTATGGCACCATCTATACCTCCTGGAAGCACATAGGCAGGTGTGACAGGACCATGACTACCAAATGAGGGAGCGAATTACACCTGTGCAGGACACCGATGAGACAGCCACTCACACTGCCTCTTGATATAGAGGGGGGTGGCTGCTTGGCATATACTCCCACACATAGTGGTAGTATTTGGTAGTCAGTTACCTGCATGGTGAGAGGATGCATCTATATGCACTCCTTACTCAGTAAGTAATGGCCATTTTCTGTGATTGTTTTCAATTGCAAATGTGAAAGTATTTTATTTTAGGCAGTATTATATTTTATGCAAATGTGAAAGTATTTTATGGAAGTATATTTTATGTAGTAGTGTCATAAGAAACCTGAGTTTGAGAGCAAATCATCAATTTCTGTTGGAGAGTGTTGTGTGCAGCAGTCTCTATGCAGATAATAGAAGGAAGTGAGCTGCCCCCATATCCTTTTATCATAGAATCATAGCATTGGAAGGGACCTCTAGTCATCTGGTCCAACACCCTTGTCAGGAATCGATACTTGGACCTCTTGTACTCCAATTGGTAGCCCTCACTGCTGAGCCATTCAGCCTATGGACAGATCCCCTGTATGACTTTCAGCCTTGTTCCCTGATTCCAGTTATCTAGTTCCTGCCTCCTGGTCCTTACCCCGCCTCTGTTCCTGATTAGGCTCATTATAAAAGCCTGACCCTGCCACTGCACCAGCACATGATTATTATGCTCCAAGCCTTAATCAAGCTCCAGTTCTATCTGCTCCTCTGCAATTCTACTGAAACTTTCTGATACCGACCCCTGGCTTCCCTTCTAACTACTCTCCAGACCGGCGGCTACTTCACCTGAGGCTCCAATCTAGTGCTAGAAACAGATACAAAATAATCACAACGAAGCATAGAGCCCATAGTGACCGCCCTGCGGAAGCAAAAAACAGAGCTCCAGGAATTTTGTGCCTCCTATCAAGAGAAGTTTGCTGGATTACAGGCACTGGTGCTAGATCAACAAAAGGAAATAATCAGTTTACAGAGGCAACTTCTGGATTTGCATCACTCAGGCTCTGATGTCCACATGTCACTGCCCGCAAAATTCGGTGGGGATCCTTGTCAGTATAGAGGCTTTTTTAATCAATGCTGGATTTATTTCCAGATGCAGCCCACCTTGCTTACCAGCGACAGGAATAAAGTGTTTTTCATCATTAACCTCCTCACTGATGAGGCACTCACATGGGCCTTGCTGTACATAGAGACCAACAGTAATCTCCTTGAAAGCCTAGCTGCCTTCATGAGTGCTATGATAAGGGCAACGTTTCGTTGCAGAGTATATCGCAGAATTTTGTATCGGGCGAATGATGCCAAGTGGAATGCAGCCTCACAATAGAGCTAATTCCATTGGGGATTATCTGAGTGGGTAAAGGATGAACTTGCTAGAGTGGAGACCCTGACAATCTGGAAGATTTCATTCAGCTGTGCATCCGAAATGACCAGAGACTTTCCCAGCGATGAAAGGAGAGACTGCAGGGTTTGGGCACCAACGCTCCTTACTCCTTCAGTCAATCCATGTTGAGTCCCCAGCCAAGGACTGAAGCTGCACCAGAACTGATGCAGGTAGGTGTCATTTATAAACCCCTCTCCACCACTAAAAAAGAAAGGTGCCATGCTGAATATCTGTGCCTTTATTGTGGAAGCTCAGGGCAATATGCCTTAAACTGCCCAAATAAGTTCCAGAGGACAGTTGCCCTAACCAATATCAAGGTCGTGTCCAATCTAGCCATTATAAAACAATGAGATGCTGCCAAACACACCTTCTCACTGATGGTGAAGACGGCGTGAAAACCTTTCCTCCATTCCACCATTTTGTTCTTCCCATAGAGATCTCATTGGGCGATTTGAAGATACAGTGCTCGGCAATGTTAGATTTGGGACTACGGGAAAACTTCATGGACTTAAGATTCACTCTTGACAAAAGCACTAGACTACATGCGTTTTTACATTTTTAGTATACAGCCAAACCTTGTCACCAATCTGAAAGGAAGGAGGAGCTTTACGATGTTTATCCACTGTCTTTTTATAGTTTTCTTGAGCTTCTTGTAGCATCCCTATTAGATTCTTCTGTGTTTCGTGCAATGTTTTTAGTCTCTGGATAACAGTAGGAATACGGGTATTAAAAGAAAGGTCAGGAATAAATACTGGATGTAAGCCAAAGTTAGCATAAAATGGATATTGAGATATAGAATTATGCTTAAGTTTGCTATAGGTGAATTCTGCTGTTGATAAGTAGTCTACCCAATCATCCTGAAGGTAGGAAATAAAACAGTAGAGGTATTGCTCGAGAATCTGTTTAGTGCTTTCTGTCAGGCCATTGAACTCAGGATGGAAGGCAAAGACAAATTAATAGTAATTCCTAAGGCTGTGCAAAAGCTATTCCAAAATCTTGATGTAAATTGAACACCTCTATCAGAAACTATGTACATTATCAGGAATTCCATGCAGCTTAGATATTTCATTGATTAATAATTCCGCCATTTGTTCAGCAGTGCGAAGCTTTCTAGTGGGAATGAAATAGGCCATCTTTGTGAGTCGGTCCAGCACAACAAAGATTAAAGTCATCTCTTTAGACGGGGGAAGATCCAAAATAAAATCCATTGATATTGATCTGCAAGGCTGGGATGGAACTGGAAGTGGTTGAAGAAGTCCTAAATGAGGAGATTTTAGTGTCTTGTTTTGTGAACAAATTATGCAAGAGGCAACATATTATCTCACATCATTCTTACAGCTAGGCCACCAAAATGAATGAAGCAAGAGTTCAAGAGTTTTTATTCAAGATGACCTGCAAGTCTTGAATTATGGACAAGTTTAGGAACTTTAAATTGAACAAAATCAGAGACATACAGTCTGTTTTCCTGCAAAGAAAACCCCTTCTTAAAAAAAGATACACATCCTTAGAAGGACTATTGCGAAAAGTGTGATTTTTGTACCCATCTTTGAACATTGTTAAGAATTGTTTTCAGCTAAGTATTCCCAGGAAATTTTTGGAGGACAAAATTGTAAAGTCTGTGTTAGACCCCTCTCCCGGTTCAGGACGAATCCTGGACAAGGCATCAGCCTTGCCATTTCTTGAGCCAGGACAATAAGAAATGATATAATTAAATCTGAAGAAGGACAAGGTCCAACGTGCTTGTCTTGCTGACAATCTCTTAGCTGTGCAGATAAACTCTAGGTTTTTGTGGTCAGTAAGGACTACTACAGGATGATTGGCTCCTTCCAAAAGAGGTCTCCATTCAAAGAAGGCAACTTTGATGGCTAAAAGTTCTTTATTTCCAATGTTTTAATTTTTTTCTGCAGATGACATGGTATGAGAAAGAAATGCACAAGAATCCACCTGTGTTTTATCTCCGAGTCATTGAGACAAGTTGGATCCCCCAGAAGTCGGAGGCATCCACTTCAACAACAAAAGGCAATTCAGGATTTGGATGGACCAGTAGTGATGCAGAAGTGAAAAGATTTTTAAGTTTTTCAAAATGAAAAAAAGGTTTGGTACCGTGTTAGCAAGTAGAGCAAAATGTGATTGTTCTCAGTAAGAGAAACCTAGTAATCTTGTAGATATGATACATTTTAATGGCTAACAAAAATACGTAATCTTCAAGATTCTTCCTCAGGCATAATGAAACAGATGTGCTGTCACATTCCTTACCAGTGGACTAATTAAGTATTTACTTCTCTGCTCATCTTGTCTGGTATTGTTTTAAGTGCAAATTAGTCTTGCTATGTCTGTACCTTTTCATATGTGGACATTTGTGCTCATCTGTTTCATTATGCCTGGGAAAGAATCCTGAAGAGGTTCGAAAGCTGGCACTAAGATTGTGCATTATTGTTAGCCATTAAAAAAGTATCATATCTACAAGATTACTTGGCTTCTCTTACTGAGAACAATCACAAGTTTTTCAAAAGCATCCTGTGTCTCTGAAGACCATGAATATGTTTTGGCGTCCTTACTGTTGTTCTCTCCTTGTATTCTTTTATGAATCAATTTACACATACTTATGACAAGGCACAGGCAAGGTGGGATTAATTTGCACTTAAAAGAATACTATAACAGAAATACAAACATAGATGTAAATGTTTTATGGTCCGTGAATTAGTGAAGAGATCATTAGGTCAGCAGTGTTATCTGTGTTATAGATGTCTCATATTTACTGTTACAATTGTGTGGGCAAACTAAGCACGGGACCCACACGATTGTGACCAGCAGAGACAGATATACACAAATGGGTTTCAGACAACTGGCCCTGAACTACAGGGAGGATGACATGGCCTTACCTGAGCAGGGACATCGCCCTGATTAAAGGCAGCCCAGCAGTCTTTGGATCTGGGTCCCGGCTGCTCCTACAAACCACGCCACCAGAACGAATACATACACATGCCACATGACAGAGACAGAACAACAGGACACACAGAGCCAGCAGCATACAGCAGTCAAAATGCAACCACTAGTAACAGATGATAAGATATATATAAATACCAGATATTAGTTGACATTTTGATCAAAACGTGGAAGCTAGCAGGCCACTTCACGGCTCCTGGCTATACCGCTAGTCCCAGGTCACACAGCAGGCTGCTACAGGACAGGAACAGGACACAGGTCAGACAGCAAGCTGCAACAGGACAGGAACAGAACACAGGTCCCACAGCAAGCTGCAACAGGACAGGAACAGAACACAGATCACACAGCAAGCTGCGCCAGGACAGAACAGAACACAGATCACACAGCAAGCTGCACCAGGACAGAACAGAACACAGATCACACAGCAAACTGCACCAGGACAGAACAGCTGAACTCTACCGGCATGGACTCTATCGGCACGGGCTCACAGCAGACTACAAGATATAGTGCAAACCACACGGACTCCACACAGAGATCACATGCACACAGATGAAACTCCACAGCAAGTGTATGTGTCCTCATACAGGGTAGACAGACAGTCAGCCACTGAGCTGACATAGGGAACTGTGTCAGGGATCCAACAACTGACACACGGAAGAGACATAAGACGTTTGGAGGCCGCACCTGTCAGGGAAAGGGAAAAGGGGTTCTGCATGTGCTGCAGGCCAGGACTACAGATGTCCAAACCGTCTTTTAGAGACATGACAGATCTACTTGCAAACACAGATCTGAGTGGGAACAAGACAGATACATCCAAACAGTACAAGACCAGCCCTCAACTACTGAGAGATGCTGGTTCTTATGTGCTGCAGACTAAAGGGGATTGGCTGCTGGAGAAAACCACAGCCAGCCAGCTCAATTAACCCCAACCTGTGAAGTGGTGCTGCTAGGAACCTTAGTACTACAGTTCCCTGCAGCACACGTAACACTTACCATTCACATATGAATCCTTTTGAAGAATTTAACCCCCTGTTGAAAGTGTTAAAAGTTGTTATAAATTTGTATTCCCAAATTCTTCTGTGGCTTTGTGATTTAAAATTGCCTGTCCATATAATAAGTATTATGTCTTCCAAGTTGTGCCCATAACTAAAAAAGTGCTCCGCCACAGGGAATTCTGTCTTTCTCTGTTTAATTGTGTGATAATGAAATCTCATCTTTGCTTTACGTTTTTGTCCTGTTTCTCCAACATAAAGGCCCCCAACAGGACATTTACTGCACAGAATCAGTTACACAACATTGGACGTGGAACATGTGAATGTCCCCGGGATCTTATAGTCCAGTTGTGTTGGGGATCCATATCCTGTCCACAGTCAGTACATGTGAGCAGGTCTTACAGCTCCTTATATTACAGGGATAGGTTCCTTTTTGTGTGTCTGAGGGTAATGCACTCCTGATTATAAAGTTCCTCAGATTTGGAGGTTGCCTGTAACACAGAAGGGGAGCATCCAGGAATATGGTTTTCAGTCGGTCATCCTTGTGTAGGGCATGATGAAGTTTCTTTGCAGTCTTCCTTAGTATCTCTAGCTGTGAATTGTAGTCGTGACAACTTTTGACACTTTCAACTTGTCATAAGTATGTGTGTATATATATGCATGCCTCTTCGGATCTACTTCATTATGCCTTGATGAAGGACCCTATGAGGTCTGAAAGCTTGCAATAACATGATGTATTTTTGTTAGCCATTAAAAAGTATCATATCTACAAGATTACTTGGTTTCTCTCACTAAGAACAATCATGCTTTGCTCTACTGGCTACAATGGTACCAAACCTTTTTAATCATGTGTATAATCCCACCAAGTTTCCGTGATGTCTATGACATCATATTTCTCTTCCTGTGTTAGGAGCTCCAATTCTACTTGTTTGTTTCCCATGCTCTATGAATTTGTGTAGAAGCATTTTAGTTTGTGATCGGTGTCTCTTGCTCCTCTACTTTCCTTCTGAATTTTTCGTCTTTGTTCTCTTTTCCACTTCTAATGGCAAGGTTCTCAATTGTATTCATTAGCTATTTATTTTTGTCTGGCCTATCACTGCCTTTCCCATGTTGTCCTAGTTTAAAGCTCTCCCAATGAGTGCAGCAAGGTGCCCACCAAATATGTGATTTCCTGTCTTCGCACGGTGAAACCTGTTTCTAGCAATGAGTCCATCATATAGGTAATTCACTCCATGGTCTAGAAATCCAAATCTTTGCTGACAGCACCTTCAACATAGCCAGTTGTTCACCTCTAGAATCCTGTTCAAACTCCTTATTCCATGGACATCCACTGAGGGGATGGATAAGAACACTACCTATGCTCCTTGTCCCTTCCCTTTCCTACCAAGATCTTTAAAGTCTCTCAAAGTTGCAAAGTCCAAAGTCATCAGGGTATCCTGTATTTTCTGCTTTCAGCTTTATAATAGTATTACCTTTCATTGTATTGCTGCCATCTGATTGTAATGAGATGATTGCTGAAAAGGGATCTCTGCAGAACAGGAAGTGCCAGCCTGCTGTGAGGCTCTGGGGCCCATGGTGGCAGTGTTAAAACTAAACGATTTTAGGATTTGTTTATTATGGATAAAGATAAGGAAAATAAAAAGAGGTATACAGTGATCTATTAGGTTACAATGGCCTCAGGATACAATATTTTCAACATACAATGTTTTTTTTCTCTGCCATTGTAATTTGAAGGCTGACTCAATACACCATGTCACAGTTCGGAGCTGCAGTGGATGGACTTTACCTGTGCCAAGATGAGCTGCTCCTTTGGACACTAGTTGAAGGCGGCTCCATATTCTTCTTCTGGTACACTGTGTGTTCTCTCCAGGACCCTGAAGAAGCTCCTGTGTTCTACATAGAAAGTGATTTCCAGCTTCCAACAGGTCTTTCTGACTTTTCTATGTAAGGACTTGCTTTATCTGTATTATTCATCTGCTTAGAGGGGTTCTGTCAGAAAAAAAAAATCCATACTCACCTGTGCCTTACGGGGCCGGTCACCAGGAGGCTGCTGCTCTTCTTCTTTTCCTCCGGCAGCTGTCCAATCTCAGGGCAGAAGCTGTCAAAGTTCCAGCTCCCAACCATGCCGGAAGGCTATTCTTGCCGCCCAGGTCAGTGGTCGTTGCGTCACAAGTGACGTTTCGCCCACTGATTGGCATGGCCGCATCTAACCTCTGCCGTCCTCAGGGAGTCAATTGTGAGTGCGCATGCGTTCCCCTTCCCTGCGCGTTTACGCACTCACCACAGACTCTCCGAGGACGGCAGAGGATAGGCATGGCCAGGTTGAGGGGAGAGCGCATGCGCGTGCAGGAGCTGACCCCTCACGCACCAGGTAAACAGCGGAGGGAAGAACAACAAAGGGATCAGGTGAGTTCGCTTTGTTTTTTTCACCAACAGGTTACACTCTACATGGATGCAGGGCAGGATGCAGGTGAGTATACTTTTTTTATTTTACTAACAGAACTCCTTTAACCCTTTCCAATCAACTGTCTGCCGTCTTCCTACATTCTGATTGAAGCTTGTACAGCTCCAATGTCAGAAGACGTCCGACAGGGTATTCTTACTGTCTATTGCCAGCCACTCATCTGTCAAGAGCCTCTCTAGCAGATGGCACCGTTGTATAACCGCAAAAAGAGAAAGCCTTTTAGGAAACCCTGAATCCAAAATTGAATTGGAAAGGGTTAAGGCCTCATGTCCACGGCATGTGCGAATTCTGCGCGTGGATTTCCACAGCAGAAGACCTGCAATTTAGTGCAGAAATCATTTTTAAATGCTTGCCGGCGATCATGGATGCGATTGTTTTATGCGTGGATGTACGCAGATACACTGTGGATTGTGCAAGCGGAAAAAAAAACACGAGCCCAAAGGGATTGCCTTCCCTTCCTCCCTACCACCTTACTTGGTCTCCAAGCAACCAGAGAAGTATTTGCCTACAAATCCACAATGCATCTGCAATTGAATTGCGGATCGCTTGCTTCCATAAAGATCAATGGAGCCCATCCACTCGGAATCTGCGGTAAAATGCAGCATCCTGCGATTTCTTTTCCGTGCCAAAAATGCGCAAAACAAATCTGCATGTGTGAATGGAGGTGTGGACGTCTATGCTTTTCTATGGGCGGCTTGAACTGCGGATCTTCTGAGCCGGTGCCGATTGCAGATTCCGCAATTCAAATCTGCCCGTGGGCATGACGCCCAAAGTTCTTTAATCTTCATCTTGTATTACTTTTGATTGACATTTTAGAGGCTTTGAACCAATCTCTAGGTTTCCATAAAGTTATGGATTCAACATACAATATTCTCAACATACATTAATTGTCCTGGAACCAATTAATATTATATGTTGAGGGATTAGTATATGTGTTTAACATAAAAAAACCCACTTTAATGTAAAGTGGTTATTCAGCTCTAAATAATTGATGAGTTGTCCTCAGATAGGTCATCAATAGCTGATTGGTGGGAGTTCAGCTGTTTGCTGAGCTACTGTTTCGATGTACGGTGCACAAAGCAGACAGCTCCAAACACTGTGCAGTGGTTTGGCATGGTATTGCAGGCACAGCTCCCATTAAAGTGCATGAAAGCTGTGCCTGCAATACTATGCAGAACCACTGCACAATGTATAAAGATTAATGGAACCCTCACGGAGTCTCCTCATCCCCACAGGGACTAAGGGGTTAGCAGCGGGACATTTAAAAGCTGCTTCTAGCCAGAAGCACCTTTTAAATGCGCTGCTGTAAGCAGCGGGGAAGCTATTTTGTGCGTAGGAGTTTCCATTAACTCTTGCTCCCATAGGAGTCTATGGAAACTCCGGCAAAATGCGCACCTGTGTCCTATCTTTTTAGGTGCATGCTGTTTTGCGCTGCTAATTCCGCGCATATGAACACTTTTATAAGAACCCATTTGTTCCTTTGGAAGTGTGCATTATGTGCGCGCAAAACACACGCTCGTCTGACCGCTGTATGTATTTTACAACACCACTGTAATCCCTACTGTCACATGTCACTACAAAATAGCATGTATTCCCAGTGGGAGAAGGAACTTCCAAGTCTTGGAGCTATAAGCTGTATCATCACATGTATCTCCGTGGCAGATTCACTGCAGGATGGATGGAGTAAGCTGCTATATCCTCTCTTTGCCTCTAGATGGCATCAAAATACAAGAACAATTTGCAGAATTTTACCTTACAAAATGAGACTCGGGAAAAATATCTGTTGTTGTTGTAGTATATTTTTAGAATGAGAAATCTGGCATTTCAAGTAAGCTTTCCATTAGCCCCACTCTAAATATTATTTTAGAGCATTACACTATAAGCAATAACAAGAATAATAGATTGTTACTATTAGAATCTAAAAAAGGCCCTGGGGTTTGGGAAAATTTATTGCTGCTTTTCGGGCATCATGGATAAAATACAAGTCCAACTATTAAGTCAATAGATTGCTCCGGGGGGTGGGGGTGGGGGTGGGGGGTGGGGGTGGAGGTTACATGGCCTGCTAGGCTACTATTGGCTCACACTTGTAATGGGAATAAGTGATAGCAAGCTTTATTTGTCTTTATGTTAATCCCTGTATATAGAATTTCAGCTGACCATACAACTGAGAGAATGGTCACTCAAAATGACCAATTTTGGCCATTTCGGGTGACCATCCACTGCAAAATTAGCAGACTGAATTTCGACTAGTCTGTTGAAAAATGTAGTCAAAATTGCAAGTGTATGTCATAAAAGTGATGACCCAACGCAGCTCAGATCCTGTGAGAATGCAACACAAGAAGCACAACGAGAGTAAAGTAGATTAACTTAGGTGCATGTAGATTAATAAAGGGCCGGTACTGCTCCTGATAGCATATGAGAGAAAGAGTACATAGAAGTCATGTGTAGGGAGTAGAGATGAGCGAGTATACTCGCTAAGGCACATTACTCGAGCGAGTAGTGCCTTAGCCGAGTATCTCCCCGCTCGTCTCTAAAGATTCAGGGGCCGGCGGGGGGGGGGGGGGGGGGGGGGGGGGAGTGGCGGGGGAGAGCGGGGAGGAACGGAGGGGGTATCTCTCTCCCCCTCGCTACCCCCCGCCGCAACTCATCTGTCACCCGCGCCGGCCCCTGAATCGCTACGAGAGACTCGCTCGAGTAATGTGCCTTAGCGAGTATACTCGCTCACCTCTAGTAGGGACCAATAGACAAGCAGCAGGTATAAGAGCAGATATCTAACACTTGTCCATGACAACTATATAGGAGATTGTTGAACATCCCATTTTATGAAAGTTAACCCTTTCCAATCCACTGTCTGACGACATTCTGATTGAAGGCTGTACAGCTCTGATGTCGGAAGATGTCTGACAGGGTATTCTTACTGTATGTTACTGGCCGCTCTGTTGTCAGGGGCCCTTTTCAGCATGTCCCATACCGCAGTACTGGCTCTAGCCAGCAGGTGGTGCCATTGTATAATGGCAGAAAGAGAAAGCCCCCTAGGAAAGATATAGCAGCTTCCAATGTTCTTGGAAGGCTTTTGATAAGATTTTAAAGTGTGTCTGTGAGAATTTGTGCTTATTTAGAGAAAATAGAATTTGTGAGGTCAGGCAACGATGCTGGATTGGGTCGCGACTCCAATTCATCTATCATTTCATCTATCATCTATCAATTCATTTATCACACCATCTTTAGGCTAGGGTTATATGGCGACTTTGGCTGCAACACAGTTGGCTTGACCAAAGTTTGCTGTGTAGACCCATGATTTCCTAATCTAGTAGAAATTTATGCAAGCTAATCCAGTGTGCAGATGGCAAAGAATCTAACCTTTCTGAATTTTTTTGCAATCTGAGGGTCGTGGTCGTGGCAACTTGTGAGTCGTAACACCTATTAGATTAGGAGACTGCAGGGCTACACAATGATCTTTGGCCATGTCAGATGTGCTGAGGCCAAGGTTGGCTTTTATCCCTATGGTCATCCTTTTATGCACAGAGACAGTCATGCTGGAACTTTTTTTTTTTTTTTTCAATGGACATTATTTTTAAACATTTTTAAACATTATTTTTAAACATTTTTTAATGTCCCTATAGGGAACTTGAACCATAAAACCTATGAACTGCTGTATTGCAATGCCTTATCTCTTCCAATAGCAATGGTAGGTTGGAACACCAGTGTCTGCCATCTTGTTCCCATGGCAACCATTGACCCAATGTGAATCCTTTACATGCCATGAAGTACATTGAGCATGGTATGTATGAGATTAACAGCAGGGATTGCTGTTCTCATTGACCCCTGCTGTTGCAACAGGAGCCAGCTCCCAGTCACATGTTCCTTCCCACTGCGGGATGGTGCAGGCTCACCTTTAAGCCCCTGCCATCCACACGATGTAAATTTACATCTTGTTGCATTAAATGCCTGCCCAGCCAGGATGCTAGCGGCTACCACTAGTCCTAGCATTTTCTTGACAATTGCCGGGCTGCCCCTGCTAGCTTAAGGTGCAGCAGGGATATTAGCGCTATTACAAGTTGTTAACGCTTCTGTAATAGCGCTAATTGCTGGTATAACACGAGCACTAGTGGCTGCCGCTACTACTTGTGCAATAGCACCCTAAAGGTGTTTATTCCTACTCTCAGTAAAATTGATGCATGCAAGAATGAAATCCTTTTAATCTCCGCTTCCATTGCTGAACTCAGATTTCACCTTCAGTCGAGCTTCTTTTGGGGCATAAACATGTGATAGTTCAAAAGTCAATATACAGTATAAGGGTTCCTGTCCACGGACGATAGTGCATTGCGTTACTCACAGCGATAATCCGTCTGCGAGTACGGTTGCTATGGAAAGCGCAGCTCCCTGTCCACGAGCGGAGAATCATAGTGATTCTCTGCTCGTGGGACTCAAATCACGGCACGCTGCGATTTGACATGATCTGTCAGATAGGCTCACCGCAGAGAACTGGCAGTTTTCTCTCCTGCTCCCCGGTGGCGGAATATTGCTAGCAATATACCGCCTCGCCCGCGGACAGGGGGCCTTAGGCTTATTTCTGACGGCACTGTTTCATGGTTCCCGGACGTAGTTTAATACAAGTTACAATGTTATCTAGTTCGGGGACGACCATTGTGAAATTGAATATATTGTAACTTGAGAACATAATTCTACTAAAAGCTAGTATTTGGTCTGAAAACTCCCAAAGTGTCAACCCAAAATAAGAAAAAAAAGTGAAGAATAAAATAGCCAATACAGATAAAAGAATTCCTTACATATAAAAGTCAGAAAGAGCTGATGGAAGCTGTGAATCACTTTTTATGTAAAGAACAGGATCTTCCTCCGTGTCGTATACAGTACACAGTGTACTAAAATAGCTAACATGGAGCCACCCTCACCTGGTGTACAGAGGAGCAGCACATCCTGGTATAGGGAGAGCAGTACTGTACATGTAGTACCGTACTGTAGAGAGGCGCTACTAGACAGCCAATACAGATTTTACCAGGAAAATGCACATGTTGATTGGCTGAATTTTGCGGATTCGGACTGTTCGTGACATTGTATGCTGTATCTGGTTTGTAGTTACAATAGCGTAGAAAAGACAATTTTACGCTAAAAGTATTGTAACTTGAGACCACTGCAACTTGAGGGATCACTGCATAGCCTAACATTGGGATCCAAGGAAGAAGTGGCATGTAGAGATGCCTAAGTTTATTACCATGGGGAACCATACAAACATTTTTTCACCCTTGGGGTGCCTACCCACTAGCGTTTTTTTCCGCAGCAAATTTGCAGTGTTTTTTTTTTTCTAATTGTCAATGGGACTTTCTAATGTTAAAAACGCAACGCACCAAAAACGCAAGTTCCGTTGCGTCGTGTTGTGTTTTTAACATTAGAAAGTCCCATTGATGATTGGAAAAAAAACGCAACGAATTCACAGTGGAAAAAAAACGCTAGTGGGTAGTCACCCTTGGAGAACACTTTTTCCCAGTCCTGCCTCAAAGAATCTTGAGTGAGGACAAACAAATCATTCTATAATTCGGGGCAGTGCTATAATTTGGCTGCAATATGTTGACTGCTTTACCAGGTATCTTTGAGCAGGATGCAAACAATTTGCCTTTGCTACTACAGAAATCACAGCTCTTGATTTTGCTGTGTTCTGGGGAACCCCTGACTGAGGATTCCTGTGGATTGTGGCTGAGTAACTCTAATACTGTGTTTTCCCCCAAAATAAGACTCTGTCATATAAATTTTTGCACCAAAAGAGACACTAAGCCTTACTTTCGGGGATGTCTTATCATACTTACCTAGTAAAAGCCATCTGGATCCCTCCCCTGGTCTCCAGAGATGCGGCATGCTTGCTTGAAGTTCTCAGACGCTTCCTGGTAACAAGAGTTCATAAACCTGCCTCCAGCAAGCGATAGCTTTGATTGGTTCTTCGAATGCTGCATTGATTGGCTCAGCCAAGGTGCTCAAGAACCAATCACAGCCATCACATTGGTTCATCGAACGCTGCATTGATTGGCTCAGCCAAGGTGCTCAAGAACCAATCACAGCCATCACATTGGTTCATCGAGCGCTGCATTGATTGGCTCAGCTATGGTGCTTGAGAACCAATCAGAGCCATCACTTGCTGGAGACGGGGTTTACGAACCCAGTTACCAGCAAGCGATCTTCTCTCGGCAATTGAGGACTGTAAGCAAGCGTGCTGGAACTCCGGAGACCAGCAGTAAGGACCTGGACAATGCCTGCTAGGTAATGTATTGCTTTTTTATGTAGTGTAGGTAGGGTTTAATATCAAGGTAGGGCTTATTTTAGGGGAAACATGGTATATTGATAAAGCTGCTTAATTCCAGTGAGCAATAGAGGAAATACAGTAGCATTAAATTTTTAGGAATCTAGAAAAACCTGAAAATACGAATACAGTATGGAGTGGGGCATTTAGAAGTTTCAGGAGCTAAGGTCATTTTCCCCATTCTTTAATTTTTTTGTTTTTCAATTAACCAAACTGCCTAAAAAAGAGTAATTTGACATTTCCATGAAATTGGAAAGTTGGTCCTTACTGCTTTAACGAGGAGCTGAGGGAATTTAATGGCCATAAGTTAAAGGAGAGTATCAACATCACTTGCTCAGTTGATAAATGTTAACTATGAGACATCTGTGAACTTGAAGGGAGAGTCTACAGTGTTATATTTTGATGATAGTCCATATAACAACTCATTTTGAATATAATTGGAGAGGGAATATCAAGTTAGAAAGGGGTTGAAGGCCCTAGTGGGAGAGTAGGTGGGCAAGAAGATGAAGAAGGACAAACAAGGATGGATGTTGGGCATGTCAGAGTATTGTCATCTGGTTGGATGGAAATTTGACAACATTTAGGGACTTGAATGTACTTTGTTTTCTTCTTTTATGGTCCCTCTTTCTGGTGGTATGGTGACAATAGGTGGCATGAAGTACCTTTTAATTTAGTAGTAGTTAACAAGGATGGATATTATTATATTGGGGATATAATCATAATAAGTGGGTATGTTCGACGACAGAATCATCATAAGCAATAAAACGTTTGACTCATCTTCTCTGGACACAGAGGTGCAATATCTATGAGAGAAGGTGAGAACTTTATCTCAATTGTTGAGCATGGGTCAAGGACCATTTCCCTTTTTTTTCCAGACATCAAAAAGAATAGATGCACCCTAACAGGACATGAGAGTACAATGGTTAGTAGTATAAGATTATACAGATATGATATGGGATTTACTATAATGGTCATTTAGTAAGTCAAGGAGAAACATTTCTCCTTATTTATCTCTCTTTGCTTACATTCTGGACCATATATGCAAATTAGTGCCGTAGTCGTGATTCACTGTATTGAAAATTCTATAAGGAAAGTTGATAATGAACTTTTTATAAGACGGGGGTCTAATCAATGTTTTCACAAGGTAGTCGGTGTAACTTTTGTGTGTCTAAAACATTTCCAGTAAAAGTCTGAGTGATTGATGATACAACTGCCAGTAATTATACACGGCTAGTGCGTTGCACCCTTATATTTCCGAAAAAACGTCATAATAGTCAAAGTGTGAGTGGAAGCCTAGTGGAGGCAAATATAATAGTATATTCCACACACAATGCCTGCGAAGTCCTTCATAGCAGCATTTCTAGTAAGAGTTCCTGTAAAGCCTTTGTTTGCACAGCAGAACATCTGTTTTGAGGCATATAAGATCCGAGAAGTTCCTACTTTAGAAACAATGTAGACTAAGCATCCTGTATAACTCGAAAATTATGAAACAGACTTCAAGTCTTGCTCTTATCTGATTCCGAGGAAGGGCCAAGAATAGCCAGTCCTTCCACAGACTCACACCCTTGTGTGGCATTTCCAATAAATCAATGACTTATCCTATGGGACTACTTTTCTTAGTGGCTGCTATTTTCTGCTTGTTTTCATTGCAGTTCTAGAAAATATATTTTATTTTTGTCGACATTATAGGAAGTGTTCAACGGGCCCACCAGAGATTCAATCTGAGGACCTGCTGTCAATCTATACAGTAAATATCTACATTTAACTGCATTGTGAACTTACATTTGTACACAATGGTCTAATACAGGGAATCCATGAGCTCCAACATGCTGTCCAAGCTACAGGCATCATGTTATAGAGCAAGAAGAGCTGAGCAGATTGATATACAGCTTATGGGGAATGATTCAGTATAACTTGTATTTTATGCACTTATATCTTTGCTCGTTCTGAGCTGAACAGTCCAATGGGCGAAACTATCAGTGATTCAAAGCTATCTGCATATGACTGTACATGGAGGGGTAGCTGCCAATCACTGACAGCTCCACCCATTGAACTGTTTGTAGTGGCCCAGAACATCATCCTGGTTTGCTCCATAAATGTCATACATGTTTTGTCCTATGTAGATGCACTGTGCAAAGCTTGTCCTGTCATATCCAGTGTGTGTTGCACAGCTGCAGTGCTTGAGAGGTTAAATCTAATAAAATAATTGCCTGCATGTAGATGTATTAGTATGTCATGTCATATGGTGTGAGTGAAGGTATAAATAGGAGTGTTGGAAAGCGGGAAAAGGTTTTCAATCTGTGTCCAGTGGAGTTCCATCTTGACTACCTGAGAGAGGGCTAACACAGAGCCACATGGAAGCACCTTCAACTTCCATGTAGGTGAAGATAGAGGTAGATGAGCGATATCCTGTGGCAAGTGAATTCTGGATGTGAATGGAGTGAGTCCCACCAACAGAGAGAGCGAGAGCAATCCCAATTAGTTCTGTATAGTGGAACCAGTACAGGTACCATTTCACACTACAGCTTTTTCCTGTGCGGCTGTCCAAAGTCAGGATCCCTGCACAGAGGTACTTTACTGTGACACTGTGTGGGGTGTTATTAATAATCTTTAAAAGTAGATAATTGTCTGATGGAGTGTCTGCGAAGTGACCAATACCCTCTTCCTCCTCTGGAGTGCTACTGGTCCCAGAGTGTGAATAAATAACGTGGACTGTAGGACATCCTGTGTATCCTCTCTGACTTCTGAGCTGGCATTGAAAGTGAATTGTACCTGCATTGCCTTGAATACCCGTTGTGTTAAAGTTTAATCTTTAAGTAACATCATACCGGGCCTCAACCATTCCCGAGGTACGATATAGAAGTCTCTGTGTTCTTTTCTCCGCCATGTAGCATACCGGTGTGGGAACGGTGGTGTCACGAGTGGTAAGTACTACTACCCCCATCAACCTGTTTATTGGCATTCCCTATCTTAGGGGTGTCGAAGGTGGCTTGTGATCCTGTTCTGGCCTTGGCTACGTGATATCCTTCAGGAACCAGAGCCTTGTAAGTGTTGCCATGACAAGCCAATAGTTATCCCTCCCAGCTTTGCACAGTAGTCAAGTGTCCGGGGTCATCCCTGTGATGTGTGTTGCAGCCGTGCCTTTTTCTGGCGTCACTTGGTCCAGGATCTAATCTGCTGTGCCAAAACAAGTCTAATGGACTGCTATTCAAATTCTAATGGGGCCACCCAAGATGGCGCCCATTTCATAATAATGATCTCCTCCATGGCTCACTCTCACCAAGTAGCTCACGCCAAAGTTGCTTGGGGCCAAAAAGACAACGCCCTGGCATGGCACAAAGTAGGGGGGGGGGGACTACCCCTACTTCATGGACTTGCTGGTGCCCAAAGTGGGAGGAGCTAACTGCGGCTGCAGATTCCTGGGCTCAGAGCATTTTTGGCCAGGCGATCAGCAAAATGAATCCCACTGATAGAAGTTGGAGGCTGTGCCAAGTTCCTGTGGCTGCTGTGGAGCCGATTCCTTGGAGCCTGCCATTGTACTGGGAGAAGGACCCATAAGTTACCTTCCAAATGCTGGAGGACATGGAAGGCTCTACAAGGCCTCCTCCCAATGCAGCATTTCTTCAGGAGAAATGGAGTAACAGCTCAGACGGAACACCTGGTTTGGATGCTGATTCACCTGGGCAATAGAGTAGTCCGGGAATATATCCCAGAATTGCTGCGTCTATTTGTGCTCAATGAAAACCAAGGTTTGGTACTGTGTTAGCCAGTAGAGCAAAATGTGATTGTTCCCAGCAAGAGAAACCAAGTAATCTTGTAGATATGATACCTTTTAATGGCTAACAAAAATACATGATGTAATAGCAAGCTTGCGAACCTCTTGGGTTCTTCGTCAGGCTTTTTTAGCCTGACGAAGAACCCAAGAGGTTTGCAAGCTCGCTATTACATCATAATTAGTGTTATTAACTGGCCATGTTCTCCCGTCCCTTAGTAATACAGGTCACCGAGCAACAGCCAGGGGAGTGTTTAGCCAAGTTCAAAAGGGAAAAGGGCCTGTGATAGGTAGATTCCCTTTATACTTTGGGTTAGAGGGGCAGTATAAAAGAGAGGATTGGGCGATGCTAAGGGAATCTAGTCCAGGAATGTAGTCCAGCACATCCTAAGACAGAGACTGGGGAGAAGGAGAAAGCCTCTGCAAATCACAGAACAGCCAGTGCGGTGGGAAGGGGAACATCAAAAGTATGAGTATCCAAGGACAAGTTAGTCTGGAGAGTTGGCAGAGGAGAGAGAAAGAAAGAGAAAGCAGAGAAGTTCAGTCAGAAGGAAACAGCAGCAAGCAGCTAGTACAAACAGCAAAGCCAGAAACAAGTTAACTCTTTATAGTCCCAGCCAGAGAAGCAAAGTTGGAGTGTAAAGTCAGGAGGACAAGTAAGGGAAATTCAATCCTATCCTCTCAAGCCTAAGCGAAGTGTTTTTCCAATGTCAAGTTGTCTTCATCTACCTCAAGTAAATGTAATTCTAGTTGTGTTACTGCTGCAATGTAAATAACTCTCTTTCTCACTGCCAATAAAGTGTTCAAGTGTTTTACCATCTAAGCCTACTTCCTGAAGTACCTTCCTACCATCTACAACATCTGCACTGAGGTACCAAAATACACGCTAGAGACAAGGACTACTACATCCATTTATGTTTAGCGCTCCACTTTTTATATTATTTTATTCAGAACAAGTCTCTACCTGTATACGGACTGGCATCACAACAGGACAACACCTTCCCCTGTCCAACTCCATAGCTAGCGCCCCACTGGGGTATCATTATCTTACCCTGCCCAAGCCTGCGGGCAGCACGCAGTAAGAACTGACAAATTTACCACTTTTATAACACCACCTAGTCTGCTATTTGCCACCGTAAAGGATCAGCAACGCCACTGTGACTACCATGTAAATTTTCCCACTACTCCCTCTCCTAGATCGGGGTCACTACACAACCACTCTTCATGGTTGCCCTTCAAAACCAGTTTCAGACAAGCATATTACAACACATCTTTAGTATGGATCCATCATACAGATGTGTTACATATGACACTGCAACCGTATGTCATCTGTACTTCATCTGTATTTGCCACTACATTTGCTGCCATTGATTTAATTTCGTACTATTCAAATACAAATAAATATTTGTCCAATAGAAAATATTACCAACACAAAGGCAAAAATGGACAAAAATAGGTCATGCTCCATTTTTAAAGCACAGCTGTTAAAAATTTGGCCGTGTGAATAGATACATAGATTTAATTTAGCAAAACATAGATCAAATACAGTTAAACTATGCTCCTCTGAAAGCCGCCTAATAAAGCCCTCTTTTGTATCCCATACTGTACTACTGTCCTGTGTTGTGCCCTGCAAAGTAATAGTGCATCAATACAGTAATATTTACTCCATCAGCATGGTGCAAAAGAAATCTGGATTCATCAGAACGATTCTTGACATCCTCTTTTGACCTCTTTAGTCAACAAGTTATTTATGTCCACAGGATTCCCTTTCACTGGAAGTTTTTCCTGGATCACACCATTCTATACTCTCCACACTGTTCTATGAGAAACCCCGTAAGGTTAGCAGCCTATGAAATATTTGTTCAAGCTACTTTAGCATCAATGACCCGAACTCATTTAAAATCGCTCAGATCACTTGATTCTCCTTTTCTAATGTGGATCATAATGAAATTGGGCATATAAATGTGGAAATTAGAATTCCACAGAAAACCAGCTCACTTGATTTTATGCTGCGCTCTGCGAGTCACGGGTCTAATGTCTATACAGGGAAGCTCCAGTCTTCAAAGAGCCTAACAAAACGGTCATTCAGTATACTACACAGTATACTGTACAGGTCATCAAAATTTTTTGAGAGTACACAAGTGACAGGAGTGACACAGGAGGGCGCCAGATGTAATGAGGAATGCACTATAATATCTTGAGGTTTTTTTGTAAGAGCAGATAAACATATTAAAGCCATACATGACTACACGTGACATAATGAGCGAAGTCTAACATACAAGATGATTTGTGATTACGAGCGCCTGTGATGTAAACTCGGTACTGCATACTCCATGCAGAGGTTGCACTAGTCAAATATGAACCTATGGCCCCAGTGCTAATAAATAAACCACTGTGTTCCCCATCAGGGTTAATATCAATTATTTCATTCTAATGGTGATGACCAAAAAAGCTGCTTTCGGTGAAGGTATCAGTTTATCAACATTACCATTATCTGTCATTAGGTGGCAGTACTGATACTATTTTACCTCCCATCACCTGGTATCAATATCTTTAAAAAAATGACTTTTCATTAGCAGGTTTCAGCACCCTACGCAATGAAAGCGAGCAGTACATTGTCCCCTTACTTTTCTATCCTCCTCCAGCCTTATCCGCAATTTCCTCTCAACCCAATAATTTCCTTATTTTTCCTTTTTCCCATTCTCTTTCTTCTCTTCAGTCATCCTTTCGAGTTTTGAATTTGTGAAAAAGAAGAGTCTGCAAGATTATGTGGAAGCTTCAAAGCAAAGCAGCTGAAGCATGGCATGGCTTGTCTCCATATCATAGCAACAGATGCATCGGCTTCATACTAGTCAAAGCTGGAAATGATACCTATAAGCTCTTTTTAAACATTGTGAAAGATGTCTGTAAACCGTCTTGTAGAATTTCTGCCTGCTACACAAAGCGAGCGGCATTCCTGAAATTATTTAAATGTATTGGTAGAAAGGAAGGGAAATGTTATCAGTGTACAAGATAGAAAATGAGAAAGAGGTTCAAAATATAAAAGTATGTAAAATAGATAAAATGAAAACAACAGCATTGCCTACATAAAAGAACGCAGCTGTACTGGATACATAGGCTGCATTCGAACCAGGACTTTAAAGTCTGATGGAGTCCAAAGACATATTTGACACTTAACACAACAGTAGTGCTATAAATTGAACATGATTGGAGACTATATTACAAATTATGTGTTGGGGCCCAGAAGCATCAAGCTATGCCTTTGTGAGAGGGCATGGGTGGTATGCTTGGGGCTTCTCCGGTTCTACAGGTAGATATCAGCTTCATGGGCAATGGGCGAACTGGGCTTTGCCCTTATTCTCCTGTGCGGGCAGGTGAGAGATTGCAGATTCATGGCCTGGTTCTAGCTGTTAGGCTAACTACCCTGTCTGCTGCCCTTTTGCTATTCCGGGCAGACATGGGTATCGGCCTGCTCTCCCTGTATGAATAGCTCTTACTTTCTATCAGCACTGCAGGAATTAATCCTCCTCAGTGCTTACAGCCCAGCTGCAGGGTAATAGGCAATTGCCCTCTTATTTAAGTGAGCTGAAGATTTTCCTTCTTTGTCAGAGTGTTGGTGTGTGTTTACTCAGTCACCCAGCATAGGTCTCCAGTCCGTGACGACTTTGTCTGCTCTGATCCCTGAACTCGTACCTGGATGTTTGTTATCTGCCTGCTCCTACTGTACACCCGTTTTTGTTTATAGGCTGGCCTTTTTCACTGTGTTTTGCACCGATGCTTCTGACCTCTGTGGGTCAGCTGCAGACCACACCGGGACTACTCCTGAGGTAGCGGCCTGCTCAGTGCCCCGCTCCGAAAGCCAGATCCTTGTACAGGGGTTAAAGGGTGAATACCGGGGACCCATCAGAATAACGACCTCAGGAGTAGCCCAAAGTCAAACCAGTTGGTTGGCAGAGTGGGTCCACACTTTATGTCTGTAACAGTGGCCATACCAGTTTGGGAGAGAGCCATGTCTTGAAGTAGGTCCTGCTGGTGGCTGCTTCCGGAAAGCTTTGCAGATAACTCCCGTAGGAGACTGATGTCATTACTGCACTCAATACTAACTTTTATAAAACCTATAACATTTGTGTTAGCAGTGAAATAGCAAAATGTTTGTATCCTCATAAGGTTTAGTAAGGTTAAAGTGAACCTGTTATGTCCTATGAGTCACATAAGCTAAGATTCAATAGACAGGAGGCATTGAGTCAGGGGATATAACATTCATATTCATCTGCCTCCTCATTCTTTCGCTACCTGCCAACAAAACTCGATCTTGCTCTGTTGAGTGAACTTCTTGTATGCATCGTGTGCACAGACTTTCCGTAATGAGAGGATAGTGGATGCATGCACACTCCAATGAAAAGAAAGAGTCCCTTTAATAGATTGAGCACCGGCTATGCAGGTAGCAGCAAGGGAATAGAGAGGCAAGTATGAAAAGTCACATTCCAAAACTCAGCGCTCCCTTGTCCTATAAGACCATCATCTTAGCTTATGGGGTTCATAGGATGTGATGAGTTTTCTTTAAGAAAAAAATTACAAGCATTTGATTACCATGGATAATTTTTAAGCTGTTATTATAGTCTTTTGACTTACTTCACGTCCATAAAATTGCTCAGGCTAATAACTGAAATCAACAGGATATGATACTGATACAACTTTAACCTAAGGTATGCTCCATTTACAATATAAACCCATGTATTAAAGGGGTATTCCCATCTCAGACTTTAAAGGCATATTCACAGGATTAGCCATAAAACTCTGATAGGTGTGGGCCCCATCTTTGAGAACTGCACCTATCTTGACCTACGGCCCCACCACCCCTGACCACTCTGATTCCAGTGGTGAGGAAATTACCAAGTGCTATGCCCTATTGTTTCTGTAACTTGGGAAAGAGCATCGTAAGCCGTGCTATGTTGTTTGTATAACTCTAATTAACTGATATAGGAGTCTCATAAACAGCATAGCTCAGCTGAGCTGGGCTGTTTCTGTCATCCCAGCCACATGGCCAACTCATAATCAGTGGTGTTTTCCCATCTTGACCATATTTGACCAAGACAGGAATACGTCTTTACGTTTTTCTATCACCCAAGTAGACATGGCCAGGCCATAATTCATACCAGGGGGTTGGGATTTCATGATGTAAAGAAGATGTACAGAATCATACAACTCGTATTAGACTTCTCTATATCTGATGTATGCAGTAGAAGAGGCTTACTTAGGACAGCTGCTTTTAGTGACTCATGCTCCATCTGTAAATAAATTTTTCTTGGTACTAAACTTTCACTATTATGTACCAGTCTTATTTGCGGGAATGGATTCAATTACTTCTCATGATCTAAATAAATCTCATCAACATCATTTCTAGAACTGGTTTACAAGGCAATTCCATGTAAATAAAGATACGAAAGGCTTTCAACTTGTGATGCACAACTCTTTATGATGTAAGCGTTTATTATATATCGAGAAATGTTGTAATAAAGATGTCTGGATGGACACATGAATTCCATATTAATGCTGATGTAATATCAGTTTCCAGCCACAAACTAATAACTAACTTTGATATCACAGCCCACCCCCAAATGCAAGACTATGTTATCCATACCAGACTCCAAGGGTTCATATATTCTTTTATGTATATTTTTTCTTGGAACTCAGGAGCAGTACTACAGGCAGGAACTGATGCTAAAATGCAAGAGCAGTTAGCAGATGAGAAAATGGGCTAATTCCAAAATTATAGAGGGACCAGCATGGGTCATATCATAATGGCAGGGTTGCAACGGGGACAACACTGCAGTCTATTTCGATATGATTAGCAGAAGTGTTAGACTGGTGCTGGTACACAGTTAGGCCTCCTGCCCAAGGGCGGATATTTGCTGCGGAATCCGCGGTGGTTGTCTGCATCGCAGATCCGCAGCAAATACCGCCCATAGCATGCAATAGGAAATCAATTCTTCCGGCACACTTGCGGAAACCAATTGCGTTTTCTGCAAGCGTAGGAAAAATCACATCATGCTCCATTTGTGCGTGAATTCCAGTGAAATAAATGGAAGCCATCTGATCCAATTGCCATTGCAGAAAGGTCGCGGATTCAGCGTCATCGCTAGGCAATGAAGCAGGAAAAGCAGTAGTTAAGAAAAAAATCTGTACTGCGCAGACCATCCGCAGTAAGATGAAAATGAAAGCAACCAGGAACGCGTGGACGCCGCTAGGTCCCAGGGACGGGTTTCGCTGCAGGATTCATCAATAAGAAGTGGGGAGGGGGTGGGGGGCGGCACACTTTCTGAGCAAGCCAGGACCAACAGGGTCCTTCATCTACACCTTCTTCCATATAACAGAAGAATATACAGTATAAATTACATTCTTGTCCCATCTTAAATATTGCAGTTTAATATCTTATATCTCCATTATGTAACACAGCTATTTTGTTAAAAACAATGAAACTCTGTGTTGAAATATCTATTTTTACACTTCTAAGCTTCCATTTAAGATTGAGGATTCAGTCTGTGATTTGCAATGTCAATAAGTATTTCTTAAAATGAATTCTATTACATGTTACTGTACCAAACATTCCTGGAGATCCTGCAAACACAGTTGTGTAAAAAAATAAGTGGAAATTATAGGGGTTTTCTAGATGACTTATCCTTAGGATAAGTCATGAATATCATATTAGTGGGGCTGGCAACCAGTATCCTAGCCAATCAGCTGTTGAAGAGGCCACAATGCTTGCTCTAGCACCACCGTATTCCATAGTGGATGGAGCCAGTACAGTGACTTACCATGGTGGAGGCACCAGGGTGGTGACTGGCACAGAGTAGAGACATTGTACTAGTGATTGGGCAATATGATGAGCCTGACTGCTGCTATCAGGATGGACTGGAGAGGGAAGAGTTTAGTGATGGGAAGACCAATCAGTATTGAGTTTCAGTAATCAAGATGAGAAAACATCAGGACAACAATAGAAGTTTTTGATGTATCCCATCGTTCGCAGTTCTGTTCTTCCACAGTCCTTATTTCCTGGTGAAATCGTTCATTACTAACATCACCAAGACAGTCTGGAATTCGATGCAAAATCACTGCAGGTCATGCAATCTGATGCTCATGTTACACCCAAGTGTTCACAAACAGAAGCGAGCATACTGTCCGCAAGTTCACCGTAGTTAGCGGTCTTATAGTTGCCAAGGAAATGCTTTACAACACTACAAAACAACAGCCGCGTACGCGCCTCAAAGTTGTCCACTGAATCTTGGAAATGCTGGACTTTCATGAGTTCCTGGATTTTGTGTTCCATCGAATTTCCCTGCTTTTAGCTTCTCCATTCTCATTGCAGGAAATGTTTTACATTTGTAGCCAAAACTTGTTCCATTTCTCTTTAAAGTCCTTACAAATTGTTTCATCAAATCAAGTTTGATGTGCGGTGGTGGTGATATGTATCATATGTACTAATAGTAAGAAAATACTGGAGGGGAAATAAAGGAAATATAACAAAAATAGATAATGACATCAGGAGTATCTCAAGAACTAGAGCTCCTAGAAGGAAATAGATGGTATTCTCGGAATCAGCAGCCCCAAAATACCCAGAATATGGTCCAAAATTCCAGGCACCATGAAAAAAAATGTTTTTGTGTTCCCCAGTGTAATGATTCGGCCTTTAACAACAGGTAGATCAATGTTTGAACTATTATAGTCCAAGACTCATAAATTGGATTATCTCATTAATGATCTTGCAGTAGAACAGCTCTCCCATTCAGCACGGGCTGTTGGAGCAGAGCACTACTTCAGATTTTCTTTCTGTAAGAGTGCTGCAGGCCATGTTCCCTCCTCCGCCCCCTGCCCTCTTAACATTTTTCCTAATTTATTGTTCAGTGCCACAAGCTGAAACAAGAGTATTTTTAGCATTGAGAATTCTCAGAATTCGCTCTTCACTCAACCCACATATCATTAACATCACCTCTTGACGGGAGAAAAAGTTCACAAACAATAACACCAATGTAATAATAATGGCTTCACATGGCACTAACGCTAATTTGGTTTCTTCTGATAATTAAGCACTGAACAATAATAATTTGTAATTATTTTTAAATTAAAGCGGATCTTTTATCAGACTGTCCTGCCCTACTAAATACAACATAGTATGGAGACAGGTCCGGTTTACCGAAATACTGGCTAATAGGAGAAATTAAAGAATACACACACACAGGTTATTCATGGTGGGAGCGATCCCTCATCTACCTCTACTTTGCTCACAGTGATGCAGATGCACAGCAGTCAGCCATCAATCACTGCTGAGAGGGGCATGGGGAAGCAGCGGGGTGCTCTTCGTGAAACACTGGACTCATAATGATTCACTGTATTCTTTGATCACTGTAATAGCCAAACAGTACAGTATTTTTGATGCTATTTTGGAAAGTAGGAAAGTGGCAATGTTTCTTTAATCCCTTAAGGACATGGCCTATTTTGGGATTTAGGGCGCCCACCCACTGGCGTTTGCGATTTTCGTGCGTGAAAAACGCAGCGTTTTCACGGCGTTTTTCCCGCGTTTTCCGCGCCGTTTTTTGCCGCGTTTTCGCGGCGTTTTCGCGGCTTTTCCATTAATTTCCATTGACTTTCATGGGTGCATTAGGAGAAAAATAAGGACACATATGCAACTGACAGTTCCTATGTTAAAAATCGCAACGCAACGCAAAAAAAACCGCCAGTGGACAGGAGTACATTCAATTCTAATTGCTCTTGAGAAAAAACGCAAAACGCAAAGAAAAAAAAATCGCCAGTGGGTGGGCGCCCTAAGGGTGCAACGATTTTTGACGGATTTTCATTTCCATTTTTCAAAGCCATAACTTTTTTATTTTTCAGTCAACGCTTTTTGCTCTGCAGGATTAGAAGCGTGTTCAACTTATGGTGGTCATTGAATGGCTGTGATTGGTTAACACAGCGCTGACTTTCATTGGCTGACGCGGCGCTGGATTAACCAATCAGAACATTAGCTTGCTGGAGGCGGGGCATTCAAGCCCCGCTTCCAGAAATAAATGCTCTGTCGGCATGGAGGAGGACGTGGTAGACTGCAGCAGCGTGCAGGCCATCGTGAAGTCCGGAACGCCGGTGGTAGGTGAGTATTAGACCCCCCCAGCATAAGCTTGTGAGCTTCTTGACTTGTGAGCAGGCTTGTAACCCGAGTTTTTGCTCTTAAATCAGAGCAAAAATTTGGGAGAGAGCCTGCTCGCAAGTCAATAAGCTCGCAAGTGAGGCAAGCCAAGGTACCACAGTATTAACTTTCAGGGGCTAAAAACATATGCACAATAAAGCTTTTGCTTTATTATAATTATTGTTTGAATCACAGTCAAAACAATTTTGCACCTTCAAAGTAGTAGGCATTTTGTGTTAATAAAATGACAGAAACCCCCTCAAAATCCATGTTGATTGAAAATTGTAATGCAGCAAAACAGGAAAAACACCAAGGGGGTGAATACTTCCATAAGGCACTGCATTCGTATTAGTGGGACCAATGCATGAGCCTTGCTGGACATCCCTCTGCATCTAATGTCAGAATGGGTGTGGAAGTATTTCTGGACATCTCTTTTTAATTTTTGTCCAGCCCCCTGTCCATGGGCCTTGTGATATCCCATGGCGGATCCCCACCACGGGAGCCGCCGCCCGGGAGCAGGAGCCAGCAGACGGATCTCCACGGTCAGCCTATCTGACAGCCGCGAGCAGAGAATCGCTATGATTCTCCGCTCGTGGACAGGGAGCTGTGCTCTCTATAGCAACGCTATGGAAAGTGTGCACTGCATTCCCCGTGGCCGGATTATCGCCATGGGGAACTCAATGCAAAAACGCCCGTGGACAGGCAGCTTTAATGTTTTATTGCAGAAGACAAAATAGGTCAAAACAGTCTATACTGGTAATAATGAGCATATACTGGTCCCTGTCCAAAAGGAGATTGGCAATTTCCTTATCTCAAGCATGTACATAATAAGGGCTCATTCACACAGGCTTGAAAATCGCGCAGAAGATAGCCCTGCTGTTGGGAATTCCCTCGGTCAATAGAAATCCCCCTAATGACTTCTTCTAATATCTAAACTTCAGACACCTGGGTTCTTTTCTGAACATTGGACACAGCTATTGTCTAAGGTGCAATGACCCAGCAGTGAATAGGTTCGGGTTGGCCTACTTGAGGTTAGATTATGACATTAATCCCCACTGGAGCCATTTAATTTTGTTTTTGAACTTTTTAGCTTTATGCCAGTATAATCAACAAGCCATCTATTCATCTTTAATGCCAGGAATATGGATTTAGTGCTAATCCTTACTAAACATAGAATGTAATTGTCACAAAATTAAATGGAAGTGGTTAAGGGCAATAGCATATAATGGAGAGCCTTTTACACAATCTCTTTAGTTAATCTTGTGATGTTGCCAAGTAGTGAAATATTTTTAGTGAATAAGATGAAACACCGATAGCAGTTTATTAAACAAAAATCCGAAGACTCTACCTGTCTCCCAGAGGCTTTCATGCTACGTAGGCTGTGTAGCCGCATTTCATCTCAGATAAGATAAAACCCTAATATAAAATACCGAAGTAGCGCCAAAATACATGGAAGTCCGTGAATAAGTTTCAGCAAAGTAATCAATGTTGTAATGTCAGGAATGGAATCCTTACTAGCCGGACCATGCTGGAACATTAATATTGCAGGCTTTGTTTCCGGTGATTGAAACATGAGAACTAGTTAAAAGGAGGCCATGTCAATGGCTTACGTCCATTATTACATCTTATAGTCTCAGGG
Source organism: Eleutherodactylus coqui (assembly GCF_035609145.1). Taxonomy (NCBI): domain Eukaryota; kingdom Metazoa; phylum Chordata; class Amphibia; order Anura; family Eleutherodactylidae; genus Eleutherodactylus; species Eleutherodactylus coqui. Next base: position 274,684,169 of record NC_089839.1, on the reverse strand, counting down.
CTCTTTCAAACGAGCGTATATTGGCCGCCATTTTCACGGCCGGCCGATATACGCTATGATCTGATGCATTGGATTCCCATGGCTCAAATCACATGGCTGTATTCCCGCGGCATAAAAGCACCTGGCAGGGCCAATATAGCGCCAGGCGCTTTTACGCTGGGCCGGAAAGATAGTCCTGGGACTATCTTTTTGGCCAGAATACGTTGGCCGCTGCATGGGCTCCTATGGGAGCCAATCACAGTGGCCAAAGAAGGGAGGTGGGAGGGAGTTTAGCAGCGTGACTGCTAAACTCTCTCCCCCTTCTCCCCTCCCTTCCGCCCCATCGCGCCCTTTCCCATTGTGGCTGTGGACAAGGGGCAGGAGCTTAGCACCCTCTCTGTAGCCCCGCCCATAACCCTTGCTCTCGTGGAAGCCCTGGGAAAGCCCTTTAACCTTGCCCCCTATCTCTCGAAATATGGGGAGATATGTAAGAGATCCCCTGTAGCTCCGTTCCCCTCTCTCTCCTCACTATGGGGGATTCCAAAGCTCTTTCGAGATCTTTTCTCATTGAAAACAATGGGCGATGTCGCAGATATAGAGTGAGTGAAACCATTGCAAATGAGAATAAAACCACTGAAAATTATTCGTATCAAAATCATGCATTTTCGCTCACTCTCGCAGCACAGGAAATCTATTGCCGGTGTGGAGGATCCTCAAAAACAAGTGAGCAAGTTTTCTGTGAATCCATTTCAGTGCAAATCCACATTAGAGCTGGAAAATTGAGTGATGCGAGCAAATTCCAACAAGACTTGGTCATTGGTCATAGCCAAGGCTAGTATTTTGAAAACAGCCAACCGCGTGGTGTTTTCTCATGCAACAGTATACTGAGAATAGCGTTAACAATATCCAGTAAAACGGAATCTTGTGGACATTCACAACACAAGATGAGAGAATTCACAATTGTGCATGCCTCAGCGCAACGTATTTGCACAGTGAATGAGGTTTGATGAGGCAGATTTGCACATGTAGCGGCACATTATACTGTGCTTTTGTGCACGCAGAGCCAGTTCACACGAGCGCACGACACAACCCTTTTTGGTTTAAAAGACTATTTAGTCTAATGAGGTCCAGATGTGTTCTTTTGCTTGTGACACTGCACAGCGTATCACACATTTAACACATATATTGAGTGCATATTTGCACACCTTCGCAGACTTCTGCGGAGCCCTTGGTGTGCAAATACGCCGGAAAATAGTGCAGGACCTATTCTTTGCACGCACTCATGAGAACTAACCCATGGACATCAATGGATTCTACTCTCTGCACATTGCATGCACATATTTAATGCATGCATACGGTCATCAGAAGAAGCCCTTAGGGCGCCTTCACACTGGCGTTTTTCTCACACATCTTATTGGCACGATTTAGCTGCGTTTTTTTGCACGAAAGTCAAAAGGACTTTCTAATGTTAAAAACGCAAGAACTGTCCAGTTCCTTTCTGAGACTGAGCCATTCGATCTCCAAGATCCTCCTTTCCTGCTCCCCGAATGGAGAAGGAAAGTGGAACCCAAATATAAATGTGACAGCACCCTAAGCCAAAGGCAGGAGTTGGTCCAAAATACACAAGAGGTGCACATGTTTTTTCTCTGTAGGTTCCACTCCTGGCTTTTGCTTCCAAACACTGATTCAAATACTGACCAGGATACTGCCACGTGAAGGCAGCCTAAAGAGAATTCTGTAATTACATCGCTGCACATGGATTATTCAGTCGAATAGACCAGAAAGCCTTCAATAGCTACTAAATTGGGAGTACTTGAATTTCCTTATTTCACAATCTCTGGCTCTTATGCTATTGTGAGGCTCAGAGCTTGTTAGTGCTGTATTGTGGAGGACGGCTGATTGTCTAAAGTGGAAAGCTCCTTAAATGCAACTAAATATAGCTAAATGAATGTAGCAAAACTTGGTTTACAAGAATGGAAAATCTTCCTGTTGATGCAGCATTGTCCTCTTACACTGCAACACAGAAACACGTGACAAATTGATACATTAAGATGAGCTGTTTCCACTTCAAAGACAAGAGATCAGAAGCTGAGTTGTGTATTACCTCGCTAGTCACATGGCCACCAAACTATATTAGCTGCTGTGTGCTCCTAGCCCGTGCCAGCCAGAAGTCACCATAGATCAGCTATAATGTCCACTGCTATCTGCCATGACATGCCCCTATAGGCCAGCTCCAATGTCATTCTACTAAAGCTAAAAGGTCTAATGATACTTTTTTATACCTTTCAGAGCTGTGCGGATTGTTTTCAGATTTACGTAAATTGGGTTTTCTAATCATAGCATAATATGTTAGGCTATAAAAAGCCAATCTAGTTAAGCCTATTACCCCCCAATGTTGATCCAGAGGAAGGCAAAAAAAAACCCCAATGAGGTAGAAGCAAATTTTCCTCATTCAAGGGAAAAAATTCCTTACTCCATCAAGTCTGGCAATCGGAACAATCACCGACCCTTCGGAAGTAATCCCACACTTAGATGAATGTGTTTTAGTCCCATTATGCGTCTGTGACAATCATAGGACGAAACGAAGTCATTGACTTCATTGGCTTCATCTTCACTAGCTCTTTTCTCAAGTGTGAATACCATGTCTGAGAAAAGATAGAACTTGGTCCTATCTTTCCCGCACATAGTTAATACTATCGTCCCGTGTTTTTCTCAAACTCCTGCGCTATGGCACGGAGTTTAAGTGGACAGACAAAAAAATCCAACCCTGTTTATGCACAATTACACTCCGTTGCGGTGAGCGTAGTTACTGGAGATGAGCGAGCACCAAAATGCTCGGGTGCTTGTTACTCGAGTCGAACTTTCAGTGATACTTGAGAGTTCGTTTCGAGTAACGAACCCCATTGAAGTCAATGGGCGACTCGAGCATTTTTGTATACCCTTCACACCCACTGCAGGCCGACCGCGCTGAACTCCGTCTGCCGGGACAAGGTGAGTATATATATTTTTTTTATTTTTACACATTTCTGGATGAATTGCAGGGAAGGGCTTATATATTTAAGCCCTTCCCGACAATTCATCCCGCGATCGCCGGCAGCCCATTGCTTTCAATGGAGCCTGCTGTATTGCCGGCTCCATTGAATTCAATGGTCAGTGCTCGTTTAATCGAGACGAGTATCGCGTGGTGCTCGTCTTGAGTAACGAGCATCTCGAGCACCCTAATACTCGAACGAGCATCAAGCTCGGACGAGTATGCTCGCTCATCTCTAGTAGTTACACATATGGCCGTCTGAAACTGCCCTTCCATACATTATACTCTGTTGCAGGTTTTTTGCGCAGACTCTACACTGTAAATCTGCTACAAGCCCGCCAAGTGCTCCTGGTCTAAGGGCCCTGTTACGCAGTCTAATTCTATGATGTAACAAGAAAGCATGTAGATTTTCGCTTGTTTCCATTTCTTTTACACAGACTGAGAATCTCTAGAGACAAAGTATCGCTATAATTGACCAATCATCATTTTCATGCTTGCTAATAAGCATCAAGCAGTTGGCAAACAGGTTTACGCTTGTTCGCTGTTGTCCATTTTACATGGCTCAACAACCATGTGAATGAACCTTTGGCTGAACATTCATAATCAGGCCCTGTCAAAGGGCCCTAAGGAATATGATGCTAAATTAGGCTCAACACAGCATTCTTAGACTGGTTGTGGATGGATACACTACTGTGTTCCCGCTAGGGTTATATTTATAGCCTGGACCCCGGCCAAAACAATCATGGTCATTCTGGCCAGCTAACTATGTGTGTAAATGGAAAGAAAATAATTTGTAACTAATAAATATCTGTTCTACTAACCTACCCAGAAGGAGTCAGATTAGACCTCAATTTAGGGTGTTTTTGAGTGCATTTTTGGTACTTAGTGAATGATTCCAAGTAAAACTGGTCTAATTTAAGAAACTGTTTCTGCTTACAGAAGCAGAAAGGAGATAAACATTCCAGTAATGAATTATCAGTCCACTAACAGATATCTTGTAGGCTGGATCTTCATGCTAAAATGAAGTTACATCCAAGTCATGGTCACAACTCAACTATAGTTGTCCCAAAAGATGGGGAAACTACCCAAGTGACCACTGGACTATGGTAAAATCTCCCCTCTGTTCCTCCCCGCCGGCAGCCGAATCTTTTTTTCTGAGCGGGCAGGTACTCGCTAGGGGCAATGCTCGATTGAGCAATTGCCCTTAGCAAGTATGCTCGCTCATCTCTAGTCATGATCGTTTTTTTACTTAAATTTTATATGGTGGTGGTAAAGCCCAAGCCTAAAGCAAATCTAAGCCTATATGCAATATTAGTCGAAAATCCATCCCAGGACAACGACTGCAATTTCTATATGTAAATATCCATGCTCAGTAAAATGGTTCAGTGGAATTAGGAATAATAGTTACAATACAAAGGCTTCAACTATTTTGAATACAGGAAATACTCAGAATAAACCAACATGAAGTTCCCTTTTCAGGTTGCCCCATTGGCCTACTTTTGTAGACAATTGTGCAATTTTTCCAAAGCCTCTACAGATTTTTCTTTTATTCTTAGTGCATCCAATTAAAATATTTCCCGGTAAGCAACACTCTAATGAAGTTTGTTGTACAGGTTGGGCCACGGCAAATTAGCCCGGTATCACCCAGTTATGAAAGCTGCTTAAAAAAATTGTTTTTGCCCATAGCAACCTATTAGAGCACAGCTTTATTTTACCAGTATAAGAAAGTAAAGTTGCGCTGTGATTGGTTGCTATGGGCAAATATTTCCTTATAAACAGCTTCCATAAGACTGTTGTGCCGAGCTACTTCTCTTCTGTTCTGCACTTTTATGATAATTCTACTCTTGCTCTACTAGAAATCACTTTTCCATGCATTGACTTCCTGGTGAGCCTGCCATAGACTTGTGTTTATACACAGCAGCAAATCAGAGGAGGCAGAGCTGCATGGGGAGGGAGGGAGCATTAGCCTGAACCAATAATGTGACAGCAGTTGTGTCTCAGACCACATTGACTCCCTGTAGATACTGTAGATAAACTATAGTCAAATATCACAGCTCTGCCCCAGGGGAGCTGAGCTACAAAGCAAAAAAAAACAACAACAGCAGAATCATCACCTAAAGGGACTGACTAACACTGATTGTCGAAAACAAATCAAGCACCTAAAAAAAGTTGTTGGAATCAAATGATACGTTCGTAATTGTAAGCTTGGATGCAAGATGTAATACGAGCGGATATGGAGGCATACAGGTTCTGTATGGTATCCTGTGGCATATTAGTCCGCTTTTTCTGTCACTAAGCCTCTAGATCATGCAACCCGTAAGCTATCAAAGGTGGTTGTCCCAGATGATCCCATACATGTTCTATTGGTGATAAATCTGGCGACCGGGCAGCCATGCAAGAGTGACAATGTTGTGGAGGCATTCCTGGGACCCCTTGTGTCTGCGGCCGAGAATTATCCTGCTGCCTCTTGGAAGCCACCATGGGAGGAACACATATGGCTGCAGAATGTCCTGAACATATCACTAAGCAGTCATTGCCCCTCGTAGCACTAGTAGGGGTAACCATCTGTCATATTTGATGGCCTCCCAGACCATCTCACCAGTAGTCGGGGTAGTGTGCTGCTCCACAGCAAAGGTAGGATTGAGGCGCTCATCTCTAAATTTTCAGACACAAACTTGTCCGTCGTCAGTGCTCAAACCAAACCTGGATGTGTTGCTGAAGCTCCACTCTGCTGCAGTCCAGTTTTGTCGCTAATGACATACCTGCAAACAGAGGTGACGGTGGGTAGGTTTCAGAGGCAGTACATATAATGGGCATCCTGAAACCAAACGTCCCTTAGTCGAGTGCCTGGAAATGGTTTGTGCTTGCCGGACAATCGAATGATTCTCTCTACTGATGGTCTATCAAGGGCATCCTCAGCCTGGTTGTCTTATGTCCATGCCCTCATGCAGCCATTGGTTCAAACACCTTCTAACTGTCTTCTCAGAGCGGCCCAGGTGGCAGGCAATTAGTTGATGTGACCATTTAGCTTCTCCCATTCCATAACTGGGTCAAATCTCTTTGATTGCATCGTAGAGGCATCTAGTGGTCAACAAGCTGAACACAAGTGGAAAAAGAGTTCCACTACACAAGTAGCTTCTGGAAGCCTTTTTATAGGCCAAGCGCGGAAACACTTTTAGGGCCTAAGGCGGTAAGACCATTCATTTAATCGTAACTCAAATCATTTCATATCTGCCTTTTAGATGTAACTGCATGCCGCGTTTTGGAGCACAAAATTACAACTTCTAGGTGCTTGATTAAATAAATAAATTACAAACAGTGTACATATAATTTTTAAAATCACAACTGAACATTTGCCCTAATTCTCATGCACACGATTGTATAAAATTTGGTACCACTCAAAAGTCTTTACAGATTCTTTCTGACACGGCAACGGATGGATCTTTCCTTGATGCCCCAGATTTAAGGATGATGTAAAGGAAATGAATAAACGTCTGATTTCATTTCATCTCCACGCTGCCACTTTGAAAGAATATTACGCCGTGAAGTGAATTCCAAGGGGGCTAAGACCCCATGTATGACCAACTTTGATGTCCGATATTAAAGGAGATGTCCCGCGCCGAAACGGGTTTTTTTTTTTTTAAACCCCCCCCCCGTTCGGCGCGAGACAACCCCGATGCAGGGGTTAAAAAAACCACCCGCACAGCGCTTACCTGAATCCCGGCGGTCCGGTGACTTCAATACTTACCGCTGAAGATGGCCGCCGGGATCCTCTATCTTCGTGGACCGCAGCTCTTCTGTGCGGTCCACTGCCGATTCCAGCCTCCTGATTGGCTGGAATCGGCACGTGACGGGGCGGAGCTACACGGAGCTACACGGAGCCCCATAGAGAACAGCAGAAGACCCGGACTGCGCAAGCGCGGCTAATTTGGCCATCGGAGGCCAAAAATTAGTCGGCACCATGGAGACCAGGACGCTAGCAACGGAGCAGGTAAGTAAAAAACTTTTTATAACTTCTGTATGGCTCATAATTAATGCACAATGTATATTACAAAGTGCATTATTATGGCCATACAGAAGTGTATAGACCCACTTGCTGCCTCGGGACATCTCCTTTAAGGACTTTTGTGCGAAGTTCATCAATATGTCCAATAAATATGCCTTCGACTTAATTTTCTTGAACCTGGAATTCCTGCATAAAGAGATTGCTGAACTGGCGGAAACAGTGAAAGAATTGGAACATGATGTTGGTTAGCTTGACAAAGTCCTTTGCATAGGACGAAACGTCGCATTTTTTGTGCTCTGCCTATGGAGTTGTTTTAAACAATAAAGATGGCTATTGGATTTTTTATCCGCTGAGGACTTCAGAATTTCTGTTTGATATGCTCCATCGGATGCTGCTCTCCTTGACATTTTAACATGATGTTAGTGAGACCATGGGGACTGTAGAGTGGCCGCTGTTCAAAGAGAAAATGGACACAGTGTTCAAAAGATTCAAGGAAGATGTTGAATCTACCAAGAAGATTAATTGTCAACGTGATGCCGATGATTGTAGACATGGCTTGATTTACAGTTGGCAGAGAACTAAAGGCAGTTCTAGACCCTGTAACAATGAGGTTATATATGGGATGCGGAAAAGAAGACATCAACGAAGGACCAATACACAGAGAGGATTCAGATTAGCTACATCAGCCACTTCTGACTCTATAGATGATTCAGCGCTGGAGGTACCCATCGATATACGTCCCTCTTCTACTTCTTTTTTTTTAGGCACCCGTTCCCCCCGTCTTCAGGGAGGGGTGCGTATCGCCCAAAGGAAGCCATAGAAGGAAAGGTGGCTGTAAGCATCAGAGGTAAAGAAAGAGGTGGATCGCAGGTTATGACCAGGGCAGGAACACATCAGAAAACTCGTTAACCGATCATTGCTTGGTCATTAACATATCCTTTAAGGTACTATCTAATAAGGAAGTTGATGTCCTCTCTAAAGGTCTGTCTTTTTTGTTCAGTGCTGGTCACTTACTGGTTTCAGACAGACCTTGATTGTAGAAGAATGTTTCGGAACGTGAGACTTAAGAAAGATTTTTCTACACAAAAAGATGTGATTCTGTCTGCTGGTGCGCAGTCTAACTCCCATGAGGGTTGCATTTTGAGAGAGGTTGGACTGCGGAACAGAAGCACATTTATACCATCTATTGTGGATTCAACCATTGACACTTTTGAAATGTTGGCTTGTAATGATTTAGCCAAATTAAGAACACAGAGCGCTACAACTAAGTTTAGAAATAATTTGAGTGGTGCTGAGTGTACTGCATTGAAAAAGCTCTGTGAGGATAAATTGGTTACTATTTAAGCAGCAGATAAGGGGGGGGGGGGGAGCAGTGGTTGGGCTGGATACACGGAAATACAATGACAAGCTTCTACGGCTCACTGATAATGATATATATGAGCATTTACAATACAACCCTACCTCCCATTGTCAGGCCAGTTTGAAATCACTTCTTGATGATGCTGTTGAACAGATAATCATTGATAACCAACTTTGAGATTTTCTTCTTCCCAAATTTCTTAAAATGCCCATCCTATACACTTTGCCTAAGGTGCATAAAGGTCTTGGATGCCATTTTATGTGGTTATGTTTTGGAATCCAGGTCCTACATCCATGACACCTCTGACTTTCTGTTGAAGATCAAGGAACTCACAGTGGACCCCAAATCCATTTTGGGTTCCTTTGACGTGGATTCGTTATATACCAACATTAGCCCCGTTAAAGGTGTGGAGGCTGTGAAGAAACACCTAATGGGATCAGATTTCTCAAATAGGTGCATGCAATTTGTGTTGTCCTTATTGGAAGAGGTTTTACAAAAGAATGTTTTTCTCTTCGGGGACTAAGTCTACTGTCAGAAACAGGGGACCGCAATAGGGTCCAGCGTGGCCCCCACTTACGCAAACATGTACACAGATGACATTGAGGAGAAGCTTATATATACCTCCCCATCCTGGACTTCGGTCCAGGTATGGTGGAGGTATATAGATAACATTTTATTTATTTGGCATGGCACAGAATCATCGCTCAATGCGTTCCACAACGAGCTCAATTAGATATTTTTGGAGCTCAAATTTACACACGTGTTTGGTGACACAGGTACAGTTTCTTGACGTATGGATCTCCAACATTAATGGTACCTTGACAACTGATCTTTACATTAAGCCAACAGACTGTAACAACTTATCATGTTTCAACAGCTTCCATCCCCCGAGAATAATGAGGTCGCTGCCCTGGAGCCAGGTGCTCAGGGTCAAGCAAATTGTGGACGAGGACTTTATTGACCATCGACTTCAGCAAATGTGCTAGAAATTTCATGATAGATGCTACCCTGCTAATATGGTGACTGATTTGAGTATTAAAGCTAAATCTTGTGACTGGGATTCCCTTCTGGTTAGCACACAGAGAGTTGGGAAAGAGATGGCGAGGATTCCTTTACATATGGTCCACTGTACATATGGCCCGCTGAGTGACAGAACTTCGCAGGTGATACGCAGACATTGGCCTTTGCTCTCCAAATGCCACCCAGAAGTGGAAGAATTCAAATCTTTTCCCCCGATGTCTTACCACAGGGGGAGGAGTTTGAAAGATAGACTTGTACGGACTACTCCCAAACCCACCTGCCTCACACAACAACCTACATTGATACCCAGTAGGAAAGGGAATTTCTCTTGTCTTAACTGTGCCAGCTGTAATAATTTGTTCAAGTGGCCGAGTTTCTCACACCCAAGGAAGGATAAGATGTATAGAATCAATGATAGATGCACTTGTTTGTCGACTTATGTTGTCTACCTTATCAGTTGTCATTGTGAGTTGTTATATGTTGGGGAGACCATCAATGAAGCAAGATCTAGAATTAGTAAATAAAAGAGTACAGTGAGAACGGGCCGATTGGATGTGCCGGTAGCTAAGCATTTCCATGAAGCTGGTCACGCAGTCAGCCAGTTATGGTACCGTATAATTGACCATGTGCCCCCAGACATCAGAGGGGGAGACAGAGAAAAAACATCTGAAATTTCTTGAATTAAAATGGATCTTCGAATTGAATACCCTTCATTCAAGGCCTTAATCTGGAATACCAAACAATGCCGTTTCTTTAGGTTAGGTTTTTTCTGTGAATGCCGTTTTTTGTACTGGTATTCTTTATTGTTTTTAGACTAACTTTTAATTGTTTGCTGTCTTTTTAATTTTTTTCCCGGATTTGGTCATCTGGTGTGACTTCCCATCTACTCCCATATATGTGATGGTTTTTCCACCTCTGCATTCTAAGGGTGGACCAATGTATAGTTTATAATACATTCATTTCTTCCTGTATCCCTGTTGTCCTCTGGGGGGTACCGAATGGGTTTGTTGATAATTTTAATTACACAATTGGATTCACGTACAGGATAGATTTCAATACGGCCTTGGGTACAGTACACATTACATTGAGGCCGGCTGGTCTAGCTCTTTACATATTGGTCACCTTTTGTTTCAGTGTTACGGGTCATGCAAGCAGCGGCAGTCTGGCTTTGGTTACCTTTGACCGCTGCATTATCACATCGGGTTGCCATAGCAACACCTTACGTCACGCTGATGGAGCCCTGTACTCCATGATGTCAGCTGTCATGCATGGACACTATGGAGGTTGTTAAGCTGTTGCCTGGCATTACCCTATTATAGTTGCTCTGTTGAGCTAGAGTGCCTACGCTATGTTTTGGGTACATCACACCGGTTGTCTCGCGTTAGTATGATGTACTTGCGCATGCCCAGTGGGCTATTGAATCTCCGGACTTGTTCTACACTTTGTGCACAGGGAGCATAATATTGAGAGAACTATGTGAATCTCATGCTTGCGCATTAGACAGTTTGGTCTCCCCAGTCCGCGTTATACTTTGTTAAGTGCCTATGTGCTTGCGCATTTGCACATGAGGACGCCGGCACCATGTGTAATGGGAGGTTCACACCAGATGCCATCCCGGATCAGACACCTGTGTATTTGGGACCAAAGGGGTGTGTATTTTTGCTGATATTGGTTAATGCTAATATATATGCTTGCATTTGCACTGTGTGTATAAGCTTGACAAAAACCATAGTGTGGTGGCCGAAACGTCACATTTGTATTTGTATTGGATTTAAATAAAAGCCTGGATCTTATCATGAGAAGTCTCAGAAGAACTATTGGACTCCTGCGTGCTGCTTCACTATTTCTTCTAGTATACAAATGTGCACACTGAACATATCATATAGATTTCAATATAGCAGTCACTCATTGCTGTCAGTTTATGGGAAAGAATAGGTTATTCTCAGGTATCCATAAAGCAGCCCTACTAGCTAGGGGAGAATCACCGAAGCAGTAGAAATTGTAAGCTTAAATTATTCACCAATTACCCTAAAATATAACTTTTATTATTTTCTGATTAAAAAAAAGAAGCCTAAGGAGGCCAAGAGATATAGAACAAACAACACATAAAACAATGTAGAAGGCAGACCAATCTAAAGCTGAAAAACTAGTCTATCCCCTCTCACTGATAGGAGGGTGTATTGCGAATCTAAACTCACATCACTCTCAAAAGAGCAGGAGTTTGCAAACAAGTATTCATCCTTGCAGTAACTCTAATTAAAGACTCTAAAGCATTGTATTTGCTAAGATTATAGTTAGCCCAAAATAAATGGAGGGTTACTCCAAAAATGTTAATCAACCCGTTTCACTAGCCAGTAAGGGCTAGGTTATCAGGGGTAAGATGCTTAACTCAGGATATCAATAACCAAAGAAAAAAAAAATTGCACACACACACACACACACACACATATATATATATATATATATATATATATATATATATACACACACCTGTTGTGAATAATCTGACAGACAGGTGTAATTACAGAGACCAAAATAGCTGCAAAGAAACGGCTAATGGTGTGAGTAATAGAGCTAAACAGATACAGCAGCACAAACCACCTGACTAAATGAGCTGTCAGCTGTCAGCAACGACAATCTTACTTCTAGTAATAGCTGTCTAACACTCTGCAATTAGGTTTGAAAGTCCTACTATAGCCAGCTAAAGGAGCAGCAGCCCTTCATATTTGATAGGTTTGTTGTACTGCTCTATCTACAGCGCTTGCCTCCTTTAACTACAGTCAAAAGTGCTAAGCTAGCTATGTTAGGTCAGAGGTAGGATAGATAAAACAAAAAAAGGGTATAAGCAGTCAGCCCTGATGGTGGACTGATGTCGTCTGGTTTGAGCCTCAGATATGGGCGTGCGTCCTCTGGTTTAAATAGCCCCTTAGTCGACGCCCCTAATGATTACTAACAGAACACCAAGAAAGAAGGATCCCTGAAGTAGCGTCCTCACCTTGTCAGAAAACCCCGGCGCATGCACAGAGGGGCCGGCGGAAAGACCAGGAGTTGCATTCTTTAGGGAAGCCGGGAGACTGGAGGGTGAATCACGGGAGAGAACACGCACGTATGCGCACTTCCGAAAACACAGCTTCAGGAGTGCTCATACTAAAGGTGAAGTATGAATAGCCAAAATGCTCCCTGGCGGGCACAATGTTAGTAAATTCGAACCAGTAGATATTCATTTAGCCAATACTACCATCATTGAGGGAAATTAATCAGGTGGAATTAAGATAAAAAGAATAACTACAAGAAGATAAATGGGTAACGTGATGGAGGAACTCTATCCAGTAGAATAAAAAGAGATGTAGAGAGATAACTCTTAGCCACCAATAGGTTCAAAAAGTGATTAATGGCGGGCGGCCCATCTGAAAAATATTGTTGACAAGCATATTTTTATATAAAGGGGACAAATGATATGAGCTCATTGGGTCTCTTTGAATGACGAGTGTCCAGATGGTAAATCTACAATGTTTCTTTGCACAGTAGTTTGTCATTTATGTCTCCTCTCCTACTTTGTGAACATAGTATTTCAATCCCTTGGAATTTCAATAAATTGGCATCGTTGTTATGGAAATCCCTCATATATGATGCCAGGGACCTCTCTGCTCGCCACGTTTGATGCTACTTATGTGGGCGAGAATCCTATGTCTAAACTCCTGGATTATCTTCCCTACATAATTGAGGAGACGTAAGCAAATCTACAATATTTTTTCATTTACAGTTGAGGAATTCTCTGTTTTTATACTGTTGATGCACTATAAAACAAATCCCTTTTATGTATAAAGTACATCAAAAAGCACCTTTGTGTTAAGCCAGGTATCTGAACATCTCAAAGGTTCCAGACGACTATGAACCAGGCGGTCCTTCAAATTCCGACCATATCTTTATGCAATATCTGGAGTGGAGGATAATACTTTTTCTAGACCTTTATCTTCTATCAAAATACCCCAATAGCATGATAAAATTTAGTAAATCTTGGATGCACCCACATCATAAGTGCCAGTAATTTTTCCATGTTCCTGAGTGTTCTGTTTTACTCTTGTGACCAATAACTGATCTCTACTTTGTCTATTAGCAAATTCAGGAGCTCGATTGATCATTTCAAGAGGATAGCCTCATTGTAGGAACCTTTGTCTAATTTTCTCAGACTTTTGAGATAAAGTTTCTATCATTAGAACAATTTCTACAGAGACAGAGAAATTGTCCCTTGGGTATGCTTCTTTTGAGCGGAACAGGATGAAACTATTCCACTGTATGAGACTGTTTGGAGTCTTGAGTCCATAATATTCTGTAAACCCACGTCTACTGTTTTCACCCTTCCTGATATTTACTCCCAGAAAAGAGATGGCATTTTCCTAAATATCAGATGTGAATCTTAAATTCATGTAGTTATTATCCAAAGGATCCACAAATTCATGGAATGCCAGGATGGAATCTGTCCACAAGACAAAAATATTGTTGATATACGGTAACCATAAAAGTATGCTCGAGAACTAGTGATAATTTGTTTCACTAAGCACAACTTGTTCTTTCCACCAGCTTAGGTACAGACTAGCATAAGAGGGGGCACAAGGGCTCCCCATTGCCGTGCCCCTGAGCTGGTGGATGAATTTCCTCTTATACATGAAATAGTTATGCATTAAAGGGGTTGTCCCGCGAAACAAAGTGGGGTTATACACTTCTGTATGGCCATATTAATGCACTTTGTAATGTACATTGTGCATTAATTATGAGCCATACAGAAGTTATCAGAAGTTATTCACTTACCTGCTCCGTTGCTAGCGTCCTCGTCTCCATGGTGCCGTCTAATCTTCAGCGTCTAATCGCCCAATAAGACGTGCTTGCGCAGTCCGGTCTTCTCCCTTCTGAATGGGGCCGCTCGTGCCAGAGAGCGGCTCCTCGTAGCTCCGCCCCGTCACGTGTGCCGATTCCAGCCAATCAGGAGGCTGGAATCGGCAATGGACCGCACAGAAGACCTGCGGTCCACCGAGGGTGAAGATCCCGGCGGCCATCTTCACAAGGTAAGTAAGAAGTCACCGGAGCGCGGGGATTCGGGTAAGTACTACCCGTTTTTTTTTTTATCCCTGCATCGGGTTTGTCTCGCGCCGAACGGGGGGCTATTGAAAAAAAAAAAAAAAACGTTTCGGCGCGGGACAACCCCTTTAACATAAACCCGAATAGGTCCGTACAGAATTGATTATGCTTTGAAAATTGAACGCCTCTCTATGCCAAAAAAAAAACCAACAGCACCAATGCCACCCTCATGTGGAAAAGTGCTGTACAAGGCTTGCACATAAAGACTTATGAACTTCACATTTTTGGTCACAATAATACCCTCTAGTTGGCACAAAACATTCATCAAATCTCTAGTATAAGAGGGGAGTGTACAAACAAAAGCATGTAAGATTTCACTAATAGACATACTACAATTTTGAGAGATACTGTCACTAACGCAATAAGGTTTTTCTTAAGGGGTGACAAGCCTATAAGTATTTTGGGAAGGCCATTGAATGTTGGTTTTGGGGGGCTGTTAGCTTACATGAAGTGGAACTCTTTTTGATCAATCAAGGCTTTTTTTAAATCAGAAAATAATCAAAGTTATATTTTAGGGTAATTGGTGAATAATTTGAGCCCTATTTGCAAAGTTTTTATTGGCTATTATGATGGTTTGCTCGGACTACTAATAGCGTTGTTTTTCCTACTTCTTATAGGTGAGATGCTTACTGGCTGTTTCCATAACTGTGGACTGTATCCACAGTTTTTATTAAGTCACTTTGATTTGAAGGAATGCTGCCATCCAATAGATGGCGCTGTAGAGGTATTTTTCCATCTTTCGTATTTGCATAAATTTCCCAGAGGAGCTAGCATGGTCTTATAAGTCTCCTTACTTAGCTTTTAGGTGTACCCATACCCCTTCTGGGTGCTCTGTTTGGGGAGAGACTATACCATTCCCTGACCCACTCACTCCCTAGGTGTTTCCACACACTTTTTGGGTGCTCTTCTTAAGGAGACACGACACAGCTCCAGACCCACATCATAGGCCTCTCACAAACTAAGCCAGAAGCATGCTGCATACTGATGAGGGGCAATCATCCCGAAACAGTTTGTCTGTGTATGGTTTTCTGGCTTGGTTTCCTATTCCCAATCATTGATAAGACTTGTTATTAAGTCACTTTGATTTGAAGAAATGGTGTCATCCAATAGATGGTGCTGTAGAGGTATTTTTCCATCTTCCTTATTTGCATTGTGGACTGTATACTGTGCCATAGTTCCTCTGGATGCTTTTCTGATGTGTCAAGCAGTTTAATCTGTTTGCTACCTCATAGTGTGTAAATGGGGGCTTTAAAAGGTGTTAAATTTTCTCAATTGAGCACCTTGCTTAATGCAATGGAATTTGATCTCGTTCTTAGCTGCAAGGAGTTCATCATCAGTGCTGCAGTCGGCACTAGGAAGTTATTGTATCGACTGAACTTCGCCTATGATGATTACACAGGATGTAATCATTAAGATTTCGATGGAGGCCATTGGGAGGTGTCCACATGTACAACCAGCATTTGGGTTGCATAAACTCTGTGTTTGCTCTCCTGAGCTGATTTTCTTAGCAGAACTGTACCAGGCGATCACCGGATTCATTTCTTTCACCAAGCCCAAATCTTCCTGTGATGGTTGCTTCTGGCTGGCTGCAGACTTTGGAATTGAAGTCGCCCATAATGTAAATGATTTCCTTCTTTGGCACTTCATTTAGAGTTTTGTGGACGTCGGTATAAACATCTTCAATGGTTTCCTCCTCAGCATCAGTCATTGGGGCATAGACTTGTAAGATTGAGATGTTCACTGGCTTACCATATATCCAGATAGCAATGATACGGTTGCTGATTGTTTTAAGACTTTCTATTGCCTTTGTGGTCTGCTTGTTTGTAATAAAGGCTACTCCATCCCTCTTGATTTCCTCATGTCTGGCAGAGTGCAGTCATCGGACTAAAAATATCCATTACTTGTCCAGTGCAATTTGCTAATTCCAAGAATATCAATGTTAAGTCGTGTCATTTCGCATTTCACAATGTTTAATTTCCCTAGGTTCATGCTACGCACATTCCATGTTGCTAGTATGTGAGCTTTGGTACAGCGCAGTCCTTTCCTTTCATCATGAGGTGCATGAGCAGTTGGGCTTCCCGAGGGCTTTTCCCCAGTTGTGTCATGAGGAAAACCGTGACTACTTGTACTCAGACCTTGCTCTTCCCCAATCACATTTAGAGAATCTTTTGGCCTGGGGGGGCCTACCATCGGATACCATATCTGAATCATTTGAGAGCTCTTTTATAAGGTTTTCAAGGCAAAGCGTTTACAGGGTAGGTCACCAGGTCTTACCCTCCCCTCCCCATTTATCCAGGCTTGCGGCTGGCATATAAGGATGACTCCTACTCCGAATAGCAAGGAAAGACAAGGAAATGCACTGGAATGAGCGCTGCAAACAACTCGAAGCAGAAGCCATGAAAGGCCATATGTAAGGCCTATTCTCACAGGCCAAGATGGTCCGAAAACCTTTCATGGCATGCAACTGGCGCAAGCAAAGGTAAAAATGGGAAGGAACTGAATGACCAATAGAGTATCAAGGATAGGTGGAGGGAATACTCAGAGAAACATTATGCCTGCAATCATATACTTGGACCATTGCATGAAGTGGAGCCTGTGGACTTGGAGCCCCTCCATTATGGAGTCAGAAGTGGTTATGGCAACAAAACTGGCCAAAAATAAAGCACCGGACATAGATAACATATCAGCAGAGTTAGTGAGCTATGCGAGTGCTGCTAGTACCAGTGAAAACCATTACAGCACTGTGCCAGGCAGTATGGGCATCCACACAATGGCTACAGGACTGTAAAAGATCTCTCTTCATCCCTCTACCAAAGAAAGGCGACTCCCAGAATTGCTCCAACTAATGAATAATAGCCATCATGCAAGCAAGGTTCTTCTCAAAATTATACAGGGAAGACTGAGCTCAGTAGTCAAAGCGGCATCCACTGATGCACAGGCAGGATTCTGGCGAGTCCATGGCACCCGTGACCATATTGCAAACCTGCAATGGACCATTGAAAAAGCTTGAGAATACCAAAAGAATATCTACATGTGCTTCATCAACTACATCAAGGCCTTTGACTGCGTTGACCATGACAAGCTATGGCAGGCCCTACAAGAGCTGGGTGTATTGGCACATCTAGCCAAGCTGATAAAATCACTTTATACCAATCAAAAAGCCACTGTGAGACCACAGCATGGGGACACAGATTGGTTTGGGATCGGCAAAGGCATCCGACAGGGCCGCATCCTCTCACCCTTCTTGTTTAACCAATTTGCGGTGGTGATCATGTGGAAATTGGACCTAGACAAATTGGAAATCGGGGGGAAAATAGGTGGCAGTAACATTAAAGGGGTTGTCCCGCGAAAGCAAGTGGGATTCAGCACTTCTGTATGGCCATATTAATGCACTTTGTAATGTACATCGTGCATGAATTATGAGCCATACAGAAGTTATTCACTTACCTGTTCCGTTGCTAGCATCCCCGTCGCCATGGTGCCGTCTAATCTTCAGCGTCTAATCGCCCGATTAGACACGCTTGCGCAGTCTGGTCTTCTCCCTGGTGAATGGGGCCGCTCGTGCCGGAGAGCTGGTCCTCGTAGCTCCGCCCCGGCACGTGTGCCAATTCCAGCCAATCAGGAGGCTGGAATCGGCAATGGACCGCACAGAGCCCACGGTGCACCATGGGAGAAGACCCGCGGTGCATCGTGGGTGAAGATCCCGGCGGCCATCTTAGTAAGGTAAGGAAGAAGTCTCCGCAGCGCGGGGATTCGGGTAAGTACTAAACGGTTTTTTTTTTTAACACATGCATTGGGTTTGTCTCGCGCCGAACGGGGGGCCTATTGAAAAAAAAAAAAACCTGTTTCGGCGCGGGACAACCCCTTTAACAATCTCCGTTATGCAGATGACACAGGTCTGAAGCAGCTGACATGGAAAATTAAAACTGAAAGTGAAAAAATGGCCCTCTACCTGAATCCAAATAAGACAAAAATTATGACAACTACAAAAAATGGCCAAATTCACATCACAATCGACAATGAGAACATAGAATGTGTGCAAGACTTCATCTTCCTTGGCTCAAAAAATGACCAGACTGGAGACTCTATGCAAGAGATAAAACATAGGATAGCATTGGGGTGAAGTGCGATGCTAAACATGGACAAAATCTGGAATAGTAGAGATATTGGCATAGTAACTAAACGCAGGATAGTGCAAACCACTGTTCCCCCCAGAGCCATGTATAGATGTGAAAGTTGGTCTGCGAAAAAAGCTGATAAGAGGATTGATGCGCTTGAGCTGTGGTGCTGGCGAAAGCTACTGCATTTACCCTGGACAGCGAAAGTAACAAACAGAGAAGTCGTGAATCATATACGTAAGACCCGATATATCACTGGAGGGCAAGATGACCGGGCTCAGGCTCACAGATTTTGGCCATGTAATGTAAGTCGCTAGAAAAATCTATTATGCTTGGACAGATCAGTGGCAAAAGAAGACCCGTCCACCAAAAAAATACGATGGCTGATACTGTCATGGATAACACACAACTGAAAGAAGCATTACAAAACCGAAAAACATGGAGGGAGCTCACCTTTAGGGTTGTCGAGGATTGTGAATGACTAAATGGCTAACGACAACAACAACAAGCCAAGCTTATGGCCTCAAAGTAGCTGACACGTTGAGTACTGGGATGTTAGTTTTATACATAACTCCCCAACTGTTCCCCCACTGTAAACTTTCAAACCCACCACTATGATGCATTCCACGGATGGATTATAGTCCTCTCATTCTATGTGTACAAGTAAGTAGACCACTGGAATCTTTCAGTGGCAGGTTTGACAGCTGACTCTGAGAAAACTGCAGGGAAGATAAGTATTAGGGCTCCTTCACACTGGCGATCGCGATGGATGACCCCATTGGAGTGTGATGGGAGTGAGTTTAGTATCTTATTGCCAGGACACAGTGGAACCTTATTAATGACTAAAATGTCAGAGTGGGGCCTATAAATGACACAGGAGGCAGACGGAGCCTTATTAATTATCAAGGGGTCACAGCGCGACCTACAAAGAAGGCGCATCGAGGCTTATAAATTACCAGGGGGCACAGCTAGGCCTATAAATTACTAAGTGGCCCACCGTGACCCTGTCACCCAAGGGCCCATGTAATCTTAAACCTGGCCTTGATCACAGACATCATTGGACTTGCCCATCACAGAACATGAGGAACGTCTGGTAGCAGGTTTGTGTAAAGCCTCATGTGGCGCAGAATGCCAAGGTAGCAGAAATGCAGTCCTAAGCTCTCGCTCATGACCTGAAGGTTGTGAGTTCAATTCCCACATGGTTCCGGTAGCTGGCTCAAGGTCGACTCAGCCTTCCAGCCTTCTGAGGTCGGTAAAATGAGTACCCAGCTTGCTGGTGGGTAATAAATAAAATTATTCAAAAGCACTGCGGAATAAGTTGGCAGTATACAAGTAACATAATTCATTTATTTTATTTGTGACATGCAACCGTTCCTTTCACAGGGTGCATTACCTGTCTCTATTGTAGGAGGACTGAAGGCAGGGGCGAAACTATAGAGGATGCAGGGGATGTGGTTGCACCCGGGCCCAGGAGCTTTAGGGGGCCCATAAGGCCTCTCTTCTCCATATAGGGAACCCAGTACTATGAGTAAAGCATTATAGTTGGGGGCCCTGTTACAAGTTTTGCATCGGGGCCCGGGAGCTTCAAGTTACGCCTCTGACCGAAGGCTTGCAGTTTCAACCCCCAGGTTCATATATGCCAGAAGCAATAAAAAGACAGCTACATTCTTTAGCTTGTTAATCAAGCATTTATTACTTGTGCATTGTATGCTTATTTTGGCATTCCATGATAGAGGTAAAAAGGGGAGTGGGGAGGGGTAGATGGGGGGTGATATAATAGAAAGTATTACTTAGAGTTGTCTGGTGGGCCCATCATGGTTATAACATGGTAATGGGTTCAATATTATCTACTGCTCATTTTGGGTTTAACAAAATTGCATGGAAGTGAAGTGTTTATGTAACACTATAAAACTGTTTATGCCGTTGTATAATTCTTGTTACAGCATTAGGATCACATCACACAGAATGAACTGCACAGAGGTTTATTCAGTATATTCGGGGAATCAGTGATGTCTATCTGCAATATCCTGCAGGCAGATGAACAGTCTTCTATTGTGTGCTGACAGGTTCTGGTTATGCAACTAAAATGTTATGATGGTGCGAGATGACAGACTTCTAAATATGCAGAGTGATAGATCCATGAAAAATCGTGGAAGAAAGTAACATTGCCAGATAAAAGAACAGACAATTACATTTTACGATCAAGTCAGAGGCATCTCTGGACATTAACTCAGCGCCTGAGAACTTCAGATACTCCAACCTCGACTGAAGTTTTCAAGAGCGATAGTCAATGCAGAGATTTTTTTACTTTAAGTCAAAGGGGGAAAAAAATGACAATTAGGCTTCTTTCACATGGGTGACAAAATTGTGCGATTTTCTCGCCATGCAACAGTGCATGAAATCGCATGTATGTAAAGCCCATTCTTTCCAATGGCTTCCTTCACATTCGCAAGGTTCTCTCTAATGCTATGTTGCGAGAAAAATAAATCGTGGCATGCTCAATATTTGAGCGATTTTCAATTTTTTTTGCAACCCATGTTTCCCCATGAAGCCTCCTCGTTTATCGCATTGCGTCTCACGAACTAGCAATTTCCTGAGATGCGATACATTTCCCTACCCCTAAAATAAGCCCTGGTTGCATTCCCTGAAAAAAAAAGGAATATTTACCTAGTAGGCTCAGTCCAGGTCCTCCTACTGCTGTCCGGAGCTCTCCTGTGTGTCCTGCAGTCCTCATTCGCCCACAGAAGATCACATCCTGCTTGCAGAATTCAAACATCCCGCCTCCAGGAAGTAATGGCTCTGATTGGTTCATCCAGCGCTCATCAGCCAATCAATGCAGCGCTCGATGAGCTGTGATTGGTTCATCCACTTCTGCACTGATTGACTGAGCAGAGTTTGAAGGACCAATTACGTGGTGGAGGCGAGATTTATAAATCGGCCAATCAATGCAATGACTCAGCCATATTCATAAATCCCATGCGCAAAAAATAGTTAATTTGAACAAACCTATTGACATCAATGGGTTCTACTCTGCGCAGGGGCATAACTATAGAGAGTGCAGGGGATGCGGTTGCACCCGGGCCCAGGAGACTTAGGGGGCCCATAAGGCCTCTCTTCCCCATATAGGGAGCCCAGTACTATGAATAAAGCATTATAGTTGGGGGCCCTGTTACAGGTTTTGCATTGGGGCCCAGAAGCTTCAAATTATGTCTCTGTGCACCATGGTTTAGGTATGGGTACGGGTACAGAAACAGATAGAGGGGGGGCCCTAGCTCACGTTTTGCATCAGAGCCCCTGAGCCTTTAGTTACGCCCCTGACTCTGAGTATTGCATGTGTATATTCTATGTGTAAAAAAAAACGCACGCAAATACGTCAATTGGAAGCCGCCCTTCAGAGTTATAGATCCATTGCCTGATAAAGAGTGATTTTTAATGAAGAGAGTTTTCTAATTTAAGTCAAAGGCAAAAACATGACATTTAGGATGTGAAAAGAAATGCAGCTTATCGTAAGAACGCTTCGTATCAAATGCGATGTGTGGATGAGATTTGATAAAATCTAATTGACTACAATGAACCATCAGGTCACTGCAGAAATAGCCAGTGTGAACAAGGCCTTAGGGGAATGCGTAATGCTAGCTGTATTCTGCCTGTGTACAGTAGCTGGAGACATGAGATGCCATAAAACTGACTGTTTCTGCTGATAGGCTGACAAGGAATTATCCATCCAGAAAGGCCCTGCCGTGTACAGGAGACGTCTTCGGCGCTGCTTTCTCTGCTTCTCTTTGATCCGTGGAAGTCAGCAGGAGCAACTTCTAATTCTTGGCAAAAACCCAAAATGAAAGAAGCCAAGGCACCAAACACTGCTTTATAATATGTTCAAAGACGTTATTCCAACACGATATATCCAGGCAACCTGGCTTGAAGAAGACCTTTTATAGGCGAAACATAGGCAGAGAATGGAAGCCACTGATTTCAATGGGGTCATTACATTTCCTTTTTGCCAAAATATTGCGCAGCTCTACTTTCGTGCGCAGTTGTGCACTAAAAGTCCCATAATACACAAAGGAATACGCAATATACTGTGCAAATTGACGGGAAAAACATCACATCTGGAACCCAGATAGCCAAATAGCCATTTAAAGCGGGGCATGGTTGTGTCCCATGCAGCAAAAACCATGCCCTGCTAACGCAAAAAGTACGGGCGAATACGCTGATATGGACGCAAAAAGTCTGGTTCATAGTGCAAATATGTTACGCTGAGGCCTACACAACTGCACAGCATCCGTGTGAAAGAACCCTAAAGGATCACTCCACTTAGAAGTAAATTATACAAGTAAACAGGAGATATGTGTGCCCCCGCTGTTTGTCAGTTTCGTGAATTTCTGCATACTCTGAAACAAACAACTTTAAAGAAACTTTGCAGAAAAGACAGGGCAAATTTCCTTTTCATCCGCTCCACGTTTGGCCGGAGAGCTACAGAGGAGAAGTAGGTGCAAGGATGAATCGTAAAAGGATTTTCCAGACAGGATACACCGGGGTCAGAGCGGAAGCTGCTTCTCTGGAACCCTGTGTAGTGGCTCAATCAATGGGAGCGGCAACTGTAATTATGAGCACCAGCCACTACATAATTCTGAGCAGCGACTCCGACTCTGACCCCAGTGTATTCCGGCGGGGGCCACCTTGAATACCACTTTAATCGTCTTCTTATCTTACTGCAGACAGAGCAGAGGGGAGAGGCTCCTGCTGCAGCCAGTTGTCTTACAGCCAGACACAGAATGGTGAGGAGGACCGGGGACATAGTTATTCCTCTTCGACACACAGAGAAGATTTCTTTAAAATGTGTCAGACTTAAACATAATATGAGGCAGAATAGGATGAAAGAAAAGAAAGAGATTAAGCGAGAAATTGCTGGGATATTTTTTGTGCATTTTCTAATTTTAGCATTCCTTTAATCACATTACAGAGCGGATTCTGGTGCCTTGGCTTTTTTTCTTCTGGTATATATTTATATATGAATTGCTGCTTACACAGAACAAGTACAGCATGTTACCGTAGAATTAGCATTTTCCTTCTAAATATTTTAGTTTCTCCAAAAAATGTATTAAAGAGACTATATCACCTTCTTTCTGAGAGCAGCACAAGGGAGCGCTGGTCACACTGATTGCAGTGATATGTCTGCTGTGTAGATCAGTGCAGTAGTTTGGGAGAAATTATCATTTTATTAGCAGCAGACACAGAAGTAGTCCTTGATATTCATGGGCTGCGGGCTAGCCACACCCACCCAATAGGCTGTCTGCCTATTACTTTGCCTTGAGAGATAGCTGGCAGTCATTGGCTGGAGGACAGAGTGGGTGTGTCTAGGTTGCAGCTTATGAATATCAAGGACTATTTCTGTGTCTGGAAGCTGCTAATAAAATGTACATTTCTTCCAAACTACAGCACCAATCCACATACCAGACATATCACTGTAATCAGTGTGACAGGCACTATCTTACGGTGCTCTTAGTGAGAGTTGCAAAAAGATGGTGACAGATTCCCTTCAGGAAGCCTCAGTCACTTCATGAAGATATGACCTTACCGACCTGGGCTAACATACTTTTCTGCTAGGCATCCATGAAACTTTCCTATTACAATTGCATTGCTGAATTATATGATATACCTTCAGACTAATCAGGGGTGTAACTATAGGGGGTTGCAGGGGATGCAGTCGCACCTGGGACAATAGCCTTGGGGGGCCCATAAGGCCTCTCTTTTCCATAGAAGGAGCCCAGTACTATGAATAAAGCATTATAGTTGGGGGCCCTGTTACAGGTTTTGCATTGGGGCCCAGAAGCTTCAAGTTATGCCTCTCTCTTCAGTTTTGAGTTTTGTAACATGAAATACTAAACTGCAATTCTCACCTATATTACTTTTAATGGAAACCAACCTGGGAAGAGAAATTGATTAGCAATGATGAGAGTGCAGTGCTTTATACTGGATGCAGACTATCATGTTAGGGCCCATGCCTGCAGCCATAGTCTGGATAGTTAGGACTATGAAACTTCATGAAAAAGTTATACTCACTTCTAAATAACTGTTTTGAAGGTGAGAAAGTGAAGTTGTCTAGACAGCTAGCCCATAAATCTGCTAATTCCCTCCTCTAAACCACAACAAACAATTTACTTTACCAATCAGACCTCTCTTTCGGTTTTCAGGTGGCATTGTCACGTTTCTGCAGGCTGAATAATGATAATGACGAGGCATGTCATCTATTCTACGGCCTCTGTGACTGGTGTTTTAAGATTGGTATTTGCATACTGAAAAGTTCGGCCTTCCTTTCACATGAGAACAGATACTTGGAAGACTTTCATGAAAAATACGTCTTTTTGCCAGTTATTGGCAGCATTCCCTTGTCTGAAGGCCAAGCACGCATACAACCATACAATGTCTACTCTTACAATAGATTGCCACGTTACGTCACACTTGGTAATAGGGACAGGAAAGAATAAAGAGATATAAACCTGTCATGGCAAGTGTGTATAATGAGGAAGCTGCGGAGGTGATGGATCTCCATGGATTTACTCCAGGAGATTAAGGATACCTTAGTTGGGGCTTTCTGCCAAATGAATTGGAAACATGCCGGCCTATATTATTCAGAGTTCACTTGTCAATCAAGCATTTAGGAAATGGGTAACAATAGGTATAATTCATAGATTGCCTAAGTGGAAATTGTATATAACCTATCTAATGGAATCTTACTGGTAGAGCACAAAGAAGAAGTGAAAAACAATATGTTGTACAATACACCCAGTGTTGACCTAATCCAACACGTTTATCCAATTGTGAATTCCCATTGAAGCTATTAAACAATATTTCACATATCTAGCAGTGCGTCATATACTATAAATTACTCCATTTTAGCAGGTCTTTCGATTTTGATGTTTAGCTTTTGATGTCCATAGCCTGTGATCATACAAATTTATTCACTGTCTCTTCTAACAGAGATGTTTTAGACATTAATGGTGCAGCTCTACGATCTGAAGAGGTCAAAATCTGTAACCCTCACCAATCACTAGAACCAAGTGACATTGGTGCTTGGAAAGGGCCATGTTGGGTTTTGCTGCCACTTGGTAGAAGACCACAAAAGTTGGAACTCCACCAATTAGTTATTGATGTGCCATTAAAGCGGTTGTACCAAGTTTTAAACTTATACCCATCCAAAGGATAGGGGATACATTTCTAATCAGTGGGGGTACAATTGCTTGGGCAATCCCGAGAATCAAGGATCCCAGGTCAACTGATCTCTATGGTACCAAATAATGTACTAAAAAACTTAAAAACATAACTCGTAGGTGGAGCAAAATAGACCAAAAAACTAAATTCCGCCATCTTTGGGTGTGTCTTGTTTCTACGACGTACACACTGCAACCAAAATGATATGATAAATTTATTCTATGGGTCAGTACAATTACTGCGATACCAAATTTATATAATTTTTTTGTCGCTGTACTACTTTCATTTTTTTTTAAAATTTTTAAAATTATTTTCTGCCACCATCCTCTGACAGCCATAGCAGAATTTGCGCAGGCACTGGTCATTCATACGGGCATCAGAATCACCCCGCCATGATTCAGATGGATTATTAGTCTAATACGTTGTAGGAGATTGCAGGTATACGCATACAAGTGTAGTGTACAGACGTTTATGTGTGGAACCTTCTGGATGTTTCGGGGTGATCTATGTTGTCCTGTGCTTATATGTATTGTCAATGTGTTCCATGTGAGTGAATATGATGTGCATTGCATAGCTGCAGCACTGAATGGGTTACTATCTGAGTTATGTCTGGAAAAGTATCTGTTTGTTTGTCATGTGACCTTGTGTTGCCTCCCTGTCACACCACGTGTTCCCCTGTACTACGCATATTGCCAGTGGATGTCAAGTTTGGACTGTATTGGATTTAATTCAAGTTGTGGTTCAAGTAAAAGCATTACTGACCGCTCCTGGTTTTGCCTTTTACCCTCAACTCTGCATGTGTGGACTCTTTGTTTCATCATTGAGAATTCCCCGTGGAGGAAGGAACGGTGGCATCATACGTGACAAATGGACTAAGGTTAACCACTCTCAGGTTAACCTATTTAATAGCCTGCTTTCGGCCTCTTGAACGTGTCCTTCAGGGTAGGAGGTGGTAGAGCCACTGTGACAAGGTCTACATCTATGCCCCGCTGTCTCCTAGGCTGGGGGCCGCTCCTCGGATGCTGCACAAGTCAAGAAGTGATGTGCCACTTTAATTCAGAATCCATGTCCTGTAGACTACAGTGAAGATTCTCATTCACACTTCTTGAGTAGATATTGCTTTGGGTTTGCTACAGAATTTGTGTGGAACTGCAGGGGAATTCAATGTCAAATTCATGGCAAAATGTGCTCAAGAAGGTTTAATACGGAAGCCCTGACTGTAAAAACCATCAAATGGATAAAATATAAAAGGAGAATAAAACTTTAGTGCTAATGGCCAATACGCCTTTTTACTGACCTCACTAATGCGCTTTTAACCTGCACATACATCTGTTTAAGGCGATGGCTTAGCTGACTGACAGCCAGGCTCCTGCTCTAAC
Source organism: Eleutherodactylus coqui (assembly GCF_035609145.1). Taxonomy (NCBI): domain Eukaryota; kingdom Metazoa; phylum Chordata; class Amphibia; order Anura; family Eleutherodactylidae; genus Eleutherodactylus; species Eleutherodactylus coqui. Next base: position 274,656,928 of record NC_089839.1, on the reverse strand, counting down.
TGCCAGAGAAACCTCAGATCCTGGCAGTTAACACCTTACATGCCACAATCAACATGTAATCGGATGAGAGGGATTCTTTTGTCATCCATCGGCACCCTGCAGTGTGATTGCAAGGTAACAATAGGTTCCCCTGGCAGCCAGAAGCCTGACAAAGGCCTCCATAGTTGTCATGTAACTGTGCCTACTAGGTCCTGCTTCTGGAAGGTTGTTGTCATAGGTTTAGTAGAATGCACCACATAAGTAATGCCGTGTATTATCCTAGGGATCAAATTATCGCAACTTTAAGTCTCATCAAAAAACCATCAAAAAAGTTCACAAAAGTTTAATTGAAGATTTAAAAAATCTGGTTTAAAAAAATATGCCCCACCAAAAACCTTTTTAAATGGATAAAATACTAAAGAAAGATTTTTAACAGAAACAAATAATAGATATTACCATGTTTATAACAACCCAGACAATAAATATATTTTCTCATTTATCGCACAGGTGGAATGCCTTAGAAATAATTTAAAAAACTAACGCTAGAATTTCTATTTTTTTTGTTCGCCTCCCAAAAACACAATAAAAAACAATCCAAAAGTCATACATACCCCAAAATGGTAACAAAAGAAACTGCAACTGTTCCTGCAAAACGCAAGACTTCACAGATCTGCATTGCCATAAAAATGAAAATACTATATACCCTCAATTGTGACAGTCTGAGATCTATCTGGAGCTAAGGTTACTGACCCCGAGCTCATTAATAATGTATTTGCCAATTTTTATATGAGCCTATATGCTTCTAAACTCAATTGCCAGAAAAAGCCCTAACTGGACAATATTATTTTCCTGAAATTGCCCTGAGGTAGAGTGAATATGCTAGATGGAGATTTGGAGCAGGAGGAGATAGAGGAGGCTATTTAGTTCTACCCAAACAGGAAATCCCTGGGACCCAATGGGCTTCCAAAGGTATGGTGCAAGAAAAATATTGAATTCATGGCCCCGAAACTCCTTGTTCTATACAATAGCATCCTTCAGGAGGAGATCCTGCTGGGGACAATGCGAGAGTCCCTGATAGTCTTAATTCCCAAACCCAGGAAAGACCCAGAGGACTGTGGCTCATACCGCCCTATTGGCAATACATGTTAATAAGGCCCTTAGTCACATCATACATGCCAATCATTCGGAATTTATGCCGGGTAAAAGTGTAGCCATGCATATCAGGCATCTTTTCACCAATCCAGCATTATCACACTCCAACTGGGGTAAACGTACTTTGGTGTTTATTGATCAAGTTAAGGTCTATGACTGCTACAGCAATTGAACTGCTCGTAATCTAAATTTGGGCGTCCACGGAGGTTATAGGGTTCCAATTGAAAACCTATGAAGAATGTGTGGCGTTATATGTGGATGATACTCTGCTGTTCTTACAAGATCCAGAGTCATCCTTGACCTCAGTCCTTTCTATTTTCGACACCTTTAGAGTATATTCCGTAGTGAAGGTCAATTGGGACAAAACTGGAAAACTGGCAGTTGATAACCCTGCGGCCTCCCTAGTTCTCCCTGCCCTCCTGAGATGGACGGACAACATTACTTACTTGTGCATAAAAATACGGAGGTCGACTGACTATTTTTACACAGACAACCTTGAGCCACTTTTGGGATGGGCAAAAGATATGGCAACGTGGTGGGCTTCACTCCCATTGACACTAGAAAGTTGTATAAATCTAATTAAAATGAAGCTACTGCCCAAATTCTTACATGTATTCCAAAACACCCCCAACCTAATCCCTAAAACTTTTGTTGCAACACTACGCAAAATACTCCTTCACATACTGTGGTGTGATTCCACTCTGAGAATTAAGCTGGAGGTCTTTTGCTTATCCGAGGAGGAAGGGTGGTGGTGGTGGTGGTGGTGGTGGGGGGGGGGGGGGCTTGCCCTTTCCCATTTTCCCTATTACTGCACTCTGAGCATGCTCAAAATGTAAAAATGAATATGCCTATAGATTCCAAAAATGCTCGTGTGCATGGGGCCTAACGCTGTAAGAGCAGTATAATCTCTGCACGGGTGATGCATACAAAGCATGATTTGATTAAAAAAGTAGGATAAATGTCAGATCAGGTCGATACAATACAGTTTTAGTGCATTTTAATGCCTTTTTAATATTTATTCCCGTTTTGCAATGAGGAAACGTCCTTGATTCGTCATCTTCTAGGGATTCAAAATCTAATTCCTGCTCTCTGCTGTGTAAGCGCTCTCTTGTGTAACAGTATTGCAGAGCTGCCCAGTGCTTAAATGACAAAGCAATCAGTATGTACCGGAGATACCACGAGGATCAATGTAGATCTCTTTAGCCTCTTATGACAGTATCACATTATTACTATCCGCTCACTGTGCTAATAGAAGAATATGTACTAAAACCCAATGCGACCTTTGTATCTATTACTCACTCAAGCATAATACAGACTTTGACCTTGAGCACTTACCTTATCAAAGAGTCACCGAATACAATGCATTTTGCAACAACTTTTCCTACACTGAATGACTGACAATTTGTGCCCTACATAGTGTTCCCGCGGAGCGCAGAACTTCGTTGTTAAAAATAATCTTCTGCAATGAGCCTGTTGTGAATGTGCATTATGAATAACCTGGCCAGCATAGAATTACTAATTCATCATTACTGAAATACTGTCCGATATTGCAGTTTACATATGTGAACAATGTTATGTAACATAACCGGCCCTGGATTCTAAGGGCGCCTTGACACTGGCAATAAAAACGCTCGCTTTTCGTGCGATGTGAGAGTGAGTGAAAATGCAGAATTATCAAACCAATGATTTTCAATGGTTTCCTTCACATTTGCGGTGTTTTCACTCAGGCGGTTTTGCGTGGAAAAAAAATGGCAGCATCTTTCTCTATCTTTCTGCGTTTTGCATTTTTTCATCTCCCATTTTTCCCTATGGGGCCTACTTTTTATCGCACCGCAAAGCACGAACTTGCGGTTTGTGAGATGTGTTGCATTTTTAACTTTAGAAAGTCCTATTGACTTTTCGCGTTAAAAAATGGCGTGACAAAAATGTGCCAGACAATTGCAAGTGGTGGCGATGTTTTTGCGAGAAAAGGCAGTGCTAACGCTCACAAATTCTAGGAGAAAAGTTATGATTTTTCTGCAATTGTAAATCATTGGTTTCATGCATTGGTTTTCTGCTTTTTTGCTGATTCTCGCACCGTGCAAAAAATCGTGCGATTTTATCACCCGTGTGGAACCACCCAATGGCTGCTAAAAGATGAGCGATGACGATCATCGCTCATAGTGCAGTTTAAACAGTCGCCATTCCATAGCGAACGGCGCCTGTGTTATGTGAATGGAGAGGGGCGGGGGAGTGAGAAATCTCCTGCACTGCCCTGCGCCCTCTGCCGGCCGCTCCGTGTGCGAGCCAGCTGTGCTAGCTCCCGTGCAGGAGCACAGGAGCTCGGGGATACAGGGACGGGTGTCAGTATCGTTTGCCTGACACTTGTCCAATGTAAATGGGCCTTTAGGTTAAAGGGGTTGTCCCGAGGCAAACATCAAAATTTTAAATTAGCCCATTCCCCCTGTCACCCCCCCCCCCCCCCTGGCATAAAATAGCAATTTAAAGCGGTTTTTAAACCGCTTGCTACTCACCGATCTGATGAAATATGAAGTTATAAAAATCTTCTCCCTAAGATGGCCGCTGGTCCTTTCCCAGGGATGCACCGCGGTTTTCTCCCATGGTGCACCGCGGGTCTTCTCCCATGGGCTCTGTGCGGTCCATTGCCTATTCAGCCTCCTGATTGGCTGGAATCGGCACACGTGACGGGGCGGAGCTACGATGACGATGCGGTGACCAGCTCTCCGGCACGAGCGGCCCCATTCACCAGGCAGAAGCACGGACTGCGCAAGCGCGTCTAAAAACGCCAGAAGACATCAGAATTAGACGGAGCCATGGCGACGGGGACGCCAGCAACGGAGTGGGTAAGTGAATAACTTCTGTATGGCTCATATTTAATGCACGATGTACAGTACAAAGTGCATTAATATGGCCATACAGAAGTGTATAGACCCACTTGCTGCCGCGGGACAACCCCTTTAAAGAAGCAGGCATGTGTGGGCAGCATTTATCTGCCCAAGAACAAGAAGACTAGCATGCCAAAATCTGAACCTTCTCCATACTCAAAGTGCCTCTTCGGAGTAAATGTTAGTTGAGTTGTAAGAACTGTGTTGTACTTGTGTCTTATTTCTTGAGTCCTCCCTCCTCCAGGGATCCAGCCCTGGCCTCACACGCTGGCCGGGTCACATTACATACCTAAATAACAAACAAAAATGAGATAAAAATGAATCAATTGGTAGGCATTCACCTGAGCCCCAACTACTTATAGCACGTTCAAGCATACCCTCAAATGTTCACTACACCGAGCTTGCTTTTTCTTTCCTCCAGGCCATCTGTAAGCAATTAATAATAAATGTAAAATTTCAAAGATACATAACAAAAATAGCCCACAATTTGCCCACAACAGTCCAAACTGTAAAGTAGAAAGGGACAATCATTTTAAACCTTAGCACTAGTATTTGTCACTAATGTAAACTCCTAAATCCCAGATGGATGTTCTACATCTTCATAAGTTAAAACAAAGGATCAGCAATAAAGTGAGTTATAAACATCATTTTACTATGCTGAGAAGAGCACGGGATTGCGTTGCTAAATAAAGTATTTCTTCAGTTCACCTTCAACCCGACTTTGTTTGTTCCCCATCCATCTTCGGTATGAAACATCGCTCCTTGTTCAGAGACCATGAAAAGTGGTTTCAGTTCTTGATTACTAAATAGATTGTGATAAACATGCAGACATGACAATGACAGAAAAGCTCTATTATGGCAAGAAAGGGCATGCACTCCTCCCTTCTGTCCAAGGCAGATTTAGATTAGAGTAGAGTATAACTGGAGCTTATCTGCCTTGGGTTCATTTTGGAGGCCTAGGCCCAAAGAGAGCTCAGCCTGTTAGTGTAGAGTCCCATTTGAAGGTCACCTTGTAGGGGTAGATAGGCTTTGGATGTACAGTCTGGATTAATTTTAGTTGCATCACCAATCATCTAAGAACAACCTAAGAACAATCATAGTTTAGAAGCAAAGTTGTGGACTAATAACAGCACAAAATGGAACAGCCAAGTTGTCTTCTGCACTTATAATCATGTTCGAAAATTCTTCTAGAAGAACCTTCAATTCGGGAACTATTCACCGAGACCTTCATGGATTGGGTTTTAACAACCCAACAGTCACTTAGAACCTAAGCATCATGTACAAGGTCAAGCAGTGAAGGGAGTGTTACCAATGTGCTCTGGAGTACTGAATGAAGTTCAACATCTAACAATTTAAAACATGCATCTGGATGTAGGGGATGCGAGAAGGAACTTCCTATCCATAATAGTTGCCAACCCTCCGGGTCATTGTGATTGGAAATGTCACCATTTTAGGGCTCACAGTAAGTGCTGGTAATTATTTAATATCAGTATCTGACCTATAGACGTGTATCACTTATAATACTTATCATTGATTGGGGTTTTGTTAGTAAAAAAAATGTTGGTTGTCCATGATTTTTGATTAAGTTGGTCAGAATATCCATGTCAGGAAAAAGCCTCATGAACTATATCTTGTGGTTCGGCCTTTGTTCCATTGAATGAGATTCCAGAGAATCCAGTGCTTTTAAAGGGGTTTGCCAAGACTAAAAAAAAAACATTAGGAAGCAAATAATGGTATAAAAAAAGAAATAAGTCCGGGTTCACATCTGTATTGGGGCACCTGGTCAGAGGTTCCGTCACAGATCCGGCATAAAATACCAGAAGAAAAGGTGCAGCATGCAGCATTTTTCCTTCCAGTAATGTGCCGGACAGGTGAGCAGAAACAGAACAGACCTCATTATGATCAATGAGGTCCATTCCAGCTCTTTGGTTCATCATAAGATGGACCCATTTGGCCAAGGGACTGTCCTTTTCTACTTCCCAAATGGAGCAGAAAAACGGAATCCCCGACATAGATGCAAAGCTTCTTAAGCCATACTCACCCGTGCAATCGCCTATCCTGTCCAAAGTGTCCAACCCATCCTCTGGTCTCTGTTGGTCCACTCCTGGAAATGACTATATAGGTTAGGTGCCATTTATCACTCATGTGACCATTCTCCAATCACAGGCCTCAGCAGGTATCAGTACACTATAGACATCCTCCAAAATCTAGTGGCTCTAATGTATTAATGACACAATGCTTAGCTTTGGCCATGCAGCATATATGACAATGCTGTTGTTTTCTGTGTCCTAAACAGAAATATTTTTGATATTGAAGACGGCATCCACCCCTTTTGATTCATTTAGGTATTTTTTGCTAAACAGAATGGATGCGTGTGGGCATTCACCTATTTAAATGGACTTTGTGCCAGGATTCTAATAGAGGATTAACTTAGAATACAGCTGCCAATACTGACATTGACCTGCTTTGCAGTGTTGGCAAATAAGGTAGGAAACATACTGGTGATCATCCAAGTCCATTAGATAAATAATACTGGAGTAGACGTTCTCTATGAGGGATGAGCAGTGATCAGATGAGGCCGATTTACCTAAGCCCATGCTTAAATTCTACTTTTATGGAAAAGTATTAAGCAATGCTACAATCTCTAGACATTAATCAGTAGAATAGAAAATGATAAATGTACGACATTGATGCATGAGCTTCCATTTGATTTTCAGATATTTCCAAAAATAATTTTCAATAAAGTTCAAATGGATCATTTTAAGAAGATTTATGACTCCCAGTAGATTTCAATGGCTGACATTAGATCAGAAACATTTCATCTGTTTCTATTGGAGACAGACATAATAATAGGAACCAAAAACACCTGAAACGTTTCTACAATTGGAAGATAGCACTATGAGTGCAAGTGCGAAGTGGAAATTATAGGCATTACCATGAGTCTAGCACTTTGGGCGCTACAATGACAAATATTAGTCAAGGTAAGCCATGATTTAAAAGGTGTTCGTACAGTATTAAGAGATGGGATCCATGCCAGAAGTGGCCCACTGCACCTTGGTCAGTTAACCTGTCCATACATATAAGACTTTGATTGGCAGCAAGGCAACTAATCAATCTGCTGTGGGATCATTCGTACATGGCAACATGAAAGACTAAACTGGTCAACAGGGAACGAAGTTTAACCCTTGCCAATCCAATTTCAGATTTAGGGTTTGCTAAAAGTCTCTCTTTTTGCTGTTATACAACGGTGCTATCTGCTGGCTAAAGCCAGTGTGTGTGCACCAGGCTCCGACAGCAGAGTGGCTGGCAATAGACGGTAAGAATACCCTGTCGGAGGTCTTCTGACATAGGAGCTGTACAAGCTTCAATCAGAACGTAGGAAGACGTCAGACAGTGGATTGGAAAGGGTTAAAATAAAAAAAAACACATTGGGCTTGAGCTAACATGGCAATCAATTGGTATAATTCAACTCAACATGCCATACACTTCTAATTTTAGCCAAATATTTATAACTTGCTTCGCCAACCATTATTGCCATGAGACACGTGTATTTTCCAACCCGATGGTTCATATTTTTGGCAGACTACAGTCTGCTGTCAATAATCTCGAGTTTTCCAGGACATCCAGATGCAGAAACTCTAACCTCCAGTTTCCTGGATTCGATTGAGCTCCCGTCACTCATTAACGAGGATAAACACCTCCTGACCCAACCATTTACTAGAGATGAAATTTTGGAGGTGCTATCTTCCATAGACAGTGGAAAGGCACCTGGCCCTGATGGTTTGCCAACCAGCTTCTATAACTATGATGTGAAGTGGTCGGCAAAGCTGCTGGCATATAGAATGCGACACCTCCTACCTAAAATAATAGGTCCAGAGCAAGTGGGTTTTGTTAAGTCACGAGAAGGCAAACACAATACCTCACGGTTGATTAACCTAATACACCATGCACAGTCCCATGGGCTTCCACTGACTCTGTTGGGTACCGATGCCGAAAAGGCATTTGACAGAGTCAGCTGGCCTTACATGGAGGCTACACTCACCAGATTCTGTTTCCCATCCCTCTTCATCCAAGCCATACTCACACTATACAAATTCCCCTCTGCGCAACTTAGAATTAATGGCACCCTCTCTCCCATTTTCCGTATTTTTAATGGAACAAGACAGGGATGCCCGCTCTCCCCCTCCATATTCATCCTTGTTATGGAAACATTAAGACAAAAAATAAAACAGACCAAGGAGATAAGAGGTATAGAAGCAGGTGGCTATATGCATAAGACCACAGCATTCGCCGATGATCTTTTACTAAGATTTTCTAATCCAGATACTGGGAATATTCAACCAATTTGGTATTGCCTCAAATTTTAAATAATCTTGAGTTTTCACTTTTGTTTTATCACACGTTAGTTGTTCCAAATAGATCAAATGGGCCACTTTGGCCCACTAAAGTTTTATGTTTAGGAGCAGTTTTAGACCACTATAGGTGTCTCATGGTTATAGTGATTGGTAAGGCTGGTCATAGATATTTATCTACAATTAATTATATGTTTGTCCCCCACATACATCAAATTATCAGCCAATGGTCTGCAGATAAGTATCTTGTATGTATGGTCTATTATGCCTCAGGATCTAGAATTGTAACTGATAAAACGTGCAGTAACACTATACATGTACCTGTCCCTCTTTTAGGGGAGAAGAGAGTGCCACTTTCTGTGCAGCAGAAAAGTAAAAAACACACTATAACATAACTATAATATAAAGATTATTATTGAATGAACCTGAAATAGGAAATACAAACCTTTAAGAAATGTAGTGCCAACCTTCCACCTTCAGATGCCAAACAGAATCCACAAAACAAAATACTAGAATAAGGGAGCTTTCACATCTGTTCTGGGGATTCCGCTTTCCAGTTGTATTTGGACAGAGCGAAAAAGGGGTATTTCCGCGGTCGAACGGTACTATCTCTGAACGGTATCGGACAGCAGGGGGCGGACCTTATTCACTATAATGGGATCCACTTGCTTTCCGTCTAGCTTGCCGGCATGGGCTAGAATTTACAGGAAGCAATAGCGTGCTTGCTGCACTGTTTCCTCCTGTTTTCTAGTGGAAATCAGCAATGGAGGTTCCAAATGGAACCTTAGAGACTGGAATGAACCAGACCTTATTCAATGAATCAATTATACATAAAAGTACTACAGGCTATGGTAATACCTTGTCAGAAAAAGCTAAAAGTACTTAGGCTATACACATGAAAAGCAACCCTGTATGCATAATATATTCTGGTACTGCAATGAACTTGTAGAACTGCAGCTGAGCGCAAAGGAAAACTTGATGACCTAAAAATTAAAATCTGTTAAAGAAACTCTTAGACATTAGAAGGCTGTTGATGCTCTGAAATTCACCCTGAGCAGAATGAATTATGGATTGAAAATGTACAAAGTACGGAACACAAAATCAATATGCCGGTAAATGAGTATAAACACTGTGACAAATGACATATTGACTATAAAGGTTTCAAACTTTGCTATGATGATCCAAGACATTAACTGTGCTGTGTTTTGGATACATTGATGTCCACACGGGCTTCTGTGTGGTATCCAAGGGTAACAAAAGTAAACACGGCTGTCCAGATGGCGTAAGGGAAAGACGTCGCTGCTAACACATACAGCAATGTGTTTATTATTAAAAGGGGGAAAGGAGGTATGGCTGGCAAATGAATATTACCTGATATGACATAGGCTGCAGGGTAAATCCTCACTGGATTCACTCCTAGTTGTAGTGATGGATAAAGGCACATACAAGGTACCAAAAGACATAAAACAGTACCAAAACTGCCATGAAAATACTCTACGGCTCATTAATTTCAATACGCCACTCAAATGGTTGATTTTTCAAAAAATGAACAAAGTAACCCAATTTGTGATGAACATGATGTCACAATGCGCCACTGCTGTCCACCCCGCTCACCTGCTGCTGGGGCTGCAGTTGGGCGCTGCTGTCATCTATTCTCTGCACGCCACGCTCTCTCTTCTACTCACTCCTATGTTTCTGCCCGTAGGGCTCTTACACGCTCTCACCCCTTCGCTTAAATGGCGAGTGTGCATTAACCAGTCCCCCTACAATCTTGTCCCTGTACCGTCTTTATTAGGCATCCACACCCAAGGGTGGATGCTAAGCAATTGGTCTGTTAGACATTATGACAAAGCCTCAGTTCATGGGTATTCCTGGTTCTGACCCTTGCCTGATTATTGACGCTTTTGCCTTTTTTGCTCCCTGACTTCTACTATTGCCTGCTGACTGCCCTGACCTACAGCCTGGACCTTATTTACACACCTGTGCTTCCAGCCCTGATTCAAGTCTAGCTTTCGAATACACTCCTGTTCAGACCTTCAGGTGCGGCGCCTCGGCCGACTGCAACATCAGCAGCCACATTAGGACTATCTGTGTATGTAATGGCTTGAAGACCCCACAGCAAAGTCGGCATCCTACTTGGAGGATTTCCCAGGTGCTGCCACCTCAGATAGCTCAAAGTCAAACCAGTGTGTGGCAAGGCAGATCCACATCCAACTGCCTGACACATGGATATATTTAGGCCTCCTGTCCAAGTGTGGGTCGTGTGGCCACCTGCACACTGGCTGGTCAGACCCGGCAAGCGGGATTCCCACAGCATAGTTCGGCCCAGTGCCAGGCCTGCTTACCTGTTCGGCATCTTCTCCTGTGGTGCCAATGTGCCTGGCGGCACATGTGCAGTATAGGGGTTGTCAGATTGTCTCTATGGCAATAACATGGCCTCCTCTGCTGCGAATGTGCCAGCCGACGCATGAGCAGTTGAGAGGATGCAGCTGCATCGCCATAGCGATGATGCAGTCCCTGTGGCCATTCTGCAATGATGATTGTGGATTGGCCACTGCACAGGCCGTGGCAAATCGCAATGTGCTGTGATTTCTTTCCTGCGAGCAGAAAATCACAGTCAATTTCCGCTCGTGGGCAGGATATTGCGTTTTTCCATAGCATGCTATGGACTGGATTTGCTGCGGAATCCGGAGGCGGAATCCCGCTCTGGATTTCGCAATGCAAATCCGCCAGGAGGCCTTAGGTGAATAAATTCTGTGATCACTGCTAAGGGTTGACAGATTGAAGAAGGTTTCCCCCGCTCTCCCCATTACTGGGGAATTCCTTCTTCTCCCCTGCAGGGGAACCCCGGTATCTGCGGTGCTGGGGATATCCCTCCAGCCCCGTAGAGAAGGGAATTCCCCTGGGGCTTTCCTTCCTCTCTCTCTCTCTCCTCTTGGAGCTGCAGCACTGTTTTGCTAAAACACACAGCGTGTGAATGGGCAATGTCACCGCTAATTAAGCTCGGGACTTGATAGCAGGAAATCGTCCATTCACACGATTTTCTGCAGCGCTAGTTGTGATTTTTTTGCGCAGCTAGATTCTGCGTGATTTTGTGGCCCATGTGAAGGAGGCCTCAAGCAGTCTCTCAGAAAACTCGCTGAAGAGTACAAAAAGTAATTTGTTTGCCTTTACACAGAGCAATGATTGGTCAGTAGTTGTTTATAGAGATATAGTTTACAGAAGGGATCTCCATGCGAGAGCAGGTGGAGTCCATAAGTAATTACAGGATGCATGAAGCCCATAGCTAAATAAAGCTCAGAACAACAAGACTTTGGGTAGGGTGATGATCAAGGCTGCACGGGACATTCCTATTCCGGAGTCATAACATAGTTCAGCAAAGTCTTGTGGATGAAGCCAATACAGTGGTAAGTTTCAGGTCTCTATGGTACCCAGTATGGCACCATAGAAGCAAGGCTACTGGCTGAGAATAATGGCATGTTATGGTGTGCCATAGAACATACCAGGGTCAGAAGTGGTGTTGTGTCTTCTTATGGAGAGCACCCAAAAAGAGTGTGATGACACTTAGTGGATGAGTGGATCAGGAGATGGTATAGTCTCCCCAATGAGAGCAACCAGAAGGGGTGTGGGGACACCTAAAAGCTAAGTAAGGAGACCTCTAAGGCAATGCTAGCTCCTCTGGGAAATGTATGGAGATTTTTGACAAGGAGTGTAGAACATACTCATATAGTCATAGTTGCTCTATGACCAGTGGCTCTGGCATCTGCCCATGTTTGCCTACTGCTGACCATTGCCCAGCAATGCATAATCTGTGGTACAGGTCTTGCAGTGTCAAAAGCAATATTACTTAAACTTGATCTTCAAAGTGTCAATTAAAGAGTCAAACATCTTTTGACAAAGTAATCATTTCATATAAAGGAAAGACATAAACTAGGGCTCAGGAGTCTCACAAATCGAATACAAATAGAATAAGGTGATCAGATTTTCCCAGGGTTAAAGCGGGACAAAGGGGCATGGTCAGGGGCAGGGCTTATCACAACGTATGATTTTACCTCCATCATTCTAAAATGTACAGGGTCGGTACAAAAAAGACATGGAGCAAATTCCACAGCATTTCTGCATCCAAAAAACAGTCAAAATATGTACCATTGATGCGGATTTTGACTGGAAATCAGCTGCGTATCCAATAATAGTGGCCTCCACAGTAGCCCCAGTAGTATTCATGCTCCCCAATACCAACCCCAGCAATAATGACCCCCACAGTAGCCCCAGTAAAATTAACACCCCCCTATACCAGCCCCAGCAATAATAGTGACCCCAACAGTAGCCCAAGCAATAATACTGACCCTTCACAGTAGCACCAGTAGTAATAGTGACCCCCACAGTAGCACCAGCAATAATAGTGACCCCCACAGTAGCCCTAGCAATAATAGTGATCGCCCCCCGGTAGCCCCAGTAGTAATAGCAACCCTCCCACAGTAGCTTCAGCAATAAAAGTGATCCCCCACAGAAGCCCCAGCAATAATAGTGACCCCCACAGTAACCCCAGCAATAATAGTGACCCCCATACAGTACCCCCAGTAGTAATAGTGTCCCCTTAGACCTATATACTTAACTCTTCCTGGTCATCACAGCACTGTTGCTCCTCTCTGTCGGCGGAAGGGTGTTGCGCCTGCAGCAGCGTCTCTTCCCCTGTCCTCTCTCTTGCGGAACCAAAGAGATGAGGTGAGAGGAGCGGACAAAGATCCTGGATGCACACACTGCCGTCAGTATGTGCATCCGGCCCGCAGCGCTGCAGAGTGGTTACCAGCTGGGCAGCTGCGGCACCCTGGCTGGTAATCGTTATAATGGTGACCTGATGTCCCGAAGGTGGGAAAAAAGCAGGACAAATGGCTGTCCCGCTAGAGGTCCCGGTGGACAGCGGGATACAGTGTCCCAAAGCGGGATGTCTGGTCATCTTAAATAGATTGACAAGTACAGTATATAGCACAGATAAGATTTTGGAGTTTGGAGGTAAAACACCAGAGTTAAGTAGTGTGTCTAATCAGGGAACAGGGTGGAGCCAATCAGGAAAACAGGAGTAGGAGCAGGGAACAAGAGGAAAATTCAGCAGAAGAGCTATCCAGGAAGCAGAATAGCTCAGCAGGAAGGTCCGTCACTTGGCGTACAGGAGCTCCGAAGTTTGAGTCCAGACATTTACAGTGCAGCATCCGAGGAGCGGACCCACAGCCAATGAGATATCAGAGTAGAGAAAGACCTTGTTATGGGTCTCTACCATCTCTCCCCCTGTGGGGAGGTCGGGACCTGACAAAGTTACTGCTGGGGGAAATTGCAAGGGAAGTAACTAGGAGTTACCTTGAGTCCATTTGTTACTTGTGACGCCACCGTTCTGTCCTCTGTGGTGAAACTTGATGATGAAATAAAGTAGTCCACACACAGGAAAACTTTCTGGACAAAACCAGGACCGGTCTGCAATGTCCGTTTGCTGTAACTTGTTAAAGTCCAAACCACAACAACAGTCTTGGCACAGATATAACAACTCAGAGTGGTGTGACAGGGAGGACTCCTATCTCGGATGATCCACAGTCCAAGTTATCTGTGTGATCCCTCTCATGGCGACTCTTTCTCTCTCACTCTCTACCGGTTCACACTCACATTAGTTGTGTTCTCCTCACTTTGAAGCGGCTTGTCTAACGCTCAACACTCAACAGTTGTACTGAGGCTTCCTGGGCAGGCTGGGTCCAGGCTGCGCATCAGACCATCGCTCGGCCTCCTCCATGCTCCACACACAGACCGACCATGGTCTGGCTGTCACATTTCTACTTTCAGACTCCTGCTAGACTAACTGCTGCTCTGTGCTCTCCTATTCTCCTCGACTCTCACTCTCTTCTCCACTCTTCTTCTTTCCTCTTCTCCTCTCTCCTCTTTTTCTCCCCTCTCTTGCACCTTGCAAACACCTACATATATACCAAACATAGTCACATGACTCACACAACAATACATTTTAAAGACATAACCCAGACATTAACCAATTCAGTACTGCAGAGGTACAATACACATAAACCAAATGCATACTACACATAAGACGCTGACATGAGACAGACACAAAACATTATGGGGGGGCCCCACTAACTTTGGGCTACTACACAGTGTGAAGGGGTAATTGAACCTTCTACCTGCCCCCTTCCAGGTTTGCTTGAGAAAGGAGGCAACTATTGGGAACCTCTGAAGCCCATCGAATGTGACTGCTTGAATTTTACACACTGGGCCAGAGATTGTGGTAAGTGAACCTGTAAGGGGACAGATAGAAGGTTCTACTGCCCCCTCACACAAAGTCTTATCGTGTTGTATACTTGTCAGTCTCTTTATATTTGATTTGTGGCACTCCTGAGAGTTGGTTTATTTCTTTCCATTATATGATATCATTGTCCTACAGTGAGGATTGATACCAGCACTCCCTAATCTGATGTCGAGGGTAGAATTGGTGTGAAGGTAGGCCTTTATTGGTCTACCACTGTCACACCAGGTAAGTTCACTTAAATTTTAGTGTACTTTTACATTATCCAAATATGGTTCAAAATATACCTCTAACGAGTGATTTCGACTCATAGTTGTCTCGTGTAAACACAGGACTCAACAGGTTATGGAGTGAGAAATTGCTCATTGGTTACTATTTGCTTTGTTTCAGTGAGTAACTTATTGCTTAGGGTCAGAGGCGTAACTTGAAGCTCCTGGGCCCCGATGCAAAACCTGGAATGGGGCCCCCAACTATAATGCTTTATTCATAGCACTGGGCTTCCTATATGGAGAAGAGAGGCCTTATGGGCCCCCCAAGGCTCCTGGGCCCGGGTGCAACCGCATCCCCTGCATCCCCTATAGTTACGCCCCTGCTTAGTGTAAACAGGCTGTCGTTCATCTTTGAATGACTGCATTTTTACAGTGAATGGAGGCGGGTGGCCGCAGAATATCTCCGGAGCGCTCCGTCTCCATTCACTGAATGACTATTGCTTCTTTGTGAAAGCACCGCAGCGATAGTTGTTGGTATGGCTGTCAGATGCTTAAGCCCCCGACTATCAACCCATGTAAAAGTACCCTTACTCTCTACCATTGATCCTTTATTGGGTTGCTGTCTAGTGCGATATATATATATATATATATATTTCTTGTTTTTGATGGAATACCACATTCCATCGGCAGATTCTGATGATCTTTAGATTAACGAGTTCCATGCAGTGAGAGGCAAATCTAATATTAGAGTTTCTATTATTACTCCTCCAATGACTGATAAGTATGGGTTAGATTGTGATAGATTAACATTTGTGTGACTTTTCAAGCTGGTATATTGTGTAGGTGGCAGAAAGGAAAAAAAAAAACACCTTGTGACTCAAAGTCCTTTTCTTTCACCACCTCCACATTGTGGTGCACTTCATCTTACAATCCTTCATAATAAGGCCCTGTCTGTGTTTTCAGCAGTCCCATGAATAGAATTTCAAGGTCAGGAGAACAGCTTGGCATCTCCCATACTGCTAGATGAATGAAAATAACAGATGTGGAAGCGTTTTTGGCCAAAAGAAAGATTGAAATAAAGTTAGTAACATTTAAATGTCTTTCAAATTAGCAACCAGTTAAAGGGCATCTATTTTGTTTAATCCCTTACCAACAACATGTGCGGGGCAAGTTGGGTGTTGTTGTATGGAGCTCCCGAGCCTGCCCCATATGTAGCAGATGCCGGCTGTCTTTGTCACCTAGCATTGGGCAATAGCCGGGATGACATCCCGGCCATTAACCATTAAAATGTCAACATCAGTAGTGACAGTGGCATTTAAATGGTCCGACAGAGGGTGAGGGCTCCTTTTGTTACTTAAACGGGACCCCACTAAGAAATCACGGTATGTGTTTGCCCTGGCAGCCTAGGACCTTGTTTGCTGTTAGCTTTCAGATACTTTTATTTCACTTTGGATACGTTGTCTGACTCCATTTGCATTGAACATTTGAAGGTGTGGTTGCTTCCATTTTGGATATGTGCTCCACCCCATCTCTTCAAAGCCCCATCTGTTTATTTGGAGGCCATAGGCCCTTTATGCGGTGGGCCTTACTGTAAGAGTACCTTCATACACAGAGTAATCGCTGCAGACATTCTGTAATAGAAAACCTGCAGTAATTATGATGGAAGATCACAGCAGCCAAATCCACACCTTTGGGGCATATTCACAGGGGCGAATATCGGCCGGGTTTTCACGCCCAATTTCTTCCTAACTTTGGACGTAGCCAGAAGTTTCGTTGTTGAAACAGCACGCCTATGTCCTATCTTTTGCAGTCCAGTTTTTGTGGGGCGTGTCAAAAAATCGTTCGTCTGAAAGAATCCACAGGAAACCATTGGCTTTAATAGGCACGATTTTTGATGCACCCATTTTGCGTTAAAATGATGTTTGTGTATCTACCCACACAGCGTAATTGCTGCAGACATCCCACAATGGAAAACCTGCAGCAATTACACTGGATAATGGCAATGGCCAAAATTGCACATTAAGGGCTCCTACCCACTGGCGATTTTTTTTCCTTTGCGTTTTGCGTTTTTTCTGAAGAGCAATTAGAATTGAATGTGTTCCTGTCCACTTGCGTTTTTTTTTCAGTCCGTTGCAATTTTTTAACATAGGAACTGTCAGTTGCAGATGTGTCCTTATTTTTCTCTTAATGCACCCATGAATGTCAATGGAAATTAACGGAAAAGGCGCGAAAATGCCGCGAAAAACGCACCAAAAACGCTGCGTTTTTCACGCACGAAAATCGCAAACGCTAGTGGGTGGGCACCCTAATGGTGTGGATTTGCCCATGATTTTTGAAGGGGATCTGCTGTGGGATTTTACTGTTGTATTTCAAGGGTTCAATTCTGCAACATAAATCCGCAGGGGATTTAGCATCCGCAGCATTTTTTCAAAATTGCTGCGGATTCATTGCAGAAATTTCCATTGCAGAGATTTCATTTCTGAAATCTCCCCCATATGAGGAAAATTCAGCAGCACTTCCACCAAGTGTGAAGACAGTCTATACGTCCGGTTTGATAAAGTCGCCTTGTTGCTGACAGATGGGCTCTCATGATTTGATCACAATGCGCACTACAGTTATATACATAGTATATTTAGCAGTAATGCATTTCAAATTCTGTGTTGGCATATTTCTTAGTGGACGGGTATTTGCTGCGTAATCCGCGGCGGGCGTCCACACTGCGGATCTGCAGCAAATAGCATCCAATGGGAAATCGATTCTTCCTGCACAATTGTGGAAACTAACTGCAGTTTCTTCAGCAAAGGGAAAAAATAAATAAATCGCACCATGCTACATTTTTTCGCAGACTTCACGCGGATGACTTCCATTGAAGTCAATGGAAGCTGTCAAATCCACGGCCCTTCCACAATCACATTGCGGAAAGGTTGGGGATTCCGCGACATCGCTAGGCGATGACGGGGGAAAAGCAGTAGTTAAAAAAACATTATGTACTGCGCATGTTCAACGGCGAGCCGTGCGGACCATCCACAGTACAGATGAAAAAGAAAAGTGACAGGTATGCGCAGACGCCGCTGCCGGCTGAGCCGGATTCCATTGCGGGATTCCACATGCGGAATATGGCTCTGCAGTGTGCAGGGGCTTAGTGTGCTGTTACGCTGTTACATTTATATCTTTGTTGTTTGCTTTCAGCCACTTCAAAGAGTAACGCATACCTAAATACATTTATGCCACTTGGGATGTGCTGTCTGATCGTCTTTGCATTCTAAGTTTCTATGTTGCTATTTAAAAAAAAATCCCCACTGTGCATTTTAGGCATGTTGGCCTCCCCATAATCATGTACAGAAAATAGAATTAAAACATCTGCAGTCAGAAAAAAAGACAGATTAGGAGAAAAAACCTGTGCTGCCATACTGTACACATAATTAATGCCACTAAATAATGTACATAAATAACCCTTTTCTGCTGTACAAATAAATAATAACACTATGCAGTACACAACTAGCATAGCTATATATTGACAGTGAAGTCTCCCTAGTAATAGTTCAGCGTTGTAGTTTTGCAACAGCTTTACTTCTTGGGAAGAACATGGTGCTTCATAAAGGCACCAGATGACGGTACAGAAAAAGCCTACAAGTTCATAATATGGATCAACGAGGAGCTCTGTGTCCGTGTCCTACTGAGATATGAATACTACATTGTGAGCCTGTTAGGGATTCAGATTGATGTAGATGATAGTATAAGAGAAGAACAAAAGACAGAGGTCACATTATTGTGACATCATTGAGGTCCTGATGCATGAGGACTAAAGCTTGGTCCCGGGTGATGTCACGGTGAGCATCTTGGCCCATAGATTTAAGTGGTGCGTGTGGCAGCAGCAGAAGCTGCTTCACAGAGGCAGAGATAGACAGACTTCAGACGAATGTGTGGGCAAAGCTGTAGGCAGGGGCCTGAAGGATGTGGTGGCAGCCGTTACCAGAGACCCAGGAGAAATGTCAGCATGAGGGCCAAATGATTTAAAGGAGATGTCCCGAGGCAGCAAGTGGGTCTATACACTTCTGTATGGCCATAATAATGCACTTTGTAATGTACATTGTGCATTAATTATGAGCCATACAGAAGTTATAAAAAGTTTTATACTTACCTGCTCCGTTGCTAGCGTCCTCGTCTCCATGGAGCCGACTAATTTTTGGCCTCCGATGGCCAAATTAGCCGCGCTTGCGCAGTCCGGGTCTTCAGCAGTCTTCTATGGAGCCGCTCGTGCCAGAGAGCGGCTCCGTGTAGCTCCGCCCCGTCACGTGCCGATTCCAGCCAATCAGGAGGCTGGAATCGGCAGTGGACCGCACAGAAGAGCTGCGGTCCACGAAGGTAGAAGATCCCGGCGGCCATCTTCAGCAGGTGAGTATGAAGACGCCGGACCGCCGGGATTCAGGTAAGCGCTGTGCGGGTGGTTTTTTTAACCCCTGCATCGGGGTTGTCTCGCGCCGAACGGGGGGGGGGGGGGTTAAAAAAAAAAAAAACCCGTTTCGGCGCGGGACATCTCCTTTAATGGAAGGAGAGGGAGTCTCCGTTCCCGCAGAGGACATGGTCCTCGAAAAACTATGAAATCTGCAATAAATGGAAGACCAGTCCAATGACTTTAGTGTATGCACACTAGGGACAGTGTCTATGCCGGACAGAGTATGTCCCCAGGGACTGTGATATGGGGAATGCAAGAGTTGGGATCTCACAGTGGGATGTTTCGTATTTAGTAAAATAATGTTATATGATGTTTACTGAATGGTAGTTATAGCATGTTTACATTTTTATAAAACGCGCCTCCGTTTGTCACCGCCGCGCCATACATAGCACCACCACCAGCTTCAATTATACTCTGTGTGCAGCACTCCAGATATGCTGGTGATATAGTGCTGTTACATTAGTAAACTATGAAAGAATCTGTGCTGCGGACTATGTATGCGCTACATAAATGAGTAAACTAAATTAAAAATAAGGATAAAACAGGTCACTTTAAATAAAACCAGCCTTCAAAACTGCTTGTGTTGCCATTTCAAAAGGAAAGTGATGTACATGAGGACTTCCTAAAATATTCTTATCATCGCGTCTTGAATTTTAAGTAGCTTTTCATGTCTGAGATCTATCAATCTCCTGACTATTTGATGCTAATTTGACTACAAGATGCTAACATTTTCATGTTTTATTAAACCTTCGGATGACTGCTCCAGATGAGATTCCTACTTATAATAAGCAAACTTTCTACAAAGACAGCTGTTGTTTTATTGATGCACATTAATATCACAGTTCACCAAGATCTCTTTATATAAAGATGAATTGAATGAGTTTCTTTGGTTCAGCTAGGCTCTCAGACTTAAAGAACCCAGTGACTTCAGTCTGCTTCCTGCAATCTTTCATATTCACAACATACAGTGGGTACTCTGGTTGATATAAATAAACAAAATAAATCTTATTATTTGTATAGCGCCAACTTATTCCGCAGCGCTTTCAGGTAATTTATTTATTTATTACTCCCCACCAAGCTGGGTACTTATTTTACCGACCTCGAAAGGATAGAAGGCCGAGTCAACCTTGAGCCGGCTACCTGACTCAATCAGGGATTGAACTCACAACCTTCAGGTCGTGAGCGAGAGCTTAGGACTGTATTTCTGCTGCCTTAACACTCCTATGATCAGCTTATTTCTGGAGAACCCAAATAGTATCAAATGCAATGTATATACTGACCAATCACTGCATTAGGAACAGCTGGCACCTGACATGTGGTGATCAGTAGCATGGTACCATGTAGTGACCGTGTCACGACCCGCTCTCGGGTAATGTGTTGACCTCTCCTTTGCACAGCAGAAGGCAACATTTAGCAGCCATGGGTAAGTGTTGTGACTTTGACTACGGGCAGACTGTTGGTGCCCAGAGGTGTGGTGCAAGTATTTCTGAAACAGTCGCACTTGTTAGCTATTACCAAACCACAATATTAAGAGTGTGCCAAGACTGGTTGAACTATGGACAGACATTTGACAGAAGATTCCACAGCAGTAGGCCACATGTGGTTGATACTAGAGGCGAGCATCAGCTGGCACATCTGGTATCTCAGCACTGACATGCCACAATGGACCAACTGATCCAGCAGTACAGTAGTGGGCAAGTTAGACAAATTTCCACAATGATTGTGGAATCCAATTATTTGGCAATCCAATCATTTGGCATACCTTGCATCACCCGGGGTATAATAGCTGAAAAGAGTGCCTCTGATGACCCTGCATCATTGCCAACAACGCCTTGCATGGGCCTAGGAAAGATGTCTATGGACCTTACACACATGGCAGAAGATCGTCTGGAATGACAATTCCCATTTCCTGCCGAACCACATGGATGGCCGAATCTGCATCTGGCATAAACAGCATTAAGCCGTATCCCATGGGTGCATTGGTGGTGTCATAGCCTCAGGAGCGTTTTCCTGGCATGGCCTTGGACTGTTTATCATAGCAGAATCCTTGAATGGTAAACATTACAGGCACCTGTTAGCTGACCCCTTGCACCCATATCTTCAGGAAGTCTTACATGGTCATAGTGCCATCTTTCAACAGGACAACACTCCATAGCTTTGAGTTCAGATCACGAAGGAGCAGTTGGAGAAAAACAACAATGAATTCTCCACACTTCCTTGGCCCTCAAACTCACCAGACTGTAACCCCATTAAACATGATTGGGTTATGCTAGAAAGGGCTGTGAGATCTGTTCCCCCTTATCCACAATATGTGCACCAGCTGATGGAGTTGCTGCAGTGGGCATGGGCCAAGTGGAGTATGGAGGATGTTTGCCACCTTGTGGAATCTGTTCCCTGATATCTGAAACCGTGCTCACCCAAAAAGTTGGATTAATCCGCTATTGAGTAGCTGTTCCTAATGCAGCGATCGTTTAGTGTAGATGTTATGTCATTGATCAATTCAGCCTCTATATAGTGTATGAATGTAAAATTAGCTGTATATCAGGCCAAAACTTCATCAAGTCTAGGAGCCAGTTACGAAAGTAAGGAGCCAGCAGCAACAAGTTGTAGGCATAGATCTGCTCTGCACTCAGGGATGTGTGAACCTGGCCATATACAACAATGTATATACATTTGTTTTTCTCTAGTATTCAAATGTGGTGTTGCCGTGGTCCACCCCAATCATAAAACCACAGCAAAAATTGAAATTTTTATGCAATTTTTACAGCACTCCATTGCACTCTTACCACTCCATGTGAGTGCACCTTAAAAACTGTGCCTCATACTTTGCAGTCCACTTGCCTAGTAATCAGTAGATGCCCCTTGTATGACATGAAGCTTCTGGACCTCAGTGCAAAAGGCATTAATAGTACCCCCCCCCCCCCTAGTAACAGTATACTCTTCCCCATAGCCGCAGCAAAGTCTTCAATAAACCACTTACCTTACATGGTAATGGCTGCAGCATTGCCCCCTGCCCAGTAGATATAGCAAATATGCCCCCCCACAGAAGGACTTACCATATAGCTCACCTCCTCTCATATCATTCCCCCCCACCCCTTCCTTGTGGTTCACCTCCCATAGAGATAGTCTCTGATCTCATAAATTCCTAAAGAGCAATGGTAAATATGAGACAAAGAGGAAGCTTGGCAGCATGGTGGCTCACTGCTTAGTGCTGTTGCCTTGCAGAACTTGGGTCCTAGGTCCAAGCCCGATTGGAATAACATCTGCAGGGATTTGTGTGGATTTCCTTCTACACTCCAAAAATGTACAACTAAGGGATTTTAGATGGTGAACCCCTAATGGAGTCAAGGGCCAATGCGGGATGACAGTCTCTACAGAATACATGTGCACTATATAATTTGTGAAATAAATGACTTTAGCTGGAAATACACTGAGATATTTCCATCTTAAGGGTACATACACACAGGCAATATTTCTGTATGATTTCCAGACTGAAAAATCAGCCCCCAAAAATTGGACAGAAATAACACCCATTCATTTGGATGAGTGCATGCATAGTGACTTTTTTCTTACTCGGCAGCATGTCCTGCTCTTGTCCAATTTTCAAACAAGAATACACATGGCAATGTGC
This sequence comes from Eleutherodactylus coqui, assembly GCF_035609145.1. Classification (NCBI taxonomy): domain Eukaryota; kingdom Metazoa; phylum Chordata; class Amphibia; order Anura; family Eleutherodactylidae; genus Eleutherodactylus; species Eleutherodactylus coqui. The sequence continues at coordinate 274,633,966 of NC_089839.1, read as the reverse complement.
GGTCTCGCGCACATCGGATAGCAACAGGACAGGATGTCAGTGTGCTATACAATGTGCTTTGTGCCTAAGAACCTTGGGCGCACCTTTTTAATTGCACATGTACCCTAAGGGCTCAGCCAGAAAAGCATTGTTTTTTGCACACCTACGTGTGCAAAAAAAATGCAATGACCGAAGCTCAATGCCCACTGTTTTCAATGGGGCCGGCGAAACTGCAGCCGGCCCCCATTGAAAGCAATGGGATGCAGGCAACCCCCACAGTGATTTTTGAGGAAGGGCTTGAAATATAGACCTTTTCCGGAAAATTAGCCCTAGCTGCTGTAAAAAACATACAAACAAACATCACCTCTCCGCCGCTGTTGGGGCTCTGGCGTCTTGTCGCTAGCTTCCCCGGAAGTCTTCTGCAGCTTCTTCTCCTGCCGGGGATTCAAAAATCCCCACCTCCTGAAAGAGCTGTGTCTGATTGGTTGAGCGCTCAGCCAATCACAGGCAGCGCTCAGTATTCATTGAATTCAATGAATGGCTGAGTGCTGCCTGGGATTAGCTGAGCGCTCAGCCAATCAGACAGAGCCCTTTCGGGAGGTGATGTATTTTTTTTTTTTTTACAGCAGCTTGGGATGATTTTCAGGGAATGACTTACATTTTAAGCCCTTCCCCAAAAATCACTGCAGGGGTTGCCTACGGCAGTAGCGCCGACCCCACTGAAAGCAATGGGAGGGCATCGCGATTCTTTGCCACAGCTGTGACAGCTATGGCAGGGGATTCCTTCATCCCTGCGGGGAGTCCCCTTGTGCCATCACAGTGTTCAGTGATGAGGGGACTCCCGGTAGGGAACCTTTCCGCGCTGCACAGACCTTCCCAGTGCACGGATGTCCTATCTTTTGCAGGTGCGAGTATTTTGAGCCAGTAAAAGTTCACACGAGTTTGCACGGCTGGAAAATATACGCCACCATCTGATGCACGGGTTGGGCATATATACCATTGGGCGTGGGAAGACAGCTTAGCTAAGCTAAGCTCTGTAAGCTGTCTCCCCCTTCCCTCCCCCTCGCCTGGTTCTCTGCAAAGGGAGGAGGCAATACAAGGCCGGAGCGGGATGGGATGGGGTGGAGAGGAAAAGAGAAGGGGGAGGGAGTTTAGCAGTCACGCTGCTAAACTCCCCCCTCCCACCTCCCTTCTCCGGCCGCTGTCATTGGCTCCCATAGGAGTCTATGGCAGCTGTCGTAGTCCAGCCAGGAAGATAGTTCCAGGACTATCATTCGTGCCCGGCGTAAAGGCACAGTGCTATATTGGCTGGCCGGGTGCTTTTACACCAAGGGAATACACCCGTGTGATCTGATGCATTGGAATCAAATGCATCAGATAGTAGCGTATATCGGACGGCCGTGAAAACGCTGGCCGATATATGATCGTGTGAATAAGCCCTAAGGCTGTATTCTCAAGTGCAATTTTTTCATTGGGACCGAAAAAATTGGAAAATCACACAGAAATAGAACACGTTGCTTTGAATGGGGCATTTTTCTTATTCAGATAGTCTGAGTAAAAAAAGACTAAAACAACAAAGCATGTCCTACTTTCATCCAATTTTCTTACGAAAATCCCCCATTCAAGTCAATGGGTGTGTTAAAGAATACAGACTGCCATTGCACGATATGAACACGATGCATTTTTAAGGCATATAATGAAAAAAAACACAGAAAAAAAAGACAAACAGGATGTGCCAAGCCTGCACATTTATGCATTTCTTTAACTTGTTAAAAATTGATGAAGATTGCAAGAGTCTTGCACAAAACAATTGTTTTTTAAAGACCAAAATTGCAAATCCACGTGTGAATAAAGCCTGACTGACGAAACTGCATAATAGACCTTGAACGGTCACACAAAATATCTATGGTATAAATCTGAAAGGGAATGTGCTGTCAGAAAATGACCCTTTGCAGAAATCAAGTTTTAATGTTAAAGATATTTGTAGGAATTTTTGGAATTTCTAAATTTAATTTTCAATGCCTATATTTTTTTAAAAATCCCCAAATCCTCCAGTTTTCACATTTTCCACTAAGCCTAATAATAGTATGACAATTTCTGTTCTGTATAGATCACTTTTCAGCAGTCATTTTAGTATTGTCACAGGCAGGATTACAATGAAAAGTGACCTCTATATACAGATAACACAGGATCCACCAGTTATAATAGCTGATGGTCACAGCTCACCTCCTCCCCCTTACTGAACAATCACTTCAGTGCATGTCACAGAACACGCCCCCAATACTTTTCTACAGATGTCAATGGGTCACCTCCTGTGGGAATGGCCCACGAGACTGCTGGAAAGCATATCAGTAAATGCTTATCTCAGACAAGATGGCCGCCTCCATAGTCATGTACAGACGATAGCATAAAAAAAAAATCTACAACCATAAAATAGAAACGGAATAGAAAACTTGACCCGGGTGGGTTAGAGTGGCCGCACCTGTAGCCAGAACCCCAACATCCCACCAATAAAAAGGCCCGATACAGAATTCGGATAAATTGGCTACAGCAGCCATTTTATTAACATACGGTACTAACAGGAAGTACAATATATATGAAAAAACAAGGGGGAGATCCTTGGAGCCACAAAATCTGGTGCTTAAAATACTTAATAAAAACAAGCCTTGCCCACAAGCGTACTGACCGGCTCATGGGCACCACTAGCCGCCCCTAGGTTGCAAATATATGTAAATCGAGGCTGGGATGGATTCACCGTCCTCCCCTTCCCCCATTTGCCAGTCCTAGAGCAACAGACACCAACCAAATGAAACAAAGGAGAGAATATTATCCGGTGAGGCCGTAACTAGAGATGAGCGAGCGTACTCGCTAAGGCAAACTACTTGAGCGAGTAGTGCCTTATGCGAGTACCTGCCCGCTCGTCTCTAAAGATTCGGGTGCTGGTGGGGAAGAGCAGTGAGTTGCGGGAGTGAGCAGGGGGGAGAGAGTGAGAGAGATATCTCCCCCCCCCCCCCCCCGTTCCTCTCCGCTCTCCCCCACCACTCCCCGCCGGCACCCGAATCTTTTGAGACGAGCGGGCAGGTACTTGCATAAGGCACTAGTTTGCCTTAGAGAGTATGCTCACTCATCTCTAGCCGTAACCACCAAATTCCCCCTTCCCCCCCCAACCAATTTAAAACTGACTCCAAGAACCCCCCACCGCCAATGCTATGACAGGAAAAACAATCTCTCTTCACCTTGCCCTTACCCCAAACAACAACTAGTAGGGCGTGAGGGCGGGACTCTTGTCCTTCCTTCTAAAATGATGTTTCCGCTCCCTAAAACCCCCTTTTATAAGCCAATCTGCCCCCACTATTACATCACTAACTCCTCCCCCTATCTGCCTTTTTCCACCTTGCCTTCTAGCCAACCACATTTAACCCCTTCACTCCCCAACTACCCGGTAATGTGGGGCTTCCCCTATAGGCCCCTGCGGATCCCTCGCTCCAGCCCCATACTGGCAAATGCTAGTGAAAAAAAATTAAATAATACATTTCCTTTAGTCATCAATTCCCCGCAGTGAAGAATTCATGTCACTAGGGTTTGCCTGAGTCAATGAACAAAAAGCCTCCTTATCAATACTAGACAGGAAACAAGGAACAGATGTCATAAGTAATTCAGAGGCCGTCATCAGAATTACTGCATTAAACAACTTCTCTATGGTTATTTCCTGCCGATGAGCCTGTGTATTCAGATGATTCAGTTGGCGTGTTTACCTTCATGTGGGCGTTTGCCACTACAGCATCAATGGAGACTAAAGCGGCTTTTCCTAGTTTTGTAGTCTTTGACCTTGCAAGCTGCAGATTTCAATAACTGACTAACGTAATATAACGCAAGGATATTCCCACTTCCATTGTGATGAGTTAAATTGAAAAGCTTCAGCTGACTTTTCTATGAAGTACATTAGCCAAATTCTAGGACGTTTTAGAACATTTTTGATTGTTTCCAAAGAAAACTTTCCAGTTCCTGTGATTTGTAATTCATAAAAGACAGATTTCTTGGTAAATTGGTCTTCCTGTTCAATAGAATTGCTAATGTAGTTGACTGACCTAGCAAATCATAGAAAGATCTTAGCGGAATGCAATTTAGAACACTTTGTGCTCTGTTGCAGACAATTAAAATGCAACGAGACATCAGATTATTAAAGAGAGGGGGCTTAGCCTGGCCGGGCATGTGAGCGGCTTTCTTCTATCCTGACCATGGTCATTTGTTACCTGCTGAAGCCTGCCACATGTGTGGGGAGCTCCCTGGCACTGTGGGGACTGGCAATATGACATACGGTGAAGACCAGTCTGCGGAGAGAGGCGGTTGGGACATTCAAGATGGTGCTGAACACATTGCGCCTCGGCCTCTTCACACAGAGCTGAGTGCAGCAAGAACAAGCTAGCAAAGTTTGCCAGAGACACTCCGTGAAACTTCAGCGGTGGGGAGGGATGTGCATATGAGAGACAATGGTGCAAAACAGGAGGAGAGTCCATTGATTGAGGTCACAGTACCTGCGACATCACAGGCCTGGCAGCAGGTGGGAGGGCAAGGGGCAGCAGTCTTAGTATCATTAGCAGCTAATTCTACAGTAGCGATAGCAGTATCACCAAGAACCCATGTTAAAGAACATATTTTTGGCTACTAACAAATGTAATACTGCTCTGTCTACTCTGCAGTTACAAATTGGCTCCTTAAAGGATGATACGGGCCTCACTAGACACCATTTACAGAAAATATTGCAGCATCCGAGGAGTGGGCCCCAGCCTAGGTGACAGTGGGGTAGAGTTTAGGCCTTGTCACGCATATCTACCATCTCCCACCCAGAGGGTAACCAGGGACACATACAAGGGGCCAAGGGCAGGCTATTAAATAGGGAAACCCAACAGTAGTTTATCTGTAGTCCATTTGTCACGTGTGACGCCCCCGTTCCATTCTCCGCAGTGAATTCTAGACGATGTAATAGAGTCCACAGATGCAGAGTTGACTTTTTAAAGGCAGAATTGGGAAAGGTCGGTAAAGCCATTTACTTGGAACACAACTTCAATAAATCCAGAAACAGTCCAAAACAGTTTTACATCCCCCGGCAAAAGACATTGGTCCAGAAGAACATGTGGTGTGACAGAGAGGAAACACGGGAGGACAGAGGGACTCTCACAGGCCAAGTGGTTCTCTGTTCCCGGACACACTCCTACTTCCACTCATCAACTCTCTACCGGTACACACTCACGGTTTAGGAATTACACTCAGCGCTAGATGGTGGGATCACACAGTCTTGCTTCTTTTGATGTTTCTCTTGATGTTCAACATAAGGGCCCCGATAGCTAGACCCTGGACACATATAGCATCCTCTCTGCCTCTTCCATCTTCTAGGCCCACAGACTGAAGGTGTCTGTGGGCAGGCAGGCTCCACACTCCACAGCAGGACTGACAAGAAGACCCAGAGAAGACAGAACTGACTACTCTCATGTACCTTGCAAACACATATATAAGACAAGGTCACATGACATACAAAAGTTACATTTCCAGGCATAACCCTGACAGTGACCCATTCAGTGCTGCAGCTATGCAATACACATTATATTCATTCACATGAAATACACTGACAATACATAGGCACAAGACACACATAGACCATTTAGAAACATTCAGACAGTCTTGTACATTGACTTCTGTACACTACAGTATCAGAACGCACCACTGCAGTGAAGGGGCGAAAAAGTAAGAAAGAAGATCAGATGGTGCCTTAGCAGAGAGATGTGTGCAGCCATGACCAAATAAGTGAGAATTTGTTTAACAAGCTTGATGATTTAGAGGATCGATCATGGCGCAATAATGTACAAGTCATGGGACTTCCTGAGTGAGTGGAGGGCTCAAACCCTTTGACATATTTTGAAACGTGGCTTCTAAATCTTTTTGGAAAGGACTGTGTAGAATGGGTGCACCGAGTACCAACATGACCCGCTCCACCTTGGGCTACACCATGCTCAATTTTAATCAAACTTCTGCACTTTAAAGATAGTGACATTATATTACGCAAAGGTCGGGAGATAAAAGATGGGACCGTGGATGGTGCTAGAGTCTCTTTCTTCCCAGACTTTTCAGCAGAGCTACAGAGAGGACGAGCAGCTTTTCAGGCAGTAAAACGTAGGCTATGTGAGCTTCTAAAAACTATGTAGGCTTCTAAAAGCTACATGTGGTAGCGAGTGGAAGTGTGCAGTTCTTTGAAAAGGAACAAGAGGCCACTAGGTGGCTGGATCACAATGGGAGACATAAGTAGGTATCTAGCCAGTCTGCCTGCTGACTTGGAGATCTATTATGCATCACGATTTGCACGTTTAGAACTGTTTTGTCACTACAGATCTTGGTTCCACCGTGGGCCGGTGCTCCAACATGTTAGCAGTTTTACAGGATCTATTGTTTGGTTTATTGGGTCTGTTCTCTCTTCTTCTCTCCCTGAATGCTCCTGGAACAGCTAATATGTCAAGTTTAAGATTGTGCATTGAAGAATTTATCTGGAGGTCCTCTCAAATTCTAAGTATATCTGTCATGTTTTATAAATGCAAGCTGCCGGTTTTAACCATTTTCTGTTCCTAGACTATGGCTACTGATATAAATATATCCCGGAATGTACGTTGTATGGGAGATCCTGTCAATGGGCATGCAATATTTCAAGTGGTCCAGCAATTTGAACCATTGATTTTGTGTCTGCAAGAAACGCATCTCGTACAGGACACTTTACATGCTATTGGGTGGGACATAGCTATCAGGTTACTCGAGAGGAGTTAGTATTTTGAGTCATTAAACAATCCCTTTTCAGTCTTATTTCAGTAAACTGGACTGCAGGCTTTTAGACTTCTGACTGTCTCTTGATCTCTTTACGTAACCACCATATAATAGTGTAGTCATAAGGCAACTAGTTGAATATGTAGTAAGGTTTACAGATGTTCCTTTTCTTCTGCTGGGAGACTTTAACTCTGTTCTAGATCTATTCTGGGATTAGTTAGCAGTAGGAAGCATGGTACCAGAAGATTCCCTGATTCCTCTGGAATGTCTGCTTCAGGAAATATTATTAACTGACTTGTGAAGAATTAGACATATACTGTAGGAGTCAAACAGTATACCTGTCATTCCAGTACGTATCATTCTCTATCTCAAATAAACTTTGCAGTGGGTAATGATTTACTGTGTAATATTGTGTCATCAGTCGCCTTATTATCTCGCTCTATATCACATCATCTTCCTAGACTAGTGGAACTATGCTATGACCAACGGCCTACGCAATAAGTCCTGGAAACCGGATGCTTTCTGGCTGAATGTTATTGAAGATGCAAAACTTATTGGGCCAAAAATTATGGGTCAACTAATGTGAATAGGATGTCATGAAGGCAGGGGCATAAGTAAATACTCAGGGGCCCTGATGCAAAAGGTCAGCTGGGGCCCCCCTCTATCTGTATCTGTACCCGTACCCATACCTAAACCATGCTGCACAGAGACATAACTTGAAGCTTCTGGGCCCCAATGCAAAACCAGTAGCAGGGCCCCCAACTATAATGCTTTATTCATAGTACTGGGCTCCCTATATGAGGAAGAAAGGCCTTATGGGTCTCCTAAGGCTGCTGGGCCCGGGTGCAACCGCATCCCCTGCACCCTCTATCGTTACGCCCTTGCATGAAGGCCTACTTAAGGCGTATCTTTAGTAAGAAAGTTACCTGTATTAAAATGCTTGGCCAGGAACCTCATGGCCAATTACTGGAGATGGAAACTGAATATATACATACTGGTACCCATGAGGCGCTTGATAAATGGAAAGCTGCTCAGGAGGCCTTGATACAACTTGATCTGGAAATTACTTCCACAAAAGAGGGTTTATAAAACAGCATTTTTTTTAGGAAGGGGAAAATATCGGCTGCGCTTGCCGGGGTTCAGATGGGTTCTACATATATTACTGGGTTAAGAAATTCCTCTGAAGTAGTTGATACCTCTACTACAAATAATGGATGGACTTAGGTTTCATTCTATACTTCTCTGTACTCCTCTAGGATTCAATAAAATGTGGAGCAGATCCGCAAATTTTTGATGTGTATTTATTTGTCTCCCTTAACCTTTGAGCAAGTAGACTACTTGGATTTGCCTATGGCTTTGGAGGATTTGCAAGAGGCAGTAGAGTCCATGCCTAACAACAAGGCTCCATGTATGGATGGCCTACCAGTAAAAGCTCTGTGAAATTATGCTCTCTAAATTGCTGGCATTGTTTGAGGAAGCCACTAGTAGGCAAGAACCCCCAGAATCTATTTGCCTAAACCTGGCAAGGATCCCCTTGTGGCTGATTCTTATAGGCCCATATCACTTCTAACGATGGACATTAAAATGATAGCGAAAGTATTGGCCAGCAGATTATACTTAGTCATTTCTATATTGCTTCACCCCGATCAAACTGGGTTTATACCTTCCAGATCTACAGCAATGAATATTTACCCCCTGTACCTTAATTTGTAGGTGCCAGTAATTAATACGGGGGATAGGATATTTTGCTAAGTGCATGCAGCTAAGGCATTTGAGTGTGGAATGGGTATTTCACTAGAAGGTTTTATTAGAAATTGGTTTTGGCCCCAATTTTTTCAATTGGTCAAAACTATTGTACGCTGACCCAAGAACATGTGTACAGGTTAATGGAAGACGGACTCCTTCCTTCTCATTACACAGGGGAACCAGACAGGGTTGTCCACTCTCTCCACTTCTATTTGCTTTAGTAATAGAGACCCTGACAAGTCGGATTAGATCACAGGAAGGTATACAGGGTTTAATACATGGCTCCATTGTAGAAAAGATAGTTCTGTATGCAGATGAGATGCTTTTGTTTCTTGGTGATTCGAGCACATTTTTGGGATCGGTTATTACAGTAATTAATGCATATGGCAGTTACTCAGGCCTCACAATTAATTGGGACAAATCCATTATTATGTCGGTGGATAAACCAGATCTTATGACTTCTACAGAGCATGGCCCTTTAAGCCTTTCCAATCCACTGTTTGATGTCTTCCTACATTCTGATTGAAGCTTGTACAGCTCCAATGTCAGAAGACATACGACAGGGTATTCTTACCATCTATTGCAAGCCACTCTGCTGTCGGAGCCTCTCTGGCACACACACACTGGCTTCAAAGAGCCAAAAAAGCCCTGTATAACACTGAGGCTTCATTCCCATGAGCGCATATACAGCGTGTTTTCATGCCCGGGCGTATATACGCTACCCATGTGAAGCATTGGTTCCCAATGCATTTGTTCACATAGGCAATTATACGGCGTGTAAATATGTCAGCACCGTGAAAGATGGAACATAAGCGGCCGAAGTATGTCCGGCGTATATACGGTGACCAAATAGATAGTTCTAGAACTATCTTTTGGCCAATATACGCCGGCAGGTCCTATAGACTCCTATGGGAGCAGGGAAAAACAAGGGAGGGGGAGGCATTTTTGCTGCGTCCAACGCCGTGAAAAGCTTACAGGTGCCTCTATATAGACACTGAAAGGCATCCCGAGGATTTTGAAAGAGCGAGGGTTTTCCGGGGTGCGGTGTATTTTTTCGCTAAACATGGCGCTTGTGGTCGTGTGAATGGATGAGAAAATGCTGGCCATGATCGCGGAAAAATGCCTATTAGGGCGCTTATATGGAGCAGGCATGAAAACGTAAAAACGCAGTCGCCGTATATCCGCTCATGTGAAAGAGCCCTGAGAGTCGTATACAAGGCTTTTCTGGCTCTTAGACAGTGTTATACACCAGTGTTATGGGTAGAACTTGGCTAAAAGCTTAGTTTGCGCTCACGTTGAACCAAATATTTAGCAAGCTTTAACTTGAAACAAATCCTTTAATTATACACTTCATTCATCATTTATGTGTAGTTGGCTTGTTCTGCTGCTACTTTTATTTGACTTTGTCGCGTGATAGGGAGATAGACAAATCCTGATATAAAATCCCGCTGCTATCTTCAGCAACCAAGTGTAATATGTAGTGAGTGCTCCATGCAATTGCAGTGCTCTCACAGAGGAAATGAACCATTACACTGTTCCCATTGAAAGCAATGGGTTGTCTGTGTGAGGCACAGACTATTGGTCCTTTTAGATGGGCCAACATCAGGCCCATGACCAGCGTCAGTCAATGATATAACAAGTCAATTGGTGCTGTTTAAATGGCCTTCACACATGCCGATGCAACGGGGATGAATGATCCGTTCATTCTCCATACACTTTCATTACTGTTGGCAGCGCATCCCCTATTTACACTGGGACATATGCTGCGAACAAGGATGATTTCTTTGGCATCTTAATTGATGTGATCAGCCAGCAAACGAGTGTTTGCTTGTTTGTCAGCTGATCGCTGCCCTATTTGCATGGCGCAATGATCAGGGTCAAGTATTCATATGTAAAAGGACTATTAGAGCTCTTCAGTATGGCGAGGGGGCATTCATCTCCAGCATATTACAGTGCAGTGTTGTTAGCTTTTAGAAATCCAAATAACTTCCTTTTAAGCAAACACTGTGAGCTTATTTTCTATGCATATTGGTAATATATATGTATATATATAACTAATGTGCACAGAGACGTAACTTGAAGCTTCTGGGCCCCGATGCAAAACTTGTAACAGGGCCCTGAACTATAATGCTTTACTCATAGTACTGGGCTCCCTATATGGAGAAGAGAGGCCTTATGGGCCCCCTAAGGCTCCTGGGCCCGGGTGCAACCGCATCCCCTGCATCCTCTATAGTTACGCCCTTGAATGTGCATACATGTATAAATGGCCAATGTAATACATATGTAGTTTGTATTTTATGTGATGTCAATAATTATGATCTTCTGTGGCATAATTCCATAGATCAAATTCATTTTATGAGCTTAAGGCTTTGTTCCCACGAGCAGATATCGGCCGCGATATATGAGATGACCTGAGGAGTTAAGACTAATGTTTGTGCGCCCGTTCATACGGCATGGGCCCCAGAACATATACGCCGAGGCTGCCATTCCATTGCCCCTTCCCTTTCCCTCGCCGGCTCACCTCCTCTCTCCTCCCCTCCGGCTGATTGCAACAGGAGAGGGCGGGGTGGAGCTAAGCGCTGCCCAGTCCTGCCTCCTCCCATTGCCGGCTGCAGACAAGGGGCGGGGAGGGAGCGGGAGCTCAGCTCTGCCCCGTACCTTGTCCACAATCAGCAATGGGAGTAGGCGGGAAGGGGCGACGCTTAGCTATGCCCCCTCCCATTGCAATCAGTCGAAGGGGAGAAGAGAAGATGGAGGCATTTAGCAGTCACACTGCTAAACTCCCTCCCACCTCCTTTCTCCGGCCGTGTCATTGGTTCCCACAGGAGCCCATGCAGTGGCCAACGTATTCCGGCCAGAAAGATAGTTCCAGGACTATCTTTTGGGCCTGACATAAAAACGCCTCGCACTATATTGAACCGGCCGGGCGCTTTTATGTTGCGGGAATACGGCCATGTGATCTGATGCATTGGAATTCAATGCATCAGATCGTAGCGTATATCGGACAACCGTGAAAACTCCGGGCTGATATACGCTCAAGGGAACAAAGCCTAACAGTAGGTCCAAATGGGCGTATTTTAATTGTTTGTAATAATATGCAGCATGTTCTATTTTGTTGCATATTTGCAAACTAAAAGTACCCATAGAAGTCAATGGGAATGTGCAAATGTGCACGCAATATGCAAGTTCACGCGTATACGCAGCATTTTTGTGTCATTAAGGACTTATTCAGACGACTGGATGCGCGAAAGCGCTCGCCGCAGCGCAACATATTTGCACATGAACGTGGAAGGATTAGGTACATTTGTGTGCATGTGTGCACCTATTACTGTAGTCTTTGGCATGTAAGGCCAGTTCACATGCGTGTGCGTCACGCCCCTTCTGCGGATTCAAAGGCTATTTAGCCAAATGAGGTCCAGATGTGTTCTTTTCCCTGCATTTTATGTAGTGTTTCATGCTTCCCCTAACATATTTGTGCAACTGCCATAGACTTCTGTGGGGGGCTTTGTTGCACAAAATACAGGAAAAGAGAGCAGGTCCTACTTTTTCCGTGCACAAGACGTGATCATAGGGGCAGACCCATTGAAATTAATGGGTTCTATTCTCTGTGCTTTGTGCACGTAGATTTTGCTTGCACAAATACCCGCCCAAACATGGTCACATGAAGAAGCACTAAGAAGAAAATTATCTCTGGTACAGCAGAAGCCCACATTGTGGGATACCAGCTCAGAGGGGTACAAGGATAGCCATTTTAACCCCTAAAGGACCAGACACTTTTTAGGGATATTACCCATGTGGTGGTTTAACTGCCCAGTTTTTTGGCTGTGTTTTTTTTTCTGTGACATATACAACAATTTTTTATGTTGTGGCAAGTTGGGGTTCCTCGTCTGCGGAATGCCGACCTCTCGGACCAGAAATGGTGCACTTCACATGAAAATAGCCTACAGGAGAAGTAGATTTCTTTAGAACTGGCGCCTGCCAGCGTTTATTGGTACAGCACAGCAAACGTATTTGAGCATACCATAAACACAGTCCATAAGTTCAGGGTTCACAAACCCACAGTGTCCCATCACTAACCCCGCCTGGGGCGTCTGGAGGGCGTCCTCCTCCATCAGACAGGTGACAGGCCCAACTGGTCCACATTGGACCTCAGGCTCTAAGTCCCTGATGTGCCTCCTTCACTGCCTATCTCTGGTCTACACTGGACCTCTGGCTCTCCCAGCCAACTTCTTTCTCTTGAGTGTGCCAGGAACTGACTTTTATTGCTTCCTGCCACACCCAGCAGGTGTTAACCCTTTCAGACAGGCTCAACAAAAGCAGTAATCTGCACTCCGAGGCCCTCTACAGGCAACTCTTGCTACTGCCTTGCCGCAATATATATATATATATATATATATATATATATATATATATATATATATATATATATATATATATATATATATATATCCCCCACTGGCTTTTCTTTCTGTTTTTTAGTTTTATTGGCGGTAAAAAACTTAAAGAATGATTTTTTTAATTTATAGTTGTTTATTTGGACCCCCTCTCTTCAAGTAAGCATCACCTCAATGTTGCACTATCTTTATGGAATTGACCCCTGCAGGAGAATGTTTTCTTTAACCCGTTGTCCTTTACATGTATCCGAGATATCTTAGGATTCTCCCTGCTTCTGCTCTCCTTCGGATGTCTTTTGGACAGGTTGGGCCGTCTACGGCAGGTGAGTCCTTGCCATTTATTATTCACCATATATTAATTACTCCACATCTTCTGGCAGACGTGCTGTCCTGAACATGTTTTGTTTATGTTTAAAATTAGTATATTTATTCTAAAATAAAGTATGATAATGGGTTCCTCATTTGGTTTTGGATGTTTGGATATACAATTTGTATAATCTCGGATTACAGGGCGTATATAGTTTTGGTTGGCCTCATTTTCTTTTTTATGTATATATTTTTATTTTAGTCTGCAGGTTTTTTCACTTATTTTGTAACTATTTTTTCACCATCTATATACCCCATGATTTCATATGTTTCCACTGTAACTGGGGTATCCCTAGGAGCCCAAATTACAGGGGAAAACATCCTCCTGTAGTGACAGTAGTCACTAACAGAGCTGATCAGGGTCGGGCATCGTTTGCCTGACAATCGTTACATCTAAATGGGCCTTTAGACTGCAGTTTTTATTTACAATGATATGTAGAAGCTGCAGAAGACAAGCGGTGCAAAATTGTTAACTAAACCCTAAATGATTGTCAGCTCAAAATGCATGCATTTAATGGAACAAAAAATTCTCCTTAGAGCTGTCCGCAGCCTTTGACCGAATAGCCCCTGGCCGTGTGGCTAGATCTGGTTTTTATTCGATTTTTCCTACCGAAACTGCCCCAGTCTGCATGCTACATGGGCCACGGGTCATGCTTATTTATAGATTTATTAAGATCCTTTTGTGTTATTTCAGAAGGACAGCACCGCTTTTGTCTGTTAGTTAAAACTCCCACACTTTACCCGCAGATCTGTTCCCATCAGCACAATAACAGCCTTTATTGCCATTTAGAAATGCCAGTCGACCTTAACTATTACATGGCTGTAAATATTGGTAGACCAATAAGTGAAATAACAAAAACTGTTCTACATTAATATACCCAACAGTATCATAGCTATTGATGTACAGAGTTTGCAACCAAGACCTCCGCCTGTTTGGTCTATAGGCCCCAAGTGATACATACTGCATATAAGAACCCAGTGAAGCCACTCAATCATGTACAGTATTACACATATACGGTAGTAGAAACCATAGGAACCAGCTCTTACCAGGTCTCCACCCAAAGTGCCTCAACGTGGATGACTAACGTGCCCAGAAATGATGGAGCATGGAGTTCCAAAATCTCAGGAAGCATCCAGTATAACAAAAATCCTTCTAAATATTGGAGATGTATTTCATAGATTGCAAAAAAAGTATCTAAAAACTGATGCATTTCGAGCAACACTGAAATGCATCAACAAATCTAACATGCAGCTTTAATCCTTTGCAATCCAATTTTGCATTCAGGGTTTCCTAGGGGGCTTTCTCTTTCTGCCATTATACAATGGCGCCATCTGTTGGCTAGAACCAGTACTGCGGTGTGGGACATGCTGTAGAGGCCCTCGACAACAGAGCGGCCAAAAATATACAGTAAGAATACCCTGCCGGACATCTTCCAACATTGGAGCTGTATAGCCTTCAATCAGAATGTCTTCAGACGTCAGACAGTGGATTGGAAAAGGTTAAAGCCTACAAAATCAATCTTCTATTGCTTCCCATGATCAATGACATACAGCATCGTGCACATTACATAGTAATCATGTCCGATAATGCTACCTCTCTCAGGGGTATAACTATGGGGATGCAGAGATAGCTGCTCCACCTCAACCCTGGTGTCTGAGAGGGTCCAAAAATCCCTATGCCATAAAACAAGACATCAGTGTTTAAAAAGCGCATGACCGTTGGGGGTCCTGTGAAGAGATTTTGCATCGGGCGTAAGACTACTTATATATTTTACATAGCTGTTGGTGAACACCTATCTCACTCGACACCCCACTTCAGAGAGATGCTTCATCTGGCCTGGCATGCATGTTTTGTGAATGTAGAAAGGGGAGAATCTCCCAAATGTAAGGGAGGGCTTATCTCCCAAGAACAAAAGGATCAGCAGTTGAAATCCAATTAAAGAAATAGGAGGCCCCTGTATATATTAAATAATTACTTGGTCCCGTGAATTTGGTCAGTTTAGATCTAATGTGTATGGTCATCCTTAGGCTTACTATAGAAAGAAACACTTGATTATTTTATTCTATCCTGTACTGTATTATGTTATCACTCAGTAGCAATCAGTTAGGTGGTGGACCAGGAATAGCATCTGACCAGCTTGGACAACCTGTTTTCAGTTTGGTGGCCCTCCGGATTCAAGGTGATTGTAAAGAACTCATGCTACTGATACTTAGCTGATGTCAAATTGCTTTTCCCTCCATCACTACCCAATGCTCATTGCTTGTTGTGTTGATGTTGCTCTGAGATCTCGGATGTGGTCTCCTCCTGCTATTAGGGCATTTGTAGAGTTTTTTAGTCACAGTAAACAAAAAAGCTCTTGTACTATGATCTTTCGCTTAAAAGCACATCTGTTCAAAGCTATATTTGTCCCAAACAAGCCATTCTGTATATATATGATTGAATGATAAGTGTTCCGACCAACTGAGAAGATTTCCCTGAACTTGTGTTTGGGGTTTTTTTTGGTTAATGATTATATAATCTTTGGATCGCTGCCAATATTTGTTATGTCTATGGCTTTAAACGCAGTCAAACAAATATTCTGAGGGCAGATGTTCGGTATTGCGCAACAATGCCTCAAGAATTTTAGAGCCAGAGGTTAAATAACAGCACAGTAGAAGTCCTTGTTGTCCTGTAAAAGCATGTAAGAGATGAATAGTTTACGGTTGGCAAATATGTTTTCATAAAAACATCAAAAACAAAAATATTTGCAGCTGTAATTTGCTACATAACTAAATGTCATTACAAATATTCTACCAAGGGATATTGGTAAGGTGGATCGGGAGGGGTATTGTTTATCCTTGAGGAGAGCACCTAGAAGGTGAGTGAGGAGACTTATAAGGCCATCCATGCTCCTCTGGGTTATATGCAAATAAGGAAGATGGAATAATACCTCTGCAGCGCCACCTATTGGATGGCAGCATTCCTACAATCAATTCTTGACCCTTTATACAGGTCTGTAGGGTATTAGTGTATCTTGACGCCACCAGGAACTCCTGGTGAAGTCAAGATTTACAGGGAGGTGACGCACCCTGTACCTGATTGGCTGCCGACATCGCTTCCCTGCAGGTCCTCGGCGCTCTGTAGAATACTGTAGGCTGTGATGTTTGGTCCCCGCTGATGCTCATAGCAGCGTTTCCAATTTTAAAGAACAGAAGTGCATTGCTGCTCCGCTACACTGGCCCCCAGAACCGTGCTAATGTTTCAGGTTTGGCCTAATGTTCAGGATGTTGTCCACTGCTCACACTCCACTCCTTCTTACTGCTGTGCCACAGAGCTTGCTGTGCTCCGCTCCTCCGGACCACTGCTGTTCACAGTAAGCCCCCTTCGGACCTCCGCACCTCACACTGACCCCACTTCCCCCCCGCTACCAGCAATAGTGCAGTGGTCCTCTGATGCACACACTGAGGCTGGCATGAATCTGAGGCAGCACTCATTAATGGGGTAGGACAGCAATGAAGCCACTCCCAGCAGTGGGAGGACAGCGGGAAAGCCGCTTCTGGTGGCAGGGAAGGCGCCGCCAGGGGTGAAAGCCAAGGATTGCAGGGGCTAGGGCCTCGGAACATCTTGTCGCCAAGGGGATTCCACGGTCCAGGTCTGATGAACTTACACCCCTGCTAAGCTCCTAGCAGTGTGCATTGCCTGGCATACAGACGCAGCTAGGACCTTCAAAACTTGAGCCAATCGGGAGCTATAGCAGCAGAGCAGGCACAGTCCCCATAGACACAATCACCACCGGCATAATCGCCGTAGGGCAGGCGCAATCGCAGAAGTTTGGAACAGTGATGTTACAGCCTCTGATTGGCAAGAGGCAGTCTACTGACTTCCCCTGTCAACAGGTGCTGGGAGTATCAGCTGCAGCGCTGGATCGCGGGTGCTGAGAATGGGTAAATAATACCCCACCAACATCAGCAGATTTGGCCATACTGGACTTTAGATAACCACATTTTTCAGACTTTTAAAAGTAAATGTTTTTGTGCCATCCATTTGTTGCATTTGGTTGCAAAAAGTGAAAAGTTGTATGTCCATACCTATACATACAGTATTAAATTTGAGAAGGAAGAGATGCCAATCTGTAGACCGTTGTTTGGGTGTTTTTCCTCTCAGTACAAAGTAGGGTACTGGTTAGCTGGATTAGATACCTTTGATGCAGCTCACAGCTATCTACAAATCAATGTATTTTGAGGGAGTCTCTGGTTTGGGTGATATAAGACAAATAGCTCTCATCTAGAAGGAAGGAAACTAATTAGCATACTTTTTCCATCAAGCAATACCTGTAAAGGCCCATTTACATGCAACAATTATCGTTCATAATTCGCTCAAACGATATCTTTTGAGTGATAATCGTTGCATGTAAATGCTACCATTGTTTGCTTTTCATCCAAATGACGATTTTAAGTTGAGCTTAAAATACGTCGTTTGGCCAGAGAGCTGATAGCAGGGACACCCCGCTGTGATTCTCCATGGGAGCGCTAATAACATTATATTAGCCTGCAGTCCCGCGGCAGAACAAAGGGGTTGTATGCAGATAACAGACCACCTTCTGTTCCCTGCATACAGTGAAGGGAGGCTCATTTACATGCAAATGAAGGTAATAAGCTGCTAATGGGCATTAGTGCCCATTAGCATCTTATGCAAAATGATCACTAAAGCTGTCATTCTCCCTATCTTTTGAGCGAATTTTGAGCGATCATCTTTGCGTGTAAATGGGCCTTAAGTCTTTGTACACTATGTCTGCAATGAGAATTAGTGCCCTCTAGGATGAATTGATGATAGACATTAAACAAACATTCTTTAATTGTAAAAAGGAAAACTTAGGGCCCTAATGCATGGGCTGATAAAGTTTTTGATTTCCACATTCAGTGAGAATCTTAAGATTGTCCTTTAGCACCGACAGAACGACAAACAAGAATTCATTTGTCTCTCGTTCGTCATTCAGTTTATGCTTCCATTAAAACGGAAAGCTAGATTGGCCTATTTACTGTGAATGGAGGCAGACGGACCGTGTAAAAGCACAAGAACGATCATCACTGCAGGGACCAGTTGGGCATATGTGCTCAACAGATTGTCCAGTGTAAAACAACCCTTAGTATACCAGAAATGTTAACTACAGGGATGCCTCAAATTACAATGGCCTTGGGTTACAATATTTTCAACACATTGCACAATGTTCTTTCACTGTGTAGTGCCCCAAAACACCATCCTGGTCCCCTCCATAAATGTCATACATGTTTTATCCTATGTGGATGCACTATACAAAGCTTGTCCTGTTATATCCGGAGTGTGTGTTGCACAGCTTCAGTGCTTGAGAGGTTAACAATAATAAAATCATTGCCTGCATGTAGATGTATCAGTTTGTCATGTCATGTGGTGTGAGTGAAGGTATAAATAGAAGTGATTGAGAGCGTGAAAAGGTCTTTAATCTGTGTCCAGAGGAGTTACTCCTTGTCTACCTGAGAGAGTGCTAACACAGAGCCACATGGAAGCACCTTTAGCTTCCATGTAGGTGAAAATGGAGGAAGAGGAGCGATATCCCGTTGCAATTGGAGTGTGGATGTAAATGGAGTGAGTCACCGAGATCCTAAGAGACAGAGAGAGAATCCCCCAATAATTCTGTGTAGAATAATCCACCGTACAGGTACCTGTTCACACTACAGGCTTTTCCTGTGCGGCTGTCCAAACTCTGGATCACTGTATAGAGGTACACCACTGAGTCACACCCACACATTTGCCGTGCGGGGTGTTATTGTCTTCCTGTAAATAAATGTCTGCCAGAGAGTCTGCGGAGTGACCCCTACCCCCTTCCTCCTCTGGAGTGCTCCCAGTCCAGGAGCGGTGCCGTACAGATAACGTGGACTGTACGACTGTATTCATCTTGCGTATGCTCCCTGACCTCTGAGCTCTAGCCTGTGTTCACTTAAAAAGAATTGTACCTGTATGGCATTTATTATCGGTTATCAAAGTTTAATTCCGAAGTAAAGTTATACCGGGTCTCAACCATTCCTGGGGGACCTGAGGTACTATACACAAGTCTCTGTGTTCTTGTCTCCGCCGCGTAACAGACTGGTGTGTGGAAACGGTAGTGTCACGAGTGATAACTACTACCCCCCTTGTCCCGTGTATTGGCATTCCCTATCCTAGGGGTGTCGAAGGTATCCTGCGATCCTACTCTGGCCTTGGCCATGTGATATCCCTCAGGGATCAGAGTCTGGTAAGAGCCGCCCTGACAAGCCAGCACTTATCCCTCCCAGCTCTTCACAGTGGTCAAGTGCCTGGGGTCATCACTCTGTGGTGTTACAACTGGCCATTGTAACTTGAAACCAAATTCAACATGCAAAGCCATGGACAGTTTGGACCTGTGGCACATGGACTTTGCTGGAAAATCTAGACAACAGCGTGGGCGTCAGCTGTTTATTACAGCTGATACCCACGGGCAATAGCTGCAATCGGCCGTGCAGCCAATCGTGGCTATTAACCCTTTAACTGCCGCTTTAAATCCCAGGTGAGATCGCAGGGAGACATACAGGTGTCATGGCAGCCAGGGTCCTTCTGAAAGGTCCCATGGCTGTCTTAGCAGATTGCCTATGAAGCCATCCCCGTGGCATTACATCATACTGCAGGAGCGATCAAAGCATCGCTAGTTGTGGTCCCCTAGAGGGAGCTAAAAAAAAAGAGTAAAAATATCAATAAAGTTTTATTAAATGTAAAAAAATAAAAAAGTAATAACATTTCAAATCACCCCCCTTTTGCCATATATATAATAAAAAAATCCAAATCATAAAACAATAATATATATTTGGTATTGCCACGTCTGTAAAAGTCCGATCTATCAAAGTAGTGCATTATTTACTCCACATGGTGAACGTTGTCCGAACAAAAAAATAAAGAATGCCAGAAATTCACTTTTTCATTCACCCTGTCTCCCAGAAAAAAAGGCAATAAAAAGCGATCAAAAAGCCGTATTTATTCCGAAATGCTACCAACATAAACTATAGGACATCTCGCAAAAAATGCGCCCTCACACAACTATGCTGATGTGAAAATAAAAAAGTTATTGCGCGCAGAAGATGGCGGCAGAAAATAATTTTTTAAAATTAAATGTCTTTAAAAAAAAAAGAAAAGTAGTGCAGCAAAAAAAAAAACTATACAAGTTTGGTATCGTAGTAATTGTACCGACCCATAGAATAAGGTTATCATCACATTTTTGTTGCAGTTTGTGCGCTGTAGAAAGAAGACGCACTGAAAGATGGCGGAATGTTATTTGTTTTTCATTTTACTCCACTTAGAATTTTTTTAAAGTTTTTCAGTACATTATATGGTACATTGAATAGCACCATTAAAAAATACAACTCGTCCCGCAAAAAACAAGCCCTCATACAGCGACGTCGAAGTAAACATAAAGGAGTTACGGTTTTTTAAAAGGGAGGAGGAAAAAATGAAAATTGAATTATGGGATTATTACTCATTCACTATTACTTTCGGGTGACATTTTGGGGCTTTGGAACCAATTATCAGTTTCAGGCTGAAGATAGAAGATTTTCAAGACAGAATGGTCATTCCTGAACCAATTACTATTGTATGTAGAGGGACCATTGTACTGACTGCCGTCATTCAGTGTTCTGGTTAGTCATCAAAAGCTGAGCAATCTGACCTAAGGGAAGCTGTAGAACACAGCAGCAGTCAATGAAGAGTTATGAAACCTATTAGTTGGAAATGTATTATTTATGCAAGCCATTATGTAAATCGGATAGATGAAACAAAATTTGCCTTTGGAACAGGAAGCGAATAATACATCAAAATGTGGGAATTCCACTGGAACAAAACTTTTTCATTTATGACGTGGATATGTATATACAATAACAGAGGAGAAAAGAAAATGACATACTGGGAATATGTAAACCTTTTATTACTTCCTGTTAATTAGGAAATGCAGGTGTGTTCAATAACATAGAAAGCGATGAGTCAGGTTCTTTTACACAAGCCTTCTGTCTGCAAGCTGAAAAGTGTCCTTTTAATTTACAACATGGAAGTGCATAATAACTTCCAAGAAGCACCGGTGGTGAAATATTGTAACCTTGTAAAATTCGGAGGAAGCAGAATTAATCCCCAATTAGTTACCTGAGTTGAGGACATTAAAACTTCCTTCACTGTGTTTGTCTGTAGCTAGGAATATTTATCAAACATACAGGTTATGCGCATTTTTTCATACCATGGCTTAAAGAAGTTTTCCAAGTTATATTTGTAAAGGGCCACATCGGTGAAATTTTGTTTCATTCATTATATAGATGCCCCCACCCCCCAGTAAATATGTTAGTTAAGCTTCTTTCCCACGAGCGTATATCAGCCGGCCGTTTTCACGTCCGGCTGATATATGCTGTGATTTGATGCATTGGATTCCAATGCATCAGATCACATGGCCGTATTCCTGAGATGTAAAAGCCCCCGGCCGGCCAATGTAGCGCTGGGCGTTTTTACGTCGGGCCCAAAAGATAGTCCTGGAACTATGTTTTGTGCCGGAATACGTCAACCGATGCATGTGCTCCTACGGGAGCCCATGGCAGCGGCCACAGGTGGGAGCGAGTTTAACAGCGTGGCTGCTAAACTCCCTCCCTCTGCTCTCCTGCCCCCGTGCAGGCTCACCTCTCCCCTCCTCCCCGCTGAATCTTTGCAATGGGAGGGGGCGGGATGGGGGCAGAGCTAAGCGCTGTCCCATCCCGCCTCCTCCCATTGATGGCTATGGACTAGGGGCAGGACGTAGGCGGAGCTAATCCCCCCGCACTCTCCCCGCCCCTTGTTCATAGCCATCAATGGGAGGAGGGGGGACAGGCCGGAGCTTAGCTCCACCCCCATCCTGCCCCCTCCCATTGCAAAGAATGAGTGGAGAGGAAAGGACAGGTGAGCCTCCGATGGGGAGGGAGGGAAAAGGGCCAATGGCATGGTAGTCTCGGCACATATGCGCCAGAATCCATGCTGTCTGAATGGGCGCACAAACACTTGATTTGTGCGCCGGTCCAACAGTTTTAGCTCTTCCAATGTAGCATATATGCTCGTGGGAATAAAGCCTTAGTGTGAACTTTTAGGTTAGTTATTCCTTTCTATCTGAAACTTCCCTCTCCTCAGGTGGTCATGTGATGTCAATTTTGACCAGCTCAGATTTACTCAGGTTTATGTGTTAAGTTTCTAGTCAGTTTCTCAGACTGTGAGATTCCTTTACATAGACTCTACCATAACAAAGGGAGACAGACACTCCTGCCACAGTTACTGATGATGGTGATTTGAGGCTCTTGTCACACAGTAATAGTAGAGGAGATCACAACTCATCCTCCTGACTGTATACTTACGGCGTGCAGGTTATTAAGAAGAATATAAAAGGTAACAATAGTTAAACTGTTAACCCAGCAGGCGTAAATGGTATAGCTTCTAGCTAATGCTGTGCAGTCAGCTTGCGACGCTCTGTTCAGGCCCTTGTAAACAATACAGCAGGGTGACCACAGAGGCAGTGCTGCAGCAGCGGGAAGTTAAGATGAATATGTTGAGGTGAATATGACTGCATGCCAAGCACATTTAAAAAAAATAAAATTCCGAAAATCCTGTGCACATGTAGAGGAAAAAAACGCAGCAGATTTTCTGCTGTAACTGTACTGTAACTCAGACCTGCTCTAACCACAGTGGAAATTCCACAACAAAACCGCTGCATTTCCACAATGCGTGAATGCATCCTTAAAGGGGTTCTGTCGGGAAAATAAAAAAATTACACTCACCTGCATCCTGCCCTGCATACCTGTTGAGTCTAACCCGTGGAAAGAAAAGAGTTAAAAAACTAAGTAAACTCACCTAATCCCATTGTATTTCTTCCCTCTGTTGTCTGGCTGTCGCATGAAAGGTCATCTCTCAGCGGCTCCTGCGCGTGCCTGCGCGCTGACGCCGACCTGGCTGCATCTAAGCTCTGACGTCTTCGGAGAGTTGACGGCGAGTGCGCAAGTGCGCTGGGAAGGGGGACGCATGCGCACTTGCTGTCGACTCTCCGAGGACTTCAGAGGTTAGGCGCGGCCAGGCCAATCAGTGGGCAACGCGTCACTTGTGACGCATCGACCACTGACCCAGGCGGCAGTACTTGCCGTCAGGCAGTGGTTGGAGCAGTGGCGGAAGCTGGCACTTTGCCAGCTTCTGCTCTGCGATAGAAAGGCTGCAGTAGGGACAGGAGAAGAGCTGCAGCATCCTGGTGAGCGGCCCAGGAAGGCACAGGTGAGTATAGATTTTTTTATTTTCCTGACACATTTTCTTAGCATGATCTGACACTTCAGGGTATGACAAGTGCAGTGACATACAGAAAACACAGTTGACATAGTAGTTTGTGCTGACCAAGGGCCAACGAAGGGCCATGAAGAATGTGATTTTTATTAAATACTTTATCAAAGCTGAGATGTTAGGATTAGAGATGAGTGAGTATACTCGCTAAGGCACCTTACTCGAGCGAGTAGTGCCTTATCCGAGTATCTCCCCGCTCGTCTCTAAAGATTCGGGAGCCGCCACGGGTGACAGGTGAGTTGCGGCGGTGAGCAGGGGGGAGCGGAGGGGGGGGGGAGAGGGGGAGAGAGATCTCCCCTCCGTTCCTCCCCGCTCTCCCCCGCCGGCCCCCAAATCTTTAGAGGCGAGCGGGGAGATACTTGGCTAAGGCACTACTCACTCGAGTAAAGTGCCTTAGCGAGTATACTTGCTCATCACTAGTTAGGAACCTTTACACCTCCTATATGCCTCACAACTCATTAGCACGTTTCATATTGAAGGAGTCAGGGTTTTCGGAAAAGTGTGGTATATGACCCCTTTTAGGCTTTGCTACATCTCTAAGAGGGCTCTAAAGATTAGGCATGCTATTTTCCAGTTGATCTTTTTATACATTTGTATTTACTATATAATAGATTTATAATCTGTATGGAGAAAAATCCTGAAATATTCCTCTTTTCACATTAGCCCCTGGAGCGCACACACATTATGCTAACATTTCCCCTTACCTGCCTGCTGTGCTGAGTAGACTGGGGCAGAGTCATCACAGTTATTTCATGATCATTAGAGAAAAAAATGCATTTTAACAAATAACAGCTTTGTTTTACAACTAAAGGCTTTTATAAAAAAAGAGCAGTAAGATTATAGCAGTAGTAACACTAAACTTTAGGCAGATCCCTTGCCACTCCCTAGTTTATAGTGGATGGAGCTGTATTCCATCGCTTTATGGAGACAGTTTTAGTCAATTGACACACTTTTGTTCATTGACTCCCATTCATTGTAGCGGACATCAAGAACGCACACCCTGCTCCACTACTTCCAATAGGGCAGTACCCAGAGAGGTTTTTAAAAATAGCTTATATAGTTACATTTAATTAGGGCTACTAAAATTAATTTCATGATACTTTAATGAATGTCATTTAATTTAGCGGATGCTGCATCGTAACCTGCTATAAAGGGAATAATAAGAAGTGCATTTATACAGTAGCCCATCATGCTGCACATGCAACTTTATGACCTTTCAGGATGATGTTGATGAGTTACGTATTGCTGTTAGCAAAGGAGCAAGAATCATATACACGAGTTGGTGATGTTTCCACGCAACGCAGAGCTCTGGATATTCTTAAAGGTTAGCTTGTCATTGCTGTATTTTTTACACACTGATGTCTAAGCTTTGCATCTTGATGAAAGGAAGCTAAGAAAGTTTACCAAAATGTAAGTAGTATGTGTTGAAATATAACAAAGAGGAACGCATTCCCCTCCATTCGGTGGCAGCTATGCAAAAATGTCTTTTATCACACCACTACACAGCAAGAATTATTGGCATAATGAATCCCCCTGGGAAGGACACAGCATCCAAGCGGAGAGGAATCTGGACTTGTCACTATGAATTACTTCTTCTAGGTTAGGGAAGATTCACAGAAAATATTTGGGCTGGAACGATCACTGTGCTTTCAGCAAACTTTGCATAAATCAATAGAACAGGTGAATAGAAGAAACTTTGCAACATATCTTATGAGAGGAAAATGCTTTTGTCTCCACTGATCAGCCTCCTCCTAAACTATTGCCTTTTCTACTCATTGTGAATTCACTACTATATCCATCTTGAGAGAGATAGAAGTCTATGCAGGAGAAGAAGCAGGAGCCAAGTGCAAACGAAACAGAAAGACACAAAAAATGGAGCTGAAGGCTCTAGGAAGGTTTCTATCTCACCTCACTGCTGTATTCACAGCTACACTGCTCAGTGTTGCTGTATAATACGTCTATGTGTAGTATCTTAGAGTTGGGTACTGCCGCACTTCTGTGGCTGTACAAAAGTTTAATTCATATTGGTTGTGATGCATTATAAAGTAAGTATTTTCATGTTATTGTGATGTTGCTTCATGCGTCACTGTGTGTTGTTTTTTGTCCATGTTCTCCAGTCCCCTAGTGAGTACGGGACACCTAGCAATAGCCGGGGGATTGGTTAGCCAGGCTTAGCAAAAATAGAGGGCCTGCAATTGGCAGCCTAAGGCCTCATGTCCACTAGGAAATTTGGGCCCGCGCGGATTCTCCATGCAGAATCCCGCAGCAGGTCCCTCCTTTCCCGCAGAAATGAGGCCTATAAATTGATTTACGCACCTGTTCGAACGCTGCGGGTTCTCGTCTGTCGCGGCTGGATCTTCTTTCCCTCTGTCCGGCGGATGTGCTCGGCACGCCAGCAGCGTGTCGCGCACATGCGCTGTGCACCCTTCGTTTTTTTAACTCCTACTCTCCCACGCTCCCGTGGCAGAGCAGAAATTCAGCTGCGGGTGTGCCGCGGATACGGACAGCTTCCATAGTCCTCAATAAAACCCTACAGGAGCCATTCGCGCAGGAAACCTGCAGAAAATGGAGCACGCTGCAGGTGATTTCCCACACGTGTGATCCGCGCAGCAGGGAAAAAGGACATCCGCAGATATTTACTTACCTGCAGGTGTCCAATGCATCTCTATGTGTGTGGATCACGCGTGCGGGACACCCGCGCGGATTTGCTAAACCAATTTACCTAGTGGACATGAGGCCTTAATACCCTTTACAAGTTGAGCTAGTGTGGTAGTATGAAATAGAATAATGGGTAGAGCTAAGTCAGTCTAGGCAGCTCAGAGGAGACTGAAGGAGACTGGGGAAAAGGAGAAAGCATCTGCAAGGTCATTGCAGAGCCAGCCAGCGCGGTGGGAAGGAAATAACTTCTCAATCAGGGTTGTAGCTAAAGGCTCATGGGCCCGGGTGCAAAAGTTTATCTTTAGGCTTTCTAACTTCTCTTAACTCCTTATCGCAGAGGTGTAACTTGAAGCTACTGGGCAACACTCAAAAATCTGTAACAGGACTCCAAACTATAATGCTTTATTCATAGTACTAGGCTCCCTGTATGGAAGAAGAGGGGCCTTATGAGCCCCCTAAGGGTCCTGGGCCGGGGTGCAACCACATCCCCTGCATCCGCTATAGTTATGCGAATGTTCTCAAGTGTGAGTACTCTAGAGCAAGAGCTTTAACTGAGAGCTTCAGAGGGAAAGGAAAAGAGGAGAATTTAGTAAGAGGAAGAGAAACTAAGCCAGCCAGTCATAGGCACAACCAGGGAGAAAAGCTGGAAGGAACAGCAGAGGGTACAAATGTAGTTTTCTTGTACCAATCCCCTGAGGAAAACATAGAAGTGATTAATGTCTGCAAATGTAACTGTTTATCACAAAGTCATCTCATGTGAACTGGTATATTAAAGAATGAAAAAATAGTTATGACCAAGTAATGAAGCCAAAGATAAGGACTCACCATTAGGCCTAAGGTGAGCTGACCATAGACTTGTGAGGACGCCCTTACTAGGATTAAGAAATGGATTCATCTGTACTACCTATATCCACCAGAATGCAGCCCAAACACTTATGCTCACAGGAATTAGGTACTACCTTGTTTCCCTGAAAATAAGACATACCCTGAAAATAAGACATAGCATGATTTTCCAACATTTTTGAGGATGCAAAATGATTTTTCAGGCTTTTTGAGGATGCTTGAAATATAAGCCATACTCCAAAATTAAACCCTGCTAACAGTTAATTAAAAAAGTCAATTTAAATAGTGTCCAGGCAGCTATACATGTAAAAAAGTTAAACCTTTTTTAACAAAAATTAATATAAGACACTGTCTTATTTTCAGGGAAATACGGTATTCACTAATGAATAAAAAAGTGTAGGAGGAGAACTTTCTATTGTCGTTTCAAAATCGGAAGAAAATCTCCATGTATCCACGGACTTGAATCACAGGTTTATTCATTCAAATACAGCAAGTAGAGGGTACAATAGACGTGGCAACGCGTTTCCAGGATCCAAGCCTCAACACAATATAACAGAAGCTTACCTATATTGTGAAGTTGAGGATGGGGTGATTGTATGCGCAGTGCGTATGCGCATGAAGATGACATCACTATCAGGCATGTATGCGGAAAGACAAACCCGCATTCATGTATACCTGGAGACCTTCTTTAAATGATCACTTTCTCAGGCATTTTCTTGTATTACAGCGCATTATTGATATTTTGGTGATCATCCATGTCCTGGGAAAAGGTCCCCAGGTATATTATGACTGCTGGAACACAAAATGGGAAACATGCTAAAGGCTAGAATTAATTATGTCACTAAGGGGTTAAAAATAGAGTTACGACAACTGATTTCTACGCTAAATACATTTACATGAGACTTAAATTCTAAATCTACAATGAAGAAGTGACATTTTCAGGATGATGTTTCCAATTTTATTGTGACTGTAAGGGCTCCTTCACACCGGCGAGGGCGATATCACCCTCGCAATCCTTCTGAAAACCCCTTGAGGCGAGGCGTTCTCACATGGAAACAGCCTCACATCACTGCGGAGGCTCTCTTCATACCTGCTATGGCTGCAAGATTGCAATGTTCTGCCATTGTTTTCAATGGGACTGGTACTGCTGCCGCTAGCCCCATTAACATCATGTGGAAGCCCCCGGATGCGACAGTCTAGCATCCCTGCAGGGCTGAAGAATTCCCCGCCGCAGCTATCACAGCCGCAGCAGAGGATTACAATGCTCGTCCATTGTTTTCAATGGGACTGGCACTGCTGCAACCAGCCTCATTGGAAACTATGGGCGATATCGCAAAAAGGTAGAGAATGCTACGATTTTTTTTTTTGCACAACATCACAGGAGTGAAAAAAATCGGAAATTAGAATGAAACCATTGAAAATAATTGTGCATTTTTAACTCACTCTCACATCACGAGAAAATCTCATGATTTTCTCACCAGTCTGAAGGAGCACTTAGGGGGTTAACCTACCTACATGTGGGGGTCACCACATACAATTATTAAGTCCATTATTGCACTTGCCTCATGGTTCTTACTGTACATTCCTCAGTGACTCAACTTGCCTCGTCTTTGTGCCATCCAACTCTGATAGCATAAATTAACCCTTTGCAATCCAATTTTTGGATTCAGGGTTTCCTAGGGGGTTTTCTCTTTCTGCTATTATACAATGGCGCCATCTGCTGGCTAGAACTAGCACTGCGGCGTGGGATATGCTGGAGAGGCCCCTGACAACAGAGCAGCCGGGAATATACAGTAAGAATACCCTGCCGGACGTCTTCCAACATTGAAGCTGTACAGCCTTAAATCAGAATGTCTGAAGACGTCAGACAGTGGATTGGAAAGGGTTAATATATTGGCGTTGTTTCTGATGTTTGAAAGAACTACAAGGGGGTGTTCATATAATGGGGGGGATCTGATTAGTAAACCAGAACTGGTATTATCCAAAAACCAACCAATAGTAAAGAACAAGAGATAACCTTTGAGTTCAGCCACCTGGATATCATTTTTGACTTAGATTTACACTATAAGATCCAGATGGCAAAACTTCTCAAAGTTCATCATCTTCTGTTGTAACACTAGGCAAGATAACGCACGCTATGAATCTGGAGAGCATTCATTATCTAGAAACATATGTAAAACATGTCAAGAATCCTGGCTGGATTTCTTGGGAAGTGTTACACAGAATTTTGAAAGAAAATGAAAAAAAAAAAAACTAAACATATTTATGATAAAAGCATCTTAGACAGATGTGCAGCTGAAGGGATGGAAATAAGGAAGTGGGGGGGGGGGGGGATTCACTTGACTACTGAAGATTTCCCACCATGTGCCTCCAAGTTCATCATCCCCCACATTAATGGTCATACCCACACATAGGTCGAATGGAGTAATATTCGCACACTTCCTGTAGACCATAGTAGGTGCAGCATTGGAGTGTCTGGAACTTTCCATGATGTTTCCTTGAAATGCAAGATCCATTTTTGAGTCATTATAATTCTTTCTCTCTCACTGGACTGATTTCCATCTAATTATTTTTTCGAATGCTTTGACTCTCATTTCAGTGTCTGTATTTTCTCTCCGGGGCATTAATTAAAATTACCAAGTTCGTTAGTAGTATTTTTAAGTTTTCTAAATGCTTAACTCTTGAGTAACCAAGCATTTGACAGCCCTTAGAGCTCTATTTCTAGTTATACATTTTTATTTGCTTGGTTGTCAAAGTGGTTTTGTATATTCTGTATTTGGTCCAAGTGATTTTTTTATGCTTCCACAGTACAGATCTGCACTAAACACCATGTGCCTCCATATTGTTCACCCATTAGGCATTACCCTTAGAGTAAAATACCTGCATAAAGTGACATGTCTTAGAGTATGCCATCATTTTTATTCTCAAGAACCCTATAGAAAGGAATAGTTGTGTTGAAGGGATTGTCCACTTGTAAACTACTGGTGCCTTATCTTCAGGATGGGCCATCAATGGTAGATTGGCTAAGTACTCCTGCTTAGGATCTGCACTGATTAGCTGTTTGCCAGACTAGTGTGCTCATGCACTGAGCTGATTTCTGCAGGAAGCAGATAGCTCCGTTCCCACTGCAGTGGCCAGGCTTTGTATTACAGGCAAAGTTCCCATTCACTTCAGTGTCTGCAGTGAGAACAGCAGTGAGAACGGTGCTATCTGCTTCCTGCACAAATCAGTTGGTGCACAAAAGCATCAGCTTGGTGAACATCTGATTGTCGAGAGTTCCAGAAGGCAAACGCTAGCCAGTCTACTATTGATGATCTATTAAGGATCTGCCATCAGCCATTTACAACTGGAAAAATGAGGTCCAGATGTGTTCTTTTTCCAGCAGAATTGCGCAGCGTATTGCGCATTCGCGTGCATATTGAGAGTGTATTTGCACACCTCCTAACGACTTCTATGAGGCCCTTGATGCAAAAGTAGGCAGAACAATAGAGCAGAACCTATTTTTCTGCATGCGCATTGGGTTCTAAGTAGAGATGAGTGAACATACTCGTTTAGGGCAATTACTCGATCGAGCATCACTTTTTTCGAGTAACTGCCTACTCGGGTGAAAAGATTCGGGGGGGCGCCTGGGGGCGGGGGGCGGCGTGGTGGAGCGGGGGGGGGGGGGTAGCAGTGGGGAACAGGGGCGAGCTCTCTCTCTCCCCCCCTCCCCCCACCCCCACTCCCCTCTGCAACCCCACGCTCACCCCCCACGCTCCCCGAATCGTTTCGCCCGATTAGGCAGTTACTCGAAAAAAGCGATGCTCGATCGAGTAATTGCTCTAAATGAGTATGTTCGCTCATCTCTAGTTCTAAGCTTTACGCATTGCACATGTATATTTTATGCATGCAAAAACACGCGCAAATACGGTCCTCTGAAGAAGCCCTCAGGCACGGGCTCATAATGAGGGAACTAGTCCTCTCTTTATGTGAGCGTGCATTTTTTTAAACCTTTTTTTTTTTAAGTAGCACTTTGGCAAACAAATTCTTCCCCTGTGCCAGCAAACTTGGCCTTGATCCAGGGTTCTTGTAGCTATAAATTGAGGAAATTGCAGCACTCCATAAATTCTTGTGTGCATAAGTGATTTATTCACCCATGAAAATGTCACGGTGTGCTACACAACGCAGGTCTTAGGATACAATGGAGCCACAGAGTTACCAAAAATGTGCAATGTTATATTTAAGAATGATGATTATACAGGTATGAGTGTAGGTAGCAACAATATTAACTGGCAACAACAAACAAACAATCTAAGTTTCACTCTATGGTTACTTAACCCCTTCACGCTTCAGGTTTATGTTCTGGCTGCCTGCTACTTAAGGCCATGGTAGCCGGCTATGACTAACACCAACCTCCCCCGCCACCAGCAGGGATTGGTGATAACACCCATCCTCACATACAATAATGATTGCAACATGTAAAGTGTTCACGGAGGGAGCTTGCCACCTTTTTGACGTCATCAGCCCGCCTTGATATAATTGCTGAGGGCCAATGGGTTGTAATAGCAACTGGACACCATGGCATATGATCAGTAACAATAGTAATATTACAATGCAGTACAGACGTACTGCAATGTATTACCATAGCAATCATATGATTGATGGTCCAAGTCCCCTATAGGTACATAAAATAGGTACATAAAAAAATAGGGAAAAAACGTGGAAAAAGTTTGTAGCAAAGAAAAAAACTTTTTGCCTACTTTCCGGTCTTAAAAAAAAAAATGTAAGAAAAAAGTGCACATGTTCGGTTTCACTGTGTCCTTGATGTCCCGTATAGTAAATTGTAAACCCTCTTTTGTCTGAACATAGACCCTTGATGAGACCTGGTACAGTTAAGATGCATTGGTCCATTCTCAGGGAATATTTATGGTGAGATATCTATCTATGGGGCTTTTTGTGCGATACGGCTTGGAAATATCCAGTTGATAACACTATTATTATTGCATGTCCATATGTGGGTAGTGCTTAGGGCGCAGGTTCTTTTAAACAAAAGTTCTATTTCATTTTTATATATTGACCCACTTTCTCAGTGAGTCTACAAAACATTTACTGAGCCAACGCGCTTATTTTGTTCGTTTTGTTTCCCAAAAGTCATAATAAAAGTGATCTAAAAAGCCCTATGTCCCAATAAAAACGAAAGCTCGTTACGTAAGAAACGAGACCTCCTAGAGCTCTTTCAAAGGAAAAACGAAAAAAGTTATGGGACTTTGAATGCGGCGGTGCCAAAAAAAAGACTGATTTCTAAGAATAAGGATTTTTATTGTGTCAAAGTGGAAAAACCTGAGAAGACATATAATTTTGGTTTTGTCAGCATTGTACCAACACGCTGAATAGATTTATCGTGTCATGTATGCTGCATGAGTCATTCCGTGAAAAAAAAAAAAAACAGGCGAAAAACAATTGCAGAATTAAAGGGGTTGTCCCGCGCCGAAACGGTTTTTTTTTTTTTTTAACCCCCCCCCCCCCCCCGTTCGGCGCGAGACAACCCCGATGCAGGGGTTAAAAAAACAACCCCCACAGCGCTTACCTGAATCCCGGCGGTCCGGCGTCTTCATACTCACCTGCTGAAGATGGCCGCCGGGATCCTCTGTCTCCATGGACCGCAGGGCTTCTGTGCGGTCCATTGCCGATTCCAGCCTCCTGATTGGCTGGAATCGGCACGTGACGGGGTGGAGCTACACGGAGCTACACGGAGCCCCATAGAGAAGAGGAGAAGACCCGGACTGCGCAAGCGCGGCTAATTTGGCCATCGGAGGGCGAAAATTAGTCGGCACCATGGAGACGAGGACGCCAGCAACGGAGCAGGTAAGTATAAAACTTTTTATAACTTCTGTATGGCTCATAATTAATGCACAATGTACATTACAAAGTCCATTATTATGGCCATGCAGAAGTGTATAGACCCACTTGCTGCCTCGGGACAACCCCTTTAATGTTTTTTTTCTCACAGCCCTACAAAAAATTTAGTGGAAGTTATACAATGCATTATATGTACCCCAAAAATGGTACCAATGAAAACTATAGCTCGTCATGCAAAGAAACTAGCCAATGCAGATGTGAAGGCGGCCTAATTGATTTTATTTCACTGATTGCATTAATTCATTGGTGGCATTTTTTTAATACATTGTTATGCTAATTGTTATCAAATTGATTCCCTCTGGTTAGTTAAGCGCTGGAAGAAGCAACTGAAGGCTGCATTCACACGAACGTATATCGGCTCGGTTTTCACGCCGAGCCGATATACGTCGTCCTCATCTGCAGGGGGGGGGGGGATGGAAGAGCCAGGAGCAGGAACTGAGCTCCCGCCCCCTCTCCGCCTCCTCTCCGCCCCTCTGCACTATTTGCAATGAAAGGAGGTGGGGCGGGGTGTGGCTAAGTTCCCGCAAATTAGCCCCGCCCCGCCTCTCCCCATTGCAAATAGTGCAGAGGGGCGGAGAGGAGGCAGAGAGGGGGCGGGAGCTCAGTTCCTGCTCCTGGCTCTTCCATCCTCCCCCCCCTGCACACGAGGACAACGTATATCGGCTCGGCGTGAAAACCGAGCCGATATACGTTCATCTGAATGCAGCCTCACACACATATATATCCTCCTGCAATGCTGAAAAGATCTATTCCCCCTGGATACGTATATCTGTGCGCAAAAGATCAAACAAGATTTGAACGAGCCAACGATGCATTTGCCTGTGTAAACAGGCTGCACGAGTTTAGCAGTGACATCATTTGCTCAATCCAACGAGAATCGGCTGTTCTAAAAGGACCCTAAGGCCTCTCTCACATTGGCTTTTCAATTTTCGGCCACCCGCATCGCGGCAGAAAATCGCATGTACGGGAGAAAGCCGTGACCAAGTTAAATCTTCCATTTTCTCGCTGATTCAGACATATACATCACAACCCAGAATTCTGTGGGGTGGGGGCAGAGAGATGAGCGCTGCTAAAGTCTCTCCCCCTTCCTCCCCCTCCCTTTGCCGGCTGATAGTGGCAATGGAAGCTCCCATAGAAACCTATGGGAGCTGCCGTTAAGGGGAGTTGGAGAGATCTTAGCAGCGCTTGTCCTGCTAAATTCCCTCCCCAGCCTATGAGAGCTGCCAGCAAGGGGAGGGGGAAGGACTATAGCAACGCGAGCAACTGCTAAACTCGCTCCCCTTTTCCTCTTCTGACGGCTCTCATAGGCTCCCATAGGAGCTATCTGTGAAGCATGTCTGGCCATTCAAAGTGAATGGCAACAGTCATGCTATGCAAATAGCGTAGAGCCTATGCTGTTACTCTAGTGCGCCTGATTTCAGTGTTGGCGCTGCAGCAACTGTACATGCCTTGTGCCTGAGGTCTATCAGACAGATCTCTGATACAACACATGACATTGCAGCTTTCGTGGGAATTTGAGAAAGAATAGGATTCCCAGATATTTTGCTATTAAACATTTCCTTCTTTGTGTTGGAGCACAGCAGTGCCGCTCTGACTGTCTAATTTGGCAATGCTTAGGCTCGCCGCTGCTGTTTGTCTATTGTTATTCAATGACGCAAGAGCAGCAGTCGAATGTTAGAAGCTGAAACTGGAGAGGCAAGAAAGGACACGGGGAGAGGAATGCTGGGGATTACAGCCAGAGGCGAAGAAGAGACAGAGACAAGTGAAAATATACAGGGGGTTTATAGAATGATGAAATAAGAACTTGTGCTAGATCATATTTTCCTTGTGCCCTACCAGTGACTGCGGCGCCCACAGAGGGAGAGCACACGTGTCTGCATGAATATGCATGGGGTCGCCAGTCTGCACATTAGCCACTAGCCTCGTAAGGACAAGCCTGGGTCAAGAACTAAGTATATTGTAGGATAATGCAGGACAATAGGCTTTATTGCTGGGCAGCCGTATCAATAATCAATGGAAATGCAGCAAAAGATCAAACTATGCTTTGTCGCTATAGGCAGGACGATTCACCGGCAGCGCACGTCTCTCACGACAGCCATCGACAGGCAGCAGTGATGCTCCTTGCCCGGGTGTGATGATTGTGGTAATCATCCACTGATTGTCCATGACTTGATAAGTTTTAATATGTGATGAAGCTTCAGGCTGGTGTCACACGGGCGTAAGTGCATTAAAGGTGTACTTTTGCGCAATGGGCATTACTGTACTTTTTGCCCATGCAAATCATGCCTATTTGTGCATGCAAAAAGAAACCATGCAACCATGCTATGATTCAGGCTGGATTCACACGGGCGTATATCGGGGTTTTCACGTCTGGACCGATATACGTTGCCCCTCTGATACATTGGTTTACAATGCATCAGTGCACATAGGAGTATTTCCACGGGGTAATAGTGCATTTTGGCCCGGCGCATTTACGCTGGGGGCGGCTGCATAGACTTCTATGGGAAGCTATGACAGCTGCTGGAGAAGGGAGGAGGGAGGGAGTTTAGCAGTGTGACTGCTAAACTCCCACCCCTTCAATGTTCCTCTCCGCCCCTTGCCGTCCTGTCTCCTTCCATTGCTGGCTGCGACGAGGGGCGAAGAGGGGGTGGGTGCTTAGCACATATAGCTCTTGCCCCGTCCCGCCTCCTCCCCTTGCCAAGAGATGTCGAGGGGGAGGGTAGGGGAAGACACAGTTTAGCGGAGCTAAACTGTCTCCCCCTGCCCAATGCCATTGCGGCCACGGCTGGCGGACGAATGTAAAAACACCAATGCCCGTGTGAATCCAGCCTCATTGAAATGGACATGTAAGTTAATTAGTTCAGTGTGTGCTATTTTCGTGCCAAATGTGCAGGAAAATTCAGCATGCTGAAAGAAATCTTGTATAGTGCCAACTTATTCTGCAGTGGTTTCAAGTAAATTATTACCCAGCTGGGTACTCATTTTGCTGACCTTGGAGGGAGGGGGTAAATCTTGAGCTGGCTACCTGAGCCAGGGGGGATTGAACTCACAACCTTCTGGTCATGAGCAAGAGCTTAGGACAGCATTGCTACTGCCTTAGCACTCTGCACCACACAGGGCTCAGAGAGGCACAAATCTTGCATGAATATGAACCCCATTCGTTTGAATGGGGGACATACACATGCATGATATTTGAAAACAATGGGAGACACTCCATAATCCTCCGGAGAAGATAGCTCTTCCCCGAGTCGGTTTTGATATAAAAACGCCTTGCATCCAGGGTGAAATTGCATGTTGGCAAGCGCGATATTGGGCCCTGAATCACGGCCCAATATCGCGCTCATCTGTGTAAAGTTAGCCTTAGGCTTCTTTCCAACGAGCGTATATCAGCCGCCTTTTCCATGGCCTGCCAATATACACTATGTTGAGAGAGAGAAAATTGGTAAACAGGCTCACAAATCAAACCTTTGTGCACCCGTTTAGACGGCATGGGTCCAGGCGCCGAGACTACCATGCTGTGCCCGTTTTTCCTCCCTCCCCATCGCTGGCTCAGTTCTCTTCTCCTCCCCGCTAAGCACCGTCCCGTCCCGTCCCGCTTCCTCCCATTGATGGCTATAGACAAGGGGCGGAGAGAGGGCGGGAGCTTAGTTCCACCCACGTTCTGCCACTTGTCCACTGCCAGCAATGAGAGGAGGCGGGTGAGTGCTTAGCTCCGCCCCAATGCTGCCCTCTCCCATTGCAGAGAGCCATTGGGGAGGAGAAGACAGGTGAGCCTACACAGGGGGAGGAGAGTAGAGGGAGGGTGTTTAGCAGCCCATGCAGCAGTCAACGTATTCCAGCCCAAAGGATAGTTCCAGGACTATCTTTTGGGCCTGACACAAAAACGCCTGGCGCTAGATTGGCCGGCCAGGCTCTTTTATGTCTCAGGAATACGGCCATGTGATCTGATGCATTGGAATCCAATGAATCAGGTCACAGCGTATATCAGCCTGCCATGAAAACAGCTGGCTGATATACGCTCGTGGGAAAGAAGCCTCAAGGTGCGTTTAGACGTAACAATTATCATTCAAGAGATTGTCAAAGCACACTAAAGGGAATGATAATCATCCAGTTTTACCAGCTGAATGACAAAAGAGAATCATTTACTTTACGTTCGCCGTTCAGTTTCAGCCTGCATAAAAATCATCATTGTCTCATTCACTTCTCATTGCGTTTAACAACCCCCCCCCCCCCCCATCTTCCCCGGCTCAATGTTGTACATAGAAAGATGAAACACTGAACGAGCAGTGAAGGTTTCTCAACAATGATCTTACTGTCTAAACAGGCTACACGACTGCGAATAATTGTGAACGAGCTAGTGGTTATGTTGCTCACTCATTCGCTCTTTCAAACAAGAATCGGCTCATATAAGGCTGGGTTCCCATGGGATGGATTTGCCGCGGAAAATCCGCCCAAATCTTCTAATGCCAGGAGTAGCTAACCATGTGGACGAGATTTTGCAAAAATCTCGTCCACACGGGGCGACCAATCCCTCGCAACAAAGCTGTGCGGAACCAGCGATGCGGCGTGAAATTGACAGCCGCAGCATGTCAATTCCTTTTTTTCCCCCATTGTGGCGTCACTCCTCTCTTTGGGGAGAGAAAGCCACAACGGAATGCCAGCAGCTGAGCAGCTCCAAAACCTGCGGCGAAATGCCGCGGGTTTTGAAGCTGCGTCTCTCCCGCGGAAATCTCGTGGCTGTTCAGTGCGTAAGATTTACGTGGGATTTCCGTCCCATGGGAAACCAGCCTAAGAGGGCCATTTGCATAGGTCATCAATATCAGATCTCACTCCCACTGACAATTGTTTGAAGGGGGCCACGTTGTTCAGTTGCCCAGTGCTCCTATTTTCTAGGGGCCCCCGAGAATAGGATCTGAGAATAGAACCGAAGAACAATCAGCTCCATTATTAGCTGTGGTGATCCATAAAGGACTCATTTACACTGAGTGATGTGGGCTCTATGTGCAGTATTATATGGACACTGTATGATACTATTATTTAAGCATTGCATGGCATTGTTGCGTCGTTGTATGAAAGTCTAATGAGTGGAACAGGTTGCCATGGGAGGGGGTGAGTTCTCCTTCAATGGAAGTCTTCAAACAAAGGCTCGACAGACATCTGTCTGGGATGATTTAGTAAACCCTGCAATGAGCAGGGGGTTGGACCCGATGACCCTGGATGCCCCTTCCAACTTTACTATTCTATAGGACAATATATAATAGCATTACTTTGATAGTGTGTGCCGATAAAATCTAAAAATGGTGCGCACGGGGGTTTTACTTTGTTCGTTGTCCCGTGGCCCAGTTTCCTATAAAACCAGCCAACCTCAAAGAATTTAGAAGAAGAAGTGACAGCAAAACATCCGCAGACAGAAGACTGTGCTGTGCATAGGAGATGATGACAGGGGAAACAGACATGACACAATTTCAACTTTTTGGTAAATTTACACAATGTTCTGTGGTAGGAAAAAAACTGTGATTGAAAACCCCAACCTCATATTAAATGTGAAGCATGGAATCAGTGAATATCCAGAGAGTCTTCAGAGGAATGACAATGTGCTGCCTGTGGCCTCAACATCAAGAGATCAGGTTATGAAACTTGACAATGCATGACAATCACAGAGAGAGTTACTCAGACAGAAGCGATACAAGCACAAATCCACCATGGAGAGATATTATTCATTCTGTGAGCTGAATACATATTGCCAAGAATTCAACCTGCAGTCTATTGCAAACACAGGAGCAAAGCCCCCCTCCAAGAAGATATATATTTGGCCCTTGCTCAACACTGGACACCACGCTTAAAGGCGCTGTCCAGTTCAGAAAAATACATTTGTATATACTCTATTAGGGAATTCTGGGTTAAAAGTGGAAAGTCTGCTGCTCAAGATTTTCATCTATTGGCCAAAGTGGAGAGCAGCTACAAAGAGCGTCTCTCATGATGGAGGACCTGTCCTGTCCAGCATTGCACAGGCAATCTATTGACTTCAGTGTCAACTGTGTAATGCTTTATTTCTCCTGTGGTAGCGCTGCAGGGAAATAGAACACTCACTGCTAGGTTTCCCCATAGATTATAGCTGATCTCTAGAGGTCTGAGCAGGGGGATACTTTGTGATCAGCTTATTGTTAAGACACCCTTTTAACGAGTTGGGATTGTCCAAATGGAGAACCCATCAATTAGAAACAAGAATCTAATGAATCTACTTTTAAGGTAGTTGCTCCATCAAATATTCTCCCGACACCCCTGGCTAACAGCTGCTTTTCCCAGAAGAATCCTTCTCTGGCCAGCCATTGCAGAAGAAATGTAAAGTCAGATTAATGGCAATCCGTGTCATACATGGACGACTTGGGTCTTGAAGATTCTATCAAATTTGACATGTGGGAATATACCTTAAAAGGATTCTCTGGGACTTTTCCTATTGAGGACCTATCAACAATTTATCGCCCGCGGATCATCGCCCGTGGACAGGCAGCCTTAGTCTGTGTGTAGTGAAGATGGAGGAAGCTGAGCGGATGGCATATGTGTGTTTTGGGCCCCTTCTACCCAAACTTTGTCTTAAAAGAAATAGAGAGGAGTGGCAAGCCTGCCGAACCGTTTAGCACTGAGTGTATGTTCTACCCCGTGAGTGGGAACGGGTAGAGAGTTGGAGAGTGCGAGAAGAAGAGTAGCCAGGAACAGAGATACACAGATAACTGGGCCTGTGAAATCCCTCTGTCCTCCCGTGATTCCTCGCTGTCACACCACGAGTCCCCCTGCACCAGTGTTTTGCGTGGATGTAAACTGTATGGACTGTTTTCCAAGTTTATTCAAGTTATTTTGCAAGTAAATGGCTCTACTGCCCGTTCCCGGTTTAGCCTTTAAAGATCAACTCTGTGTGCGTGGACTCTTTATGACATCATCTAATATTCACCGCAGAGGACAGAATGGTGGCGCCACATGTGACAAAAGACTAAGGTAAACCACAGTTGGGTTACCCCTTCTAATAGCCTGTCCTCAGCCCATTGGACGTGTCCCTGGTTACCTTCTGGGTGGGAGACGGTAGAGCCCCGAGACAAGGCCCAAACTCTACCCTGCTGTCTCCTAGGCTGGGGCTGGCTTCTCAGTCACTGCATCTCCATGATATTGATATTTCTTGATAGCCTAATCAATTAACACTAATAGGGCTGTTTCTTTACCAGCTGTTCTTTTACAGAACATTGCTTCTTGTCTGAAGTCAGGTTTTCATTTAGCAATCTTGTATAGAAATATGTCCAGCTTTTCTATCTTGTCTCTGCCTCATTAGTGGATGTCATTAAAGTACTTTTAGAATTCTACAAGCACAGAAATAACTCAAAAATGATAGAAAACAAAAACAATTAAAGGTTACAAACAAAAATGGGCGTCCACTTTTGGATAGTTGTTTTATAAACAGTGTGCCCTAGTTTACGGCCAAACGTGAGCACTCCTGCCAAAAACTGCTTCGATCCCGGCAGCTTATCAGACATTTTATGCCAAACTTTTATAAGACAGCTCATCACAAAGAAGCATTATCCGATGCATGGACAGAATTCTTGGTGGCCTTGGCTAATGATTGTGACAGCTCTTGAGCTGTAAATAGTGTTTTGCTCAAATCAAAGCACATTCGGAATTTCTTTACTCCGTATCTCATTTAATGTTTTGTATGTAGACTTATTGGAGTAAAGTATAACTTTAGTTTCCATGGTTACATTATGGAACTCGATCAAGTTTTATGTTGATAGATCTTGAATATATTTCTATATTTTTCTGGGAAAAGCTCCAACAAGAATGCAGAATAGATCTTACTAATGGATATTTCTAATTTTGCTTTTTTTACATTTTTTCTGACTGAATGGGTTCTTGAGTAATTGGATAAATGGTCTTAAAAGCTAACGAAGGCAGTAAGGCATATTTTATCTCTTCCAGATGTTATCAAAGAAAATAATTGAAATGGGTCGTCTGAGGTTTACTTGGACAGTTGGACTGTATGAAGGGACAAATGATCAGCTGACGAATGAGCAAATGCTCGTTTATCAGCTGATTGGCTACTCTAAGCAAGCATAAAAATGCTTGCTGAAGAGTGATACATCTTCACTTGCGAACAAGTAGATGTATAGTTTGCCTACAGGAATGAACTATCAT
This sequence comes from Eleutherodactylus coqui, assembly GCF_035609145.1. Lineage (NCBI taxonomy): Eukaryota > Metazoa > Chordata > Amphibia > Anura > Eleutherodactylidae > Eleutherodactylus > Eleutherodactylus coqui. Next base: position 274,592,752 of record NC_089839.1, on the reverse strand, counting down.
ATTAGTGATTGTTCATCCTCTCAGGCTGCATTCACACGAACGTATATTGGCTCGGTTTTCACTATTTGCAATGAAAGGAGGCGGGGCGGGGCTAAGCTCCGAGAATTAGCCCCACCCCCGTCCCACCTCTCCCCATTGCAAATAGTGCAGAGGGGCGGAGAGGAGGCAGAGAGGGGGCTGGAGCTCAGTTCCTGCTCCTGGCTCTTCCATCCTCCCCCCCTGCAGATGAGGATGACGTATATTGGCTCGGCGTGAAAACCCAGCCGATATACGTTCGTGTGAATGCAGCCTCAAGCGGATTTTTGACCTGTGTAAAACAAAGTGCTGATTGGCTATCAATAGTTGATCGCCTGGAGCCCACCACTCAGGACCCTGGCTGATTAGCTGTTTATGCGTCTGCTGTGAGCTTCACAACACACATGGGTACGGAGTGGGAGCAGTTAGCGCCCGGTGATGGTAACTGCAGTCACAGCTCCCATGACAGCTGCCGGAGAAGTGACTGCTAAACTCCCTCCCCCTTCTCTTCTCCTCTCCGCCCCTTGATGGCTGTCTGCAGTGGGAGGGGGCGGGACAGTGTGGGAGCTAGTGTGCTAAAGTCCTACCTACTTGCCGGCAGCTCCCAGAGGCTGCAGCGGAGAGGGGGAGGGAGCTAGACTCCCACCCCCCAGCTGATGGTATCCCGAGGCTGCGGCATATATGCGACACATCCTCGGCCATCTGAACGGGCATTAAAACTTGGCCACGGCTGCCTTTCGTTCACGTGATTTTCAACCGTGCAGTGGTCGTGACTCGGACGATCGAAAATCTTTATGCCCATGTGAATGAAGCTTTAAGGTGCTTTTAGATGTAATGATTAGAGATGAGCGAGCATACTCGCTAAGGGCAATTGCTCGAGCGAGCATTGCCCTTAGTGAGTACCTGCCCGCTCGAGGGAAAAGGTTCGGGTGCCGGCGCGGGGAAGCGGTGAGTTGTGGCAGTCAGCAGTGGGTAGCGGGGGGGGGGGGGGGGGGGAGAGAGATCTCCCCTCCGCTCCTCCCCACTCTCCCCCGCAGCTCCCTGCCCGTTGCCGGCACCCGAACCTTTTCTCTCGAGCGGGCAGCTACTCGCTAAGGGCAATGCTCGCTCATCACTAGTAATGATTATTCAAAACATTGTTCAAATGAGTGAAAGTGAAAGCTAATCGTTTGGTCTAAATGCAACCAATAATCGAACAGCGAACAATAATCGTTCACATTTCGTTCATCGTTCATTTTATGCAGGCATGAAAATCACTGTTGGCTCATTCACTTATCCTTTGGTTCAAACAACAATAGTTCAGTCCCTTTCATTCATTTTGGGCTCTTTCACAGGGCTGCAGGCTTTTTATGTGCGCCCGCCGTCGTGGTAAAAAGGTGTGAACCGGTGCACAAATCTAAAATTGAAATATAAGCCCTTCTCCCAAAAATAAGCCCTAGCTAAACTACATGAGAAAAAAACTCAGCAATACTCACCTAGCCGGCGTCTGGGTCTCTTGCGCTGGCCTCCGGCGCTGTGGCAGGCTGCAGTGTAATCCTCAGCATTGACATAGCACTCTCTTCCTGGGAACGGGGGCTTGAATACCCCGCTTCCAGCAAGCAAGTGCTGTGATTAAATCACGAGTGCAATTGCTCAGCAAATCTGAGCCGGCGTGCTTTTGGGGCAAAAATTTATATAAAACATTGTCTTATTTCCAGGGAACCACAGTAGTAGCACACGCTTTTGGTGTTCTAATCTGCTGCAAATGTGATGCAAACAGAAACTTCAGTGCCTGCTGCCCCCAAATCTCCTTGTAGTTCTCTTGTAGGGCTCCTGTCCACGGACAATAGTGCGTTGTATTACTCGCGACGATAATCTGGCCATGAGTAATGCAGTGCATGGTTTCCATAGCGCAGCCCCTTGTCCACGAGCAAAGAATCATAGTGATTCTTTGCTTGTGGAACTCAAATCGCGGCATGCTGCGAATTGCCGCGATTCTCCGCGGTGAGCCTATCTGTTAGTACTAGGCAAAGATCTATTTTCTTAACTTTTTGGACCACAATCTTGATTTATGGCCCTTTTACACGGTATGACAACCGACTAAATGACTGAATGAGCACTGACATCACTGCTAAGATTGTCAGCGCTTCTGCAGAGTGTTTAGTCAGACAGACTTTGCCGCTGGATCGTAGGCTTCACGCTGGCTTATTGCTTAGTGCTTTACCTCCTATGTGAAGTATTTACGTGGAACGAGAAGCCAGCACTCCAGTGATAGTTTTTATGCTGACTGAAAGTCAGCCATAATGACTTGCTAATGAATAGCGAGTCATTTTTATTGCATTCACTGCACGATTATAACTCAAATTTGTTCATTTGAACAAATTTTAAGCGATGATCGTCCTGTGTAAATGGCGCATTAGCCATATTTCTAAGATGAAATTAAATGTCACAATCAAAAAAGCCCAGGTCCAGGTATTTTATGTTTAAGCTCAAGCACACCTGATACAACTAATCAAGCCCCTGATTAGTTGCATCAGATGTGTTTGAGACAACACCTGATCTGCAAATATGCGCTCTTATGAAGGATTCTGTTTAAGGGATTGAATAATTCTGTGACTGAAGTAGTCATTAAAAGTGCATTTTGTGTGGAATTTGGAGAAACCACTTGTTATAGTAGTTGTGTTGAGCTATTTAAATTGTTCTTCTTTGATCGATTTTTGTAAACAGCTGAAAGTTTGTATATTTGTCAAATAAGTCTAATTTGCAATGGGGTTGAGTAATTCTGATTGCAACTGTATACTGTATGCAGAAAATCGATGGTCATCGGTAGTGGCAAAGTCCAGGATGGCTCATGACTAGAGATGAGCGAGTATACTCGCTAAGGCACATTACTCGAGCAAGTAGTGCCTTAGCCGAGTATCTCCCCACTCGTCTCCAAAGATTCGAGGGCTGGCGGGGGGCGGGGAGCGGCGGGGGAGAGCGGGGAGGGACGGAGGGGAGATCTCTCTCTCTCCCTCTCTCCCCCCAGCTCCCTGCCGCAACTCACCTGTCACCAGCGCCGGCCCCCGAATCTTTAGAGACGAGCGGGGAGATACTCGGCTAAGGCACTACTCGCTCGAGTAATGTGCCTTAGCGAGTATACTAGCTCAACTCTACTCATGACATCACTGTACCGTTATCATACTGGTGTGTAATGCAGTTGACATTGAGCCAAGAGGCTCATGACATTGCCCTTCCATTGTTATGGTCAGCTCAGAGATCAGCTGCAGCCTAGTAGGGTATGGCTGGGTCAAACCTCCAAAAATTAGTTTTTCACCTGGACTCAGACTTTTGAGTCCACATTTGGCCCCCATGTGTAGTAGACTGGACATTTTATGGAGAACACTGAGCTATGTCCAACTTCTCCGACCCTAAGTTTGAGTGAATGGTTCTTGCTGTCTTATTCCGTCCATGTCTGGCCTATATAAATCTCCTCTGGTCTATTATTGGATGAGGTGGCGTCAGTCTGTGAGCCGTTTCCCGAATGTTTTAGGATTTTTCTTAATTCTCTAGCTTTTATCCTAATATAAACACTGGGAGCTTTCTCAGTTCATTGTGACTCTGCAGTGTGTAACTGGTGTCACCTGATGGCACCTGCTCCCCCGCTGTTTGTCCTGGCATCCACTTTGTTTGTGTTCCCCATTTGACCTGCATGCATCCCCTCCGCCGCCCCCCCATCACTTCTACTTCCAGATGTGATTGTTTGCTTCTATAAACATCAACAGCAAACAAATGACAGTATCCAGACATCAGGCGACGGATTGCTACAAGGCGATACGAGGAAACAGACGCGATGAATATATATTTATGTTACATGCAAAAGCAACCTGAGGGCTCCTTCAGACGAGAGCATGCGCGATTGTGCGCGCTTCAGCGCAACGGGTTTGTTCTATGAATGATGTAGATTTGTGATAATATTGGCGCATTTTAATGTTCTCTTTGTGCTTGCAGAGATTTTTGCCTACTACGCCCCGATTTAAAAGGCTATTTAGCCTAATGAGGTTAAGATGTGTTATTTTTTAACATGGAAGTGTGCAACGTATAGCGCATTTGCGCATGCATTGATTGTGCACTTGTGCACTCCCATTGACTTCTATGGGAGGTGGGCAAAATGATAGAGCGGGTTTTCTTTGCACACGCAAAAAAAAAGGGGATGTGAATGAAACCATTAAAATCAATGGGTTCTATCTTCTGCATATTGAGCGCACAACTTTTGCGCGCGCAATTATGCTTGTGTGAAGGAGCCCTTAAAGTGAAGCTCCACTTTTGTTCAGCCATATTTTGTAGCTGGCTTTTAAAGGGGCTTTCCATCTGTATATGCTCACTATCGCGAGGTGTATATGAGTTATGCAGGGTTAGCGATCACATGTTTTTGTGCCCAGATCGGCGCTTTTACTGTACTTTATTGTGCCGCCAGGATGGCTCACATCGGCGCATTTCCAGGAGCAACATGTTTGAGTAGGGGGATCAGCTGACTATAAGCGGGTCAGCTGACTTGTAAATGGGTGTGCTGACTCAGCAGGTCCAGGTGACATTGTTTGACCCCACGAAATTGCGCAGTTCAGTGCACGATTTATTGCAGACCGGGGCCTTTGATGCCCCCGAAAATAGAGAATATCGCGTTTTCAAGGGTGGAGAAAAAAAAGCCCATGTGAAGGAACCCGTGAAGTCAATGGGTTCTATTTGCTGTGCAGATTTTGTGGCCGCAAATGCACTCATGTGAGGCCGCCCTAAAGGCTCTAAAAATGCAGAGAATAGAAATCACTGATTTCAATGGCCTTGTTGTCATTATCGTTTTTTGCGCAAAAATTTCTTGCACGCAGAAAAAAAATGCTATGTTCCGTATGCATTAATGCATCAAAAGGCCCCATAGAAGTCTATAGGGGGTTCAAATGCGCATGCATCTATGAGGGGAAAGAACAGATCTGGACCTCATTATTCTAAATAGCCATTTAAATCTGGGTGGAGATATGTCCCGCGCCCAGGTGAACATGCCATGCTGCGCAAAAAGGGAAAGTAAAATGTGTTGATACGTACGCAAAAGCGCCTCGTTCATGGCACAAATATGTTGTACTTAAGTGCATGCAAAAACACGTGCACCCATGCGAAGGAGCCTTAAGACGATGCATGGGCCACAGGGAGGAGGGAGGCGCAGCTGCAGATTGTCACCCGGGGTTTCGCTGGAAGGAGCAGGTGGCATCTGACTGATTTGGAGCACAAAGCGCAGCTTTTACTTTACACCTGGCACAGCCGGTCGGCTCAGCAAGCGAGAGAGAAAGAAAATGTACATTTATAGAAACCATCAGTGGAACAGAAAAAGACTCAAAATCTGCAGGTTACAACATCTCTGAACAAGATGTAAGATGCGGCTCCTTATAATTGCTTTCTGGTGATGAAAGGTGCCATTTAAGTCAGTATATTCCACATTGTAGCTGGCAGAGAAATAGGAGCTCCGATCGGCATCAAGGGAGCTAGAAAGGTAAGTATAAGGCTGGGTTCCCACACGGCGTATTCCCGGCGGAAATCTTGGGGTTTGGCTGTAGTGAAAAACCGTGAGATTTCCGCCAAGAAAGCGCTGCTTCAAAACCTGCGGCACTTAGCTTTTCCGTTGCAGCCAGCGCTCCCATAGAGGAGAGAGCGTCCGTAGCGAAAAATAAAAAGAATGGACATGCTGCAGCCGGCGAATCCGTGCTGCAACACTGGCTTCCACAGTGTTTGCCGCGACGGATTCGCAGTGCCGTGTGGACGAGATTTCCGAGAAATCTTGTCCACATGGCAGGCGAACCCCAGGATTAGCGGCCGCAGGGGGATTTGCCGTGGCGAAATTCTGGACAGAATTTCCACAGCAAATCAGACCTGCGTGAACCCAGCCTTAGGGCCCTCACACAAGCGTTTACTGTGCAGGCGGTCGCAGCAGTTTATAATGCATTGCATACTGCTGCGTGCCAACAAATCCCCATACACTATCCTGGCGTGTATGCACGCATAATCCGTACCAAGATAGTGCATGCCCCTTTATTTTTTTTTTGCTCATACTTCACGCACTGTGCGTCAGGCACAGTTGAAAGTAATGTATCTTTTTTGGGCTCACTCCATGGACATTACAATAGCCCCCCTCTTCACCATTGCCACCCCCCCACCCTTTGTTTCTGAACTACTTACCTTTTGGTCCAGCAGTTACATACCTGTCTAAGCTCATGATCGCTGCGGCCAATCACTGGTCTGAATGAGCACTAAGACCAGTGATTGGCAGCAGACAGGGCCAGGATCACTGAACCCAGAAATGAGCAGAGACCAAGGGTACCAGAGCGACAGGTGAGATACCTTTCAACTATACCCTTCTCCTGAGGATGCAGATACAGGTGAAAGTGATGCCACATTGCCAGGAGCCTGGCACTACTCTGGGTCCAGTGCAGATGCACCATTTGCCCTATGGTTCAAGTGAACCTGACCTCAACTGGTACCCCTGTTTTTCGGATTTCATAGAAATTACAGTGTTGTTTTTTAAAGGTACAAATACAGTAACAATGGAACCCCAAAAATGGACCATGAGTGGGACCAAGAATCAGTAGAACATTGTTTTATGGTGTTAACACTGGCATTGCATTTCAATACCAAATTGATATCTTCATCAGGCCTTAAAATGATGTTAAGCAGGTAGATTAGACAATTCTACCCATCAGCTTTAGCCTGATGAAGATACCATTTGGTATTAAAACGCGTCGCCAGTTCTTAAGTAGTAAAACCATGTTGGTCCGACTGGATAGATGCTATTGTAGATAGTTTTTTTTCTGTCTAATTACTTTTGCCATAGCAGAGGTGCAGCTTCATCATCCGGTTGATTGAGGATCGGTAGTTGACCCACTTTTGTTACGCCACACCCAATGTTGTGTGCAGCTACTCTAGGTGACTAGTATTTTAATCCACTCATATCTCCATCTGACCTTCAGGCTTGCTACACCGTGTGTGTTTATTTCCAGGTATGTTTTAGATATCTTTGTCTATGAACAATAGCCATGTCTATTAAGTTGTTGCCACTTTTTTAGATTGCTGTTTTGTACTTTCAGAACTTTGTATATCCAGAATTAGAGTATAAGTGTATGTAAACTTTATTATAATCAGCACTCTATATAGTGGAAAGACCACAGTACGGGCGCAACTTTTTTTTCTTAACACATCAAAATCACACATCAAAAGGTGTAAACTCTATTTATTGTGCCTCTAACACTTCTGTCCTATTTAATCCCCAGGATGCGAGCTGTTCTCCCCTTCCTAATCCTATCCGTCTTACTTTTTCAGCATTTGAATCCACCATCACCACTTCCTATGTGAGGCTGCAATAATCATCAGAAGTCATGCTTCTGCAGCGCCGACTCCCTGAGTCTTGAGATGGTTAATAATCCTTAGATCTGATTCCTGAGCTCCATCGTTCACTGCAGAAGGTTGGGACTGTAAGAGTGCGGTTAATAGGGGTATCGGAGGCGGAGAGGTTATGTCTAGAACAGACATCATGTGACTATTAGTGTTTTGGTACCCATGCAGGCAGAATAGTTCTCGCAGCATCAGTCAACACAAGGGATGGCAAGGGCTACGCTAGTATATCCAAGCAGCTATCAAAACATGTGTTACGTTGCTTGAACAGACGCCTTGGGTGGATTACCAGGGCTGGGATTGAGCCGTCAACACAAACGAGGGCAGGAGGCTTGGTGTAAGGGGGGATTATTTATCAGGTGGGGGTCTATACTCTCTGGATAATGCATCAAAGCACCAAGCTTCGTTCTCTCAGCTTGAGCTGTCCGGCACGTTCAACCGATGATATGGATTCTTCACTGGGGGGTCAAGGAACAGAAAAACTACCACGGCCATGTGGGTCAAATCTGGGGTAAGAATCATCCTCATTGTCAAGAGACCCCACTCACTTTTCCCGCCTTGTGTTGTCCCAACCCTCACATTGTTGATGTCGTTCACATTACAATACATCTCCCCCACCGTCACCTCCTCCATAAACTCCCTAATCCCACAGTTTGTGCAAAGAACAGCAATCAATGTAAATGATGGTGTATACTGCAAATGAAGCGAGCAGCGATGATACATCAGTGCTAGTTAATGTCATGCAGGGAGGGGGAATTATCAAAGGGATTGAGCCTTGCAGCCTCCGATGTTTTGTCATTTTCTGCATAGAAGGTGAAAATATCTATTCTTGCACGGTATTGGGGTTAATATCCATTGTGCATTATAGAATCACCTCTACATACTGCATCTGATAAGCTTTGCTAGAATGCACCTTCCATAAATTGGGTTGGATGATTGTAGTAGACTATATAATCCATAAGAGCTGATCCTCATAGATAGCCTATATGAGAAGAGCCTATCTCCGACAATGATGACATCAAAGGACGCTCTGCGGTATTGACTCCATGCAAAGTCATGACATTATCATATACTGCAGTGAGAGGGGAAACAAAAAGTAAACTGTGACCGACGGGGCCGTTAAGATTAGTAGCAAGGATGACAAAGTCATCTTCGATCGGACATTGAAATTGTAAAGCCATTGATTATGCAAAGTAGGAAAGATCAGTCCCTTGTGTGTAGTTACTGCAAAATCTGCTAAACCGATGTTATTGATTGGTGCATAGAAATTCATGTTAATGGGTCGATGCCGTAAAATCAATGCATTTTATCGCAATGGTTCATGGCATTGCTCCTAAGGGGAAATGTAAAGATAAAGTGGTCATCAGATCATTATGTGGAGATTACGCAATGGAGGGTCTCGTTTTTTTTTTTGGCCCTGCGCCTTGAATTTGTTATTAATGACCCGTGACAAATGTGCCTGTCTGGTAATTTCTCGCCTACTGAATTTGAGTCTAAACCAAAAATAATTTTCCTTCCTAGACTTTAGTGCTATGTAATCTCATAGAAGCTCGTTTAACATATGATGGAATTAAGAAGGGGAGAGTTAATTCTCCAATATCGTGTCCATTCCCAGAGGACTAAATTGGGCTTCTATCTGCATAGAATTTGTGATAATGGACGGCCCCCGTCCACCCCTCCTTGGGCGTAATATACTAAAAAAAAAATCTAAATAACTGAAAGGGTTAATAGAAAGAGATTATTAGATTTGAGGGCACAAGCTGTGAAATCATAAATCTCCTTCTGGCACCAAGACCCTTATCTGTGGCCATCTGTGTTGAGAGCAAGCGAGGATAGGGGGGGGAGATGGCAGTGTTAGCCGGGATATTTATCCTAATGACAGTCTGAACCTGCAGCCCGTATTATTCTCTTAGCCTCATTGTCACGTTTCTGCATTAACAAGCAAGGTCCTGAACATGTAGGATATAAGGTTAATCTCTATCTACCAACCCATAGTTGGGTTACAGATATCCCTTGTCATATTTCGGAAGTGGTACTGCAATGCTTGTCTTTAGTTTCAGTGCCATTTTTGCAATATTGGATGCTTTGTCCGGCTCGCTGGTATTAGTGGATCTGTGGTTTCATGTATCAGTCGAGATAAAGGAAAATAAAGCTTAGATGATCAAAAGAATTAGAAATTACTTTCATGTTCTTCTCAAACATAGGATACTACTACTTATTGTATATCACTATGTATAGAAAGTCTACAGTATATACACTTCAACCAGTCAGGCCAATGGACTCAAGGGAAGACTGTCTTGGCATGGTGCGGTTCACCCGTCACTAATGAGTCATGTTGTTGCCATGACTTTCTCCTTCACTTTGAATCAGGTGACCAAAATGCCTCCTATGACAAATGCACCACAGCCTCCATGTGTGACAAATATGGTAACCAAGAGTTAAAAAGGAGTCAATGACTACACAGAAGAATATTTAAAGCTAGTCTCCACCATTTAATGGAGAGCTCAACTTCTTGCTCCACCCTATCATCCCTGTGTTCCATATCTCCAAAATGGGGTTCCAGCGTTCACCAGCAGAGCTGCCTCAGCCTCATTAGTGTTGTGGCACGCCGGTTGTAAACAGGAAATGGACCTGGGAAGACATCATGATGTCGGCCATGGTTCATGTGACCGCGCTTTTGGCGCATGCACCCTGTCATTTAGCACTGGGTGCCAATAAGTGCTTTTTTCCTGTCATTGTAAAAAGCCCCTAGAATGTCTGTTGGAAAGCCCTCAGTGTGTTCAATGTATAATGTGCTCTTCTTCACCATCTCCTGCGGTGTATAGACTGATGGGCCAACAGAGAGGTGTTTCCCCTAGTTGGCCAATTAGTCATAATGGAAATGTGTTTATTGCCGTCTCATCTCTACATGAGCGCTGGTTATTGTCCTGCATGAGGTGTTTTGTGAGGTAGTAGACTTCTGTCAGCTAAGTACCTGTGGCTATTTATTCTTATTTACTTTAACCTGTTACGGATTTGGTAATGTGGTGCCACTGGGCTAACCAACCAGCCTGGCTTTTATACCAGACTGGGTGACTGGCAGCTTACTCCAGCAGACAGGAGTACCTACAGAAGAGTAATCGCCCTGATAGGGGCGGCCCTGCGCTGGAACCTAGGGCCTGACTAGCCCTGACAGAAAACAGAGATGACATATTGAAACACAGAAATGAAGACACTGCAAAGAACTAACTTACTATAGAGACGAGAATGACACACATACAGATATAGGGCACAAGGCAAAAGTACTAACTGAACAAGTAGACAAAGCTCAAAATAGACTTAACAGTCCATAGACAGAAGACCTAGCAGCGGAGTGACCAGAGGAATCACCAATACGGAGGCAATCAGGAAGTGGACCAGCTCAGCTTTAATAGGGAAGTGATTGCCCATTAATCCCACAGCTGAGCTGAGAGCCAGAGGACTGGTTAACCATCTCAGTGCTGGATGAAAACAAATGCACAGGAATAGCAGAATGATGCTTGCGGCTGCTCGGAACCGCAAGAGGGCGACAGACATGAGTAGCAGACCTTAAACTACTTTATACTGTGTTATGTGCATTGCTCTTTCCTTCTGAATTACACATCTTCTCAATCCTCGGTCTAGAGACAGACTAGGTCCCGTAGATCCTTCATGTGGGGTTGCCTATCGGGGCGATCTCTCTGCTTCTAGGCAGGGTCTGCCACACCTAAGCTGGTTAGGGGTTGTGTTCCCATCCTCATATTCACCCTGTTTTGTGTTCCCCGCATTTTGGTGATATAATATAGGTCTTTATTGGTCCATTGTAGTCATTAATTACTTCGTGGTCCGATGTGTTGGTTACATTCGTAAGGAGCACCATACTTGTGTCCTGCAAGAACATAAAGTGAGCAGCCCTACTTTATGCATAATGAGATATACCCTCAGGTCTGACTAAATATTTGATTACACATGTAGTACAGCTGCAGGTACAATATTTGGTTATGGCTGCCAGCGTACATGTTGACAGCCTTGGTTACTAACATTAAAGCAACTCCATTAGTAGAAAAGGCAAGACTCTTCTCAACTACTTAAAGGGATGTTATTCGGCTTCAGGAACTAATGTTATTCCTTGTATAACAAAATAGTCTACATTTTCTATTATGCTTTCTGTACCAGTTCCTCATAGTTTGGCCTACTGCACATGGGCGGTTTTGCATTGCGGAATTTGTGGTCGGCATCCGCAACGCAAATTTGCAGAAAATATATTTTGCTACATCCTATGGAAAACCAGAAAGGTCGCGGGACCTGCGTCATCGTCTAGTGACGGCTTGGGAAAAATAAAAATTTGAAAAAAAATCTGTACTGCGCATGTCCTATGGTTCACCGTCTGGACTATCTGCAGTACAGATGAAGACTACAGAAGACAGATATGTGGGTTTGCCGGCCGGGGTCATGTGCAGGCGGCCTTTGTAAGATCTCCCCTTCAATAGAAACCCTCATTGCTAGCTTTCAGGGGGTAAAGGAAAGTCTTGCTCATGTGATGGACACCCCGATGCAGGGCTCGTCATCCAAGGCATAACTATAGGGGATGCAGAGGAATGCGGTTGCACCCGGGCCCAGGAGCCTTATGGGGCTGTCTTCTCCATATAGGGAGCCCAGTACTATGAATAAAGCATTATAGTTGGGGGCCCTGTTACAGGTTTTTGATTGGGGCCCAGAAGCTTCAAGTTACGTCCCTGCAAGTCGTCACGGTGCAGTTAGCAGAGCTGTGTCTGTGTGTTCATCACATGAACAGGATAGATTTTTATCCCTTAGAGAACTTGAAAACTATAAGAAATTGATCCAGGAAGTATCTTGTGAAACTGCATAATGTTTCAGGGTACAAAGAAAAATAACCTTATTTAATGAAACCTGGAATACCATTTTAGGGTGCATTCAAAATTTGCGAATCCACTGTGGATTTTCTGTTACAGAAGATCATCAATGGGTCCACAGCAGCAAAATCCGCACTGAAACGCTGCAGATCTGCTGTGGCTTTTACCCCTCATTTGAAGGGGTGAAATTGGTTGTGAAAATCCGCAGCCTAGTTTGCCATACTGCAGCCTTAGGCTTCATGTCCACGGGGAAAATCAGGCCCACCGCCGATACTTCATGCAGAATCCTGCAGCGGGTCCCTCCTTTCCCGCGGACATGAGGCCTAAAAAGAAGATTTACTTACCTGTCCGGACGTTGCGGATCTTTCCTCCGGCGCGGCCGGATCTTCTTTCTTCAGCCCGGCGGATGTGCTCACGCGCATGCGCCGTGCACTCTTCTGTATTTGAACTCTTGCTCTCCCGCGCTCCCATGCCAGAGAGCAGGAATTCAGCTGCGGGTGTGCCGCGGATCAACAGAAGCCTGCAGGAGCCGTCCCCGCGGTAGACCTGCACTAGAATGGAGCATGCTGCTGGTGATTTCCCGCACACGCAATCTGCACCTCAAGGGGAAATGCCATCCGCAGGTATTTAACTACCTGCGGGTGTCCAATGCATCCCTATGGGGCGCGGATCATGCGTGCGGATCTGTCCCCATGGACGTGAGGCCTTAGGCTCAATTCACACGGGGCAGTTTGGTTGCAATAAAAAAAACGCACCAAAAAGTGCATTGGTGAAACCATGTGTGTTTTTGGTATGCTGGAAGTAAAATGTGGCAAAAAACGCATGCAGTTTTGCAAAGGCACTTTTTGGTGCGGTTTTTATTGCAACCGACCTACCCCGTGTGAATGGAGCCTTACAATCTACACTGCAGATTTTCTCTGCAGCGTACGGATGAGGGGTCTTTTTGAACCTCTTCTGCATTGCTGATGCTGTAAATTGCTGTGGATTTACGGCTGCAAATTCCGTTGCGGAAATTCTGCAATGTGTGAACGTAACCGTAAAGAACATGAAGATTTGAATACCTCTCACATACACCTTCTAATTACATGTCCCTCCCTGACGCTTCCCTGACTACCTGTGCAGTGGTATCCATTGGTGGTCTAAGGCCGCTCTCACACAGCTAATCGCGGTACAACACCTATATTAACTTCAATGGGGCTTTGCAGTCCTGCACACAACCGTGGCGCTTCTAGCGTTGTGATTTTCGAGCGTTGTCTGCTCTATTTTTACGTGTTGTAACACTTTTTAACACACCTCATCACTAATCACAATGATGCGTTAAAAATCGCTTGTCAAACGCTGTACAATGCATTCAAGAACGCTACTCGAAATTGCAGTTCCCTGCAGATTTTAATATAACATCTGAGCAAAAAAAGGGCATGAAAGACACAAATGCAAGACCCAGTGAAAAACATGTAAAATCAGCCCACCAATACGGCCGTAGACGTTTTACGTGCACCCGCTGGCACCGTAAAGATGCCTGAACAGCAAAGGGCCTGGCCCATATACGCCGAGGCCGCAATGCCATGAGGCCTGGGACGACATTTCCCCTTCCGTCCCCCTCACCGGCTCACCTACTCTCTCCTCCCCTCAGGATGTTTGCAATGGTGGAGGTTGGGATGGGGGCGGTGCTAAGCTCCCGCCACTTGTCCAGCGACCAGCAATGGGAGGGATGGAGCTTATCTCTCTTTCCCGTCCCGCCCCTCCCATTGCTAACAGCGGCAAGAGGTGAAGAGGAGAAGAGAAAGGGGATGGAGATTAGCAGTCACGCTGCTAAACTCCCTCCCACCTCCCTTCTCCGGCAGCTAGCATAGGCTCCCATAGGAATCTATGCAGCTGCCGCCGGCAGTGTGGGGGCGCTTTCATGCCGTGGAATTACGCCCCTATGCACTGATGCACTATAAGCCAATGCATCAGAGGGGCAGCATATATCGGCCGGGCGTGAAAACCCGTCTGATATACTCCCAGCATACTTGTCAGTCACGGCTTCCTCAGACGGACGTATGTGTAAATATGTTCGCCGCAATGGAGCATATTTGTGTATGAACATGGTACACTTGCGTGTGTTACTCCTTTTCCGTGGAATAGAATGGCTATTTAAAGCCTAATTATTAGGGCCAGCTGTCTTTTTTTTCTCTGCAGGGTACCCCCCCACCCTCCTTTCAGATGCTATAGACTTCTATGGAAGGTTTCTGCATAAAATGTTGAAAGATAGGGCAGCTCCTACAATAAAAACGCTCGAGAGAACAAATCAATTGAAATCAAGGGCTTCGCTTTATCGTGTTTTACCGGCTTAAGTTTCACCTGCGCAAAAAGTTGCTCTTACACGTTTGTCTGTTTCATCTTTTAGCAATCTGATTCTCTTAAGACCTCCTCATACATGAGCAGAATGTTTGACATTACCTCTATAGACGCATGAGCAGTCATTCAGATGAATCACTCCTGATTTGGACACTCGTATTTACACAAAGTGATTATTATCACATTAGTCCTTTTTTATTTAAAACGTTCCAAAAACGTATATATTTAAATGTACTATTAGTGGACATATACCTGCAGAAGTATAGCGCGGTCTTCCTAGATACAGCTTGGTGCAGCCCTACACCCAAACTAATGATTATGTTGTCCCTACATTGTATAGTCGGTATCAGGACATTTGAAGACCAGACCACCAGTGTGGCTTCTAGGCAGCCATGATGCTGCAGACATATGTGCTGAATGGCATGCTAGCCCAGATTATTATTCGCCCCGCAGTTTTGCAAGTTCACCTGCGAAGCTGTGCAGACATTTAACAATCAATTTGAAGCCACATCAAACAGTATCTTGGCCCCGTTCTTAGCTGTCCTGTGGCTATGCCACTCTGTGGCCCACCTCAAAGCCCAGGGGTGCAGCTGAAGGCTTATAGACCCTGGTGCAAAAATTCAGTTTTGGGCCTCTTGGCGTAACTTCTTTTCATGTCTGCTGGCAAGATTCCATCTGTACGTTTCCGCTGCATCGCTTGTTCTTTCGGGCAATTCACCAAGGGTAAATTTCAATGACGAGCCATATAAAAAAAATCTGCATGCTTGCCACAGATTGGATATGGAATTGGTGAAGATTCCACTTCAAATCCACAGTGAAATACGTCATGTTAACAGGGTCTTGAGTGACCCATGGGTGCAGCAGCAGCCAGGAGTTATGGTAGAGTCTGGAGATCAGGGGAACAAGCCTCAAGACGTATGTTCCCCCTCTTTCTCCTACACAGTTATGATCTCCTTTTATGTCCCCCAAAGTGATAGTGCCCTCCCATGCAGTGTTAGATGTCTCACCTGCCTATGAGGATCTCCATTTGCTGCATTGTCAAAAAGACTGCAAAAAACTCCCCCAACAACACAGTCCGGAGTCTGACTCCTCCCACACATGTAACTGGTCACATGCTCATGATATTATCAGGGGTCCTTCAGATTCTCCAGCAGCCCTCCTATTTATGTGACTGGTCAACTGATCATCACATCAAAGGCATCTCTTCCTCAGCTCTCCTGCAGCACTTTGCTGATGCCTCCTTTGACTGCAGGCTGGTCCGATGTCCCCCCCCGGGCACATGCCCCTCTTGCCCCTCCCACCCAGTTACGCCCCTGATATATGTTGTTATTGCAAATCACGTATATTTTAGTTGCATGGTTCTAATTCTTTACATAGTATATTAGAGGATCACCTCATGGGCCAACGTTCTAAAATCACAGAATTGGGGCCAAACTATGGGGTCCAGCAATTCCACTTGAAGTTGATATTGGATCTGATGATGTGCTTGACCAATCACTTTTTGGGTTGGGTCACAAATACCTATTAGTCCTTATGTACAGCAGTAGCAGTTGAGTTTATGATGCAGTTGAAAGTCTATAATGTGCATGTTCTATAAAGCTGTACCGTGGGCCATCAAAATCATTAAAGTAGCATTCCATATCGGGAAACCATAAAAGGAAGTTAATGAAAATCTCCTCTATGCAGGGGCGGATTGGCAAAATTCCTGGTGGGCCGGCTACTGCTTTCTTAAAGGGGTGGTCACTGATTTACTTTCTTACAAGGGGCTATTGATGTTTATGACGTGCGCTCTACCCGCTGGTATACTTTCTCACCTATGTGCATGTTTTGTCCGACTACTGCTGTATTGCTTTGGCCTAATCTAACAGTGCAATACCTTGCTTACTTGTGCATTAGGGCCAACTACTGTAAAGGCTCTGCCTACTGTTATATTTTTGCATTTTCCCCACCTGCCAAAAATGTTTTAACAGCTAACGGTTTGCTGACCCCACCTACTTCTGCTGCCATTTTGGACCCACCTAAAACATGTGGCCACTTTTTAGATTTTTTTTTTCCAGGGCCACTTTAAGGTCTGATTCCATCATTGCCTCCACCATAAACACTGCTTGATGATCCGCTTCTAGTCAACATACATTTTTATGGTTGGTCATGTTTAGCAGAGGCAAACAGACTTTTCAGGCAATAGGGCAGTTGGCCATGCACCATAACCAACCAGAGGGTGTGTTGCCCCTAGTCAGCTACAACACTATATATATGTAATTGCAAGCAGTACAAAAGAATTGAAAAATATTCCTTGAATAAAATGTATTAAGCCAAACCAAGTGAATCATGGCTCTAGCGTTTAGTACAGGGCACATGAGCCTCTCTACTCGACGGCCTAGATCAATCACATTCTGCCCCTGTTGATTAGGACACCATTCCCTAACATTAACCCTACTTTTGTATCAAATGTATTTGCAATTAACCCTTTCCAATCCACTGTCTGACGTCTAAAGACATTCTGATTAAAGCCTTACAGCTCCGATGTCGGAAGACGTCCGGCAGGGTATTCTTACTGTATATTACTGGCTGTTCTGTTGTCGGGGGGCCTCTCCGGCATGTCACGTACTGGAGTACTGGCTCTAGCCAGCAGATGGCGCCATTGTAAAATGGCAGAAAGAGAAAGCCCCCTAGGAAACCCTAAATCCAAAATTGGATTGCAAAGGGTTAAATAACTAAAACCCAATTCTTTATATCTTTGAAGAAGTAAACAGCTTCTCTTCCAGACCTCACGTGAGGCAGATTTAGCTTTTTCTTTCTCTGTCCATATTTCTCATCCGTGTTTCATGTGTATATATTTTGAAAAAACAAGAGCAGATTTAATTAGAAGAAAATACAGCAACTATTTCCAAATTCTGTGTGAATGCACCCTTTGTTTTAGCACTTATGTAGCGCCTGCCAGTCTGTAATTTGGTAAAATGCATTGTTGGGTGATGCCCCATATTTTGTAAGATACAGTATATTTTTATATAATGAATATTTCGTAAAGTTTTGAAAGATATAGATATATGTACTTGATATTGTCTGCTGGCACAGGAATGTGTTATTTCTAGAGATGAGCGAGCGTACTCGGAAAAGCACTACTCGCTCGACTAATTTGCTTTATCCGAGCATCGCTGTGCTCGTCCCTGAAGATTCGGGTGCCGCTGCGGCTGACAGGTGAGTCGCAGCGGGGAGCAAGGGAGAGCGGGCAGGATAGAGGGAGAGAAAGATCTCCCCTCCGTTCCTCCCCGCTCTCCCCTGCAGCTCCCCGCTCCGTGCCGGCACCCGAATCTTCAGGGACGAGCACAGCGATACTTGGATAAAGCAAATTACTCGAGCGAGTAGTGCTTATCCGAGTACGCTCGCTCATCTCTAGTTATTTCATCTTTAATTAATCTGCCCAGAGGTGGCATTGGTATGTGGTACACGCATTTGGGCTGTTATTGCTAGGGAAAGCCACAGACAGTCGTACCTTTATTCTACAACAGCCGCAGGGGGCAGCTCTTTGTTTTTACGCATATAAGGGGGTCGCAAGATGGCATATGGACAGGGGTTATCCTGATGGGACCAACACTTTAAAGTGAGGACCCAACTACTGGCCATAGTAGAGTTGCCCACCGCAACTCCAATGTCTCCTCTACGTTATTGCCATATCTATAGGGGCATCATTGAGTGTCTATTGGCAGGCCATTGTAGCCTAACTTTTCTAGTATTAACTCCAAAGCAATAGTTGTCATGTCCTACTGGTTGTGCGGTAAGTTGTTTCCCATCGGGTTCCGGTGCAAGTCATGACAACCACTGCCATACTTTTAGAAGAAACCTGTAGATCAAAAATAAGGAAGAACACATTTGTCCATCAAACTTTTCTCTAAAACTGTTTCTTTATTTGTTATCCGGACAAAATATCAATTGTTACAGGGGCAGCCCGAATCTTAAGCCATGGTGCACTACGAGGATGCATATCTTGCCTGTAGATATTTGTAGGTACCAGAATATCAGATTATGAATGGCTTTTAGGGTGCTGTACATTCTGTATAGTGCTTGTGTACCGCATGGCCCGAAACGTGAGGTTTTACAGTTCATTAGCAAAGATCTGCAATGCAGTTTTTGGACCACATGGCTCGTACAGTTGAGACACATTAAAACCACGTGTTTTGCTTGTAGAAACTGCGCAACCAAAAACCACAGCAATTTGCAATAAAACTGCATAACTACTGCTACATGTACGGGCATCTGTACTTAAAGCTCGTTCAATGTATCTCAAACTATCTTTTTTTTTTAAATTGGAGAGTAAGAAATCTTATGCTATTAAAGGGTTTTATCTGAAAACCCCAAACATTGGTGGTAGTGGGGGGGCAGAGAATGTAATAAAATCAAAAATATTTACGTATTCACTTACCGCTGCACGCTGTTCTCCTGCCGCCGCTGCTTCAGTCTTCTATATACATTGGCTGCAGAGGTCACATGGTTGTTTACCCACATGACTGCTGCAGCCAATCGGAGGCCGGCAGGGATGTCATCAATGATGTCCAGTAAATATGCCTATGGGCTTTTACATTAGAAGCCCATGTGACAGGTTTACGGGATGTCACCAGGTCTTCAGGCCGGGTGACGTCACCTGTCAGATGCCATGGCAGTGGACCACTGGAACCACACCACTGTGAGTATATTATATATTACTTTTATATAGTTTGGGGCATGAGGGATCCAAAAATATCTAAAATTAATAACACTGGAAATCTCCTTTAAGACTCTGTTCCTTAAGTACATAATTGCATATATTTTCTCTTCCGTTGAAAGTGCTTGTCCCCTTTTACCATTATCATCATGAATCAATGAGTTCCTTCCTGGAAGCCGCGGCTATAGCCGTGGAATGTGGAGTTTGACTTCCATGGAGACGAAACACTGAATGATGTGTAACCTATAATTACTTTTATTTCCTGCAGTTCAGTATTGGAAACTCAACTTAGCAGTAAATTGTAATTGATTTGGTCTACATTGTCTTGACGCCAGCGCCCTCCATTTTCTGGTCTTGCAGTGCAAATCTACCGGCAGGCAAAATTTCATATGTAGCCAGTGGAACCAATCTCTAATACAGGAGTTCATAGTCTGCTCTTTGGTTTAATAGTTGCATTAGAGGGATTTTCAGATTTTCATTGTTATTTAGATAAGCTTGTTTTGAGCTTATATAGAATTTTATAATATATGTTTCTGTGGATTTCCGTCCGGGGAAGCTGATCTCAGGGACAATGACTATTGTGTATTATGTACAGCATGTCCAAGATTGGGTGTCTCTATATAGGGGACTATGTAGACATGAATTCTTAGTGGAGTACAGCATTCAGCTGTGTCTTGCAGACCCATATGGAAGAATGGAGTGCTACTGCGCATTTGTGACCACCGCTCCATTAATGTGCAGAAACTTGGGAAACTCCCGTTCTCATGATCAGTGGGGTCCCTGCTGTGGGACCCCTGGGTATTACTTATAACCAATCCCCTTTAAACTTTCCGATGTGGAAGGCTGTTCTGCATATGTGTGCTGCAGTATGCAGGGCAGCGTTCAGATGTGGGAGGCTGTTCTGCATATGTGTGCTGCAGTATGCAGGACAGCACTCAGATGTTGGTAGCTGTTCTGCATATGTGTGCTGCAGTATGCAGGGCAGCGTTCAGATGTGGGAGGCTGTTCTGCATATGCAGGCTACGGTACGCAGGACAGTGCTCCAATGCAAGAGGCTGTTCTGCATATGTATGCTGCAGTATGCAGGACAGCACGAGATGTGGAAGGCTGTTCTGCATATGCATGCTACAGTATGCAGGACAGTGCTCCGATGTCAGAGGCTGCTCTGCATATGTACCGTATGTTACAGTATACAGGACAGCGCTCTGATGTTGGAGACTGTTCTGCATATCTATGCTATAGTATGCAGGACAGCACGAGATGTGGCAGGGTGTTCTGTATATGCATGCTACAGTATGCAGGACAGTGCTCTGATGTCGGAGGCTGCTCTCCATATGTATGTTACAGTATACAGGACAGTGCTCTGATGTTGGAAGCTGTTCTGCGTATGTGTGCTACAGTATACAGAACAGCACTCAGATGTCAGCGGCTGTTCTGCATATTTATGCTACGGTATGCAGGACAGCGCTTCAACGTCCTGCATACTGTTAGCAACATGTGTCTGCACTTGTTCGACATTGGAGCAATGCAGGGAAATCTTAATGTCGAACGACACTGGTTTGGAAAGGGTTAAGCTCTATATTACCATGTCTGTAGTTAATCATTTGCCGCCTCAGTGTTATTTTCTATTGGAATGCAATTAATGAAGGAGGTAATTGTTTTCCATAGAGCATTTCCATCTGCGCAGTATTTATACTTAGAGGTAATGAAGTATAATTTCATGGCCTTGGGGGCAGAAAGTCTCCAACAAACAGTAAATACTTATTATTATGATTCGGGACAGAGTTTTGTGCCAAGGCCAGGAAAAAGAAAGTGGGTCAGTTTTGGTGTGCAGCCCTTGACCCTAACAGTACCTCACTTGAGGATAGAGCAGTAATGGAGGCAGACACAGCACCACTGGCGTAACTATAGAGGATGCAGGGGATGCGATTGCACTCGGGCCCAGGAGCCTCAGGGGCCCATAAGGCCTCTCTTCTCCATATAGAGGGCCCAGTACTATGAATAAAGCATTTTAGTTGGGTGCCCTGTTACAGTTTTTGCCATGGGGCCCAGAAGCTTCAAGTTACACCTCTGCAGAGCACCATTCAATGGAACAGAAATTTGCCCCAGCTGGGGTATAAGGTATAATTGTTGCAAACAGCAGCACATAGCTTGATGCTTACAGTCTCTATTGGGATAGAGGTTGATGATTACAGTCTCTGATATAGAGCTGCCCACACACATTCAACAGCTGTCGGTGAACAATCATTATTTCGACAGCTGTTTACTCAGCTGCCCCTACACGTGAATATTCAGCATGGCCGAACATTAATATCTTTAGGGAGGTAAGCTGCAGCCAGATGGCTCTGGCAATGGCTTCTCTCCTGGGGTATCAAAGTATGGGGTACTGAAATTCAGTATCCCGGATCCTTTTTTCCCCAAACATCATGGTGGAGGAAAGTTGAACCGTCCTCATAAACATGAGAGAGTCGTCTGGCCCCACCATTATTGGCAGGTTTGGAAGGCTAAACTCTAATGTGAATGGGGGTCTGTAAGGATAGTTGATAAGAACATATAAATCAGTGCTGCAGCAAAAGGATAATATACTACACCGATGAGAGATAGCAAGCATGAAACACCTGATTGTAAGTTGCAATAAAGAGATCCTTTATTTTAGGCTGTGTCTTACATCAAAGAACGGCCCCTGGTGTGTGAATACCCAAGACACTTTCCATATTATACTACCATATAGATAGCTCGGAGCACAAGAACAAGTATAGGTGGAGAACTAAAATAAATCTGAAGAGCATAAACTCAACTCAGTCAAAGCAACCTGTAAAATATCTATAAGGCCTCATTCACAGAAGCGTGTTGGCCGAAAATCGCTACCATGTGAAGCATTGGATTCCAATGCATTAAATCACATGAGCGATTTCCGGGCACGTGGAAAAATTGTGCCGTCAAAACATCAAATCGATGACTGTTTTCGGTTGCTGATATTTCTCGCTGACCTATCTTTTCATGAAAAGCACGGGAAGCTCCCATAAACTCCTATGGGAGCTGGAAAGAAAGGAGGGGGGGGGGAGTTTATCTGCATCTGGCGCTCGGAAAATAAGACAGCTGCACTATTTAAGCTAATAGAAGTCATTTTGCCAACCAATAGAATTCCGTGCTGCAGCGTACTTTTCACGTGATACACTCGTGTGAATGGACAAGAAAACGTTAATTAATCTCGCGACTCGATCGCGGCTATTCTTCAGCGATGCGATTTTACGGTGCGTGCGGCTGGTGTGAAAATGCACACACTTGTGTGAATGAGGCCCAAAAGTGATCCTGCAATTTATGTTACGTGTACTTATCTCCTTCCAAGTCTGTGTGGCAAAAGTGGAATACGGTTAATCAGCGCTCGCCTTAGATGGCAGCCTGTGCGGAAGTTTTTTTGGTGCCCTAAGAAGAAAAAAACTATTGCATATTGTACAGATAAGCAGTCTGCTTGTATTCTGCTTGTGCAGAAAGCATAACCTGCGAATAGTACACAGACCCATAATAATAAATTAACAAAGAGTTAAAACCATTTCATCTTTATTGAATATCACTAAAAGGGGATAGCCATGCACATAAACAATACACATTGAAAAGACGCAGGCAGTAATAGCACCATCTCAGCAATTAACCTTAAATAGAGCATACAAAGAGTTAAACACAATCAGTTGACCAGACGGAGGTATACATAATACTGCCAAAAATGCATTTTGTTCCTAATCACATTCCATGGCCTAAACAGCCCCACTGATACCCACCAAATAAGTACAGGGGTTCACATACTTTATGGAATGTGATTAGGTTCGAAATGTATTTTTGAACGTATTATGTATACCTCTGTCTGGTCCACGGATTGTGTTTAACTCTTTGCATGCTTTTTTTGTATGTGTTTCTGATGTGTATAGCTATCCTTTTGAATTATATCCAATAAAGCTGAAATTGTTTTAACTCTGTTATTTTATTATTATGGGTATGTATGCTACATTATTTGTAGGCTATGAACTGGTAGTTGAGGGTTTACTACATTTTTTAATATATTTATTGGCCCACTTTTCCCTTATTGGGTGCAGAAAGCAGCAAGATAGTAGACTACCCGCACAAGAACAGCTTAATGAATAAATACTGTACCAGAACCAAGCTGATAAGTACAGCATCAGAACCAAGCTCAGAGCTTGAATACAGCACCATAACCAAACTCAGATCATAAATACAGCATGGACTACTCTCAGTACATAGATATAATACCAAAGCCAAGCTCATAACATCAATACAGTCAGAACTAATAAGTACAGCAGAGCTAAGCAATTTTGTTGTGGGGGAACCAATGGGCTGACAGCGGCACCTTGCAACTTCAAAGGGGAGGAGACAGAAACCAAGAGGAGATGTTGTTGCATGGAAAAAGAGAATAAACTGGCAGAATGGACCTGAAAGGGGCTATCGGCCCCAGCCTACATCCACTTGACCCCCCCCCCCCCCCCACACACACACACAAGCTGGTGGCCAGCACCCAGTGCAAACACAGTTAACATAAATTGCAATTCATGTACCAAGATGCTGTGCCATGTAGGATTCTGCAATGGCCCCTCAATTGTTGTGGGCAATAGTGAACATATCTTACCCCTTCGATCATGACACTGAGATTTCCGATCTAGTACCCAACCACAGACAGACAAACCCTCTATATCTTATTTTATTGTTTTCTGAGCTGTATTAACCAGACTAGAAAACTCCAAACAGCAATTACACACTAAACACACTAAAATAACTGAAAACTTTGGTTTCCACAACTTTTCACCATGTCATAATGTTCTAAAGAGATCATATGACAGATCCTATTACTGATGCTTTGGCCCATTTGTTAAGGTATATTTCAGCATAATGAATTTTATAAAGATTTCTTTCCCACCTTATAATGCAATATTCTTTTTCCCATGTTGGTTCTTTGGATTTTGAAGGCTTCCCCTCCTTTCCTTCTCCATTTTTCTATTTGCTCACCACTTATTCACACTACATTCCACTGTGAGAAGCACTTTTCCTATGTTGTCATCGCTAGTCATCTGGAATGTGTTATATTGGGTTCCAGCATGTATTGATTCAAGTTTGTTTGAATGTTCAGATATATACAGTATGCAGTTACTTTGTTTTATTACTTTTTCCTATTCTTTCCCACCTCATCTGTGTTCTTATCATACATTGTTTCGTTTGTTTGTTTAATGAAGAACTTAAAGCAAATCTGTCGGCTGTCCAAACTGCAGGCATGATGTTATAGAGCAGGAGGAGCTGAGCAGATTGATATATAGTTTTATGGGGAAAGATTCTGTATAATTATTATTTTATTCATTTATATCTCTGCAGATTCTGAGCTGAACAGTCCAATGGGCGGAGCTATCAGTGATTCACAGCTATCTGTGTAGGTTCAGTCATACACAGCTGTCAATCACTGATAGCTCCGCCCATTGGACTGTTCAGCTCAGAATGTGCAGAGATATAAATGAATAAAATACAAGTTCTACTGAATCTTTTCCTATAAAGCTATATATGAATCTGCTCAGCTCCTCCTGCTCTATAACATCATGCCTGCAGTTTGGATGGCGTGTTTAGTTCAGCAGTTTCTTCATAATAACTAGACTCATAGTTTATATTGTATTCACAGCAATATTTTATCAGCTACGTAACAAGGAGGTGGTAGGGGGCAGAACGGCGGTGGAAACATCAAAAGAGCTTCTATCTTGTGTTTGCCTTACAAAGGGCGCAGAGATGAAACTTGAACCTGCTGGGCCCTTGTGCAAATTCTGCAACAGGGCCCCCCATCTATACTTCTTCATTTATGGCACTGGTTTCCTTATGTGGGGAAGAGAGACTTTAGGAATCCTCAAAGGCTCTAAGGCCCGAGTGGGACTGAATTTTCTGCGCTCATTATAGTTACACCTCTGCAAAAGGTATATTGTAGATATGCTAAGCACATTTCCTTGACTTTAGGTAAAGTCAGTGCTTTATTAAAGCTAAAAATGATACTGTAATTGAAGCTCAAAGTTCTGGAAAAGCTTGCCTGGAGAAGTTCACTATTGCACACAAAGGTTGCCAACCTGAGTTTTTCTCTTTTCTGAAGAACTTATCCAAAAATTATGAACAGCCGACATCTTCTACAGGCACATTGGAAAACCATAATGAATAATAAAGATTCTAAGTGATAACATGCTTATAGGTCAGCGTCTGATATGACCTCATTACCAGGATTTACTATGAGCTGTAAAATTATGGTAATTACAGTCGAAATAAGCTCAAGTTCCAAGAGCCTAAAATAAATCATGGACGCATCTATTGTTTTCCCAGATACTAGGAAAAAGGGCTTTATTTGTACAGCCTAGAAAGAATGTTGTGGAAAAAAAGGAGTGGAGTTACTCTAGTGAAGATTGGTGAAGGGTCTTTGTCCCAATTTAGACATTCTGGTGGTGAAGTAGTCAAAGAGCTGTGTGCATCAGGCTATGGGTGCAGCCAGACTAGTAACCGTACAACCTGTTGGGTTGACCAGCGGTGAATGGAATAGAATAGTCAAAAAAATGGTAGTTCATCGCATCCGTTAAATGGATGTGTACGGTATATACTGAAGACGTAGTTATGAAATCATGAAGTTTTAGATGGTATAACCAACTTCACGATTTGAACTATGTCTTCAGTATGTGCACATCCATTTAAGGGTTGCACTGAACTACCAATTTTTTGACTATTTTATTTTTACAGGCTGTCCAGGAAACCCTGCTGTGTGTGTGGAATTGGTGCTGGAATCTGGGAACACATGGCTGGTTTTATTGGCACAATACAATGATTCCTTACCTTCTTGCTGCTGGGGAACCTCTGAAAAGAAGTTTCCACTCTTGGGCAACCCCTAATGTCATTCCAGCCTTGAAGAAGCTCTATGTAGGAGCATGTAAAACATTTGTTTAATACTTTCTAGAATGTTGCTTAGATATCATACTGCATTGCAAATCTTTGAGCAGGAAGAAATCATTTTACCTTCCTTATTGTAAAAGTGGCAGGTCTTCTTGGCGATGGGTTCGGCAAAACCTCTGATCAGTACCTGGTCGGCATAATACAATTATTGGACTAAGATTTGCATGGGCATGCAGTATGTATCATAGAGACAACTTGCAGAGAGTGGTGCCAGACCGAGCCGTCAGGATCCCTTATTTTAATGCCTATTGAGAACCTTTGTAGAGATTCCCTCCATAGAGCTCCTACAAACAGGGATGTGAGGAATTGACCTAAACATCCTAGAAATTAGGTGGGGGCAAGTAAACAGAAAGTCATTCCATCCAAGCAGGCGCAGCAGATATTGGTGTTCACCAGAGCCTAAGGGGAACTTCATTTAGATCTTTGCTATGAGGCCTTCTAACCTCTATGCATGCTCCTGACTAGCTGCACAATATCGCAATTCTCCAACAAGGAACTCTCCTGGCAATCACTTAATATTTCCATTTTCTCATATAAAGCGCACTGGTGGAATGTGAATGAGTAAGCATCTCACTAAACTTGTGCCTGTGTGTCACCATTATTACGTCTAGATGACCTGACCACATAATAATGTAATTCTCAAACTATGAGCATCCTCGACCCTCTCTGCCTAAAGCAAACTCTGCCTTGGTGCTACCATACTCCATGTCTGCTCCTTTGGGAAACCTCATCCTTTTTGTGGCTATTGGGATAGTGGGAAGACAACCTAGTGGATTATCAGACGTCACAGCCATTTGTGCAACAAATATAAAGCTATGGTTGCAAATCGACTTTGGCTGTAACGGGGGTCACGTGACCAAAGATCACTGTGTAGCAGTTATTGAACTTAGTGGAGTTGCGCATGTTGCCACGACTGCTACGTTGTAGTCGCAGAGTAGCCCATGCCTTAGACAGAATTAGAAAATCTGCCCCAATGTGTTCACATTTGTAACCAGTGATGTTGTGTAACTTCTGTTTCATTTTGGTCTGTATTGGCATACTATGTACAGTTCTAGGTGCATGTAAATACATTTCCTCATTGTGTCCATTACTTTTCTTAGCAGGAGCAGAGGAATCCGGACGCATCTTAGCTGCCTTTCACAGAAGTCAGACTCTCTAAGTGATTTTTCAACTTTACAAAATGATGCCAAACACAGCCAGGCACTAAAGTAAGTGTTCTCTGATGACATGCAAGGACATACTGTACATAACCCACATGTATGGGGGGGAGTCCATAATTATCCACAATACAGCTAGGAAGACATTTTTTCAACAAAGTCCCCTTGCTTTTCAATGCACTTGTAGCACAAGCTCCTTTATGCCCTCATAAAAAGACATTTTTTGCTAAGCTTCCTTTAGTTCTTGCTCCAAGGTGACTCGATGACCCCTTAATTTCTCGTTGAGTGGACCTAACAGGTGATAGTCTGAAGGGATGAAGTCGAGACTACATGAAGGATGAGCCAATACCTAAAACCTGAGTTTTTGTAGGGTTTCAACAGTATGGACAGCAGTATGTGGATGGGTATTGTCATGCAACAACACAATGACTTTCCACAGTTGCCCAGAGCAAGGGTGTAACTATAGGGGGTGCAGAGAGTGCGGTCGCACATGGGCCCAGGAGCCCTAGGGAGGCCTATAAACTCTCTCTTCCCCATATTGCAAACCAATACTATCAATGAAGCTTTATAGTTGGGGGCCCAATTCCAGATTTTGCACTGGGCCCCAGCAGCTTCAGGTTACGCCTCTGTCCTGGGCATTGGCTTTGGATTACAGGCTTTAGTCTGTTAGTAGGCATCTCACTGCAACACGCACACCCTTTTAAGGCCCATTGACATGGCCTTATGCAAGTTGCAGCGACAGTTCTGGGGCACAACTCGCATTGGGCAGCACACATACACACGTCCATGAGCTGCTTCACACCCACCAGAAGAGGACATTGTATGTGATCCATGAACACAGTTCTCAGACGTTTCTCTTCGTGGAGCGCAGTCACGCAGTTCTACTGAGCAATTTTGAGGAAGGGGTTCTGTCCCCGAAACGCGTTAATTATATGCTGGTTGTCTATTAGTAAAGAGAAATCCGGTTTATTCCTGGACCCATCTCCGCGGACGGGTTGTGTCTGTGGCCTATTGTTTTTGGAGTTCTTTTGGCTTATGCCCAGTAAAAGCTGCAGTGAACGCGCATACCCTTAAGACAGAATAGCATTCTTTTGTTTCCGGTCGAAGTGGCCAGATGACCCTTGGAGAAGGGATTTCATTTCTTGCATAATCGGATTAGAAAAACCTTGTGTAAACACTCACAGGGGCCGGATTGGACGGAGATGGGCAGGACGTGAGACCTAGGAAGGAGGATGTCAGAAGAGGGCAGACCATGATATCTAAGCACTGTACAGAGTAATGCATGCCAGGCAAAGTAGTTTCACCATCCAGATGAAATTACTGGCATCACCTAAAACCTGCCGGTAATCAGCCCATAGGGAAACATGGGCGTTCGCAAATGAATTAAAGCATGCAGATTTGTGTTGCAAACCTTTTGGAGCAGCATGCTCTATTTCAATGCGGATCCCGCACGGACGGCTGCCGTTAAGGTCAATGGAAGCCGTCCGATCCGCGGTCCTCTGCAATTGAACTGCGGACAGGCTGCGGATTCCATGGGAAAGCAGGAGTTCAAAGTTGCTTTTCTGTGCGCGCATCTGGGCAATTTATTGCACTTTTTGCATGTGTAAGGCATGTGCTTTTGCATGTGCAAAAAAAGCATTGAAATGGATAATTAGTCTAATGAGTTGAAGATGTGTTCTTTTTCCTGCAAAATTACGCAGTGTGTAGCGAATCTCCCAGCATACTGCGCAGGCATTTTAACATACCCATTGGTTTTCATGGGGACTTTTGGTCAAATGTGCCAAAAAAATAGAGCATGATGCATTTTTTTTGTACGACCGAAATTCACAGGGAAATCAATGGCTTCTATTTAGTGTGTATTGAATACGCAAATACACCCATGTGAAGCTAGCCTGAGATGTGTGTATTAGGGCGCCCACCCACTGGCGATTTTTTTTTCTTTGCGTTTTGCGTTTTTCCTGCAGAGCAATTAGAATTGAATGTACTCCTGTCCACTGGCGTTTTGCATTGCGTTGCGTTGCGTTTTTTAACATAGGAACTGTCAGTTGCATATGTGTCCTTATTTTTCTCCTAATGCACCCATGAAAGTCAATGGAAATTAATGGAAAAGCCGCGAAAACGCCGCGAAAACGCGGCAAAAAACACCGCGAAAAACGGAAAATCGCAAACGCCAGTGGGTGGGCGCCCTTAGGGTGAAGTCACACGAACGTATATCGGCACGGTTTTTATGCCGAGCCGATATACGTTGTCCTCGTGTGCAGGGGGGGGGGGGAGGATGGAAGAGCCAGGAGAAGGAACTGAGCTCCCGTCCCCCTCTCCGCCCCTCTGCACTATTTGCAATGGGAAGAGGCGGGGCGGGACGGGGCTAATTCTCGGAACTAAGCCCTGCCCTCGCCCCGCCTTTCCCATTGCAAATAGTGCAGAGGGGCGGAGAAGAGGCAGAGAGGGGGGCGGGAGCTCAGTTCCTGCTCCTGGCTCTTCCATCCCCCCCCCCCTGCACACGAGGACAACGTATATCGGCTCGGCGTAAAAACCGAGCCGATATACGTTTGTGTGACTTCACCCTGAGGGGGATGAAATGCAACTAAATAGAAAAAAATTGTGGCAATGTGAATAGACTTGGATTGGATTGTATTTTAGATAGATTTTTAAATGGGGAATTAGGCTGAAATACATTCTCTGGTTGGAGGTATACTACAGCGAAAAGTCAACATGGCAAACCTTGCAGCAACCTAAGCGCATTGTACAGCGAAGATCAAGGTCTTAAAACTTTTTTTTAGCTAACACTCAGATTACGTCTGTAAATCAGCTTTGTAGCTACTGGTTCAGTCATAATTAAAATGTGATTGCATTTAATTAAATTACACATGTCTACAAACTGCAAATACTGTCGCTGTTAAGCTATATAACAGATAGGATACACACCAAAAAAACGGAAAACTCTAAGAATATTCCTAAGTACTACTAAGGAGAAAGTCGAAGGAAGTCAAAGTACCCAGTGTTAGAGCCTTAAGATGTAAGCCTTCATTGTAACCATCAGTGCAACCCTGAATGACATGCTGGAAGATGTTTAAAGGAGCACTAACCACTGAAAGAAAAAATATTCCCATGATGGAAAATAGTTTGAATCCCAACTATTTTATTCGGATAGAGGGATTGTCTTCAGCTGACTGATTCAGGCATTAGGGCCAAAGGGTGCATGGCTAGGTCACCTGAGATGCAATCTTACCTGAGATGTTCTGTTAATGGGAGTATAGAGAGATACTTTGCGGAAGCCGCATGGACGGAGGAACTAGTAGTTTGGAGATGATCATTGACTTCTATGGAAGAGGGTTCTGGTCCTGCTCTGTGCAGAGCTTGCTGTTGCCAGGAGGAGGAGTAGATAAACTGAGACCATCAACTACTGTGAATGGGAATGTACCGTACAAAAATGGTGGATCCTGTGTTGTCTACATTTAGTTGTCACCTAAGATTGCAATCCTGCCTGTGATGATAATGAGATGACTGCTGAAACGTTTTCTCTACAGAACAGGAAAGGTCACACTGTTATTATACGTAGGCTTTATTCCCATTGGTATTTGCTTCCTTTCTACTGCTTCATTATGGAAACAAGGACATCATTGGCCAAATGTTTCCATTGTAGGATGGAACCAAGCACCACCGAAAGGACCCCATTGACTATAGGGGGTCTGTTCGTCCATCTGGCATTCTACTGGATGAAATAGCGCTGCATGCAGCTTTATTTTATCCGGTAGCTTCACAGAAATCAGTGATGGAGGCTCCGAATGGAACCTCTGATGCTGGTGTGAGCAAGCCCTAAGTGGTCAGTGTGAAAACTGCAAAATTTCAAGATTTACCAATCAATATAGATAGTGACATGGAACATTAAGAAAACATCACCAAAAAGCTTTTAAAAACGATGTTTAACATAAAACCTGGTTTAAACATGAGGTCGTTTTCTGATGACACTTTCCCTTTAAGGTTTATATGCATGGACTGCAAAAAATGCGAGTTATGAAAGTTAGCTAGGAAAGGACCCAATTTGCTTTCAGTCTGCCCCTGGTTTAATCTACCATTGATGAGTTCCTCTATAACCTCTGTCCATGTTAGTGGTAGTTCTCAGCAAACTTAAAGAAAGGCCACACTCACATCATTCAGAGCCTCCAGCGCAAATCCAGCATAAATGGAAATATTGCAGCATGCTGGGAAAATGCTGGCTGGGATGTTGGAAGCTGAACAGACCCCATTATAATGAATGCTGTTTGTATCTAACACTTCTGGTATTTTCATTGTTTGGCTTTTATAATGAAGCAAACAACACAAACTATACTGGAAGCTGAAAGCAGATGTGAATGTGACCTAAGGTAGTGTTACAGGGGAGCGTATTTACTTAGACTGGTGCCGGTCCAGAGTAAATAATGCGCTGGTGTCAGTGCAACATGTATGAAGAGTCGCAACTCTATTAATACATTTTTCGGGACCTCCATGCGCTAGAATGAAACCTAAGCCAGCTATGGGTTTCAGCCATAATTTTGTAGCTTCTGTTAAAAAAAAATTTAAATTAAATCTTGGCATTTGTACAGCGTCAAATTATTCCACAGCCTTTCAGGTAATTATTATTTATTTGACCCCACCAAGCTGGGTTCTCATTTTACAAACCTCAGAAGGATGGAAGGCTGAGTCAACCTTGAGAGCTGGGTACCTGAATCATGCAGGGATTGAACTTGCAACCTTCAGACTGTAGGTGAGAGCTTACACTCTGTGCCACATGAAGCTCTGTTGTAAATGCTTGTAGAAGTGGCATGCCCTGCATGGCCTTTCCACCTAATGCCAAGCCCAACGACTTTTTGAAATAAAGTCATAATTTTGGTACAGGCTCTAAAATTAAAAACTCTTAAAACCTAACCTTTATTAGTTTTGTGGATGCTCCTCTACATAACTTCTTACTTTCTACTGCCCTTAAGGACATTGATAATTGGGTGCACTGAGCATTCCAAACAGAGACATCTTGAAGACATCCATAATCTTGTCCAATATACTTACCTCCTGTCCTCCTACTCGTGGGCTGGTGGCTTAGACTACCAATGTGTACCTCGCTACTACCCCTAGGGACATTAACCCTCTCCAATCCACTGTCTGACGTGTGAAGACATTACGATTTAAGGCTGTACAGTTCCGATGTTGGAAGACATCCGTCGGGGTTCTCTTACTGTATATTGCCAGCCTCTCTGCTGTCAGAGCCTATCCAACGTGTCACCTCATGCAGTACTGGCTTTAGCCAGAAGATAGCGCCATTGAATAATGGTAGAAAAAGAGAAAGCCCCCTAGGAAAGCCAGGATACAAATTGGATTGGAAAGGGTTAAATGTTTTTTGTTTGTCTAGTCTGTTGATGTATATCCCTCAGTTTATATGTTTAAACTAATAAGGGTTACGTTTTAAGGGTTCTTATCTGTGAAGGGCATATTCTCTAATACTGAGTTCCCTCTGCCCCAGTGACTTCTCTAAAATTAAAAAGGTTATTCAGGCAGCACCCTCCAGGATAAACTGGGATCGGAGCAGAAGCACTACGCCAACTCCTGTCTAGTGGACGGTGCTCCTAATTTGTACGCTCAGCTCTCCCTTAAATCAATTGGATCTGTGCTTGTATATACAGGCTGGGTGCCATTGATTTTACCAAGAGCTGCACCTGCAATTACAAGCACTGGCCACTACACAAGGGTCGGAGAAGTGTTTCGGCTCCGACCCTGGTGTATCCCTGAGGTCACTGCCTGGATAACCCCTTTAAGGCTTTTGTACGCCAGAAATCTGGTGTGCGAATATGGATACATATACTCCATTGTGTTTTTATTATATAAGACTGTATTTATGTTGACACGTTCACATCATATTTGAACATCAAGTGCAGATAATTCCAAGGGGTTCAAAAACTTCTCCTATTTCCTCTCTACTAATTATTTAATTGAATGTCTTCTTATTGTAGACAGTTCTCTCCTGTATTCTAGAACCAACCAGTCAAGGATTAAGTATCTCTTTCGCTCCCACAGACGACTGACTGCAGAAGAAGCTAGAAGGTGGGCTCGGTCCTTCGATCTACTCTTGTCTCATAAATGTAAGTATGGCAATGGCAGGAGAGCTGCGTCCTATATATCTGTAAGGATCCTGGATTGGTTGTTATTTCCTGTGTCTTAATGAAGCTGGAATGCATACAACTATAACAAAGCTATAATAATGGTCTTGCTGTGTACCGTAATGAAACAGTGACACAATTATAACTCTCGGTGAAATGAACTCTAATGATGTTCTTATTGTGGCAGAGATAGACTGAATATATTAATTAAAGTCATTTTAGAGTTTTCCCTTGTGTTTTAATAATGGGGAAGGACACTAGTCATAGGGCAATAAACAGTGAAGAAGCGTCTTAAAGTAGTTTTCCATGACTTTTCGAAAAATAGCTAAAGGCAGGGAATGGAATAATATAATAAACCATGTAGTACTCATGTGTTAAATGTCACATCGCTTCAACACAGCCATAATAGGCTGCAGCGTTCATGCGAGTGATAAATGGCATGTGAAAGACACAGGAGCTTCTGGCATCGGAGTTGGGAGAAGAAAGGCTGAGCTAGAGCGGGCATCTAATGGACATGTATGTTGGACATGTATGTTCTGGACGTACACGTCTGACGGAGGCTTGTGATGGATGTGGCATTCGTCATCCATAGGGAGCCATTGTAAAAACATATACTGCACTGTATCCTTTTTTTTTTTGCGCTGGTCCTCTTTATAGGACAGTCTGCTATCTTTTCCTATACAGTTGAACAATGGTATGCCAACGTAGACGAAGACCAAAAGGATACACTTTTGACAACTGTCTCGAGAGAAAAGGTTCGGCTGCCGGCAGCAAGCAGGGAGCTGCGGGGGGGAGCGGGGAGGAACGGAGGGGAGATTTCTCTCTCTCTCTCTCCTCCTCGCTCCCCCCTGCTCACTGCCGCAACTCACCTGTCTCCCCCGCCGGCAGCCGAACCTTTTCTCTCGAGCGGGCAGGTACTCGCTAAGAGCGATGCTCGATCGAGTAATTGCCCTTAGCAAGTATGCTCGCTCATCTCTAATCTGGAACTTTTCCCATGTATCCATGAGGATATAGTCTTCTAATTCTTAATTTACATAAGATTTTAAATAAATCTACTGCATTACCCTAAGGCTGCATGGACATTGTGTAGTCGTGTGTATTGAGCCTGTATACGTTGACTTTCATAATACCTTGGTTTCTCTATGATTGAGCTATAGGCACTCTGCGTCCTGCTATATAGATATATAGTGGTACAGTAAGGCCCTGTAGGATTCTACAGTATTGGGTCCATACTGGTGTCTAACAGCTAAGAGCCTGCAAGGAGCTGCGATATATCGATGAGAGTGAACCCTAATCATAATGGACACAAAATGCAGTTCTAAAGAAAAAACAAATTCAGTCAATCTACATCTGTCAGAAACAAAATGACAGTTTATCAAATACTGTAGCAAAAAAGACTAATTGTTACAGTAATAACTAGTGCAATGTTTTATTTTAACTACCATGTTTCCCCCCAAATAGGACCTACCCTGATAATAAGACCTACCCTGGTTTTCGGGGGATGCTTGAAATATAAGACCTCCTCAGAAAATAAGACTTAGCTAACCTGCATAAAAAAAAATCTATACTCACCTGCTCCGCGGCATCCCGGCATCCTCCTGATTGTCTCGGGTGACGCTGCGGCAAACTGCGTCCTCCCCACCTGACAGCTTAGCTTCTTCCTGGTGACGGGGCTTTGAATACCCCGCCTCCAGCAAAGCGAGCGCTGTGATTGACTCAGTGATGTCATTCACTGAGTGGCTGTGATTGGCTCATCGAGCACTGGCTGTGATTGGCTGGGGCTTGATTAGCCAATCACAGTGCTCAATTTGCTGGAGGCGGGGTATTTAAAGCCCCATCACCAGGAAGAAGCTCAGATGTCAGATGGGGAGGACGCAGTTTGCTGCAGCGCTGCCGAAGACCATCGGGAGGCATCGGGAACACCGCGGACCAAGTGAGTGTAAGCCCCCCTGCCGAAAATAAGACACTGTGCCTCTTTTAATATAAGACAGTGTCTTATTTTCAGGGAAACATGGTAGGTATGCAAATGGGAGATGGTACAATGCCTTTGCAGTGCCATCTATTTGAAGGTATGACCCAAGTCATAGGCCTCTCACCCAACCAGCCAGAAACCTTCTGGATACGGATGAGGGGTAAAAATCCTGAAACAGTCTGTCTGTGCATGGTTATCTTTTCCTTTTGAAGAAGACTCATTGGGATTACAAAGCTCTATGTAAGCTCCATACACACAATTATGCAATGTCCTTAGGTTAATACTGTAGTTGTATTTGAAATCCAATGTCTTACAAGGCCTGTTAGAAGGTTGAACATTGACTTGCAAGAAAGCTACCTTCTAATAGGTTGTGCTGCTAAGGTATTGTAACTTCTCCCATTTACATACCAGATTTCCCAGAGGAGCATTGCATAGCCTTTTAAGTCACCTCATGCTACTAGGCAGTGTCTACAAGGAGAAACTGTACCTCTCTTCATTCAACTAGGGGTAATGGTCTTGTTGCATCTTGCAGTGCACTTAGCCATGTGCTTGTTATTCATGTTTAGCACATGTTGATTTATTGTATAGTTGCCAAGGGGTGGACTAAAGGCCCTTTTCCATGCAACGATTATCGCTCATAATTCGTCCAAAACGGACGTACGTGAGCAATAATCGTTACATGTAAACGCGGGCATCGTGCACTTTTCCTTTAAACGATGGATTTTAGTTCACCTAAAATGTATCGTTCAGCGACTGAAAGACTGAGCAAATACATTCCATTTGAATGTATTTCACTTATCTTTCAATTGACTGCTCCATGTTCTCCTTGTGGCATGTTTATGCTAGCCATGAGGAGGACAATGGAATGTGTTGGTGTTTACACAGCTGGAGTGTGTTTAAAACACACTAGGTTCTGCAAACAACTCCTAGAGGCCCTTTTACATGCAAATGAAGATGATAACGTTTTAATGGCCATTAATGACCATTAACATTTTATGCAAATAAATATTTCAATCTTTCAGTCCTTTGAGAGATTATCTTTGTGGAAAGGCCTTAAATTTTATTGGTTTGTGGAACTATTACATATAGTGATTGTCACTACAGAAGTGATAACCATGACCAATTGCCAGAGGTCTATAGGACAGCATGGTTAGCAGTATAGGAGTAACCTAGTAATTGTTTGTGCACATTATTCCGCAGGGTTAATAAAATTCACTTGACATTATCCCCCAGTGTTAATATAGTTCTCTTAAAAGACTCATGAAAGTGGTCAAAAGCAGAACAGGACAGCTAGAACCAGGGAGTATAAAATGGACTAATGTATTCAAACGTCATAAAAGACCTTGTTTGTGATTTGCAACAAAATGCTGGAGAAAAATACACTTATGTTACTTATGATAGTTGGACAATTGTTATCACTGGTTTGTAGAAGAGCTTGGAAACATCACTTGAGTGTTTCTCACTGTCTTCTTCTCTGATGCATCGCATACCTGATTGATAAGGCTACGATACCCTTATTTTAGGCCAGGTGCTTTTGCCCTTGAGAAAAGATTATACAATGTCTCTGTGTGACCACGAAGTTTGTATGTAAGATGCAACATTGAAGAAAACCAAGTCTAACAATTACAGCCAGTCTTAAAGGAGCCACACTAATGCTGAATTAATGGGTGCTAAGGGTTACGGTTGGGAGTTAATTTTCCACCATTAGTTCTTCATTGACAGGACATCACTAAACTCTCCCAGTCTAAACTGCTTTATCCATCTTGCTTTTAATCCATGGAACAAAGGTTAAATGTGAGCTAATGGCTTTCCTTAATGCTTGAATGCTCCAGCATTCACATCTTGCATTTTACACTTGAATAAAAGAATATTGGCATTTTAAAAAGACAATCAAGCTACAAAATATGACAGCCGTGTTATCCGGTAACATGGCACATGTAGCATGCAGCGTCGTAATAGTAATAGTAAAAAATGTTGTGCTGATAGCAGTACTAAATGATGGGAAAATAATAATGCGACCCGCTTCTCATGTGACAATGGCATATAATGTGCAAAAACAATGTACTACAACTCATCCAGACATTCAGAGTCAAGTGCATATTGACATATCCAGGGACGCTAGTTCAGACAATCAGGGTCCGGCACACTCCCATTTATCTGGATATGAATGGTCAGAGTCAGGCCGTATTACATGGCTAATAGCGGGTCAAGCCTGATATTCTTGGGCACGACTCGCATCACATAGAACATGGTCACCGCATCCGTGTTCTGTGTGATGTACTATTCACATTAAAATAGGACAGGATGCATTTTTCCGTCTTGCAAACAATGGGGTCTATTTTCATGCGAGTTTTGTGTGTCTCACAAAGCACAAAACTCACGCGAGAATATTGGTCATGTATATACGACCTCAGAGTGTACTTACATGGGCGATTTTCCTGTCCAAGTTGCGAGATGCACAAAACTCGCACGGAAATAGAAGCCATTATTTTCAATGCGTCTTATTAACGTTCGAATTTCTTCTTGCAGGGAAGATGCACGACGGAAAAAATGCAACATGTTCAATTTTTCAGAGAGAACGAAAAAAATTGTACATGGGAGTTTCATACGCAAAAGTCCCAGCACAATATCGGTCCAAGTTTCTTGGATTGATCTATCGTGCCCGCCCGTGTTAATACAGCCTAAGGGCTCTTTCATACGAGCGCTGCAATTTTCAGCTGCCCGAATCGCGGCCAAAAATCACATCAACAAAAGGCAGCCACGACCAAGTCATCCCCCATTTTCTCACCCATTCAGACATCCGGATGCGGCATATATATACTGCAGCCCGGAATACCGTTGGCCATGGGAAGAGAGTTCAGCTCTGACAAACTCCCTCCCCCTCTGTGTCCCTTGCCGTCTGCCGGCTAGGGACAGGGGCGGGAGCTTAGCAGAGCTAATAGTGCTAAACTCCTTCCATTCCCTCCCCAGCCTATGGGAGCTGCCGGCAAGGGGAGGGACTTTAGCAACGCGAGCCTTCCCTTTAGCAACTCCCTCCCCCTTCCCTTTTCTGATGGCTCTCATAGGCCCCCAAAGGAGTCTATGGGAACGGCCAGAGTATCTCGCAAAAGATAGGACAAGACCAATGTGCCATATGCGCTATCTTTTCCAGCCAGGTGATTTTATGCATCAGAACATCACCCATCTGAAAAAAGACATTGGAATCCAATATTTCAGATGGTCGCAATTTTCTGTCGGCGTTTTATTGCGGCAAAACCGCCGCAATAAAATGTTCGGGTGAAACTAGCCTAAGCATGATGAGAGTGTAGACCAAACCTGGATCTCTCAACTTCATATACGCCTAAGGCCGTATTTATGCAGGCAAGTGCAATATCGGACTGAGAAAATCTCATCACATCGCTGAACATGCGATTTTCATTCGTGTTTTTCACTTGCTTGAAAAATCACATATTTTAAAGCATGAAATGCGCATGTACATGAGAGTGAGATTTTTTCTGAACCCATAGCTAACCATGGGCGACTACACCCATATAATATAAATATATATTCATGCACAGACAGAAACATTTGTACACCAAACACACCCCCTCAGGTACTCGCTCGGGACATAGGAAATAACCATTTTAAGGACCCCCTACAAAACAATTTGCTTGAATATTGGGGTGAGTAAGTTATTGTATTCCATAATCCCTCCCTAATTCCTATGATTGGATTAGACTGTATTCTCCTTCTTCCAAAAATAAACCATGAAAGTCAAAACCTGAGCCACAAAACAAAATTTTTGCAACTTTCACATTCTCTATGTGAGAATTTTCCAAAAGTTTTGTGACTTATACCCCATTTACACTGACAGATGATCACTCGAAAGTCGCTCAAAGGACAGTTTGAGTGACAGTTTTGAGCGATCATCTTTGCACAGTCTATAGTAGCTAAGTAGCTACTTAAAAGCTATGCAGGCAGAGCAGGACACTGCTGCTATCACTTGGTGAACAATACAGCTGTTTTGCATAAGCAAACAGCTGTATTGTTCTCCAGACTTACAGCTCGCATCCTGCTGTGAACTACCAGCGGGACATGGGCTGTAAGAATGTTATCAGTGCTGCCGACTGTAAAAAAAAAAAACAGCCTGCACCACTGATGAGAGTTCATTGCTCAATTAAAAAAAAATAGAATTGAACAATGAACAACTCGTGCACGAAAACTGCACAAAGTCCGTGCATTTAGATGCAAGGGTTTTCGCTCAAAAGATGGCTTTGAGCGAATTTTTAGCGAGAATAGTCAAGTCTAAATGGGCCTTTAGACTACATGATGAAAGAATAAGAGTGCCTCCAGGGCAGATTAAGGCTACTAAGAGCCCAGAGCTGAATGAGAATTTATGCCTGGAAAACCGCTTTAATAGTGATGCCAAATAATGTAGGACAGTAATCCTCAACCAATGGCCTGGTCAGCCACACGTGGCTGCGATCCTTTGATGTGTGGTTTGTTATTGAAATCCTAAGTTACAGGTGTAGCAAAGTGGGTCACTGTTTATTTGTCATTGCAATCGCTTTTCAATGGGCAGTGTGTTGGCATGAGACAACTGCTTTTCAATTGCTTAATAGAAAGGCTTAACAGAAAGTTATCGTGTTCAACTTAAACTTTACTACACCTGTATGACCATATGTTCTGGCAATTGTCATCATGGCAGACATATCCTTACTATCAAACAGTGCCAACTTGGATGATACAATACTAGTGTCACATTTTAGATTGAACTATTTATCATTTCACTTTTCTCCATAGTTAGGCTAGGGCTACATGGTGACTTTGGCTGTGACACTCACTGCACAGCCAGAGATTGCCCTGCTATATCACATCCTAATGTAAGTGAATGTAGTTTGTGGCAAGTTGGGGTCTGCTTGCCATAGGATTACCCCACTTTGGAATACCGGAAAGGCCACCTCACCCGAATTATGCTCCAGAAACAGAAGTTTTCCTTCAAATCTGGCTCCTGCCAGCCTTTATTTCATAGAACACAAGGAAATTATATACAGTCCACTAAAGCAAATAGGGTTCGCAACCCACAGGGTTCTGTCACTAATCCCTCCTGGGGCGCCTGGAGGGCGTCTCTTCCTCCTTGAGACCGGGTGACAGACCCAACTGGTCCACACTGGACCTCCACTTGCAGCCTGTCCTGCACTGCCAAGCTGTAACTTCCCCCCCTTGCTTCTGGCAGGAACTGGCTTAAATGCAACCATTTCCTGCTACACCCATCAGGTGTTACCCTTACTTTAACTTTCCAGGTATCAGACTGCCTGACTAGCACACTCTACAGGTCATTCTGATACTGCACCACTACAGGTAGCATTGCAAATCGCAAGTTGCCACAACCTGTTGATTGCAAGAATCCATCAGGTTTGGATTTCTTGTAATTGTTGGGACCTGGCAACTTGCAAGTTACAACATAACTGCATTCACCTCTGTTATACGGTGATACTGTGTTGCGTGACGCGTGTCACAACAAAAGTGATCATGTAGCCCTATCCTCAAAATTTATCTTTTCTCTTTTTGAGTTCAATGTGGCTGCCAACCATTACTTTGATGACTTCCACTAGTCTACAGCGATGAAATCACATATCTAATTTATGTCACCACTGCAGTCAATCCCTGGTCCCAGCGATGAACTTTGCATGTACGATACGTGACCATCAAGGCCAACAATTGGCTGCAAGAGTCACGTGAATTATATATGTAATGTGATGGCTGTAGAACCAGCGGGCACTATCAAAGCAGTAGGGCATGCAATGGGTGAAAAGCTACTTAAGGACATTTTAACGAAAGTTTGATAAATATTTTAAAACAAGGGCATGTCATTAATCATAGGCTTTATTCTATAGATGGCCGTTCTGCATTTCGTGCCTTCCTACAGACTGAATTCAGTGAGGAGAACCTTGAATTCTGGATAGCCTGTGAGGACTACAGAAAGACCCGGTCAGTGAACAAATTGCCCGCGAAAGCTCGTCGTATTTTCCAGGAATTCATTGATGTTCAAGCCCCTAGAGAGGTAAGCTGAGATACCCTGCATGCTTTAATTCTTCAAGGTGCTTTAGTAAGGCACATGGTTCTATAGTTTTTCATTGGTATGAAGTAGAAATATCAAATATACAGTGGTGATTATGAGTATTACAAAGGTTTATTAAAGGGGTGTCTGGGACTTTTACTCTTGATGACCTATCCTCAGGATTGGTGATAAGCGAACTTTTGAAAAGTTTGGTTCAACTGATTTGCCAAATTTTTGCATAAAGTTCAGTTTAGTTTGAATTAGTTTGAACGCAACCGGAAATTCACCCAAGCACCTAAAACTGGTGTTTAACACTGTCTAACAGCCATAAAAGCCCTTTATAACAGCCAGAGAATGTCATGCAAGGCTTTTGTGGCTTTTGGACAGTGTTATACATCAGTGTTCAGGACTAGTGTTGAGCAAACCGAACCAGTAGAACCCTGCATCAAATTGGATTTTGCTAAAAGCTCG
Source organism: Eleutherodactylus coqui (assembly GCF_035609145.1). Lineage (NCBI taxonomy): Eukaryota > Metazoa > Chordata > Amphibia > Anura > Eleutherodactylidae > Eleutherodactylus > Eleutherodactylus coqui. The sequence continues at coordinate 274,550,698 of NC_089839.1, read as the reverse complement.
GTTCTGGTTTGTACTGAAACTGAACTTTTAGCAAAGTTTGATCCGAAACAGGGTTCCACTCAGGGGCGTACCTATAGGGGATGCAGGGGTAGCAGTCACTACCAGGCCCTGGAGCCTTAGGGGGCCCAAAGGCCCCTCTATCACATAAGAAGACACTAGTATAATAAATAGCACATGGTAGGTAGGTACTCTGTTACAGATTGTGCATCAGGTCCCAAGAGCTTTTAATTACACCTCTAGTTCCACTGTTTCAGTTCAATTTACATTGCCCAGGATAGGTTATCATATCAATAGTTGATCAGTGGGGGTCTACCACTCCCGATTCCTGCTGATCAGCTGCTTGCATGTTCCTCTGTCTATGCGGACAGCACTGGAAGCAGATAGCACTGTCTGTATTGTGGCAACCTGGTTTGGTACTCCCTGTAATACCAAACTGGACTGCTGCAATGTTGACCGCGCTGTCTGCTTCCAGTGCTATCCACAATGACAGCAGGCTTAAAAAAAAGCTGATCAGCAGAGATCCTAATTGGTGGACCACCACCGATCATCTACTGATGACCTATCCTAATCATGGTATTAGTGTATCTTGACGCCACCAGGTATTCCTGGTGGAGCCAAGATTGACTGGGAGGTGACGCCCCCTGTCCCTGATTGGCTGGAGAGGCTGTTGTCCGGCAAGTCCTGCAAGTCCTGCAAGCTCAGTTAAGAACAGTTAAAAAAAGCATACAGGTGTCACAAGCACTGCAGCCATAAACCCCCCAGAGCAAGGGACTTACCGGGTGGCGGGAGAGGGGCAGAAGGCCAACCCCCCCCCCCCCTGACAGCAGAAAAACTGGGCCCCGTCGCCAAAGTGAGCGGCCAGCAGGAAGGAGATCACTGCCGCCGGATGCGAGGGAGGCACAGCAGAAAAGTGAGAGCTGAGTGCCCAGCGTGACACAGCTGTAACGCGGCCGGCGGAACGGAGAACACTGCCGCCGGCCGCCAGGAAGGCCACAGTGAAAGCAGAGAGGTGAGCGGCCGGGCGCGTAGCCCACATGGGACAAATGTCGCCCAGGACAGAGCACAGAGGCTGCAGCATCTGCATAGATTGTCCCAGCTGCAGCCTTAGCCAAAAGGTTAATATACTGCTTAGGCTTACATAATGAGATGTAAATGCTGCCATCTTACAGCAGTAACATGGCAGCATTTGCAGGTAATGTAAGCCTAAGAACTATAGTAAGGCTCAGGCTAAGGCTGCAGCGCTGGGACAATCAACCCCACTGTGCTGCTAGGACCTTTCTGCTGTGAGCCAATCGGGAGCTAGGGGTATGAGAAGGGCGTTACTCCTGTCAAACCCCTAGCTTCCGGTGGCGTCAAGATACACTAATACCTAGAAGCATGTGAGAAGCTGTATTTTTCCAGAAGCAGCCCCACTGAGGTCATCAATAGTGAAAGTCCTGGAAAACCCCTTTAACTTTTTTGTTCATAAAACCCTGCAATTTCAACAGTTCAGTGATCAAGCCCACTGTACTACTCTTGTCTTCTTCTACCTTCTTCTAGAACAATGGAAATGAAGGCATAATATAGCAACACGACGCATTGGAATAATTCAGTAAAATGGCTAGAGATTTTAAAAATAACCACTGAGCAACGTTTTCTTGTCATAAGGTCATTATATTCCCTAAAGCATATTTCAGCTATACGCTGGTGATTCAGATGTTGAGTAGGTCATTTAAATTAACTTACATGAATCATAAGTCATTCATTTTCATTCAGCTATAGCAAAGTTCTAGTCCTTATATTTAGCCCCTGGCAATAACTTTTTACAATCTTTGCAGAGTAATTGTAATTGTGAAGCTGAGCTGATACAATCCGAATATGACTAAAAAAAATGTTGGAGAAAATAATGAATTGATTCATGTAACTTAATTTGCATAACTTCATCTACGGAAGCTTAGTGGTCCGCAGATTTAGTTTTTCTGAAACTGATAATGTAAAACATGAGTGATGAATATATTATATAAATTATACCAGCTTCAGCAAATTCCATTACGGTCCACTGGATAAGAGTGACATGCCCAGAATTGTGGTCAAATAATGCTTTGAAACGTCTTCAGAGCCTGGACTCAAAGTCATAGCAATAACTACAGTAAACTTTAAAAAAGGGCAGAGTAAACTTTAATGAAGAGACCCTCTGTTCTGCTCCAGTAAAAGGAGACGTCACAAAATACTTGGCTTTATCATGCGCACTCTCAAAATAATTATGTTACCCAGAAGCATGTGGGAAAGTGTATTTTTCCGGAAGCAGCCCCACTCTTGTCCATAACTTGTGTTTGGTCCTGCAGCTCCATTTTAGTGAATATCAATGAAATGCAATACCAGGCACAGCCTGGGGAAAAGAGTGGCACTGTTTCAGGGGGAAAAAAATAATTTTTTTCTAATCTCAGGCAACCCCGTATTTTTAGTTCTGAGAACCTTCACAAATATCCGCATGTGTAATCATAATGGAGCTTGTTTAACAATCAGCATGTTTATGAACTGCTCACTTAATGTTTACTGGCCCCTTAAAGGAAGCCTGCCATCACATTTTAAGCCTGTGAACTTTTAGTTGGTGCTAAGAGGACAAGTGCAAGCAGGGGCGTAACTAAAGGCTCAGGGGCCCTGATGCAAAAGGTGAGCTGCCCCCACCCCTCTATCTGTATCTGCACCCGTACCCATACCTAAACCATGCTACACAGAGGTATAACTTGAAGCTTCTGGGCCCCAATGCAAAACCTGTACCAGGGCCCCCAACTATAATGCTTTATTCATAGTACTGGGCTCCCTATATGGAGAAGAGAGGCCTTATGGGCCCCCCTAAGGCTCCTGGGCCCTGGTACAACAGCATCCCCTGCATCCTCTATAGTTATGCCCCTGAGTGCAAGCATACACTTCATAGTGCTGCCATGCCAATCACCAATTTTCCACTGCATGCACCGACTGGTCCTCCAAAACCCCTAAGGGCTCATTCACGCAGCCATGATTTTAATGCGTATTACACATGTGATGCACGCCCGCATAGTACGTGGTGAAGGGAGTCAATGAAACTACATTGACTTACATTGATTCATTTATATTAGCGTATATACATTGCATGTAGATACGCGAGTAGAAAAGATTGCAGTGTGCTCTATTTCACCATGTATCATGCACGAACAGCCCTACTGTTCTCTGTGGGTAGCATATGCAGACCTGTCCATACGAAATACATGTTTCATGTGTAACGTCGGTATGATACAAAGCAGTGAATTAGAAAAAAAGAAACAAGTCCCACTACGCTTGACAGCGTGTGTGAGATATGCTGTCATGCGCAGTGCACTATTGCTGCCACATGCAATGGTACCCGGCTCACCATCGCCCTCTGCAGCGGTAAAGCGCTGCATGGCTCACGCAGCGTTTTATGCATATGGCCGTATGAATAAGCCCTAACTGTGCTTGCACCAGACATCCAGGGCCAGGTGCATGCATGTGTTGTTAGAGAAATCTATACCGACACATCAATTCTGCCATTGTCTTTTTTTTATGTTTTTTTTTTTTTTTTTAAATCTTCAAAAGTGTGTGTGATTTTTTATTTTTCCTTCCTGGGTATTTTTTTTACTATTTGTATTTATTTACCTTTTTCCATGTCCCTATTGGGGACTTGAACCTGCAATCCTGTGATCACTCAGATAATGCAGTACAGTACTTCAGTACTCCAATGTAAAATCTTTTATCTTTGCCAATGTAAGCTACATCAGACACGGTCAGATGTTTGTTTTTCATGGCAACCTCAGTGGCCCTCCACAGCTGAATGGCAGGGAACTGATGATGTCACAGAGGAAGCTCTCTTTCTCTGTTAATTGCCTACATGCCATAATCAACATTGATTGTGGCATGTAGGAGGTGAATGACAGAGATCAGTGTCCTCTCCAATCCCCGCCGTTGCAGCGATACCCTTGCTATGACATCCGCAGCGGGAACCAGCTAGATTGTACTGAGCTCATACTAGTTACATGCTGCACATTTATGGCATTTCACGCTAACTGCTTCCCCGTCCCCTAACATACATGTATGTCATGGGGCAGGAAAGGGGGGGCTTTGAAAGGAATGAGAGGACAAACCAGGACCATTGTAAACAAATGGTTTGCAAGACACCAACGTACGGTTTGTGCAGCGTGAAAACTGCAATTTCTATGGTATGGTAGTAATTAGAGACGAGCGAGCATTGCCCTTAGCGAGTACCTGCCCGCTCAGGAGCAAAGATTCGGCTGCCGGTGGCGGGCAGGGAGCGGCTGGGGAGAGCGGGGAGGAACGGAGCGGAGATCTCTCTCTGCCTCTCTCTCCCCTGCTCATGGCCGCAACTCACCTGTCACCCGCCCCGGCAGCCGAACTTTTTCTTCCGAGCGGGGAGATACTCGCTAAGGACAATGCTCGATCGAGTAATTGTCCTTAACGAGTATGCTAGTAGTAATATGAAGCTAAAAGAAGTTCCTGTTTACATTTGTCTTCGTAGCACCAACCTAGAATTAGGACTGGTTTATGAGCTTAAACAGTGATGACAAACTTCCTTAAAGTAATGATACCGTACGTCCTCTACAGTCCCCACTTTATAGATACATAACAGTGAGCATCGATGATAGACGGATTCAAAAACATGATTGCTACATAGCATTAGCTATAAATAATTCTTCACACCTTTAGGTGTGGCACTAAACATCACCAATTTCCTGTATCTGCAACACCCGTCATGAGTCTATCAGCCGCATGAGGTCATTAGAGTCTATAATTGGTTCTATAGAAATACCTCTAGAATGACCTCATACTAGTTGATAATTAAAACAGGATTAAATTCACGCCGTATACTTTTATGTTTCCTTGTTGTCCAAAAGGTTAACATTGATTATCCAACCAGAGAAATGACCAAACGCAACCTTGCGCACCCAACATTGGCTTGTTTCGACCTTGCCCAACTGAGAGTGCGCAGCCTAATGGAAAGAGATTCCTACCCAAGGTTTCTACGCTCACAGATTTATAATGACCTCCTCAGCCACACTCAGAAGAGCCCTTGTTAGTCATATGAGTGGCTACAGAGACACAATTGTCACTTGTCCATCCCAAGAAGGACCATCTTGCACTATGGCCAGGAAGACTGAGATGATTCAGTTATGACTGCTTGAGACAATGCAGCATCTTCACTGCCAATGCGACATATCTCATCTTCATCATCATCATCATCATCTGGCTATCCTTAAGTTATCTGTGGATGTTTCGAACAAAAAGTCATCTACCCTACAAAGTACAAGCTGAAGAGAAGATCAAGTAATGACAAAGATGGGAAGCTCGGATACAGAAGGAAAGGTCTTAAATCACCACGTTAAATATGATCTCAATTTGTCCGTTCTAATTTATTCTATTAACCCTTTCCAATCCAATTTTGGATTGAGGGTTTCCTAAAAGGCTTTCTCTTTTTGCTGTTATACAACGGTGCCATCTGCAGTGTGTATGCGTCAGAGAGGCTCCAACAGCGGAGTGGCTGGCAATAGACGGTAAGAATACCCTGTCGGACGTCTTCTGACATTGGAGCTGTACAAGCTTCAAACAGAATGTAGGAAGATATCAATACAGTGGATTGGGAAGGGTTAACCTAAGTAATGTGTCACTATCTGTAATTTGTGCATTCCTTACATTTGATTATAGTATCCCGTAGAGGTAGGCGCGATTGGACAAATCAAATAGGGCTTCAACATGAACAATGGAGCCTCGCATTCTGAGGAAATATTGGTTCTTCCGAAAAGGTGAAACGGTAGGAAGTTAAAACACTTTTACAAAAATGTTACTTGAATGCAAGTGATGATTCACGTTACAGATGATCACATGGAGGGTAATTAACTAGGCTTTCCCGTTAGGTCATCATCAATTAGCTTTAATCGCTTGGTGTGCTTAAATTAGCAAATCACTCATCGTGTAAGTGTGATTTCCAAGGAATAGAACTACAGAAGTAATTTATGGAATATATCAGCAGTTGGGCTCTAAGGTAGAAAGCGGCACTAGTGGCCAGCGTGATACATTTCGCAGCTGTAATTCATCCCTATGATGAAACTATATAATGATGCAATATGGGGGATAGAAGGGGATGTTTTATGCTTTGTGCATTGATGTTGTGTGCCATGTTCTCCCCCAATGCCAATCCTGCGTTAACCTCTATTATTCCAATAGGGGATAATAAGTTACACAGTGTTCTGGATAGACCTCATTTTCCACATGGATGCTATACAGAGTCTTGTTTTTTTTTTTTCTAAGAAAATGGTAATATGCAGATTATTGTACAATAGTGTAATACAGTTTTCAGATTTCTATGAAATGAGATTAAGGGATTTAGCGAGAAGAGCCATGTTATCTAATTATTGAGCACTTTGAAGAACGGATGTCTTAACTGATGGCTCTATAACAAAAATGTTGGGTGGGACATAGCGGAGAAATGAATGGGATTATTCAGTTAGGGCGCACCAGAAAGCTTTTGAGTTCCATGAATTAGAAGGTTTGCCTCCCTAGAATATTTCATAACAGATGATAATGATAAAAATCATTTTTTTATTCAAAGAAACAAATTGTATCCAGCTCTTAGGGTACTTTCACGTGGGCTGACAGTTGCCTGAGCAATAACTCAAACAAGCGATTACGGATGACTGTCAGTCTATGCAAAAACCTGACCTGACAAGGCCAGTGAGCAAGAATTGCTCAGTTGTCAGAGTCGCTCGGTTTTCAGTTTGCACTAAAAACCAAGCAACTGTCAGCCCATGTAAACAGGCAGTCATTCATCTACAGTATGAACAACTGCCTGTTTACTGTGAATGGAGGCGGGCAGCCGGAAGAGATCTCCGGTGCGCTCTTCCTCCACTAACTCAGCGATCATCCCTCCTGTGTGAAAGCACAGGGGTGATAATCGCTGGGACGACTGTTGGGCACTTAAGCGCCCACCAGTTGTCCTATGTAGAAGTACCCGTAGACTAAGAAATCCTTAAGTGGTAAAAGTCTCAACATGCGTTATGGAGAAGTAATCCAAACCTGCTGACTATCATATGCGTAAGGTGGCCTCCTGACTCTCCTCAACAGATGATGTTGAAGGAAAGAAGGATTTGGCATATTTAACATCAATGCCCGATTCTTTTGTTTTTCCTGGAGACAAGCTGCCGCCAGAGGTGCTTGGCAGTGGCTTTCTCCACTCTTTCCATAGAAAATATATGTAGGTTCAGCTGAATGTTCATGTATATGGCGAATCAGGAGAATTAGCCGATGACTGTGAGAACATTCGGCCGAAAGCTACTGAAGCTGTTCAGCACCTTAAGAGTATGAGTTGCCCTACACATTAGATAGCTATCTCCTGACTGCACCCATACTAGTGTGCATGTTTATAGTCAGTAGAGAAAGGAATAAGCTGCTGCAAAATGTGGCTCCTGCTTATCTCTGGCAACCAGGGGCGGATTGGGAATTTAAAATAGTCCTGGAAAAATAATCTAAAAGTGGCCTCATGTTGTAGATGGGTCCAAATTACTAGCAGAGGGGGCCAATGCAAGTATTAATTCATGCTGGATCTGAGCTTTGAGGTGTCATCCTTGCTTTGCTTGTTTCTCTGGGCCCGGATGAGCCGAGCGCAGTGCACAATTGCACCAGCTCAGTTCTTTAGCATGCCAAAAATATAACCGAGGGGGTTGTTTAAATTAAAAGAGTGCAGTGAGTCCAGGCATCTACCCAGATGCTCATGCTAGCCCTCCCTGACCAGACTGGTCCATGACCAAACTGGCCTACTGGGACTTCTCCATGTAAAGTCTATAGCCAATCCGCCTCTGCTTGCAACATAGGAGAATCCAACATGCCCAAATGTTCTTCCTGCATCATGAAGGATCCGTTTAAAGGCCCCCATACTGTGTAGGTCATCTGCGAACATTGAGCTGTTGTAAATGAGATCAATAGACTTTTTTTGTAATTGCATGCAATCCCTTCATGTCCTTGGATAAGACATCGTCTTTTTATACACATAGATAAGATACTTTATAGACCTCTATGGATATATCCCATGCCTCAAACATATTTAAACAATCAGTCCCATCCTAGAAGTGACAAGCTTTAAAATCAGTGTTCAAGGACTGAATTTTAATGTAGGGTAGGAATTTATGGCACCAACGGAAACTTTAAAGTACGGGATGCTTTAATTTAGTACTATTACTTGTCTTTACATGGTATGGTCACCAGTAACATCATCTTCCATCTCCGTTGTTTTTTATAGTAGTGATTCAACCCTTTACGTTTCTGTTTGTATATAGTAAGCACAATGTAAATGGACGAATATACCTCATATTCTGCTTGTGCAATATACAATATTCCAGGGTGTGTTCACATTTTTTTTTACAAGATTCTATTTCTTTCTGTGGGACTCAAAATGGTGCCAAAAGAGTTTCTTTTACAAGATCCACAATGATCAAATTTTTATTAACTTTTGGGGTTAAGTGGCAAATAAAAAAAACTAAGAGAAATTGGTGTAAACGGATGTCAAATTTTGATCAATCTATTAACCAATTTAGATTACTTCCGAATCAGAAGAAAACATATCGCATTAAAAAAAGTGTGAATGCGGCCTAATGTGCCCCTCTTGGTGTCCTTACTATTGGACATGTCCTTTATTGTGGCACAAAAATGAACTCTGGATATCTTGTAAGAGAATGATAAAGACACTACAGTGGAGACAATCATTACTTTCGTCACTAACCAGCATGAACAGTATTAGGCTTATTTGATATGCTGAGGTCTCAATTAGATTTAACTTGTATCACTCGATCCCTGACAAGATAAAAGGATGAAGCATCCCACAAGAAAGCTTTAGGTAGAGGTTATATGGTGACAACTGGGCAGCCAAAATGCAGGATCAATGTGATGCAATGTCAGCCTTTCCTTATGAGACTCAAGGTGATAAGTGGTCTTCTGACCATCTATGACAAGGGCCACCATGCCATAGTTGTTGACCATTTGGCTGTTATGGGGCTCGTGGGAAGAGGTGGCTCTGCCCTTGTTGCTTCATCTCTTTTGCTACAGAGTGGCAAGAACCATGCAGAACTCATCTCTCCTTGGGCATGGGGTACATTATCTGACCTCCCTGTCCTGATTTCTATAATGCAGACCCATATAGTCTTGACTATGTGACTTGCGCTCTTATAAGTACAGCACCGGTCTGCAACTTTTTTCCATTAGCAAACATTATTTAGCATCACAGTTACAGCAGAATGTGGCCAATTGTCACCTTGTATCCCCTTCCGAATCTTTCTCCATTCCCTAAGGGCCTCTTTATATAGGCTGACAGCAGCTGCTCAACAAACCGATTAACAAGATTCGAGAAAAGTGCAGAGATAAGTGGAGCAACCCCAAGAATTACGTCTGATGGGATAATAAGTGTATTTTCATACATAGTGATAATCATTCGCCTGACCGAACGTGCAAACAATGTCACAGATTACTCGGGCGGTCAGCTTAAACACAAAGATAAAGTGTTTATTTTTTATTATTATGTTTATTTTTTTCTAGTCGGTGTTACAAGGCCGATTACAGGGTCTGCCACTGACTTGCAGGAATGCTGTCTTCCAATAGGCGGCGCTGTAGAGGCATTGTTCCATCTTCTCATTTTCAATCAAAGTGCAGACATGCAAAGCGTATCATGTGTGTCTAGTCAAAAAGAAGAGATCAGGGAAAGCTACAAACAAACTTGGTAGACTTTGATCCTGCAGTCTTACTCCATTCTAACTGTCCTCTATTTCCTACTTATGCCCCCCGCACATCCATGGTGGAGGCTCCATTCAGAGTCTCCGGTGCAGATCCAACACAAAATCATGGAGAAAATAATGCAGCATGTCAGGAAAAATTTTGTCCGACATGCCCTAACCTGCACCGACCCCATAATAGTCAATTGGGTTCCCCTGATGCTGTTTAAGTCTACCATGTGCCGTTGCTGGCTGTTCTGGTATATTCATTGATCTGGTCTGAGGATGGAGGTGATCAACAGAAATCACACCAGAGGCCTTCATGCAGGAGTGAATGAGACATAGTAGAAGACGGATAAGGAAGGGAAAATGACTGCAGGTTGAGACTACATAGAGTTTGTTTGTACTCTGTAACCATGGAAACACATAGGAGCTGTATACATATATTTGCAATAGCTTAATTTCCTATTTTAGATGCAAAGATTGCTTAAAAAAAAGCAAAAGTAAATATTTGCAGAGTTAGCTGACCGTATGTTGGACCTGGACAACCTTTCCGTTGATGTATGTTTTCCCAGAAGACATATTATGATCCGGCTGCGGTTGTTGATGAATTGCTGGGACTGGCAGGGATGATCGCAAAACGGCTTCTACCGTTGACAATAATTGCAACACAAGATGGATTCCAGACAAGGCTGTAAATGCCAGGAAAGACATTGTGCACTTTCCTGGCTCCCACTCACTTGTTGTGTATAGCCCTATCCAGAGGCATCACTAGGATAACATTGGCAGCTTGCGGTGCTACCACAGCAATGTAACAACCTGGGATTATTCCAATGACAGCTGCTCCATAAATGTGCGGCACACTGCTCGTCCATCATCTATGACAACAAAGGGCGCATTCACATTGGTGTATTGTCTGTCCATATTCAGTCCGTATTGTTAATGGACTGAATACCAGCAGCACATTGACTTAAATTGGTGTATTCAGACATGTGTTTTTTACATGGACCGATGTTGCTCTTAAAAAGCAAAATAAAAAAAGTGCAGCATGTCCAATTTTGGTCTGTATTCATGGACCAAAACCGCCCATTAACGTATGTATATAGGGGCATAAAAAAAAACATAGCGAATACGCATTAGCATCCATGTTCACTGTGTTGGTTCTTTTTGCATGGCCAGGTTCGTGACAATGCTGACATCACTTGGACCTTCTTTGTGTTCATGAAAAATGGATGACACACGGTTGCAACAAGGATGTAAAAGCCTCCCATTGAGAGCTAAAACACAGTGCCGTGGGTCCAACTACGCTTGGCAGTACAGAGCGTAGATTTTCTCTCCCTCGACGGCAGTTCAAACTCAGCGCCATAGTGCAGGAGTTTGAAAAAAAGAGACAGGAAGATAGCGGCTGCCCGATCCCTCCCGCACCATGTGTTCACTATGTGCGGGGAAGATATGGCTTGTTCTATACTTTCTTGGCCATGGTATTCATGCCTGAGGTATCCCAGCAGTGAAAACGAACCGTTGTACTCCTATCGAGATCAGTGGTTTTGTTTTGTCCCCTTAAGCCCAAAGTCTATGGGCGGATCTGATTTGCCGAATCCGCATGGGTCACCCACGCGGAAGATCTGCGAATCAAGCCGCATATAGGGAAGCATGGGCTCCCGCATGAGGAATCCGATCCACCCGTAGACATTGGGCCTTATACGGCCATGATTATCAAAACCATATAGGGGGCGAAAAAGACGTCCATATGTTTACGCCCTTACAGCAAAGACGCAAGTAATGTGCCCACACAGTTAAAACTGTTGCGTGTTTTTTATGGATACACCCGTGTGAATGAGCGCTAAGAGTTTGTTCATACATAACAAATTTGGCGCTGATTTTCACAGCAGGAAATCAGCCCCAAATTCCAAGTCAAATCAGCAGCATTTGTGCATACTTTGATAAGAATTTAGATGTGGATTCGCAGTAGACGTCACTGCTTCAATTGAAAGGGTGAACTTTGCTTTGGATATGCATCAAAATCTGCGCCAAATACCCAAATCAAGAAAATATGCTGCAGATATTAGTGCAGATCTGCACCGAAATCCGTCATGTATGAATGCATGCTAAAGGAGCAAGATACGATATTCCATTATCAAAGGCCAGCTATAATATGAACTATACTTGGCCTAAGGTTGTTATACACACTCATTCAGCCGATAATTATCCTTCTCGACCTTCCCATACACATGGACACTTGGCTCAGCCAAGCCTGCCCGCGTTCTCAGTAATGAGAGGAGAATAAACTACTTACCGACACCTTTGGTGGTAGCTTATCTCTCGTGAGAACAAAGGATTGTGCATGTTGAAACCCACGATGGCCAATCCTGCTTCCCCAACATCTGTTGGCATTGAGGAGTCGGAACACTCCCATATACATTAGATGGTTGGCCGGTCCCACAGATATGGATAGGTTTGGCCAACATTCATCTAATCTGTATGTCCACCATTCCTCTTCTTCCCTAATTGTAATGCACTCTGTACTATTAATCTAGGTTGGATATGCCATAGCTATGCAGATTGTCCTATCTGGACAATCCCTTCTTAAAATGAAGCTGGGCAACCATAACTAAGACGGACCTTCTCTTGTTGATGTATGTAGAACGTATTTTCCCAGATCGGAGTTACTTCCTTGAGATTCACCTCCTATATCAAAAATACACTTTTTTTTTTTTTAAAGGGAAGAATAGCATTTTTCCCTTTTTTTGCTTCCGACAGATCCAAACATATATTGTGCAAGATTATGCCAACATATACCCGTATGTTTTGATCTGTCATCCATTGACTTCCATTACTAAAAAATGTATACCTAAACATTTATAGGTTTTTGTGGTTTCCAATTGTATTGAAAAGGGTAGCAGCATGTTTTTCAGTACAACAAGGTCTCCTGATGTTAACCAGAATACATCTTCAGGTTTTTAGGCATATAAACGTGACATCGTGCTCTGGGTCTACCCGCGGAGCTGAAGAAAACCTCAGATAAACAGCGTTCTATCACAATGCATTATGCCAAATGTCAACTTTAGATCTTTTACACAAAAGAGACTCTGAGATCTGCTTGTAGTGTTCACAGAGAAGATCTGCAAGAATTATATGGCATCCTAATAGTCACATGCACTGTATATACTTTAGGCACTGAAAGCACAAATCCTGTATCTGAAAACTACATGCAAAACGCAGAATTCAAGTAACATTCTAATCCGAGTTTGAATTTTCTACACTATTATATATTCAAGTGAACTTCAATTTTACCACAGCGCCCTTGCAATTAAGGAGTTGCATGAGAATTGAAAAACATAGCTGCTTTCTTCTAGCAGCAGTGCCACCCTTATGCATGGGCTATGTCTGGTATTGCTACTTAGCCCTCTGGGCTGAATTACAATGCCAGGCACAGACTTATTGGCAATAGTGGCACTGTTTCTGGAAGAAAGCAGCCATGTTTTCTACACTTATACAACCTCTTTAGTTGGAAATGTGTTAAATACATTATGGCGATCTTTAAAGTGTAGGTTCCCTTTACTATATCTAATGGAATTGCCTAAAGGGGTTGTCCCATGAAAAGAACGTATTCCTTATCAACAGAATAGGGAATAAGTATCTGATTGTGGGAGTTTGATACTGGAACCAGCCGATCACAAGAACGGGGGTCCCGAGTGTCTTGGATAAATGAGAGTCAGGAAGGGTATCATCACTCCTTGGGGAGAGCACCAAGAAGGTGATGGAGGAGACCTATATGGCCATCCATACTCCTCTGGGTAATATGCAAATTTTCCTTATTTGGATGAATGAAGCACTTATCATGCAAGTGCACTACCACTCCATTTGTTTCTATGGGACTGCCAGAGATAACCATTTACAAGCTCTCAGCCATCTCCAACAAGACGAGTACTGTAAATGATGGATTACAGATTGTGCATTAGAGCCTAGGTTCTTCAAGTTATCCTTCAGGAATTATATGGCAGTGGTGCTAGTAATGGCATGTGATGGTTTGGGTCCTGGTACAAATTTTGCATTGGGGGCTCATAATATGAGTATAGCATCCAATAAACCCACTTTAAATATATTATTTCAGTCTTGCTACTGGACCATGGTATAAATACAATCCATTGTTGTCCAGTACATCGCATGTTCCTATTCTATTGGCAATATGTGAAGTCCAAGTTGGCCATGTCCGAGGCTGCCATAACGTTTGTTGTAAACTTTTGTTACTATGTAACGTTTTGTCACTAACTTCATGTTTAAAAATGACCAGCTTAACTGGTTTAAGTTGGGTATGATCCAGATCTTCCAAAGGATGTCATGTCCCTCGTGTAAAGACATCTGTTTCTCGAAGAGGAAATGTCATGTCGGATATTATTTCCCTTTTGGCACCTGCTGCTTATATAAAAGAACCACAGAAGGAGGAGAGTATATGAGTAACATACAGCAGCCTGGGAGAGATTGCTAAAGGTGCCACTTACAGGGTTGTGCAATCTTCCTTGGTATGTGAAACTCTTCCTTTCGTATTAACTGTTGCATTGCTCTCCAATCGTCTTGCTCTATGACTAGTCCTAGGATCTTTCGACTTCATTTGGACATTTTCTGCTGTCAACATCCATTTTCAACTTTGCTCACTGGTGTGTTATATCTGCAACCATAGCAACTTGTCTAGTGCCCTGTGAAGTGATTCCCTGTCCGTACCGCCTGGTGTAGTCTTAGTATATTACAAAGCGATGGAACGTCAACTGGTATTTCCTTTTTATCTCCACTCGCGAACAATATCCATAGAAAGAATGGCACCTTCTCTACCAATTCCATATTAGTCTCCATACACTGTATAAAGTATATAAAATGCATCACTTCCTCTCCAAACATACCGTAGAGTGATCTACATGTGCTATAATAGGCCTATACTTGTGAATTTATTGTATATCAGTCTTCGATGTGTAGTGACGAGTAAACCCACACACTTCCGTAACCTTGTCTTCAGCTTGGAACTAGTGTGTGAACAATGGAAACCATGACTAACCAGACTGGAAAAATCCACCTACATCATATCATATTTTTTTTTAGTTTCAGTTTTAACAGACGTTTCTATTTTCGGCTTGTGAAAAACACCACAAATGAACGTTATCATATCTGTGACTGCAAAACAAACAAAATTGGGCTTTATCAAAAAGTCTTGTATGAAAAAGGAGTCCAAAAATGTATATTCGAGAGTGAAAAAAAAACCTTCAATAATAAAGTAACATTAGATAACATTCTATTTTGGATATATATATATATATATATATATATATATATATATATATATGTATATATATATATGTATAAATATATATATAACCAAAAGTCAAATGTACTGGAATTGGGAACCTGTTAGGTCCTATAAATCCCATAATCTACGGGCTCATCGGGGGGGGGGCACTGTGTTCGGGGAGTGATTTGTATACTCAACGCCTCTCTGCCTGCAAAGACGGAGCTAGTTCCATTGAGCAGATTCCTTCGTGTGCAAGCGCATAAACATGGTGCTCCCATTATGTCAGGTTTTACGTGCCCATAAGCTTGGCTTCTGGGGCTTATAGGACCTGACAAGTTCTCTTTGAGGGTCTACTCACATGGGGCAATCAAGTTACGGTTTTTACTGGAAATCGTATTGCTAATCGGACTGTGGTGTCTTGGAGAATGCTCTTTTCTATGATTCGCCTTTGCCAATCAATTAAGAGCTTTCCATGTCGGTTGAGTAAAAATTACTATGTTTCTGTGTCTATGCTAGTTTATCTAACTACTGAAAGCTTCAGCTAGATGCGAATATCTCCTGTATTATGACCACGCTCATCTGCTGCACACAGACGTTAGCAGCCATGTTTTGTCTATCAGCGTTCCATCATTCTTCTTGGATAGAGATGATAAAATAGAGAATAATTGGCAATAAGTGTTGTTAGGCCCGAGTGCAAGAAATACATTTACTATCTGGTTCCCAACAAGGAACCTTATACTGACAGTAACAAAAAAGTTTTTTTTTCTTGTAGGGTAATTATGGACATTAAATAATTGTTGGACAAAAAATAGTGAAAGTGAATGTCCATTATTGAGACGGTCACAAGCCGGGGTGTTTGTGTAACTTGCAACATGTAGAAACAATGTAGCTATCTGTGTTACGCTGTTTAAAGGGGTATTCCGGAGACTGGGCAACATTTTTAAAATTTCTCTATCATTTCCACTTATTGTCATTATTCCAAAAGTCCATCTAAGTAATCAAACTGAACTCCAGTTTTTTTTGCTAACCTGCACCATTGCTGGTTTCCAGTTAGCATCAGATTTCTGCATTGCTATTCAAAATGACATCTGCCAAAACTGCATCTCCCACAATGCCCTACTGCCAGTTACTGACAAGTGCGTATTCACAACTGTACAAACTGTGCAATTTGAAGGCACGGAGAATGCCTGATCAGTAAAAAACAGCGAAGCCTACAGGTCACAGCCATTGGAGACCACAGGTAAAGCAATATCTCTGCAGCGTTGTAAAAACAAGTTGTAACATCGTATTACAAAATTACATCTTATTGCCTTATGAAGCATATACAAATTTCAGTTGGGATCACTGGAATACCCCTTTAAGTAACACCCATTCACTTTTATGGCAGGTATGCGGACAGCGTAGCACAGGGTGCTTACTATTTGTGTAAAACCTGGGCCACAACTTGGTGCCTGGATGTGGCAGCCAGCAGGGTGAGATTAGCAAAAAAGTTTTGTGTAGTGGGTTTGCTGAACTTTTGTAAAAACTTTGATTCAGTCCATATTAGTTTGAACCAAATCGGAAGTTTATTAAAACCCCTAAAACTGGTATATAACACTGTCTAAGAGCCATACAAGCCTTGTATAATACCCGGAGAGTAGTATATAGGGCTTTTATGCCTCTTAGACTGTGTTATACACCGGTGTTCAGAACTAATGTTGAGTGAACCTAAACTAGTAGGACCCTGCTTTGGGTAAAACTTTGCTAAAATCTTAGTTCAGGTTATCCTGAAATAGGGTTCTAATGGTATGGCTTGCCTAACACTACTTGAGAATTAATCAGTATGCAGTAAGCTCTGGAGCTCCCCCTAGTGGATGGAGTTATTCATTTAAAAGGGATATTCTGCTATAATATTTTTTGAAAGCTGCTCAACATGATGTAAAACTATAAAAATGCTTACTCAACCCACCTAATCTCTCATTTTACTGTTCTGACAGTGCCTGGTCATCCGCCGCTCTCTGTTTCCTGCTGCACCACTGACTAATTGCCAGCCTAAAACATAATTTTTATTTCATTTATATTAAAATTATAAAAAACTATTCAGATATTTACATAAATGATGCATATTAAAAACTGGGCCACCATATACTTTGTGTTTCATTTCACTAACTTCAAGGGGAGTCTGCATGTAGAGGCCCTTTATTCCTCTATCCCATATGAAAAGGCGGTAAGTCTGTAGAAAGGTTTTTACAGACTAGAGCTGGCCATTGTGGTACTCATAATGTTGTTTGTCAGGAAATTGCTTTGATTCGTCCTAGAAGTGCCAATTTGTGAGGACTAGAGAGGATATCTTTAATGCCTCAAGATATTTGGGGCATTTATGAGAAAGGGTTTAAACACAATCTATCTAGAGCACTGTTTGTATCCTAAATTAGCAGAGTAATTACTAGACAATGACATTGAGAGGAGTCAGTGTCCCTATAGAAACCTACTGTACACTGATGAGGGACAGTCACCCCGAAACAGCTGTCTGCGTATGGTTATTTTGGCATTGTGCACAGTTCCCAGTCATTGTTATATAGACTCTAAAGAGTCTGACATTGACTTGCAGGAATGCTGCCTTCCAGTAGGTGGCGCTGCAGAGATATTGTTCCATCTTCAATTTGCATAGTACCCAAAGGAGCATGGATGGCCTTGTAAGTCTCCTCACACCTCCTAGGTGCTCTCCTTAAGGAGAAACTATACCCTTCTTGACCTACAGTTATGCTGCAGCAGGTGATTAAGATACTTTGTTGATAGTGAAATTAAAAAATGTAACAAAGTATATAGCCGCCCAGTTTTTAGTGTGCATCTTTTATGGAAATATCTCAATTGAGTATATAATTTTAACCCTTTCCAATCCACTGTCTGACGTCTTAAGACATTAAGATTTAAGGCTGTACAGCTCCGAGGTTGGAAGATGCCCCTCGGGGTTCTCTTACTGTATATTGGCAGCCTCTTTGCTGTCGGAGCCTATCCAACATGTCACCTCCTGCAGTACTGGCTTTAGCCAGCAGATAGTGCCGTTGTATAACGGCAGAAAAAGAGTAAGCCCCCTAGGAAAACCAGGATACAAATTGAATTGGAAAGGGTTAATATAAAAGAAATAAAAGTTATGTTTTCGTCCTACAATTAGTTAGTGATATAGCCAATGAAATATTCAGGGGGTACTACTTTTCTATAAATGGCTTTTCAGTAGCAATGACATCTCCACACAGTAACAGGTGAGCACTGCATCTTATCACCAAAGTGGTGACCCGCTACAGCCAGTGATTGGCTGCAGTGGTCACATGACCCTGTCATTGCTGGAAAGCACCGTAATTGATTCACTACAGATGGGATGCGGAGTTCATGTGAATTGTGTTGGATACCCCGTGTGAATAAAGGACACTTACTTAACTCACAAATTAGAATGACCAGTACCTACAGTAACATGCATGTTCGGTTCAGTCAAACCTGCATGTAATTACTATTGTGAATGGGATATCAAACACTTCTACCACTTCTTGTAACAGGAAAAACAAGGATATACCATCATGTAGCCAACAAATATCTAATGTCTATCGGTAGCTTCAATGCAGTGGAATCCATTTTTCCCCCTGTATAAGGGAACTCCGGTATATTGTATGTAATGTTACATGTTGAATCCACACGTCTCTACTGATGTATTCACTTTACTTGAATTATGGCCTTTTCTTTACATGTATGAGATGAACAATCAGAAATCTATACAGGAATACTGTAAATGGCATATGACTGACTCCCTGACTTCCATTTTCTGCATGCCTCACACATTTCTTATTTTCTGGTCAACCATTTTTGTAAAAAAAATATAATAAAAACAATAAAAACATGTATCAGACTGCAAGTTCCTTTTTATTTTAGCTTTTGCAAATTTTGAAGTTTTTATGAAAGTCTATAAAGGCCCATACACATTGTTAAATGAATCGTGTAAGACTGCTATGGGCCCATACTTCACCTCAGTTTGATTTCATAAAACACATTGCGGTATACTCCAATGTACGCTGGATTATGGTGGTCTTCTCTGTTTGAAGTATTGCTTTTAGGGGAGAATATGGTGCCTCACTGTACTACCACGCAGAAAGAACACATCGGGCATACGAGTCCGTGATACAGAACCAATAAGCACTCGGTATGCCACCTAAGGTCTGAGTCAGATGGGCATTTTACTTGTGTTTGTGATACACATCTATTAGAATGAATGTTTTTCAATGACAGCGGTCACATGCCCGTTTTTTACCTGCGCCCAAAAATGTGCAGCGGTAAATATAGAGCAGCAGATTTAAAAATGCAAGTAACTGCGGCATTCCGGATTTTTTGGATGTGAAACCCCTGGATGCTGTCACATCCAGGGGTTTCACCTTGTGGTCATTGGGGCCAGCGGCAGCAGCACTGATCCCATTGAGAACATGCAGTGAAGATCGCGATCCTCTGGCACAGCTGTGACAGCTGTGGCACGGGAGCGTGATGTTCTCCCATTGCTTTCAATGGGGCTGGCACTTCTGCAGCCCCATTGAAAGCAATGGGCTGCCGGCAAGCCCTGCAGTGATTTTCGGGTAAGTGCTTCAAATATAAGCCCTTCCCTGAAAATCATTCATATTCACCTCTCCGTCGCTGCCAGGGCTCAGACGCGTCCAGCAACTCCTTCTCCTGAACTGCTCTGAAGTGCTTTCAGCAGGCGGCCCCATTGACCACGAAGTGAAACCCCTGGAAGTGACCGCATCCAGGGGTTGCACATCCAAGGAATTCGCTGCTGCAGCTGTCACAGCCGCAGCTGGGGATAGCGACAGCGCACTTTATGTGCGCATAAACAAATGCCCATCTGACTAAGCCCTTACTGGTATGTGTACATGGCTTTGATGGTAGCCCCTTCATGAACTGAAATTAAAGCGGTTCACCGGGACTACAAATTTGATGGCCAATCCTCAGGCCATCTACAGCAGTGTTCCCCAACTCCAGTCCTCAGGGACCGCCAACAGGTCATGTTTTCAGGATTTCCTCAGTGTTGCACAGGTGATGTAATTATTGTTGGTGCCTCAGACATTGCCACAAGTGTTCTTACTATAGGATATCCTGAAAACGTGACCTGTTGGTGGTCCCTGAGCACTGGAGTTGGGGACCCCTGATCTACAGTATATCAAATCAATGGGAGTCCAACTCTAAGCAACCTCGTGATCAGCAGATTGGAAGGGTTACGTTCCTCCACTGAGACCCCTTCAATATTTAGCAAGCACAGCTCCATACTTTGGTAGTGGCTATATCTGGTATCTCAGCTCAGACTCATTCACCGGAATGAGACTGTGTCTATCTGAGCTGTAATATCAGCTATAGCCACTACTAAAAGTATGGAGCTGAGAAGGGGACACAGTCGTCCAGCTAGAACACCGCTGATTAGAGATGAGCGAACACGTTCGGCTCCGCCCCTTTTTCGCCCGAACACCGAACTTTGCGAACACTTCAGTGTTCGGGCGAAAAAGTTCGGGGGCCGCCGTGGCAGCGCGGGGGGGTGCGGCGGGGAGTGGGGGGGAGAGGGAGAGAGAGAGGGCTCCCCCCTGTTCCCCGCTACTGCCGCCCGCGCCGCCGCGCATCTCCCCGCCCCCCGGCGGCACCCGGACACTTACGCGCGAACACTGCAGTGTTCGGCAAAGCCGGTGTCCGGGTGCGGATGTGTCCGTAACGGACACGTTCGCTCATCCCTACCGCTGATCCTTCAATAGGCTAATTGGCATGGCTTCCAAAAGTTGGACCCCCACTAATATTATATTGATGGCCTACATGTTTGTAACTCTGGATAACCCTTTTAAAGCCACCCTGCCTTTCCTCATTTGGGGACTTTTGAGATGTAGAGGGGTTTGGTGACTGTCATAAATAAATGTTCTCTTGCTTTAAGAGAATATTGAATGTGCTGGCAGCAACATTCGGAGGGTGATGAGGGAATGTGGTGTGGTGATGTAGGGTGTAGCTGTGAGAGGAAGACACAAGGAGAGCAAAAAGGAGGGTGTTCCTATGTGTAACTAAGATAACGAGAGACCTGTTAAAGAATGGAGAACAAAAAAGAACTTTGTGAAAGAGAGAGAGGCTGCGTGAGGAGAGAACATTCTTTGGCCGAAGCATGTACCGTATGCTATCAAGGATTTCATGAAGGGTCGGTGAGTGGTCAATTGCAAAAGGAAAGAGATAGCCAAGCATGAAAGTGAAAAAAACAGTCTCAAGTGACCGGTATGAGTGCTGCATTGAAGTGCCCACTATAGTGTATTTTGCTGCCATCAAAAGAACTATAAGAGATTGTGTTATTCAGAAGCGTTCTATACCGGTGTCTAGAGATGAGCGAGCATACTCGATAAGGCAAACTACTCGAGCGAGTAGTGCCTTATTCGAGTACCTGCCCACTCGTCTCTAAAGATTCGGCTGCCGGTGCGGCTGACAGGTGAATTGCGGCGGTGAGCAAGGGGGAGCAGGGGGGGGGAGAGAGTGAGAGAGAGATCTCCCCTCCGTTCCTCCCCGCTCTCCCCCGCCGCTCCCTGCCCCCCGCCGGGACCCGAATCTTTTGAGATGAGCGGGCAGGTACTCGAATAAGGCACTACTTGCTTGAGTAGTTTGCCTCATCGAGTATGCTCGCTCATCTCTACCAGTGTTCCATATGATCCTGCAGCACTCCTGCAACCAATGGTTCTATGCAAGGTATGCAGCTGTAAGGCCCAATGTCCAGTGTGGATTTGAATTACGGGCACGGACAGCTTCCATTGAAGTCAATGAAAGCTGTCCGATCCGCAGCCTGCCCGCAGCTGACACTGTAGATGGGCCGCGGATCCCACAGGAAAGCTGGAGTTAAAAAAAAAAAAACTCCACTGTGCATGTGTGGCGGCATTCCGGTGGCTGCTTCCACACACACACCCACGGTGAAGAAAATACAAGACATGGACTGGCACGCAGAAGACTCGGATGGGTAAGCAGTGCCCTCGGCCGCGGGCAGGGTCGGATTCCGCCGTGGGCTTCCGTAGACATTGGGGCTACTGGATCTACACAAATCACAGGGGCCGGGTCATTGTGATACCTCAGAGAGACCTGCTCATCATTGCACTGGTACCAATTCCCTCCTGGCCTCCAAGTTCTAAGAAAACAAAATGCTATCAATTATCACTTATTTTCGCACAATTATTGAATTATTTTTCAATTAGTATGTGAACCATAATTATGTGTCAAAAAGGCCCTTAAACTTTCCCATTTTGCCAAATTGAAAAAAAAGTGACAACCACTACTGAAAATCATCTCCGAGTGTTACCTAATTACAATATGAATCAGAGTGCTACATCCCTAATTAATTAGAGTTTTCCTGGTCTGGGGAAATTGTTTTACATAAGTGAACTGTAAAGCCGTGCCCGCCTCACGAGAATACATTCACAGGTACAGGAGGCCATGTGTTAACAACACTCACCGAAAGAAAAGTAATAAAAATCAAGTGCAAAAACATGGATTTAGTCATATATTGCTGTGGTTGGTGGTTGTACGTTACATGGCAATAGAAGGTATTCATTGAAGTTCCAGGGCCACAAGACAAAATCCCATGGGGTCCCATAGCTACCATGTGCTATTTAAAATAACTGGTGTCTTATTATAGGTCAGTGGAGCCTTTGAGCCCCCTCATGCACCAAGACCTGGGTGCAATTGCTACCTCTGTACCCCCTGAAACTACGCCCTGATGGACAACCATGTCATGGGTCTAAATAAATAATTTTTCACACTGTGGTTTTTACTATTAAAACAATGGGACGAATGTGTGGAAAGTCCGCGAGGAAAGGTGTTTTTACACGGAACAATCTATCGGGTCAACAGGTCGTCCCAGCGATGATCGTTTCGGTGCTTTTACACAGGAACGATCATTGTTGAGTGAGTGGAGGCGAAGCGGACCAGGGCTCGTTCCGGACCACCTCTATTCGCAGTAAACAGGTACAGAGGTGTAAGCTCCTGGGCCCCAATGTAAAATCTGTAACAGGGCCCCCAACTGTAATGCTTTATTCATACTACTAGACTCCCTATATAGAGAAGAGAGGCCTTATGGGCCCCCTAAGGCTCCTGGGCCCAGGTGCAACCGCATCTCCTATAGTTACGCTCCTGAACAGGCCGCCATCCATAGATGAATGACTGTCTTTTTAAACGGGCCGATCCGTCCTTCAGTTTTTGAACAATTTCTCGGCCCGTGTAAAAGGGTCCAAAACCAGGGCAGATGGAAAACACAGCATGGAAAATGCACCGTAACGTAACGTGTGATCTACAAATCAAAGAGAGCTCGAATTCTGCTACAACATACATGAACAAGGGGCACAGCTCATGCTCTGAATAGGTTTTTAAAAGCGTGTACAAAAAGGGGCTAAAAGGAATAATAAAAAGTGCATCAAATTACAATGTAAGGACGAGTATGTTTGCACATGTTTCTGCACCTGCA
Organism: Eleutherodactylus coqui; assembly: GCF_035609145.1. Classification (NCBI taxonomy): domain Eukaryota; kingdom Metazoa; phylum Chordata; class Amphibia; order Anura; family Eleutherodactylidae; genus Eleutherodactylus; species Eleutherodactylus coqui. The sequence goes on along the minus strand of NC_089839.1, from coordinate 274,527,192 downwards.
AAACTCACGCCCGTAAAATGTGACAAACAGAACACATTGATTTCAGGAATTGCGCACAAGAAAAGATAGTACCTGCCCTACCTTTCTGCATTTTATGCAGCAAGCTGCCATAGAAGTCTGTGGCAGGTTCAAAAAAGCAAGAGGAAGGGTATGACGCTGCGGACAACGCAGGGAGGAGAAGACAGCAGGCCTTTAGTAGGCTTTAAGTAGCCATTCTAGTCCATGGAAACGGAGTAACACATGTGAGTGAATTGGCATTTCGAGCACAAAAATGACAGTACTATGCGCAGACCTGCGAGTGACAGCCTGATTATTACATCTCCAAACCGTGTTCGTGTGCATACATGCTCCGTTGCGACAAGCGTATTTGTGCATACGTTCATTTCTCAAAGCCCTAAGCTTTGGCTTGGGGTAATAATATTGGTATGAATGTACACCAGGTATACGATAGGGCAGAGAAGAAAAAATGTCTGACATGCTTAGTGAGTTGCATCGAATGTATTGGGATGTAAGTACTCTTTTGATACATTAAGTGCAATTTGCACAATTTTTTATTGCTCCTAATTTTATGCCTTAGTAGACTATTCAGAAATCTTCCTGAGGGCTTATTTACACAGGTATATGCGTTTTACGTTTGTCCGCCGGCGACGTAAAAACGCGCGAACGGATGCACAAATCTAACATTTGTGTGCCCGTTCGGATGGCATGGACCCGGCGCATATACATCAAGGCCGCAAAGCCGTTGGGCGGGGGGAGACAGTTTAGCTCTGCTAAGCTGTCCCCTCTTCTATCCCCTCCCCTCCGGATGTTTGCAATGGGAGGGAGTGGGAGGACAGGGGCAGAGCTAATCTCCCTCCTGTTCCCTGCCCTTTGTCCGTAGCCAGCAATGGGAGGGGGCGGAACACCTCCTCGCATTGCAAACAGCCGGAGGGGAGAAGAGAAGGGGGGAGGGAGTTTAACAGTCACACTGCTAAACTCCCTCCTATCTTGCTCCTCCGGCCGCTGTTATTGGCTCCCATAAGAGTCTATACACCAGCCAACGTATTTCGACCGGGAAGATAGTTCCAGGACTATCTTTCCTGCCCTGCGTAAAAGTGTCTAGCGCTATATTGACGAGTGGGGCGCTTTTACTTCGTGGGAATACGCCTGTGTGACCTGATGCATTGGAATCCAATGCATCAGATCGTAGCGTATATCAGCCGGCCGTGAAAACGGCGGCCAATATACTCTCGACTAAATAAGCCCTTAGGCCAGCTTTACATGGTCGTATTTGCACGTGCAAAATTTTTGTGCGCAATACGTAGGAAATAGATCTCATTGACTACAATAGGTTTGTTGACATGCGCGTATTCTTCAGCGCATTTTAGTCGTGCAATAAAATGTTCTACTTCCTGCGCCTTTGCTCACCCAAAGTTGCCCTGGAAGTTAATTGGAATGTGCAAATAGGTGCAGCACGCTAGGTACTAAATACGTGCAATTATGCAGGAAAAAGAACACATCTGAACCTCACTAGACTAATAAGCCATTTCAATCGGTGCGTCCTTTTTTTGCCACACGGAAATGAACGTGTCTTGTGGGTGTAAGAGGTATAATAAAATACGCCAAAAAGCATGCAAAAAAGCAGCAGTCATTCCACTTATTTCAGAAGAAGCGTAATATTTTTACGAAGACCATAATGTCATATTGTTTGAAATAAAACAGAACAAGAACATTTATTTCTCTGGAACATCTAGATTTCAAATGGTTACGGTGAGCAGCGCACAATGTATCTATAGGGGACACAAAGTGTATCACTCAGCCCGGTAATTAGTCTAGTTCCATTTTGGACCTAAATGTGCTTCCATCCTGTGCATTCTGTTCAAACAGAACTAACAACCGCCGCGCAAGGAGCAGGTTAGCGCCCCAAGCCTGCTCAGTACCAAAGCTATGCAAAGCCAACATATATAAACATCGAATGTCACCAGGGGGTTAACTACAGTACTAGTTTCAGTCATTTGTATGGCATTATGAGATAATATCAATCCCCATGGCAGCTCAGCAATTAATAGTAATCCGCTTGCATTCACTGCAGATCGGCCGCAGCATGTAATTATTCCGATAGTGAAAACGAAACCATTGAAATCAGTGGATTCGTTTTGTCCTGTTTTGCGGCTGTGAACACTCCCATCTGTTTAAGCCCTTGCTCTGTATTCTTGCAACGGATCTTGACAATTTTCAAAAAAACAAGAGCATTTGCTCCATGGAGGAAGCCAATACAACTGCTATGGTGCCCATTAAAAGAAAAGGCTACGCTCAGGCTAATAAGAGAGGAAGAAACAGCCAGAGAGTAACATTGCCCTCTTCTTCTATAATAGCTGGAGAAAACCAGGAAAGGAGGTAAAAAGCTAAAGTTCTCCTTGTACCTTGATGTTGGGATATGATAGTTTGCTTTGTATTCACGTATTCCCCCTTTGGCACTGCTATAAGAGCACTCCCATTCCATATGCATACACAGGATGGCCACTTTACTAGAGACAGCGGTCCTTTCACGATTGGAGCTTCCCAATATGGAAATTAAACATGACCCTGGAGTGCAGCGTAAAATCAAATAAGCAAATTTTTCATCAATCAGTTTCAGTGGGATTTCCCATTAGAATGGGAAAATCAAGCAAACTGAGCGAATTCCAATGAAGCTTGGTCATTGTACTATACTCGCCGGGGCCAGGAATTAATTGCCGGCCTTGTGAGGTTTTCTCCTTCAACAGTGTGAAAAGTATACAGAGAATGTGGGATTGAGCAAAAATATCCAGTGAAAAGGATGCCTTGGGTAAAAAAAGCAACTCATCGATGAAATGTGTCACAGGGGGATTTCAAGAATCCTTCTGACGAACAGGTGCTGCAGAGTCAAGCAAATTGCAGAAGAATGAAACATAGGTTTGTCCAAATACACATCTTGCCATTACTTGGGATGGGTGAACTGCAGATGACCAGTTTGAGCGCCATTGCTGTCTAAGAGAACAGAAAAGCGAGACTCTAGTAGGCAAAAGAGCACAAAAATTGAACCATTACACAGTGAAAAAAGCAGGAAAAACATTGACTGGTCAGATGAATGCACCATGGTGATGAGAGGGTCGAAATTTGGCTCAAGGAGCATGAGTTGATGAACTCTTCCTGTTCTGTTAGGTGTCAACACTTCAGGTTGGTGGAGTAACAGCATGGGGAAAGTTTTCTTGGCACACCCTGGGTCCTCTAATACCCATGGATGGATACCACGAGGAATTGCTGCAGTTCTTTAGACCATAGGAGGTCCAATACACTACTAGATGACTCTCTAAGGCTACATTAACATGGGCGAGTGTGATATCGGGCCGAGAATCTTGACCCTATATCGTGCTCGCCAACGTTCAACTTTCACAGCAATGCCAAGCATTTTTTTGGCATAACCGTGAAAAATCAAACATTGGTGAGCCACCTATCAGGCCAAATTTCCCGATATCGCGCTCGCCCGTGTGAACGTAGCCTAAGACAATGGTCCCGAACCTGTAATTCGGTAGCTCTTGGGAAACTCTGGTTTCGCAACAGGTAGGAGAAGACTGTTCTCAGAGAAGGTTTCCCTACATGACCTGAGAACACACATATGCGATTCCATCCATGTTCTGCTGATTTTACTACCATTGCTGTTGTGATAGCAGGAAGCAATGTGAAGGCACAGATCACGCTGTTCTGTCTTCCTTTGCATTCCATTGTCATCCCACGCACGTGTACAACCCCTAAAGCATGCTTGGACTTTGTCTCGTACAGAAGTATTGTTCTCACCATAGCTGGTGTTTTCATTATTCTTAGGGCTTAAACAGACAAACGTTTTTGCGCACATTTTTGCACGTGTGAAACTCACATCCGCAAAACGTAACCAAGCGAAACAATTCATTTCAATGGGTTCATTCTCATGTTTGCGATTCTTTTTCTGTGATACAGTTGCCACATGCGTAGTGGGTGTTACTGCCAGAAACGGGTGACCCCTATACATAAAAGGTGACATAGGAGCGGGATGTGTGTGACGCAGCAGGAAAAGCAGTCCCTGTGAGTGTGACCACCATGTCGAGTGTTGCGGCTTCAGCATAAAGAATTTGCTACTACCGAACAGACAAATATCCGGAGACATACATGGTGCCAATTGCATTTTCCGGGCCGCTGCCAGAAAATCACTGAAATCACTGACAACTTCTAGATTCCATTCCTGAAATGGGCTTCATCGTTCTTCACCAAAACTGTTGCAAAAAAGTCTTATGTACTCCAAAATAGGCCAATAGAAACTACAGGATGTCTTGCAAAAAATGAGCCCTCACACAACTATGTTGACAAAAAAGTTATGGTGGCAGAAAATAATTTAACTTTTCTTCTGAAGATACTCTGTTTTTTTTAAGGGCTTATTCAGACGGGCATATATCGGTTGGGTTTTCACACCCGGCCAATATACGCTGCCCCTCTCTGCAAGGGGAGGAGGCGGGATAGGACGGGAGCAGTGCACTGAGCTCCTGCCCTGTCTCTGCCCCTCGCCACTGTTTGCAACAGGAGGGTTGGGACAGGGGCGGATCTAAGTTCTGCCCTCCCCTCCCATTTGCAAACAGTGGTAAGGGGCGGAGAGTGGGCAGGAGTTCAGTGCACTAGCTCCAGTCCTATCCCGCTTCCTACCCTTGCAGAGAAGGGCAGCATGTATCGGCCGGGCGTGAAAACCCCACCGATATATGCCCATCTGAATTAGACCTAAAGTAGTACGGTAAAAAACTAAAAATATAATCTGTATATATTTACTTATATATTTGGCATCATAGTAATTGTACTGACCCACAGAATAACGTTATCATGTCCTTTTTTTCTGCAGTAAGAATATTGTAAAAACAAGACCCGCCCCCGCCCCCCAAAAAAAAAGCAGAATTGCTTTTTTTTTTTCATTTTACTCCACTTTAAAATTTCAGTACATTACATAGTGACATTGAGAACTTCAAAACTTGCAAAACAGATAGATGCAGAACAGAGTTATGATTTTTTGAAAGTGGGCAGGAAAAATAAAAAAAAAATAAAGGTCAATCCTTCAGGGGTTAACGATTGTTTTACGTGTTTTTTTTTAATTTTTATTGAGGAGCTCTGCACAAAAAAACAAAACACAAAACCACTGATATATTAACCTTAATAAGCCGAAACTCGGAGACATTGGCTTTTAATAGCCATTATCAGAAGTAACATCCTTATAAAGTTATCCTTCTCACGCTTCTAACAACGGTCATCTCATTACGTGTACAAACAGGCATTGTGAGATCACTCTGTTTTTTCCTGGTTTTTGTGTATGATATTGTTTACAGATTCCTCTCCGATTGTACAATGTGCCTTGAAAACTGGTTTGTACCATAGAAAACCAGTTGCTGTCATTGCTCAAACTGGTGGGATATTGGAATGGTCCTGTCTAGTAGGGCGCAGCGCACAGACGAGAGGTCAGGACTGCTGTGTTCAGTCCAACTACGAGGAAGTCTGAAAAGTTGGCAAGAAGCTCTGTACATAGTTATGGAACTGGTCCAGGGCACGCGTGGCTTCCTACCGCTGTCAGCTCTCACCTGCTAGATGTTGACAGTCTTAAAGCATTTTCGTTGATTAGGCTGTATAAGAGCAAATTTTTTTGTGATGTGACCCTTAGTTTTTATTGGTATCATTTTCGGATATACATCTTTTTGATTACTTTTTATCCTTTTTTTGACAGACAGGGTAACAAAAAAGACAACATTTTTGCATTTGTCACTTTTTTTTAACTGTTCTCATCGTATCCGGTAAATATTGTGAAATTTCAATAGGTCAGACTGTGATGAACACGATGATACTAAATATAAGTCTTTTTTCATTGAATAGATTTTTTGTAGAAAGGATGTAAATTTTTTCTTTTCACAAAATATTTCAAAAATCAAGCAATCACGCCACAGACTTCCAAATTTGGGATGCACGAAAAAAAGAGGTTATTTCAACAATAAAAAAGGTTCTATACATAATCAGACAAAGTGTAGGGACTTTTCGGACAACAGCGTCCTTTATCAAGCTATTATAAATAATCAAAGTATGTTAGTGAACAATTTATGTACAATGTATTCATATACGTGCTTCAGGGCGGCCACTTACGCAAACACGCTCATGTGACTCTGCGCTCGCTGCTGCAGAGCATATTAACACATGAACCCAGGGTTTTTCTTTCTTTGACTATTCAAATTCGAGCTTAAAAAAAAAGCGGGAAGATCGGTCCTGTCCTTAATACAAAAGATGAGAATCCTAATATTGAAAATAATACCACTGAAATCAATAGTGTTGTTTCATAAGGGTTAGTTAAGTTAGAACTGACAGAACAGCTAAAAGAACTGTAAGTAGCACAATGAATATAAAGAATAACAACAACCGTATAAATTGTATGGCAACGAATGCAAGAAGTCTGATCAGTAAAGTGGGTGACTTTGAAGCGAGAACGTCTGAAGAAAATTACAATATAGTAGGAATAACGGAAACATGGCTTGATAAAAACTGCAATTGGGTGGTGAATTTACAAGGTTATAATCTCCTCAGAAGAGACCGTGAGGAACAGAAAGGGGGAGGGGTATGTCTGTAGGTTAAATCCTACTTAATGCCGAGGCTACGAAAAGATATAGGTGCAGGAGAAGAACACATGGAATCTCTGTGGGTAGAAATACAGGGAGGGAAAAATAACGAAATCTTGATAGGGGTTTTCTATAGGCCACCAAAAATAACAGAAGAAACTGAAAACCTATTAATAAGGCAAATAGAAGAGGTGTCAAACCACAATGAATAATTATTATGGGAGATTTTAGTTATCCAGATATAATATGGGAGGACAAAACCTACGAATCTCACAGAGGTGATAAGTTCTTGAGAGCAATTAAAGATAACTACCGTACCCAACTTGTACAGGTGCCCACTAGAGGGAGGACCACTCTGGACTTATTATTATCTAACAAACCAGAAAGAATCATGGGGGTGCAGGTTGAGGGACACTTGGAAAATAGTGACCACAATATAATTAATTTCCAGCTGTCATTCAGTAAGAAGCCTTATCAGGGAGTGACAAAAAAAACTAAATTTTAGTAAAGCAAAATTTGATAAACTCAGAATTACTCTTGGCAACATTAATTGGGACAGAGTCCTCAATAACAGTACTGGTGACAAAGTTGAGAAGTTTAAAAACATCCTAATTACCTCATACCCTTAAAAAAGAACTACAAGTAGAAAGAAACCAATGTGGCTCAACAAGACTGTAAGGGGGGTAATTTGTGAAAAAAGAAAGTGTTTAAATTATTAATATAAGAAAGAAGTGAAGAAGCACTAAAAACATACAGGGAAAAAAAACTAATTATGTAAAAAAAAAAGATAAAAACTGCAAAGGAGGAGGCAGAAAAACAGATTGCCAAAGAGAGCAAAAACGCTAAACTGTTTTTCAATTACATAAATGGTAAAAAGATTTGTGCTGCAAGCACTGGCCCTTTAACAAATAACGCAGTAGAAATCATAGAAGATGACGGGGAAAGGCAAATCTATTAAATAGTTTTTTCTTAAGTGTATTAACGAAGGAAAAAGATATGTCACACAAGATGCAGGTGATAAAACGAAGCCCCCACTAAATATCACCTGCCTAATTTAGGAGGAAGTGCAGAGCCACTTTTAAAAATATTAAAACCGAAAAATTGCCGGGCCCAGATAGAATACACCCAGGGGTTCTAAGGGAACTAAGTGACATGATAGATAGACCGCTCTTTCTTATATTTAGGGACTTTATTGAGACCGGGGTTGTACCTCTGGATTGGCGTATTGCCAATGTGGTTTCAATATACAAAAAGGGATCAAGAAGAGAGCCTGGTAACTACAGGCCAGTAAGTCTCACTTCAATAACAGGAAAACTATTCTAGGGCTTTCTGAGAAATCCCATCCTAGAATAACTCAAGGAATAGAATAACTCAAGGAAAACAATGGTATAACTCCTCATCAGCATGGGTTCATGAGGGGTCGATCATGTCAGACTAATTTGAGCAGCTTCTATAATGAATTAAGATCTAGGCTGAACTTGAGTCTATCGATCTCGTATATCTGGATTTTTCTAAAGCTTTTGACACCGTGCCGCATAATAGGCTGATATATAAAATGAGACAGCTCGGTCTGGGCAAAAACATGAGGGTAAAGGACTGGCTCGGAGATAGAAAGCAGAGGGTGGAAATAAATGGTTCATACTCTGATTGGGGCACCGTCGCTAGCGGCGTGCCACAGGGCTCAGTATTAGGCCCATTCTGTTCAATATATTTATCAACGACCTGATAGAGGGACTGCACAGTAAAATATCAATATTTGCAGATGACACAAAATTATACAATATAATCAATGCAATGGAGGACAATGTGCGGCTGCAAATGGACCTAGATAAGCTGGGGGCTTGGGCAGAAAAATGGCAAATGAAGTTCAATATTGATAAATGTAAGGTTATGCACATGGGCAGGAAAGATGAATGTCACCAATATACACTTAATGGGGTACTGCTAGGGAAAAGTGCTATGGAAAAAGACCTGGGGGTACTAGTGGACTGTAGACTTAACTGGAGCAACCAATGCCTGTCAGGGGGGCATAAATGCAGGACCCTTAGAAATCAAAATATTTTAAACCTTTATTAAAGAGAAAGCAAATAATTAGGGCCTATTCCTCAATGCTATAAACTTGTACTATAAACACAGGCTGTCATATCACTCTTACATCAAAATATCCAATCCACACCAGACAGCCAATCCATAGACTTAAATGACGATGGATTATTCCCCCATCTGGATAATTACCACAAAGTGTTAAAAAAACATATTTGGATAAGAACAGGACTCCTCAAATCAGATGACAAAGGGAAAAAGGATAAAAGCAGTTATCCTTACTGACCGCACGCCGCCTGTGTGGAGACAGGAACCCTCTCTGTTAGACAATGCTTCCACTATAAATATCCCAATGGGATTGCAAACAGGTGTTCGCTGCATGCAACTCAAAAAGGAAACCTTGGGTCACAAAAAGGAAGGCACAAGTGCAAAATGAAGTAAAGACCCTCCACTTATCGGAAGCAAACAGAAAGCACATGCAAAGTGAAAAAAAAAGAAAACATGCATACATGAATGAACAATGTTTATGTGAAAAGGCAAAAGAGGCAAACACCAGCTGTGAAACCAAACACCACCAGCCACTGCTGAGGCACCTGCACACCTACTATTAGCAGCCTGATATTTGCATTCACCAAGAACCAAAATAATATGTATGTATATTAGTACCACATATATTACCCAACATCTAAGTCATTTATTATGCTAGATATTTTGAAGGAATAGCCAAGGAAAAACAGAAACACCCCCTAATCAAACAAGTCATGCCAGACAAATCTAATTTCATTCTATGACAGTATCACCGACTGGGTTGATCAGGGTAATGCGGTGGATAAAGTATATTTTGACCTTAGTAAAGCATTTAACAAAGTATCTCATACCATACTTATTGAAAAATGACCAAATATGGGATTGACAAGGCAACTGTTAGGTGGATTCACAACTGGCTGAGTAATTGTACTCAAAGAGTGGTCATAAATGGCTGCACATCCAAGTGGAAAAATGTATCAAGTGGGGTACCGCAAGGCTCTGTCCTAAGCCCAGTGTTGTTCAAAATTTTTATAAAGGATCTGGAGGAGGGAATTGATGGGAAATTGACCAAATCTGCTGACGACACAAAGCTAGGAGGGATAGCTAACACTAGGGAAGAGAGAGCGTATTCAAAAAGATCTAGAAAAGCTTGCACAGTGGGTGGCGACTACACAGAATGGTATTTAACAAGGAGAAATGCAAAGTCCTACATCTGGGCAAGAAAAATAAAGAAAGCACATACAGAATGGGAGGAATTGGGCTAAGCAGCATCACATGAGAAAAACACTTGGGTATACTAATAGATCATAGACTGAACATGAGTCAACAATGTGATGAAGCAGCCAAAAAGGCAAACACAATTCTGGGATGTATTAAGAGAAGCATAGAGTCTAGATCACGTGAGGTCATTATCCCCCTCTACTCTTCCTTTGTCAGATCTCAACAATGTGATGCAGCAGCCAAAAAGGCAAACAAAATTCTGGGATGCATTAAGGCCCATTTAGACTCAACGATTATCGCCCAAAATTTGCTTAAAGCCATCTTTTGAGTGATAACCGTTTCGTCTAAATGCACGGACATCATGCAGTTTTCGTTCCTCGCTCAATTCTAGTTTTCTAGAACTGAGTGCTGAACTCTTATCAGCGGTGCAGGCTGTTATCACAGTCAGCAGCACTGCTAAGATTTTTTTCAGCTCATGTCCCGCTGGTAGTTCACAGCGGGACGTGAGCTGTAAGCACGGAGAACAATACAGGTGTTTGCTTATGCAAAACAGCTGTATTGTTCTCATAGTGATCGCGGCAGTGTCCCGCTCTGCCTGCATAGCTCTTTAGTAGCTAATTAGCTACTATAGACTATGCATAGATAATCGTTGAAAACTGTCACTCAAACTGTTGTTTGAGCGATGTTTGAGCAATCATCTTTCAGTGTAAATGGGATTTTAAGAGAAGCACAGAGTCTAGATCATGTTAGGTAATTATCCCCCTCTACTCTTCGTTGGTCAGACAAGTTATAGTCACTGATTGCTCAGAAGGGTCGGTGGTCCGGGGATTATTCCGATTGCCAGAATTGGAGTTGGGAAGGAATTTATTTGCCTGAAATGAGAAAATTAGCTTCCACCTCATTGGGTTTTTGCCTTCCTCTGGATCAACATTGCTGTAGAACTAGGCTGACCTGGATGGACATGTGTCTTTTTCAGTATGCCTAGTATACTATGTTACTATCTAACATAGAGCGCCCCCTGGTAATCCCTGGCAAATTATTTTAGTCGTCCATGTTTTTCATACAAGTTGAAGGCTTGTGCAGGTAGATGACAATTTTCCACTGAGCATCGGCTATTAGGTTACACTTCAGACTCAGGGGATGTTTTTGGCATTTGCCAACATTAGATGAGGCTGCAAAACTAGATACATTGTAACTATTCGAGTCCTTCTTATACATGTGCCTGTCAGTAGTTCATTGCATAATGACATAAAGTAACCCCATTGTGCATTGTTATCTGTGCAGGATCCTCAGATCCAAAGAGCCTGAAGCAAATATGCTAAACTGGGGCAAACGGTGAGTGTATATAAAGTATGACAGTAGAGTGCAAGCCCTGCAGTCCGGCTTCCCAATAGGACATACTGTACAAACCACGATAATCAATGATTCACCAATCCATTCTACAAGTCGTTAGTTACACAATGAGATACAACAAGTACAGTAACCACATTGTTATATAAGTTACAGTAACTGAAAATATATTACTGTAACCATTGGCTTCATTTGTATTTTTTTTCTTGTTCTAAAATGTTTTTCTTAAAGGGGAAGCGCGTATAAGATGTGTTCAAAGGTTTGCACTTCAGCACTTTCCTGCAGCATTGCCAAATGTAATGCTGTAAGAAGATTGTGAGCTCAACGTAAGTTACCTAATGCTGGAAATTATATAAAAGTATTGTCTCGTTATGCAAATGCCTTGCTTTCATGTATTAACCCTTAGGCCGGTTTCAGGCGAGCGTATTGTAACACATCCGTAATACAAATATCAACATGTTACAGATGACGTTACAAGCAGATGTCATCGGTATTCCATCTGTCCAGTGCACAAAAGTAGTTTTCTTCATATGCACCAATAAAGCAATTCAGAACAAACCCATTAAAATCAATGGGCTGTATTCTCTGCGTATTGCGTGTGCAAGTTTTGCGCACTTAAATATGCCTGTGTGAAACCGCCATTATTATAATATTTACAAGGGTTGCATTAAGATTTAAACTTGGCTGATTGTTGGTAGGGTCCAACCACTTGAATGGATTCATAGAGATGAATGGAGCAGCAACATGCATGATCAGTTGCCTCTCCATTCATATAGGGACCCTTGGGTCCCCTGTTTTTATGATCAGTGGGGCTCCCAATGGTTGGACCCCCACCAATCTGACACCCATTATCTACTCTGTGAATAGGGGATAAGTTTATTTTTTGGGGGAACCCCTTTAAAGTGGCCATTCATACAGAAGAAAAGTCAACCAAAGCTAATGATTATCTTAATAATATGGTGGGCCATGTTGGATTTATCACTATATATAGGAGATGTATAACTTATACCAGCTGTACATATATAATTATATACAAGAGATACCCAGGTTATACCAGCATGGTGGATATCACTATGCACATGGTTGATATCACTATTTATATGGCTGATATCGCTATATACAGGAGATGTATATGTATCTCCTGTATATGGTGATATTGACCATGTTGGTGTAAGGCTGGTTTCACATTTGCGTTGCATCATCCAGTTGGAGGTTCCATCACAGGTCCGGCCAAAATACCAGAAGAAAAAAACGCTGCATGTAGATCTTTTTCTTCCATCCTAAAGCCAGGCAGCTGGGTAGAAAGCTGATGGACCCCATTATAGTCAATGTGGTCCGACTGGCTCTGTTCAGTTCTGTCCACAGATGCAGTTGTTCGGCGGTGGGGATTCCCCTTTCCTGCTCCCTAAATGGAGGAGGAGAGCGGAATTCCCAATGCAGGTGTGAAACCACCCTACTGTCCTGGGTATATAATTATATATGTACAGCTGCTATAAGTTATACATCTATATAGTGATGTGTACCATGCTGGTATAACCTGGGTATCTTCTGTATATAATTATATATGTACAGCTGGTATAAGATATACATCTCCTATATATAGAGATATACTAGGTTGTACCAGCATGCTCCATATCACAGGGAGATGTACATATATGATTACATGTGGTACATACCTCATTACACTGCATGGTCGTCGCTCTCTGCCGCCGTTCTGACCGATTATGTGGCCAGCAATGCACTGCTAGACTTCACTTGTGACCTATCACAACTGCAGTCTCTCAGTGGAAGGGAGGATTGCGCCCCCGGGGGAGTCTGCAGCGTGGAATTGGCTGCTGGCTCCCCAGGTAATGGGCCTCACCCCCCTGAGTGCCACCTACAGACGGCCCACGGCAGTGATACAGTATGTGGCAGGGGCCCGTGGGCTCCCCGTTCGCTAAGGGACCAGGTCACAATTGCGACCCCCAGAGGTACGTCAGCATGTATTACTAAATAAAACAATGAGTATCTATATGCAGGTCAAAGTAAAGCTGAAAGTTCCTGCACCTCTCCAGCAAGAGTGATCACCCAGACATTTGTTCTGATGTCTAATAAAGGAAATCACAAAGACCTCATGTACATGGTGATGTTATGGCTGCCAGCCTCTGGACTGTATAAAGCCGTAAACAGGTGCCAATGGGCTATATTGACCTATATGGTACCTCGGTTTTCCTCCATATGTACACAGAAACTTTTTTGTCGGATTCCAAATTAAGGGAAAACTGTCTCTGACATACGGCAACCCATGGACCACAATGTGTTGTCATGTGAAGCTTATTGCCATAGAACTTCCTACCCCTTGCATGGGGCCTACGTGGAAGTTACACCAAGCGTGCCCATCCCTCTTTCCTATCTATAATTTAGGCAAATGGGTGCTATTTTACTGAATGCAGCAGAAGGGTTAGAGTTGCCGTTGATGGTCACCAGTTCTGCATCCTGCTTCCCAACTTCTGAAAAACAAAAAGAGGAATGATTCTTTTGGCATACTGTTTCCATAGTGCCCCTCAGTGAGGCCTCATAGTAATAGTGCCTCTTAGTGACTCCCTCACATTAATGATGCCCTAAATTGAGACCTCCTAGTAATGATGCCCTTTACTATCCCCCTCCCTGTAATAGTGTCCCCACATGCCCCTCCATAATAATAATAATACTCTTGCATGTCCTTACTCAGCAATAATGCCCCCACTTGTCCCCACATGTGTGCCTCTGTAGTAGTGCCCCGAATGTGTCCCTCTATAACAATGCCCCCACATGAATGCCTCAGTAATAGTGCCCCTGCATAAGTACCTCAGTAATAGTGTCTCCATTTGTGCCCTTCAGTAATAGTGTCACCATTTGTGCTCCTCAATAATAGTGCACCGACATATGCCCTTCGGTAATGTTGTCCCCACATATGCCTCTCAGTAATAGTGCCAACATTTATGCCCTTTAGTATCAGTGCCCCCACATGTGTCCCTCAGTAATAGTGTCCCACATGTGCACCTTAATAGTAGTGCCACACGTGTGATCCTCAGTAATAGTGCCCCATATATGTCCCTCAGTAATAGTGCCCCATATATGCCCCTCAGTAATAGTGCCCCATATATGCCCCTCAGTAATAGTGCCCCATATATGCCCCTCAGTAATAGTGCCCCATATATGCCCCTCACTAATAGTGTCTCATAATTCCCTCTTTCATGCTGTAAAATAAAATTTAAAAACCTTATACTCACCCCTTTCCTTCCCAGCTCTGGTCTGTACCACTATTGTCCCCCACTTAATTTCAGGTAGTGGGATCAGGTGATTGACCACACCGATCACATCATTCTGCTACCTGAAGGTGTGCGGCGGCACCATGGTAGCGGTGCAGGGAGCAAAAAGGGTGAGTATTAAAGGGGTTGTCCCGCGCCGAAACGTTTTTTTTTTTTTTTTCAATAGCCCCCCCGTTCGGCGCGAGATGCAGGGGTAAAAAAAAAAAAAACGTCCGGTACTTACCCGAATCCCGGCGCTGCTGCGACTTCTTACTTACCTTGCTAAGATGGCCGCTGGGATCTTCACCCTCGGTGGACCGCAGGTCTTCTGTGCGGTCCATTGCCGATTCCAGCCTCCTGATTGGCTGGAATCGGCACACGTGACGGGGCGGAGCTACGAGGAGCCGCTCTCCGGCACGAGCGGCCCCATTCAGAAGAAAGAAGACCGAACAGCGCAAGCGCGTCTAATCGGGCGATTAGACGCTGAAATTAGACGGCACCATGGAGACGAGGACGCCAGCAACGGAGCAGGTAAGTGAATAACTTCTGTATGGCTCATAATTAATGCACAATGTACATTACAAAGTGCATTAATATGGCCATACAGAAGTGTATAACCCCACTTGCTTTCGCGGGACAACCCCTTTAAGCTTTTTATTTTTACTCCACCTCTGATGCTGAACTCCTTCCACTCAGGATAGTGGGACAGCTCCAAAATTTTGGGACTGTCCCACAGATTCTGGGACAGTTAGGAGACCTGCTGTAGAGGATTTGGCAAGATAAAATAACCAGCATCACATATGACAATCCACAACTGTGGTGAGACCTTGAATGAGTACACAGATCGAGCTTGACAAAGGCCCAACTGGGGGTCGAAACGTCGCCTATACCCGTTGGTGATATCGGAGAATAAAGTACTTCTTGAACTTTTTCACTTTCATTGATGCTGCCATGTTTTTTCATTCATGCTGTAGAGGATTTGTCGCAGAGCACTTCTAAGGTCAGACATCTCTGCCGTGTCATCAGTACATGACTGTTACATAATAGCTGCTCTTTCTCCTATTGCTCCATTTATCAGTTTTTGTGCATACACAGGGTTGTCTTCATAGCCGCCGGCCATTGTTAGATAGATAGAGAGATCCCAGACGTCATCCGTTAGCAGATCTATTGGAGACCTAATTACAGGAAAAAGCTTCAGGCGGGTATGACCCACAAAAGCAGAACTTACTTGGCATTTAATCTTTACAAAGAATAGGAACAGAAATGGTGAGGCAGACGATGCAGCACAGCGTTCTGTTTGTACCGGACATCATTAATCATGTCATCATCCGGCACACGTTTGATGGCATAAGCTGGCAGCTATGTGTTACTGTAACGCAGCAACATCCCAATTCTTTCATGTTCCTCGTGTACAAAATGTATTGGGATAATTTGTTGCTATTAGGCAAAAGTTTTCTGTGTGATCAATTGCATCATTACTGAGTCTTCAGTATTGAACCTCTTTAAAAATTACGTCAGGCAAGTGCACACATGACAACCCAAAAGTAATAGGATAAGCAGAAATGTTTCCATTTGTCCTAGGTAGTGCAAGACTTAGGTTAGATGATACCCTGTGTCGAATTTTTTTTGCCACCCCTGTCAAAGGAAATAACAAAATGTATATATATATATATATATATATATATATATATATATACTATTTTCCCAAAAAATAAGCCCCTACGCTGACTTTTGGGGAGGCTTGAAATATAAGCCCTACCCCAAACATAAGGCCTAGCTCCCTAGCTCCATTACATAAAAAAAAAATACTTACCTAGCAGGCTCGTTCTGGTTCTGCCTGCAGTCCGGAGCTCTGCTGTGCATCCTGCAGTTCTCGTTCGCCCACAAAAGATAACTTCCTGGTTACGGGATTCATAAAAGCTGATTGTTTCTTGAACATGCTCAGCCAATCAATGCAGCACTTGATGAACCAATGCGATAGCAGTCATTGGTTCATTCAGTGCTGCTCAGCCAATCAATGCAGCACTCGATAAACCAATCAGAGTCATCGCGTTGTGGAGGCGAGATTTCTGAATTAGCCAATCAATGCCGCGGTTCAGCATGTCGGAGCTCCGCAGAGCAACGGGAGGGACCTGGCACTAGCCTGCTAGGTAAGTATAATACAACATCCCCTGAAAATAAGACCAGGCGCCTCTTTTGGGGCAAAAATTAATGTAAGATAGGGTCTTATTTTCAGGGAAACATAGTATCTATCTATCTATCTAGATATCAATATAATAAGTTTCTAATTCAACTGTGTGTGTACTTTCTTATTTGCTCGGATATATATATATATATATATATATATATATATATATATATATATATATATATAGCATTAATAGGCAGTCTGACTGTATTCTGCTTGTACAGAAAGAGGATAGCAGCACACGCACACCAGGACAGCTTAATCAATACCAAAGCAGAACCAAGCTTAGAACATAAGTACAACACCAGAACCAGGCTCAGTACATAAATGCAGCATCAGAGCCAGTAATAGAACTTAATAACTGTGTTTTGGGGAAGCTGAAAGGCTAAAAGTGGCACCTCCAAACATCAGAGAGGAAGAGATAGTGTAATGTCCTGCAACAACCGAGACATGAGGCACACGCTGAGGAGATGGCAGGATAGACATGGCACTTGTCATGGTGGCTCTACCAAACTCCTCCCCAGAGCGACGTGCACAGCCTCAGCCAAGGCACCACTAGGCCCCTTCCAGGCAACACTGGGACAGCGGTTACCTGACTAATATTGTAGTGCAGGGGTCCCCAACTTCAGTCCTCAGGGACTCCCTACAGGTCATGTTTTCAGGATATCCTATGGTAAGAACACCTGTGTCTGAGGACTGACAATAATTACATCACCTGTGCAATACTGAGGAAATCCTGAAAACATGACCTGTTGGAGGTCCCCGAGGACTGGAGTTGGGGAACACTGGTGTAGTGGACTTGAAGAGTTGTCACGCGTGACGCCACCGTTCCTTTACTCCCAAACACAGGGGTCTAGTGCACCAAGAACGAAGGGAGAAATCTATACTGCTGATCCATTCATTTCAATGGGACTGATTATCTCAATGAGTGAACCTAAGGGAGATGCCTGCTCCCAGCTTACATCCACCTTAATGCCCTCCTACAAACTGGTGGCCGACTGCATATAACGAAGGCTAATCATGGCCACAGGACCGTAAGAGAACTACCTGAACTAGCAAAACAACAGTCTTCCCAAGGGCCTCATACCCACCAAAGAAAGTTGGCGGTGCCTACTTGAGGCCGCTGGGCAACATGGCAAAATATAATTGCCCTCAGCTGTAGCAACTCTTGCCTTAAGATAGTTAGAAGAGAAATTCAGATTGCTGCAAACTATTAATTAGGCAGGATCTGCTAACAATGTGATATGTTTACTGTAACCTTTTATTTTATTTCCTTCCCCCAGTTCTATGCTTTATTTATTGTCCACTGCGATGATTATTATTTCAGCTCTAGATGTTCTAGACTGCCAGTCTGTCGGCAGAGCATGTCAGGGCATGCCAGATCGGATCCTATTTACTGGAGGGTGGGCTGACCCCTCTATTCTCTTCTTATACACATTGGAGACAAATCTAGGAATGTAAATAAACGTTCTAAAATACAGACAAAGTGAAAGGAGGACAAAGGACAAAGGGACTATCCATGGTTAATTGTCTTATCTGGTGGGATAAGCTGATTTTACCAGTTTTAGATATGGTAATGGACACTATAATGTCCTTTACATCTGACTAAGGGGGGTTTCCCACACAGTGATTCTTATGAGAGGTAAAGGGGGGGAGGGGGGGGGGGGGGGCGGGAACGTAATTGTTTGTTGTTTATTTTTTTTTTTTAGCCAAATCCAGAAGTGTTTTCATAAAGATATAAAGGAAGGATTTTTTTTCCCTTAGGCTGGGTTCACACTGGGCGGATTTGCTGCGGAAATTCCATCCGGAATTTTGCCGCGGCAAATTCCGGGACTAGCCAGCCATGTGGACGATATTTCTCAGAAATTTCTCAGAAGCCGGCACTGCGTCCGCACCATGTTCATTTTTTTTTCTTCCGCTTCAGCCACGCTCTCTTCTATGGGAGCGTCGGCTGCAACGGAAGAGCGCGCAGCCAGGCTTCTTCAAAACCTGCGGCTAAGGGCCGCGGGTTTTGAAACAGTGGATTCCCAGTGGAAATCTCGCGGTTTTTCGCTGCAGCCAAACTGCGAGATTTCCACCCTTAATCCGACCAGTGTAAACCCAGCCTTAGATGGATAAAATTGGCTTCCACCTCATTGGGTTTTTTTTTTGCCTTCCTCTGGATCAACATTGGGGGTAATAGGCTGAACTGGATGCATATAGGTCTTTTTCAGCCAAACACACTATGTTACTATATGTAAGGTCTTCTACTTCTCTTTGCTACTGGATCCACTGCTGGTTTGGCACAAAAAAATGCATCAAAAACTGCAGTTGTGTTTAATATATATATATTAGGGACCTTGGATGGAATGGGCAGCGGAATTTGCTGTTGAGTGAAAAACTTTGTACTAAAATCTGCATGTCTAAGAATTGAAAATGGCTTTATTCTGCCTGCATTTCCGCATCAAAATCCGCATTTAGGGGTCTTCAGACAAGTGTATGTGCAAATATGCTTGCCTCATCGCAACGTATTTGCGCAGTAAATGAGGATAATTGCACATAGAACTGTGCTTTTTTCTTACACGCAGGGCACGACACATGCGAACATGACCCCCCCCCCCCCGATTTAAAAGGCTACTTAGCCTAATGAGGTCCAAATATGTTCTCTTTTTCACAGAATTGTGCAATGTATTGTGGATGTTCATGCATTTTGAGTGCGCATTTGTGCCCCTCCCATTGATCTTTATAGGCCACCTGGTGCGCAAATACACAGTAAAATAGAGCCAACCTCTTTTGTGCATGCACACGAGAAATGTTTCTGCTGATTGCACAACATACGTCCCCATAGAAGTCAATGGGAAGGGCGCAAATGTTTATACGCTACACAATTCTGTGAAAAACAGAACACATTTGCACCTCATTAGGCTAAGTAGCCTTTTAAATCTGCGCATGCACATAAAGTACAGTACTATGCATCTACATTCGCGCAAATCAACCTCGTTCACTGCGCAAACACATTGCACTGAGGTGAGCATATTTTCGCATATGGTCGTCTGAATAAGCATTAAAAACAATGGAAGATGGCCTGTGCTTTTTATGGTCGCCATAGTTACATGCAGTAAAAACAGATTGCGCTTGCATCATATGAGTGCAATATGTATTTTTTCACACACCCATTGACTTGAATGGGCAATCCTCGTCTGAGATTCGGACCAAGAGTGTGAGTTTGGTCTGATTGAAAACTGCACCCAAGGGGCCATTTACATGGGTGATTATCGCTCAAAAGAACGATAATAGTCTTGCATAAGTGCAAAAAAATCGTTTACTATGCGTTCACTTCTCGTCATCACAGGCTTTCGGTCAGCATAAAAACCATCGCTGGCTTCCCGCTGCGTGTAAACGCTCCCCGCTCAGCGGTTCACATGGAAGATGAAGTGCTGAGCAAGAAGCCACGGAGAAGCCCGCGATCCAGCCATGTAGTCTGCCTGTCTTAGCATTGACGTCAGCGCTTGTGCCGGCGTTTAGACTACTGTCCTCCCATCTAAATGGGACATTACTTGTATGGAAAAAATGCCTGAGTGAATAAGCCCCAAGAGTGGCAGAACACAGATAGCAATTCTCTGGATCCGTTGATCTATGTGGCCAACCATATAATACCTATGGTAGCCTTCCAACCCTTCCCTGATGTCAGGGAGATAGCAATCAGGCAGTTGAATTTCAAATGTCAACACTATTGTTCTTAAAGGAGAAGAAGAGAATCTGGTAACTGCTCCCTCCCCCCCCTCGGGGCATGCATCTGCATCTGTACTAAGGTATGTGTGTGTATGTGGTTGGGGAAGGGGGGGTGATATACGGCCATAGTTGTTGGGGGAACGATTGCATATATATATATATATATATATACACAGATATATATATATGTGTGTGTGTATTTTAACATATATGTATATAATTGCAAGATTATATACATATGGCCACCTGCACATGGGCGGATTTGCATTGTGGGATCCGGAGCGACCGTCCGCCTCCAGATTCTGCAGAAAATACTGCCCACTAACATGCTATTGAAAATCGCTTTTTCCTCTACAGGAGCAGAAATCAATTCCTATTCTGCCTTTTTCTGGAAAAACTGCAGCATGTTTTATTTTTGCGCGGATTTCACAGGGGCTGATGTCATCGCTAGATGACTCGGGAAAAGCAGAGGTTTTAAAGAAAAAACTCTACTGCGCATATGCGACGGCTCACCGTGTAGACCATCCATAGTACAGAGAAGATTTCAGAAAGCAGGTATGCGCGGATGTTGGCTGGGCACAGGTGTGTGTGTATGTATGTATCTGTGTGCGTGTGTATTTTAGTATATATCATATATATATATCATATACATATATACATATCATATACACACACACATATATATATATATCATATACATATATACATATCATATACACACACACATATATATATATATATATATATATATATATATATATATATATATATATATATATATTTATAGTTGCAAAAGCTCTGAAGTTGCCTGGGTGAAAAAAAAAATAAAAAAAAAGATATATATAATTTTATTTTTCATATACTGTATATATACAGTATATGCATCTGCTTTCGTCAGTGTCCCTATTCTCTTCCTCTGGTTATCTGATGATTATGTGACGCTCTCATTGTCTTCTGACGGTGAATGGCAGTAAGTAGGTTATATCCTCGCCATCCTCATGGTATACGGCAGTACAATGTGCCCTGGTACAACAGGCGTGGGAGGAGGTTCGAACCTCCTGACTTTTTCCGCCCCTCAATGCTGCAGGTCCTCCTACCAAGGGGCTGAGCCTCCTGCATGCACAGATATAAGGCAGGATCCTTCCATTGGGGAGTCAGTGCTACAGTTACATATTAGGGATTTACAGAGCTACTCAATAGGACAATAGAAAAGCCTTCAACTCCCGGCAGAAGACGCCGAGAAAGACCCGCACTCTGCAGAGGATAATGATGTACTTGAATTCCTTTAACCCAGATGCCTTTTTGTGCGACAAGGCGAAGGAACTAAGATCGTCCATCGGCACCTTCATTCACAAAGTAGACGTTGGGCACAAGCTCATGCCTTCCAGCTTGTACAAGAAGAAAGACAATCACAGGTAAGAGAAGGACTTACAATTACAGCGCCTTCTGCTTTGCATGTAGCAATTTTCTGCAAGATCTGATCAAATGAGAACATTCCTACTGTGATCAGCGATCCCGCTACATATGTAGCCGCTGAACAGATACAAAAACTTCCCTTCTGGGAAATAGCAATGTTTGATCTACAATTGTGATAACTTATGGCAGTCATTCTTGGGCAAAAATGTCCATATTTGCAGATATCATTTTGCGCAGCAGTCTACAGATGGAGTGGACCTTGTTGTAGCACTTTACTCTCATTGAATAGATTGTGTAGTGTACATAGGACTTGTTAGTTCTTCCTCATCTGTCTATGGAACGGAGTATACAGTATATACCCCTCATGCACTTAGAGCTGCTGAATTGTCAGCTCTGCTGCTGATTCCTATCAACATTGGTGTAAAGCGGTTTTGCATGTCCTTACATGTTGCAGCCCTTCCTGCAGGACGAGGCTGAGTTGTTAATTGTATTATTGCGGATTCTGGTTGATGCAAACTTTATTTGTTTCTCTCTTCAGAAACTGCATGAAAGAAGCCATGAAGTGGAAAGAATCCTTCAGCCAGCTGCTGAGCAGTAAAGGTGAGCTTCATGTTTGTGCAGATGGAATTATAGAACATGGGAGAAGGGTTAGAAGAGTAGCTGCAGGTGAGAGCAGATGTGTGCAGAATAGGTTTAGATGTCTTAAGAAATGAACATCATTGATATTTTCTAATCTATTAGCCTATAATATGTTATATTACATCATAGAATTATATATTAGATTGCATTATAGGATGTTGTATTAGTATAAAAGACCAACAGGTGATATAGTGGTAGAGCATACAGTAGGATAGAATGTATGAGTCCTCAAGGGAAGAGGTAGAGGGAAATGTGCGGAGGAAGTGGAAGTCATTATCTAAATGTTTGCCCTTTGTCCTTTCTATAGAGGGGCTGTCAGCCTTTCGCACCTTCCTGAAGACAGAATTCAGCGAGGAGAACCTTGAGTTCTGGGCAGCCTGTGAAGACTACAAAAAGACGCCTTCTGCGAACAAACTTCCTGCCAAAGCACAGTGCATATTTCAGGAATTCCTGCAAATAGGAGCCCCTCGAGAGGTAAGAAACCGAGCTGTATGTAGTATCATGAGAGCAAAAATAAGCATCCTGCAGCCCAGGGCCAAGTATCCTGGCAAGAAAGAGCGAAATCACCTCCATATGGCACCCGTACAATCTATTAGTGACACTTCCCATTAAAGAACAATATAGTCATTCTCCCTTAACTGACATGGCTGATAACAGGGAACAACAGATCAGATTCAAGACTTGAATCCACTTGCTGAAAAGATAGTTTTGCATATAGGAGAGCACAGAGGTGTTCAGATAAGAAATGTAAATGAATTAGCAAGTTAGGAGTTATTAGTAGACGTGGTGGACGCAGTTTATTCGGTGCTCTTGCATTTCCCATTTTTAACCCATAGCCCATCAATTATATGCCTGGGATTTTTTTTAAATGCAGATTTCATGCCTTCAAATGAGGGTAAAATCTGCAATGAATTTGCAACAAGATCCACATCAAACTCTGCACGTAAGGGTACGGTCGCATGGCGGAATTTTCCGCAGTTTTTTTTGTGTGGATCCGCACGCAGTATGTGCCCCATCAAAAAGCAAAATCCGTATCTGGAATGCGGAAACAGAAACCAGCGTTTTCGCATCAAGAAGTGACATATCACTTCTTGACGTGGAAATAAAATTTTCTGCATCCGAATTCCGCATACGGATTTTACCTATTGACAGCGGATTCGCACCAAAAAACATGGCAGAAAACACTAATTTTGACACTTTTTTTTTGAGTTGCGGAAAATTCCGCCATGTGGACTTACCCTTACATGAGTAGATTTTGATATGGATTATGAGATGGATCCACACCGAAATCTGCAGCGGGTTTCCAAAATCTGCAGAAATGACATGCTACTCGCAGCTCGACTATGCATTTATATAGCTGCCCGTTATGTTATTCCCAGTCTGGAGTTGAGTTTGAGACAGTGATATCACTCCGTGTGGTTTAAAACGGAATTGCAAGCCAGTGCAATGAATGGCAAACTTAGCTCTGCTACATCTGACATTTTTTTTTACCATGCATGCAATACCATATAGCTTTCCGATCTCACTCTATAACATTTGGTATTTTCTTCTTCGCAGGTCAATATTGATCACAAGACCAGAGAATTCACTCGCCAGCAAGTAGCAGGCGCCTGTCGCAACTGTTTTGACGCAGCACAAGAGCAGACTAGAACCCTGATGGAGAAGGACTCCTACCCACGCTTCCTAAAATCGCCTCTCTACCAGCAGCTGCTGACACAGTCCTCTATTAAGAAATTAAAGTTAACTTTCACATGAAGCGGAATGAACAATGCGATGGAAGTGACATGATTGAGCTACCGAGCTCAGTAAATTAACCCACAGCCTGGTTAATGAAATCACCCCACATCACGCGATCTGGAGTCCGGGCGCCGATTGATGAACGAAGAAGAATCCACTGTGCTGGTGACCCGAATGCTGCAGAGCAAGAGAAGACAATTAATCCACCGGGTCCAGGAATCTCGTGGCGCCGAATTCTTCTTTTGCATGTGCGATATTTACGGGACTGACACCATCTTCATCCGGGAGGCTAGACGTCTCATTGTGATCCGTAGCTTTTGTGTTCATGTTTGTACAATGTGTCTGGGCTGCTAAGTGTTACATCCGCCCACAGATGTAGTATTTTCCTACAGCCCGGAAAGAAATGGTTTTCAATGGCAATGTAGTCGAGTAATTGATCAATCATCTGGAAATGGTTTTCACCTGGGACTCAAAGACTGCCAAGTATATTAGCTGTGGCCATTAGTAATAATGTTATCCACTTACTATAGCAAACACAATGAGAGGAAATAGGAAGCGATGTATAATGCGTGACACATTCCTGGCCGCACATTTTCAGCAAACAGGAATGAAGAGACATTTGTCGGAACTTGTATGGATTGTGGGCAGCAGTATGTCTGATCTATGAAATGTGTGTATATGGTATTTATAGTGTGTGTGCACGTGTGATCCATGAATCTTGTCATACTAGCCTATGGACATGTTGTATTTCTGGTAAATACATCCATAGTATTATGTTTATTTAAATTTGCTAAAGCTTTAAGTTAATAAAAACATTTTTTATATAATTTATGCATTCCGTTTTTATTTACGTTGATATTGGGAGTCGTAGAATATGGTTGCGCTCATTGCAAAAAATTCACTTAGGGCTCATGGCCACGGCCGTGATGGAGTCCGCCAACGGAATATTGCAGCAGGGTCTGCCATGGCGACCCCACAAAACCCATACTTACCACTCCGGATCCTCCATACGTGTGCCACATGGAGGGCCAGCGCATGTGCAGTACAGCGCATGATGTGCAGGCAGTGTCATGTGACGTGTTGGGTGGGCCGCTGTGCTACAGCGGAAGTATAGCATGACGGACGGCTTCCATTGACTACAATGGAAGCCGGCTGTGCGTATTCCCGTGGCATTTAGAACATGCCGCGGTTTATTTCATGCTGCGGTATTCCATGGTGGAATTCCGCAGCATGAACATTGAGCTATTAGGTTCAATAGAACCTAATGGCTGCGGGGCAACGCCGCGGATTTCCGGCCGTGGGCATTAGCACTAAAGGGCTAGCCTAGAGGGTCCAACTTTCTTCTGAACTGCTATCCACTGTCTGTTGTCATCTGAAATCTGTCTCTAGTAACAGACACTTGAGGTGGAACATAAGAAGTGAAGGAAGATGTTGTCGCATTCTGTCCCTAGAAGTCTATGTAGAGTGGAGGGCAAGGAGGAAGATGCTGCAGAAGAAGGGAGAAGCAGATGGACTCGCAGAGAAACATGGCTACCAATAAGGCCTTGTTCAGACGAGTATAGTAGTCGCGCTGTTAGCAGCATAAAAAGATCATGGCTGTAGGAGCTGTAAAGATCGCATGAGTGGGCTGTTTCTAGCTACTTGAAGTAGCCCATTCACACGATCCTAGGTGCAAGCTGCGTGCTTTCAAGGCTCCCATAGGAGCCAATGGGAAGCATGCAGCAAACATAGGACATGTCATAGAGTGGTAGAGTTGGAAGGGACCTCCAGGGTCATCGGGTCCAACCCCCTGCTCAGTGCAGGATTCACATGTTCTATCTTTGTTAGGTGCGCGTCTAACAATCATCCATGTGAACCCTATTGGTTCCTTATAGAAGCGTGTTCTGTGCACTGCGGGCAGCACAAAAACTACGTTCGTCTGAACGAGCCCTAATAATGTTTTATCTTAACTCCGTGCTGAATTCACATCTATACTGCTCAGTAATGTTGCAGAATGTCTTCCATGCTACTGGCACTTCTCTGTCATTTAGAGGTCGGGGAGTAGAATCTCCTCTACTCTGTGTGTTTATGGAGATATAGCAGCTCAAGGGAAACGGAGAATTGGAGATCGAGACTATAGAGGGGAAAACTGGTGAAACCTTCCATATATAAGCCACATAATGGCCATAAATCGTGTTATTCCTCATGTACACATGCATGGCAGCTTATTCTGCTATGTCACCTGAAACACCTGGTACCGTATGTTTTAAATCCTAATCTCCTTTGAAAGCCACAAATGTAATAAATATTTAACAATGAAACACCTTGCCCCCTACTGCTGTGTATCTTCCTATCAGATCTCCATTCTTCATGCTTTTATGCCTTCTTCCCAATCCACTGACTTCTTTTATCAGTGACCACCCTGCCTAAACATCTAATGCACATAATACACCTCATGCACAAAAAGTGTTGTAAGGTAAGGTGTCTGTGCTGCATATAAGAACACAGAGATCAGGTATTTAGTCTTTACCAAGAGACTGGAAACATATTGGTTGTCATGGGTATTGCTCCTTTTACACTTAACGATTCCAAACGAGAATAGATTGCATGAGTGAATGAGCCGATGACGTCATCGGCAACTTGTTCACGCTCGGGCAGCCTATTTCACCGTTGACTCGTTGAATGAGAATCATTCACTTCTTGTCTAGTGTTTTACATTCCTATCAGCGGGGAGTGTTTAAACATATCGGCAAGGGAGCAAGCCAACGATCACTTGATCACCGGCAAGATGACAACATAAATAAATCTTTGTATTTGTATAGCGCCAACTTATTCCGCAGCGCTTTCAGGTAATTATTACCCCCCACCAAGCTGGGTTCTCATTTTACCAACCTCAGAAGGATGGAAGGCTGAGTCAACCTTGAGCCGGCTACCTGAATCATGCAGGGATTGAACTTGCAACCTTCAGGTCGTGAGCGAGAGCTTACACTCTGCGAAACACGAGGCTCTTGGGGGGGATCTGTGGAATGGGTCCATTCAAGTAAATAGAACTGAATGGTATGTGGAACTATATTTCCCAAACTATCCCTCCAACAGAAGTCTTTGATGTATGCTACTGTATAGGAGGCCCATTGACTCCAGTTGGAAAAACTTAACACCAAGCAATGCAGGCGGCAGTGCTTTCCTTTACAATAGAAGGAAGCTATGCCAACACATCCGAAGGGTACCCTAAAGAAACAAGAATCTGCTTCTGGCTGGCGAGGTGTTACTAGGACTGGCTTCTGTTGCTAGGTGAATGTCTGTAGAACCCACTTGAGGTAGTATTTTTTTCAGCACGTTGTTCAGTTTTTCCGCCTATCTTGTGATGGCTGATTCATAAGAACAACATGCAGCTGGGAAATTGTGTTTCCTTCCCCGCTGCTCAAAGCCCTCGTAAAAACATTTTCATTTTTCATCAAAAATTGCTTAACACTCAGCGCTGTGTGGGCAGGTGGGTTCACGATGGAAGAACCAGTCACCTGTTTGCCCACACAATGCTGAGTGTTAAGCAATTTTTGACAAAAGAAGGCATGACTCCTATCACCCGATCTCGCTCCGTACGACTTTTTTTGTGCTTTGAGCAGTGGAAAAGGAAACAAAAGTTCATAAGAATCAGTCATTGCAAAACAGGCAAAAATCTGAAGAACTTCACAGGAGCCGAACGCAACCTTTCCCAACAATGTCGGCTGGCACACCGTCTCAGAAGGGTCCACAGACATTCACCTACCAACAGTAGCCAGTACTAGTAGTACACCCCACCACCAGAAGAAGAGTCCTGTTACTTTTGGGTACCCCCTCGTACGGTACAACCCGGACAGAGGCCAAAAAGACACTCTTTTGGCCTCTGTTCATGAATAGTGCCCCATGGCTATGTTTGACGTACACAATGGGAGCTTCTTGCCAAATGTAGGACTCAGACGCAGTGTGCACAGAGCCTAATAGAAAACTGATAGCAAATTGCTTGATGGACTTAGCTCCGCCCACGCCCGCCTCCCATTGCAAATAGCGGTGAGGGGCGGAGAGGGGGAGCTAAGTGCACTGCTCCCTGCTCTTCAAGCCTCCTCCCCCTGCAGAGAGGGACACCGTATATCCACCGGGAGTGAAAACCCAGGCGATATACGATCGTCTGAGTAAGCCCTTATATTGTGTCTAAAGTGTTGGAAATTCTAAGAGTTGGGCCTTATTCACACGACTGTATATACGCCGCTCTTTAGCCATGTTACAAAAACAAAAATCACCCAAAAATCGCGACCATCTGAAGTATTGAATTCCAATGTATTCCTTCAGATAAACAATTTTTGTGTGCCAGGAAAAATAGCATATTGGTGACTGTTTTTGGTCGCTGATTTTATACACTGCGTCAAAAGATATCTTTTACCAAGATATGTAGGAAGCTCCCATAGAAGTCTATGGAAGCAGGAAAAAAAAGGGAGTGGGAGGGAGTTTAGCTGCGTCCAATGCTGGGAAAAGAGGACAGGTGGCTTTATTTAAGCATTAGCAGTCATTCCGAGGATTTCCGCCATGGATTTTTGCCGATACGCAGCCGCCGCCATATGAATAGCAGAACATATGTGGCTAAGGCTGCATTCACACGAACGTATATCGGCTCGGTTTTCACGCCGAGCCGATATACGTCGTCCTCGTGTGCAGGGGGGAAGGATGGAAGAGCCAGAAGCAGGAACTGAGCTCCCACCCCCTCTCTGCTCCTCTGCACTATTTGCAATGGGGAGAGGCGGGACTGGGGCGGGGCTAATTCTTGGAACTTAGCCCCGCCCCCATCCCACCTCTCCCCATTGCAAATAGTGCAGAGGAGCGGAGAGGAGGCAGAGAGGGGGCGGGAGCTCAGTTCCTGCTCCTGGCTCTTCCATACTCCCCCCCCCCTGCAGATGAGGACACCGTATATCGGCTCGGCGTGAAAACCGAGCCGATATACGGTCGTCTGAATCCACCCGAAAGTTCAGGACTTGATCACGGCAATTCTTCATTTTACGACATGAACTAGCAAACGTAAAAACGCATACTTTTTTTTTTTTTTTTTAGAAAAAGGGGTTTATTGTCCAAAAGTGAAAAAGTATAAAAGCAAAAAATTTTCGTAATCGTACCAACCCACGGAAAAAAACCAAATCCTATCACTTATATTGCATGATTAAACTATTTTCTGTTTCTGCGCACATTAACTTTTTTATTTTTCCGTCAACATAGTTGTGCGAGGGCTCATTTTGTGCGGCACGTCATGTAGTTTCCATTAGTACCATTTTTGAACACATACGATTTTTGATCACTTTTTATTACAGTTTTTCTTGGAGACAGGGTGACCAAAAAAGCGCATTTCTGGTGTTCTTTACGTTTTTTTTTTCCAGATGTTGTTCACCATGCGGGGTAAATAATATGCTACTTTGATAGATCGGACTTTTATGGACGCAGCGATACAAAATATGTATTTTTGTTTTATTATTTAGATTCTTTTATTGTAAATATGGCAGAAGTTTTTTTTTGAGCTTTTGTTACTTTTTTTGTTTAATAATTAGTAAAACTTTATTTTCTTATTTTCACATTTTCTTTTAGTCCTTCTAGGGGACCACAACTAGCGATGCTTTGATCTGTCCTGCAGTAGTATAGCATTACGTCATACTGCATTCTGACAGGCAGCCTATCAAGCCACCCCGCAGGGATAGCTTGATAGGCATACTGCCAAGACAGCCCTGGGGCCTTTCAGAAGGCCCCCGGCTGCCATGACAACTGCACGGCTCCCTGGGATCTCAACGATTTAAATGCTGCTATCAGACTTGACAGCAGCATTTAAAGGGTTACTAGACCCGAACGGCCATGCGGCTTATGATCTGTCACCTCTGTGTCGGAGGCCTCAGATGATACACAATTGTGCAGGATATATCTTCTCTCGCATCAGATAACATATACGTTACACATCAGTATAATGTTCTGTTTGCAGGGGGTAGAATAGCGTGGTGACCCAGCTGCGGTAATACAGGTGTTCGCGGTACACGAACCGCGCCGCCGCTCTCCTCTCACTGACTGTGATGATTTATAGGCAACGCTATGACAAATAACAGAAACTATTTGCAGGAAGGAAATGTTCTGGACTGCGGCCACCAACTCACTCTTGTAACTGTCGCCGCGTGAGAACGGAAGCTGCGTGCTGCAAAATCCCCTACGCAGCGGCGCTTATTTCACACCTCACTTTAACCCCTTTGAAACCGAAAGACGTTTTTGCCACTCTGCATTCTCTCATACATTCTCACATCCGTAGCTGTATGTCATGTGATTACTAATACTTCTGTGGAAATCGGTAGTTTTTATTTGCCTTTCTTGTGATTTTTTTTATATTCAAAGGGCTCTTTAAGGCCAGAATCCCACGGGCGTAAGCGCATTTACACCCGCATTTGTGTGTTTTACTGTACTTTTTGCACACGCCAAAAAACACGCAACCATGCTCCTGTTCATTGGAATGGCCAATTACGTTTATTAGTTCTACAGGCGCTATTTTTGTGCGCAAAGGCGCAGGAAAATAGATCGTGTAGCGTATTTTTTTCGCAAATGCACATATGAACGAAACCATTGAAATCAATGGGTTCTATTCTCTGCGTATTGCAAATGCGCATCCGAATTTGCCCGTGTGAAGTCGCCCTAAGGCCTGTGTCACACAAATGTATTTGCACACTGGGTTAGTTTTTCTTTTTTTGCGCGTGAGAAAAAAGCAGCATGCTCTACTTTTGTTGCACACCAACGTCCACCATAGAAGTCTATGGGGGCTGAGGTATAAATGTAAATGCAATACGCAACCAGATGCGCAATACGCTGCACAATTTTGTCAAAAACAACTTTCCTGAGCGTTGGCATAAGGCTGCTTTCGCACGGCTGTGAAAATCATGCGAGGTTTGTGAGTTGCGGGACGCGCTAATCTCACACAAAAATGAAATAGAACCCTATCGCATGTTCTATTGCTGGGCGTTCCATCAGATTGCCTTGCTCATTGTCTTCAGTGGGGCTGGAAAGCACATCGCACATGCATGTTGTGAGGTTTCCCATTGGAAACAATAGGAAACACTTTCCCATCCTTCAACGCCTCACATCCGCGGGGACATTGCACGTGCGTGACATCAGTTTCACAGTCCGATATCGCACTCAGCCTCGTGAAACAGCCTCATACACATATTATTGCTCCATATGAGAGTTTTATGTACTTTAAAGTTGCATAATCACTGGTGGTATAACTTTCTCTTAAAGCGACAGTACTCTCTACGTGTCTACTGCGACTCAAAACGTACTTCTTACCACTTGCTGCAGTCACTAACATCTCCACTGTCAACATTTCCGTTACTTTCCCTTGGCAGACATCAAGTCACATGAAGTTTTAGATGACTATCAGTGTCCTTTGCAACTTCTTTATCTGCGGCATAACCGCCACATAGCATCAGCAGCATCAGCTTTATAGCCATTGGCCTCAACCTCAAATGCCCCGTAGGAGTAGCATCCTCTACGCAGAACGCAATAACCACATCGTAGATGACAGTTACATGTAACCAGAGGTCGTCAGACATGAAAGGGCGGTCAATTCCCACGTCACTCTGTTCGAATCACATTACTTGCATCCTATGTCATGTGCCTCACTGTGCAATGACACGGCATCCAGTTAACATGATATACAGTACATTACGTCTATGCATTAATACTTATATAGTATCACTCATTACTACGTACATATTGCATCATAACACTGTACATCCTAGCCATATCACAAACTATCCCCCAGCAAGACCTTGCCTCATAACCCAAATCTATGGT
The DNA here is from genome assembly GCF_035609145.1 of Eleutherodactylus coqui. Lineage (NCBI taxonomy): Eukaryota > Metazoa > Chordata > Amphibia > Anura > Eleutherodactylidae > Eleutherodactylus > Eleutherodactylus coqui. The sequence goes on along the minus strand of NC_089839.1, from coordinate 274,495,162 downwards.
GCCAGTATTGACCGATTATGCTGGTATCACCAAACCATAGTCCCATGAGTCTCCAGCCCCCACCCTGGCCAGGGATTTAATAGTATGCAGACCTGGGGGTATTAGTCCACTCATGCTTTTTTTCCATCTGTAGAGTGCATAGCACTATGGGGAGAGAAACTGCCTCTCCTCCCACATGCTGCAGGGCACTTCACCCCAAGGACTTGGTCAATGTACCATTCTTCAGCCCCTAGGTCATCAGGGCGCTTTCAGTGATCTCTCTAGTGCTAGTCCCCCCAGCAAGGGGACAGCGCTGCTTTGTTGCTCCTATAAAATGGCCAACGCCAAGTTATATGCTGCTGCTGCAGTCTCTGCACCATCTCTCTTTGCCTGCATCTGCTCTCGGCTGCATTACTGACTGCAGTGATGCAGCTCCCTTATTTATATATATGCGCCTCCTTAGCTCCAAAACTTTCCGGGGGCTCTCTAGGCTGGGGGAAGGCTTAACCCTTACGGTTTTCCCTGCTGTGGTCATATCTTCATAGTGGTGAAGTTCTAGCCACCTCAATGGGAGGGGGCGAGCCTGCATTCTGAAGCCTCTAAGAGGCTACAACAAAACAGCAGCCTCCCCTCCCCGGCCATGACTCTGGCCGGTGGAGGAGAGTCTCTAAAATAGCACTGCAGCGTTGTCCTCGTCAGCACTGGCAAACAATGTTGGCTGCTCTACTCCCCATCCCCCTTCTGGCCAGGCCCCAGACTATGGGGGTCTTGAACTTATGGGCATTGACTATTGATGAAAGTGGCTGTATGGCACTCTATTCTGTAAGGTAGAATGCTGTAGTGGTCCTCCCTTTACATGACAGCACAGGAGCAGCAGTCATTGGGATGGCTGTCGGGTGCAGTCACCCCGTGTAAGAGGACCTAATTGGGTTGTCCCAAGATATATCTCCTATCCACAGTATTGGGGATGCATGTCTGATTGATGGCGGTCCGAGCACTGGAACCCCTACTGACCACAATAACGGGAGTCCTGTTTCCCTTATATGATTAATTGAGCATGTGCGCTACTGTGTCACCTCTATGGGGCTGCTGAAGAGAAGCCGAGTACAGCGCTTGGCTGTCTCTGGCAGACCAATTTGGATGAATGGAGAGGCAGCACCCATGCTCAGCCACAGCTCTATTCTACAGTGGGCATATGGGACCTCTGCCCTCATAATTGGTTCTTGTTATAGTGATCAGACACCCACCAATCAGACACTTATCCCATATCCTTTTATCTTGGGACAAATGTAGTGGCCCCTCCATAAATGTCATACATGTTTGTCCTATGTAGATGCACTGTGCAAACCTTGTCCTGTCAAATCCAGTGTACATGTTGCAAGGCTGTGGCGCTTGAGAGCTTAACTTTAATACAATCATTGCATGCCTGTAAATGCATAAGTTTGTCTTGTGATGTGGCACAAGGGAGGTTATAAATGGGAGAGACTGAGAGTGGGAAAGGAGTCCATCTTTAGGATTTCCAAAAGAGTGCTAACACAGAGCCACATGGAAGCACCTTTAGCTTCCATTTAGGTAAAGATGGAGGAGGAAGAGCGACATCCCGTAGCGCTTGGAGTGTAGATGTGAAAGGAGTGAGTCCTGTCAGCAGGGAGAGAAAGAGAGAGCCTTACTAAAAGTTCCAAAACAGGTACCCGTTCACACTACAGGCTTTCCCGTGCGGCCGCTCATGGTTAGGATCACCGCACAGAGGTACTTGCTTGTAACACCCACGCGTCTGCAGGGTATGTATTGGCTAAGCCTTCCTCTAGTAATTATCTGCCAGAGAGTCTGTGGACTGACCCCTACCCCCATTCCTCCTCTGGAGTGCTCTCCATCCAGGATTCGGTGACATACAGATAATGTGGATTGTAGGACTGTATTCATCCTGTGTATCCTCCCTACCGCTGAGCTATAGCCGCCTAATGTTCTGAAATGAATTGTACCTGCATTACCTGTTATACAAATTATTCCAAAATAAAACTTATACAGGGCCCTAACCGTTCCGAGGTACTAGACACAAGTCTCTGTATTTATTTCTCCGCCGTATAGAATACCGGTGTGTGGGAACGGTGGCATCACGAGTGATAAGTACTACTACTCCCCTCATCCCGTTTATTGGCATTCCCTGTCATAGGGGTATCGAAGCTGGCTTGCAAATCTACACTGGCCTTGGCAGCGTGTCATACCTCCGGAACCAGAGCCTGGTAAGTGCCACCATGACGAGACAGCACTTATCCCTCTCTGCTCTTCACGTTAGCCAGGTGCCCAGGGTCACCCCTTGGGGTGTTGCACAATACCTTTAATTATAACCTACTGACAAGTGAATTGGAGGAGAGCTGCAGGACCAGACGCCACTCAAAGACAAGAATCTTGTAATTGCTGCAAACAATGCAGAGCCTTCTTTTAGAATTCTGGACAAACCTGTTAAGTCTATGGATGATTATATGCAAAGGAAGTGTGCCATAATAGCCATAGCCGCCCGTATGAGAACGTGAACCCTGATCCCCTTGTTACTCAGAGTTCACAAGTGTCTCTTTGTTGGCAATGCAGTAATTGTTCAACTTGCAGTTGTAAGGGTGAACTTGCGTCTCCACGGCCCGATCTCATATTGGGCATTGGAAATTTTTTTTGCACGCAGTGTTGCCGAGGCAACTTACAATACCCAGCAATTTCTTATTAATAGGATCCATACATGATACTTGCCAGACATAGGGCTGTTACATTTGCATGGTACCAATAAAATCTACAGCTTGTCACACAGCAAAACAAAACCCTCACAGAACTCCGTCCATGGAAAAATAAAGAGGTTATGGGATTTTGAATGTAACAAGGTAAAAAAAAATAATAAAAAAAGGGTTTTTATTGCGTAAAAGTGGAAAAGCCTAAAAAAAAAGTTGCTCGTATGGGAGCCTATGACAGCTGCCAGAGAAGGGAGGGAGTTTAGCAGTGTGTCTGCTAAACTCCCTCACCCCCATCTCTCCTCCTCTCCACCCCTTGCCGGCTGTTTGCAATGGTAGGGGGCGGGACAGGGGCGAAGCTCTCACTCCGTCCCGCCTCCTCCCCTTGCCGAGAGCCGGCAAGGGGAGGGAAGGGGGGAGACAACTATCTTCCCCCGCATTGCAGGTTAAGGCGTATATGAACGGGTGCACAAACGTTAGATTCGTGTGCGCGTTTTTACTTTGCCGGCGGGCGAACGTAAAAACGCAGACACCCCTGTAAATAAGCCCTAACGCTGTAAGAAAAAAAAGTCAGAATTGTAGTGTTTTTCCTCCATGCTCTCCAAAAAAAATGAATAAAAGCTTTACAATACATTATATGTACCCCAAAATGTTACTAATATAATCTACAGTTTGCAACCCAAAAACCAACCCTCATACGACCCGGTCAATGGAAAAATATAAAAAGTTATGGCTTTTGAAAAGTGGAGAAGAAAATCCCCCCCAAATCCATGTGTCCATAAATCCAAAATAGGCCGCGTCCTTAAGGGGTTAAAGAATACTGACAATCCTTAATGAGATGCAACCTAAAAATAATGCAGAAGTGTCATCAGCCCAGAATACCTCTGGATATATCTGCGACTATACACATGCCGTTACGTTGCTGCCACATGGCCCTGCCAACTCATCACGCCTGACTCATTCTAACCACAGGTGTAGCGTGGCTGTAACTAAGTCATCCTTGCAGCTGACGCCCAAAGCGCACTACTGTATATTAAATGTTTATTTCAGCACAAGGCACACTTCATACCAACCCAGAAGAATGAACTGAAAATTGTGTCATGTTATTACTTGTGAAGCCGTAAACCTCACAAGCTCCGCCCATTAGTAAATAACGGCGTGTATGTCACTTTAAGAAAAAAGTTTATGGGTCTTATATAGCTATTGTAATATGTATATTGTGAATGGTATTTATATACTATACTGTATTGTGTTCAACTGCACCCCACACTGCCTCCACGCAGCTAAGAAAATCGCGTAAGTTTTGTAAGTTGTCATAAGAACCCCATTCTATTAAATGGGGTTGTATACATGAGCGATTCTTTTTCCCATCGTGCTGTGGGAAAAATATTGGCACCTGTTCTATCTTTGGGCTTCGAACACCCTGCCCATTGTTTTCAATGCTGCTGGGAAAAACATTGCACGGTGTGGAAGGTGCACGAGATGCAAGGTTTCTCATTGAAAAAAATGCGAAAAACTTGCCGATCCTCTGATGCAGCTGAAAACTACTTGCCTGAAGTGATATGGGGCATTTTCGACACAAAAATGCATCCGTGAGGAAATCACACATTCCTGAGCGCACGTTTCACGGCCCGATATCGCGCTCGCCTGTGTGAAGTTAACCTTAAACCATCAAACTCGTCAGTTATAACATCCACATCCCTGGCTGCTAACTGCAGATTTTTAGAGAAGACATGTAACCTTTGGCCTCAACAAAGTAAGAGGAAAGTTTGGCGCCAGATGGTGAGTGTGTGTGGTGAGACCACATGAAGTGCCTGATGAACCTGTCAGTGGCCTCTGAGAGTAGCAGGTCCCTATGGGCATTATTATTTGGAAACGCATCCCATCACTAGAGTACAGTTGCGATCCTCCGGCGCGACTTTTAGCGGCGGTGGAGGATCGGCAAGTGTTTCCCATTGTTTTCAATGGGAAACCTCAGAGCATGCGCTGTGCGGTATTTTCTGACACCATTGAAGACAATGAGCGAGGTGTTCCGAGATAACACCAAAAAATAAGACATGCCGCTCACTCAAAAGAATGGGGTTCATATTTTTGTGAGATTTGTATGTAACGCAACGCACAAATCTCACATGATTTTCACAGCCGTGACGGGGACCACTGAGTCTGCGTAAGGGGCTACTATAAAAAGAGAACATGTTGCTATGGTAATTGACTGTGAGATGCACCAAAATATCACGTGCACCAAATTTTGGCGCGGCAGACTTGAGGTTGTCTAATAGACTCTTCCTGATTGGCTGATGCCTGGCATATAAAAGGCCATTTCTGCTGTGCTGCAGAGAGAGGGAGTGCAGGGACTGTGTGTATGAGAGCTGAGATGATGCTGGGAGCTGCCAGAAAGAGGCGCAATGGAGACCGCAGACGGGAACCACAGAGACTGTGAGAGAAAACGGGTCGCTTGTGCAGAGCAGCAGGCTCTAGAATGAGGAAATGGAGTCTGCCTGCCACCTGTTGCCTGGAGCCACCTAAAGGTACATTTACACGCAATGATGATCGTTCAAAATTTGCTCATAAGCCATCTTTTGAGCGATAATCGCTGCCTGCAAATGTGTGCCCATCGTGCACTTTTCGTTCATCGCTCAGCTTAAAATAAGAGGGACCGCAGGCTGAGTTCTCTGCGGGCAGAGCTGATAACATTCTTTTAGCTGCTGTCCTACTGAAGAACAATAGTGATGTATTTAGATGACAGACCAACCGCTGTTCTCTGAATACATGCAAATGAAGCTAGTTAGCTACTAATGGGCTGATTAGTAGCTAATGCAAAATGATTGCTCACAACTGTTAGTTTCTGACGAATTTTGAGCGATCATCTGTGTGTGTAAATGGGGCTTTAGAGAAAGAGAAAGAGACTGTGTTACATCGAGAGCCCACTGAAGTTTCAGGACTGCGACAAAGATCCAAGAGAACCAACGTTGGACAAGTCTGGGCCAATGGTAGCAAAGATTCCCACACAACAAATTGTAAGTGAGGTCAGCCTCCACCAGAAAAAGAATCAGTTTATTAAAAAGAAAGCATGTTATAGGACGTAGGATTAGTGTTATGGACACTGGACTTTATGCCAGTTTCAGGTGCTTTAATCCAGTCTAAAGCCTGAAAATCGCTTTCGCCAATGTTTTTTCGGCCGCTCGGGCATACGATTAAGTGCACAAATGCAGTGTGTATTTGTGCATGCAAAAAAAGAATGCAAATGGGCCTATTGAAATGGTGCGCAAATACACAGTGAACATGCAGGTTTCCGGCGTTTTTGCGGCAGCCGGCCCATTCACTTCAATGGCCTATAATACATACCGGTGCATCAGTTCACGCAACCACACCGCATGAAAAAATACACTCATGTGAAGGAACCTATTGAAATCAATGGCTTCTATTTATTCACTGCGTATTACGTGCGCAAAAATATGCTCATGTGAACGAGTCCTTACTATACAATTAGAATCAACCCTTTGAAGGCAGCCATAGGGCTGAAATGGTTCTCAATGAAAATGAGTTTGACACCCCTGACCTAGACCCTCGTACCAAATCAGTGCTGTATACTCTGCTACCTTCCCGTAAGTCCCATTGATTCCGATAGAGAGATCTCCGTGTTGAAATGATGCAGGGACCCAGTTATTCTGGAAATCAGCTGAGACTGTTGGCTCTCAAAGTGCCAGTTGTGTGCCCATTTTACATACTTGACTGACATAACATAGATTTTAAGCTAGGGAAGCCCTTTTAAGGCCACCTGCCTACTATGGCATCTCTATACTAGAACTGCTGCCAACCCAGAAACATGGCAGACTTAAGTGCAGCTTGAATAGTGATTATATCCCACAACTATTTCATTAAACACAGACCCGTGAGGTTGGCATACTCGGGCTTAACAGCCCTGTTTTAGAAACAGCTAACTGGCAAATGCCAGGCTTGTCATAGTGCCAGCGTAGGCCTGGAGGCTCGTGTGTATGTGTAGACATTTTTGTATGCTTTAGGGACTTAGGACAAACATGTATATGAGCAATTATGGGGATTCAAGTAAGAATGACTGCCATTTATAGACTAAACATGAGATTTCTGGGCTTTAAAACGCACAATCCATCTGTCACTATGGTTTACACTCATTTTCAGTATTCGGAGGTGAGTGCATTTCCAGATGTGGTTAAATTTTAAGTTCCGTCAAACACTGGTAGTTTATACGTTCTATTGTGTCGTTATTTTTGCAGTCATATATCTCCTTGTCCTTTTACTCCTTTGCAGCCTCTTCATATGACGGCAATGCTGCCATGACAACTAAGAACACATCACATCTCTGTGCTTAGTAATAAGTGCCCTTTCTTTTCATGGTTTGTAGATCAGGCTTCAGAACGGCCAAGACACATAGCGAGAAATACATACCGGTAGATATAGGATTAGGAGTATGTATTTGACTGTGAAAACTATGGGACAAATATGTCCCTTGGTCCTCAATGGGTTAAAGGGATTACCCAGTTGTAAACCATAGATGTCCAATCAGCAGAATAGGCCATCAATAGTAATTCATCACAGATTTGTTGCCTTGGAACTCTGCTGATCAGCTGTTCACCAGGTTGGTGCTCTCCTGCACTGATCTGATTTCTGCAGAAAGCAGATAGCTCCATTCTCACTAAAATGGTCAAGCCTGGTATTGCAGGCAAGGTTCCTATTGAAGAAGTAATGGGAACTTTGTGTTTAATATCAAAGCTGGCCACTGCAATGGGATTGGAGCTGTCTGCTTCCTGCAGAAAACAGCTCAGTGTATGAGTGCACAGGCCTGGTGAACAGCTGATCAGAGGAGGTCCCAGGCAATAGACCCCTGCCAGTGTACTATTGATAGACTATTCCGAGAATAGACTATCAATAGTGTATAACTGGATAAGTCCTTTAACATATACATCACACTTAGGCCTCTTTCACACAGGAGATGTGTTCTTCCGCCGGCTACATTACGTTCCGAAAATGCATGAACGGGAAAAGGTCGCTAAAATTTGCGTTTTCTTGTCAATTCATGTGGCCAAGTTGGCGTATGTACGCTGCAGTCCGGAATTCCTTCGACCTTCAGAAATCTTTAGAAATACTTCTAATGGCTCTATAGAGCCAGATTACATGTTTTCGCAGCACTAGTGACTGTTAAACTCCCTCCCCCTCCCTTTGCCGGCAGTTTTCACAGAAGCCTATGGGAGCCACCAGCTGATCTTGGCAAAACATAGGACAAGACTTATCTTTTTCAGCCGCATCAAAACATTGGCCGGGCGTATTCGGCCACCAATGTCATAACTTGGCTGGACGGACGGTTTTACGTGGCTAAATCGTGTCGCATGCGCAGAACTGTCAAGAATATGCACACTGCGCTCTACAGAATTCTTTTATAACACGATTGATTTTATTTTATATATCACACTTATTATATCAAACCCACAAAGAACAAGTGTTTGAAAATCATGACACAAATGAAGAATATGCGTGTTGCACTCCACTATTAATATGTGCCTTAAAACCACATCACAAGTGCAGAAAACCATCAATAAATAATACCTATATTCCACAAAGAACCCGAAAGGGAACATAAATGTGCTCCTCTAAGGAAAGACACATATTGTTACAATGTAGGTAAAACACACCAACTTGTTTATAAACATCAACATTGTTTATTTTTATATGTCAGGGGTGGGGGGGGGGGGGGGGGCATACATATGCTAAAAGGGAGAATGGAGGAAAATCATCCTCTGCACACATCTACACATATATAGGATCCAAAGTGTGCAACCTTAGGATATTCAGCACAACAAAATGTAAGCTATGAGTAGCCCCATGTGGTACCGCTGCGGAATATGTTGGCGCTATACAAATAAAGATTATTATTATTATTACCAAAACAATCCCCCAACATAAAATTGCCAATCATTTAACTAAGAGCGACTTCCAACAGCCTTATGCTCAATCGTGCATGCTTCAGCGCAGCATATTGGCGCAGTGATTGAGGTTGATTTGCAAGTGTGCCTGCACGTAGAACTTTAGTTTTTTGTGCATGTAGGAGTGTACATATCCATCCGCGACCCTCCCCTTTCAGATTTTATTAAAGGGGTTGTCCCGCGCCAAAACGGGTTTTTTTTTTTTTCAATAGCCCCCCCGTTCGGCGCGAGACAAACCCGATGCAGGGATAAAAAAAAAAACAGATAGTACTTACCCGAATCCCCGCGGTCCGGCGTCTTCATACTTACCTTGTGAAGATGGCCGCCGGGATCTTCACCCTCGGTGGACCGCAAGGCTTCTCTGCAGTCCATTGCCGATTCCAGCCTCCTGATTGGCTGGAATCGGCACACGTGACGGGGCGGAGCTACAAGGAGCCGCTCTCCGTCACGAGCGGCCCCATTCAGCAAAGGAGAAGACCGGACTGCACAAGCGCGTCTAATCGGGCGATTAAACGCTGAAGATTAGACGGCACCATGGAGACGAGGACGCCAGCAACGGAGCAGGTAAGTGAATAACTTCTGTATGGCTCATAATTAATGCACGATGTATATTACAAAGTGCATTAATATGGCCATACAGAAGTGCTGAACCCCACTTTGTTTCGCAGGACAACCCCTTTAAGTCTAATGAGGTCCAGATTTGTTCTTTTCCCGGCGGTTTTGTGCAGCGCATTGTGCATGTCCTTGTGTTTTATGCACACATTTGTGCATCTCGTATAGACTACTATGGGGCCCCTAGGTGAGTAAATGCACAGGAAAATAGAGCAGGTCCTGACATCAATGGGTGCTATTCTCTGCATATTGCGCACGCAACAACGCTTGTAAATACGATCGTCTGAAGCCACCTTAATCCTCAAAATAAATTTTTTTTAAAAAGTAAAATTTTAACAAATACAAAGAGGGCAGATGTCTCCAATACCTACGTAGGGAACAATTTGCATTCTTTCAGGAGACACGCTTGCATTATACACAGTGTAACGCGCTACATAGTTTACAGATTCATGCAGTTGCCACCGGCAAGCGAAACGCCAGGATAAAGTCAAAAGAAAGAAAGGTGGGAAACTCTGGACAAAAATGTAAAAAACCTAAGCAAATATCAAAACATCAATACCCTAAAATAGGACTTCCACAAGTCCTCAAAGTTTAATAAATCCACATGAAGAACTTTCAGAAATCCTCAAAGGAAAAATGATGTCAGCCTTATAGGGAGTCTACTTTTCAGCGGAACTTCAAAGTCCAACAGGACATCAATAACCGTCAATTCTTTCCGTAAATCCAGACATAAACATTTCAAAATAGTTTACAGCCTTTGTCTACAGACTGGAGTCTTCAAAGATGGATAGTACATCAAGGAGATCCACACAAGGTAGGACAGACGATTCCAAAACCAACGACTTTTAAGGCAAGAATGGGTCACAAGCTCAGTATCCCACAGAAACTTCAATGGCCATCAATTCTTACAGACGCAGACATTTCAAAACAAGCCGCAGCCTTTTCATATGAACTGAGGTCCTCAGAGATTCCGGTAGAACAAGCCGATCAGAAAAAGTCCTTACAAAAACTTTTACTGCTCTTTGATTATCAGCATTTTTGGAATTAGCTACGTTATGAGGAGTTTCCAACCTAAATATTTTTGGGGGTTGGGACATGATGGAGCTAGGAGCCCTTTCATTTTGGATTACAAATGACACTGCCCCAATAATGTGCTATTTAGAAATAAATGTCCATGACAAACAAAAAGATATAATGGGAGAATCTATGGAAATTATAGTGCTTATTTACCTCTTTTGCAGAACAGGCTAGATTACCACTTACAGCCATACATGCCAGGTTTTAGATAATGTTCTAAGAAAGAATGGAAAGAAAAGTCTGCAAAGTTTTTTTTCCTTTTTTTTACAAAAGTCACGCCCTATTTCTACAGGCCACACCTCCTTTTTTACATGCCATGAATTGATCTGTAAGTGTGGCAGATGCCGGTCGCATCAATCAAGGGAAGCACCACTGTAAGAAAACAACAGATGTCTGTGAAATGCCCCAGCACACTTACTGAGGACTGACTGTGGCCAGCTATGCTGGTTGCTGGAGCATAGCTTAGATTTTATGGACCTAGATACAAAAGTTCACCCCTCCCTCCCCCATTGCTAAACTCATGCATAAGTCTCTGATCAGGGTTACAATTCTGAAGACAAATGTCCTTCCCCACAAAAAAAAAATATATATATATTTTTTTTTTTTTACAGGGTGGCTCAAAAACTGTATATACATTCAATAGTTGTTATCTATGCCCGTTTTTAAGGTTAATTTTCTAACTCAACACCCCTCTATTTCTAACTGTGTGGAACCCTAAAAGAAGGGGAATACTGGGAAAAATTGAAATGTTATGTGAAACAATCCTTGTAGAAGCTGTAACCAATGTTATTTGTATAGTCACTTGCCGAAATCAGAAGTGTCTGGATGTTACTGGTGACCACTTTGAGCACCTAATATGATTACAGAAGTCAAACGTAGTTTACAGCTATCCTTTGATGTCTATATAACTCTAGTAATAAGTAGTTTTTCTACAGATATTTTTCTTGTTGGAGTATGCATACAATTTTTCTGATTGACTCCAAATTTATTCTACAGGAGGACAATTTGGAGTCCCCAAATATACATAAGGCCAATATCATTCAGGCCTCATTCACACGAGTGCACATTTACACGTGCCAAGACACGCATGAACTAAGCTCTGTAATTCAATGAATGGCTGAGCACTGCCTGTGATTGGCTAAGCGTTGTGACTAGAGATGAGCGAACGTACTCGTCCGAGCTTGATACTCGTTCGAGTATTAGCGTGTTCGAGATGCTCGTTACTAGAGGCGAGTACCACGCGATGTTCGAGTTACTTTCACTTTCATCTCTGAGACGTTAGCGCGCTTTTCTGGCCAATAGAAAGACAGGGAAGGCATTACAACTTCCCCCTGCGACGTTCAAGCCCTATACCACCCCCCTGCAGTGAGTGGCTGGGGAGATCAGGTGTCACCCGAGTATAAAAATCGGCCCCTCCCGCGGCTCGCCACAGATGCATTCTGACAGAGATCAGGGAAAGTGCTGTCTTGCTGGAGTTGCTATAGGGAGAGCGTTAGGAGTATTTTAGGCTTCAAGAACCCCAACGGTCCTTCTTAGGGCCAGATCTAACCGTGTGCAGTAGTGTGGAGGCTGCTTTTTGCAGTGTTGCACTTTTTTTTTTTTTTGTATATCGGCCGTGCAGAGCATTGCGCCCTGCAGTAATTATACATAGTCCAGGGCCAGTAGTGGTGGTGAGGCAGGGACAGAAGACATATTTATTGAATATAGGCAGTGGGCCTTTCCAAAAACATTTGGGAAAAAAAATCTATTTGGGCTGCCTGTGACTGTCCTCAGTGTACTGGCTCTGTGCTGGGGGTAGTTGTCCTCCTAATTCATACGCAGCCAGCTAAGTGTTACAGCAGGCTTGCGCAAAATTATTTCCTGGCTCTGCTGTGCGTTCCGTAAGCGAAGTCAGCCTCCAACCACAGGCCAATAAGTGGCACATTTAATTACAGCGTTCTGTTTCTGTACTACTGGTAATACAGCATGCTGAGGGGTAGGGGTAGGCCTAGAGGACGTGGACGCGGGTGAGGACGTGGAGGCCCAAGTCAGGGTGTGGGCACAGGCCGAGCCAGTGCGGTGGCCAGGGGTAGAGGCAGGGCCAGACCGAATAATCCACCAACTGGTTCCCAAAGCGCCCCCTCGCGCCATGCCACCCTGCACAGGTCAAGGTGCTCTACGGTGTGGCAGTTTTTCACAGAGACGCCTGACGACCGACGAACAGTGGTGTGCAACCTTTGTCGCGCCAAGATCAGCTGGGGAGCCACCACCACCAGCATGCACAGGCATATGATGGCCAAGCACACCACAAGGTGGGACGAAGGCCGTTCACCGCCTCCGGTTTGCACCACTGTCTCTCCCCCTGTGCCCCAACCTGCCACTGAGATCCAACCCCCCTCTGAGGACACAGGCACTACTGTCTTCTGGCCTGCACCCTCACCTCCGCTGTCCTCGGCCCCATCCAGCAATGTCTCTCAGCGCAGCGTCCAGACGTCGCTAGCGCCACTGTTTGAGCGCAAGCGCAAGTACACCGCCACGCACCCGCACGCTCAAGCGTTAAACGGGCACATTGCCAAATTGATCAGCCTGGAGATGCTGCCGTATAGGCTTGTGGAAACGGAGGCTTTCAAAAACATGATGGCGGCGGCGGCCCCGCGCTACTCGGTTCCCAGTTGCCACTACTTTTCCCGATGTGCCGTCCCAGCCCTGCACGACCACGTCTCCCGCAACATTGTACGCGCCCTCACCAACGCGGTTACTGCCAAGGTCCACTTAACAACGGACACGTGGACAAGCACAGGCGGGCAGGGCCACTATATCTCCCTGACGGCACATTGGGTGAATTTAGTGGAGGCTGGGACAGAGTCAGAGCCTGGGACCGCTCACGTCCTACCCACCCCCAGAATTGCGGGCCCCAGCTCGGTGGTGGTATCTGTGGCGGTGTATGCTTCCTCCACTAAACCACCCTCCTCCTCCTCCTCCTCCAACGCAACCTCTGTCTCGCAATCAAGATGTGTCAGCAGCAGCACGTCGCCAGCAGTCAGTGTCGCGCGGCGTGGCAGCACAGCGGTGGGCAAGCGTCAGCAGGCCGTGCTGAAACTACTCAGCTTAGGAGAGCAGAGGCACACGGCCCACAAACTGCTGCAGGGTCTGACAGAGCAGACCGACCACTGGCTTGCGCCGCTGAGCCTCCAACCGGGCATGGTCGTGTGTGACAACAGCCGTAACCTGGTGGCGGCTCTGCAGCTCGGCAGCCTCACGCACGTGCCATGCCTGGCCCATGTCTTTAACTTGGTGGTTCAGTGCTTTCTGAAAAGCTACCCACACTTGTCATACCTGCTCGGAAAGGTGCGCTTGGTCAGCGCACATTTCCGCAACTCCAAGACGGACGCTGCCACCCTGCGGACCCTGCAACATCGGTTTAATCTGCCAGTGCACCGACTGCTGTGCGACGTGCCCACACGGTGGAACTCTACGCTCCACATGTTGGCCAGGCTCTATGAGCAGCGTAGAGCTATAGTGGAATACCAACTCCAACATGGGCGGCGCAGTGGGAGTCAGCCTGCTCAATTCTTTACAGAAGAGTGGGCCTGGTTGGCAGACATCTGCCAGGTCCTTGGAAACTTTGAGGAGTCTACCCAGATGGTGAGCGGGGATGCTGCAATCATTAGCGTCACCATTCCTCTGCTATGCCTCTTGAGAAGTTCCCTGCAAAGCATAAAGGCAGACGCTTTGCACTCGGAAACGGAGGCGTGGGAAGACAGTATGTCGCTGGATAGTCAGAGCACCCTCATGTCTATATCTCAGCGCGTTGAGGAGGAGGAGGAGGGGGAGGAGCATGAGGAGGAGGGAGAAGAGACAGCTTGGCCCACTGCTGAGGGTACCCATGCTGCTTGCCTGTCATCCTTTCAGCGTGTATGGCCGGAGGAGGATCCTGAAAGTGATCTTCCTAGTGAGGACAGCCATGTGTTGCGTACAGGTACCCTGGCACACATGGCTGACTTCATGTTAGGATGCCTTTCTCGTGACCCTCGCGTTACATGCATTCTGGCCACTACGGATTACTGGGTGTACACACTGCTCGACCCACGGTATAAGGAGAACCTTTCCACTCTCATTCCCGAAGAGGAAAGAGGTTCGAGAATGATGCTATACCACAGGGCGCTGGTGGACAAACTTATGGTAAACTTCCCATCCGACAGCGCTAGTGGCAGAAGGCGCAGTTCCGAGGGCCAGGTAGCAGGGGAGGCGCAGAGATCAGGCAGCATGTACAGCGCAGGCAGGGGAACATTCTCCAAGGCCTTTGCCAGCTTTCTGGCTCCCCAGCAAGACTGTGTCACCGCTCCCCAGTCAAGGCTGAGTCGGCGGGAGCACTGTAAAAGGATAGTGAGGGAGTACGTAGCCGATCGCACGACCGTCCTCGGTGACGCCTCTGCCCCCTACAACTACTGGGTGTCGAAGCTGGACACGTGGCCTGAACTCGCGCTGTATGCCCTTGAGGTGCTTGCTTGTCCTGCGGCTAGCGTCTTGTCAGAGAGGGTGTTTAGTGCGGCTGGGGGAATCATCACGGATAAGCGTACCCGCCTGTCAACCGACAGTGCCACAGGCTTACACTCATCAAGATGAACAAAGCCTGGATTTCCCCAGACTTCTCTTCTTCACCAGCGGACAGCAGCGATACCTAAGCAATACGTAGGCTGCACCCGCGGATGGAAGCACTGTTCTCTATCACCATCAAAAACGGGGACATTTTTGCTTCATCAATCTGTGTATAATATTCATCCTCCTCCTCCTGCTCCTCCTCCTGAAACCTGACGTAATCACGCCGAACGGGCAATCTTTCTTAGGCCCACAAGGCTCAGTCATATAATTTTTGTAAACAATTTTTATACGTTTCAATGCTCATTAAAGCGTTGAAACTTGCACCTGAACCAATTTTTATTTTAACTGGGCTGCCTCCAGGCCTAGTTACCAATTAAGCCACATTAACCAAAGCGATTAATGGGTTTCACCTGCCCTTTTGGTTGGGCATGGGCAATTTTTCTGAGGTACATTAGTACTGTTGGTACACCAATTTTTTGAGGCCCTCACCTACAGTGTAATCCAATTAATTTTTTGCCCACCTGCATTACAGCTGACGTTACATCAGCTGTGCTGGGCACTGCAATGGGATATATTTATGTACCGCCGGTGGGTTCCAGGGAGCCACCCATGCTGTGGGTCCACACGGAGTTGTAACTACATGTGTCCACTTCTAAAGAACCCCAGTCTGACTGGGGCATGCAGTGTGGGCCGAAGCCCACCTGCATTAAACATGACATTACCTCAGCTGTGATGGGCAATGCTATGGGATATATTTATGTGCCGCCTGTGGCTTCCTGGCACCCACCCATGCTGTCGGTCCACAGGGACTTCACAATAGGGAGTTGTACCTGCCTGTGTCTATGAATTAAAAAGCCCGGTCAGGTTGGGGCATGCAGTGTGGGCCGAAGCCCACCTGCGTTTAATCTGACGTTAGCTCTGTTGTCCAGGGCACTGCAATGGGATACATTTATGTACAGCCGGTGGGTTCCAGGGAGCCACCTATGCTGTGGCTGCACACAGAATTCCCATTGCGGAGTTGGGGATTCCCAGTTGTACCTGCCTGTGACTATTTATAAAAAACCGCGGTCTGACTGGGGCATGCAGATACCTTGGCAGAATGAATAGTGTGTGGCACATAGGTTCCCCATTGCTATGCCCACGTGTGCAGCTCCTGATGGCAGTGGCACAGGATTATATTTCTCATTGCTTCTGTACAGCATTGTGGGCTATCGCCCCGCCCCTTTTAAAGAGGGTCGCTGCCTAGCCGTGCCAACCCTCTGCAGTGTGTGCCTGCAGTTTCTCCTCATGGCAGACGCACTTATAAATAGACATGAGTGTGGCGTGGCATGAGGGCAGCTGAAGGCTGCGCAGGGACAATTTGGTGTGCGCTGTGGACACTGGGTCGTGCAGGGGGGGGGGGGGGGGGGGGGTTGGGCAGCATGTAACCCAGGAGAAGTGGCAGCGGAGTGTCATGCAGGCAGTGATTGTGCTTTGTTGGAGGTAGTGTGGTGCTTAGCTAAGGTATGCATTGCTAATGAGGGCTTTTCAGAAGTAAAAATTGTTGGGAGGGGGGGAGGGGGCACTCTTGCCGCTATTGTGGCTTAATAGTGGGACCTGGGAACTTGAGATGCAGCCCGACATGTAGCCCCTCGCCTGCCCTATCCGTTGCTGTGTCGTTCCCATCACTTTCTTGAATTGCCCAGATTTTCACAAATGGAAACCTTAGCGAGCATCGGCGATATACAAAAATGCTCGGGTCGCCCATTGACTTCAATGGGGTTCGTTACTCGAAACGAACCCTCGAGCATCGTGAAAATTTCGTCCCGAGTAACGAGCACCCGAGCATTTTGGTGCTCGCTCATCTCTAGTTGTGACCAATCACAGGCAGCGCTCAGCAGTCATTCATTGAATGGCTGAGCGCTGCCTGTGATTGGCTGAGCACTCAGCCAATCAAACACAGCCCTTTCAGCAGGTGGGGATTTTAAATCCCCGCTTGCTGAAAGAGCTTCAGAGCAGTGCAGGGGGACCAAGTGGCTAGACGCTCTGAGCCCCGACAGCGGCAGAGAGGTGAGTTATTTTTTATTTTTTTACACATACTAGAGATGATTTTTCAGAGAAGGGCTTATATTTAAAGCCCTGCCCTGAAAATCACTGCAGGTGTCACCATCAGCCCATTGCTTTCAATAGGGCCGTCGACAGCAGCGGCAGCCCTATTGAAAGCAATGGAAGAACATCGCGATCCTCTACCACAGCTATGGCTGTTTACTTTACTCCCCACAGGGAGGGTCATCATTACTGATGCTGTCACAGTGTTCAGTGATGTGGGGACTCCCTGCGGGGAATATTGATGCGCAGCATGGACCTATGTGTACACATATCCTATCTTTTTCAGGTGCGTGTTTACACGCCTGTAAAACACGGACATGTGAACACATCATAGGAAACCAATGGTTCTAATAGATGTGTGGTTATGTATGCACGATCGTACGCACTTAAACACACTCGTCTGATTGAGCCCTAAGAACTATTTTCAGCATAAGGAAGAACAAGGAGTCCGGGAAGTGGTGATATGGCCCCCACAGAGCCCTGATCTCATCATCATCCAATTTTTCTGGAAATACATGAAGATACAGAAAGATTTGCGCACAGCTACATCCACAGAAGATCTTAGTGCTCCAAGATGTTTGGAACAACCTCCCTGCTGAGTTCTTCCAAAAACTGTCTCTGCACACTCTATATTAATATAAACGGCATACTGATTACTGAAAAGATTACTTGGGTTAAATAACATGCCCTACATTATAATAAATGCAATAATAAACAAAATCAAAGTAGAAAACAATACAAACTATCAGAAGAGAAGTAGATATCACAATGTACTACATGACTATGGATAATATCACAAACCTATCACAAAAGACATCACAGTGACATAGATTATAATATCTTATATGGAGATGCACAATGTGAAACTGTTTACTGTATATTGTAAAATGGTGATGTAGTAGCAATATATGACATTACGATGACCATATCATAATGGTGTGACTTCTAATTGAAGTAGGCAAATCCATGTGATAGAATCAGAGACTCATGGGGGTTACATCACAATGTCAATGTAATGAGATGATTCAATAAGTTTTCTGGAACCTTTATATTGATCAACTAAACTTGGGATAGGTCATCAACATCAGATTGGTGGGGGTTCAAATTCCAGCACCCCCTCAATCAGCTATTTGAATTAGGGCCCCCACTATTCTAAGGATGAATTACATAGTACAATTTTAGAATTGGAAGGGACCTCACCAAACATATGATATCTGTCCAGCCTCTGTTTGAAGACTTCCATTGAAGGAAAACTCACCACCTACTGTGGCAACCTGTTCCACTCAGTGATCCCTCTCACTGTTAGAAAGTTTTTTTTCCCAATAGTTTCATCCCATTACTTCTAGTCTTTCCTTGTGCAAATGAGAATAGGGCTGATCCCTCTGTACTGTGACAGCCCTTCAGATATTTGTAAGCAGGCAGTAAATCTACACTCAGCCTTCTATTTTGCAAGCTAATCATTCCCTGACTGGTCCTCATTAGACATGATTTCCACAACACTCACCATTCTGGTATGAACTCTTCTTTGAACTTTCTCCAATTTGTCTATGTCTTTTTTTAAATTGGGGTGCCCATAACTGGACACAGTATTCCAGATTAGGTCTGACGAAGGAAGAGTAGAGGAGGGTAATTATCTTATATGATCTAAAAGCTATGCTCTTCTTAATACATCCAGAATTGTGCTTGCTTTTTTATGGCTGCATCACATTATTGACTCAAGTTCAGTCTGTGATCTATTAGTATACCCAAGTCTTTTTAGCCTTTTTCATACATGTTGCTGCTTAGCCCAATTCTTCCTATTCTGTATATGCTTTTTACATTTTTCTTGCCCAGATGCAGGACATCTAGATATTTTATAAAAGTATTGAACAACACTGGGCCTAGGACAGAGCCTTGTGGTACCCCACTTGAGACATTCTTCCAATTGGATGTGCAGCCATTTATGAACACTCTTTAAGTACAAACACTCAGCCAGCTGTGTATCCACATAACAGTTACCTTGTCAATCCCATATTTGGTCATTTTTTGCAATAAAGACGGAATAAGATATTTTGCCAAATGCTTTACTAAAGTCGAGACTCGTATGCTATATCCACTACTTTTTCCTGATCAACCCAGTCTATCATTCTGTTAAAGAAGGATATTAGATTAGTCTGACATGACTTGTCTATTATAAACCCATGCTGGCCCTGGTTTATTACTCTATTCTCTTCCAAGTACTTGCATACATGCTATTTGATAATAAGTCAGACTCACAGGCCTGTATTTTCTTGGATCCACCTTTTTCCTTTTTTAGAAGATAGGGGCAACATTTGCCCTTCTCCAATCATCTTGAACTTCGTCTGTTCTCCAGGAATTTTTCAAAGATTACGGTGAGTTGCTCAGCAATTAACTCTGCTATCTTCTTCAGTATTCTAGAATACATTTCATCCCTTAGTATCTCTCTGTTTATAGATAGCCTGCATTATTTTATTCCCCCAATAGCACAGGGAAGATCAGTTGATGTTGCATTTACTTTCTGAGAGAAAACAGATACAAACAAGAAATGTGAAAGTTCGGCCTTCTCAACATCATTTTTATTCAGTTCCCCATTTCCATCCTGTAAACAACCTATAGCATCTTTGACTTAACCTTTGCTTTTGACATACCCACAAAATCCTTTTTAATTGTTTTTGTCCTCTCTTGCAAGCCTTAATTCATTTTTAGTTACAGCTATTCTGACACTTGCCCCACAGTTTCTGCAGACTGCATTATATTCTTTAGATATTCCCCCCTCTTTGCATTTGATACAAATTTTTTTCTTACTTTTTTGCATATGTTTAGGTTTTGTTTATCCATCCTAGTCTCTGTAAAGGCTTCCCATTCTACCTTCTTTTAGAGATTATTACTGATTGTGGTTTGAGAATCTCTTTTCTCAAAATTTCCCATTCTTCTTGGACATTTCTGTCCTTAAGAACATCCAGCCATTGGATTCTTCCTACCCTCTTTCTTAGTTCATTAGAATCCTGCCTTTCTGAAATCCAGCCTTGAAATCTGAGTCCTCTCTGGTCTTCCTCTCCTTGTTATCCAATATTCAAGGACAACATGATCACTGCCTCCTAAGGTCCCAGCCACCCTTACTTCCTCAACCACTTTCTTGCTTTCTCGTCCCCATTTTGAAAGATGAAGTTGTCAGCAAGAGCGGATAATTTGTTGGACCCATTACCTCTGCATGAGAGACATTCCCCAAAAATGTCTGAATAGTTAAATTCTCCCATGATCACTATGTCATACTTTTTTTAAAGCTTGGCCATCAGATATAAAAAAAAGTTCATCAATATCTTATGCTTGTCCTAATATTGACTACAGTTAGCTAAAATCTGGCATTGATGGTACTCTATGCACTAATAGGAAACAGCAAAACTTTACACACAATGTGCCAGAATGGCAGGGCAGGAAACTATATCCACAATACTATATGGTGATCAGTCCTATTTAAACAGAAACACAGATCACATAGTCTGCTCTTTAAGGGGTTAGTGCTTTGCTGCTAACAACACAGTCCATTCAATAACGCAACATTTACCCCCAACTGATGTGTCATTATGATGGCAGTTCATAGTCCTGTGGTCCCATTACAGTTCACAGCCACCAGTGCTTGAGCAGTCCAAATCTTACACAACATTATTAGTTATTTGCCTGCATTCCTAATGGTGTGCACACCTACAGTCAAGTTGAGGCCAGCCTCACTTACAGAATGTCACGTGGCAGTACTAACTTTGACCAGCCCAGGCTAGTCCTGGGTCAGGAATGCTCCTCTATCACTGTTTATGCGAAGCCTTGTTGCTGTCCAGATGCTTGCTCCAAGCAGTCTCCAGTTGTTCAGCACAGTATCCTAGGTTCTTTTGTTGTTGCTGCTCCCTCATATGGCTTTTGCAACAGGCAGAAGTCGATCCCTTATGTGATACACTCTATATGCTTCAGACAGCTCCTTGTCTTACAGTCTCTAATCTGTCCCCGTGGTGCACGCACCTCTCATTGCACAGGCAACAGCTTCCCAGCTCTCCCAAAGGTCAGACTCAGCAGTACCTCCAAAGCTCTCTACTCAGCACTCTCTTAACACTTTGACTTAGCATAATGTCTGTCCCTTTATTAGCTAGTGCTCCAGACACTTAAATGACCCAGGCAACATGCTCAGTTTGTCTATGCCAGAACATGGCACAAATTTTGGCGCCGGCAGCGATTCTGGCACAATTTTTGGAGCAGCTCCTCAGTCCATTGCATGGTTACCATAACCCTGTAGGGTGAGTACCTAACATAATTGTGGTCTGTCATTTATTTAGGTGAAAATACAATACAGAAAGTAATAGCAGTGTCCTCTCAGCAGGCAGAGATGGTACTGGCTCTAGCTGGTCATGTGATGCTGTGCTGATACATCATAGGATTGCTAGCACAGCATAAAAGAAGCAAAAGCAGAAATAAATGTAAACATCAGGTGGTGTCTGATAAGTATCAGACTGGAGGCTACACTGCATGGAAGTGACCTCAATATACATAGGAGACAGACAATCAGGTGAGGAAGGCAGGGATTGGGAATGCCTTTTGCCTGAGTGTACCTTTAAATCCCAGATGATGAAATATGGAACACTTAAACAGATCAATCAGGGACAAGATTCCAAACTAGGAGACATCACAATCAATGCTACTCTAAGGACGGGTTCACATGAATGGGTCAGATTCCGCATGCGGATTTCTGCAATGGAAGACCTGCAATCATTTGCGGAAGAAAACTGTGAATGATCGCAGAAGATTGCGGATGTGCGCGGTTTTCAGGGCAGATGTACGCATATGCACTGCGTATCATACGCGCAGAAGAAAGAGCTCTCTTTCTCTAATCCAGCCGGCATTCCGGCTTTTCTATCTATTTTCCTATGAAGTTGCAAGCGTTTCTGCTGCGCATATGCAATATTAATTGTGTATGAGCTGCAAATCACTTGCATCCATAGATATCTATGGAGGCTGTCCACACAGAATTCGCATTAAAATATAGCATGCTGTGATTTTTCTTCTGCTCTCGGAATATGCAATTCGAACCCGAGAGTGTGAAGGAAAATTCGAAAATACATGCCTGCGTTTTACTGCGGATCTTCCACGCGAACAGCGATTTAAAATCTGTTTGTGTCAGACCCCCTTAAAGGCTATTGGGTCTATTGTGACAATGCATAATAGAAAACAGAAGTCATCACAGCGATAAGATAAAATCACAATGACTGATATAATACTAGAGACATCATCACACACAATGGAGAACGTCAGACTATATCATTATCATGAAATTGACTTTTGTAATATCATGTAATCTGCCTACAATATATCCATTGTGATGTAATTAATTGTGATTTCCTGCATTGTGCTATCAGTTGCCTCACTATGAACTTACTGATGAGTAATATTTTCGTTCTATGATTGCGCTGATTACATCCGCACACTAGAGTAAAATTCGTCTTGTACCTGTGATCTTGAAGAGGCTGTAAGAAGTTCAGAATCAAATAAGAGCTTCCAAGTATGACCGTACAGTATGTGTCTTGATTAGAGTTGAGCGAACATACTCTGGCGAGCTTAATGCTCATTCGAGTATTAGCGTACTCAATGGTTCTCGTTACTCGAACGAGCATCAAATTGTGTTCGACCCTGTCCCAGCTTTTGGCTCCTTCCCGCTGTGGCGTGCCTTTTTTGGCCCCTCCCTGCCGCGACGCAGCACGCGCCATTTGAAAATTTTTGGTCTGGCAGGAAGAGAGAGAGAAAGAGAGAAAGAAAGAGAGAGAGAGAGAGAGAGAGAGAGAAAGAAAGAGAGAGAGAGAGAGAGAGAAAGAGAGAGAGAGAGAGGAAGAGAGAGAGAAAATGAGAAAGAAAGAAAGAGAGAGAAAGAGAGAGAGAGAAAGAGAAGGAGAAAGAGAGAGACTAACCAAGAAAAAAAAAAGTTCGGAACCCTGCGTTCCACATACAAAAATGCTTGAGTCTCCCATTGTAGTCAGTGGGGTCCGTTACTAGAGTAGAGCTCTCGAATTTTACGAAAAGCTCGACTCGAATAACGTGGACCCGAGCATTTGGGTGCTCGCTCATCTCTAGTCTTGATGCCATCTATGCACAGGCAATGCTTTGCATGTATATCACAGCATAAGGCATCATTCACACGAGTGTGAAACGTGCAAAAAACTCGCGGCTAATAAAACCAAGCATTGCTATGGAAACAATCAAGTGGGAGAATTATAAGCTCGTTTAAAAAAAAAAAAAATTGCACCTAAAATAAAAGGACATGCACAACTGCGTGAAAAGATAGGACCTGACCTATCTTTGGTGCGCGAGGCGCAGGACTTCCCATAGACTCCTATGGGAGACGGAAAACAAGGGGGAGGGGGGATGGAGATTAGGTAATCATTCCGATTGTTTATGTTGTTTAAACTTCTAAACAATGGGAATGGGAGATGAAGGGAGATAAGGAGGGAGGAAGT
Source organism: Eleutherodactylus coqui (assembly GCF_035609145.1). Classification (NCBI taxonomy): domain Eukaryota; kingdom Metazoa; phylum Chordata; class Amphibia; order Anura; family Eleutherodactylidae; genus Eleutherodactylus; species Eleutherodactylus coqui. The sequence continues at coordinate 274,471,660 of NC_089839.1, read as the reverse complement.
GCTGCCGCACCACTAAACACAGAAGCACATTTTAAATGTCCTGCTGTAAGCTACGCTTAAGCCCCATTTACATGGGATGACTGTCGGGCAAACGATGCCTGATACTCGTCCCCACATGTACTCTCTTCCGTGCTGCTTTAGAGGAGTGAATATCGTTGGCTAACAGCAGGGATGGCTGGAGGAGATTTCACCCCTCACTCTCCCCCGCCTCTCTTCATTCACTAACACAGTGGCTGTTCAGTAATGAACGGCTGCTCTTTACACTGAACAATCAGTGTTCAGAATTTTATGCAGCTTGAAATTCTGAACGATGATCATTCAGCCTAAATAGCAGCCGTTCATTACTGAACGTTCAGTACGGCCGCTGTATTAAGTTAACGGAGAGGGGCGGGGGAGAGCGAGGAGTGAAATCTCCTCCAGCTCCCCAGACCCATGCTGGCTGCTCTGTCAGAGAGCCAGCGATACTCGCTCCTGTGTAACAGCATGGGAGCAAGTACATACAGGGACGAGTGTTGGGCATCGTTTGCCCGACATTCATCTCATGTAAATGGGGCTTTAGTCCCCGCAGGAGCAAAAACGCCTAGCATCACTTCTGTAAAATAGCGATCCTCAGGCATGTGCTTCACTAGAGGATCACAAGTGTTTCCCATTGATTTCATTTGGAGACATTACATCTCACTTGAATGCAATGTGTTTTACTGTCCCACTGAAAACAATGGGCGATGCAATCCGAGGAACACGAAAAGATAGGACATGCAGATATCTTTTACCTTGCAGCTGCGCAGAAAAAAAAAATGCTCATGTGAATGACTCCATTCTAAAGGATCGAGTTCATAATCAAGCGTATTTTGTGTGTCTCACAACGCATAAAACTTGCGCGAGGTTAACACTCATGTGCATGTAGCCTTAAATGCCACGATCAGTACACACTGGGGCACCTGAGTGGTTTGACAAAGAGAGGCGGCTTCCTTTGGAGTTCTAAAAAAGCCTAGAAGGGCATCACTAAAAATTACAAAGCATCCTGAAAATATTCATCCCCTCCTGATGAAAAACTAAAAAAAAAAAAAAAAAAGCACTCTGCATTGTTAAGTCTCTTTAGCTATTTCCATAAAGTAGGTTTCCGATGACTGAAAACTGCTGCACAGCCATGCTATCCTTCCTGATTGCTACTGACCAGGACATGTGACTGCTGCAGCCAATCACTGCCCACAGCAGTGACCTTCTATAGCCAATGATTGGCTGCAGCAGTCACATGTGATGGTCAGTAGCATCCAGGAAGTACAGAGTGGTTGTGAAGCAATTTTAAGTCGCGGGAAAACCCCTTTAAGGGGTTAAGTATTTTATATACTTTTTTTTCTTTTGAGTTCTCTGCTGCATGGTATTGTTTCATCAGTTCCTCATATGATGTAATATACCTTCCACTATCTACTCTGTAGAACAGTACCTTTCTGTTAATACTTCCTCTGCTCTGAATTACTGCTCCAATAACCTGGTTCCTGGAGTGCTAATCTATTAATCCTTCCTGCAGTCCCTGCAGCGGGCTAATTATAAAACCCTACATAGTACTTCTCCATTAATCCAGGCTCTAAAGTATCGCATGAAATCCTAATGAAATCCTTCAGTTAGATAAGCAGTATCTGAGGACTCTTACTTCTCATTCTAGTGTATATTACTAGCTGCGCCCCCAAGAGAGCGCTCGTCCGGTAATTCCTCTAATGCGCTAAATTGTTTTGTTTGTTTGTTAGTGTCTTACAGATTGCTACAGTATTTCCCGATCCCCATGAATACTCCGATGTGCTGTTCCACTCGCTACATTTCAGATTGCCCTATAATAACTAGTGATAATGGAAGGCTGTTGTGGCGTCTGCTAATGAAACAAGTGACCTGAAGGAGACAAACATGTATTGCAAGTATTTACGTGTGGTTTTGTTTGCTTCAGTGCTAGAGTCTTATAATCAATATCCCTAAATGAATCCATTATTCCAACTCATTCCTAGGTTCGGACTTACTTAATGAGATGCGGTTGAACTGGTTAAGTCAATATGTATAGCATGGTCAAAAAGTTTTGGCAACCTTGCAATAATACATGCTTATAGTCCAAAAGTACAACATATATTAAAGTGAGAGTGTTAAGGCAGCAGAAATGCAGTCCCATGCTCTCGCTCACGACCTGAAGGTTGTGGGTTCAAGCCCTGTTTGGTTCAGGTAGCCGGCTCAAGGTTGACTCAGCCTTTTGAGGTTGGGTAAAATGAGTACCCAGTTTGCTGGGGGGGGGGGGGGGGGAGGGGGTAAAAGATTACTGGAGAAGGCAATGGCTAACCACCCCAGTCTGCCAAGAAAACGTCATGATGTGACGTCACCCTAGGAGTCAGTCATGACCTGGTGCTTGCACCAGGGGACTTTACCTTTTACCTAAGTGATAAAAAGTAGTTTTGGTAATGACATTGCCCTCCTAGACTACCTCCTCTCAGAATAAAGCTCCCTTCCCTGACTATTGTGTATTATTCATGTTCTTGGACATCACTATGTACATTATTCCTATACAGACATAACTGTGGGTAATATCCTTGTACATCAGGTAGACGCAAATATCGTAAGAATTTGATAGACTAAAGTTGCTACTCAAAGTGGTCAGGGTGGAGTGGGCACCGGTCCACGTTTTGCTATTGTAATGAAGGGAATGGGGCTGACAGAGAGAGGCTCTTACCACTGGGCAATGTCCCTGTACTGGCTGATATTCCTGTCCATAGGGCCCAATACTGAATACATCATACCCTGAATCTGCTAGTCACAAAGTGAAAAATGAAAGAGTGAAAAGTCCAGAAAAACAGGGGAAGCAAATGAACTCTCAATGTACTTGTAGATTAAAGGGATTGTACCAGAATTTCAAGTTTTCCCCTATCCACAGGATAAAGGATAACTTGCTGATTGGTGGGGGTCTCACCAATAAAATCTCACCACTCTCAAGAACGTGACTACAGTGTCTCGCTCTCCTTTCACTGCGAGGGCTCGCTTCTTCCCCACAGTGATGTCACTCTGAATGGAGGGCTGGCCTCACATGCACAAGCCTGTGGATAGGGGATCACTTGACATTCTGGTACAACCCCATTAACCAGAACATTAAAGGGAATGTCCCCACAAACTAAGTTATAGTGCTATTGGGGGATGTGACAGAGAGATGGGTGATGTATTATTTATATCACCCACAATCCAGCAGTGTCCCCTTCTAAAAATCGGAGTCTATTCAGAGTCCCTTGAATGCGCTCTCCCATTGACTTTTATAGGAGAGCACACTCACAGGAATCCCTACCCCCCGGAAACTTCAGCCTTCACTCCCAGTTCACTTCCAGGTGCAGAAAGAGCCCCCCCCCCCCCCCCCCCATTCACTCCTTCTCTGCCCCAGACATGACGGTAAGAATCCTGGCTTTAAAATGATACCAAAAGTAGGTTGATAGCTCTGATAGAACTGCCATGGGCATAACTATAGGGGATGAGGAGCCTTAGGGGGCCCATATAGGGAGCCCAGTACTCTGAATAAAGCATTATACCTGGGGGCCCCATTACAGATTTTGCATTGGGGCCCAGAAGCTTCAAGTTACTCTTCTGACTGGAGATAAAGCCATTTGAATTAGAAAATACTCAGTTTGTCTAAAATTGCAATGTCCTTTTCCTGCGGAACAAGCTCTGCTCCATGTAAGCCGGAGGGGAATTAAATTGCTAAACTGGCGCCCTCCCTCAATCTTGACTGCACCCGGGGCACGTCCCCTACCTGCTGTCCCCCAGCTACCTGTTACCATCTACGAACATTATAAACTAATTTATAGTGCTCATAGGACCTACCCTATGAGCACTATAGGAGTCCAAGGATGTACTCTTTATTCTCACCAGGCTCCCCGTTCCTATGCTGTCACCTATGAAAGTTGGGGTGTGGACAGGGTGGCGGACTCATCTTTGCAGGCTGTGCGCAAATACATTGTTTTCTATGGGACTGCGCTCACAGTTTGCAGAGGTGAGTCGCTGCACAGTTTGTATGCCAACTATGGTGCTCATAGGTGTTGACCGGTTCCCTTTATTAAAGTTCCATGGACTCCATCGCTCTTCTAGAATACTTTGAGTAAATAACATTTTTTTTAGAAAAGTTCCGTGTTGTTCAGTGATGATTGCTTTTTATGTAATCTCTGATGCGGAAAATGAACTTTTCCTCTCATAAGATACGGTGTGTGGGAGGTCAGCTAATAAATATTACATGTATTATTAAAAGCTTGGTACAAATAACAGCGCTTTATGCTTGGGCAGTGCCTTGCTCGAAAACATCATGTTCTTTGGAGTTTGGCTCAGTAGGAAAACTAGACTTTGTCAGCAAACATTGTGATCTCTTGGGATAGTGACCTCTGAAATGTTTTCTGCAACGTCCTGTGGAAACACAGAATATTAGTATGTTACATTTGCGATCAAAGATCATAGGTGTATAAATGTAGAACAAAGGAGCAAACGGATAAAACCAGTGTGCAACCATTACTGAATAACACGTTGTACATGTACCCGGACAGGCAACCGGTATATAAGCATAGTTATATTTTCCATGCTGCATATCTGTATTTTCTGTCTTCCACACTTGCCAAACGTTAAGTCTTTTGCATGGGGTGATGATCGGGAATGAACGTTCACCCAATCAGATCTCTGTGTTAAAGGGGTTGTCCGAGATAGCTATTGGCTGCAGCAGCAGGTTTACAGGACATCACAGGCTAACTGCAGCTGTAAACAATATGCCACAGGGGAGACCAGGAACTGCTGGTGGGGGACTTACAGGGAGAGGTGAGTATCCGTTCTTTGTTATGTATTCACCACAGAGGAGCCATTATTAGAGAAAACTTTTATCTCGGACAATCCCTTTAAGGTGAGGCCAATCAGCTGACACTCTTTGTTCAGGGATGTGTTGTGCTTGAACGATTGCAGTAACAATCATTAAAGGCTGATTAATAGGCAACAACTATCGCTCAAAATTCGCTCAAACGATGGCTTTTGAGCGATAATCCTGCAGTGTAAATGCTTCCATAGTTTGCTTTTCTGCTGAACGATGGATTTCATGTGAGCATAAAATCCATGGTTCGTGATAGCAGGGACCAAACGGGAGTGCTGATAACATTGTTTTCAGCTGCAGTCCCACAGCAGAACAAAGGGGCTGTATGCAGATAATAGACCACCTGCTGTTATCTGCATACAGTGAAGGAGGGTCCTCATTTACATGCAAATGAAGTTAATAAGCTACTAACAACAGTTTTTATGCTGACCTGAACCCAGCCATGGATGAAGAGTGCACAGTAAGTGCACGATGGGCACACATTTGCACGCAATGGCTGTCGCTTAAAAGCTGTCGTTTGGATGAATTTTGAGCGATAATCGTTCCTAAATGGAGGAGCTTGTAACAGGTGCATAATACTGATGAACAACCACTCACAGGATCACCCTGTAATGAGGGAAGCAGCAACTCAGTTAGAAAAAGCATACAAAGGCTGCCAGGCCAAGTGACGTGTGTAGTGCACCGTGCAGATCCATAGCCCATAAATAACGCCAAATTCCAATTCAGCGGGCAGCAATATACCATCTGTAGAATCGTCTTAATGTGATTCAGCTTCTCCGTCCTGTGCTTAAGTGTAAAATGGTTACACTGTGCCTATGTTATATATGGCTAGGTCATGTGATAAAGGCGTCCAATGAAACTGCTGCCCATATGCAAGACGGAGGACACATTTGGTGACATCAGTAAGGCACCCTGAGGGGTTCCGTTGTTGCACTTCACCTGCCAATTCCATCCTTCCAACAAACACAAATTTGAAGCAGGGAGATGGTACATCATGGCACTGCACTCATGGCCTTTTGCCAAAATGGCTATAATCCACTTTTGTAAGAGGGGAGCAGGTCATCGCTCACCCCTCTTCCATTTCCATCTTCACCCACTTTCCTTCCCACTTGCTACGATTTCCCATGTGTTTGTGTACAATGTAATCCATCTGCACACCTTGTTACAACTTAATAGCCATGGGGATGGGATCAACTAAGACCGAACCTCCTCTCTTTAAGGGCCGTATAACAACCATATCAGCTGTGTTTATGGTATATACACCTTTGAGCTCCACGTTCTTCAGTCTTTTCAGAAGTTCAGAATAACAGTTGTGGAAAGGACAATAATTCATTACTCGCTGCCCCCTCCCATCTATCCCGGTTTCATTATACTCCCCATTCTCTTCTGGCCCCTTGATAAATCTGCCGTTCTCAATTCACGGCACAATTCTGTGGAAATAAAAAGCACATCCTCTAGCGGGTCCAGGTCGCTGGTATTTATAACCCAGAGATAGCAAGCTCTAAGCTTTTTAGGTTATTTTTCTTCTGAGTTTGTTAATCACTGTTCACTTTAGTTGTTTTGTGATTGATAGATGTAGGCGTCATTTCAAGACGTGGGAAGAGAACATGCAGACCTGCTAAAATACAGATTGTACTATCAGTTTCTACACTCATCACCGACTTCAGTAGCTAAGATAATAAACAGGAAAAAAATTTCAAAGGAACATCTGACTGATTTTATTTTTATGCTATGAGGTTATAAGAACTTGGAGGAATAAGATTCTAGGGATGGGGGTCAGAAACGCTATCTTTTCTCCTTAGGGAGAGCAACTATATACTATAAACTAAGTAAGGAGACTCAAATAGCCATGCACGCTCCTCTGGGTAATATGCAAATAAGGGAGATGGAATAAATCCTCCACAGTGCCACCTATTGAAAGGCAGCATTCCTTCAAGTCAAAGTCAGACTTTTTATACAAGCCTTGTTAAAATGACCAGCAATTAAAAGCAAAGTCAAACTCCATGTACATACAGCTGTTTCAGGGTTTTTGCCCTTCATCAGTGTACATTAGGAGTCTGGCTTTGCTAGTGAGAGGCCTGGGACGGGGGTCAGAAACTCTATCTTTTCTCCTTAGAGAGAGCAACTAGACTATAAACTAAGTGAGGAGACTCAAATGGCCACGCACGCTCCTCTGGGTAATATGCAAATAAGGGAATAAATCCTCCACAGTGCCACCTATTGAAAGGCTGCATTCCTTCAAGTCAAGGGATGCTAGGGATGGGATATATGGATGATATTTGTTTGAAAAGCTTTAATATTAATAATCACGTTAGCCGCCCCTTAACAGGTCCTAAAATGCCATTAGAAGTACAAGAAAAAGCTGTAGCTCTACATCTTTTCCTTGGAGAAGGCCCGTGTTTGGCTGTTCTGTTCACCTGATATGTCTTTTGCAAACTTTATGACATTGCTTTTAAAACAAGCAGCTCACCTTCTGTTTTGTGTAGCAAAATCTTTGAAAGCTCTGCAGCTGTTCCTTGGAGCAGGTCCGTGCGTGAATGTTGTTTTCTATTTAAATTAGGTCAGATCAGATTGAAGTTCTATTTTTGAATACAATTACCCCTTATTTTCTACACATTTATAGATGCATTAGCATAATATACATAAAGCATACCATTACCCCACCCACACAATGTAATTAATCATAATGATAGTTAAACAAATCATAATGTCCCCATTCCCCCCAAAATATTTAGACACATACAAAGAAGAAAAAAGGGGGAAAAAAACTAACTCTTCCCCACCTTTTCACCTCTCTCCAACACCCTCTCCAAATCTTATCAACGTTTCAACAATACCTCAATACAACCAGCACTCAACATGAACTATCCATTATACATATCAGACTATCTTCTCCAACCTTCCTCAAACTTAATCAGACATTGTCCCTTTTTTAGATATTCCCCTTTCCAAGAGAAATAACCTCTCTTATCTCTGCAACAAAACCACCTATGCTTATCAAGCCCAAACCATTTAATAAGATTTTCCCTGCCAATTATCAACAATGGAAGACAAATGCAGACCTTGAACCTATCGTCAAACTTTCATAGCAGTGGAAGCAAATTGTCAGAAATATAGTGATGAGGCTTAGTAGATACTATAACTCAAAATATGAACTCCTTCACTTGTAATGTTCCAATGAATAATCCCCCTATTTAAAGGGGATTTAAAGGAGCAATTACAGATTTCACCCAGTTAATAGTAAGATGCGATATCTTACCAAATTTATCAAAAATGGACATAATAGGACTCATTGACCTATTCACATTCCCCTATTCACATTTCTCAATTCCTCCATACTGCAATCCAGCTATATCAAATGATTGCCTTTTCAAACCAGCCAGGGTCTCGATTGCCAAGGCAAAGAGAAGAGGGGACAAAGGACACCCTGCCTTATTCCCCTCTCTAACACAATCTGTCCCGGAATATGACCATTTACCCTCAATGTTGCCCCTTGCATTGAATAGAGCAGGCTATCCCATGCCGAACATTTCTCAATGAACCCATCCTATGAAGAATAGCCCAAATTAATTTCAATCAACTTTGTCAAAAGCTTCGGCAGCATCAAGAGAAAAAGCAGCCCTCTTCCACAAACTTAATGATCCGCCTGAAGATTCACATATAACCTCCTTGAATTAATAGCAGTTGATATGTTTGGCATGAATACTGATCCTCATGTATTAAATGAGTCATTACTAGAAGTATTCTATTCACAAGTATCTTCGCCAAGATTTTAACATCAGTGGTCAACGGAAATATTGGATGATAGGAATCCGGAAGAGACAAGCCCTTTTCCGGTTTAGGAATTAAGACAATCATAGCTTCTCTGATTGATGGTGGAAGTATGCCTTCATGCAATGATTCATTAAACACCAACCATAAATGTGTCAGAAGCCTATCCCGGTAGTGATTAAACATTTGGAAGGGCATCCAACCCAGGCGACTTTTCAGAAGTGCTGCTACAGCATCCCTTAACTCATTCAGTGTCAAAGGAGCTTTTAACATTACCCTCTGATCATCAGACAAAGTTGGCAATTGCACCCGAGCCAAATATTCATAAAGATCTACACAATCCACACTTAGCTTAGGTCATTAAGTTTTTTAAAAAAGAGAAAAAAAGTCACCAAAATTTCATCCTCCTTTATAAGAATTATCAGGCCTTCTCAATGCCGCTACATAAGATGTTTCCTGAGCCTTAATTATAGAAGCCATAAAATGACCCCCTGCTTCATCTTGTTCAAAACTCTTCCGCTTTATAAAAAGACGCTTATTATTTGCAACACCTCTCAGATAACCTGCAAGTTGAATCTATGCCTTTTTCCAATTAATTTCTGCCTGAATTGTGGGAGGATATACTCTGAATCTAAAGCTTCTCACTGAAGGGCTCTAATGACATCCCGAGATTTAGACATATGTAGGCACTGGCGTAACTATAGGGGATGCGTTTGCACCTGGGCCAGGAGCCTTGGGGGTCCATTAGGCCTCTCTTCTCCATATAGGGAGCCCAGTACTATGACTAAAGCATTATATTTGGGGGCCCTGTTACAGGTTTTGCATTGGGGCCCAGAAGCTTCAAGTTATGCCTCTGTATGTAGGATAGTTTTCTGTATATAATAACAATGTATAAATACCTTCATAGCATCCCACACTAAAGACACTGAAGAAGGGCCAACATTAATCTGAAAAATTTCCAATAGAGCCTCCTCGGTTCTAGCATTAACATCAAGCAGGTTCAACCAAAAGGGATTTAAACTTTATACAAACCAACTTCCCCTACCATTCATGATCAACGACAAAGAGTGGAGAGTGATCAGACACAGTTAGTGGTAGGTACTCGACTCTACGAACACAAGGAAGCATAGATACAGTTCCTATCGGGAGATCTCTTGAAATTCTGGATTTCTCAACCCCCACAGATCAGATATATTAGTGTGCGAAAGCAGTTGGGGGAAAGAGAAGCCACTATAGGGCCTTTATTAAATCTGTCCAAACATGGATCCACACAATTATTAAAGTCACCCATAATTAACATAGGTACAGCAGGATATAGCCACAAATTCCATCACCTTCTTAATATATTTGGTGGCAACACATATATTGCCATTAAAAAAATATTTAATTTGCACAATAATACATTTAAGACAAACAAATCTCCCCATGGAATCTATAAAAGACTCACATCTAAATGATATTTTTATGAATTAGTCCACTTACTCCTCGTCAATAACTCGAGTACACAGCATTAAAAGAATGTGCCCATATAGAATGTTGAAGCAAGTGTACAGTATCTTTTATTAAATGTGATTCTAATAGCTAAACAATAGCTGGTTGAAATTGTTGAATAGATGAAAAACTGTGTATCTTTTAGTTTTAGCCTTCATGTCCTGCAGTTTCCACAAAATGATATTAACCTCTTGAACCATGGTAAATGATATTCATTATTTATGTTTTACACATTGTATGGTAGGGGAGGAGGAAGAGAGGGGGAAAAAACAAACATTAAAAAACACCACCGAATCCAAGCCTATACATATCACCATATCCCCTAGGGTTCCAATCACCTAGGCATAGTGATAATGGTAAAAAACAAAAAAACAAAAAACAAAAAAAAAAAAAAATATATATATATAATCACAGTAAGGTCATTAACATTAAGGAGAAGTACCCAGGAACTTCCTGGCTATCTAACAATAATCTGATTTCTGGTGGTCAAATATTCTATCAATAATAAAAAGGACTACTTATTACTGTTTAATAGAGATGAGCGAGCATACTCGGAAAAGCACTACTCGCTCGAGTAATTTGCTTTATCCGAGTATCGCTGTGCTCGTCCCTGAAGATTCGGGTGCCGGCACGGAGCGGGGAGCTGCAGGGGAGAGCGGGGAGGAACGGAGGGGAGATCTTTCTCTCCCTCTCTCCCGCCCGCTCTCCCCTGCTCCCCGCTGCGACTCACCTGTCAGCCGCAGCGGCACCCGAATCTTCAGGGACGAGCACAGCGATACTCGGATAAAGCAAATTACTCGAGCGAGTAGTGCTTCTCCGAGTACGCTCGCTCATATCTACTGTTTAACCCTTTGCAATCCAATTTTGGATTCAGGGTTTCCTAGGGGGCTTTCTCTTTCTGCCATTATACAATGGCGCCATCTGATGGATAGAGCCATTACTTTGGTATGGTACATGCTATTGAGGCTCCTGACAACAGAGCGGCCAGTAATATACAGTAAGAATACCCTGTCGGACGTCTTCCAACATCGGAGCTGTACAGCCTTCAATCAGAATGTCTTCAGATGTCAGACAGTGGATTGTAAAGGGTTAATAAGTATTGTTCATGTTTATCAGTCCTGGAGGCAGCATCCCCAGAATTCTAAAGAGAAAAGTCTCCCTCCTGCATCACAACTCTCGTCCGTGCCAGATCCAAAATAGTATAAGGCAGCTGTAAACCCCAAAACCTTATCTTAACATCTTGAAATTGTATCTGTTTTTTTACATTTGCACTGAATAATTTTGAAATCTAGTTGTATGATGACTGTCCATAGTCAACTTTTTAATTTCTCTAGCTCTCTTTAAAATAATGCCCTGATCTTTATAATGCAAGATTTTTATCAAAACCGTTCTCAGTGCGGCGCCCGGCGGAGGGGGTTTAACAGGAACTCTATGAACTCCTTCCACAGAATTGAAAGATGACAAAGTGTCTTCCCTAATAGTTGATTTCAACCATCCATCAAAAATGGATACAGTTTTTACACATTTTCCCGAACCCGCACCAGTCCATTTCTTCCATTCCATTAATACATGTCTCTGCTTTAGGCAGTCTTTCAGTAACTTTCTACAAATCGAGTTTTAGAAATCTATCATCCTCTTTCAGGCTCCAACCTGGGCATAGAGGGAAGTCAGAATAATATTGCTTTTGGTCACAGCTAGAAAGACATCAAATAGAGTAGGTTCATTTTGTGTATCATTTTGCATATCCATATCACTAGCTTGTGCTGAAATGGCCTGCATTATAGTCTTCACAGAGGCAGATGAAGCATATAAAGTAGGGTTATGTTTACCCTTCTCAATTACAGAGGGAGATAAGGTATTACAAGTCCCATCAGAGGAGGCAAATTCAATTGTAGGTATTTCTTTGTCTTGCATAGAGATGAGCGAGCACCAAAATGCTCGGGTGCTCGTTACTTGGGGCGAAATTTTCGCGATGCTCGAGGGTTCGTTTCGAGTAACAAACCCCATTGAAGTCAATGGGCGACTTGAGCATTTTTGTATATCGCCGATGCTCGCTAAGGTTTCCATTTGTGAAAATCTGGGCAATTCAAGAAAGTGATGGGAACGACACAGCAACGGATAGGGCAGGCGAGGGGCTACATGTTGAGCTGCATCTCAAGTTCCCAGGTCCCACTATTAAGCCACAATAGCGGCAAGAGTGGGCCCCCCCCCCAACAACTTTTACTTCTGAAAAGCCCTCATTAGCAATGCATACCTTAGCTAAGCACCACACTACCTCCAACAAAGCACAATCACTGCCTGCATGACACTCCGCTGCCACTTCTCCTGGGTTACATGGTGCCCAACCCCCCCTCCCCGCACGACGCAGAGTCCACAGCGCACACCAAAGTGTCCCTGCGCAGCCTTCAGCTGCACTCATGCCACACCACCCTCATGTCTATTTATAAGTGCGTCTGCCATGAGGAGGAACCGCAGGCACACACTGCAGAGGGTTGGCACGGCTAGGCAGCGACCCTCTTTAAAAGGGGCGGGGCGATAGCCCACAATGCTGTACAGAAGCAATGAGAAATATAATCCTGTGCCACCGCCATCAGGAGCTGCACACGTGGGCATAGCAATGGGGAACCTATGTGCCACACACTATTCATTCTGTCAAGGTGTCTGCATGCCCCAGTCAGACCGCGGTTTTTTATAAATAGTCACAGGCAGGTACAACTCCGCAATGGGAATTCCGTGTGGACCCACAGCATGGGTGGCTCCCTGGAACCCACCGGCTGTACATAAATATATCCCATTGCAGTGCCCATCACAGCTGAGGTAACGTCCGATTAAATGCAGGTGGGCTTCGGCCCACACTGCATGCCCCAGTCAGACTGGGGTTCTTTAGAAGTGGACACATGCAGTTACAACTCCCTGTGGACCCACAGCATGGGTGGGTGCCAGGAAGCCACCGGCTGTACATAAATATATCCCATTGCATTGCCCATCACAGCTGAGGTAATATCATGTTTAATGCAGGTGGGCTTCGGCCCACACTGCATTCCCCAGTCAGACTGGGGTTCTTTAGAAGTGGACACATGCAGTTACAACTCCCTGTGGACCCACAGCATGGGTGGCTCCCTGGAACCCACCGGCTGTACATAAATGTATCCCATTGCAGTGCCTATCACAGCTGAGGTAACGTCCGATTAAATGCAGGTGGGCTTCGGCCCACACTGCATGCCCCAGTCAGACTGGGGTTCTTTAGAAGTGGACACATGCAGTTACAACTCCGTGTGGACCCACAGCATGGGTGGCTCCCTGGAACCCACCGGCGGTACATAAATATATCCCATTGCAGTGCCCAGCACAGCTGATGTAACGTCAGCTTTAATGCAGGTGGGCAAAAAATTAATTGGATTACACTGTAGGCGAGGGCCCCCAAAAATTGGTGTACCAACAGTACTAATGTGCGTCAGAAAAATTGCCCATGCCCAACCAAGAGGGCAGGTGAAACCCATTAATCGCTTTGGTTAATGTAGCTTAATTTGTAACTAGGCCTGGAGGCAGCCCAGTTAAAATAAAAATTGGTTCAGGTGAAAGTTTCAACGCTTTAATGAGCATTGAAACGTATAAAAATTGTTTACAAAAATTATATGACTGAGCCTTGTGGGCCTAAGCAAAATTGCCCGTTCGGCTTGATTAGGTCAGGTTTCAGGAGGAGGAGCAGGAGGAGGAGGATGAATATTATACACAGATTGATGAAGCTAAAAGGTCCACGTTTTTGATGGTGATAGAGAACAATGCTTCCATCCGCGGGTGCAGCCTACGTATTGTTTAGGTATCGCTGCTGTCCGCTGGTGGAGAAGAGAAGTCTGGGGAAATCCAGGCTTTGTTCATCTTGATGAGTGTAAGCCTGTCGGCACTGTCGGTTGACAGGCGGGTACGCTTATCTGTGATGATTCCCCCAGCCGCACTAAACACCCTCTCTGACAAGACGCTAGCCGCAGGACAAGCAAGCACCTCCAGGGCATATAGCGCGAGTTCAGGCCACGTGTCCAGCTTCGACACCCAGTAGTTGTAGGGGGCAGAGGCATCACGGAGGACGGTCGTGCGATCGGCTAGGTACTCCCTCACCATCCTTTTACAGTGGTCCCGCCGACTCAGCCTTGACTGGAGAGAGGTGACACAGTCTTGCTGGGGAGCCAGAAAGCTGTCAAAGGCCTTAGAGAGTGTTCCCCTGCCTGTGCTGTACATGCTGCCTGATCTCTGCGCCTCCCCTGCTACCTGGCCCTCGGAACTGCGCTTTCGGCCACTAGCGCTGTCGGATGGGAATTTTAAGAAAAGAATAAGCCTTGACTTTAAGACCTTAATGAGGTCCACCAAACAATGTATACTTATCAAGAAAAGTATTTAACATGGAAAAATATTTAACCCCGGGTTCCACATATCATAATACCGCGGGATATCATTGTTGCGAAGAGCTATAATTTTTTCAAAGAATATAGAACGCTTCACGAATTTGCGTGTCATCCTTGCGCAGGGGCCATGCTAATCTTCTCTGTATCATCCCAATTTTAGTATATGTGCTGCCGAAGCGGGCACAGTCAACCTGATTTTTACTCCCAATGGACTTTAATGGAAGTCGGAATTGACTGTCCCTCTTCACGATGGATATCGACACAAATCTTTTATTCCACTGATCGTTCAGCACTCGTCCCTTTACTAGTGTAATGCATAAACTAAGTAGCACAGGTAGCTTACTGCAATAGGTACTGACATCATGCTATAGCTAGATTAGGAAGCGCTGCATAATCGGACAATATGATTTCGTTAGCTTCTGTAAGGTCAGATTTACATGAGCTTAAGCGTATTTGCGTCGCGTTTATACGGCATGTTCATTGCGATTTTGTGTGCGTTTTGGCGTATTTTACTGTACTTTTTACGTGTGCCATTGCATGTACAAAAAAACACGCACTGAGGCTGCCGGACACTGAAATGGCTAATTAGTTTAATGAGTTCAGGATGCGTTCTTTACCTGCACATTTGCGCAGCAAGTTAGAGCTTGCTGCATTTTTTTTTTGGGCGAAGGAAATGCACAGACAAAATATCCAGTTATGCGCAAACAAAATCAACGGGTTCTCGATTCTGCGTGTTGCGCGTGCAAAATTTTCATCCGCAAATACGATTGTGTGAATCCGGCCCAGCTGTTCTTCATCCGTATTCCTGTATTGAGAAATAAAGATTGTATATTTTCTTTTCTGCTTCGTGGTCTGGATTGTACTGCTGAGACCTCAGCCTGGTAAAATACATTGTTTTATCAGAAAAAAAAACGCTGCCTTCATGCGAACGACAAAATCGCGCAAGATTTGTGCAGGGTCATACACATGAGCGATGTTTTCCTGCACGGCACTGTGATGCGATGCTATGCAGAAAGCAAATCGCGGCATGTTCTATTTTTGGGCATGCCCCCATAATGGGACAGGAGGCTGCATCGGGGGTGCATAAATTCCAACACAAGGGGATGCCGAAATGCAGCGCAAAACCTCAGGGAAAAGAACACATCTGGACCTCATTAGGCTAAATAGCCATGTAAATCAGGGCAGCGGGTGCGCGCACATTTGAACAGGCCTTGTGTGCGCAAAAAAGCACAGTACAACGCGCAGACACACGCGCAAATGCATTGCTCTGAACCCTTCACGGACAGCCCAATGACCCATTATAGCCTATGGGACTCTGCACAGTGCTGGTTTTCACACAAACCGATAGTTCGCATGCCAAGACTCGTTGCATACCCCATTCTTGTCCATATCACGGATGAAAAATAGAACATGCAAATGCATCTCAATATGTTGGGCTGTGGGTATATCGGACAGCACGCGGACATGTGTCCGTGTGGTGATCAACGTGAGTTGCGTCAGAACGTCCCAGACGCAACTCGCATACATGGCAAGTGTTCGCCGGACCTAAACCATGTATGTACATCTGCAGCTGATGAATTGAGCAAAATGTTCTTAGAGAGTTAGGTGAGTAGCAAAGTGTGCCTGGAGGAGAATGCTGCCTATGTGTGTATGGCATAGAGGAAGTAGGAGGCAGTTGTGTGATGAACATCTATATATGGATTAAAATGTGTCAGAATGTTCTTGTGGGACAAAATGCATGTGGTAGCGCAGAACGATAGGGGAAATAAACTGTGTTTGTGCCAGACAAAAGGCATGTGGTATGTGTGGGCAGGAATTAATTGTGTTGATCACAATGTTCATCATCTGAGCTGGCTTCATGCCGTGTCTTTACCAAGAACAAATGTATAGGTCTATGATGCTTAGCAGAGGTAAAACGGCGGCTTGTATTAGACACAATAAATGTTGGTGGAGGGGGCGATGACTGCAGAATGGGCATGACGCCCCCCATTATGGTGCCGACTTCTGTCACCCACAATGGAAGGGCTGGGTGTTTATTCCCCCACCTCTATGTGACAACTATGCCCTAGTTAGGAGTGTGTAGTGCACAGAGCCCCTTCTCTCCAAGGGCTCCTTAGTAGAATAGGCTGGCTGTTTGGTATATATGTTTTGGGGCTTTCCTGGATTTCTGGGTCAAAGTCAGCCTGATGGGAGCAGAAGTCGCCAATGCTTTATTAACTGTAAAACGGGAAAACTATAACTTCTGACCAAGTAACCAGGGGTATCTGTCTGTCAACAAAGTTCAACAGTCCATTGGTTGTTAAACAGAGTCCTAGTCCGGTTGATCAGCAATAAACAATAATTGTCTTACTAGACAGTCTTTAGGCCCATTAGTATGGGATACCTGTAACATCTTCAGTCCCAAATGACTAAGGACTGTTCCAGGTCTGTTGGCATGGGCTCAGCGTCGTTAGAGAGGAGGGAATAGAGGAACCAATTGGCACTGACCTCACTATTCAGCACTCCTTTCCCTGCCCATAGGAGTAGGTAAAGATAAAGTCCCCTGGTGCAAGCACCGAGGCATGACTGACTCCTAGGGTGACATCTTCTTGGCAGACTGTTTGGCTTCCCCAGTCATCTATTACCCCCAGCAAACTGGGTACTCATTTTACTGACCTTGAAAAAGATGGAAGGCTGAGTCAACCTTGTGCCAACGTGAACCATGTGGGCATTGAACTTACAACCTTCAGGTCATGAGCAAGAGCTTAGGACTGCATTTCTGCTGCCTTAGCATTCTGCGCCACTTGTCCTTGTGTAAACAGTATATATGTATGTGTGTGGGTATATATGATGAGATGGGTCCATGTAAAAGTACTTTTAAATGGATCATTCACTGCATGATTCCTTTAAAAATTAACCTCTATTAAATTATTTAAAAGCTCAAACAAAGACAAACGAACATGTACAAAAGGTTACGAACTGATCTTGATGGAAGAATAGACTGTAAAATAATTAAGGACTGACGACTAGAGATGAGCGTGCATACTCGCTAAGGGCAGTTGCTCGAGCAAGCATTGCCCTTAGCGAGTACCTGCCCGCTCGAGACAAAAGGTTCGGGTGGCAGTGAGTAACGGCAGTCAGCAGGGGGGAGCGGGGGGGGGGGGGGGGAGAGAGATCCCCCCTCCGTTTCTCCCCGTTTTCCCCTGCCGCTCCCCGCCCGCCGCCGGCACCCGAACCTTTTGTCTCGAGCGGGCAGGTACTCGCTAAGGGCAATGCTCGCTCGAGCAATTGCCCTTAGCAAGTATACTCGCTCATCACTACTGACGATCGAAAAGGACAAAAGTGGAACCTCTTAGAGAAAATCCACCATATGATAGTAAATTCAGGGGTAGATCAGTACCAGTTTCCTATTAGAGATACTATACTGCCCCAAATAATGTAGAGATTCTAAGGGCAGTACTAGGTCCCCAAGAAACGGGTTCTCCCCTGTGTAAAATGGTCATAAACAATGATACAACGGTATAGAGCTTCTGAAGGCACTGTTTGGTTCTATTAAACAGGTTCTGGTTCAACGCGTTTCTGCCGTGTAAGCGGCTTCTTCAGGATGCACAACAGAACCTCCCTATCAGTTTTAGAGTACAAGCTATATACTTGCACCTTAGTCCTTGTGGGCCTAAAGAGCCCAGCTTAACCTCCCACATATAGAGAAAACAGAAATGAAAAAATGAATTCTGCGGGCTGCTTAGCTTTAGGGGTAGCGGCTATCAAGTGGATCGGGAAGCGAACTCCCTTCAGATATGTGAGTCTGTATTCAGATAGACTCACCACTTGTTAGTCAGATGATCAAACAAATTTATACTATAAGATCATCACCAAAAGAGCCTAATAGTCTCTACACTGGCTTAAGTCACTCTATAAACCAATAAACCACACCAACGCCCTAATACAGCTAGTACTACCTAAGTCCCTCTGCTACTACCAATAAAAAACATGGACTGAGTAGCCAAAAGATAGGAGAAGGTAGTGTACACCTCCATATACACCCCCAGCCTACCATCAAGACCGGAGGCTTTAGGCTTTCACTGCTGCTTTGTTATTTTGGTGGCTCTCACCACTACCTTAGTGTTGAATAATCATGTGATTTATTTTAGTGACATTTCTCGATCTTTATCCTAACCTCAGAGCTGTTAGACGTCATAATGGGTTTCCTCGTGCTTTAGTTTCGCTTCTGTAACACGACAACGGTTGGTTTTTTAGCCAGATGTGGTTCGCGGAATCAGGCATTTGTTCATATCTATAGGAAGTAGATGTCTAGAATTTGTCTGTACAGATGTCATTGAACATTTTGTGGCTAATGTGTTTCTTTTGTTTTTAAGTAACAGTCTGCTTTCATTTAACCCCTTGCTGACAAAGCCTGTTTGCGCCTTAATGATCTTTTTTTTTTCATTGTTGCATTCCTAGAGCCATATTTTCTAATGTATTCATCGACATAGCCGTATGGGGTCTTATTTTATGCGGGACGAGTTGTATTTTTTAATGACATCATTTTGGAATACATATAACGTATTGTATAACTTTTGGTTCTTTTTAGGGGAATTTCCCTGTACTTACTGCTTCTCCTTCAATCTTGACCAGTTTTCCAGTTCCTGCAGTTGAGAAGCAACCTCACAGCATGATGCTGCCACCACCATGCTTCACTCTGGGAACAATGTTTTTGGGATGATGAGGAGTGTTGGGTTTGCTTCAGGGCAGTGTCAGACGGCTCCATGCGCAACTACGGTACGGAGCATAGTTGTGCATTAACAAGTTGTTTTTTTCCTTTTTTTTCTCAAGAGCAATTAGAATTAAATGTACTCCTGTCCACTGGCCTTCATTTTTGTGCGTTGCGTTGCGTATTTTAACATAGGAACTGTCAGTTGCATATGTGTCCTTATTTTTCTCCTAATGCACCCATGAAAGTCAATGGAAATTAATGGAAAAGCCGCGAAAAAGCCGCAAAAACGCTGCGTTTTTCACGCACGAAAATCGCAAACGCCAGTGGGTGGGCGCCCTTAGGCCTCATGTCCACGGCGGATCGGATTCCGCATGCAGGAGCCTGCAGCAGAATCCAACCCTGTCCACGGCTGGCAACCACAATACCCATCTGGGTCTTCTTTTTTCTGCACTGCGGATGTGTGCAGAAGTGCCAGCTGTCTTGCCGATGCACATGCGCAGTGCGATTTTTTCTAAACTCCTGTTTTCCTTCGGAATCCACAGCCCGTCCGCAATTCAACTGCAGACAGGCCGCGGATTGGACGGTTTACATTGACTTCAATGGAAGTCGTCCGTATGGGAACCACATTGAAAAAGAGCATGCTGCTATTTGTTTTCCGGACCTGGAAATCAAATGCTTACCTACGGGCGGCTTGAATTGCCGATCTTCTGTGTGGGTGACCTGCGTGGATTCCACAAAGCAAATCCGCCTGTGGACATTATTCCTAATTGTACTTACCCACAGAACACAGTTCATATGTTATTTCTACTGCACAATGAATACCCTATAGACTACACCCACACCCCCAAAAAATGGCGAATTGCATGTTTCTCATTTTATCCCACTTAACTCTTTCCAATCCACTGTCTGACCTCTGAAGACATTATGATTTAAGGCTGTACAGCTCCGATGTCGGAAGTCGTCCGTCGGGTTTCTCTTACTGTATATTGCCAGCCTCTCTGCTGTCGTAGCCTATCCAATGTGTCAGCTCATGCAGTACTGGCTTTAGCCAGCATATAGCGCCATAGTATAACAGCAGAAAAAGAGTAAGCCCCCTAGGAAAACCAGGATACAAATTGGATTGGAAACGGTTAAAAGATATTTAAAGTTTTTCAGTAAATTAAATAATACCATTCAAAATACAACTTGTCCCTCAAGAAGAAGATCTCAGACAGCTACATCAGTGGAAAAGTTGTAAAAAGTTACGGTTCTTAGAAAGCGAAAATGAAAAAAATGAAAAAATGAAAAATCTCTGGTCTTAAAAGGGTTAACAAGCCCGATATTTACGTTTTTTTGTTTTTAAGAGAGGAGAACATTGTATTAATTACTATAGGTGCCGCTCCTTGCCTCGTCTCCACTTCTTTTATGTCCTATTTACAGCAAAGAGTTCCATTCTATATTGAATATTCGAGGAAAAGGGATTTATGCGGTAAAAATAGTACGATGCAGTGATAGAAATGGCGCACGTGTTTGTTCATCTGTAGCGCCTCAAACCTATTTGCGCCATGTTGGATTATAAGCAGATTGATATGACAATGTACAAGAAAAAAAGTTGTAAAAGTCTTTTCAAAGTTGCGGAGCTCTCCAGTATTAATTGCAATCATTTTATTTCCACAGTCGTATGGGGGACACCCCTGCAGCTCGGCACTAGAAGGAAATCCAATTCTCAGCATGCCTTTATTACAGGCCTGGATTATCACAGCTGGAGGACACATTCGCTACATGGATAGCCTGATATTGACTGCAGTACCAGCCTCGTGAAGCAATCTCGATGTCATTAGTACAGTGATTCCCAGCCGATGTTCTAGGACACACTTTTGTCAGGCTGGATATGTCACGCTTTTGTGAATAATGGGTATTTGAGCATTTTAAATGATTACTTGATAATGAGAATTTTATTTCAATTTGAAGGCTATCCACTGTGCGGCCTCATTCACACGGTGCAGTATTGATTTTCTTTATACTTCCCCTGTTCTTTTGTGGCAGTGATGCTTCTAATAGGTGACTGGACATGTGAGTGAGAGCTCTTCTGCAGTCAGTGTAGAGATAGAGCCTGACAGTATAGCTTGTATATAGAAGATCTACATAACGCATAGTTTATCAGTGCTGGAAAAACAGCTGGGAGACCCTTTTCTGTATAGGGGTTCTTCCACTTCTAGTTTTTGATGACCTACCATCACCATAGATCGTCAATAGCAAATTTGCTGGGGTATGATACCTGGGATACCTGGGCAATCAGCTAAAGTGAATCAGACTCAACCTGCAGTACCAACCCGGGCCACTGCATTGTATGGAGCTGTTTGCTTCCTGTAGCAAAACAATACAGCAGTCCAGGGAAACTGCTAATCCTTGGAGGTCTACCGATCTGCGTCTGATGATCTTACCTGAGGATAAGTCATCAATAGCTAGTTTTGATCCCCACTGGCACTATAGACTGTGTAAGTGCGCAGATTCTGCAGGTAAAGTACTGAAACATGTGGAAGAGCCGTAAGGGCTTATGCCGATGGATCGATCGGATTCAACCTGCGAAATATCGTAGCAGAATCAGACCTGGTGCCCCCCAGAGACCCTATACTCACCTCTCCGGATCCACTGTAAGTGTCTCCCCATGGCACTGGGCAGTGATGCGGATTCTCGCAGTACTTGCGCTGTGCTCACAGGGGAAGTATTGCGGAATGCACGGCTTCCCTTCACTGCAATGGAAGCCGTCCGCGTGATTGTCCGCATAGAATAGAGCATGCTGCGAATTCTCCCCCGCAAGCGGAAAATCGCAGTTGATTTCCGCTTGTGGGCATGGGAGAATCGTTTACCACAGCATGTCTATGGACGGACATCACTGCAGAAATTACAGCATGTGTCTGACCGCGAATTCTGCAGTGATAATCCATCCATGGACATTCAGCCTAAGGGACAACTCTACTAGAGGCACTAAAGTGGAGACATGGGGCGAAAGCAAAAGAGCTGCAATGATAGAAAAAGTCAGCATTTCTAACAAATAAATTAAATGTGAATGGAAACATAAGCCACAACTGCAACAAACACAGTAACAGAAACATAGGCCTCAGCACTTATACACATTTAATATCTGAATAAAAATGCACAACTGTTATTTATACTAACCACACAAATTGCAAGGTGCACATTTTGATCAAATCATGTGGGCCCATCTGCCATGTCCTGATGAACCTTATTGGATGGGTTCTTAACTGTAAAGACACCTTTTTGGGGGCAAAAAGCCTCCAAATGAACAGGAAAGCTGCACCCCTGGCTGTATACTATCACTGACGCAACTGGGACGTAATAGGTGAAGAGAGTGAAAGAGAAAAGTGGAGACAGCCATTGCTTCACCGATGCACATGCAGCCCAAGTGCTGAAGCACGTTTCTTCTATTGTATTGTCACAGCCATGGCTTATGTGCACCAACACTTTTCTTATGCACTACATTCACTCATCTGTCCCGGTGCTTCAGTGAGAGTATATAGACAGATATCCAGTCTTCCCATTCATTGGAGGCTTTTTGCCCAAAGAGAAGTGTCGTTCTAGCGAAGAATCATGAAGCATAGAACATCTGGTATAAATCACTGAGACTGCAACCAGGTGGACAAGTATTCACTCATCGTGAAAAAGATACCAACAGGCCAACGGTGCGGTGAGACCCGGTGTCCGGCACAGACTGTGCATTTGGCTTAACATAAGACAATGTACACATTGCCAGCAAGCGCTTATAAAGTTACTTAATTGGATCATCATTATCATAGTCACGCTGAGCGCCTCTTATATGAAGGGAGACTTTGGATGGCTGTAGCTCTCATTATATTTGGACTGATACTTTGTGGCTACAGTTGCCTCTATTATAGTATTAAATACTGGATGGATATTAATTGAGTAAAAACCATAGAGGAGTTTAAAAGGGGACTTGATGTCTTTCTGAGGCGGAAGGATATTGCAGGATATAAATCTTAGGTTAATTGTAATCCAGGTATACAGGCAGGTAGGAACTATTAGGGGTTAATCCAGGGAACAGTCTGATTGCCATTAGGGAGTCGGGAAGGAATTTTTCCCCGAAAAGGGCTACTTGCCTTCTGCTCTTGTTTTTTTTTTTTTTGCCTTCCTCTGGATCAACAAGATAGCAGGATAAACAGGCTGAACTAGATGGACATTGTCTTCATTCGGCCTTACAAACTATGTTACTATGATGGACATCTTACCTAATATCTTGTCATTTTCAGTCCATTTTTTGGCGGCTAATCACTTGTCCTCGGAGGAGTGGGCTATATATTTATGGAATAATTTGAGCATAGATGCTTTGATCATTCATATAGTTTTCTGCTATATATAGTGGTAGGATTTATCTACAACCGTGAGGGTTCAGCGGTTAGCTGCTATTTAGTAACGTGTATTTTCTTTCTGTCTGTTTTAATTTTTGAATTTTAATTATAATTAAATGTATTCATTGAACTGTGTACATTAATGTAGAGTTCCTAGAAAAACATAGAAAAACATATTTTTTGCATCACAGAGCTAGAAACCCATCCAATAATATTCGCCCGGATGTGGCAGATGGGCCCACATAGTTTGATCAAAATGTGTGCTAAGAACCTTTTCATTTTTTTTCTTCCTTTCTCTTTATTAGTTTTTTATATAATGTTTTTAAAGCATAAAAAAACAAAGAGAACAACTTCCCCTCTAAGAGGAAAATACACATATCCAGGGTAGGGCCTGAGGACCAAGTAAAGAAAAATCAAACATCCTCAATAAATGCTCTTCACTTGTTATATTTACTCCTTTCCATCGCTATACATTCCAGCTGCAGAACCTTGCATTTTTATGCAGTTAGTATAAACAACAGTTTTGCATTTTTATGCAGATATTAAATGTGTATGAGTGTAGAAGTGTGTGTGATTATCTTTATGAAGCAATAGAAGTGGCATCTACAGTAGAGGCGTTAGAATGATCACCTACAACAGTGGCATTAAAGAGGTCACCCGTGTCAAAGGCTCTGTAGAGGCCACTAGTGACAGATCTTAAAGGGGGTATGTGCAGTAGGGACACTATAGTGGATGTGACGACAGAGAGGCTAAAGTGATCACCAATGGTGGATGACTGTGGAAAGAAGCTAAAGTCAGCACTTGCAGCTGAGGCACTTAAATGGGCATCTGTAGTAAAAGCAATAAAGTGGGCACCTGTGGCAGAAGCACTATGGATGATAACTGTGGTGGAAATGTAAGGAGGGAGCCCAGATTTGAGTTTGTGCTGTAATGAGCTCTGTTATGGTTTCTATAATTATATAATCTAGATGGTATAAGGGTGACCTTTGCTGTCCGTATGCATTACTGCAGTTTGAGTATTTCTCTATGGAGTGTTGTATTTGACTTTCCATTGGCTGCAGAGGTCAGGTGGGAGAGCTTTGGGTGGCTGTAGTTAGTTAGTTATCTCGCTTGGACAACGAGGGTCCGTAGCGCCGATCTAGAATGACCACAACCGAGAGCATTGTTCCATTCGGTGTTGATGTCGGAGGAGGTACCGTTGCCTATCTGTTGCACCCATGAGTGCCACCGACGACCAGGGGGCCTCCGCCATCCGGCACGGGGTCGTCTCTCGATTTTCCTAGCAATTGCTGTGGTTAGAGCACCGTTGGCCGGAACAGCTTCTGACAAGCGTGCAACATGACCAAAAAGTGCGAGTCGTCTCCTTGTTATTGTTTTTGTGATTGACTCAAGCCACGTGCAAGCCTGTATCTCACTGTTTCTGATGAAGTCGAACCAACGGACACGGAGAATCTGGCATTGGCATCGCATGTGAAAGGACTCCAGACGCTCAGTGGTTTGCGACAGCAAAGTCCAAGTCTCCGAGCCATACAATAATATTGGCATTACGCAGGTCTGGTAGAATCGAATCTTGGTCCTGAGTGTTATGTTTTGCCTCCACCAGAGTTTATCCAGGGACCTCATCTCCGAGGCTGCCAGCACTTTTCTCCACAGGATGTCCGTTTCTGAATAACTGCATATTGCTTATCCATTAACAAAAGCTTCTACTGCCAACTAAATCTCCACGTTTATATATATTTTTGTAAGCCTGGTGTTCGCATCGCATCCTGATTCCTGTATTGCCTGCCC
The DNA here is from genome assembly GCF_035609145.1 of Eleutherodactylus coqui. NCBI lineage: Eukaryota > Metazoa > Chordata > Amphibia > Anura > Eleutherodactylidae > Eleutherodactylus > Eleutherodactylus coqui. Next base: position 274,446,289 of record NC_089839.1, on the reverse strand, counting down.
CTACCAAGACAGAAAGACTATAGTGGGCACTAGAGATGAGCGAGCATACTCGCTAAGGGCAATTACTCGATCGAGCATTGTCCTTAGCGAGTACCTGCCCGCTCGAAAGAAAAGGTTCAGCTGCTGGCGCGGGTGACAGGTGAGTTGCGGCAGTGAGCAGGGGGAGCGGGGGAAGATCTCCCCGCTCTCCACCGCCACTCCCTGCCCGCTGCCGGCAGCTGAACCTTTTCTCTCGAGCGGACAGGTACTCGCTCGAGCAATTGCCCTTAGCAAGTATGCTCGCTCATCACTAGTGGGCACCTAATGGTGCTAAAGGAGGCAGTGGTGGTAGAGAGAGGATAAGTCATATATGTGGTCAAGGGTATTACATCTATTGCCCATTTGCATATGTTGGGTTTGGTCCCATCTCCTGGCACATGTCTACAGTACGATTGGGAACACTTGGCAGCTGTGCACATTTGTAAATGCTATTTATAGTGTTGGTGTCTTACTATATAATTATTTCTAGAACATTTGTATCCTTGCTAAATCAACATGCACCTACAGGTTGGAAATCAAAGCTTTGGCGTGTGCGGGAGACCTACCCACGTGCTTCCTGCAAGGGCTATTAATATTTCATTATTGCTATATGGAATCTATTTTTATGACTGACACAAGCCCGGCTGACTAGTTGGATGAGTTGTCCTTGCCTTGTAATGGGCCACTTACTCGCTTTGTGGAGTCAGCAAGACGCCGGTTGGCGGAGCATGCGGTTTCCATGGAGACAGATGATCTGCAAATTGCGATAAAAATAGAAAGTCTATATTTGAGCAAAGCCTGTTGCTAAGATTTCGGCAGCGGTTTATATGCAGCGCACACTATAGCCTATGAGTCATTACCTGTTTTATGTCTCTCGGGCAGATCTGGCAGCAAAAGTTAGATTCCTCCAGAGAGATTGAACCTCGGGATGGGAAAGTCATCTGTCAAGATATGAGAGTTTTAGTCAAAATAGCAGTTAGATAGATCTAGTTCTATGTATTTAAAGATGATAGATGTCAGAAGAAAAACCTGGAAAATGTCATGAAGATGAGAACGTGACTGTATTGTAGAACAGGTGTGCACGCTGCATGCATCCTATACAGCAATGCTGCCCTCTGCTGGACATCTCTAGGTACTATTCTGTTGGTATTTTCTGCCATGTTACAGTACTGGGCAGGGGTGTAACTATAGGGGATGCAGAGGTAGCAGTCACTACCGGGCCAGGAGCCTTAGGGGGCCCATAGGCCCCCCTGTTACATACCATTATAAATGGCACATAGTAGATAGGAGGCCCTGTTAACAGATTTTGCATCATGGCCCAAGGGCTCCTAGTTACACCTCTGGTACTGGGGGCACATTTCTAAAATATTTGCCAGGACTCTTGCATCCTCAACAATAGCGCAAATCTTATTTGACAGGAAACCTGGTGGTAATTGTGCAACTATATGCATTATATATATTTTTTACTAATTAAAACCATTTAGTGAAACATTTTCTATTTTTCTAATCTGCTTTTATTTTCTGATTATATGCTTTTTTATTCCATTGTTTGTACTTGACTATGGGGGTGAGCATCTTGCCTGAGCTGCATTGAGAGATGCTTTAGAGCAGCCTCATGGACTATTCACGAAATGGACAGGAGGGGACCCGTTGACTTCTACAGGAAGCTGTTTTAAGGCTCTTTCACGCAGGTGTATTTGCGGGGTTGATTGCACGCATAAAAAATGAAACACAAAAATGCAGAGAATAGAACTCATTGATTTCAGTGGGTTCGTTCAGATTTCCATATTTTGCGTGTGCAATCATGTGGTACTTTCCTGCACGTTTGTGGACCAAAGGTTCCCCCTAGAAGTCAATGGGGGGTGCACAAATGTATGCACAATGCGCAAAGAGATGCGCAATATGCTGTGTAATTCCCCTGGAAAAGACTAAATTAGCCTTTTCACGTGGTGCGTCTTGTTTGCCATGCACAAATGAACATGCCCTGTAGGTAAAAAATACTGTAAAGTACGCTGATATGAGCGCAAAAAAGCCTGGTATGTTGTGTAAAAACGTTGCACTGAGGCTGATGTGAAGGAGCCCTTAGGCACAATCTGTAACCTGTGCAGAGGTCATTGTGCAGGGAATTAAGGAGGTCAGATGTGACCATCACCTATTATGAAGGGTGGATCCTATATTATCTATATATAGCTGTTCACCAATCATTGTAATCTTGCCAATGATGATGAAATACCTACTAAAAAGATTTACCTACACAGCAAGAAGTGGCAGACTATTATTAAGTTTTGTGGTTAGTGTGAAAGTTGGATGCTCAGAAAAACAGACAGAAGGAAAATTGATGCGTTTGAACTCTGGTACTGGAGGAGAATGCTACAGATAACTTGGACCGCCATGACAACAAACAAGGTAGTGTTAGATCGCGTCAAACTGAAAATATCACTAGAGGGCAAAACCATCAAATAGCGGCTCTTGGCCATGTGATGCGCACAAACTCACTGGAAACAGCACTGATGCTTGGCAAAGTCAGTGGAAAGAGAAGATCAGGACAACAAAGAACAAGATGGCTAGATACAATCAAGGCCACCATGAAAGTGTCAATCGTCGAACTGAAAAAAGTGGTGAAAAACAGGAATGCGTGGAGAACATTAATTAATAGAGTGGCCGAAGGTCGGATGCGACTGAACGGATAATCATCATCAATCATCATCAATTAAACAGTTAAAAAAAAAACACCAACATTCTTTAAAAGATATGTTTAATATAAAAACTTGATTTATATAATAGACCATCTTCTGATGATACATTCCCTTTAATTCAGTGTTGTATACTACTATGCACACACACCAATATTAGGACCTAACAGTAAATAGAGGCACAGCCAGACTATGTGGATACTATTGAGACAGGAGGCCTAACTCTGGTTCATCCCATTCCTAGGGTGGTGAAAACTGCACAGGACTATACTCCCAAAAATAACTGGGGTGTTAGCTAGCAACCATCTGGGAAATTGGTCAACGGGCTATGAAGAGACTCTCAGAGGCTACTTGTGTGTGCCGACCTCTTTTTCCACTTGTGTAGAGCTTGTTGACTATTAGACGCCTCTACAATGCAATCAAAGAGATTTCGCCCAGTTAACACAGTTTTAGAGTCGGCACAATATTGGAACGTGAGAAGCTGGATGGTCGTATCAACGAATTGCCCGCCACCTGGGTTGTTCTGACCAGACTGTTAGGAGTTGTTGGGACCAGTGGATGCGTTAGGACATGCACACAAGGCTTCTAAGGCCATGTTTATATCTTAAAATAAATCTAACAAATCCTGCACGAGCACGGGGATCGTCCCCTGCTCTCTGCATTGATCTAAGTTATATAGAGGCAATTATTAGCTCCTCTTACTGACTGTTTCCATTGGGTACTTATACCATGTACTAGTGAAAATCTATCTAAAGTTGAGCATGGGGATCGTCCCCTGCTCTCTGCATTGATCTAAGTTATATAGAGGCAATTATTAGCTCCTCTCACTGACTGTTTCCATTGGGTATTTATACCATGTACTAGTGGAAATCTATCTAAAGTTGAGCATGGTGATCGTCCCCAGCTCTCTGCATTCATCTAAGTCATATAGAGGCAATTATTAGCTCCTCTTACTGACTGTTTCCATTGGGTACTTATACCATGTACTAGTGGAAATCTATCCAAAGTTGAGCATGGGGATCGTCCCCTGCCCTCTGCATTGATCTAAGCTATATAGAGGCAATTATTAGCTCCTCTTGCTGACTGTTTCCATTGGGTACTTATACCCTGTACTAGTGGAAATCTATCCAACGTTGAGCACTAGTACGGTCGATGGTTCCAGTCACTTACCTTGATCTGATTATATAGCTCAGCTCTCATCACACATTATAAGCGTTACTAATATATCGGATAGTTGGTGTGAATACATAACATACTGGTTCCTGATGAAGTGTCTGCACGTGACACAGAAACGCGTCGAACCAAACCCACATAATTTTCAATCATAATTTTCTGACATTGGAACCATAAATATATATTGATACAAATAACATCCTTCTTTCAAGGCATCATAATTTTAACCTTGATGATCGCACCTTGAAACATTCACGTTTGGGAATATAATTATTATTTACCACCAAAACGAAAAACAGGGATCCATTTTTGTTCATACTGTCCACTCAACAGATTACTTGATTGATTTGAGGTTGCAGTCCATCAATTATTCTGTGCTTGCCAATTGGCATCATTGGACAACTGCGACAAATCTAACACTATCACCCTCAATCGCTATGGTGACAGTTAGTGCCGCCTACTGCCTATAACACGGTGTTGAGTTGGAAGTTTTTTGATGTGTTTTGTGTGAGTTTGTCTTTGTCAGCCCAAGATTTTAACTAGTTTCAATAAAAGATTATTTTAGGTGTTTGTAACTGTGAAGGACATGCACACAAGGCAACCGGGCTCAGGATACCCTCAACAGAGAGGATCTATGACAAGCACAAGTAGCTATAGTTGTGGAAGGGGATGGAGCCATGTGCAGGGGTAGAGTCTAACAGTACACTGATAGGACATTACATCTGCATCCTGGAGTGAGACCAGGGCGAAGGCAGAAATGGAACCTATCTTTACTCTGTTCAGAAGAGTGTAGCATTAGGCTCCGCTCCCAATCGTGACTCCACCACTTTCGCCCTTCAGGCTGCACATGAATTTTCCTGTCCTAAATGCTTCCTATTGAATGACAGCTGGAAATGAGTTATATTGTGTTCACTATTTCCCAAGTGTCCCTGCACCTGCACCTCAGAGTGGCCCTCCCTCTAGTTGGCTCCCGCATGAGTTGGGAAAGGTAGTTATCTTTAATTGTTATTAGAGATGAGCGAGCACCAAAATGCTCGGGTGCTCGTTACTCGGAACGCAATTACTGCGATGCTCGAGGGTTCGTTTCGAGTAACGAACCCCATTGAAGTCAATGGGCGACCCGAGCATTTTTGTATTTCGCCGATGCTCGCTAAGGTTTTCATGTGTGAAAATCTGGGCAATTCTACAAAGTGATGGGAACGACACAGTGACGGATAGGGCAGGCGAGGGGCTACATGGTGGACTGCATCTCAAGTTCACAGGTCCCACTATTAAGCCACAATAGCGGCAAGAGTGCCCCCCCCCCCCCCACTGTCAGCATAAAGATCGTTCTCCTCTGCCACAGCTGTAACAGATGTAGCAGAGAAGAACGATGTTTGCCCATTGAATTCAATGGAGCCGGCAATACAGCAGGTTCCACTGAATGCAATGGGCTGCCGGCGATCGCAGGATGAATTGTCGGGAAGGGGTTAAATATATAACCCCCTCCCAGCAATTCATCCAGAAATGTGTTACAATAAAAATATATACCGGCGTATAAGGCGACGGGGCGTATAAGACGACCCCCCAACTGTCACCTTATACGCCGGCAATACAGTGGAGCAAAGAATAAAAAGCATTACTTACTTCTTCAGACGATCTGCGGTGCTGCTGCAGGCCGTCGCTTCCTCCTGGTCCACGGCAGAGTATTGCTTTCTCTACAAAAGGCTTGAAATCCCTGCCTCCAGAAACACAGCCAATCACAGCCATTCAATTACATCATTGTCATTGGCTGTGATTGGCTGAAGGCACGTGTGTTTCTGGAGGCAGGGATTTAAAGCCTTTCGTAGAGAAAGCAATAGTCTGCCGGGAACCAGGAAGGAGCAAGAGCCTGCAAACACCAGGAGGGAGTGACAGCCTGCAGGAGCGCCGCAGATCGTCTGAAGAAGTGAGTAATGCTTTTTATTCTTTGCTCCGCTGTATTACCGGCGTGTAAGGTGACAGTTGGGGGGTCGTCTTATACGCCGGTATATATTTTTATTGTAACACATTTCTGGATGAATTGCAGGGAAGGGGTTATATATTTAACCCCTTCCCGACCATTCATCCTGCGATCGCCGGCAGCCCATTGCATTCAGTGGAACCTGCTGTATTGCCGGTTCCATTGAATTCAATGGGCAAACATCGTTCTTATCTGCCACAGCTGTTACAGCTGTGGCAGAGAAGAAGGATTTGTCTTCTATATGTTCTCAATGGGGTCGGCGCTGCTGCCGCCAGCCCCATTGAGCGCATATAGAGAAGATTTATGGCCTTAAGAAGGTCCGTTGGGGTTCTTGAAACCTAAAATACTCCTAACACTCTCCCTATAGCAGCTCCAACACGATAGCGCTTTCCCTGAACTAATGTCAGAATGCATCCATAGCGAGCCGCGGGAGGGGCAGATTTCAATACTCCGGTGACACCTAATCTCCCCAGCCACTCACAGCAGGGGGGTGGTATAGGGCTTAAACATTGCAGGGGGAAGTTGTAATGCCTTCCCTGTCTTTCTATTTCCCAGAAAAGCGCGCAAATTTCTCAGGGAAGAAAGTTAAAGTAACCCGAACATTGCGTGGTACTCGTTACGAATAACGAGCATCCCGAGCACCCTAATATTCGCCCGAGCATCAAGCTCGGACGAGTACGTTCGCTCATCTCTAATTGTTATCAAGAACTTATCACCTTTGTGAGATTTGCAGGTTTCGTCTTCCCATATTATATCCAGATAATTAAAGTCCCCCATAATAATTATTTCACTGCAGTTTGACACCTCATCTATTTGCTTTAATAATAAGATTTCTTCTGTTGCTTTTGATGGACTATAGAAAACCCCTATCAGGATTTTTAAAAGTTTTTTCTCCCTGTATTTCTACCCACAGAAATTCCACGCATTAATCTCCTGCACCTATATCTTCCCGTAGCCTTGGCATTAAGTAGGATTTAACATACAGACATACCCCTCCCCCTTTCTGTTCCCCACGGTCTTTTCTGAAGAGAACATGACCCAAAACTGGATGGTGACCCAGGATAGGGGAAACTGATCCTGTGCTGAAGGGAAAATGACTAGGCCCTACCTACAAGAGGAGCAATCACCTTGATAAAGGCAGCCCCACGCTGGAACCTCATCCCTGGCTCTCACAGAATACGTGGTACACAGAACCAGGACAAGTACAGACAAACCCAATGCACAAACTGATAACTAACAGATGATAAACACACTTACCACTGAACCTTGCACACTAAAGCAGATGGTAAAGCTGAATATAAAGACGAAGGACTAGTTCATACATTGGTTAATGAACTTAAGCCGCAAGGCCGCGATCAAGGCTGCTTGTGTCTTGCGGTCCCTACACTAGCAAGACACAAAATCAGGCAACACAGGACACAAAACACCCAGCAAGCTGCAAGCTGACTAGACAGCATACACACAGCAAGCTGCAAGCTGACATGACACAAACACAGGCAGACAAGACTGAGGACATACATCTTCCTCTTGCCGAGGGGCTGGGGTATATATCTACCCCCAAACCCAGGGGATTGGCTGACCAGAACAACCACACCCAGCCAGCTCAATTAAACCCTACCTGTGAAGGTGTACTTCTGCAACCCTGAAATACAACAGAGTCCAGCAGCACAACCTGACACACCCTAGGCTTGGATCCTAGGTCCCTGAAATCGTTTTTGAGGGCCCTCCATTGACCTCTAATTTGTTCATTGGTGCCAATGTGCACCATGACTGCTGGATTCTCAGCAGCCCCTCCCAGTAATCGGTCAATCTGATCCATGATTTATCAAACTCGAGTGCCAGGAAGGCAACCCACCGTTCGACGATCCTGATTTTTGTGGCAGATTGCCCTTTCTATCCCCCTTATAATTGAATAACCCACCACTAGGACCTGTCTAGCCTGCCCTACGCTCCCCGTCCCCTTCTCACTGGAGAAGTCATCTCCCTGGCGTTCAGAGGGCATTTCGTGCTGCAGCAGTGCTGGCTGTGTAATGACATCCCCCTCATCTGCCAACTTTGCAAACTTGTTGGGTTGTGCCAGTTCAGGACTAGCCTCCCTGGTTCTCTTCGCTCTACCCCTTCTAACTGTCACCCAGCGAGCTGCCTGCTCCCCCGCTCTTCCGAAGTACCATCCGCCCCCCCCCCCAGCGTACTCCCTTCCATTTTGTCAGTGGTTCTCAGTCTTGCCAGTTGCTCATTTAGATCCAGGATTTGGACTTCCAAATGTGCGACAAGCACGCATCTTGCGCAACAGTGTGCACCCTCGATCGGCTGATTAAGAAACGCATACATTGCAAGTTGCTCACTGGACAGCATTGTAAAGCATGGAGCTCATCCTAATGGAGATCTACAATTTACTTACGGAAGTAGTGAAGTAGGACTAGATCACACTCCAAACACGCCTCCGCCTGTTCGCAACTAATCACGCACCTCCGCCCATTTGCAACAGCTCCCATGCCTCCGCCCGTTCACAACAATAGGGGTATATTACTATGTAGCTACAAAGGGATTATTATGATACTAGTGGGTTACAGCTGGAATCTAGGTGCCTGGAGAAGGTGATTGGAGTGCAAATTAGGGATCAGAGAAACACCTTTCAAGGAACACTATGTGATAGGTAATCCGCGATGAGGACAGACTGGCAAAGATGATTTCTTGAAGACCTTTAGAATAAATTTGCCTTATTTTGCTAGTTTCTTGGTGGATTTCTAAAGGTTAAATACGGTAAGTTTAGTTAAACATTGCCATCTGGTGGTACATTTCACATGCTTTAATGGAAAAGGAAAATCATCTGAATACTTTATTTCTAGGATATTTTCTTCTTGTTTTGAAATTGCTCAACATCTCACTGGTCAACTTTGGTTTCCACAGGGCCAGCTCGTGAAATGGCATCTTATTATATTCTGTATATATGAAATTATTTATTGATTTACATTAATCTATAAAATTATACATACAAAGTATAACAACATGCTACAAATGCCAAGAAATATCAACACTGAACATATGAGTTTTGATTGACTTAAAGATAGGAAAGAGTGGATTTGATAAATGCTTTTGGGGTGGTGGAGCAAAAGGTGTTAAAGCTGTCAGAACAAGGGATGTGGACCATGCTACAGACCTGTATTTCTTAAAGGGGTTCTGTCATTAGAAAAAAAAAAATCAATACTTACCTATTCCTCCCCAGGCAGTCTTCTTACCACAGCTTCTCCTCGCCAATCTTCTCCTGGCTCCTGCAATCCCCTTGGTCACCTCACCTCCAGCCATCTGGATCTTCTTCCTCCTGTGACCTAACGTACATTTTTTTGCATTCTGCTTCCTGCAGGTCGGTGTACACTACATCACTAGAGACATAGCATTCGCTGCCTAGAAGAAAATGCCGAATCCTGTGCCAGACTATCGCCGCGACTGCAAATGCATGATGTCTCACCACGAGTGTTCATATACTATTTCCGCTAGACACCGCACCTGCACAGTCACGGCAATCGCCCGCTAAAGGATTCGGCATCTCCTGCTAGGCAGTGAACGCTAGGTTACTAGTGACGTAGTGTACACTGACCTGCAGGAAGCAGAATGCAGAGAATGTATGTAATGTCACAGAAAAAAGAGGATCAGGTCATCTTGCGGTGCTATGACCCGGGGGACTGGAGTAGCCAGGAGAAGATTGGTGAGGTGAAGATCTGGTAAGAAGACTGTCTGGGGAGGAATAGGTAAGTATAGGATTTTTTTTTTCTAATAACAGAACCCCTTTAAAGGAGATGTCCCGAGGCAGCAAGTGGGGTTATACACTTCTGTATGGCCATAATAATGCACTTTGTAATATACATTGTGCATTAATTATGAGCCATACAGAAGTTATAAAAAGTTTTTTACTTACCTGCTCCGTTGCTAGCGTCCTGGTCTCCATGGTGCCGACTAATTTTTGGCCTCCGATGGCCAAATTAGCCGCGCTTGCGCAGTCCGGGTCTTCTGCTGTTCTCTATGGGGCTCCGTGTAGCTCCGTGTAGCTCCGCCCCGTCACGTGCCGATTCCAGCCAATCAGGAGGCTGGAATCGGCAGTGGACCGCACAGAAGAGCTGCGGTCCACGAAGATAGAGGATCCCGGCGGCCATCTTCAGCGGTAAGTATTGAAGTCACCGGACCGCCGGGATTCAGGTAAGCGCTGTGCGGGTGGTTTTTTTAACCCCTGCATCGGGGTTGTCTCGCGCCGAACGGGGGGGGGGTTTAAAAAAAAAAAAACCCGTTTCGGCGCGGGACATCTCCTTTAAAGCAATTGTGAAGGCAATATCCACGGTCCCCTGGTTTTCAACTTTGAACCCACAGACTATTATGCCAAGAACAGTCTCTGTAATGTGGCAGCTAACGCAAGGTCAGGGGTGCCATAGCACAGTACCAGAGGAGCTGGCAGAGATGTGATCAATATGCAAAGTCGAGGTTAAAACAGGCAGAGTTCTTTTGTAAAGATGGGACTATCAAGTGTCAAGTCAGACAGCAGACAGGAAAGCTTGGCAAAACAAGCAAGGGTCAAACCAGATGTCATTTAGAATATAGAAGCACCTTTGTAGAACCATATGGAACTAATTAGTAGTCCGCCCATCCTAAAATCAGAATTACTCAGTATGCTGCTCAAGGCATTGAGTGATGGTTTTCAGCGGTGAAATCGAGGGAAAGATAGGAAAGGTAAGTATAACACTTAAATCCCTGGACTCAATAGATCACCTATTTTCAGCCCATAAGCTTAGCTTATAGGGGTAAATCAGAAATCACAGAGGGCTAAACAGTGGCATAGGAAGGGGTGTGCGGCAGGTGCGGGCCCCCCGGAGGCTATTACTGAGGGGGGTGAAAGCTCAGCTGTGGTCGGGCATGTACAGAAAAGATGTCCTCCACACTCCCATGAAAGAAAAGGAACTGCACCGAGCCAGTGCTGTGTCACTGCTCAGGGTATGGCCATGCCACCTGCGGAGGGCAGCAGCTCACAACATGCTAGCTACCCTGGCGAGGATGGGGCTCTGCAGGTCAGTCCAATGTAGGAAATGAGGATCCCAGCATTGCCAAGATGCATGAGAAGGAGACAAGGTTCTCAGACAGACCCTGCCCACTGTAGACCCTTATTGGAGTATATCACCTCTATGCCCGGGTACAGTGGTGTCCCATGAAGGGGCCGTTCATCCCAATGATGTACAGCTAGACAAGTGTGACCGCAGCTCCGTTTAGAACAGAGCACAAGAGGTTAATGTAACGGGTGCGAGTTGTGAGCGTTGCTAGGAGACAGGGCTACATGCCCGTGTATACAGCACATGTGTATAGTCCTCCCTGCAGGTGACAGCTGCCGTCCATCATACAGCTTGTATATGAGGGGCTGCTGATAAGTCTTTGGCTTTACCCAGAAAAAAACGAGATAAGAAGATGAAACTTTACATTTATTCCACATCCTCTCCACTGATGTCAGCACACTTCCTACATCGGTATTCCAGGTTCTGTAAGCCTTGCAAAAAGAAGGATTTCGGTTGTGCCTCAAACCAGTCATCTGTAGCAGCCATGGAATCAGAAATGGTGTGAAATTTGGTCCCCTTGAGCTGTTTCTTCAGGTTTGGAAACAGATGATAGTCGGAGGGAGCTAGATCTGGTGAATAAGGTGGGTGGTCAACCAGCTGGAAGCCTAGCTCCACCAGTTTTGCCGTGGTCACTTGTGCAGTGTGAGTGGATTCAATCTCTTGCAGGAACAAGGTTCCTTTGGACAGCTTGCCACACCTTTTGGCCTTCAGAGCCACCTTTAATTGGTTCAAAAGTTCAATGTAATACCTTGCATTCATGGTGGAACCATTTTGAAGGTAGTCCACTAGCAGCCTGCTCTCCTTATCCCAGAACACAGACGCCATCACCTTAGTGGCTGATTTTTGCACCTTGAACTTCTTTGGGCGAGGAGAACCACTGTGCCTCCACTCTTTTGACTGCTCCTTAGTTTCAGGGTCATACAAATAAATCCAGGTCTCATCCATAGTGATCAGTCGATCCAGGAAGTTCTTATCAGTCCGGAAATGCTTTTCTGATCTGTTGTCAAACATTTGGGGACCCACTTTGCAGATCGCTTCTTCAGGTTCAATTGTTCATGGATAATGATACAAACACGTTCACGAGAAATCCCCATGATATCTGGTATTCCTTTAGCTGAAATTGGCCGATTCTCCAGTATGAGGTCGTTCACAGCAACGACGATCTCTGGAACAACCACCTCTCTCGGTCGTCCAGGACGTTCCTCATCATTGGTGCTGAAGTGGCCCGTTTTAAATTTGGCAATACAGTTCTTAACTGTAGAATATGAAGGGCATTGATCCCCCAATGTCTGCGACATATCACCATGAATATCCTTCACGGACTTTCCTTGCAGAAACAAGAATTTTATAGCCTTATTAGCTATAATGGGCCTGTGTGCTGTCCATGAAATACTTGGACAGCACGCGGATGGAAAAGACATCTGAATGAATGGGCTCTTAACCCCGTAATGCTCTAGTACATACAGTTATGTCATGGAGGTTCATAGTTCGTATGGAGCAGGATTGGGAGGCGATCACACTCCGTACAATACAGGTGCCAACTGTCTTTGACAGCTGCCACCTGTCTGCAACAGTTGGAATCATCGCTCATGCTGATTGTGGCTGTTAACCCTTTAAATGCCACCATCAATTCTGATAGCGGCATTTAAATGCCCTAATCAGAGTTCGGGGGTCCTGAATAGCCTCCACCGCGATGCGATTAGTTGCAATGGCAGCCAGGGGCTTTCTGATAGACTGCCTGTCAAATCATGGTATAATGTAATACATTATACTGCAGGAGTGATCAAACGATCAAAAGTTCAAGTCTCCTATGGGGACTAAAAAAAACATGTGAAAATGAGTTTACCTTTTTTTTATTATTTACGAAGATAAAAGGTAATAAAACTTTAACCCCGTATTTATAATAATAATAAAAAACATATTTGGTATCACGGCAACTTTCTAAGCAATGCCCTATTTATCCCGCACAGTAAACATCGACAGAAAATACACGTCTGAATTGTGCTTCTTTGGTCACTCTGTCTCCAAGAAAAAAATGTAATAAATAGTGATCAAAAAGTCTTATATACCCGAAAATGGTACCAATAGAAAGTACGGGACGTCCTGCAAAAAACAAGCCTTCACACAACCATGTCGATGGAAAAATAAAATGTTATGGTAGCATGAAGATGGCGGCAGAAAACTATTTTATGTTTATTCAAAAACATTTTATTTTTTAAAAGTAGTACAACTTAAGAAAAACTGTATACATGTTGTAGTGTCATAATCATGCTGACCAGCAGAATAAAGGGGTCATGTAATTTTTGGCACAGTGGATGCACTGTACAAAGAATTGAGTTTTTTCCATTTCTCTCCGCTTAGAAGTTTTTAAAAGTTTTTCAGTACATTATACATTATAATAAATAGTACCATTGAAAAATACAACTCGTCTCGCAAAGAACAAGCCCTCATACAACCATGTTCATGGATAAATAAGAGATTTATTATTTTTTCAAAGTGGGGAGGTAAAAACGAAAATGGAAAAAAAAGGACAAAGTTCTTAAGGGGTTAAAAAGATATGGCAATGCAGACTACCCAGACATAAAGTATGACAAAAAAGACACTTTTTTTTGTAGCATGCACCAGTTGCATGGAATACCATGGATGCTTTACAGTTGCTGAACATCCACAACAAAAGCCTTATTTTTATTGCTCGTTAGTCAGTTTTTATGTGAAAAATCTGTCAAAATCTGCAAATAGCTGATTATAGAGGCTTTTCAATTTCTATTACCCTGTTTCCCTGAAAATAAGACATGCCCTGAAAATAAGACATAGCATGATTCTCCAGAATTTTTGAGGATGCAAAATGATTTTTCAGGCTTTTTGAGGATGCTTGAAATATAAGCCCTACTCCAAAATTAAGCCCTTCTAACAGTTAATTAAAAAGTCAATTTAAATAGTGCCCAGGCAGCTATACATGTAAAAAAGCTAAACCTTTTTGAACAAAAATTAATATAAGACATTGTCTTATTTTGGGAGAAACACGGTAGAAGTGAATGCAGAGTACACTTGGCATAAGACATATGAAAGAAAAAACTTGCATTACCCTACATGAACACCAGGTGGAGCTTATGTTCAGCGCACTGTGTCCGCTACACTTGTGTAATACTGAACATTAGAGATGAGCGAACGTACTCGTCCGAGCTTGATACTCGTTCAAGTATAGCGTGTTCGAGATGCTCGTTACTCGTAACGAGCATCACGTGATGTTCGAGTTACTTTCACTTTCATCTCTGAGACGTTAGCGCGCTTTTCTGGCCAATAGAAAGACAGGGAAGGCATTACAACTTCCCCCTGCGACGATCAAGCCCTATACCACCCCCCTGCAGTGAGTGGCTGGCGAGATCAGGTGTCACCCGAGTATAAAAATCGGCCCCTCCCGTGGCTCGCCACAGATGCATTCTGACATAGCTGAGGGAAAGTGCTATCGTGTTGGAGCTGCTATAGGGAGAGTGTTAGGAGTTATTGTAGGCTTCAAGAACCCCAACGGTTCTTCTTAGGGCCACATCTAACCGTGTGCAGTAGTGTGGAGGCTGCTTTCTGCAGTGTTGCACATTTTTTTTTTTTTGGTATATCGGCCGTGCAGAGCATTGCGCCCTGCAGTAATACTCCAGGGACAGAAGTGCTTAGGCAGGGAGAGCGTTAGGAGTTATTGTAGGCTTCAAGAACCCCAACGGTCCTTCTTAGGGCCACATCTAACCGTGTGCAGTAGTGTGGAGGCTGCTTTTTGCAGAAAACTTTTTTTTTTTTGGTATATCGGCCGTGCAGAGCATTGCGCCCTGCAGTAATACTCCAGGGACAGAAGTGTGGAGGCAGGGACAGAAGACATATTATTGATTGAATATAGGCAGTGGGCCTTTTCTAAAAAATATTGGGCAAAAAATCTATTTGGCCTGCCTGTCACTGTGCTCAGTGTTCTGGGTCTGTGTGTGCTGGGTGTAGTAGTTCTACAAAATCATACGCAGCCAGCTAAGTGTTACAGCAGGCTTGCGCCAAATTATTTCCTGGCGTTCGGTAAGCGAAGTCAGCCTCCAACCACAGGCCAATAAGCGGCACATTTAATTACAGCGTTCTGTTTCTGCATTACTGGTAATACAGCATGCTGAGGGGTAGGGGTAGGCCTAGAGGACGTGGGCGCGGCCGAGGACGCGGAGGCCCTAGTCCGGGTGTGGGCACAGGCCGAACTCCTGATCCAGGTGTATCGCAGCCGACTGCTGCGGGATTAGGAGAGAGGCACGTTTCTGGCGTCCCCACATTCATCGCACATTTAATGGGTCCACGCGGTAGACCTTTATTAGAAAATGAGCATTGTGAGCAGGTCCTGTCGTGGATGGCAGAAAGTGCTTCCAGCAACCTATCGTCCACCCAGAGTTCTGCGCCGTTCACTGCTACAACTCAGAATCCTCTGGCTGCTGCTCCTCCTTCCTCCCAGCCTCCTCACTCCATGAAAATGAGACATTCTGAGGAGCGGGCAGACTCCCAGGAACTGTTCTCGGGCCCCTGCTCAGATTGGGCAGCAGTGGTTCCTCTCCAGAGGAGTTTATCGTGACTGATGCCCAACCATTGGAAAGTTCCCGGGGTCCGGGGTATGAGGCTGGGGACTTCCGGCAACTGTCTCAAGACCTTTCAGTGGGTGAGGAGGCCGATGACGATGAGACACAGTTGTCTATCAGTGAGGTAGTAGTAAGGGCAGTAAGTCCGAGGGAGGAGCGCACAGAGGATTCAGAGGAAGAGCAGCAGGACAATGAGGTGACTGACCCCACCTGGTTTGCTACGCCTACTGAGGACAGGTCTTCAGAGGGGGAGGCAAGGGCAGCAGCAGGGCAGGTTGCAAGAGGCAGTGCGGTGTCCAGGGGTAGAGGCAGGGCCAGACCGAATAATCCACCAACTGTTTCCCAAAGCGCCCCCTCGCGCCATGCCACCCTGCAGAGGCCGAGGTGCTCAAAGGTCTGGCAGTTTTTCACTGAGAGTGCAGACGACCGACGAACAGTGGTGTGCAACCTTTGTGGCGCCAAGATCAGCCGGGGAGCCACCACCACCAGCCTCACCACCACCAGCATGCGCAGACATATGATGGGCAAGCACCCCACAAGGTGGGACGAAGGCCGTTCACCGCCTCCGGTTTGCACCGCTGCCTCTCCCCCTGTGCCCCAACCTGCCACTGAGATCCAACCCCGCTCTGAGGACACAGGCACTACCGTCTCCTGGCCTGCACCCACACCCTCACCTCCGCTGTGCTCGGCCCCATCCAGCAATGTCTGTCAGCGCAGCGTCCAGCCGTCGCTAGCGCAAGTGTTTGAGCGCAAGCGCAAGTACGCCGCCACACACCCACACGCTCAAGCGTTAAACATGCACGTAGCCAAATTTATCAGCCTGGAGATGCTGCCGTATAGGGATGTGGAAACGGAGCCCTTCAAAAGTATGATGGCGGTGGCGGCGGCCCCGCGCTACTCAGTTCCCAGTCGCCACTATTTTTCCCGATGTGCCATCCCAGCCCTGCACGACCACGTCTCCCGCAACATTGTACGCGCCCTCACCAACGCGGTTACTGCCAAGGTCCACTTAACAACGGACACGTGCACAAGCACAGGCGGGCAGGGCCACTATATCTCCCTGACGGCACATTGGATGAATTTAGTGGAGGCTGGGACAGAGTCAGAGCCTGGGACCGCTCACGTCCTACCCACCCCCAGAATTGCGGGCCACAGCTCGGTGGTGGTATCTGCGGCGGTGTATGCTTCCTCCACTAAAGCACCCTCCTCCTCCTCCTCCAACGCAACCTCTGTCTCGCAATCAAGATGTGTCAGCAGCAGCAGCACGTCGCCAGCAGTCGGTGTCGCGCGGCGTGGCAGCACAGCGGTGGGCAAGCGTCAGCAGGCCGTGCTGAAACTACTCAGCTTAGGAAATAAGAGGCACACGGCCCACGAACTGCTGCAGGGTCTGACAGAGCAGACCGACCGCTGGCTTGCGCCACTGAGCCTCCAACCGGGCATGGTCGTGTGTGACAACGGCCGTAACCTGGTGGCGGCTCTGCAGCTCGGCAGCCTCACGCACGTGCCATGCCTGGCCCACGTCTTTAATTTGGTGGTTCAGCGCTTTCTGAAAAGCTACCCATGCTTGTCAGACCTGCTCGGAAAGGTGCGCCGGCTCTGCGCACATTTCCGCAAGTCCCACACGGACGCTGCCACCCTGCGCACCCTGCAACATCGGTTTAATCTGCCAGTGCACCGACTGCTATGCGACGTGCCCACACGGTGGAACTCTACGCTCCACATGTTGGCCAGGCTCTATGAGCAGCGTAGAGCTATAGTGGAATACCAACTCCAACATGGGCGGCGCAGTGGGAGTCAGCCTCCTCAATTATTTTCAGAAGAGTGGGCCTGGCTGGCAGACATCTGCCAGGTCCTTGGAAAGTTTGAGGAGTCTACCCAGGTGGTGAGCGGCGATGCTGCAATCATTAGTGTCACCATTCCTCTGCTATGCCTCTTGAGAAGTTCCCTGCAAAGCATAAAGGCAGACGCATTGCGCTCGGAAACAGAGCCGGGGGAAGACAGTATGTCGCTGGATAGTCAGAGCACCCTCCTGTCTATATCTCAGCGTGGTGAGGAGGAGGAGGAGGAAGATGAGGAGGAGGGGGAAGAGACAGCTTGGCCCACTGGTGAGGGTACACATGCTGCTGGCCTGTCATCCTTTCAGCGTGTATGGCCTGAGGAGGAGGAGGAGGAGGAGGAGGATCCTGAAAGTGATCTTCCTAGTGAGGACAGCCATGTGTTGCGTACAGGTACCCTGGCACACATGGCTGACTTCATGTTAGGATGCCTTTCTCGTGACCCTCGCGTTACACGCATTCTGGCCACTACGGATTACTGGGTGTACACACTGCTTGACCCACGGTATAAGGAGAACCTTTCCACTCTCATACCCGAAGAGGAAAGGGGTTCGAGAGTGTTGCTATACCACAGGACCCTGGCGGACAAACTGATGGTAAAATTCCCATACGACAGCGGTAGTGGCCGAAGGCGCAGTTCCGAGGGCCAGGTAGCAGGGTAGGCGCGGAGATCAGGCAGCATGTACAGCACAGGCAGGGCAACAGTCTTAAAGGCCCTTGACAGCTTTCTGGCTCCCCAGCAAGACTGTGTCACCGCTCCCCAGTCACGGCTGAGTCGGCGGGAGCACTGTAAAAGGATGGTGAGGGAATACGTAGCCGATCGTACGACCGTCCTCCGTGACGCCTCTGCCCCCTACAACTACTGGGTGTCGAAGCTGGACACGTGGCCTGAACTCGCGCTGTATGCCCTGGAGGTGCTTGCTTGTCCTGCGGCTAGCGTCTTGTCAGAGAGGGTGTTTAGTGCGGATGGGGGAATCATCACAGATAAGCGTACCCGCCTGTCAACCGACAGTGCCGACAGGCTAACACTCATCAAGATGAACAAAGCCTGGATTTCCCCAGACTTGTGTTCTCCACCAGCGGACAGCAGCGATACCTAAGCAATACGTAGGCTGCACCCTCGGATGGAAGCATCGTTCTCTATCCCCATCAAAAACGGGGACCTTTTTGCTTCATCAATCTGTGTATAATATTCCTCCTCCTCCTCCTCCTGCTCCTCCTCCTGAAACCTCACATAATCACGCTGAACGGGCAATTTTTCTTAGGCCCACAAGGCTCAGTCATATAATTTTTCTAAACAATTTTTAGACGTTTCAATGCTCATTAAAGCGTTGAAACTTTCACCTGAACCAATTTTTATTTTTACTGGGCTGCCTCCAGGCCTAGTTACCAATTAAGCCACATTAACCAAAGCGATTAATGGGTTTCACCTGCCCTCTTGGTTGGGCATGGGCAATTTTTCTCAGGTACATTAGTACTGTTGGTTCACCAATTTTTCGGGGCCCTCGCCTACAGTGTAATCAAATAAATTTTTTGCCCACCGGCATTAAAGCTCACGTAACATCAGCTGTGTTGGGCACTGCAATGGGATATATTTATGTACCGCCGGTGGGTTCCAGTGAGCCACCCATGCTGTGGGTCCACAGGGAGTTGCAACTGCATGTGTCCACTTCTAAAGAACCCCAGTCTGACTGGGGCATGCAGTGTGGGCCGAAGCCCACCTGCATTAAACATGAATTTATTACCTCAGCTGTGATGGGCAATGCAATGGGATATATTTATCTACCGCCGGTGGCTTCCTGGCACCCACCCATGCTGTCGGTCCACACGGAGTTGTAACTACATGTGTCCACTTGTAAAGAACCCCAGTCTGACTGGGGCATGCAGTGTGGGCCGAAGCCCACCTGCATTAAACATGAATTTATTACCTCAGCTGTGATGGGCAATGCAATGGGATATATTTATGTACCACCGGTGGGTTCCAGGGAGCCACCCATGCTGTGGGTGCACACGGAATTCCCATTGCGGAGTTGTACCTGCCTGTGACTATTTATAAAAAAACGCGGTCTGACTGGGGCATGCAGACACCTTGACAGAATGAATAGTGTGTGGCACATAGGTTCCCCATTGCTATGCCCACGTGTGCAGCTCCAGATGGAGGTGGCACAGGATTGCATTTCTCATTGCTTCTGTACAGCATTGTGGACTATCGCCCCGCCCCTTTTAAAGAGGGTCGCTGCCTAGCCGTGCCAACCCCCTGCAGTGTGTGCCTGCTTTTCCTCTGGCAGATGCACTTATAAATAGACATGAGGGTGGCGTGGCATGAGGGCAGCTGAAGGCTGGGCAGGGACAGTTTGGTGTGCGCTGTGGACACTGGGTCGTGGGGGGGGGGGGGGTTGGGCAGCATGTAACCCAGGAGAAGTGGCAGCGGAGTGTCATGCAGGCAGTGATTGTGCTTTGTTGGAGGTAGTGTGGTGCTTAGCTAAGGTGTGCATTGCTAATGAGGGCTTTTCAGAAGTAAAAGTTTTTGGGAGGGGGGGGGCCACTCTTGCCGGTATTGTGGCTTAATAGTGGGACCTGTGAACTTGAGATGCAGCCCAACATGTAGCCCCTCGCCTGCCCTATCCGTTGCTGTGTCGTTCCCATCACTTTCTTGAATTGTCAAGATTTTTGCACAAGGAAACCTTAGCGAGCATCGGCGAAATACAAAAATGCTCGGGTCGCCCATTGACTTCAATGGGGTTCGTTACTCGAAACGAACTCTCGAGCATCGCGAAAAGTTTGTCTCGAGTAACGAGCACCCGAGCATTTTGGTGCTCGCTCATCTCTACTGAACATCCCTCCAAATTCCTGCATCTACTCCTAAAATATGGGGTCTGGTAATTATTCCTGGTATACAGTTTATAAACTCAGGAATGGTGGTACAAATAGGGGCTCATCCGCGTCAAAGTTAGGTGCTTCTGTGTTCCTGCTCTGTTCACGAAGCAGAAAAACGGTAACCCTTGGCTGTGCAGTTTCGTCTTATGATAGAACCAAACGGACCCCTATGGACCATAATTTTGCCAGAATTTTCAGCGCTGAAATGAACGAACCTTAAATACTGTATATTAAATTCAACCCCTAAAAATACTGTTCAGGATCTGAGAAATATTAACCCTATAAGTATGCGCCCTTTTTTTTCCATTAAAGTTTTTTCCTTCCCAGTTTTAAAAAGTCGTAACACCTTTACTTATCCATCGACATAGCTTGATTTTTGCGGAACGAGTTGTATTTTTCAATGGTGCTATTTAACGTACCATACAGTGTACTAAAAAACGTAAAAAATTCCAAGTGGAGTGAAATGGAAAAAAAAAGACATTCCGCCATCTTTCGGTGCATCTTGTTCCTACGGCGCACAAAATCCTATGATAACTTTAATCTATGGGTCGGTACGATTACTGCGATACCAAACTTATATCATTTTTTTTTTGCTGTACTACTTTTATTTTTTTTCAAAGACATTTCATTTTTTTAATTTTTTTTCTGCCGCCATCTTCTGCCCGCAATAACTTTTTCACTTTTCCTTCAACATAGTTGTAAGAAGGCTCATTTTTTGCAAGACGTCCTGTAGTTTTAGGGTGACTACCCACTACAGTTATTTTTCACTGCGAAAGCGTTTTTTTTTTTCTGCAGGGGTCTATGGGATTTGTAACGTTAAAATCGCGATCGCGCAAAATCGTGATTTACCGTGAAATTGTGATTTTGCGCGATCGCGATTTTAGCTTTACAAGTCCCATAGCCCATAGACCCCTGCAGAAAAAAAAACACTGCAAATTTCATAGTGAAAAAAACTGTAGTGGGTAGTCACCCTAAGTTGGTAAAGTAAAACTTTATTGATCTTATTTGTACTTTCGCTTTTAGTCTTCTTGGGGGACAAGAACATGCGATGCTTTGATCGCTCCTGCAGTATGATGTAATGCCATAGCATTACATCATACTGCGATCGGGCAGGCAGTCTATCAAGCCACCCCACAGTGGATGGCTTGATAGGCAGTCTGCTAAAACAGCCCCGGCTGCCATGACACCTGCACAGCTCCCCCAATATCATTGTGGGGGGGGGGGGCGTACGAGACCCCGAACATTGTTTGTGGGATTTATATGCCGCTATCAGGACTGACAGTGCATCTAATGGGATAATAGTGCCGATCAGCCGCATGGCTGATTGCAGCTATTGCCCGCGGGTGTCAGCTGTAATAAACAGCTGGCGCCCGCGCTGTATGAAGGGAGTTCATCCCACGAACTCTCTTCATATATACCCCGACCCCGCAGGACGTAACTGTACATTCTATAGCGATAAAGAGTTGAGAGGTGGCGTTTTTTAAAGTGTGTCTTCTAGATTAGCGTTGAGTGAACTGAAACAGTACCCTGTTTCATGTCTATCCTTGCTAAAAGTTCAGTTTGGCGTGAGCCTGTACCTTGGGCGGTTTGCCTCAGCCGAATCCACTAAAATTTCTTCTTCTTCCTTTACTTCTTTCTTTTTGTCTTTTTCTTCCGCTTTCTCTTCTTACATAGTAACATAGTATGTAAGGCCGAAAAAAAAGACGTGTTCATCCAGTTCAGCCTGTTACCCCCACCGCCAATGTTGATCCAGATGAAGGCAAATAAAAACAATAAGGTAGAAACCAATTTTCCCCATTTAAGGGAAAAAAATTCCTCTGACTCCAATCTGGCAATCGCAATAATCCCCGTCACCCACCCTTGTGAAGTTATTAATGATTATAACATATAATATTGTATCGCTCAAGCAAGGTGTCCAGGCCCCAATTGGACTGTTTTTATCGAATTTGCCATCATCACGTCCTCCGGCAGAGCGTTCCATAATTTCACTGCTTTTACAGTGAAGAACCCCCTTCTATGTTGGTGTAGAAACCTTCTTTCCCCTAGATGTAGAGGATTACCCTCTTTTTGCTTTGCTTTACTTAGATATATTTCTCAGTGACCTAAGAGTGTTATACAGGGCTTTTATGGCTCTTCGATAGTGTTATAAACTAGTTTTAGGGATTTTTGTAAAGTTCCGGTTAGGGTCAAACTAATTTGGACCAAATCAAACTTTTTTGCCCAAATTCAGCAAAATCAAACTTTTGTAAAGTTCACTCATCACCATTCTAGATATAACAGCCTTCTAGTGTCTGCCCCCAAAATCTGCAGTGTTATACCCTGCAGTGTATGTGAACGTTAAGTGAATCAGTTCTCAATATACAGCATATCCCATCTGTTACGGATTCCTTCTGGATTAGCCACCGCTTCACCCTCTGCAATAAAAAGGGAAATCTGTGGTGAGATAATGACATGTTAGAAGAACTAAAGTACTAGCTCCCTGTTATTCCAGCATAATGTTTTAATTCTGAGTAGCATCCCCCTTTAAAGAATAGATGACCTGATAAAGGAGGATGAACCACTGGAACCTCACCGATCACAAAATAGGAGTCCTGAATGAATGGAGCAGTGGTCAGGCATGCGCACTCCATTAATCTCTATGGGACTGCCAGAAAGAGCCAAGCCCATGTCCTCAACTAATTCTACCAGTCCCATAAAAAGAATGGAAAAGTAGTACACACCTGTGATCACCCCTCCACTCATTCAGGGACAGTCAGGTCCTCTGTTTTTGGTGGGGGTCCCTGAGATGTATGTACACTCTCTGAATGATAGATTATTGACTGGAGCAATGCTCTACTGTAAACTGTCATCTCAGTATCAATACATATGGCAGAGAAGGAAAACTTTGGGCTAGCTGTAAGAAATGTAGAAGGTACATTCTATGTAGTAGAGCAAACATTTGGTTTGTATGAAGGGCACTGACTCATGATGGCTGGATCCTTGTGGTGTTCCTTCTTGGATTTCCTATGCACATACAGTGGCTGTAGGAGATCTCAGGATAGTAGGACTAATCACATCACAACTCTCCTCATGTCACTCCCATGCAAAAAAAAAAGAGTCTATCTATCTTATGGCATGTATGTGGTGTGGAATTTTACATATGAGATTATACAAAATGGTGTACTACTGTATGTATTTGAATGTCTTCCATTGCATGCTCTATTACTGTTAGTTTGGGGAGTTTAGTAAAGTGAATATCTATTCTTGGTCATCATTTTTTAATCGCAAACACTTCAGTTTCCGACCACATTGTAGGGGGTTGTCTTGTTGGGACGTGTGAAAAATGCACAAAAAATAGTTAAAGCTGGAACATTTATAAAGGCTAATATAAAACTTGATGTTATAGCGGCATCTACTGGTCGGTTTGTATAACAACACCTCTAGATTGCTTTGTCATGGACAATTTTCTGAATGGTGTTGTTTGGGTCAATTGGTTAAAAACAGGCAGATTGAGATGTTGTAGCACCCCCCGACCGGACTTGTGGCACAGAGAGAGTGTGGCCCTTCAAGCCTACCCTGCTGGGGGGAAAAGGCTAGTAAGGAAGTTGAGAGAGAGCAACTGAGTGCAGAGGAAAGATGCACTGTAGAGGAGGCCAGAGTATGAGGAAGGGTCATTGTTGCTGAAGAGAAAGGAAGTTGCTGCACTATACAATGCTCTCAAGACATAGCAAATGCAACAGAGGATGGCTGGTCATTTCGTTATGATCAAACTTAAAAAAAGTGTATGTAGAGACCAGTCTCTAGGAAAGGAGTAGAGTGTGCACACTTTAAAACAGCATAGATGGAACTTTAACTCGACTCTTATATCAGTGATTCCCAACCGGGGTGCCGCGGCTCTCTGGCTGCTTTCATCCAGGTCCTTGAAGGTCTTGCATGTCCCCACTACCAATGTGATTTCCAGCCAGAGAGCCGCGGCACCCCGGTTGGGAATCACTGATATAAGAGTTTCCCAACATCTCTGCACTGTCACACCCCTAGCTTCCTGGTGGCGTCAAGATACACCAGTACCAGGAGGGGGTAAGTAAATGGGTCGGGGGGGGGGGGGGGTTAATGTTATTACTGGAGGGGGTTAATGTTACTACTGGGGGATTAATGTTATTACTGAGAGGGGTTCATGTTGTTACTGGGGGCGTCAATGTTGTTACTGGGGAGGGGGGGTAATGTTATTCCTGGGGGGGGGGGGGTAATGCTACTACTTGGGAGGTTAATGTTATTAATGGGTTGGGTTAATGTTCTTACTGGGGGGTTAATGTTAGTGGGGGGTGTAATGTTATTACTGAGGGGGTTAATGTTGTTACTGGGGGGGTTGATATTTTTGCTGGGGCTACTGTGGGGTAATATTACTACTGGGGCCGCAGTAGGGGTCACTATAACTACTTGGGTCACTATTACTACTGGGTCCACAATAGGGCTCGCTATTACTACTGGGGCAGCAATACGGGTCGCTATTACTACTGGGGCCACAATAGGGGTTGCTATTACTACTGGGGCCGCAATAGGATTCGCTATTACTACGGGGGTTACCTATTACTACCGGGGCTACAATAGGGGTCACCTATTACTGCTGGGGCCGCAATAGGGGTCACATTTTGCTGCCGGGGCTGCAATAGGGGGTCACTTATTACTGCCGGGGCCGCAATAGGAGTCACCTATTACTGTCGGGGCCACAATAGGGGTCACCTTATACTGCCGGGGCCGCAATAGGGGTCACCTAATACTGCCGGGGCCACAACAGGGGTCACCTATTACTGCCGAGGCCGCAATAGGTGTCACCTATTACTGCCAGGGCTGCAATAATTACTACCGTGGCCACTGTGGGGGTCACCATTATAGAGGGTGGCCATTACTACCGTGGCCACCAATATAGGGGGTCGCTATTACTACTGGGGCCACCAATATAGGGGGACGCTTTTACTAGTGAGGCCCCTAATATAGGGGGTCGCTATTTCTAGTGACGCCACCAATATAGGGGGTCCCTATTACTAGTGGGGCCAGCAATATAGGGGGTTGCTATCACTACTGGGGCCACCAACATTTGGGGGAGACACTATCACTACACTGGGCGGATTAGTTGTGGAATTGATAGCAGCTGTAGCAGCAAAGTGGATGAGAATTTGGAACTGTTACTGCCTTCATGTGTCCTGCTCTGTACTGGAGAGTACTCCTTAAGCAGTGTGGGGCTCCAGAGCTATTAAAAGGGTTGCACCAGAATTTCCAGTTATCCCCTATCCGCCAGATGGGCGGACTACACTACCCAGAGAGGTTATCCAAATAGGGATTATTTAGTTTAGACAAAGACGGCTGAGGGGTGACCTAATAACTATGTATAAATATATCAGGGAACAATACAGAGATCTCTCCCATGGTCTGTTTACACCCAGGGCTGTGACTGTAACAAAGGGGCGCTTTCTACATCTAGAGGTAAGCAGGTTTCTATACCAACCTAGAAGGGGTTTTTTACTATAACAGCAGTGGGACTATGGAATTCTCTGGACATGGTGATGGCAAACTCGATTAAAATGTTCAAAATTGTGTCTGAATTCCTTTCTTGGGCAGTACAATATCATATGTTGTAATCATTAATAATGTCAGAAGGGTCGGTGTTCCAGTCATTATTCAGATTGCCAGATTGGAGTCGGGAAGAATTTTTTCCCTTAAATGGGGAAAATTGTCTTCTACCTCATTTTTTTTTTTTTTGCCTTCCTCTGGATAAAAACTGGGGGGTAATAGAATGAACTGGATGGAAATATGTCTTTTTTTGGCCTTAAATACTATATTACACATACACATAAAGGCACAGATATGGTGGGATTAATTTACACTTAAAACAATACCACAACAGGGTGAGCGGAGGAATAATTTCTTAATTAGTCCACTGATAAAGACGTGAAAGTTTTATAGTCTCTGAATTAGTGTTAGGGGGGCTCCACGATTGTGTGTTACAGATTTCTCAGCTAGTCCACTCTGCCATTAATCCATTTGAAATGTTTAGACCTGCTTAGAGAGTGTCAAAGATGGTTATAGATTTGTACTCCCAAATTCTTCTATGACGTTGAGCTCTATCTGTGGCTAGAAAAATTCTCAGCCACAGGTAATTAATTCTTTCTTTCTTATCTCATTCTTGCTTTCAGTTTTTGTTCTGTTTCTCCAACATAAAGGCCCCCAACAGGACATTCACTGCACAGGATCAGGTACACAACATCAGATGTGGAACAGCTGACTGTCCCTGGGATCTTATAGTCCTGCTGTGTCTTGGGGAACCATATCCTGTCCGCGGTCAGTACATGTGAACAGGTCTTACAGCTCCTTACAGGGATAAGTTCGTTTTTGTGTGTCAGACGGCAATGCAATCCTGATGATACAGTTTTTCAAATTTCAAGGTTGCCTGTAACACAGAAGTGGACGGTCCGGGAATATGGTTTTCAGACGGTCATCCTTGTGTAGGGTATGATGGAGTTTCTTTGTGGTTTTTCTTAGCACCTCTAGCTGTGAATTATAGGTCACTACTAGAGGTACACAACCGTTTTCTGCCATCTCTATGTGTCGGCATAGTTGACTTCTGGGTATCCCGATGGTTCTGGTGATCTGATCATTAATTGAGGTAGAATGGTAAGTTTGATCTAAAAATGACCTTTTAAGATGATGTAACTGATAATCTCTGTCTGTTGGGCTACAGCAGATCCAGTTGTATCTGATGGCCTGGCTTTGGATGATAGACTTTTTAATGTGTTTGGGATGGAAACTGAAAGTAGCCAGCAGCACTCCAATCGTTATCACACAATAAGTAAGGAATGCAGCTATGGTGCCTGCTCCACAGCAACCGTTGACCCCCCGGTCATCAGTAACAGATCCAATAGCATCTTGGATTTTAACGTCTTGGATTTTTTCAAACAACTTGGATCTACAATGAGTTCCTGAGTGCTGCACCATTACATGCTATTGGGGTGGAAACTGTCCCATCTGAGGTATGTGGACCAATCAATAGGTTTTTGGTATAGGAATGTCTGTATTGAGTTGTTTAAAAAATTTTTGGTGGTGTTCAAGAACTTGATTTCTTTATTTGAGGAGCGCCATGTCAGCTTTAAAGTGGGGTGAAATGCATTGAATTTCGCATGGAATTGTATTAGTTCTTGCTTGGAGTTGGTCCAGAAGATTATGAAGGCAGGTAGGAACTATTAGGGGTTGATCCAGGGAACAATCTGATTGCCATTAGGGAGTCAGGAAGGAATTCTTTCCCCCAAAAGGGCTAATTGGCTTCTGCTCTTAGGTTTTTTTTTGCCTTCCTCTGGATCAACAAAACAGGAGGTTAGACAGGCTGGACTAGATGGACATTGTCTTCATTCAGCCTTACGGATTATGTTACTATGTTACTATGTAGCAGAATGGTTTGACGAAGCAGGAAGTCACTCTCCAATGTTGTCATGAAAAGGTTGGCATATTGTGGGGCTATTTTACTGCCTATGGCGGTTCTGGTGAGTTGAAAGTTTATTTATTTGCCAAAGGAGAAATAGTTGTAATAAGGATGAATTTTGTGATTTGTAACAGATTCAAAGGCGACCCTATTGGCTTCATAGTGTACCTGGCAGGTAGTCAGTCCATCTTGGTGTGGGATATTGAACTATAAGGATTCCATATCCATGATGGCCAAGATAGCTCTTCTTTCCTGCATGTTGATGTTAGCAGAAAAAAGAAGCATTTAATATCAACGTGCAGGAAAGAAGAATCATCTATACCCTCAAAACCAACAAGGAGATCACCATTAAGCCTGCGAATAAAGGTTGTACTATAGTCCTCATTAGAGATGAGCGAGTATACTCGGTAAAGGCAATTGCTCGAGCGAGCATTGCCTTTAGTGAGTATCTCCCCGCTCGAGACAGAAGGTTCGGGTGCCGGCGCGGGGGAGCGGTAAGTAGCGGCAGTCAGCTGGAGGGAGCGGGGGGGGGGGGGGGGGGGGAGAGGGAGAGAGAGATCTCCCCTCTGTTCCGTCCTGCTCTCCCCTACAACTCTCTGCCCGCTGCCGGCACCCGAACCTTCCGTCTCGAGCAGGCAGTACTCGCTAAAGGCAATGCTCACTCGAGCAATTGCCTTTAGCGAGTATACTCGCTCATCTCTAGTCCTCATGAATACATCGGACTACATGAAAGAAGCAGACAGACAGCTGACGGACACCAGATACTACACCAAACTGGATCAAGACCCGACTCAGAAATATATGAGGGAATTGAGAAGGGTCATCAGCAGTCTGTCTGTGGGCTCCACAAAAGCTTTGGGTACCAGAGAGCCCCTGTTTCGGAATATTCCATGTGCTTCCCAAAATATATAAAACTGGCAATCCATGGATACCATGGGATCCCAAGAGTCTCAGGATGGGTTGAAGGTGTCTTCAAACCCCTGGTGAGAAATACAACCAGTTATTTGCAGGGCACCACTGATGCGCTGAACAAACTATCAACCATAGGTCCTCTCCCTGATGTCATCATCTTGGCCACCATGGATGTGGAATCCTTATACTCCAACATCTCACATGAGGATAGACTGATTACCCACCAGGTACACCTTGAGACTCTATCTATCTGTCTATCTATCTATCTATCTATCTATCTATCTATCTATCTATCTAATATCTATTCAAATGACAATCCGCGCCACCATATAGTAATCAATGAGATTGACTCACCTGGTGCATAGTGGGGTTCCTATGCAGCGCTAGGAACAACCCGCTTGCACCTGTAGTCCAAGTATGCCCGTAGTAAATGAAGAAACTTCAGAAATCCTTCAATGAAGAAGGAGAGCCGCTGGAATGAAGGATCCCAGAGAGAGGCACTTCTCTCAATGGGTTAAATACATAGATTTTCAAAATAACAAAAAGTTTCTTTCCGCGCTCGTCCTGTGGATCTTCTTGTGTGGAATAAAAAAATCAAATAAACTGTCACGGAGGACAGTTTTTTATAATAGTATATTTATTCCCAAAATACAAAATAAAAAAAAGTTGCATGCAAGAAACAACTTGCTGTAGTAGATGGACAACGCGTTTCGGCGTTCTCAGACGCCTTTCTCAAGTGTACCAATACATTAAAAATACATCTTTTAAATAGTCGGTCTTACCTTTTGGAGGTGGGAGTTACAGGTGCTCGGCGTGCGCTCTCGTGGCGTGTCGCTCCGGCGCAATGTATGAGCGTCATGGCTCTGTAGTGAAAAGGTGTATTAGCGCAAGTGTGCGCTACTATTGTGCAAACCACAGATACGCATTTACCGTTCCACATTACGGATTTTGCGTTCAATAGTAGCGCACACTTGCTCTAATACACCTTTTCACTACAGAGCCATGACGCTCATACATTGCGCCGGAGCGACACGCCACGAGAGCGCACGCCGAGCACCTGTAACTCCCACCTCCAAAAGGTAAGACCGACTATTTAAAAGATGTATTTTTAATGTATTGGTACACTTGAGAAAGGCGTCTGAGAACGCTGAAATGCGTTGTCCATCTACTACAGCAAGTTGTTTCTTGCATGCAACTTTTTTTTTCATTTTGTATTTTGGGAATAAATATACTATTATAAAAAACTGTCCTCCGTGACAGTTTATTTGATTTTTTTATTCCACACAAGAAGATCCACAGGACGAGCGCGGAAAGAAACTTTTTGTTATTTTGAAAATCTATCTAATATCTATATATCTCATATCTATCTATCTATCTATCTATCTATCTATCTATCTATCTATCTATCTATCTATCTATCTATCTATCTATCTATCTATCTATCTATCTATCTATCTATCTATCTATCTACCTTCCAATCTATCCTATATGCCTGAAGAAGAACCCTAAGTAAGTTTGAAAGCCCACTGTAACATCATGTATTTTGGTTAGGCATTAAAAGGTAACATATCTACAAGATCACTTTGTTCTCTTACTGAGAACAATCACATTCAGGTTCACATTGTTATATAACCCTGTTAAATGTTTCTCTGTCAAACTCCTTTGTTTCAAAAGCTATTTAGTATTCAATAGTAATACCTCCCATTTCTCGGTGCCTCCGGTTCCTCTGCCATATCCTGAATCCTTACGTAATACCAGTCACACTACACTTTTGCATTAAAAATGGTTCCATTTTACATGCCTCAGTCGGTGCATCTTGCAACAGTAGCAAACTGCGCTGTGCCGATGTGACACTGATGGCCCAGGCTAGATGGTGCGACTGCAATAGATGGGCATCCAGTGTTGCAGACTTTAGATCTGCGTGCCGTGTGAACATCACCGCACACTACAAATATTGCATACTGTAATTGATCTTTTTGCCAGCAGATAGCTTCCTTGTACTCTACCCTATAGCGTCGGCCTCTTTACCTTGTCACCTAGCATTAAATATGATGTTTACTATGACAGCATTTGCTATTTTTAGAGACCGGTATCATTTTTTTTAATGCAAATCAACCCCTCTATACTAATGAATAACCAGTGACCTGTGAAGAATGTACAGCTGCTCTGCTGCTTTTTCATATTAGTCAATATCATTTTTGCAAATAGCGCTTTGACACATTTATGGGATTGCGCAGCCATAATAAATGATTAGCACTTCCTATAATGATAGGGAGGATACATTTTAATTGCAGTCTTCTCAGCCCTGATCCACATTACACCCACATTGATTAGCTAATTAGTAACATAGTATGTTAGGCTGAAAAAAGACCCATGTCCATCCAGTTCAGACTATTAACTCCCAATTTTGATTCAGAAGAAGTAAAAAAAACCCAATGAGGTCGAAGCCAATTTTTCCCATTTAAGGGAAAGAAATTCCTTCCTGACTCCAATCTGGCAATCGGAATAATTCCCGGATCAGCGACTCTTCTGAAGTAATTAGTGACTAGAACATATAATATTGTATCGCTCAAGAAAGGAATCCAGGTGCGTCTAGAATTCTTTTAGCGAGTTTGCCATCACCTAGAGATGATCGAGTATACTCGCTAAGGCACATTACTCGAGCGAGTAGTGCCTTAGCCGAGTATCTCCCCGCTCGTCTCTAAAGATTCGCGGCCGGCGCAGGTGACAGGTGAGTTGCGGCGGGGAGTGGAGAGGAGCGGGGGGGGGGGGGGTGGGAGAGAGGGAGATCTCCCCTCCGTTCCTCCCCGCCGCTCCCCGGCCGCCGCCGGCCCCCGAATCATTAGAGACGAGCGGGGAGATACTCGGCTAAGGCACTACTCGCTTGAGTAATGTGCCTTAGCGAGTATACTCGCTCATCTCTACCATCACCGCGTCCTCAGGCAGAGAATTCTATGGTCTTCTACAGTTTTGCAAATCCAAATGTGAAAATGAGTATAGAATACGTCTGTTCTCTATATTTGGGCACCAGACCAGCTGGTTTCATAAATATGATGAGTCTGTGATCATTGCGAAGCCACAGCGAATCTCCCTGGTAATAAAGCCATTGCATTTGCATGGTACATTCAAAAAAAGGGAGTGTTTCCAGTAATGACATTACATATATCAAGCAAGTAGCTAATATTTAAAGG
Source organism: Eleutherodactylus coqui (assembly GCF_035609145.1). NCBI lineage: Eukaryota > Metazoa > Chordata > Amphibia > Anura > Eleutherodactylidae > Eleutherodactylus > Eleutherodactylus coqui. The sequence goes on along the minus strand of NC_089839.1, from coordinate 274,414,474 downwards.
GGGTTTCCAGGATTAGAAAAACATGTCTGATTTCTTCCAAATACAGCACCAACTTTGTCACTTCGATGGAGCTGTGATGCAATACCACACACTCCTTATGGCTAAGGGTGGCGCTATGTTTGGAAGAAAGCAGTAATGTTTTGCTAATCCTGGAAAACCCCTTTAATTAGTAGCTATTTGCTTGATATATGTAATGTCATTACTAGAAATGTTCCCTTTTCCTTTCAGGTACAAAGAAACCCTTTAACCCCTTCATGCTGCAGCCTTTTTTGTTTTTGCATTTCACTTTTTTCCTACCCACTTTTTAAAAATAATGAGTATTTTATTTTGCCAGCAAAATACCTTAGCTACATAAGGGCTTGTGTTTTGTGGGACAAGTTGTATTTTTCTAGGCTAGCGTTTAAAGTATTGTTAAAAAATTGGGGCAAAATTCAAAAAATATGCAATTGTGTCAATTTTTTTTTTTTGGGGGGGGGAGGGCGGTTGTGGTGTTCAGGGTGCATTCAGATGACCGTATATCGGCTGGGTTTTCACGCCCAGCCGATATATGGCGTCTCTCTCTGCAGGGGGAGGAGGCTGGAAGAGTCGGGAGCAGTGCTCTGAGCTCCTGCCCCCTCTCTGCCGATATACGGTCGTCTGAATGCACCCTCAGGGTGCAGTAGAAATGACATGCTATCTTTATTCTGTGAGTCAGTATGACTATGACGATACAAAATTTTATATAGTTTTTTTAAAATATAGTAATGCTTAAAAAAATAAAATACCTTTTTTAAAACACAGCCTTTTGTCACATCTTTTGAAATCCCCTCCCCATATTTTTTTTTTTTATCAATGGGGCTGTATAAGGGCTTGTTTTTTTGATGGATGACCATTTAGCTATTTTCATTTAGTCCCCACGGGGAACATAACATTGTAGATTATTTAATCGCTCATACAGTATAATGCAATACTATAGTAAATTGCATTATACTATATTCTGACTGGCAATCTAACAATACTAGGCAATTATTCATGGCCAACCCCGGGGGGGGGGGGGGGGGGCTATTAGAAGGCTCCTGGCTGTCATGGTGGATGGCTCCCCACAATCTCATCACAAGAGGGGCTTCAGAACTCCCAAACAATAATTAGAACATTTAAATGCCACTGTCAAAATTGACAGCACCATTTAAAGGGTTGACAGCTGCGATTAGTATTATCTCTGATTGCGGCTGTTGCAGACAGAACAGCCCCGACACATACACTGTGCTTGTTGGGAAGTGTTAATGCTTCTTCAAGGATATTCTATTCATCATTAAGCTCTCATTAACATTTTCATTCATACATAGTCATTTGTGTAGTCTAATGTAAGAATCAACAACCTATAATAGTATAGTGTCCAACAAAGGCAAAAAATAACACGGATGTTACCTAATTGGGGCATAAAGGGGGCACTATTATCTTATGTTGGCATAAAGGTGACACTTACCTTATTATGGGACATAAAGGGTGTACTATCACTTTATGAGAGTGTAAAGGGGGTGCTATCACTTCATGGAGGCATGAAGAGGACACTATTAACTTATGGGGCACAAAGGAGCAATACTATTTTATGAAGACACAAAGGGTGCACTATTACATTATGGGACATAAAAGGAGCACTATTACATTATGGAGTATAAGGGAGACACTATCAAATTATGGGGGCACTATTACCTTATAAGGGCACAAATAAAGCACTATTACACTATAGAGACACTATTCCATTATGGAGGAACCATTAGCTTATGAGAGAACTTTTACATTATGGGGGTACTACATAAGTGTTATTATAATATGTGGCCCAAAGGGGGCACTATTACATTATGTGAGCAGAAATGGGACACTATTATCCTAATGGGGCCACGAAGGGAGCACTATTATATCATAAGGTACTAATATCATATAGCACAACCACGCACACAACTTGGCAGTAGGTAGTGGCAAAAATTAAATATGGCAAACCTCTTGGGGCCGCTGATATGTTTTTAGCAGGTTACTTTGTAAGTAAGCCGCTAAAAACGTATCTATTCTATAGATACTACTCATACCTATATAATAAGCAAGTATAAGTAGCTTACAACAGTTACTTGCTCCATCAGTAAGCAGCAGCTGGTAAAGTTTAGGGCAGTGGTAGCAGCACCGCTAATGTGACATAACTGTGCTGCAGACTGTGACATGACTATAGACTAAAGTAATTTCACAGTCCGCATGCTGCAAGGAGCCCTCTGCCAGGCTGCATGTGGGCCACATGTTGTGCATGCTTGCTGTATAGGGACAGAAAGTGGGCACTATTACTTTGTGGGGGCACAAAGGAGGCACAATTACTGTGTAGATGACACTGAGAAGAGGAGGGTAATGATAGGATGAGGAGTTTTATGCAGAGATGCGTTGTGTCTGGAAGAAGTCACTATGGTGTTCTTCGGCCCAGATGGAAAAGAAAACTGAAAGTGAACAACATATCAGAGAAGGCATCACATGCGCTCACTGGAGGTAACTGCACTGTAATCACTATCGCTGTGTAGAACTAGTATCTATTATATAGTGACTGCATTCTGTAGATGTATTCTAGAGCTCAACTGCTGTATCTAAACTTCCCCTATTATAAAGGTTGTCTCATAAGTATACTGTTTGCATTCTCAAAGCAACTTGGACCATGAGCCAGGGAAATTAGACATCTGTATCAGAAAAATGGAGCAGCAATGCTTTAAAGAAAATTTGGGAATAATCAAGCACAGAATTTTGGATCTATTGAGTTTAGAAAGGGAAATGGTGACATTCATATAAACATTTCATAATAAATATTGTAACCTGGTGATTGTACATACAGAACGGCTGTCGCAGTAGATAGGAAAGTGTTAAAGCAGTGTCACATGGGAGTGCAAGAACACAGTGATGCCTCTTTGTCCAGGAAACCATGATGTTCCAAAGCGATCTTACATCAAGTCAGCGTGACAGGAAAGTGAATGGGCAGCGCTGTTATCCCTGTCATATCAATACGACGGCATTGTCAGAACCCTGCAGGCGGCGATGTGACTGAGGACAGCTGAATGGCTCATTATTTTCAGGTCTGCAGTGTCTCAGTGAGAAAAGTAGCCCTTTCTGACAATCCATGCAATACTGCCCTTCATGGCATGAGGTCTCTTAGGGTATTATGAAGTTGGGTCTAAAGGTTCCTTAACCCTTAATCAAGGAAGTTGCTGCTATAGCTCTGGAGCTAAATACCTGGGTAGCAGGGTAGTATGTAGGCATTACTCTGGCATCCTCTTCCTGGGGCATGGGCAGTGCCATCTTCCTCCTAGTTATGTCCCTGTATGATAAAAAAGCTGCCAGGTCAAATAGCCATGAACTTCTAGATCATCCCAAAGAATGAAAGACCGTAAACTTTAGGTAAGAAAGCTCATGGCTGTAGCTTGTCAGTATAGCAATGTCTTCATGCATCATTTGAGAGCTTGACTTTTCGAAATCGGAGGAGTATGAGGGCCTCTTTCACACGGGCTACAAAATCATTGGTACAAAATGCATGTATGTGAAGCCCAGGGTTTCCAATGGGTTCTTCCACATCAGAGATGTTTTGTAGCCTGAAAGAACCCATTGGAAACCATGGGCTTCACATACGTGCATTCTGTAGTGAGATTGTGTAGCCCGTGTGGAAGAGGCCTAAGTGGAGAGGACTCTGTTGTGATCAGAGGTTCTGTGGAGGTGCCACAAGTGCTTAAGATTGGAATACCCCTCTAATACTCCAGTGGTTTATTTGCCTTGAACTTCCATAGCAGCTTTTCTTCCTTATCCCAAAGAATGTTGCATTTATGTTACCAAAATAGTAGAATGTCAGATACCGTTCTCGTGATATAAAAAGACCAGAAGGAATATCATTGAGGCAGCAGCAGACTTGAAGAAAGCATTACCTCTACTTTGGAGAGGCACAGGTGCATAATGGTTACAGTTACTTAGAGGAACACAAGGACAACTGTTTTCATGTAGAGGCACAACTATAACAAGACTTTAATAGACACTGCCTGATGGTAGTAGTCTACTTTTTACCTTTCGGTCCAACAGACACTAGTCACAATTAATAGGTCTTAGACAAGTCATTGACCTCCACCCATTGATATCAGTTTCGTTTAGATTTACTTTGCAGGGAAACTTCTCTCCACGTGTAGAGACTTATGATGCATGGACCCCGTTCACATCCATTCATCTCAAGTGGCCTAGACAGTGAAATCTTGCTCTTTGTTGGGCCTCAGAGCTTCCTCTTTAAATGGCTCTCTCACAGACTTTGGCCATGGTACACACAAGTGGCCCTTGAAGGGGGAATGGTGGCTTTCTCTCAGTACCTCCTCTCAGGTGTCAGTCCACCTTTGTTACCACAGTCACATGGTGCTACTTACATAACCACTGGTCAGATTGCAGAAAATCTTCTGTCAACCACCTCTTTAGACCCAGTTGCTGAAGGTACCTTTCCTAACCGCAGCAACACTTGGTGGCAAGGGCACTAAAGGTTTCCACTCACATAGCACTCATGTATAAAGTCCTCATGCTCTACATACTATACAGGGCTTCTTAGACAAAGCCCTAAATATATAGTTCACCACTCGGCAACGGTGCCTGGACCTGACTTCCCCACTTCTGAAGACTACTAAGAAGAGCCACCACCACATAACATCATAACTAGAGATGAGCGAACGTGCTCGTTTACAGCAATTACTCGATCGAGCATCATTTTTTTCCAGTAACTGCCTAATTAGGCAAAAAGATTCGGGGGGCGCCGGGGGTGACTGGGGGGTTGCGGTGGGGAGTAGGGGGAGGGAGAGAGCTCCCCCCTGTTGTGGGGGGTTGCAGGGGGGAACAGGCTCGTTTAGGACAATTACTCGATCAAGCATCGCTTTTTTCGAGTAACTGCCTACTCAGGCGAAAAGATTCGGGGAGCGCCGGGGTGGAGCGGGGGGGTTGTGGTGGGGAGTGGGGTGGGGGAGAGAGAGGGCTCCCCCCTGTTGTAGGGGGTACAGGGGGGAACAGGGGGGAGCTCTCTCTCTCTCCCCCCCCACTCCCCACCGCAATCCCCCTCTCCACCCCTCTGCCCCCCACCCCCCCGACACCCCCGAGTCTTTTCGCTCGAGTAGGCAGTTACTCGAAAAAAGTGATGCTTAATCGAGTAATTGTCCTAAATAAGCACATTCGCTCATCTTTTGGAGGCCAAGTTAGAAAACCCGATTTTTACTCCCATTGCTTTTAACCTGATTTTTTCAATAATTGTTCTACACTAAAAACAGGACCCTGAATTAGTGGATTGGCAGGTAATATACCCTCGCCCCTTCCATCTGGGATTGGATTTTGTCCAAAAACCAGAGGGTCACTTTAAGAGAAAGAATCGTGATGAAACCCTTGGAGCGCTCCACCATCTTGGTTTATATCAACCATGGAGAGTGGGCGCCATTGTGCAGGGAAAACTTGTAAACAGGTAGGTGGTGGTACTATGGCGAGGCAGTGACAGGATGGAGGAGGAGACAACACCTATACAAAAATGGAACTTTACTAGGATGGAAATAATGGCTTTATTTCATAGAAGGGCCAAATCGTTAAACGTTGCATTATAACATAAAAAATGGTGTTTACCGATTCCATACACCATTGCTACATTGGTGTACCCAACCAGGCTTGAGTGAGTCATTTGATCACCCCAATCAGTCATAGACCATTAGCAAGTCTTTTAGGGGTCATGTCCACGAACGCGTCAATGGACTTTCATAGATCAAATGGTGTCTGCGTGTAGACACCATGTGTAGTTATGCACGAGGAACAGATCGCAGCATGATCTATTTCTCTGTGTACGCATGCAGCGTGAGCCCTACACTTTTTAGTAGGCCACATATGAAACGCTGTCCTTACACAATACATTGTGTTTGGGCAGCGTTTTCATACGCATCCCCAATCTGAAAGAGAGTGGGGAATTTAGGGGCATGATAAATGGACATGCACAGTGCACTCGCAGCCATACGTAGTCCCTGCCGGCAGAGCCGATGTTTACAAATCGGTAAAACGCTGTGGGTCTTCTATGGACATGAGCCCTTTCTTGTAGCCGAGACCTCTTTTCACTTTATATGGGCCACATCTCTTCACTAAGATGCGCAACATCGTAGATGTGACACTATCAGCGTTCATTCACATTATTCATCCATTTTCCCACAGGTCTCTTCCAGCTATGAATACCTCCTTGCTACACTTACTGCGGTGACCCGAACGGGAGGCCAGCTGCGACGTGGAAGACCACGGGGAAACAAGATGGATGTCATGGGTGGCTCTGGGATCTCTCCTGCCAGTGGCACCAGCTTGGCCTAGCTCACAGTGAACAGAAACGTAGCATCAAAGAATATGAATGTCAGGTGACGCCAGCACCTCTAGTAGGCCGCTATTCACTTGGCGTGAAATAAAGAGTCCAAAGTCCAATAATGAGCCTTCTAGAAAAATAACCGGAGGTGCACGGTTGAACTTTACTCACAACTTTCCAGCTTTGATTCTTCAACAAGTAGACTTTCACTTCTCTTCCACACTTCCAATATCACACGCTTACTAGGAGATACTCTTCCCTCTGAACTCCAGACGTCTTCAGTCCCATTTACCTGATAGACCGTCGGTGGGGTTTGCACGTATGACACAGTAACTGCATTCACTCAAGTTTTCTATTTTTCTTTCTGGCTTCTTAAGTTGCTTCCCTTCTTGTAGTCGTGGCAGGAGACCCATTACTCTTTGCCTAGCTCAGCGCAGGAACGTCCACCACCTCCAACTACATTTTCTCAACCCTCTCTCACTAAGCTCCGCCTCTCAACTACCGTTCAACCACATCACTCATGCAGTTAAAGGGGCACACACACAGGACTCATGCCCAACAGTCATGCACATACATCCACACCACACCTACGGGCCACTGCATTACAACATTCGGTATCTCACTGTACCCTTACATACATCACACAGAAGAAAGGTTAAATTGAACACTCCGAACAATCAACTCAGTTTGCTGAATGCAATAAAGAACTAACAGCCCACAGGTCTGCTAGTCCGCACAAAGTCCCAGTGTACATCTGGAGAGAGGAGCATACCCCACAGACCCACACCATCCTGAAACATCCACCGCTCCATACTGGGGCTGTAATTCAATGGCTCAATCTCTTAAACCACAACCAGTCCGGAACCTTTAGATCCTCAGGGCTCTTTCAGTCCACCATCTTTGTCTCTGGTCGTCAGGGCCTTGTGGTCCTCTAAAATCACTCCTGGCTGTAGGGGTCTTTCTTCTGAAGTCTGAGCTGCTCCTCAGTTTGAGGACATCGCTACATGGGCTGTAGGCAATACACAATGGGTGCCGCCAAGAAAACAGTCTCTTTCTGTGTCACTGCCTCACAAAGTCTCTGCTGCACACATTTGCTACATCACACAGGCTGCTGCTGGCCATCTCTTTCTCTGTTGTAGCTGCCTGCACACACACTGAGGCTGCACTGCTTTATTACTGGTCTCACACACTCACCATCACACACCAGCCCTGCCTATGGGCTTTATCTGGGCGGTGACGTGCGAGACACATCATCGCCTGCATTATAGAGGTGGCAGAACCTCATCCTGGCAACACTCTCCTTTCTACTCAACTCCTTCCACCTCTTTCCCCTGCACTGGCAGAGGAGAGGGACCCTGTTTTGGTGCTTACATGCACCTTCCTGCTTTTCCCTTGGCTATTCCACATGGTACTGCAGGCACTTACAGTCTTGGTGCTTCAGTACGCCTGTCTTCTCCCCATCCATGGCGATTACTGGGCAGGGAGCGGGGTCAATGAATGACCCTCAGGCCAATGTTATAGCAGCTGTAAGCTGCTTCTCTGAGTAAGAGGGTTCGGGACATTGCTCACTCCGCTTATAAACTTAGCAAGGAACAAAGCGCTAAATCAGTTCTGCAGCCTGTTCATTCTCAGGAGTACAGACCTCCACTGCTCATATGGTGACGCATATCATGAAAATATACGATTATTGTATAAGATGGAAATGAATCTTTAAAGTGGTTGTTTCAGAATCAGAAGTAGAGGGTGAAAAAATGGGCAGAGCAACCCAGATGAAGAAATGCTAGAAGAATATGGTGCACGTACGGGCTTTGAAAGTGAGAGGCATATGTGTAGATCTTGATGGGTGCTGCCAGACTAGTATGGCCAAAATAGCACATGCGAAAGGTGGAGAGGTGAGAAAAATACTAGAGCTCTGGTGCAACCTTCCGTAGATTGGCTTGAAGTATCAGTTAGGCCAGTGATGTGTAAAAATAAATGGTTGTGCTTTATACGACGTATAAAACCAGTAATGTAACACGTTTCGAGGTACTCAGACCTCTTCATCAGGCGCACCTCATCTAGGGAATACGGAACTTCTCTGGCTCATTTTTGTTACCTCTACCTTTCAGAGATTTAGTCCAAGCTAATTGGAGTCAGGCTGCTGATTCTGGTGGCCTATGTTGAACAGCGTTGACAAAAGTATTGAACCAGTCTACATTTCCTCAGTGCTAAATGCAGCACTGCCAAAGAAGGTTGTCCCCAATGATGGTCCCTTTGGAGCAACTCCAAATGTTACAGTCAAAAACTCTTCAGCTTTTCAGACAGCTTTGCAGCAGAACATTTGACTCACAGATGAATTCCATTGGTTAGTTCAATTCCCACAGAGTTCTTCACATCTGACATACCACCCACTGTGCTGCATTACTGTGGAGGGGAGGAACGCCAATCCAACCACAAGCCTAGCTTCTGGCAATGCAACCAGCAACAGCAAGCAGTAATTACACAGTCTGATGGAGTATTGTTCTGTCCGCCTACCTGAAACCTATTGCACACAGGGAAGATAAGACGCTAACAGCATTATGGGGGCCATATTTATATATATCAGGTTGAAATAAAGCACAGGACCAAGCACCGTAAATTTATGGCGCTTGGCCTTTATCAAGTTAAATGGCCTTGAGGCTTTATTCACTCGACCGTATATATGCAGCTATTTAGCTGCGTCAAAAAATTAGCCCAAAAAATCCCGACCATCTGAAGCATTGAATTCAGATGAACGATTTTGGGGGCGGAAGAATAGCACATCGGCAACCGTTTTCGGTTGCTGATTTTATACGCCGTGTCAAATGATAGGTCTTGCCCTATCTTTTGCTGAGATATGCAGGAAGCCTCTGTAGACTTCTAAGGAAGCAAAAAAAAAGGGAGAGGGAGGGAGTTACTTGGCGTACATCGCTGGGGAAAAAAGACAGCTGGCTCTATTTAACCCCTTAGTGACCAAGTCTGTTTACGCCTTAATGACCAGGCCAAATTTTGGAAATCTGACACGTCACTTTGACATAGAATAACTCCGTAAAGGTTTTGCATATCCAAGTGATGCTGACATTGTTTTTACACCACATGTTGTACTTCATTTAGGTGGTAAAAATAGGCCGATAAAATTTGTTTATATTTATTAAAAGCACCAAAATTGGGAAAATTTTGAAAGATTTTTCATATTTTTCACATTTTCAACTGCAATATCTGAAATATATGCAAACATACTGTACAAATTTTTGATAAGATATATATTTCCATCTGATTACTTTATTCTGGACACACATTGGAAAAACTTTAGTTCTTTTTTTAACCATTTAAGAGACGTACAAATTTAACATTCATTTTTAACATTTTGAGCAACACTTTGTTTTCCTACACCAAGATTGCAAAGGCTCAAAGGTGTGAGAAAGATGGATACCCCCACAAATGACCCCATTTTAAAAACTACACCCCTTAATGTATTCACTGAGGGGGGTCAGGAGTATTTTTACCCCACAGTTTTTTTTTCAGGAATTAATGCAATTTAGAGGAGAAAAAAATAAAATTTTATATTTTTGCAAATATGCCATTTAACCCCTTGAGTGGCACGCCCGGAAATTTTCCGGGACGAGCTCCACTGCTCATAGCGATACTGCCCGGAAGATTTCCGGGCTATGTATCACTATGGGAGCTGCAGAGCACAATGCCACAAGCTGTGACAGTGTGCTCTGCCTGCACAGACCCACAGAGAACAAAATAAGGGCTTTGAAAAACCAGCAGAAGATATTGCAGATATGTCGGCAATCTCATGCACTGGTTTGTTTACAGGTTGCCATAGAGACCATCGGCTTGTCAGAAGCAAGCCGATGGTCTCTGTGGCAGGGAGAGCTGGTTGTTAGCTGTCAGAGGACAGCTAGGTACTAGCTTTTACAGCAGAGATCAGAGAAAACCTCCGATCTCTGCTGTGTTAACCCTTTACATGCTGCAGTCTATGTGACTGCAGCATGTAAAGGGCTGTCACTGCAGCATGTAAAGGGCTGTCACCATCGGACCCCCTGAATGGGATCAGGGGGTCCTGATGGGTCCCTGTGGAAGTCCCCTAAAGGGACAAAAAATAAAAATAAAAAATAAAAAAAAGTAAAAAAATTATTAAAAAAATTATAAAAACACTTGTCTCCCTTTACTTTGTAAAAAATCAAAAATACAATCACACATGTGGTATCCATGCGTCGTAATGACCCAGAGAAGGAAGTTAATACATTATTTAACCCCTTAATGACATGGCCCCTATTTTTCTTTTTTCCCCATTTCTTTTTTTCCTCCTGTTTAAAAAATCACAACTTGTCCCGCAAAAAACAAGCCCTCACATGGCCATGTCAATGGAAAAATGAAAAAGTTATGGCTCTTGAGACGCAACTGCAAAATTAGTTGAAATTCAATGATTAGACCATTTTAAAAAACCTGCCCTGGTGGGCACGACAGGGTGGTAGGAAACCCGCCACTCAAGGGGTTAAAAGACAGGATTTTTTTTCTATAGTGCACATGAAAATGAGTTTTGGCACGCAAAATGGATCCCCCCTTTTTTCCTGTGTTCAGAGGCATACCCGTTGTGGCCCTAATCTTGTGTCCGTATGCACAATGGGACCCAAACTGAAAGGAGCAGCCGGTGGCTTCCAGAACAGACATTTTGCTTGAAGGTGTTTTAGGCCCCATCGCCCACTTGTAGAGCTCTTGAGCAGCCAAAACGATGGAGAACTCTCACAAATGACCCCATTTTGAAAACTAGACCCTTTAATGAATTCATCTAGGGGTGTACTGCATATTTTGACCCCACAGTTTTTCAATGAATCTAAGCAAAGCAGAAGGAAAAAATTATGATTTTCATTTTTTTGGCAATTATGTCACTTTTAAAACATTTTTTTTGTACAGTGTACATAGGAATGAAGACTTGTACCACAAAATGGATACCCCTGTTTGTCCAGTTGTCAGGACCATACCCATTGTGGCCCTAATATTATGTGCGTATGCACAACGGGGCCCAAAACGAAAGGAGCAGCTGGTGGCTTTTCAGAACAGACATTTTGCTTGAAGGTGTTATAGGCCCTATTGCCCACTTGTAGAACCCTTGAGCCGCCAAAACAACAGAGAACCCCCATAAATGACCCCATTTTGAAAACTAGACCCCATAACGCATTCATCTAGTGGTGTACTGCATATTTTTACCCCACAGTTTTGAATGAATCAGAGCAAAGCAGAAGGAAAAAATTATGATTTTAATCTTTTGGGCGACTGTGTCATTTTAAAAACTTTTTTTTGTACAGTGTACATCTGGATGAAGACATTCACCCCAAAATGGATCCCCCCGTTTGTCCTGTGTTCAGAAACATACCCGTTGTGGCCCTAATACTATGTCCGTATGCACAACGGGGCTCAAACCAAAAGGCGCATCAAACTTAAACTGTCTTAACTTTTACGTAATCGCCATTATCCATTGGATCCAGGGCTCAACGCGGCCCTCGGTCACTGCTGCAGTCTCTCTGCTACCTTTAGTAGCCAGGAGCAAGGAGACTTTAAATTTCCCGGGCCCTCCCCAGCTACTGCGCTTGCTTCCACCATTTTGCTGATGGGCACATGCGCTAAAGTTGGGGAAAGGTCCGCGGATAGAGATCCCATTGGGGGACATCGCCAGAGGCCTTAGGTAAGTAATTTAATCTCCCCTCACGGATCGGATCCTTGATTGAAGGTGAAACTTTATTTTTTTTTAACTTCTACATGATCGGCGTTTTCTATTGAAAAACAGCGATCAGGCGACCAGGGATCGCAAACTGTGGGGCCCCGTGAAATCTCCAGGCTCTTGGGTATGTTTGGTAACCAGGAGCAGGGAGGTTTTAAATTATCCTGGCAATCTGCGGGTTTTGCACATGCGTCCACCATCTTGGCGGTGGGCGCGTGCACAGAAGCCGTGACAAGGTCCACGGATAAATCCGGGGCCTTAGGAATGTAATTTCATCTCCCCTTACGGATATGATCCATGAGGGGAGATGAAACTTAAACTGTAACCCTTTGCAATCCAATTTTGGATTCAGGGTTTCCTAGGGGGCTCTCTCTTTCTGCCATTATACAATGGCATCATCTGCTGGCTAGAGCCAGTACTGCGGTATGGGACATGCTGGAGAGGCCCCCTGACAACAGAGAGGCCAGTAATATACAGTAAGAATACCCTGCCGGATGTCTTTCAACATCAAAGCTGTACAGCTTTCAAGCAGAATGTCTTCAGACGTCAGAAAGTGGAATGGAAAGGGTTAATACTTTTTTTTACTTTACATGATTGCTGTTATCCATTGGATGGCAGCGATCATGTGACCGGGAACCGTATACAGCGGTCTCCGGTGACATCTCTCTGCTCCTGGCTACACATGGGAGCCGGGAGCCAGAGAGTTTTTAAATTTTCCTTGCCCCGCGGCTTTCTGTGCACGTGCCCGACGTATGACATCCGATACGTTTGCGCAGAAGGCGCCGACGGGACCCGGGAGGCCAAAACAGCGCGGGACATCGCGGAAAAGGCGGGTGAGTACTTTCAGCTGCTCTGATGGATCCGATCCATCAGGGCAGCTGAATCTTTAACTTTTTTAAACTTTCTGTTGACTTTTATATGATTGCTGGCATTCTGTAAATGCCGGCGATCATGTAACCGGGAGAGAGGTCCCGAGGCCCAGAATGGCAGCTCCAGGATGCCAGCTACCTCCGGGAGCCGGTAGCTTGGGGCTTTCAGGTCCTCAGCTTGCAGGGCCTTAATCCCCGCAGGAAACATATTTCTACGTCCTCTGGGATATTTGGATGCATATAACTTAACTGCAGAAAATCGTCTCTTTGACAGATGCCTTAGTGATGATGGTAAATGCTGCTTTAGAGTGGTTTCACACGGGCGAGAAAATCACGCGATTTTCACCTGATGTGTTATTAAAAAAGAGTTTAGGAAATCAGTGATTTACAAGGGTTTCCTTCCCATCAGCGTTGTTTTAACTGATCCAATGTTGAGAGATAAAAAAAATGTATCCCCATGGAGCCTGCGTTTTTTCGCATTGCAACGCAACAACCATGTGTTGCAATGCAATGCGATCGAATTTTAACATTAGAAAGTCCCATTGACTCGTGCGATAAAAAATCGTGCAATGCGATGCAAAATTATTCTCTAATAAAGAAAATCACTGACGCTCAAAAGTTGCAGTGAACAAAGACGCAATTCTCACGCCTGTGTGAAACTAGTCTTATATCCCATTCCATGAAAACAGACATAAACCCAATGAGTTGAAGTAATTACTACATTGTAAATAGTAGCATAAAGTACCTCCAAAAGGAAAACGGAGCCGGTAAATTTCTAAAAAGGATATGCTTTTCTTTATTAGATAAACTATGCCATTACATATCCCACATAAAAAAAAGAGTCTGGAGGACGCGTTTCAGCTCGTACTTGTCACCATGGTGACCAAGGCTTGGCGCTACGAGCTAAAACGCGTCCTCCAGACTTTTCTTTTTATGTGGGATATGTAATGGCATAGTTTATCTAATAAAGAAAAGCAAATCCTTTTTAGAAATTTATTGGTTCCGTTTTTCTTTTGGAGGTACTTTATGCTACTTTTTTGCCGCTTGGGTCTGGGCAGTGAAGTCGGTTTCTCACCTGGCTGAAGTTAAAGGTTTTTGCAGGGGCAGACATTCATGTGGAAAGCAGCCACCGCAGCAAGTATATGAACTTTTTCCTTACATCGTAAATACCCTGCTAGTAGCTTTATGATACTCTCCCTGTGTGCTTATCACATCAAGAAACCCTGGTCACTACCACCTCACAAGGATTCCCCTTTTGGAGGGACAGTCCCTACTTCCGACCCAAGTCCCCCTGTCCCTCTTTGCCTCTTAAATGCTCCCCCTTTTTGACCTGTGATATTGATTTGCATTTATAAATGTACTATATTGCTTCATAAATAGAGAGGAGCAAACGTGCTCGTTTAGAGCAGTTACTCGATCGAGCATCGCTTTTTTCGAGTAACTGCCTAATCAGGCGAAAAGATTCGGGAGGCGGCGGGGGTGGGGGGGGGGAAGGGCTGCGGGCGGGATTTGGGGGGAAAGAGAGCTCCCCCTGTTCCCCCCTGCTACTCTCCGCTCCACCCCGCCGCCCCCCGAATCTTTTCGCCCGAATAGGCAGTTACTCGAAAAAAGCGATGCTCGATCGAGTAATTATCCTAAACGAGCACGTTCGCTCATCTCTATTCATAAACTATATAGTTGCGAACTGCACATTTCATATTATTCCATCACATGGTGCAATTTCATTCTTACAGAGGTTGTCCAGTTACATGACAAATTTCTCTTTAACCCTTTCCAATCCACTGTCTGACAACTTCCTACATTCTGATTGAAGCCTGTGCAGCTCCGATGTCGGAAGATGTCCAGCAGGGTATTCTTACTATATGTTGCCGGACGCTTTGTTGTCGGGGTCTCTCCGGGATGTCCCATACTGCAGTACTAGCTCTAGCCAGCAGATGGCGCCATTGTGTAATGGCAGAAAGAGAAAGCTCCCTAGGAAACCCTGAATCCAAAATTGGATTGCAAGGGGTTAATAGGACTTTTTCAGTATTAAAATAACAAACAGAGCATTACTGAGCCCTCCTCCGCTGATGGGAGCCAGCACTGGAGCCCCACTGGGGTCCTGGAATTTTTTTGACAATGGCTGTCACAGAAAGTCAGGTGACCATTGGAGCCACTCAGAGGCCGCTGCATCCTCTCCCACTCTACTGGCATTGGCACTCCTATCCTGAGCGCCATGATGCCAGGAGTTTGGTATTATCACGCTGCAGCCTCTGATTGGTTACCTGACATCCTCTGAGGGCCACTGTCAAAAAAACGCTAGGACCACAGCAGGGCTGCAGCGCTGGATCACAGCAGCAGAGGAGAGGTAATGAATGCTCTTTTTGTTATTTTAATACTAAAAGTCCAACTGAAGGGAAGTCGTGATGTAACTTACAAACCCCTTTAAATTTCTATATTCCAATTATTTTTGTGCTAATGTTTAAATTAAAACTATTCAAGATTTTAAATATGTGTGGAAAAATGAATTCTTTCACACATTGAAACAAAAGCCACCCTCTTCGATCAACCAAAAAGTTGGGAGGTCCACTCTCTACTTCCATGTGTTATGTAATCTCCCTATTAGTATCATGCCCGCTTTGTTTGCAGACTCATGAGTCATTAGTAGTGGGGGAAACACAGGAGGGGCTTTGTGCTGAGCTCCATGTAGGTGAGAGGCGGTGCTAATCTTTTGGTTCTCAGGACTCCCACACAGACAATCCAGACACAGCAATACAAAAATAGCAAAAAAAAACACCATTTGGGGTATAAAAGCTTACAAAATAAACAAATTATATTACAACTAAAGCAACAATGTAATCAACAAGATATCATTGCACAGATGATACATGTTGCACTATCAGTATTACACTTGCTCTTTACAGTTCTGATAGATGTCAACCGTGATGACAAAATAAGCCAATCAGAACTTTGCAAAACTTTAAAAACTGTCAACACAAAGTATCTTTATCGGAATTTGCCTAAACAAACAGGATTGACTACTCCGGTGTGACATCTGTTTGTCGACACTGTATGTACTGTACGCTGCAGGCTCCCTGAAAAGCCAGTACAGAACATTCCAAGACATACGAAGACACAAACAAGATGCAGTTTCAAGCTGTCTCCACCAGATGGCAGATTCCCCTTGTCTGAAATGGCGCACTCTTTCTTCCCTATTATATATTCCACCTTGTCCTGCAAACAAGAGTCTATTATAACAGATAGAAATCTTTGTAGTGATGGGAGGAGAATAAGGACATTGTGTTCTGTGTGCATTGCCAAGGCTTGTTATGTAAGCCCACATGACGGAACATACCGGCTGCGTACGTCTTCTCCATTGAATTAATGTATATCGCCCTCCCAGACGTTACGCTATAGTTGTACATTGTCTTTATGGACATATTTTGCAAGTTTAAAAAAAAAGTTTTTCCTATTGTGTCACTGCTAATTCCTCATAGATTGTAAGCTCTTGGGAGCCCTCACCCCAATTGTTCCGATTGTTTATTGGTATAAGACCAATATGCCTGTATCTGTGTATTTTACTGTCTTTTTTGCGCCCGCATGGGATGTTCAAACACCGATTTAAATAGCTAATCAGTTTGAGTTCCAGATGTGTTCTTTTTCCTGCACAATTACACAGGGTTTCACGCATCTCCTAACATATTGCACGCACATTTTGACATCGCTATTGACTTCTATGGGAATTTTTGGGGTGCAAATGCGCAGGAGATTAGAGCATATCTGTACTATGCGTTGATATATATGGATATGGTTTTGCTTGGTGGCAGTGGGTTGTTTTCTTTTATTATATACCATATATTTTTATTTTTTAGCAGTCATGTCCTCTATGACATCATATAAGATCTCTGGGGGTCATTTACACTGTATTTTTTATTATTATTTTATTTATTCCCCAAAAATTGTGGGAATAAAGACGCAATTTTGTCGTGATTTTCTCGCAGCAAAATTGCTATTGCCCGTGTGAAACTAGCCTTCTATCCCTGTACATGGGTGCTCTTGGTCACCTTAAAGGAATGGATTCTAACTGCATCCTGTAAAACGTCTTGCAGGACTTCTTGCGTTTTTTCCGCAGACTTTAATTGCAGAATTCCATATCCTGTATGTTAGAAATCCGCGACAACAATTCCGTAAGACGTCCTTAATTCTGTAGACAATAAGCTATTCCGCTGCGTAATTTAATCTTGCAGTTTTAAGGAAAGATGCCTGGATTTTAACAGGTACGTAATTCAAGTCCCTAAGGGATAAGGGCTTAAACGGGTCGCCATGTTTTTGGAAATTTTTGCGGGCGTGAAAATAGTTTTTATACATGTGAGATAAGAAATGGCAAGACCAATCTTTCAGCTTTTTTTTATCCACAAGCTTTGCATGGTTCATTTTTGACAGGTTCATGTGCAAATACGCTATTTAGCGGCGAGCGTATTTCTGCATGCGCCCTTCTGGAGAAACCCTAACATTGTGACTCAGAAATGTGTACGATGACTAGTTCCGTCCTGCATGAAAGGTCCCTTGGGGCTCATTCACATACACATAATACAGAGTGCTGAAACCCCATTGATTTGCATTGGAGTAGTCAGACAAGTATTACAGGACCGAAAGAGCCCATTAGAGCGTGTTCACACAACCTTGTTTGCGCAGGTATTTGCATTGATTTCAAGGTGTTCGTCCCCATAAGCGGGTTTTGTGCGCACTAGAAAAAGTCAGACCTGCTCTATTTTCCTACGTTTTGTGCAGCAGAAGTCCCATAGAAGCCTATGGGAGGCACGAAAATATGCAACGCGATGGGTGTGACACTGCACAAAACATGGGGCAAAGAAGACATCTGGAGTTCATTAGGCTTTAAATAGTCATTAAATCAACGGAAAGGGTGTGTCACGTGTGAACTGAACTTGCGTGCGCAAAAAGTACAGTACTACGTGCAGACACACGCAACGCACAGATTATGTACCTCTTCAAACTTCGTATATGCGCAAATACTTTGCAGCGAGTATTTTTGCACATAGCCTCGTGGGAAGCCGCTCTTCATGTCATTGGGATCACGTAATTTCACAGTGAGTAGCATTGGTACTTGCATATTCCCTTACGCATAAAATCAATGGGGCCTGCACGCCAAAAAAAAAGCAAAACGCCTGGAATGCGCACAGTTTTGGCCCATGAAAATGGTGCAAACTGAACACACCCGTGTCAAGGAACCCTAAGACCTTATAAACATGAGCGCTTTTACGCAACTAATTTAGCCGCCATTAAAAATCGCAACAATGTGAAGCATTGGATTCCAAATGCATTAGTTCACATGACCAATTATTAGCCACGTAAAAACACCCAGCCAGCGAAGATGGGACATCAGCGGCAAAACACGCCAGACAATGCTTTGACGCGGCCGGAAAGAAAGGTCTTGCCTTATCTTCCGGCCGCAATCAGCCGGCAGCTCCCATATAAGCCTATAGGAGCTGCCAGTAAACGATGTCAGCTGGCTCTATTGACCCAGTTGAAAAATTTCTCCCGGCCGAAGGAATTCCCGGGCTGCGGCATACATACACCGCACCTGCCCGTGAAATACTCTCAGCAGCGAAGCCCCTCAATTATCTCACCTCTAGAAGAAACTAAAAATGGATTGTCGTGAACTTGACAACTCCAATAACAAAAGCCACAATACAGCGCTGATATGTCAATAGTCATCTCCGTCTGACACTCGGTACTGCGGAGCGCGGCCAATCAGGAAGCCGCCTATTCCACCTAAGATGTTCACAAGGTGGCAATCAGACATCAGATAAAGGCCTCTTTCACACGACGGCGTGCCTTTTTATGCTCACCGGATTGCGCCATAAAATCCCCTGAAAGAAAAAAAGCTGCGATCAAGTCCCGATCTTAATTAGCTTTTACTCGTCCATTCCCACGGATGGCTGCAGAGTATCGCAAAAAATACGAGGCAGCGCGGAAATCTCTCAGGCGCCAGAAATCCTCGGAATGACTTCTAATGGTTTAATAGAGCCGGCTGTCTTCTTTTACCAGCGTTGGACACCGGAAAGCTCCCTCCCTTTTTTGTCAGCTCCCATAGAAACCCATGGGAGCTTCCAGCGTATTTCAGTCAAAGATAGGTCAAGACCTTTTAATGAGCCATATAAAATCGGTCGCTGTTTTTGGTCGCTGATGTCCTATTTTTCCTGGCGCAATTTTTTTTAGCGTGCCTAAAAATCGCTCATCTCAATGAATACCTTGAAATCCAATGCTTCAGACGGCTGCGATATTTTGACGTGTCTAACTTAGCCGCGTATATACAGTTGTGTGAATAAGGCCTAAAAGGGAAGACCGAACCCAGAACCCAGTTGAGCATTCAGATTAGGAACAGGGGCGTAACGAGGTAAGTTGGGGCACCATGGCAAAGTATTTAGTACCCCCCCCCCTTCCCCTCACCCCTTTTACATGAATGAGCCAAAATGCATGCAATTGCGTCGTGAATGAGGCCGCCTTCACACGGCAGAGAAAATCGCACAAGATTTGTGTGTTGCGAGATGCACAAATCTCGCCCAAATATGAACCTCATTCTTTTGAATGGGGTCATACACATGAGCGTTTCTTTTCCCTGGCATTGCCTCATGCTGCTGGGGAAATCGCGCCACGTCCTATCTTTGGGCGTGCCCTGGCATCGCTCATTGCTATCAATGGGGCCGGCAGCAGCATCGCACCAC
The DNA here is from genome assembly GCF_035609145.1 of Eleutherodactylus coqui. NCBI lineage: Eukaryota > Metazoa > Chordata > Amphibia > Anura > Eleutherodactylidae > Eleutherodactylus > Eleutherodactylus coqui. The sequence goes on along the minus strand of NC_089839.1, from coordinate 274,394,812 downwards.
GTGTGCAGTCATACTTTTCTAATCCTGGACAGTCCCTTTAAATTTGTTAAAGGGTGCCTGTAATGTTGATGGTCTTCTTACCCCCATTTCAAACACTCAGAACTGCGGTTTGATGACACAAGCGACATCAATGGAAACAAACTCAAAAATATTCATTTAGCAAAACTGTCAAATAGTAAGAGGTCCTTGTTGCCCATAGCAACCAATCACAGGGCAGTTTTCAGTTCTCAAGTTTTTGAGGTAAAATCAAGGCTGCACTGTGATTGGTTGCTATGGGCAACGAAGACGTTTTACAGTTTTGCTAAATAAAGCCCGAAAAGTTTTCTTCTGCCGTAGTCGTCTCTAGGGGGATATAAGACAAAATGGCTGCCAACAAAAACTGGATAGCGTTTTGTGTCCCTGACTTTCACGTCTTCTAGTCTGTTATTAGTGTGCAATGTCATTTTTGAACAATGTTTGGTGAAGATTTCCCCAGCGGGCAAAAATTCATAAGTGCTACGCCAATTTTAAAGAAAAACATTGCATCTGTAAGCAATCCGGCCGGCCACCAGTAAGTGTGGAAACAGCGGGGCACATCCGTGGAAGCTTTACACAATATCCTCAGAAACCCACCGTCGGAGCGAACAGAAAATGGGACGTCCCGCAGCCGACTGTGTGGGAGATTCGGCGCAAATGTTCGCGATGTTATCTCTGCCAACTTCGATTGTTGCTCACCGGCCCGGAAACCGGATGACAAAGCGCCACAGCGTTCTTTCTGCAGGAGGATGCAGAAGCGATGGTTTCATGGAGTCTTTAGTGATGAAGCCGCCTTCCACCTTTCAGACAACGTAATGTCAGAATGTGGGGGAGGGCAAACCCACCTATCTATGTGGAGAGTATTCGCAACTCCCCCGTGGTGAATGCGTTTTGCGCTATAACCTGTAGGAAAGTGTACGGCCCTTTCTCGTTCCATGAGGAAACAATCTCGGGGATTTCGTACCTGGATGCTATAGATATGGCTTCATGTCTTTACCAAGCACAGTGCTGTCCTGCACGTCTTAAGGCCTCAATAACACAGGCGATCCGATTCTACGCTGGCCACATCGCAGCTGAAAATCGCATCGGTAAAGAATAGTCGCGATCGAGTCCTGAGATTAATTAGCGTTTTCTCGTCCATTTACATGGGTGTATCGCGTTAAAAATAAGCTGCGGTGCGGAATTCTGTCGGTCGGCAGTAATCCTCAGAACGAATTCTAATGCTTGAATAGAGCCAGCTGTTTTCTTTTCTGAGTGCCGGACGCAGCTAAACTCCCTCCCTTTTTCAGCTCTCATAGGAGTCTATGGGAGCTTCCAGTGTTTTTCATCAAAAAGTAGCTCAAGACCTATCTTTTGACGCAGCGTGAAATGTCAGCAACCGAAAATGGTCGGCGATTTGGCGGTTTGATGATACGATTTTTTCATGTGCCTAAAAATCACCCATGTGGATGAAGGCATTGGAATCCAATGCTTCACATGGTCGGGATTTTCGACCGCCGCTTTATAACGGCAAAATAGCCGCGTAATAACGCTTGTGTGAAAAGGGCTTAAGAGTGTTGACCCTCCTTGAGCACTGCCAGCACGGGGCTGCCATCTGTAACCTGCCATGCAAGATTATGATAGGGGAGATAGTGGCGGTCGCCTGGGCCCAAGGTTCTGGGGGGCACACGGTTATCCACATTGCCCCTCACGTTTATCGCTCCTCCCTCTCCTGGCTTCTGCAGTGTGCGCTACGGGTAGACAAATCACATGACAAACACGTGATCGCAAGGCCCGATCCCCCGCCGCACCAAGGCTGAAGCCTGAGAAGGGTGGTAGCATTCACGTTACCCAGAAGTCAGTGGGGAGCCAGTGATGAAGACTGTAAGGCTGATTTTCTCATGATGCAACAGTGCTACAAATCACATTTATGTGAAGCCCGTGCTTTCCAATTGGTTTTACTTCACATTAGCAATGTTTGTAGGCTGCTACATTACAAGAGAAAGAAATCGTGGCATGCAAACTATTGCCGCAATTTGCGTTGTTTTGTAGCACATGTTTCTCTAGGGAGCCTTCCTATGTGTTGCATCGCATCTCACGAAAACACGGTTTTCGTGCGGTGCGATGCAACTTTTACAGTACAAATTCCTACTGTGTTCCCTAAAATAACCCCTAGCTACATGAAAAAAGCAAACACAATACATCACCTAAGTGGCGTTGTCCGACTCATCCGTACTTGCTTGTAGTTTTCACCCAGCACTTCCTGGTGAGGTGTTTCAAAATCCCCGCCTCCAGGAAGCGTTGGCTGTGATTGGTTCTTGAGCACTGCAGCTCAGCCAATCAATGCAGCGCTCGATGAACCAATCACAGCCATTGCATTGAATGGCTGTGATAGGTTTATCGAGCGGCTGTGATTGGTTTATCGAGCGCTCACTCTGATTGGCTGAGATGCGGCGTTCAAGAACCAATCAGAACCAGTGATTTTCTTGGGGCGATATCACTGTCACCCGTGTAAAAGAGGCCCAAAGGCTGGGAATGGGAGGAGTTATGCAGGTGAGTATAGCTGTTTTTTTAATTTTAGTGGCTACAATGGGCATTTTCATTAGATGGGGCCATGAGGGGCAATGAATCATTATTATCAAACAGGACCATGAGGGGCAATGGGGCATTATTACTAAAATGGGCTGTATTATTAAGCAATGCCACGCAAGGCTTTATTATCAAATGGGGCATAATTACCAAACAGGGCCATGTGGAGCAATGGAGCATTATTATTATTAAACAGGGGATTACTATTAAACGGGGCCATGAGGGCAAATGGGGCATTAGTAGTAAACAGGGCAATCTTACTAAATGGTGTCAAGAGGGAAAGTGAAGCATTATTAGTAAATGGGGAATTCTTACTAAATGGGGCCATTATCATTAAATGGTGCCATTAGGGGCATTATTAATATTAGATGAAGGCTATGAGAGGTATTATTACTGAGTAGGGAGAAAAAAAGCATTGTTACTGATTGGGGACATTTTTACTGTGTGGGGGCTCTAAGGGCTCATGCCCACGAGTGTCACGGAATTCTGCCGCGGATTTCCACTGCGGGAGTATTACGTTTGAAACCACAAGTGATTGCGGATTTCCGTGGTCTGCATTAATACTATATTAAGGGCTTATGCCCACGGGCGTCATGCGCTGTACTGCGCATGTGCGCCGGTGCGTCATGCGGGACTTGGCACAGCGGATCCAGGAGGTAAGTATGGGGTCTTTGGGCGTGGCGCCGTGACAGACTCCGCTGTGGAATTCTGCTGGCGGAGTCCCTCATGGCCGTGGGCATGAGGCCTAATGGAGACCTCCTGCTGCGTAAATCCGCAGTGAAATAGAACACGCTGCGATTTTTGCCCCGCAGCGGAAATCTGCGTAAGAATTCCACATGTGAGCATTGGCAGCAGGAAAGCTGTTAGGCTCAATAGAACCTAATAGCTGCGGATTTCCGCTGTGGGAAACGCAGCAGAAATTCATCCGTGGGCATTAGCACTGAAAGTGACACTAAAGGCTCACACCCACTTGCATTTTTTCAACGCTGCGATATCCCTGCGTTTTTTTCACGCCATTGTCAATGGGACTTTCTAATGTTAAAAACATATCACAAGTTTGTGCTTTGCAATTTTTGTGCGATGTGTTTATAACATTAGAAAGCCCCATTGACAATCGCGTGAAAAAAACTTGGCAATATCGCGTGAAAAAAACGCGCAAGAAAAACGCAAGTGTGCAGGAGCCCTAAGGCTGACTGTCCAAAGGGTGCTGCGGGAGCTGCCGCCCGGGAGCAGGAGCCAGCTGATGGATTTGACAATAGGCTCACTGCGGAGAATTGTGCCAATTCGCAGCATGCTGTGATTTGCTACCCACGAGTGGAGAATCGCTATGATTCTCTGCTCGTGGACAGGGGGGCTGCGCTTTCCATAGCAACGCTATGGAAAGCGTGCACTGTGTTCCCTGCGGCCGGATTATCGCCGCGGGGAACGCAATGCAAAAACGCCCGTGGACAGGCGTTTCACACGGGCGAGGAAATCGCACAATTTTCGCCTTTTATTACATCGCAACGCAACAAATCTGTCATGTGTGAATGCAACCTGGCAGTATAAAAGCAAAAACCATACTCTTTCTAAATGTCCCTCTAATTCCCTGTCACCGCTCCAATCCCAGAGGCTGCTGCTGTTTTCACAGCCGGTCCATCATTGGCTTCAGTAATCATGTCATGCAGACCTGATCGCTGGGGCCAGTTATGGACTGCAGTGGTCATGTGAACAATGAAGACTATCGGAACTGCTGGGACCGCGAATATCCTACTAGAAAGAGGGGTGATGATGCGTCGTGTGGGGGCACGAGTCCAAGTTATGTGATTTTGGTCCCCTTAATCTGCCCCCCGGTAACATGGCGGCTGATGGTGGGGCATGTGACCTGAGAAAATATTGCTGAAAATTCCTGCATTCAAGATATATGTCACCATTTACTTGTAATCAATTGTACTGAGGTGACAATTACCTTTGGTGATTAATAGGGCAAGGCTCTAGTGTTTAATTTATGAGCAGGAAAGGTGTGACAATCTGCAGGGGATTATTGACGTCATTGAGTAAGAACTGCCAGAGGTGCTCTACCCTCAATTTGTGGGACACTTGTACTATTCCTCTAATGTATGGCATCCACCCAGATCGCTCCCCTCGCCAGCAGGGTCATGTCAGGTAATAGGTCAGAGCAGGTGATCGAGAGGTAAGCAGTAGCTATAGCCTATCACAGGAGAGATGGAAGGGCTTACCATGGTGGTCAGAACATCACCTCAGTTCTTCTAATGGCATTTCGGCGGGAAGTAAGGACTTTCATCTCCTTCTATCTGCCTTCTCTATCTCTAAGGAATTATTCACCCAAACAAGATTATCGCATGGGTTATGTGCGACGCAATGCGCACAAAACTCGCACGGATACGAAATCCATGTTCCGTATTTGGATATTCCCTCGGTATGCATCGCCCGTTGTTTTCAATGGGACCTTGAAGGAAATCACATGCCGTGTGATGTGCATGCAAGTACAATGCCATTTTTCCCGTTGAAGACAATCGCTATCTTTTCACGTGTGAATTTTAAGCTAAAACGCATAGCCGCACCGCGAAAATCACATGTGCAATTTTAGTCCAAACTTTCTCAGCTTGATATTGCGCCTAAGAACGGCATCGCATGTGTGTAAGGGCTTATTAACACAAGCGTATATTGGCCGGCGTTTTCACGGCCGACCGATATACGCTACCATATGATGCATTGGATTCCAATGCATCAGATCACATAGGCGTATTCCCGCAGCGTAAAAGCGCCTGGGTGGGCGCTTTTACGCCGGGCGGGGAGCCATCTTCCTGGCTGGACTACGGCTGCTGCCATTGACTCCTATGGGAGCCAATGACAGCGGCTGGAGAAGTGAGGTGGGAGGGAGTTTAGCAGCATGAGTGCTAAACTCCCCCCTCACTCTCTACACCTCTCAGGCCCTTGCCACTGTTTGTAATGGGAAGGGGCGGAGCTAAGCTTTAGCCTGCTCCGCCCCCTCCCATTGCTGGCTGCAGACAAGGGGCAGGGGGTTAGCTCCACCCCTGTCCCGCCTCCTCCCATTGCAAACAGCAGGAGGGGAGGAGAGGGGAGGTTAGTCAGCGAAGGTAAGGGAAGGGGGAAAACAGCTTAGCACAGCTAAGCTGTCTCCCTCCACCCCACGGCATATACACGAGCCCGTTTGTCACATGGTAGCGTATATTGATATACGCTCGTTTTAATAAGCCCTAAGGGTAGTTGTGCATCTTTACGCACACAACTACATTTTCTTAATGTTTTTTAACTTTTTGTTAATGAAAGTTGTGAACTAAAAGTACGCACCGATGCTCTCAGCTGTTTAAATGGCAAAATTCTGTTATGAGTGCGTATTTTTACCTAGGTGAATGCAATATTGGTCCGAGAAACCGATATCACACTTACAAACCCATGTTTTTATGCAAGTGCAATGCATTTTGGAAGAAAATCGTATCGCACTGACATTGCTGCATTTACGGATTTCCCATCCTTTAGGCCGCCTGCAGACGGCCGGGTCAGATCCTGCTGCGAGAATTCTCGCAACGGGACCTAACCCGAGCCCCTGCAGGGACCAGTGCGGCGCTCACCTCTCTCGCGTCTCTGGCTCTTTGATGTGCCGGCTGCCGGCCAGCCGGCGCATGCGCAGAGCGGAGCCGAGGCGACGGGAGTGATATTTCTGTGCGGGCATCTGCAAGACCCTCACAGAAATAGAGCATGCTGCGATTTGTTTTCAGCATGTATTGTCACGCGGACAAATTGCAGGCGTCCAGGGGCGAAACATTCTGTAGGAAATCCCACCGCAGAATTTCCGCTCGTGTGCAGGGAGCAAAAACCCATGGGCATTGTGACTGCATGAAACCCGCATGTACACGCCAGTGCAATGTGTTTTATCTCCTGCTCCCAGGAAAGAACGGGTAATTCTTAAACAGAACCGCAGGAAACCAGGACATGCAGCGATTTCTGAATCTCATAACGAGTAAAAAACTGCTCATGTGAATAAACACACTGAAATCAATGTGTTAACACGTGCCAGTTCCTTCCATATCGCCGTCGGATGGAACTCGCGCAGGAGACTCGCACATGTGAATGTACCCTAAGGCTTGGTTCACACGGGGCAGATTGTCGACGGAAATTTCGCGGTTTGGCCGCAGAGAAAAAACGTGAGATTTCCGCCGGGAGAACCACTGCTTCAAAACCCGCGGCGGTTTTGAAGCGGCCCGGCCGCTCGCTCTTCCGCTGTGGCCAGCGCTCCCATAGAGGAGAACGCGTCCGCCGCGTCCGCTTAGCCACAGCGGATTTGCCATCCCCTGTGGACAAGATTTCTGAGAAATCTCGTCCACATGGCTGGCTAATCCCGGGATTAGTGGCCGCATGCGGATTTGCCGCGGCGAAATTCCACACGGAATTTCCGCGGCAAATCTGCCCCGTGTGAACCCAGCCTTAGGGTTCGTTCACATGAGGGAATTAGCACAAAAAATTGGCACCCAGAAAAATAGGATATGCGCAACTGAAATTCCCTGCTGCGCGGAAATATAAGTCTTGACCTATCTTTGGTGCGCAAAACGCAGGAGTGCCCATAGACTCCTATGGGATCTGGAAAAAAAGGCAGGGGGAGGGAGTTTAGTTGTGTCCAAGGCTCGGAAAAGAAGACAGACGCCTGTATTTAAGACAATAGAAGTTATTAGGAGGATTTCTACCGCCTGAGGAAGTTCCGAGCAGCAGCAAATTTTTTCTGCAAAACGCCGCCCCAGATTGTGCGAATGGGTGATTTTCACGCTAATGAGGCTCGAGGCTTAATCGAACAAAATTGACCATTCATGCGATTTTTTTATTATTATTTTTTTTCGTAGTTAGCCACAATTATTTTTGCACACGGAAATTTTGCGCGATTAGGTCCCTCGTGTGAACAAGCCCTAAGAAATACGTGGAAGGCGGATTTCCGCTTCTCCAATGCTACTCTTCAACTTTGCAATTGGATTTTACTCTCTCTCTTTTACAAGGGCCACAAAACAGACTTTAAATACGTCAGTCTGAAGGAGACTTCAGAAGAACGTACTTGCATGTGTTTTTGCGCAGACAAAAATTGCGTGTGCAATACGCAAGAAATAAAACCCAATGGTATCAATGGGTTTGTTTTCATCTCCCTTTTGTGCATGCGCATTTCATACGTGCGCAAAAAAATACGATCAGCTCTATTTTCCTGCAGATTTGCGCACCAAGAGCTCCATAGAAGTCTGCAGGAGATGCACAAATATGCGCAAAAACCCCAAGAATATGAGCAATACGCTGCACAGTTTTGTGAAAATGAGAACACATCTGGACCTCATTAAATCAGGGCAGGGGAAGAGGTGTGCGTGCCACTCACCCCTGTAATTGCGCATACGCTCGTCTGAAGCCGCCCTTAATCCAACACTGGATCCAAAATTAAAAACGTGACCACAGTTTATGTGCGGATTAGTCCACTGTGGATTTGGTGTGCATGTACAGCGAGTTTTCTATGGAAAGCCCACATCGAAAACGCCATGTTTGAAGGAGGTCCTCATGCATCATAACCTTCTGTGCCAAAATTAATTTGCCCTTTCAATTGCTTTGCGTTGTTGTGTTTAGATGGCAAGAGCAGGAGCTGGCAGACGGATCTCCGCGGTGAGCCTATTTGACAGATAGGTTAACGGCGGAGAATCGCGGCAATTCGCTGCATGCTGCGATTTGCCGTCTGCGAGTGGAGAATCGCTATGATTCTCTGCTCATGGACAGGGGCTGCGCTTTCCATAGCAAAGCTATGGAAAATGTGCACTGCGTTCCCTGTGGCCAGATTATCGCCGCGGAGAACACAATGCAAAAACGCCCGTGGACGGGCAGCCTTACACATACTGATATTGTCCAATAGAAAATAATAGCAATATGAAAGCAAAAAACGGAAAAATAAGTCATACTGCATTTAAGAAAAAAAACAAAAAAACAGCCATGAAAAATAGTGGCATGCGAAAAGATACGTAGATTTGCATTAGCTCCGTATTACAGTCCACAGACCCAATATGGAGGTAAGATACGCTTTTCTAAAACGGCCTTACATATATACCAGCCATGAACTAAGGGCATCGCCTACATAAAACCCTCCATGGTAACAAATCAAATCATATAGCGAAGTGGACAGAAGGACTTTTCCACTTATTTGACTTATCTGTTGCAGTTTTTCAGGGGTTAATTAGTTGCAATTTGACTCTTTCTGATGTTTCCACCTCTGAGAAGGAATTAACTATTCATGCACTTTGCTACAGAGATGCAGAATCATTTCTCTTTTCCCTGCAGTGATACATTTGGACATATATGTGCCTAATACAAGGGAGCCCAAGTTGTTTACTTCAGCTGCACGTGTGGTGGGGGGCGAGAGAGACCCTCTAGAGCTTGTACTTTTGTAGCGCATCTACAGAAGGGGGGATTTCTGCTTTGACTCTGCCCAGTACGGTTTAGTAATGCGAACAGGTGGTATAATGGGCATCGCCTATGTTTTTGTTGACACATTTTGTTTACAAAGTATCTCTCAGCCTCGCGAGGACTTCGCAGCCTTGTGAGTAACATGATAGCAGATTTCCTTACAAGACGTGACGTCTTTTACATAAGACCCATTTATTTCTGTTCCTGGCAGATCTTGCGAAATAATTAGTCTAAGATTTAGAAATGTTCTCCTTCTTCTCCGAAGTCGGCGCAGAATTCCTTCCAGACTTTCCTGTTTTTAATCTGATGCTTCTGCAGTGTTTTTCCCCCCAGCTTTTGTATTTTTTGTCCCTGCGTCTCACCCTCCTCCCTAACTTGTTTTTCTCGGTTCTGGGGAGATCCTTAGGATGATGTAGGCTGCACCTTATGCAAGCATGGCCAATGGCACAATGCCATAAGGGAGGTGCTACCATGGCATGTAGTCATCATGTTTGCAAGCAGCCAATCAGCAACCTAGGGCTGGCACTTTACTAGTCAATATAATGTACAAGGGGGGAACTGCCTTACCTCAAACCTGGGGATGGGAGCTAACACCCAGCAACTACACTAGGAAAACCCACAGGACTGTAGTTTATCTGCAACCTCATCTCCATCCTCATTGAACAGGTAAGGGATATACCTGTAGTCCTTTAGGGACTGACCATGTGCATTTCTGAAATCTGTTTTAGGCATCAATGATTTGCTTTGTTTTGTGCAAATGCATGTGTAGATGTAGCAGAGCTGAATATGTCAATTAACGCTTTTCAGGCTGAATCTTTAGAATTAAGATAGAAGGGATTTAGCTGCAGCTCTCACTATGATATGGCACAAGTAACGCTCTCAGCTCTGCTACATTAGTATCCATTTACTCCACCGTTCACAATCCTCATGTAGCACCAATGCAGACTATAGTGCTGTCAATCAGGTCAGCTGCCTGTTACCTGTCTATCGTTAACTCCATATCCCAATTCTTAGGGGTGACAGGAGATTTATACTTCTCTTGCACAATTTAAGAAATGACCATCATATTATCTGCGGACTGTGACAAGCATATTAAGTAATTCCTACAAATTTCCATCAGGGGTGAAGTGACTGATCAGACACAGGATTATGTGTTCAGGTAATGTACTGCAATATTTCTGTGTAGTGTTATGCTAGAAAAATACATATATTATTAGAAGTGCAATATATGGTGCTTAGAGGGGTTTCCCAGGATAAAAAAAAAACATGGCTGCTCTCTCCAAAAAAAAAAACCATCGCACCTGTCCGTGGATTGTGTGGCTATTGTAGCTCCATTGGAGTGTATGAGAGCTGAGCTGTAATACCAGACACAACCACAGACAAGCATGGCGCTGTGGCTAGAAGAAAGCAGCTGTGTTTTTCTAACCCTGGACAACCCCTTTAACCCATTGTCATGCCACTATTCCAAAAGGGGTACGTTACATTGTATCCCTTGTGCATTTGTTAGTGTTTCATGTCTACCATTTTCACCCCTGCTTTGATGTATTTTGTGAGAATTGGTTGCTTATGTAGCAGCTGTGGCCAATATCCTATATCCTGCTCCCCAGTATATAATAGCCAGCAGTATTTGCATTGACTGTTTGTTTTGTGTTATGTATTACAATGTATCTTTATTACATTCTGTATTTATCTTCCTGTTTGTATCGTAGTCCTCTTCTATTGCCTTGGCTATTTTGTTACATAGTCTTGTTGTATGTGTTACTATGGAGTATACGTCCCTATGGAGGGGTTCAGCTGTCCAAGGCTTTCATTTCTGGTGTGTGCACCCCGTGGTGGTGGTGGTGGGTGGGGGGGGGGGGGGGGTTGCCATTTTGAGTGTTTCTTGACCTGGATTTGCAATTCAAAACAATGTTTAGTGCTTTCCCAGGATATGCAGGTTTCTTTCTTGGGTCTCTGCTGTCTTTAATACACTGATTGTTTGTTTATTTATTTATTTTTTAACTGCTTCAGCGACAAATTGCTATATACAAGGTATGTCACCATTTTAACTCAGATTGGTCAAGGGTAATATGCATAGGAAGGTTGTAGAATCAAGTTGGCTCTCCAATAGATGGCCATTCAACATGACTTCTAGGGAAATATTGGTGATTTATAAGTCACAAATAGTTGATGGGCTGGGTTCTGCCACTCAAGACCCCAGCTGATCAGGTGGCTCTAACCTCCGTGCTGTGGCCAACACTTGTAATTGCAGGCACAGCTGTCATTATTTTTTTTTTTGAGAGTTGCACCTGCAATTACCAGCGCCTTCCACTACACAGTAGTCAGAGCCATTTGCTTCTTCTATGACCTCTGTGTATTGTGGCACTGATAGTAGGCGCATGATCAGCTGATTGGCTAGGGTCCACTGCTCAGCACCCAGGTCGATCAGCTATTCCTGGTTTCTCCTGACGATACGTCATTAACAGTATTACGTGGAAACCCGCTATAGGTGTTTTATCTGGACATGGATAATGAGTGTTTTTGGTATTCAGTCATCAGATCAAGTATTGGTAAGTCTGGATAATGATGATTTATATTCTTTTTGGAGAGATATGGACAGACAGGGCATCTCAAGACCTTCACTGCAAGTATGATTTTAAAAGGCATAGAGTAAACTCATTTGATTGGTCTGTAAAGACGTTCAAATAGTTATGCATGTAGAACCCTATGGGCTAAAAAATGGGATTGCGTGTAGAGCTCATAACTCAGTTTATACCCCTCATCTGGCACCAGTAGAGGTTTTGAGGGGTTACTGGCACTACAGGCATTGATAACCCATCCTCAGCATAGACCGTCAATAGATCAGCTGGGGTCCATCGCTCAGCTGATTCCCAGCGCTGCTGTCAGTATGGATAGCACAAAATGTAGATCATGATGTCTATAGTACAGCGACCTGGATTACTATTGCAGGTACAGCTCCTGTTGAATTCCATGGAAGCTGTACCTGCAGTACCAAACTCGGCCACTGCAATGTTGTCAGCGCTGTCTGCTTCCAGCGCTGTCAACCTTAACAGCGGCATCAATCGTCTATTGATGACCTAACCTCAGGATAGGTCATCAATAGAAAAAAAACTCCTAATGTCCCAGACAACCACTTTAATCTTATTATTGATAAACCTTTGCCGTAATGTGAAGGTTAATGTACTTTTCACACTGGAATTGTTTTACCTCCATTGCATATTTGACACAGTGTGAAACAGTGATTGGAAACTATGGAGAACTGAGCTGTGATTTATTCCACATTGTTTGATTTCTGCTTGTATGCACCATGAACCTCTATGAAACGCCTTGTATTGTTCCTAGAGCACCAGTGTTTTATAGTCTTGTCAAACTGTTGGAATGATAAACTCACTTTAACCACTTGTGTTCTTTCTTCCCCCGCAGTACAACATCCTGCTGCAGCCATGTCGACCTCACCCAGCGCTCAACTAGACAAGACCATAAAGAAGATTTATCTGGAACTACCACAGGCCGACAAGGTCCAGGCTATGTACATATGGATTGATGGGACAGGAGAAGGCCTGCGTGCCAAAACACGTACCCTCGACTCTGAGCCCAAGTCGGTTGAAGGTGTGCAACAATGTATCACTACGGACAAAATAAATACTACCACCTAATGCTCAACACACGCATGGCATTCATGATTAAAGGCTACTTGCACTTTCAGAAAACTTTTGACATGTAATAGAGACATGTCAAAAGTGTTCATCAGTGGGGTCTGCTGCTGAGACCCCCACTGATCACTAGAGTTGAGGGTGCTGCAGTGCTCATCTGAGTGCTGTGTCCCTTTTGGCTATCTTGGCTTGTTTTATGTTTCTGGCAGCTGAAGATGTCCTCCTAGAGATGTATAGAAGCAGACGAAAATAAGTGAACATAACCAAAGGGACACAGCGCTTGGGGTAATGCAGCAGCCCCCTCATTCCAGCGTTCAGCAGGGTCTCAGCAATGGGACCCCTACTGATCAATACTTTTGACATGTCAAAGGTTTTCTGAAAGTGCAGTTACTCTTTAAGCACTAGTATCAACATCTGGAAATGTTTACTTGCATAAATAGATGGCTTTAATCATTTAACCCCTTAAGCTTAAAGGACGTACCTATAAGCTCCACACCCGGAGGGCATACATGAAGCACAACCCAGAGCCGATCCTGCTCCATACATGCCAGATGCAGGCACTCTTTGCTGATCTTGGCTGCTAACCCTTTAAATGCCGCTGTCAACTCTGACAGCAGTATTTCAATGCCCTGTTCAAAATTCGAACAGCTCCCTTCAATGAGATCGTTAAAGATGTTGTTCGGTCATCATGGCAGCCCAGTGCTTTCTGGAGACCCCAAGCTGCCATGATTGATTGCCTATCAAGGCATTCCTGTGGCACATCTTAATAGACTACCTGTCAGAATGTGGTATAATGTATATTGACTGTATGAACAATCAAACAACTGCTATTCAATTTCCCCTCTAGGGGACTAAAAATAGTAAAAACAAGCTAATACTTTATTTTTAGTAATATTTTTTCTTAAGTTTTATGCCCCCCCCCCCTTTCCCATAGTTAAATTAAAGTATTTAGTATTGCCACATCCAATAAAACCCAACCTATCATAACACATTATTTATCCTGAACAGTGAATGTTGCCAGAAAAAAATAAACGCAGAACACCAGAGTTGCACTTTTTTGGTCACCCTGTCTCTTAAAAAAAAACAAAAAAAAACTAATCGAAACAGATTATCATGTAAAAAAAAAAAAAAAAAATTGAGCCCTCACACAACCCCACTCATGGGAAAGATAGATTTATATTATATATTTATAATAATTTTTAAGAGATTTTATTTTTTAAAGACACGATACAACAGAAAACTCTTACTAAACATGGTATCACTGCAATCATAGTGTCTTACAAAATAAAGTTATGTCATTTTGTGGCAGTTTGTATACTGTAAAATTATTACCCCTCCCCCCAAAGATGACAAGATTAAAGATTATTTTGCTATTTTACTCTAATTAGAAATTTTTAGTGTTTCTCAGTATGTTATGTGCCACATTAAATAGTGCCATTGGGGGGGGGGGACTCTGACTGCAAAAAAACAAGCCTTCAGACAACTAGGTCAATGATAAAATAAAAGATTTCTCTGAAAGACTAAGGAAGGGGGGGGGGGGGAGATAAATAAAAATGGGCCGCATGCTGAAGGAGTTAAAGATCACAAGAGAAAACAATGGACTTTATTCAAAAATTAAAAGAAACTAAGTAATAACTCTTCTATCATTTGTCTTTAATCCAGACCTGCCTGAGTGGAATTACGATGGCTCTAGTACATATCAGTCAGAAGGATCCAACAGTGATATGTTTTTGAAGCCAGTGGCCATGTTCAGAGACCCCTTCCGAAAAGACCCCAACAAGCTTGTATTCTGCGAAGTGTTGAAATATAACCGAATAAAAGCAGGTGAGAAAGCAAACAAAGGGGATGACTTCAGTTCTACTGAGCCTCAGGTTGCCAACTAAACTCTATAACGTATAACGTGTGTTTGTATACCTCAGGGCTGGGAAATAATGGCTGCTCTGCATTCCAAATTTTTTTTTTTTCTCTCGGAAACTGTTACTCTTTCCTATTGGCTGTGTCTGGTATTGCAGCTAAATCCCATTGACTTGAATGCACAGACAGACTAAAAATGCCAGCAGTGATGTTTCAGCAACCACTTTAATGGGCCCTCCAGTTGGCATTTAGCGGATAATAGGATAGCCATAGTGATTCTTCTGGGATAAAATCTTTGACTATACTTGATGGCTACAGCCAGCACTATTTTAATACCCTATTGGGCCAATGAATGGGCATCAAAACGCCTGCTGTCACCCCCAACCCATGCTGTCGTTTCACTACAAAACAAAAAATAGTCCTAATCTCCTAACTCAGCTGGCGGCACTCTTTCCATGGTCTGAACTTCCTTCCAGGTCCAGTAGTCATGTACCAGCAGGGCCGTAACGATAGGGGATGCAGTCGCAACCGGGCCCAGTGCCTTAGGGAGCCTATAAGGCTTCTCTCCTCCATATTAGGAGCCTAGTACGACGAATAAAGCATTATGGTTGTGGGCCCTCTTATTGATTCTGCATTGAGCCCAGGAACTTCAAGTTATGCCTCTGCATACCAGCCTACATACATGACCACTGCAGTCAATCACGGACCTCAGCTGAATGTAGACTTATGCTTTGCACAGCAGTCTTCTGTTTAGATGGGTATTTGACCGCTGGACCCACAAGTGAGCGGAGGCAATCAATCAGGCTGCAGTAGTAGGGGCAGGCAAGAGGTGATATATAATTTTTTTTCTACACTCTGCAATACTTAACTATCAGTTGAAAGTGGTGTAGATGCCAGGAGGCCTTGTGCTGCCAGGGCCCCAGTACAGATGTACCAATTGCCCAATGGCTAAAGCCTTCCTCAATACTGTGTACCATCAGAAGATCACATGAGGATTGCTCAAGGACATGCTTAGACAAACTACTACACATCTTAAATATAAAGTTCATAGTGACAAATGAATTTCTAAAGCCCTAGCGTTGTTGGCTGCACTTGGACAGCTGGACGGCCAGATTGCTGGCTGTGTCACTAACCCTGTAGCTGAATGTCATCCTCAAACTACTCAACAGATGGACTACGCAAACGGTCCAGCTGTAAGACTACCAAAATGAGAATATAGTGCATGTTTAGCGGGAATGCTGTCTATCTGGTATTGTTTTATTTAATTAATATCACTTCTTAGTGGATGAGAAGGCAGCTGGATACTAAGTAGAATCTTGGAAGTGAGTTGTAAGGGGGGAGGGGGGGGGGATAGTCTTCAAGAAGGGTTATCGCTCCAGATCTGGAATTCATTTGGGTGTTTTTTTTTTTTTCTTTTCTTTTTTTTTTTTTTTTTTGTTTTGAATGTAGATATTAATTAAAAGTGAGCGTCTGTGTTCTCAATGAGAGTTGCTGCTGTTTATGTATTTTTGGTTATAAAATAATTACTAACTTCCTGGTAAAGGGTAAACTGCTCGAAGCAGTAGGCAGGTCCGCACTAGATACTTCCTGTTCATAAAGTCTGTCTTCTCTGCTCTAAACAATTGACAGAGTAGGAGATGGGGCTTGTAGGCAAAGTAGGAAGGAGCAAATGGGAGACTTAAGGTAGGAAGGAAATAAGGGATGAAACTCAAATGGCAGAGCAACATGTAACACTATAAAAAGTCACTTGTTTAGTTTGTCAAGTACTTTGGGGGTAAGTTGGAAAAGAGACAAATTTTAGGAGTCGGATTGACTTGTTACCAGGACTGTCATGAGATGTTTGTATTGTCACGATGCACATAGAATTAAGCTTCACTCTATAGCAGCTTCCTACTATTACAATCCAACCTTACTTTAAGGTTACTTATTTTTTTGATGCTTATAGAAGCTGCAAAGCATTCTAATAGATTATCCCCAAATGTAGGAGACAAATCCAAGAAAGGCAATCCAAAGTTTAAAACAAAAACCTTAGATGGACTTTTGTAAGAAGACACTTTGAGGCACCCACTTTGACATGTCCAACAAAAGTTCTTGCAAAGTCTGTTTGCTTTGTTTTTTGTCATTTTTGTCATTTTTCAACATGGTCATAGAAAACTGTATAAAAAAACAGGTTATGTTTTCTAACAATATAGAAGCTAAAATATGAATATTCTGAAGATGGGATAGATGAAACTGTGCTTAAAGGGGTTTTCCCATAACTTAAAATTGCTTCTCAAGCACTCTGTCCTTCCTGGCTGCTTCTGATAGAACATGTGACTGCTGCAGCCAATCGCTGACTAGTGACATTCTATAGCCAGTGATTGGTGGCAGCAGGAGTCACATGACCTGGTCAGCAGCAACCAGGAAGGACATAGTGGTTTTGAAGCAATCTTAAGTTCTGGGAAAACCTCTTTAATGTCATTGGTATGTTGGAGGCTTATAAGACTTGTTATACCACCTACTCATTAGTTGTTGGCTCTAGTTGTACCACCTACTCATTAGTTGTTGGCTCTAGTTATTACTCAACTTGGTACTCTTATTATGGTAATAGTATTTTTGTCTCTGAAATTGTTACCTGTTTACACAGTATGTATAAGATACTATTGTGACTCGGTGTTTAGTTGCCTTGCAGCACTTGGGTCTTTGGTTCACATCCAATCAAGGACAACTTCTGCATGGAGATTGTATTTTCTCCCCATGTTTGTGTGGGTTTCCTCTAGGTCCTTGCTTTCCTCCCACACTCTAAAGCATACAGATAGGTGCATATAGAATGTGAAATCCAGTGGAGACAGAACCCAATATCAAGTGAAGTAAAGAGCTGTGTAATATACATGTACTACATAATTAAAGGAGAATGCAAGTACTGGCCAAAACGTAATCAGAGCTTTCAAACCACCAACATCTCAGTAATTAACATCAACTTTGTTCTTAGAAACAAACCTACGACAGACCTGTAAACAGATTATGGATATGGTCAAGGATGAAGAGCCCTGGTTTGGAATGGAACAAGAATATACCTTGCTTGGAATGGATGGACACCCATTTGGCTGGCCCTCCAATGGCTTTCCAGGACCTCAAGGTATGTCCAAATCAACTGTTTTTGCACCAACAGTATATGAAGACACATAATATTCTACATGTAAAATATTATAGTTAGCAATATATAAAAACCTACAATTGTCTTGAGTTATACAATGGCATGTGCAGTGTGTACAGTATCCAGAAAAAGCCCATGTATTTTGCAGTTAGAATATAACTGTCTTTCTAATGCATCCTAATTTCCTGCAATGTAAGACCTCAAACTTGTACTAGCAAGACCACATAGCACATGGCTTCTGTGATTTTTGTCTTAACTGTAATTTTACCATATACTTTAACTGGCTATGGATATAGGTTATATTATCTAATTTTCATAGGTTGTTCTGATAATTACTCCCACCTGCATCATTTTAATCAAAGCAATGGAGTCATCTGCTTCCCTGTGTCTTACCACCATGATTAATGAGATTTGTTCTCTCTTAGGTCCTTATTACTGTGGTGTAGGAGCAGATAAAGTATATGGCCGGGATATTGTAGAAGCTCATTATCGTGCATGCCTATATGCCGGTGTGAAAATTGCAGGGACAAATGCAGAAGTTATGCCCTCTCAGGTAAGACTATCCCTGACTGTACATAATGGGCGGGGTGGAAACACATTTTTCCTGTTACTAACAAATTAAAGTGACTAGTTATTTTCTGAATCTCCACCCTTCAAGTCTTTGTTTTAAAGTAACTAAATGGCAAAGGCAGAAATTGGGTTGTTCTCCACTTTAGTTTCCTACAAGTATTTCAGGCATAATCTTTCCTGATATTTTGCCCAGTTCATAATATCTGTCATGGAACACCGGCCATGACAATAGGCAGGCTTAAACTGATGTCAGCCCCACCCATGTGAAAAAAGCCCTGGCGCATGTGCACTGTCATTCGGTGCCAGGTGCAGATAGGGCCACATCATCTGGCAGTGTGTGTGGTATAATAGGTCAGCAGGGCGGTGTTATTTCTAGCCAGCAAGTCAGCCACTTTTGTAGTATATACATTCCAGCCCTTCCTTTTCAGAGTCGGTTATTACCCTGAATGTAGAGTTTTGTTCCAGTCTCCCATTTGTCTAGATAAGTTACTGGTGTCTGTATTCTGGTGTTTCATATGCTTCCTTAACTGTATTACTACCATCTGACTTTAATCAGAGCCTTTTCCACCTTGGAGATTATTTAGGTAGACCCCCCCTCCCCCCCCCCCCCCCCCCCCACACTCGTCAATGCGATCACCCTGCTTCTAGGCTGACTCTGTCCTCGTATTAGGTAGATGGGGAGAGATTTTCCTTTTCCCATTGTCTAGTTCCATTATCAGTTGCGTTCTCCAAGTTCTTGCTGTGTGTCCCCTTTCTGAACAACTATTGTATCTGATCTAAACAGTGTTTTGGCATCTGAATCAGATGTAACAATATCTCCAGAATAAGAGAAGGCTCCAGTCTTTTCATCTGGGGTTTTAAGTAGAATGTTGGCCTTGATGTAATCCAATGGGTTGTACAAGATTAAAAAAACATGACTGCTTTCATCCAAAAAACAGGGCTATGCCTATGCAGAAGTCGTGAATGGTCTTGTAGCTTCACACTTACATCAACAGAGTTGAACTAGAAGACCCCACACAACCTGTAAATAGGTGTGGCACTTTCTACAAGAAAGTAGCCTTTCTTTTTTTTTTTTTTTTTTTTTAAATTCTTACAACCTTTAAAGCGCTATTTGTCTTCCTTACCATTATGGAGTTTCTCCAAAAATTGCTGATAATACTCCTATTGTATCGTCAATGTGTATTTTTCCTGCAGAGTAATGCTATATATTTTTATTACAGTGGGAATTCCAGGTGGGTCCATTAGAAGGGATTGAGATGGGAGATCATCTCTGGGTTGCTCGCTTTCTTTTGCACAGAGTAGCTGAGGACTTTGGAATCGTATGCTCATTTGATCCTAAACCCATTACTGGAAACTGGAACGGGGCTGGTTGCCACACAAACTTCAGCACAAAGCCCATGCGAGAAGAGGGAGGCCTCAAGTAAGTAAAGGCATAACTTAACAGGAAATCTGGTCTGGTGGGCCTTGACAGGGTTTATAAGATTTAAGAAAAGGGTCTAATTTTTTTTTTCCAAAAACAATGCCACTCTTGTTCATGGTCTGTTTGCCACTACAGCTCAGTCTCATATACTTGAAGGAATTGTCTGAGTTATTTTTTAAACTTGGTTCTCCCAATGACAACCTATAAATGATCTTATACTCCCCTCGCAGCTCCAGTTTTCCCTGTGATGCTGTTTTAACAGGTTGCAGTTAGCCTGTGTACAGGATATCACAGGTTGCTGCAGCTAATCACAAACCACAATGTTCAAACACGAAAGTCTTTGACTTCTGACCGTGCTATTTAGCCCGTAAAAGAACCCAGCATTGAGTATGGAGGTGCAGCCCTGGATATGTGGGAAGCTGGAAAGGGTGAGTAGAGGAGTTCACCCCCCCCCCCCCATGGGGAACACTAATTAAAAGAAAATAACTCAGACAACCCCTTTAAACAAGAATGATTTGTAATACCAGATATTGCTCATGGACTAGAGTGATTATATTTTTGCAAAATCCCCTTATTTACACTCGCACAACCCTTTTAGGGACTTGGATTTTGTTCACAAACTCTTTAAAGGGGTATTCCCATCTTAAATATTTGTGGCATATATAGCATATGCCAATCAATGTGGATTCTACTTCTGAAACCTTGACCTATAGGTAGAATGAAGTCACATGACTCTCCCACTTGCCAATTCCTGGTCACAAAATCTACATATACTCTCAGTCGAGAGGAGGCTGCAACTCCTACAGACTGAACTGTTTGGAGGATACAGCATCTTAGAATCAGCAAAAGGTGGTCAATGCCGCCCCGTCCCCAGTCTCCTGATAGGTGAGGGTAACCTTTAACTGATGCTGAATGTTTAAAAGGAGTAAGGAAAAGTCAAGTGACATTTCATCCTTATTTTTGCAGGCATATAGAAGAAGCCATTGAGCGCCTTTCTAAGCGTCATGAATATCACATTCGAAGCTATGACCCCAAGGGGGGATCAGACAATGCACGTCGTTTAACAGGTTTCCATGAAACCTCCAACATCCATGAGTTTTCTGCTGGAGTGGCAAATCGTGGAGCAAGTATCCGTATTCCCCGTCTTGTGGGACAAGAGAAAAAAGGCTACTTTGAGGACCGCCGTCCATCAGCCAACTGTGATCCTTATGCTGTGACAGAAGCCTTGATTCGAACCTGTCTCCTGAATGAAACTGGAGATGAATCTCTTGACTACAAGAACTAGAGACACAGCAGGGAGAGATGGCTACTACATTGAGTTTTCTTACCCAGTTCTGTTATCCTTTACACCTAGGCCTAAGTCCTGCGTAATTCCATGTCTTAGTCACCAGACAGGGGCATTAGTAGTAATGTGTAGAACACACAAGTTTCTCAATATTTCAAATTAGCTTGGCTCTGTTCTGTACAAATTTTTATTTTCCATTCTATTCTTTAAAAAAAAAAAATATTTGGGAATAGCAGAATTTACAGAAAACCTAAAAGTAACTAGTGAAATGTTATACTTATCAATGATGCACAAGTTAAAAACAGGACTAGTCACAAACTTTTTTTCCTTCTAGTGGGTTGATGCCAAGTCTAAATTGTGGGTAATGGTCCAACTAGCACTAGATGGAAAGGCCAATGTGTCCCAACTTTGGGGCTGTGCCCCAATTCCACACTTATTAGGAAAGTCAGCCCCTATTTTTTTACTGAATAAGTCGGGAAATAAAGTGCATCCTTAGGTGGCAAAGTAATAACACTTGGCCTCTAAAAGGGCACAAAAGGTATACCGAGGAATAGCAGAAGGGTCTATGGGAAGTAGCAATCTGTACTCTGCCTTGCTACTCTCCATGATAACCACTACTTAACGATTAATGGGGGGGATCTTCCGTTCACCCCTAAAACTTATGCCAGGTACTCATTCATTTGACACATTCTTGGCTTACCCTGCTAGCTAGTTGTAATTCTTAGAGCAGGATGCAGCGAGATCTCAAGTGAATCAAGGGTTATTTAATGTGTCGGGGCATTCGTGAGGCTGTCAGCACATGAATGTCCCTTATCATAGTAATGTCGTCTTTTGGGTCCATATATGTAGTATTTTTCTATTTAAGTGTAATTGAAGTCTACATTGAGGTATGGAAGACGGGATGATGTCTATTAAGGTGTTTTCAATAAAGATTAAAGATTTTAACATTTTTATATAAATAAAGGGTTATGTTGGTGCTAAACAAAACAATTATGGGAGAAGTACAGATAGCTTAATCTAAGACATCTCATGAGTACATAGTGTGCAGATCATAATAGATCAATGTTCTCAATCCATTAACTTCAGGGCAAACTTCTAGAAACCTCCTTAGGAACTTTTTGAAAATGGAAAATGTTAAGAACACATCTAAGACAAGTCTCATGGCCATTACACTGGAAATGGGACACCCATGTCAGCTTGAGGTATTTACAATTGTGCATCTGTCATTTTGAAATTCTTCATCCTGTATCTCTTTTATAAGGGAGATAACATGGCGATCTGTAAAATGTCAGTCATCTTAAGCTTGTACAAAAACTGATTTGTGTTTGATGTATTAACATACACTTCCAAAGGTTTTGGGTTGATAAGAGCTGGGCTAATATTTAATCTTTGCTCTTAAGTTACATGTACTACACCACAACCTAACATGCACTGTAAAGTGTTCAGTACCAGCAAATAAGTGAAAAGGAAAAAACTTTATTTTCCCATGAAATTTGTATGATTTATATGCACACTTGCGAAAGAAACCAATTCCTCAATGTTTGTGAATGGGTCTCGGTTAGGATTTGCTGCTTCTGACTCGTATCTCATTCTGACATAGTCTGGTTTTCAAAATAGATTTTGTTTTCTTTTTATAATAAAAAAGAACTAAATCTGGATCATCGGCTTTTGTCTGTTCATTTCACGATTTGTTCATAACTTTATACAATGACCGGGATTGATATATATGGTGCATGAAAGGTCATTTTCCCTACTACATACTGTACATGCAGTATATTTGTCACATTGAGAAGAAGACCTCACAATTGATATATTATAATGCAGGAAAATCCCTAACAGGTCAAAACCCTGCAGTTCTGGTCTCCTGTCCCAATGACAACAGTCCGTGATAGTATTTTTCTATTATCACTAGGACACTGTGCGTAACCTTACCACCATAGAAATTGAGGGCCACTCATGCAGCATAGTACTGGTGTTTTTGGACCCCAACCAATGCAAATAATTTTAACTTCCAACCCCCTCCCTTCCCCTTCATCTATATAGCTCCTTTGCATGGCATCCATGTTTAGCATTGGACATAGATCATTTCATCCAAAAAAATGTAATGTGTCATTTGTGAGTAAACTAGGGGAAAAAAGATGGACACTAGTAGTCTCCAAGTCAGGTCTAAATGGCGTTGACTTCTGTTGGACCTGACAGGATGTGGGTTGGTATTTGTAAACCAGGAGTGGAGATTCCATAGGGAAGAAATAATGGGAAGCAGAAGAGAGATCACAATGTGAATTAACTGTTCTAAGAAGAGTTAAATAGGCGTGTCAATGCCATGGTCAACTTGCTTGGTTGTGTAAGACACAACCCTCATCAGAGCTCATCAAATGGATGTCCAAGTCCTGCTGCCTTCCCATCTCCTGCCGGTCAATGTCAATCTGGTTCTGGGTTTATGTAGTGAAAACTTAATAAAAAAGCTTGGCACTGAGTGCAGGACAGAAGGAACTGGTCAGTGACTTGTGCATTGTGCCCAAAACTCCAAGTTTTGCTACAAAACTAGGAGTAGAACTTAACCAGAAAAAATTCAATGGAAAGATTTACACCGCTTAAGTGTTAGACTTGTTTCTGGTTTTTAACATGCAAAATACTGATCAGAATATGAAAGGCTGAAAGACATCGACAAACTGGAGCAAAATCAAAAAAGATACCAGGATGAGCGGTCTGCAAATCATGACCTATGAGGAACGGTTAAAGGATCTGGGAATGTTTAGCTCGCAAAAAAGGCGGAGAGGAGACTTAATAGCTACAAATATCTGAAGGGCTGTCACACTGCAGAGGGATCAGCCCTATTCTCATCTGCACAAGGACAGAGTAGAGTAGAAGCAATGTTATGAAACAAAGGCAGTGAGGGTGATCAATGAGTGGAACAGGTTACCACAGGAGGTGGTGAGTTCTCCTTCAATAGAAGTGTTCAAACGAAGGCTGGGCAAATATTTGTCTCAGATGACTTAGTGATCCTGCACGGAGCAGAGGGTTGGACCCGATGACCCTGGAGGTCCTTTCCAACTCTACCATTCTGAGGCCAAATAGCGATTAATATAACAAGCTGGTGTTTCTGCAATTTGTAAATTATTTGGCTATAGGAAATCCTAAATGATTAGTTTCCCAAAGAGCTAACATGCTAAGTGTATGCAGTAAATATTTCTGGGAGCTACTGTCACAATTTTTAATACTTTTCGTCCAAATGTCATGCTTAACATTACTCAGCATCTCCTAATACAAGATATGGTCATAGTTATGTATGCCGTGATGTAATCCTAAAGAAAATGAAAGCAATACCAGGACTGTAATGACTTGAGGAGCTAGTAAATGGTGGGGGTGTGGTTATAAAAATAAGCGGTGCCGTGTGGTATGGCATTTCTAGGCTGCATTACAACTTTATTTAGTAGAGAAACATATGGGGTTAAGAAATCAATGTCCTTAAGGCTTCCTTCAGTCTGTTTCCAAATATGCTTTTTTTAAAATGAAGTTTGCATTTTTTTTGCAGTGTTTGACCCTTTTGACTTTTTTTTTTTTTTTTATAGAAAAAATACCCCTGTTAGTCAAAAATTAATCAAGTGAAATAAAAAAACACAAAAAATGCACTGTTGATAGTGTAGGGAGTTTCATAATTCCCTAATTTACAGCTAACATCTAAATGCAGTTTTGCCACAAAAAAAATCAGCTAGAAAACTGGTATTTAAAAAAAAAAAAAAGCAAAAAAACCCCCCAAAAAACTGAGATGCCAGCCTTAAACATGTTATTAGCAAATAAAGGGAAATGACTAGAAAAATGGTCATTAATAGACCAAAACTGGGCGAATCTTCCGCTTCAATGGCTTAGATATAGTCCCCATGCAATAGTGCAAGATATCGAGTTGATAGCATATTACTAGCTCCATATATACTGTAGTACTAGCCTTCGTGCGCAATAAATACATTAATAGAATGTTCACACATTGAGGCATTGGTGCAGATCAATGTATTTTTTTGCTGTAGATTTTGGTGCTCTTCTGCACCAAAATTCACACTATTTGGTGCAGATTTTGACTTTTTTTACACAGTTCTGCAGCAGATTTCCCCCTTTTAATTGAACGGGTGAAGCCTGTTCTGTAGCAAAATCCGCATTAGCAAGATGGGAGCATAGTCAGGAATGGAGCCCAGGGTCAGAGTCCAGAGTAGAACAAGTGCCATGCAAATAATTGAAAGGATGAGACTGGCTGGAGCACGGTCAAGGTCAGGACCAATCAGGGGTCATAATCGGTCACAACCTGTAGGATCAGAAGCCAGGCAGATACCATGGTCTGCAGGCAATGAAGACAAGGCTTAGAGTTTGGTAGCACTTACCCTTCTAATATGGGACCACTGGCATCCAGCTCATAGGGGTCTTTCCTTTCTCTGGATCAACACAGTAGAGTTAAAGGTCGGACTTGATGGACCCTGTATCTTTTTTCCAACCCAATCAACTGTATACCCATGTACAGTCAGTGTTACAGGTATGTATGATACAGATAAAGTAATAATAGGTACATTCATCTAAAAGCAAGAACGCTGAAGAGAAGACCCTATTCTTGATGTAACATCTTGAAGGGGGAGATTTAACTGCTCCAATACACACTATGTTGTAGACATTTCAGATAACTTCATGTAGTGTTACCAAAAGTCTACAGGTACATAATATTTATAATATAAAGTGTCCTCAGTATACATATTTCACTATCTGTACAGTACTGGTGCATTATTTTTGTGCTTTACCCCTTTAAGACAAAGTTCCGTTTAGAGTTGTGTCATGTTGTTTTGTTCTTTTTTATGTTTTTAATTTGAATTCTGTTCTGGGAAAACCTATTAAATAGACTTTTCCTAAACTAAGCCAGATGACTCTGCTGTGAATTTGTAATCGGGAACTTTCCCTGAGTCTTATTTAACATTTCCGATAAACAGTAGGCACTCCATTCAGTATACAGCGAAGTTGTAAAATGAAGTCTTCAGTAAAGAGAAGTTGTGATGTAGAATGACATATACATTGCTAAGTAACAGAACTCCATGGATCAATGTGGAAGTAAAACTACTTAAATGGCCTTCCACCCATAGGAAATTGCAGAATGAATGGATCAGCAGTGCACATGTACATCCATTGCTCCCTTCATTCCTGGGTGCAGCAGACCCCTGTTCTTGGGATTGGTTCCCCAATGATCAGCAAGTGATCTTGTGGATAGAGGATAACTTGCTTTTGTGGGACAATCCCTTTAAACTAGGACATCTGATCATGGCTTGCCTTTCTTCTGTGCGACTCCTAATCATGGTTTGCCTTACCCCTGTGTGACCTATTTAGTCGTACAGAGCATCAGCCATCTGCTTGTAGGCTGGGGACAATTGCTCCCCTTAGGTCCTCTCAGTCCTCTGGGTGGCAGCGTCTTCTGGAGCTAAATGAATCATCCTCCTCCTGGCTCTGTCTTCTACCCCCTATTGTACAGAAGTGCTGCTTTCAGCCCATCAGCATCCTCACAACACAATTATTTAGTTCTGCTATGGTATTAATGTTATGAGCTTGGCTCTGGTGCTGTATTTATGTTACGAAATTGCTTCTGGCATTGTATCTATGTACAGAGGTTAATTTGTGCTGTATTCATGTTTTGAATTTGGTTCTGTATTTATGTTATAAGCTTGGTTCTGGTGCTCTATTCAGGTTTTGATTTTGGTTCTACTGCTGTATTTATGGCATGAGGTTGGTCCTGGTGCTGTATGTATGTTATGAGATTGGTTCTGACATTGTATCCATGTATGGAGGTTGTTTGTGCTATTTTTATGACATGAGCTTGGTCCTGCTGCTGTATTTATGTTGTGAGATTGGTTCTGGGATTGTATCCATGTACTGAGGATGGTTTGTGTTATATTTATGATATGAGCTTGGTCTTCGTGCTGTATTTATGTTATGAGATTGCTTCTGGTGCCCTATTTAGGTTACGATTTTAGTTCTGGTGCTGTATTTATGTTATGGGCTTGGTTCTGGAGCTGTATTTATGTCATGAGTTTGGTTCTGGTACAGTATTTATGTTAGGCTTTGCTGCTGGGATCTGTTGTACCACATAGGTTTCTAGCAGCACAGCCTCACATGTGTGACATGATTGTGTTGGCTGGGTGTGGTGTTCTCCTGCTAGCTAATCCCCCGGGTCTTTGCTTACATATATACCCAGCTCCTGTTAGTGTCTGTTTGGTTTTCAGGGTGAGCAGTCTTGTATCCTTGTCTGTTGTAGCTTGCTGTGTGTTTGGTGTCTTGATGGTTCATGTTCGTTCTTACGTTTATTTTCTGTCAGTTTTATGTCAGTTTGTCTCTGCTTTGTCCGGCTGAGTTTGTTTGCCATTTCTGGGCTAGGGTGGCCCTTAGGGTTCTCTAGTACATCTTGCTAGTGTAGGGACCCGCAAGACAACAAGGAGCATTGATCGTGGCTTGCGGGCTTAAGTATTTTGGTCAATATACGAACCAATACCTTGTACTTTTATTGCTAGAACATCTGTTATGTGTGCTGGTATGCAAGGTGAGTGTTGGTTTCCTGTTGGCAGTCCTTACCTCTGGTAACATTTGTGTGGGCCAAGTGCTTATTTGCCCACACGAACATAACAATTTATTCTCTGAGCTGTTCTGGTGTGGGTATGCTGCTATATGTTGCTTTCTCAAAAGCCGAATACAGGCCGACTGCCTATCAGTGCAATATATAGAGGTTTTTTTTGCTTATAATGAAGGGGAAGGCACGAGTAAACATTCTGCACGGCGCCATCTAACCTAAGGCCATCACTGATTATGTCCTTATAGCATTAAAGCATTAAATCCCTATGTGGAATTTGCCCTATCAATGGCGAAAATCACCTTTCCATGCGTCTCTGCATCAATAAGATTTTCCAAGTCAACATTCCGCATCCGGGTTTTGCCCACTGACAGAGCAAATTCTGCATGCTGATCCGCGCAAGAAACCGCGTCAAAGAAACGTGAATTTTAAAGGCAGAATTTATGTGTAATTGTTCCGCTGTGTAAACATATCCTTACTGTTCAGGTCAGCAGCAATGATAAACTGCTTGTTGATTGTTCTTTTATTCTTTGTATTCGCTCTATATACCTAGAAGAGCAGGGCATGCTGAGACTTGAAGTGCACGGCACCAGAGC
The DNA here is from genome assembly GCF_035609145.1 of Eleutherodactylus coqui. Lineage (NCBI taxonomy): Eukaryota > Metazoa > Chordata > Amphibia > Anura > Eleutherodactylidae > Eleutherodactylus > Eleutherodactylus coqui. The sequence goes on along the minus strand of NC_089839.1, from coordinate 274,366,682 downwards.
AGATAAAGGTGATGTCACTTTTCAAACAGGTCGCTTCCTTTGTGGGCGGCTGCACTACATCATTCTGCAGCCGTTTATAACCACTGATTATGATGGTAATAGTAAATAGCTATGAAGCTTATCTCTATCCGGGGGATAGGCAATAAGTATTAAGTGCATTAAATACAAAAACTTTTTTCCTACTATAAACATTCCTATTTCACCCTCTAATCAGGCAAACAAATGGAAAGAGTCTTAGCATGGCTCACTGAAAGATGCATGTAACTGGATACAAATGAGGAAGACTAAAGGAACATTTGTAAATCTTTATGACTCCTTAGACTTAAAGGGGTTGTCCAGCTGTAAACTATTGATGACCTATCCACAGTATAGGTCATCAACAGTAGATTGGCAGGGGTCAGCTGCTCGAGACCCCTCCTGATCAGCTCTTTGTCGTGACTGATTTCTGCAGGAAACAGACAGCTCCATTCCCACTGCAAAGGCCGTTGTCAGGTTGTGCTGATGGGATCTGTTCTAAAGGGTTCCAAGAGCACACCTTTACAGGTGAGAGATAATTGAGCTGGCTGGGGGTGGAGTTCCTCCTGCCAGCCAAGCTCAACGTGTCTTCTGCCTATTTATACACCAGCCCCTCTGTCAGAAGAAGCTGGTATTCCTTCACTCTAGGGTTTGTCGGTCCTGCATGCCTGTACATGTGTTATGTGGTGAACAGGGGCTTGTCCAGTGTCTGTGCAGGTGGCCAGACATTAGGTGTGGACAGTCCTGTTCTGTGTATATGGTATGAACAGCGTCATGTTCTGTATGTCTGTGCAGGTGGCCAGACATGAGGTGTGGACAGTCCTGTTCTGTGTTGTTCCGTCTTGCATGCTAGCCCTAGTGTGTTTGGAGTCTTGTTGGTTCATGTCCGTTCTTACGTTTATTTTCTGTCAGTTTTATGTCAGTTTGTCTCTGCTTTGTCCTGCTGAGTCGTTTGCCATTTCTGAGCTTAGGTGGTCCTTAAGGGTCCTCTGGTACATGTTGTCTTGCTAGTGTAGGGACCCGCAAGACAACGAGGAGCCTTGATCATGGCTTACGGGCTTAAGTATTTTGGCCAATATACAAACCAATACCTTGTACTTTGATAGCTATAACATCTGCTTATGTGTACAGGTATGCATGGCGAGTGTGTGTCGTCAGTCGGTTCCTGACTATGTCTTCTGCCAGTAGGCACTGATAAAGGAGGGAAAGTTTTATGGTCCCTGAATGTATTTCCTGAAACTGTCTCTGGTGGTTCCTTAACCCCTTTCCTGGTCACGTTCGTGTGGGCCCGGTGTTTGTTTGCCCACACGAACGTAACAGCCGTGCTTGGTATTGCAGCTAAAGTTCCCATTGAACTGAATGTAAACTTTGATTGCAATAACAGTCCTGACTCCTGCAGAGAGAATGGAGCTGTCTGCTTCCTGCAGAAATCAGCTCAGTGTATGCGTGCACCAGCCCGGTAAACAGATGATCTGCAGAAGTCCCAGACAATGAACCTCTGCTGATCTATTAGTAATAGCTTATCATTTAAAGGGGCTGTCTATAAAACTTTTTAAAAAAAACATTTTTTTAAGAAACAGCGTACTCCTGTATATGCACTGTCTCATTGCAGCTCAGCCCATTTACTTCAGTTATGCAGAACTGCAACCCCAAGTTATGCTGAAAAACAATGGTGGAGCTGTTTCTGTAAAAAAAGGACAGATCATATCAAATTATCCTGGACAAACTCATTACAGATTGCAATAGCACGAACAGTTGAAGTATCAACTGAAGCCATTGTACTCATGTGTATCCCAGGTTACATACCCTGGCAGTTTGATCACTATGTGCGTGGGATACAAAGATCTTCTATATTAAGACATAACTATTTATGACGGGTATGATGATGCCAGGTTGGCAAGTTTCCTTCTCAGGGCTGATGATGTGACACTTATGACTTGGATTCTATTATAATGAGGTTCGTCAGCTAACAGGTGCAGATTGTCAGGAGAGTCGACATCAAGATTAGCGTTACACTATAAAAAGTTTGTGAGGTTCATGACTAGGATGCTGTTTAGTGTGGATATGAGATTGTAGAGACGGTAGAATCAGACAGGACACTTAGGAAACTAGTATATTGCATGGTGGAACCATCTTCTAGATAAAAATACAGTAATATTACCATTATAAAAGGGCGGTGCAGAGGTCTGATGGTATATCATGATGCACTGAACGATCACTGCATTAGACATCTGCCCAATAATGGGTTGGTCCACCTTATTGAGCGATCATGGCTTTTAGACATCTGTGAACAGATTCCACAAGGTGGCGAATATCCTCCATACTCAACTCGATCCATGCCCATTACAGAAGCTCCATTAGTAGGTGCAAATTTTGTGAGATAAATGGGGGACAAGGTAGAGTGGAGATTTCATAGTTGTGTTCCTCCAACTACTTCCTAATGATCCGACATGGACGGTTGTCCTGGTGAAAGGTGGCACTATGGTCAGAGAAGACTACCTGAAGATATGGGTGCAGATGACCATCTAACCAGTACCTGTAATGTTCACCATCCAAGAATTGTGGTATGATGACAATGGTCCTTGACCATGCCAGGAAAACACTACTCCACCAATCTACACAGCCAATGTTAAACCCCAATGGTGCTATTTAAACCAGAAGCAGACTGGCCATCCATATGGTTCGGCAGGAAATCAAACTTGTCACTCCAGACAACCTTATGCCATGTGTTCAAGGTCCATTGCCATCTTTCCTGAGCCATACAAGGCATTGTTTGTGATGGTCATCAGGTACGCCCTTGTCAGTCTTCGGCTACTGAAACCCAATTTACACAAGGTGCGCCACATGGTCAGTGTGAAAATTTGTCTAACATCACCCCTGTTGTACTGCTGGGTTATTGCTGGGATACCAGACTTACCACCTTCTAGGGTCAACCTGCTGCTTTGTGAGTTTTTGTCAGATGTCTGTCCATGGTTCAACCAGTCTTGCTACACTTTTGATGCCATGATTTGAGAACAGCCAACAAGTGTGCATGTTTCAGAAATACTGGCACCACATCTCCAGGCACCAACAATCTGCCTGCGGTCAATGTCCTTCAAGTCATAATGTTTACCCATGACTGCCAAATGTTGCCTTCTACTGCGCAGAGGAGAGATCAGCACATTATCTAAGAGCAGATCATGACGGTTCCGTTAAAAATTTCCAAATGAAAAATGCCCACAGAAAAAAGCCAATGGCCATGTATGCCTGCAAGAAAATTGCCCACATGGAAAGTTGCCCACACATATTTTTGCATCATTTCAGCACCACAAAGTTATGGATCTGTGATATTTAAGGCGCAAGATGAGGATGTTAACATGATATGCAATCTACTTGTGAGTTTGGGTTGACCTAGTACAAAATGTTTGAAGATTCATGCTTTGCAAACACGTTTGTACCAGTTTGTCATTATCATCAATACATAGGTACAGTCTGGGCTCATTACTCACTGCTCCTGCCTGACTTCTGCCCCCGGCCAGCACATAGCAGCACACACTGAATTCAGGGAAAGCAGCAAGCAGTATGATCAAGTGGGTAGCTATCACTGCCAGGGGCGTAACTATAGAAGATGCAGGGGATGCGGTTGCAACCGGGCCCAGGAGCTCTAGGTGGCCAATAAAGCCTCTCTTCTCCATATAGGGAGCCCAGTAGTATGAATAAAGCATTATAGTTGGGGGCCCTGTTACAGGTTTTGCATTGGGGCCCAGGAGCTTCAAGTTACGCCTCTGATCACTGCTATCCGTACTCACTGAGATATCACAGTGTTATCTGTGGCCTTACATGGGACAGCAGGGAACACTTACTACATTATCTGTTCTCAGTGTCCAGAAGGATATCGGACCACCAGCTGGAAGATTATTGTGTTAGCTGGGAGGGGCCTTCTACTTATATTAAGGGTGCAGCTGGTAGAAATCCAAAGTTTCCTATAAGAATATGAAATCATGATAATGCTGCCCTGGAACAACCATGCACTTAATCCCCTATTCCACTACAGTTATGTCAGTATGGGGTTTCTATTGGTTAGCTCTCAGAGGGACCCGCTTGCCTCAAATTCACACTAGATAATGCACAGGTAAATTACCTTCAGATAAAAAAAGGAAATGCGAGGCAATGTATGCATGGTTGACACTTCTGTACAGGACTATCAGCAGTTAAGTACTTAAAGGGGTTTTCCAGGCACAAAATGGAAATTTTGTAAGTGATGAAATCTAGGAGGAACAACTAGGTAGCGGCAATCTGTACCCTTTATTGGTCGCTCTGGACCTTCTTCTTTGTCCTATGCAGCAGCTGATCTGCCATTGTGTTTACATATATCATTTCCACATTAAACACAGGAACAGACTGTTACCTACAACTTCCAGCATGCATAGATCTGTCTACTTGCCAGTGCTGTAGCTCCGCCCACAGCTCACAGTTCCTACAACTTCGAGCATGCATAGATCTGTCTACTGGCCAGTGCTGTAGCTCCGCCCACAGCTCACAGGTCCTACAACTTTGAACATGCACAGATCTGTCTACCGGCCAGTGCTGTAGCTCCGCCCACATCTCATAGGTGCTACAACTTCGAATGTGCACAGATCTGTCTACTGGCCAGTGCTGTAGCTCCACCCACAGCTCACAGGTCCTACAACTTACTAGCACTAGCCTCCCTGTCAGATTGCCTGAGTAAGTCTGCTGAAGCAGGCAGACAGGACCTTCCGGCACTCTGAACTGCACATGCCAATACAGCACAGTGTTTCCTTTCCTGTCCTCCCATCATGCACTGCTCACAGGATGTTGGAGGCTATTGACAAGGGAGGAAGTAGAAAAGGCTGACAAGATGTGAGAGGAAGTGAAGATCTTTTTCAGGCGGAGGGTCACGTGACATGGACAGAGAATGAAGAAAGTAGGTAGACCGGGTACAGTGAACCTTTTATTGTGATGATGCACATTACATTTTAGAATGTTAGTCTGTGCCAGGATATCCCTTTAAGGAGATTGGCTAATTTGCAACAAAGAATAGTATATTATCATATGTGCAATGATTGTTTAACCCCTTAATGACACGGCCCATTTTTTTCCATTTTCATTTTTTCCTCCCCCCTTTTAAAACAATCGTAACTCCTTTATTTATTACTAGAGATGAGCGAACGCGTTCGTCCGAGCTTGCTATTCGTGCGAATATTAGGGTGTTCGGGATGTTCGTTATTCGTAACGAACACCATGCGGTGTTCTGGTAAATTAAACTTTCTTCCCTGAGACGTTAGCGCTTTTTTTTGGCCAATATAAAGACAGGGAAGGCATTACAACTTCCCCCTGCAACGTTTAAGCCCTATACCACCCCCCTGCTGTGAGTGGCTGGGGAGATAAGGTGTCACCCGAGTATTGAAATCTGCCCCTCCCGCTGCTCGCTATGGATGCATTCTATATGCGCTCAATGGGGCCAGCGGCAGCAGCGCTGACCCCATTGAGAACATATAGAAGACAAATCCTTCTTCTCTGGCACAGCTGTAACAGCTGTAGCAGAGAAGAACGATGTTTGCCCATTGAATTCAATGGAACCGGCAATACAGCCGACTCCACTGAATGCAATGGGCTGCCGGCGATCGCAGGATGAATGGTCGGAAAGGGGTTAAATATATAACCCCTTTCCTGCAATTCATCCAGAAATGTGTTACACTAAAAATATATACCGGCGTATAAGGCGACCGGGCGTATAAGACGACCCCCCAACTGTCACCTTATACGCCGGTAATACAGTGGAGCAAAGAATAAAAAGCATTACTTACGTTTTTAGATGATCTGCGGCGCTCCTGCAGGCTGTCACTCCCTCCTGGTCCACGGCAGACAAGCTTTCTCCACGAAAGACTTTAAATCCCTGCCTCCAGAAGCACATGTGCCTTCAGCCAATCACAGCCAATGACAATGATGTCATTGAATGGCTGTGATTGGCTGTGTTTCTGGAGGCGGGGATTTCAAGCCTTGAAATCCCCGCCTCCAGAAACACAGCCAATCACAGCCATTCAATGACATCATTGTCATTGGCTGTGATTGGCTGAAGGCACATGTGCTTCTGGAGGCAGGGATTTAAAGTCTTTCGTGGAGAAAGCTTGTCTGCCGTGGACCAGGAGGGAGTGACAGCCTGCAGGAGCGCCGCAGATCATCTAAAAACGTAAGTAATGCTTTTTATTCTTTGCTCCACTGTATTACCGGCGTATAAGGTGACAGTTGGGGGGTCGTCTTATACGCCCGGTCGCCTTATACGCCGGTATATATTTTTAGTGTAACACATTTCTGGATGAATTGCAGGAAAGGGGTTATATATTTAACCCCTTTCCGACCATTCATCCTGCGATCGCCGGCAGCCCATTGCATTCAGTGGAGTCGGCTGTATTGCCGCTCCATTGAATTCAATGGGCAAACATCGTTCTTCTCTGCTACAGCTGTTACAGCTGTGCCAGAGGAGGACGATCTTTATGCTGACAGTGGGGGGGGGGGGCACTCTTGCCGCTATTGTGGCTTAATAGTGGGACCTGTGAACTTGAGATGCAGCCCACCATGTAGCCCCTCGCCTGCCCTATCCGTCACTGTGTCATTCCCATCACTTTCCTGAATTGCCCAGATTTTCACACATGAAAACCTTAGCGAGCATCGGCGAAATACAAAAATGTTCCGGTCGCCCATTGACTTCAATGGGGTTCGTTGTTCGAAACGAACCCTCGAGCATCACGGGAAGTTCGTTACGAATAACGAACACCCGAACATTTTGGTGTTCGCTCATCTCTATTTATTACTCAACGTCGCTGTATGAGGGCTTGTTTTTTGCAGGACGTGTTGTATTTTTCAATGGTACTATTTATTGTACCACATAATGTACTAAAAAACGTAAAAAAAATTCGAAGTGGAGTAAAATGAAAAAAAATGACATTCCGCCACACGAATGACATGATAACTTTATTCTATGGGTCAGTACGATTACTACGATAACAAACTTGTATAATTTTTTTTTTTTTTTTGCTCTACTACTTTTTTTTTTCTTTTTCAAAGACATTTAATTTGTTAAAACTATTTTCTGCCGCTATCTCCTGCGCGCAATAACTTTTTTATTTTTCTGTTGACATAGTTGTTCGAGGACTCATTTTTTACAAGAAACCTTTTAGTTTCCATTAGTACCATTTCAAAATACATACGACTTTTTGATCTCTTTTCATTACATTTTTTCTGGGAGACAGAGTGACTGAAAAAGTGCATTTCTGGCATTGTTTTTTTTTTTTTTTTCGGACGACAATCACCATGCAGGGTAAATAATGCACTACTTTGATAGATTGGACTTTTATGGACGCGGCGATACCAAATATGTATTTTTGTTTTCTTATTTAGATTTTTTTATTATAGATATGGGAAAGGGGGGGGGGGAATTTGAGCTTTTATTACTTTTTTTAAATACAACTTCATTGATCCTGTTTTTACTTTTTTTTAAGCCCCCCTGGGGGATCACAACTAGCAATGCTTTGATTGCTGCTTCAGTATGATATAAAAACCTCTCAGGTTCTTCTTCAGGCTGAAATGGAATAGATCCAAAGAGGCATGCATATTTATACACACTTATGACACATATACTTATGACAAGGCACAGACATGGATGTGATTGGTTTGCACTTAAAAGGAATACTGCAACAGAGACAAACATTTTTAACAAGGCACTGATAAAGGAGTGAAAGTTTTATGGTCCCTGAATTACTGTTGGAGGGTCGCCAGGCCAGGAATAGTGCAACAGGTACACAAACATTTTTAACTAGACACTGATAAGGGGGTGAAAGGGGGTCACCAGGCCAGCAGTCTTTTCTGTGATTCCCTACTTCCCCCCCAACTTTCACTCCCTTATCAGTGTCTAGTTAAAAATGTTGCAGTGTTGCTTCTAGGTGCAAACCAGTCACATCCATGTCTGTGTCTTGTTATAAGTATGTGTGTCATAAGTGTGTATAAATATTCATGTCTCTTCGGATCTATTCCATTTTAGCCTGAAGAAGAACCCAAGAAGTTCACAAGCTCACTATAACATCATGTATTTTTGTTAGTCATTAAAAGGTATCATATCTACAAGATCACTTGGTTTGTCTTGCTGGCATTAATCACATTTTGCTCTACTAGCTAACACAGTACCAAACCTTTCTTTTCATTATTTCTGATATGTTTTATGTAAGTCGAGTTCTCAGAACATTCTCATTATAACGTACGACTGTGAAGCAAAAATGAGATATGTCCTTTTCTAAATAAAACTACAAAGCAATAATGAACTGCAAAGGAAAGTCAGTTTCTGGTTAAATGAATGCATATAAGTCAATCAAGTCACATGCACATTAACTAATGAGATTTTCTGGCAAGCATGCCTTGCTGATTCCCAGTCCCCTAGCTGATCAGTGATCATATTAATTAAAGGGATACAAGATCCACTTTAATGCTTTTCTCATGACCATTGGCAGTGATGGCAGTGAGAGAATTCAGCCAGTCTATGGTAATAAGGCACAATTTCTATTTTTCACTGTTCCTAATACATTATAAATTGTACAGACCCAGACACGGAATTGCACCGTACTGTAGTAATGTTAGAATACTTATATTGGTGTGGAGCAAAAGTAGCCTCCCTGAGTTACACAGCAGAAAAAAAAGTTGCCATTACCATGTAATTATAAGGCTATATAATAAATTACTTTTCATTCTTTCTTTCTCATGTTGGACACTTTTTTTTGCATTACCGGATTGCAACATTAGAAGTTAAGAGGTCACCATATAACTCTGGTTTCCATGTTGTGAACCAAGGATGCTTAGGCTGGGTTCACACTGTGCTTTAAAGCGGTTTTCCAAGGCTTTACTACTACCGATAATCTAACCTTAGGATAGATCATCGATAGTTGATTGGCAGGGGTCTGAAGCTCGTGATTCCTGATGATCAGTTGTTTGTCTGTCCACTGTCATTGTGAATAGAGCTGGATGTAGAAAGTTCTATTCATACTGCAACAGCCCAGGTTGGTATTGCAGGCGAAACTTCGTAGAATCATAGAATGGTAGAGTTGGAAGGGACCTTTAGGGTCATCTGGTCCAACCCCCTGCTCAGTGCAGGATCACTAAATCATCCCAGACAGATATTGTCCAGCCTTTATTTGAACACTTCCATTGAAGGAGAACTCATGACCTCCCATGGTAACCTGTTCCATTCATTTTTCATTTTTCCTGTCCAGATGTAGGACTTTGCATTTTTCCTTGTTAAATACCATTCTGTTAGTCGCCGCCCACTGCGCAAGCTTTTCTAGATCTTTTTGAATACTCTCTCTCTCTCTCTCTTCCCTAGTGTTAGCTATCCCTCCTAGCTTTGTGTCATCAGCACATTTTATCAGCTTCCCATCAATTCCCTCCTCCAGATCATTTATAAAAATGTTGAACAACACTGGGCCTAGGACAGAACCTTATGGTACCCCACTTAATACATCCTTCCACATGGAAGTGCAGTCATTTATGACTGCTTTTTGAGTACGATCACTCAGCCAGTTGTAAATTCACTTAACCCATATTTGGTCATTTTTTTCAATAAGTATAGTATGAGATACTTTGTCAAATGCTTTACTAAGGTCAAGATATACTATATCCACCGTATTTCCCTGATCAACCCAGTCGGTGATTCTGTCATAGAAGGAAATTAGATTCGTCTGGTATACCTTGTTTGTTACAAACCCATGCTGGCTCTGGTGATTACTCCATTTTTATCCAAGTACTTGCATACATGCTGTTTAATAATTTGTTCAAAGATATTTCCCGGTATAGAAGTCAGCCTTCTTCCCTTTTTTGAAGATAGTGACAACATTTGCCATTCCAATCTTCTGGGACTTCTCATGTTCTCTAGGAATTTTCAAAGATTATGGCGAGTGGTTCAGAAATTACCTCAACTGCTTCCTTTTAGTATCCTAGGATGTAATTTATCTGGACCTTGGGACTTGAATTCATTTAAGTTAGCCAAGTGTTCCCTCACCATCTCTCTGCTTATAGATAGCCTGCATTCTTTTATTCCCCCAATAGCGCAGGGAAGATCAGTTGATGTTCCATCTACTTTCTGAGAGAAAACAGATACAAAATATTTAAAAGTTTGGCCTTCTCAACATCACTCTTAACCAATTCACTGTTTTCATCTTGTAAGCATCCAATGGCATTTTTGACTTTTCTTTTGCTTTTTACATACCCCCCCCCAAAACTTTTTTTATTGCTTTTGGCCTCTGTTGCAAGCCTCAATTCATTATTAGCTTTCCTGACATTTGTCCTACAGTTTCTGCAGACTGCATTATATTCTTCTTTAGATATTTCCCCCTCTTTCTTTGTTTTTAACATGTGTGCAAGTTATGTGTTCATCTATTTTGGTCTCTTTAAATGCTTCTCATTCTTCCTTCTTTTAGGGATTGTTACCGATTGTGCTTTGAGAATCTAATTTCGCAATATTTTCCAACCTTCTTGGACATTTCTGTCCTTAAGAACATCCAGCCATTGAATTTAATTGGAGCTGCAGTAGCAATCCTGGTAGGTGCAAAGTTGACTCTGTCCACGCTAACAGAAGGCTGAGAAAACAACTGATCCATAGCAGCAGGTCCCACCAATTAACTATTGATTACTAGAGATGAGCGAGCATACTCGTCCGAGCTTGATGCTCATTCGAGTATTAGGGTGCTCGAGATGCTCGTTACTCGAGACGAGCACCACACGGTACTCGTCTCGATTAAACGAGCACTGACCATTGAATTCAATGGAGCCGGCAATACAGCCGGCTCCATTGAAAGCAATGGGCTGCCGGCGATCTCAGGATAAATTTTCGGTAAGGGTTTAAAAATATAAGCTCTTACCTGAAAATCATCCCAAAATGTGTAAAAATAAAAAAATAAAAATATGTCAGCATAAAGATCATTCTCCTCTGCATAGCTATAACAGCTGTGGCAGAGAAGAACGATGTTAGCCCATTGAATTCAATGGAGCCGGCAATACAGCCGGCTCCATTGAAAGCAATGGGCTGCCGGCGTGCTTGTTGTCAATGGAGCCGCGGGCTGCTGCCGGATGCAGCAAAAAGAATTCTTCAATTCTCAACCGCAGCTGTCACACATGACAGCTGCGGTAGAGAATCCTGCTGCCGGCATCCTGTCAATGGCTTTTCAGGGAAGGGCTTCATAAGCCCTTCCCTGAAAAGCCATTTAAAATAGTGCAAAAAAAATTAAATTAATTCTCACCTCCCTTCAGCTGCCAGGGCTCAGCCGCGACTTCTAGCACTGTCCCAGGCTCTGTAGTTCTGAGCTATCAGCAGCTGGGGATTTAAAATCCCCACCTGCTGGTAGCTCTGATTGTGGTTGGCTGAATTGCTTCAGCCAATCACAATCAGAGCTACCAGCAGGAGGGGATTTTAAATCCCCAGCTGCTGATAGTTCAGCAGCGCTACAGAGCCGGGGACAGCGGCAGAAGTCCCCGCTGAGCCCCGGCAGCTGTTAGTTTAAAAGCCTTTTAAAATAGTAAAAAAAAAAAAAAAAATAGATACTCACCTCACTTCAGCTGCCGGGGCACAGCCGCATCTTCTCCTGCACTGTGGTGCTGAACTGCGGATCTATCAGCAGCCGGGGATTTAAAATCCCTGCCTGCTGAATGAGCTGCCTCTGATTGGTCACAGCCTCACCAATCAGAGGCAGCTCTCACTCACACCCATTCATGAATTCATGAATGGGTGAGTGCTGTCTCTGATTGGCTCAGCGCAGGGACTAATCAGGGGCAGCTCTCACTCACACCCATTCATGAACTCATGAATGGGTGTGAGTGAGAGCTGCCTCTGATTGGTGAGGCTGTGACCAATCAGAGGCAGCTCATTCAGCAGCAGGCGGAGATTTTAAATCCCCGGCTGCTGAATACTACAGAGAGCAGTTAAGGAGAACTGCCAGCCAGACGCGGCTGAACTCCGGATTCAGCGGAAAGGTGAGTATACATTTTTTTTTTTTTTTTACACATTTTAGGATGATTTTCAGGTAAGGGCTTATATTTTTAAGCCCTTCCCGAAAATTCATCCTGCGTTCGCCGGCAGCCCATTGCTTTCAATGGAGCCGGCTGTATTGCCGGCTCCATTGACTTCAATGGGCCAACATCATTCTTCTGTGCCACAGCTGTTACAGCTGTGGCAGAGGAGAACGATCTTTATGCTGACTGTGCGGGGGGGGGGGGGCACTCTTGCTGCTATTGTGGCTTAATAGTGGGACCTGTGAACTTGAGATGCAGCCCAACATGTAGCCCCTCGCCTGCCCTATCCGTTGCTGTGTCGTTCCCATCACTTTCGTGAATTTCCCACATTTTCACAAATGAAAACCTTAGCGAGCATCGGCGATATACAAAAATGTTCGAGTCGCCCATTGACTTTAATGGGGTTCGTTACTCGAAACGAACCCTCGAGCATCGCGGAAAGTCCGACTCGAGTAACGAGCACTCGAGCATTTTGGTGCTCGCTCATCTCTATTGATTACCTATCCTAAGGATTGGGTCATCCAGACCCAATTTTTAGTTTGTGTTTGTCAGTGAATGTAGTAGCTCAGTAGTTAGCACTATTATCTTTCACCGCTGTGTCCTAGGTTCAAATCCCATCAAGGACAACATCTGCACGCACTTTGAAAAACTCCTTTCAGATGTTGTCCTTTGTCCTAGGTTTTAGCCTATATGAAACCTTACCAACTAAACAAACTACCAATCTGGGCCAGGTCACACGTTAAGGAGTCACACAGTGTTACGGTTATAGTAGAATATATTGGTGTTAGTTATTACAAAATATAATATAGTAACGTGTTTAACATGAGTGATAAATTAAAAATCAATCCAGTTAATTCATTGTTCTGGTTATTAATCAAAATATCCATGCATCTGTCATGATGCTTCCAGAAGGTATAAGTTAGATATAAACCACTGACTACACAATATAAAATACTAATGAAAGTATTTTATATTGTGTGGACAATGCTGAGGGTAGGAGCAAAGATGAATGGATTTGCCTGGTTTAAGACATATCTATTCACTCTCTTCATTAACTTAACATAGCGGCCGTTCAGTACCGAATGGCAGCTGTTTACAATGAACGCTCATTAGAGATGAGCGAACGCACTCGTCCGAGCTTGATATTCGTGCGAATATTAGGGTGTTCGGGATGCTCGTTACTCGTAACGAGTACCACGCGGTGTTCTGGTTACTTTCAGTTTCCTCTCTGAGACGTTAGCGCGCTTTTCTGGCCAATTGAAAGACAGGGAAGGCATTACAACTTCCCCCTGTGACGTTCAAGCCCTATACCACCCCCCTGCAGAGAGTGGCTGGGGCGATCAGATGTCACCCGAGTATAAAAGTCGGCCCCTCCCGCGGCTCGCCTCAGATGTCTTGTGAGTTAATGAGGGACAGTGCTGCTGGTGCCTGAGCTGCTGTAGGGAGAGCGTTAGGAGTTAGTGTAGGCTTCAAGAACCCCAAAGGTCCTTCTTAGGGCCACATCTACCTGTGTGCAGGCTGCTGCTAGCAGTGGTTTATTTTTTTTTTCCTCAAAATCGGCAGTGCAGAGCATTGCACCCGGCATTAGGGACAGAAGTGGTGTATAGGCAGGGAGAGTGTTAGGAGTGAGTGTAGCCTTCAAGAACCTCAACGGTCCTTTCTAGGGCCACATTTTACTGTGTGGAGTACTGTGCAGGCTGCTGTTAGCAGTGTTGCATATTTTTTTTTTCTAAAAAATCGTCTGTGCAGAGCATTGCACCCTCCATTGATACTACAGGGACAGAATTGTGTAGGCAGGGCCACAACACAGTTATTGTTCATTGAATATCCGCAGTGGGGCCCTCCCTTTGCAAAAAAGCAGGGAAAAATTATATTTGGCCTGCCTGTGTCAGTCCTAAGGTCTCCGTGTACGTGTGTGCTGCGTGGAGAACGTACAAAAATCAAACGCAACCAGCTACGGTTTACTGCAGGCTTGCGCCATTGTCTTTCCTGACTGGCAAATACCTGCTCTGCCAGAGTTAATAACTCTGCTACACTAAAGTTGTGTGACACTTTTTCAGGGCCACACCACAGATATTAAACTTCTTGTTCATTGAATATACGCAGTGGGGCCTTCCCTTTGCAAAAAAGCGAAAACATTATATTTGGCCTGCAGGCTTGCGCCAATTTATTTCCTGCCTGGGAAATCAAATCACTGGTAATACAGCATGCTGAGGGGTAGGGGTAGGCCTATAGGACGTGGACGCGGCCGAGGACGCGGAGGGCCAAGTCAAGGTGTGGGCACAGGCCGAGCCAGTGCGGTGGCCAGGGGTAGAGGCAGGGCCAGACCGAATAATCCACCAACTGTTTCCCAAAGCGCCCCCTCGCACCATGACACCCTGCACAGGTCAAGGTGCTCTACGGTGTGGCAGTTTCTCACAGAGACGCCTGACGACCGACGAACAGTGGTGTGCAACCTTTGTCGCGCCAAGATCAGCTGGGGAGGCACCACCAACAGCATGCGCAGGCATATGATGGCCAAGCACCCCACAAGGTGGGACGATGCCCGTTCACCGCCTCCGGTTTGCACCACTGCCTCTCCCCCTGTGCCCCAACCTGCCACTGAGATCCAACCCCCCTCTGAGGACACAGGCACTACCGTCTCCTGGCCTGCACCCACACCCTCACCTCCGCTGTCCTCGGCCCCATCCAGCAATGTCTCTCAGTGCAGCGTCCAGATGTCGCTAGTGCCACAGTTTGAGCGCAAGCGCAAGTACGACGCCACGCGCACGCTCAAGCATTAAACGTGCACATTGCAAAATTGATCAGCCTAGAGATGCTGTCGTATAGGCTTGTGGAAACGGAGGCTTTCAAAAGCATGATGGCGGCGGCTGCCCCGCGCTACTCGGTTCCCAGTCGCCACTACTTTTCCCGATGTGCCGTCCCAGCCCTGCACGACCACGTCTCCCGCAACATTGTACGCGCCCTCACCAACGTGGTTACTCCCAAGGTCCACTTAACAACGGACACGTGGACAAGCACAGGCGGGCAGGGCCACTATATCTCCCTGACGGCACATTGGGTGAATTTAGTGGAGGCTGGGACAGAGTCAGAGTCTGGGACCGCTCACGTCCTACCCACCCTCAGAATTGCGGGCCACAGCTCGGTGGTGGTATCTGCGGCGGTGTATGCTTCCTCCACTAAAGCACCTTCCTCCTCCTCCTCCAACGCAACCTCTGTCTCGCAATCAAGATGTGTCAGCAGCACGTCGCCCGCAGTCGGTGTCACGCGGCGTGGCAGCACAGCGGTGGGCAAGCGTCAGCAGGCCGTGCTGAAACTACTCAGCTTAGGAGAGAAGAGGCACACGGCCCACGAACTGCTGCAGGGTCTGACAGAGCAGACCGACCACTGGCTTGCGCCGCTGAGCCTCCAACCGGGCATGGTCGTGTGTGACAACGGCCGTAAGCTGGTGGCGGCTCTGCAGCTCGGCAGCCTCACGCACGTGCCATGCCTGGCCCACGTCTTTAATTTGGTGGTTCAGCGCTTTCTGAAAAGCTACCCCCACTTGTCATACCTGTTCGGAAAGGTGCGCCAGCTCTGCGCACATTTCCGCAAATCCCACACGCACGCTGCCACCCTGCGGACACTGCAACATAGGTTTAATCTGCCAGTGCACCGACTGCTGTGCGACGTGCCCACACAGTGGAACTCTACGCTCCACATGTTGGCCAGACTCTATGAGCAGCGTAGAGCTATAGTGGAATACCAACTCCAACTTGCGCGGCGCAGTGGGAGTCAGCCTCCTCAATTATTTACAGAAGAGTGGCCCTGGTTGGCAGCCATCTGCCAGGTCCTTGGAAAATTTAAGGGAGTCTACCCAGGTGGTGAGCGGCGATGCTGCAATCATTAGCGTCACCATTCCTCTGCTATGCATCTTGAGAAGTTCCCAGCAAAGCATAAAGGCAGACGCTTTGCGCTCGGAAACAGAGCCGGGGGAAGACAGTATGTCGCTGGATAGTCAGAGCACCCGCCTGTCTATATCTCAGCGCGTTGAGGAGGAGGAGGAGGAGCATGAGGAGGATGAGGAGGAGGGGGAAGAGACAACTTGGCCCACTGGTGAGGGTACACATGCTGCTGGGCTGTCATCCTTTCAGCGTGTATGGCCTGAGGAGGAGGAAGAGGAGGAGGAGGAGGATCCTGAAAGTGATCTTCCTAGTGAAGACAGCCATGTGTTGCGTACAGGTACCCTGGCACACATGGCTGACTTCATGTTAGGATGCCTTTCTCGTGACCCTCGTGTTACACGCATTCTGGCCACTACGGATTACTGGATGTACACACTGCTCGATCCACGGTATAAGGAGAGCCTTTGCTCTCTCATTCCCGAAGAGGAAAGGGGTTCGAGAATGATGCTATACCACAGGGCGCTGGTGGACAAACTGATGGTAAACTTCCCATCCGACAGCGCTAGTGGCAGAAGGCGCAGTTCCGAGGGCCAGGTAGCAGGGGAGGCGCTGAGATCAGGCAGCATGTACAGCGCAGGCAGGGGAACATTCTCCAAGGCCTTTGCCAGCTTTATGGCTCCCCAGCAAGACTGTGTCACCGCTCCCCAGTCAAGGCTGAGTCGGCGGGAGCACTGTAAAAGGATGGTGAGGGAGTACGTAGCCGATCGCACGACCGTCCTCCGTGACGCCTCTGCCCCCTACAACTACTGGGTGTCGAAGCTGGACACGTGGCCTGAACTCGCGCTGTATGCCCTGGAGGTGCTTGCTTGTCCTGCGGCTAGCGTCTTGTCAGAGAGGGTGTTTAGTGTGGCTGGGGGAATCATCACGGATAAGCGTACCCACCTGTCAACCGACAGTGCCGACAGGCTTACACTCATCAAGATGAACAAAGCCTGGATTTCCCCAGACTTCTCTTCTCCACCAGCGGACAGCAGCGATACGTAAGCAATACGTAGGCTGCACCCGCGGATGGAAGCTACGTTCTCTCTCACCATCCAAAACGGAGACATTTCTGCTTCATCAATCTGTGTCTAATATTCCTCCTCCTCCTCCTGCTCCTCCACCTGAAACCTCACGTAATCACGCTGAACGGGCAATTTTTCTTAGGGCCACAAGGCTCACTCATATAATTTTTCTAAACAATTTTAATATGTTTCAATGCTCTTAAAAGCGTTGAAACTTTAACTTGAACCAATTTTTCGTTAAACTGGGCTGCCTCCAGGCCTAGTTACCACTTAAGCCACATTAACCAAAGCGATTAATGGGTTTCACCTGCCCTCTTGGTTGGCCATGGCCAATTTTTTGGATGTACATTAGTACTGTTGATACAGCAATTTTTGTGGGCCCTCGCCTACAGTGTAATCAAATGAATTTTTAGCCCACCTGCATTACAGCTGACGTTACATCCGCTGTGTTGGGCAATGCAATGGGATATTTTTGTGTATCGCCGGTGGGTTCCAGGGAGCCACCCATGCTGTAGGTGCACATGGAGTTTAACCTACATCTGTCCACTTGTAAAGAACCCCAGTCTGACTAGGGCATGCAGTGTGGGCCGAAGCCCACCTGTATTAAGCACAACATTACTACCTCAGCTGTGTTGGGCAATGCAATGGGATATTTCTATGTACTGCCGGTGGCTTCCTGGCACCCACCCCTGCTGTGGGTCCACAGGGAATTATAAATGCATCTGTTTCCACTTGTAAAGAACCCCAGTCTGACTGGGGCATGCAATGTGGGCCGAAGCCCACCTGCATTAAACATGACATTACTACCTCAGCTGTGATGGGCACTGCAATGGGATATTTTTATGTACCGCCGGTGGGTTCCAGGGAGCCACCCATGCTGTCGGTCCACAGGGACTTCACAATAGGGAGTTGTACCTGCCTGTGTCTATGAATTAAAAACCGCGGTCTGACTGGGGCATGCAGACACCTTGACAGAATGAATAGTGTGTGGCACATAGGTTCCCCATTGCTATGCCCACGTGTGCAGCTCCTGATGGCGGTGGCACAGGATTCTATTTCTCATTGCTTCTGTACAGCATTGTGGGCTATCGCCCCGCCCCTTTTAAAGAGGGTCGCTGCCTAGCCGTGCCAACCCTCTGCAGTGTGTGCCTGCGGTTCCTCCTCATGGCAGACGCACTTCTAAATAGACATGAGTGTGGCGTGGCATGAGGGCAGCTGAAGGCTGCGCAGGGACACTTTGGTGTGCGCTGTGGGGGGGAGGGGGGGGCGGTTGGGCAGCATGTAACCCAGGAGAAGTGGCAGTGGAGTGTCATCCAGGCAGTGATTGTGCTTTGTTGGAGGTAGTGTGGTGCTTAGCTAAGGTATGCATTGCTAATGAGGGCTTTTCAGAAGTAAAAGTTTTTGGGAGGGGGGGGGGGCACTCTTGCCGCTATTGTGGCTTAATAGTGGGACCTGTGAACTTGAGATGCAGCCCAACATGTAGCCCCTCGCCTGCCCTATCCGTTGCTGTGTCGTTCCCATCACTTTCTTGAATTGCCCAGATTTTCACACATGAAAACCTTTGCGAGCATCGGCGAAATACAAAAATGCTCGGGTCACCCATTGACTTCAATGGGGTTCGTTACTCGAAACGAACCCTCGAGCATCGCGATAATTTCGTCCCGAGTAACGAGCACCCGAGCATTTTGGTGCTCGCTCATCTCTAACGCTCATCGTTTAGGATTTTTTTTTGCAGCCTATATGATGAATGATGATCTTAAACAATGAGCGTTCGGTGTAAACAGCAGCCGTTCAGTACTGAACGGCCGCTGTGTTAAGTGAATGGAGAGGGGGTAGAGCGAGGAGTGAAATCTCCTCCAGCCGCCTCAGTGCAAGCTAACTATACTCGCTCTTGTGTAACAGCACGGAAGAAAGTACATGCGGGGACGAGTGTCGGGCATGATTTGCCTGACATTCATCCCATGTAAATGGGACTTAATCGCTTAATTTAGGTAATACTCAAATAGTATCAAAACCTCATCAACCAGGTATGCCCAATTAGGTGCAGTGGTGAAGAGCACAACATAGAGCAATTAGGTCTTGTTCCAAAGCCCTTCTGAAGGAAGTCGCCTACTCAGAAGGGTTTTTATTGCAAAAGGTAGGGCAAAGAAGTCTTTAATAGACCAATCATTATGGACAATACCCAATGTTACACCTTTTTGTAGTGTTAGAATAACGAATCATTATAAAATTTATGATGATACGTAATATGATACTACTTTGATAAAGTCGAATGACTAAATATGCTCTCCAGGAAAAACCCAACTTCTCTCCTGTATATCAAGGACACGCTGTTTTCATAAGCTTCAGTTGAAGATGTAGTAACCCCTTAAAGACCAAGTGTAACAGATCATCTTAATACTTTCCCACCCCCATGTCTTCTTTCATCCAACATGTTCTGCCTCCCTAATTTGGTGAACATTGGGAAGGGGCATTGGTTGATGACATTTATAAACTCAAAGAGGAGCCTTCACAAAGAATATGGAAACTAAGGAGGAAGAAAACTGACACAGAATATTTGTACGGTGTACAGGAGGAGACTTATGAGATAGGAGAATCTGAAAAATAGGGCACACAAGAAGGTAGCAGAATTGCTGTGTATGTATGGCCAGACTGTTCATAGACTGACTGAGGTGAGCACATTCACAAGTCACAGAGATGACACTCCAGACTGTTTACTTGAAAAATCATTGACTGCCGTTACCAGCTTCGAAGGTCTTTGGGCGCAGTAAGTTGCATGGTTGCTATGGTTACATTTTTGTGCCGGGAACATTAGGACCAGTCCCCTTTTGCTCTAGCAGTATTATTAAATGTGTATTCGGATTCTGTCAGGGAAGATGGAGCATTACAAGTATATTACAGATCACATGCTGCCACGCTGAAGCTCCAGCAGACTACAGACCCTGTGGATTCGGCTACCAACAGCACAAGCATGGAATTGCAAAACAGGAGCGAAGATTATTTTTGCTTTCTCTTTTGACTTTTTACATTGTAGTTATGGATACAGATCAAAGTGTTCCAATCCTAATCCACAGTACATATGTCAGAACTCACACCGAGGTTACCCCCAGTGTCATCTCTAATTCAGTTGTGTAATATGAATAAGACACAAGTACTTACTGTCAACAAGCCACTATCCAATGTCAAAAACTTCCCTGGTGCTGTTGGTAATCCCCTTTCCAAACCATAGGCAAAGGAAGACTTGACTTTGGGAGGGGGCACCTGTAAATCTTAGGGCTCTTTCACATGGACATATTTGCGCATGCAATACCCAATGAATAGAATCCATTGATTTAAATCGGTTCATTCCTATGTGCATATTTGGAGTGCACCTATGTAGTCCACCCAATGCATTCAGCAGCTTGTTTGAGAGCTGAAAGAGGGGGAATGGCGTGGAAGGTAAGTATAAAACTTACAAAGTTAGCAACTTTGACCCCTTAACCCTTTCCAGTCCAATTTGTATCCTGGTTTTCCTAGGGGGCTTACACTTTTTTTTGCCGTTATACAACAGTACTATATGCTGGCTAAAGCCAGTACTGCATGAGGTGACACGTTAGTTAGGCTCCGGCAGCAGAGAGGCTGGCAATATACAGTAAGAGAACCCCGACGGACGTCTTCCAACATCGGAGCTGTACAGCCTGAAATCATAATGTCTTCACAGGTCAGACAGTGGATTGAAGAGGGTTAAGCTTAGCAAGACCTGCGGTACCCTGGTCTTTACCCTTTAACCCCACCAATCAATATATGGGTTTCGCTGTGGGCTATTACTGGAAGTACATATAAAGAGATAAAGGGGCGCTCAATCAGCCATGGTATAATTAAATGTTTGTAGGAAGGATTATGAGAATCAGTAAGGCTGTTTTTACATCTGCGGTGGGGGTTCTGTTTTCCTGCTCTCTTCTAAAAGCAGGAAGAAGGAATCCCCTGACCGAACAGATCCCTCTTATGATGGAACCGAACAGCTCCAAATGGACCCCAGTTGTAAGAACCAAAATAACCCAATTTATCAGACCATTTCAACCAATCCAAACCACAAAAAAAAAGACCAAACCAGGACAATGCGGCAAGACAGCAGGGATACGCCTATATTACATGCCTGACGAACAGATAAATAATGATGAAACTTGTAGAGTTGGAATATTTAATTTATCAAAATATGTTTTAAAAAGAAAGGAATTGGAAATCCTTAAAAAGGACTCTCCTTCAGCCCTACTTGCCCCTCTGATTTATTTAATCTAGTTATTGATCTAAATAGGTCAATAAGGAGTCTCAGTATTTGTCGCCATTTTTCAATTACAAAAGTAAAAAGCTCTGAGCACCAAGAGGAAATTTCTCTATTCCTATATCTGGAAATCCATCAAGAGGATCCAATTTTGATATTTTACCCAAACCTATTATCACCGATTTGAAGCCAAACAGTAGGTTCTATCCGACCCTTTATAGAGACCTTCTATCAGAAGGTCTTAGAGGATTTCAACAACTTGACTGATTGTAAATAGAGATGAGCGAGCGTACTCGGCCACGCCCCTTTTTCGCCCGAGCGCCGCGATTTTCGAGTACTTCCGTACTCGGGTGAAAAGATTCGGGGGGCGCCGTGGGTGAGTGGGGGGTTGCAGCGGGGAGTGGGGGGGAGAGGGAGAGAGAGAGGGCTCCCCCCTGTTCCCCGCTGCTACTCCCCGCTCCGCCACGCCTCCCCCTGGCGCCCCCCGGAATCTTTTCACCCGAGTACGGAAGTACTCGAAAATCGCGGTGCTCGATCGAGTAATTACTCGAAACGAGTAGGTTCGCTCATCTCTAATTGTAAACCAACATCCAGACCAAATTTGAATAAACTCCAAATGTCTACATTTAAACAACTATCCACAAATAAATATATAGTCATCAACAATGCTGGCAAAGGGGCGCCATTGTCATGATGGACAAAGCGTTTTATGATTGAGAGCCTCTAAAATCCATGATGACAAAGAGTATTATAAAAAATTAGAAAATAACCCCACAGCGGAAATCACTGCCGCTCTACATGAGTTGGAAGAAGAAGCTTTAGCATATAAGTGTCCGACAAAAAGCAAAAAAATATTTATTTGCATCCAAAATCCCGAAGTGCCCTACATCTACTTTCTAGCTAAAATTAATAAAAGTGTCACTCATCCCTCTGGTAGATCCAGTATCTCAGGTATAGGTTCAATTACGAGTGGACTTTCAGAATATATAGACCACCATTTACAAAAACATGTTGTACATTTACCCACCTATCTCAAAGACACTAGTCACCTTTTAAAGCGATTGGAATCAATTCCGTGGAAAGACTCATACATTCAGCTAGTTATAACATTGCCAGAGCATACATGCTCCCTAGTGTGTCTAAATATTTCTTTCACCACAATAAGGAAGCTACTAAAATGCGTATTACACCAGTGGAACCCCAGGGAAATTTTTCACACCTGAAATTAGAGATGAGCGAGCATACTCGCTAAGGGCAATTGCTCAAGCGAGCCGTGCCTTAGCGAGTACCTGCCCGCTCGAGACAAAAGGTTCGGGTACCAGCGCGGGGGAGCGGTGAGTAGCGGCAGTCAGCAGGTGGGAGCAGGGGGGAGAGAGGGAGGGAGAGAGAAATCTCCCCTCCGTTCCTCCCCGCTCTCCCCTGCAGCTCCCTGCCCGCCACCGGCACCCGAACCTTTTGTCTCGAGCGAGCAGGTACTCGCTAAGGGCAATGCCCGCTCGAGCAATTGCCCTTAGCGAGTATGCTCGCTCATCACTACCTGAAATCAAAGGAGATGTACTAGATTTTTTTGTTTGAAGCCCAATTGTTTGAATTAAGTCCTAGAAAAAAAATTAACAGAGAAAAACATAATAATCCCTCCAAGTATTGTTAGGCCCCCAATGCTTTTCATGATTGCAAACAATGGCTTTTACACGTCTTCCATTTTTATTGTTTTTTAACTTTTTTTCAAAATAGTATATATTTATTGATCCCACAATTTCTGGCATAAGAGTCTATCATCACTACAATTAATGATATGTAATTACAATTTTCTGCATATTATTATCGTACTGGTTACTATTTTAACATAGATTACAATTAGAGATGAGCGAGCACCAAAATGCTCGGGTGCTCGTTACTCGGAACGAACTTTTCGCGATGCTCGAGGGTTCGTTTCGAATAACGAACCCCATTGAAGTCAATGGGCGACCCGAGCATTTTTGTATTTCGCCGATGCTCGCTAAGGTTTCCTTGTGTGAAAATCTGGGCAATTCAATGGGCGACCCGAGCATTTTTGTATTTCGCCGATGCTCGCTAAGGTTTCCTTGTGTGAAAATCTGGGCAATTCAAGAAAGTGATGGGAACGACACAACAACGGATAGGGCAGGCGAGGGGCTACATGTTGGGCTGCATCTCTAGTTCACAGGTCCCACTATTAAGCCACAATAGCGGCAAGAGTGGGCCCCCCCCCCTCCCAACAACTTTTACTTCTGAAAAGCCCTCATTAGCATGGCATACCTTAGCTAAGCACCACACTACCTCCAACAAAGCACAATCACTGCCTGCATGACACTCCACTGCCACTTCTCCTGGCTTACATGCTGCCCAACCGCCCCCCCCCCTCCCCCCCACAGCGCACACCAAAGTGTCCCTGCGCAGCCTTCAGCTGCCCTCATGCCACGCCACACTCATGTCTATTTAGAAGTGCGTCTGCCATGAGGAGGAACCGCAGGCACACACTGCAGAGGGTTGGCACGGCTAGGCAGCGACCCTCTTTAAAAGGGGCGGGGCGATAGCCCACAATGCTGTACAGAAGCAATGAGAAATAGAATCCTGTGCCACCGCCATCAGGAGCTGAACATGTGGGCATAGCAATGGGGAACCTATGTGCCACACACTATTCATTCTGTCAAGGTGTCTGCATGCCCCAGTCAGACCGCGGTTTTTAATTCATAGACACAGGCAGGTACAACTCCCTATTGTGAAGTCCCTGTGGACCGACAGCATGGGTGGCTCCCTGGAACCCACCGGCGGAACATAAAAATATCCCATTGCAGTGCCCATCACAGCTGAGGTAGTAATGTCATGTTTAATGCAGGTGGGCTTCGGCCCACACTGCATGCCCCAGTCAGACTGGGGTTCTTTACAAGTGGAAACAGATGCATTTATAATTCCCTGTGGACCCACAGCATGGGTGGGTGCCAGGAAGCCACCGGCGGTACATAGAAATATCCCATTGCATTGCCCAACACAGCTGAGGTAGTAATGTCGTGCTTAATGCAGGTGGGCTTCGGCCCACACTGCATGCCCCAGTCAGACTGGGGTTCTTTACAAGTGGAAACAGATGCATTTATAATTCCCTGTGTGGACCCACAGCATGGGTGGGTGCCAGGAAGCCACCGGCGGTACATAGAAATATCCCATTGCATTGCCCAACACAGCTGAGGTAGTAATGTCGTGCTTAATACAGGTGGGCTTCGGCCCACACTGCATGCCCCAGTCAGACTGGGGTTCTTTACAAGTGGACAGATGTAGGTTAAACTCCGTGTGCACCTACAGCATGGGTGGCTCCCTGGAACCCACCGGCGGTACATAAAAATATCCCATTGCATTGCCCAACACAGCGGATGTAACATCAGCTGTAATGCAGGTGGGCTAAAAATTCATTTGATTACACTGTAGGCGAGGGCCCACAAAAATTGCTGTATCAACAGTACTAATGTACATCCAAAAAATTGGCCATGGCCAACCAAGAGGGCAGGTGAAACCCATTAATCGCTTTGGTTAATGTGGCTTAAGTGGTAACTAGGCCTGGAGGCAGCCCAGTTTAACGAAAAATTGGTTCAAGTTAAAGTTTCAACGCTTTTAAGAGCATTGAAACATATTAAAATTGTTTAGAAAAATTATATGAGTGAGCCTTGTGGCCCTAAGAAAAATTGCCCGTTCAGCGTGATTACGTGAGGTTTCAGGAGGAGGAGCAGGAGGAGGAGGAGGAATATTAGACACAGATTGATGAAGCAGAAATGTCCCCGTTTTGGATGGTGAGAGAGAACGTAGCTTCCATCCGCGGGTGCAGCCTACGTATTGCTTACGTATCGCTGCTGTCCGCTGGTGGAGAAGAGAAGTCTGGGGAAATCCAGGCTTTGTTCATCTTGATGAGTGTAAGCCTGTCGGCACTGTCGGTTGACAGGTGGGTAGGCTTATCCGTGATGATTCCCCCAGCCACACTAAACACACTCTCTGACAAGACGCTAGCCGCAGGACAAGCAAGCACCTCCAGGGCATACAGCGCGAGTTCAGGCCACGTGTCCAGCTTCGACACCCAGTAGTTGTAGGGGGCAGAGGCGTCACGGAGGACGATCGTGCGATCGGCTACGTACTCCCTCACCATCCTTTTACAGTGCTCCCGCCAACTCAGCCTTGACTGGGGAGCGGTGACACAGTCTTGCTGGGGAGCCATAATGCTGGCAAAGGCCTTGGAGAATGTTCCCCTGCCTGCGCTGTACATGCTGCCTGATCTCTGCGCCTCCCCTGCTACCTGGCCCTCGGAACTGCGCCTTTTGCCACTAGCGCTGTCGGATGGGAAGTTTAACATCAGTTTGTCCACCAGCGCCCTGTGGTATAGCATCACTCTCGAACCCCTTTCCTCTTCGGGAATCAGAGTGGAAAAGTTCTCCTTATACCGTGGGTCGAGCAATGTGTACACCCAGTAATCTGTAGTGGCCAGAATGCGTGTAACGCGAGGGTCACGAGAAAGGCATCCTAACATGAAGTCCGCCATGTGTGCCAGAGTACCTGTACGCAACACATGGCTGTCCTCACTAGGAAGATCACTTTCAGGATCCTCCTCCTCCTCCTCTTCCTCCTCCTCAGGCCATACACGCTGAAAGGATGACAGCCCAGCAGCATCTGTACCCTCAGCAGTGGGCCAAGCTGTCTCTTCCCCCTCCTCCTCATCCTCCTCATGCTCCTCCTCCTCCTCCTCAACGCGCTGAGAAATAGACAGGCGGGTGCTCTGACTATCCAGCGACATACTGTCTTCCCCCGGCTCTGTTTCCGAGCGCAAAGCGTCTGCCTTTATGCTTTGCAGGGAACTTCTCAAGATGCATAGCAGAAGAATGGTGACGCTAATGATTGCAGCATCGCCGCTCACCACCTGGGTAGACTCCTCAAATGTTCCAAGGACCTGACAGATGGCTGCCAACCAGGGCCACTCTTCTGTAAATAATTGAGGAGGCTGACTCCCACTGCGCCGCGCAAGTTGAAGTTGGTATTCCACTATAGCTCTACGCTGCTCATAGAGTCTGGCCAACATGTGGAGCGTAGAGTTCCACTGTGTGGGCACGTCGCACAGCAGTCGGTGCACTGGCAGATTAAACCTATGTTGCAGTGTCCGCAGGGTGGCAGCGTGCTTGTGGGATTTGCGGAAATGTGCGCAGAGCTGGCGCACCTTTCCGAGCAGGTATGACAAGTGGGGGTAGCTTTTCAGAAAGCGCTGAACCACCAAATTAAAGACATGGGCCAGGCATGGCACGTGCGTGAGGCTGCCGAGCTGCAGAGCCGCCACCAGGTTACGGCCGTTGTCACACACGACCATGCCCGGTTGGAGGCTCAGCGGCGCAAGCCAGTGGTCGGTCTGCTCTGTCAGACCCTGCAGCAGTTCGTGGGCCATGTGCCTCTTCTCTCCTAAGCTGAGTAGTTTCAGCACGGCCTGCTGACGCTTGCCCACCGCTGTGCTGCCACGCCGCGTGACACCGACTGCTGGCGACGTACTGCTGACACATCTTGATTGCGAGACAGAGGTTGCGTTGGAGGAGGAGGAGGAGGAAGGTGCTTTAGTGGAGGAAGCATACACCGCCGCAGATACCACCACCGAGCTGTGGCCCGCAATTCTGGGGGTGGGTAGGACGTGAGCGGTCCCAGGCTCTGACTCTGTCCCAGCCTCCACTAAATTCACCCAATGTGCCGTCAGGGAGATATAGTGGCCCTGCCCGCCTGTGCTTGTCCACGTGTCCGTTGTTAAGTGGACCTTGGCAGTAACCGCGTTGGTGAGGGCGCGTACAATGTTGCGGGAGACGTGGTCGTGCAGGCCTGGGACGGCACATCGGGAAAAGTAGTGGCGACTGGGAACCGAGTAGCGCGGGGCAGCCGCCGCCATCATGCTTTTGAAAGCCTCCGTTTCCACAAGCCTATACGGCAGCATCTCTAGGCTGATCAGTTTTGCAATGTGCACGTTTAACGCTTGAGCGTGCGGGTGCGTGGCGTCGTACTTGCACTTGCGCTCAAACTGTGGCACTAGCGACGTCTGGACGCTGCGCTGAGAGCCATTGCTGGATGGGGCAGAGGACAGCGGAGGTGATGGTGTGGGTGCAGGCCAGGAGACGGTAGTGCCTGTGTCCTCAGAGGGGGGTTGGATCTCAGTGGCAGGTTGGGGCACAGGGGGAGAGGCAGTGGTGCAAACCGGAGGCGTTGAACGGGCATCGTCCCACCTTGTGGGGTGCTTGGCCATCATATGCCTGCGCATGCTGTTGGTGGTGCCTCCCCAGCTGATCTTGGCGCGACAAAGGTTGCACACCACTGTTCGTCGGTCGTCCGGCGTCTCTGTGAAAAACTGCCACACCGTAGAGCACCTTGACCTGTGCAGGGTGGCATGGCGCGAGGGGGCGCTTTGGGAAACAGTTGGTGGATTATTCGGTCTGGCCCTGCCTCTACCCCTGGCCACCGCACTGGCTCGGCCTGTGCCCACACCCGGACTAGGGCCTCCGCGTCCTCGGCCGCGTCCACATCCTCTAGGCCTACCCCTACCCCTCAGCATGCTGTATTACCAGTGATTTGATTTCCCAGGCAGGAAAGAAATTGGCGCAAGGCTGCACTCAACCGTAGCTGGTTGCGTCTGATTTTTGTACGTTGTACACGCAGCACACACGTACACGGAGACCTTAGGACTGACACAGGCAGGGCAAATATAATTTTTTTCCTTTTTAGCTTAGGGAAGACCCCACTGCGTATATTCAATGAACAAGAAGTTTAATATCTGTGGTGTGGCCCTCAAAAAGTGTCACACAACTATAGTGTAGCAGAGTTATTAACTCTAGCAGAGCAGGTATTTGCCAGTCAGGAAAGACAATGGCGCAAGCCTGCAGTAAACCGTAGCTGGTTGCGTCTTATTTTTGTACATTGTACACGCAGCACACACGTACACGCAGACCTTAGGACTGACACAGGCAGGCCAAATATAATTTCTTTTCCTTTTTAGCAAAGGGAAGCACCCACTGCGTATATTCAATGAACAAGAAGTTTAATATCTGTGGTGTGGCCCTCAAAAAGTGTCACACAACTATAGTGTAGCAGAGTTATTAACTCTAGCAGAGCAGGTATTTGCCAGTCAGGAAAGACAATGGCGCTAGGCTGCAGTAAAGCGTAGCTGGTTGCGTCTGATTTTTGTACGTTGTACACGCAGCACACACGTACACGGAGACCTTAGGACTGACACAGGCAGGCCAAATATAATTTCTTTTGCTTTTTAGCAAAGGGAAGACCCCACTGCGTGTATTCAATGAATAATGTATGTCTTCTGGCCCTGCCTACACAATTCTATCCCTGTAGTATTAATGCCGGGTGCAATGCTCTGCACAGCCGGTTTTGAGAAAAAAAAAAAATATGCAACACTGATAACAGCAGCCTGGACAGTACTGCACACGGATAGAAGTGGCCCTAGAAAGGACCGTTGGGGTTCTTGAAGCCTACACTAACTCCTAACACTCTCCCTGCCTAACCCCCACTTCTGTCCCTATTGCTGGGCGCAATGCTCTGCAGATCCAATTTTGGACAAAAAAAAAAAATTACTGTGCTAACACAGTACTGCACACTAGTAGATGTGGCCCTGAGAAGGGCCGTTGGGGTTCTTGAAGCCTACACTGACTCCTAACGCTCTCCCTACAGCAGCACCAGCAGCAGCACTTTCCCTCAACTAAGTCACAAGGCATGTGTGGCGAGCCGCGGGAGGGGCCGACTTTTATACTCGGGTGACATCTGATCGCCCCAGCCACTCACAGCAGGGGGGTGGTATAGGGCTTGAACGTCACAGGGGGAAGTTGTAATGCCTTCCCTGTCTTTCAATTGGCCAGAAAAGCGCGCAAACGTCTCAGAGAGCAAACTGAAAGTAACCGGAACACCGAGTGGTACTCGTTACGAGTAACGAGCATCCCGAACACCCTAATATTCGCACGAATATCAAGCTCGGACGAGTACGTTCGCTCATCTCTAATTACAATACGTATTATTAATAATGTCATCATTTAAAGATTCTAACATTTTAAATTGGTTTTATAAACTCAGTATAGGAGGTATTTGATCATTATCGCATCAGTAGAGCTGACCCTTGGTATAACTATCAATCTGCATATTCATCACATGTTCTTTTTATTATCTATTACATTTTACCATGTATTATCTAAAATTTTAAATTCAATTATTTTTATTTATATACATTCCAACAACATTTCTTTATCCAATTCTATGTCTACATTTGCCTGTTTTTCCCCATTTGAAACAATTTGATTATCCCCAAATCCTTCTGTATGTCTTACACAATTCAGTTTTTTATATAACCCTGCTATTGATAAACTTCCGGTTTATGGAACGCACCGTCATACGCATCACTTCCGCATCTCGTGAGGTACACAGGGCTCATGAACTTTCGGAACCATCGGCATCCTCACTTAAATGAGGATGAAGGCAGCATTGGAACTGGCTCCTGGATGATGGTGTCACCCCGAACCGTGGAACGCTCGCTAAGCAATATATCCCATATAGGCAATTCAGCTCCAGCAGACTATAGACCCTGTTTTTTTTTTCTTTTTGCATTGTTATTATGGATACAGATCAAAGTGTTCCAATCCTAATCCACATACAAGTCAGAACTTACACTGAGGTTACCTCAGTTGTGTAATATGAATAAGACACAAGTATGCGCAATCAAAGTACTTACTGTCAATAAGCCAATGTCAAAAATTCCTTCAGGGCTATTGGTAACCCTCCCCCAACCCCCCAAACCCTAAGCAAAGAGGGACATAACTTTAGAAGGGGGCACCTATAAATCTTAGGGCACTTTCACATGAACATACTTACGTGTGCAATACCCAGTGAACAGAACCAATTGATTTGTATTTTTGGCCACGCAAAAAAAGATAGAGCATGCTCTATCTTTCTGTGCATTTGCGTACCAAAGTTTTTCATAGAAGTCAGTGGGGGGGGGGGGGGGGGGCGCAATTGTGTGAGCAATATGCAAGGAGATGTGTGAAACACTGCATAATTTCAATGGAAAATGAACACACCTGGAACTAATTGGCCATTTCAATCGGTGCGTATGTTTACCGCGCACAAATGAACATACCCTGTAGGCAGAAAAAGTACAAGTTAATAAAAAAGTCTTGCACCATTAGGTACCACACAGGTGGATATTATTTATCTCGCCACCAGCATATGCTGGGAGTGCTATTTAGAGGATACAATTCTAATTTGTGTATTACTTCGGTAGTGGTCTGAGCAATGTGTCAGCTGATGCTACTACAGACTTAGATGTGGTATAAGAGAGTGTGAACAGGAGTGTAGTCAGACAATGTGGGTTGGGGTAGGCAGGACAACTTGAGAACATGGAACAAGCTGGAGTTTGGAAGCAAAAAGTAGGTTCAATATGGTATAACAAGCCAGAGGTCAACACAGGCAATGCACAAAAGCATGGCCAGTATAACGAATCGAGGTCAGGAGCAGAAAATGCAAGAGAGTTGGGAGTAGCGAAATCAGGAAGGGGAGAATCAGAATGCACCTGGATAGCACCTTCAGACTGCTGTCACTCAGGTGGATGGCAGAACAGGGCGTCCACTGAAGAGATAGGAGCGTCCACTGAGGACAGGTCACAGCAAGTCCAAAGTTCAGAGTTCCCTGTTTTCTTATAACTTGCCATACAAGGAAGGGCTTTAATCACAGGTGAGGGTGGAGAAGCAGAATTTGGTACTGGCTGTACATCAGGCAGCAAAGTGTCCTGACATGTGAGCTTTAGGCTTATTGTATGGTGCAGAAAACCATATAGAAGGTGAACAAGTAGAGACATGTTTTATTTGTGTTTGTATTTAACAAGACTTTATGGCACTGTACTTTATGATTAGAGATGAGCGAACGTGTTCTTCCGAGCTTGATATTCGTGCGAATATTAGGGTGTTCGGGATGTTCGTTATTCGTAACGAGTACCACGCGGTGTTCTGGTTACTTTCACTTCCTTCCCTGAGACGTTAGCGCGCTTTTCTGGCCAATTGAAAGACAGGGAAGGCATTACAACTTCCCCCTGCGACGTTCAAGCCCTATACCACCCCCCTGCTGTGAGTGGCTGGGAAGATCAGGTGTCACCCGAGTATATAAATCGGCCCCTCCCGCGGCTCGCCTCAGATGCCTTGTGAGTTAGTGAGGGACAGTGCTGTTTGTACCGGAGCTGCTGTAGGGAAAGAATTGGTAGTTAGTGTAGGCTTCAAGACCCCCCAAAGGTCCTTATTAGGGCCACTGATAGCTGTGTGTTGGCTGCTGTTAGCAGTGGCAATTTTTTTTTCTCAAAATCGGCTCTGCAGAGCGTTGCACCCGGCATTAGGGACAGAAGTGCTGCATAGGCAGGGAGAGTGTTAGGAGTGAGTGTAGCCTTCAAGAACCTCAACGGTCCTTTCTAGGGCCATATTTATCCGTGTGCAGTACTGTCCAGGCTGCTGTTAGCTGTGCTGCATTTTTTTTTGCTTCTCAAAATCGCCTCTGCAGAGCATTGCACCCTCCATTGATACTGCAGGGAAAGAATTGTATAGGCAGGGCCACAACACAGTTATTATTCATTGAATATACGCAGTGCTGCCTTTTGCTTGTAAAACAAGTGAAAATAATTCTATTTGTCCTGCCTCTGTCCGTCCTAAGGGCGGTGGACACGTGTCGGCTGCGTGTGCAACCTGTAAAAATCAGACGCACCCAGCTACGTTTTACTCCTGGCTTCGCCATTTGCTTTCCTTAATTGGGAAAAAAATACCTGCTCTGCCACAGTTAGGCCTCATGTCCACGGGGAAAATCAGATCCGCTGCAGATTCTACATGTAGAATCTGCAGCGGGTCCCTCCTGCCCCGCGGACATGAGCGCCGAAAAGGAGAATAAATGAGAATAAACTTACCTCCGATCCGCTCCGTTTCTTCTCTTCGCGGCGGCGTCATCTTCTCTCGTCGCGGCCGGATCTTCATTCTTCGGCTCGGCGGATGTGCACGATGACGTCGGTGACGTGCCCCGCGCATGCGCCGGGCCGAAGCAAAATGATCCGGCCGCGGCTGAGAGAAGATGGCGCCGCGGAGAAGAGAAGGACCGGAGCGGGTGAGTAAAATATGATTTTTGTGTCCCGCGGATCCGGACGGCTTCCATAGGCTTCAATAGAAGCCCGCGGGAGCCGTCCCCGCGGGAGACCCGCATGAAAATGGAGCATGGTCCAGATTTTTTCATGCTCCATTTTTTTTTAAATGCCTTTTATTGACGATCCGCGGGTATTTATCTACCCGCGGGTGGTCAATGCATCCCTATGGGGTGCGGATCCGCGCGCGGGAGATCCGCTGCGGATTTTAAATCACATTTTGCCCGTGGACATGAGCCCTTAATAACTCTGCTACCCTCACGTTCTGTGACACATTAGCAGGAAAACAGCACAGTTATTAAACTTCTCATGTTCATAGAATATACGCAGTGCTGCCTTTTGGTGCAAAAAAACGGAAAATAATTCTATTTGTCCTGCCTCTGTCCGTCCTAAGGGCGGTGGACACGTGTCGGCTGCGTGTGCAACCTGTAAAAATCAGACGCACCCAGCTACGTTTTACTCCTGGCTTCGCCATTTGCTTTCCTTAATTGGGAAAAAAAATACCTGCTCTGCCACAGTTAATAACTCTGCTACCCTCACATTCTGTGACACATTAGCAGGAAAACAGCACAGTTATTAAACTTCTCATGTTCATAGAATATACGCAGTGCTGCCTTTTGGTGCAAAAAAACGGAAAATAATTCTATTTGTCCTGCCTCTGTCCGTCCTAAGGGCGGTGGACACGTGTCGGCTGCGTGTGCAACCTGTAAAAATCATACGCACCCAGCTACGTTTTACTCCTGGCTTCGCCATTTGCTTTCCTTAATTGGGAAAAAAAATACCTGCTCTGCCACAGTTAATAACTCTGCTACCCTCACGTTCTGTGACACATTAGCAGGGACACAGCACAGTTATTAAACTTCTCATGTTCATAGAATATACGCAGTGCTGCCTTTTGGTGCAAAAAAACGGAAAATAATTCTATTTGTCCTGCCTCTGTCCGTCCTAAGGGTGGTGGACACGTGTTGGCTGCGTGTGCAACCTGTAAAAATCAGACGCACCCAGCTACGTTTTACTCCTGGCTTCGCCATTTGCTTTCCTTAATTGGGAAAAAAAATACCTGCTCTGCCACAGTTAATAACTCTGCTACCCTCACGTTCTGTGACACATTAGCAGGAAAACAGCACAGTTATTAAACTTCTCATGTTCATAGAATATACGCAGTGCTGCCTTTTGGTGCAAAAAACCGGAAAATAATTCTATTTGTCCTGCCTCTGTCCGTCCTAAGGGCGGTGGACACGTGTCGGCTGCGTGTGCAACCTGTAAAAATCAGACGCACCCAGCTACGTTTTACTCCTGGCTTCGCCATTTGCTTTCCTTAATTGGGAAAAAAAATACCTGCTCTGCCACAGTTAATATCTCTGCTACCCTCACGTTCTGTGACACATTAGCAGGGACACAGCACAGTTATTAAACTTAGATTATACATTCACTAGAGGCAGTGGGGCCTTTCGTTTTCAAAAAAGGGAAAAAATTATATTTGGCCTGCAGTCTTGCGCCAATTTATTAGCTGCCTGTGAAATCAAATCACTGGTAATACAGCATGCTGAGGGGCAGGGGTAGGCCTAGAGGACGTGGACGCGGCCAAGGACGCGGAGGGCCAAGTCAGGGTGTGGGCACAGGCCGAGCTCCTGATCCAGGTGTGTCGCAGCCGACTGCTGCGCGATTAGGAGAGAGGCACGTTTCTGGTGTCCCCACATTCATCGCCCAATTAATGGGTCCACGCGGGAGACGGTTATTAGAAAATGAGCAGTGTGAGCAGGTCCTGTCCTGGATGGCAGAAAGTGCTTCGAGCAACCTATCGTCTACCCGCAGTTCTGCGCCGTCCACTGCTGCAAATCCGAATCCTCTGTCTGCTGCTCCTCCTTCCTCCCAGCCTCCTCACTCCACTACAATGACACCTGCTCAGGAGCGGGAACACTCCCAGGAACTGTTCTCGGGCCCCTGCTTAGATTGGGCAGCAGCGGTTCCTCTCCCACCAGAGGAGTTTATCGTCACTGATGCCCAACCATTCGAAAGTTCCCGGGGTCCGGGGGAAGAGGCTGGGGACTTCCGCCAACTGTCTCAACAACTTTCTGTGGGTGAGGAGGACGATGACGATCAGACACAGTTGTCTTGCAGTGAGGTAGTAGTAAGGGCAGTAAGTCCGAGGGAGCAGCGCACAGAGGATTCGGAGGAAGAGCAGCAGGACGATGAGGTGACTAACCCCACCTGGTGTTCAACGCTTACTCAGGAGGACAGGTCTTCAGAGGGGGAGTCAAGGGCATCAGCAGGGCAGGTTGCAAGAGGCAGTGCGGTGGCCAGGGGTAGAGGCAGGGCCAGACCGAATAATCCACCAAGTGTTTCCCAAAGCGCCCCCTCGCGCCATGCCACCCTGCAGAGGCCGAGGTGCTCTAAGGTCTGGCAGTTTTTCACAGAGACGCCTGACGACCGACGAACAGTGGTGTGCAACCTTTGTCGCGCAAAGCTCAGCCGGGGAGCCAACACCAACAGCCTCACCACCACCACCATGCGCAGACATATGATGGCCAAGCACCCCGCAAGGTGGGACGAAGGCCGTTCAGCGCCTCCGGTTTGCACCCCTGCCTCTCCCCCTGTGCCCCAACCTGCCACTGAGATGCAACCCCCCTCTCAGGACACAGGCACTACCGTCTCCTGGCCTGCACCCACACCCTCACCTCCGCTGTCCTCGGCCCCATCCAGCAGTGTAGTTCAGCGCACCGTCCAGCCGTCGCTTGCGCAACTGTTGGAGCGCAAGCGCAAGTACGCCGCCAGGCACCCGCACGCTCAAACGTTAACAGTCCGCATAGCAAAATTCATCAGCCTTGAGATGCTGCCGTATAGGGTTGTGGAAACGGAGTCCTTCAAAAGTATCATGGAGGCGGCGGCCCCGCGCTACTCAGTTCCCAGTCGCCACTACTTTTCCCGATGTGCCGTCCCAGCCCTGCACGACCACGTCTCCCGCAACATTGTACGCGCCCTCACCAACGCGGTTACTGCCACGGTCCACTTAACTACGGACACGTGGACAAGCACAGGCGGGCAGGGCCACTACATCTCCCTGACGGCACATTGGGTGAATTTAGTGGAGGCTGGGACAGAGTCAGAGCCTGGGACCGCTCATGTCCTACCCACCCCCAGAATTGCGGGCCCCAGCTCGGTGGTGGTATCTGCGGAGGTGTATGCTTCCTCCACTAAAGCACCCTCCTCCTCCTCCTCCTCCTCCTCTGTCTCGCAATCAAGATGTGTTAGCAGCAGCATGTCGCCAGCAGTCGGTGTCGCGCGGTGTGGCAGCACAGCGGTGGGCAAGCGTCAGCAGGCCGTGCTGAAACTACTCAGCTTAGGCGATAAGAGGCACACGGCCCACGAACTGCTGCAGGGTCTGACACAGCAGACCGACCGCTGGCTTGCGCCGCTGAGCCTCCAACCGGGCATGGTCGTGTGTGACAACGGCCGTAACCTGGTGGCGGCTCTGCAGCTCGGCAGCCTCACGCACGTGCCATGCCTGGCCCACGTCTTTAATTTGGTGGTTCAGCGCTTTCTGAAAAGCTACCCACGCTTGTCAGACCTGCTCGTAAAGGCGCGCCGGCTCTGCGCACATTTCCGCAAGTCCCACACGGACGCTGCCACCCTGCGCACCCTGCAACATCACTTTAAGCTGCCAGTGCACCGACTGCTGTGCGACGTGCCCACACGGTGGAACTCTACGCTCCACATGTTGGCCAGGCTCTATGAACAACGTAGAGCTATAGTGGAATACCAACTCCAACATGGGCGGCGCAGTGGGAGTCAGCCTCCTCAATTCCTTTGAGAAGAGTGGGCCTGGTTGGCAGACATCTGCCATGTCCTTGGTAATTTTGAGGAGTCTACCCAGGTGGTGAGCGGCGATGTTACAATCATTAGCGTCACCATTCCTCTGCTATGCATCTTGAGAAATTCCCTGCAAACCATAAAGGCAGCTGCTTTGCGCTCGGAAACGGGGGCGGGGGAAGACAGTATGCCGCTGGATAGTCAGGGCACCCTCCTGTCTATTTCTCAGCGCGTACAGGAGGAGGAGGAGGAGCATGAGGAGGATGAGGAGGAGGGGGAAGAGACAGCTTGGGCCGCTGTTGACGGTACACCGGCTGATTGCCTGTCATCCTTTCAGCGTGTATGGCCTGAGGAGGAGGAGGAGGAGGAGGAGGATCCTGAAAGTGATCTTCCTAGTGAAGACAGCCATGTGTTGCGTACAGGTACCCTGGCACACATGGCTGACTTCATGTTAGGATGCCTTTCTCGTGACCCTCGCGTTGCACGCATTCTGGCCACGGCGGATTACTGGGTGTACACACTGCTCGATCCACGGTATAAGGAGAACCTGCCCACTCTGATTCCCGAAGAGGAAAGGGGTTCGAGAGTGTTGCTATACCACAGGACCCTTGCGGACAAGCTGATGGTAAAATTCCCAGCCGACAGCGCTAGTGGCAGAAGGCGCAGTACCGAGGGCAAGGTAGCAGGGGATGTGCGTAGATCGAGCAGCATGTACATCCCAGGCAGTGCAACAGTCTTTAAGGGCCTGGCCAGCTTTATGGCTCCCCACCAAGACTGTGTCACCGCTCCCCAGTCACGGCTGAGTCGGCGGGAGCACTGTAAAAGGATGGTGAGGGAGTACGTAGCGGATCGCACGACCATCCTTGGTGACGCCTCTGCCCCCTACAACTACTGGGTGTCGAAGCTGGACACGTGGCCTGAACTAGCGCTGTATGCCCTGGAGGTGCTTGCTTGTCCTGCGGCTAGCGTCTTGTCGGAGAGGGTGTTTAGTGCGGCTGGGGGAATCATCACAGATAAGCGTAGCCGTTTGTCAACCTACAGTGCCGACAGGCTAACACTCATCAAGATGAACAAAGGCTGGATTTCCCCAGACTTCTGTTCTCCACCAGCGGAGAGCAGCGATACGTAAGCAATACGTAGGCTGCACCCGCGGATGGAAGCTACGTTCTCTCTCACCATCCAAAACGGGGACATTTCTGTTTCATCAATCTGTGTCTAATATTCCTCCTCCTCCTCCTGCTCCTCCTCCTGAAACCTCACGTAATCACGCTGAACGGGCAATTTTTCTTAGGGCCACAAGGCTCACTCAAATAATTTTTCTGAACAATTTTTATAAGTTTCAATGCGCTTAAAAGCGTTGGAACTTTAACTTGAACCAATTTTTCGTTACACTGGGCTGCCTCCAGGCCTAGTTACCACTTAAGCCACATTAACCAAAGCGATTAATGGGTTTCACCTGCCCTCTTGGCTGGCCATGGCCAATTTTTGGGATGTACATTAGTACTGTTGATACAGCAATTTTTGTGGGCCCTCGCCTACAGTGTAATCAAATTAATTTTTAGCCCACCTGCATTACAGCTGACGTTACCTCAGCTGTGTTGGGCAATGCAATGGGATATTTTTGTGTACCGCCGGTGGGTTCCAGGGAGCCACCCATGCTGTAGGTGCACACGGAGTGTAACCTACATGTGTCCACTTGTAAAGAACCCCGGTCAGACTGGGGCATGCAGTGTGGGCCGAAGCCCACCTGTATTACGCACGACATTACTACCTCAGCTGTGTTGGGCAATGCAATGGGATATTTTTGTGTACCGCCGGTGGGTTCCAGGGAGCCACCCATGCTGTAGGTGTACACGGAGTTTTTAATACATCTGTACACTTCTAAAGAACCCCAGTCTGACTGGGGCATGCAGTGTGGGCCGAAGCCCACCTGTATTACGCACGACATTACTACCTCAGCTGTGTTGGGCAATGCAATGGGATATTTCTATGTACCGCCGGTGGCTTCCTGGCACCCACCCAGGCAGTGGGTCCACAGGGAGTTTAACCTACATGTGTCCACTTCTAAAGAACCCCAGTCTGACTGGGGCATGCAGTGTGGGCCGAAGCCCACCTGCATTAAGCACGACATTACTACCTCAGCTGTGTTGGGCAATGCAATGGGATATTTTTATGTACCGCCGGTGGGTTCCAGGGAGCCACCCATGCTGTAGGTGCACACGGAGTGTAACCTACATGTGTCCACTTGTAAAGAACCCCAGTCTGACTGGGGCATGCAGTGTGGGCCGAAGCCCACCTGTATTAAGCACAATATTACTACCTCAGCTGTGTTGGGCAATGCAATGGGATATTTCTATGTACCGCCGGTGGCTTCCTGGCACCCACCCATGCTGTGGGTTGACAGGGACTTCACAATAGGGAGTTGTACCTGCCTGTGTCTATGAATTAAAAAGCCCGGTCTAACTGGGGCATGCAGACACCTTGACAGAATGAATAGTGTGTGGCACATAGGTTCCCCATTGCTATGCCCACGTGTGCAGTTCCTGATGGCGGTGGCACAGGATTCTATTTCTCATTGCTTCTGTACAGCATTGTGGGCTATCGCCCCACCCCTTTTAAAGAGGGCCGCTGCCTAGCCATGCCAACCCTCTGCAGTGTGTGCCTGCGGTTCCTCCTCATGGCAGACGCACTTCTAAATAGACATGAGTGTGGCGTGGCATGAGGGCAGCTGAAGGCTGCGCAGGGACACTTTGGTGTGCGCTGTGGGGGGGAGGGGGGGCGGTTGGTCAGCATGTAACCCAGGAGAAGTGGCAGCGGAGTGTCATCCAGGCAGTGATTGTGCTTTGTTGTAGCTAGTGTGGTGCTTAGCAAAGGTATGCCATGCTAATGAGGGCTTTTCAGAAGTAAAAGTTGTTGGGAGGGGGGGGGCCCACTCTTGCCGGTATTGTGGCTTAATAGTGGGACCTGTGAACTTGAGATGCAGCCCAACATGTAGCCCCTCGCCTGCCCTATCCGTTTCTGTGTCATTCCCATCACTTTCTTGAATTGCCCAGATTTTCACACATGAAAACCTTAGCGAGCATCGGCGAAATACAAAAATGCTCTGGTCGCCCATTGACTTCAATGGGGTTCGTTGTTCGAAACGAACCCTCGAACATCGCGGGAAGTTCGTTCCGAATAACGAGCACCCGAACATTTTGGTGTTCGCTCATCTCTATTTATGATATGTAGCCATTTATATGCTGCCAATCATGTACAATTACAGTGTTTTCCTGCCCAGAGCTATTGCTGACTTATCCTTAGGATATATCATCAATAGCAGATCAATGGGGAAAACCTCACCGGTTAGTTAATGTGAAGGGACTCAAGTCTGTCTAGAAGTCTCAAAGTGTTGTCTGTTCTGTAGTGGCCAAGTATGGTAGTGCTGCTCTCTCAATGAAGTGGGGCAGGATGGGTCATCGACATCACTGGACCAGAAAAAACCTTTTTCGGGGAAACGCCAATAAATATTACAGTACTTTCTAACAGGGGCTAGTGCTGGTGGTGCTTGATTTCCATAGCCTTAGGCTCACTTAGTAATATGCAGACAGCTGAACAGTCAAAAATACTTTCTCTGTGATTGAACCAGTCAATATTTCGGAACAGTATTGGGATGGAAACAAATTACAAGACTACATCAAAGGACTGCAATAATATAGACCATCCTAAAACTGGCTATACAATCATTGAAAGGTAACTATTTCTACCCATTGTGTAATATTAGCCTTGCATACGCTATGTCTGAATTACGTTATTATGTGGTAATTGTGGTATTAGTTTAATCAACTTTTATTAGGATTTTAACATCATAAGAAGTGTTGAGCGATTATTAAAATAATCAGATCAGGAGTAACCAAACCGATTTTAAAAAATAATTGTGAATCGGGCCCTCTAATTTTGACTTCAATTGAAATCAAGTTTTCTAATTTGGCCTTCTTGAAAAACAGTGGTGATGGTGGTGATGACCCAGTGGTTAGCACTAATGATAAGAAATTAGTGGAATATTCACGAAAATCAGCGCGAATTAGGATGGCCGATTCCAACTCCCATTAAAGTCAATAGGAGTAAAAATCAAGTTCAATAATTCGCCTTCCAGAAGGTCCCCAATGCAGCCAAAGACCCCCCAGATTGCATGGGAATACAGCTACAACATATCTGGGGAATAATATGCTCCTCCCAAAAATTGGTTGAAATAGTGTACAGTGGTGTAGGGGGTCAATCACAGCACAAGAGTGTCACTGAAAAGAAAAGGCACACATAGGATTTACTAGATCAAAAATTGTGCCAAAGAAGAGAGCTGGTGTGCTGCACATTTTAAAAACAATGTCATAAATTTTGCAAAGGACAAATTCTGCCAGTAGAACACTTAAGCATGGACCTACTCTAAGGAACAGCTATAGAGCTACTAAAAATTTCATTATATAAGACAGCAGGTGTGCTGCTTGTTTTAAAAGCAGTGTCATAACGTTTGCAAAGGACAAATTCTGCCAGTAGAACACTTAAGCATGGACTTACTCCAAGGAACAGCTATAGAGCTACCAAAAATTTCATTACACAAGACAGCAGGTGTGCTGCTTGTTTTAAAAGCAATGTAATAACGTTTGCATAGGACAAAATCTACCAGGTGAAGAGAATAGCCAAGCACGGGCTTTCTCCAAGGAAAAGCTGTAGTGCTACCACTGTTTCTTGTACTTTGGAAAATTTTCATTTTGGGAGAAGGAGGAGGAAACATGGTGAAAACAGAAGAAGGAGAGCAGCAGCAGCTCCTACACCACTACCTCAAACAACACCTTGAGGGCGGAGTGTGCTCCCTGTAGAAGCATGAGAGCTATAGCTCTGTATTTCCATATTGACATACTTTTCATTTTGGGAAAGTAGGAGGAGGAAATGCAAGTCAAAAGCAACTGTCCTCAGTACAGCTCCTTTAGCTAAGGGAAGTGATGCTGGAAATCGTTTAATAAGAAGATGAAGTCAGGATAGGGAACTAAATAGTTAACTTAGCTTGGTCATTTCACTGTAAAATAATTACTCAAGTTCCTCAGGAAAGACTTCCTGTGTTTAGCAAAACAGGACTTGTGATGACATGTGAGATCATCTGACCCAACAGGAAACACAACCTCACTGATTGGTTGAGGGGTGGAGCTAATCTGGAGCCTTGAGTGGAGGAAAGTGGAGTTTTTTCCCTCTCCCCAGATCTGTGGTATACTAGGTAAATATAAAAGAGTTGAAAGGCAAGGACAAGCAGAGCAGTCAGTGAGTTCAGTGAGATTGGAGAGAGACAGAGAGGCCAAAAGCAGGGAGGATAATGGCTACAGCCAGGCTTCCCCCTCCCCTGTCCTTTAACTAGAGATGCTTAGTGACAATTTCAAGTAATACTGTGTGCAGCTAATCAATCACCTGCTATGGAGAAGCGGGGTTTGTTTTTCAAGACCTGAAATCCATCCAAGGTGTGCCTTTCCTCCATGCCTGAGCAGACACAGCGTCCCAAGCTGCAACAATCACAGAATCTCCTGATGGCCAATAAACATTAGTACTGGAGAATGTTAGCTCATCTTTTCAGGTTGGCAAATAACTATTAGTCAGGATTGATAAGGGTTTTCAGTTTTCATCAGTTTCTCTCTCTATAGCTCCCTCTTAACTCTGGTGTGTCCTCCCCAGGGCTCGTTTATCCGTGTATCAAGTGTTAAACTGTTTATATGCAAATTCTACTGTTTTAATTTTACCGTAGACAGCCACATTGTACAGTAAATGGTGTGCCTGCAATTTACTCAAATATGTGCGTAAAGGCCCATTTAGACACAATTATCGCTCAAAATTCACAAGCCGTCTTTTGAGCGATAATCATTGTATGTAAATGTGCCCATTTTTCAGTTTTTTGCTGAACGATGGTTTGCAGTTCTGCTTAGAAACCATCATTCTGCAGTACAGCTAATAAGCAAGAGTGCATGCTGTGCTCTGCCAGGGGAGAGCTGATTACAGCTGATAACATTGAATCAGCTGCCAGCCTCACTGGCAGATCAAAGCGAAAGTAATCAGGAAACAGCGGGAGCCCTGCTCCCCGATTACAGCTCCCATCAGCTCACAGGCTGCTACTTGGTACTGATAGGCATTAGTGACAATTAGTAGTTTATGCTAAATGATTACTCAAAAGCCATCTTTTGAGCGATCCTCTTTGCAGTGTAAATGCACCCTTAGACTTATTTCACTACCAAGATCTTTTAAGTCAGGCACTGGCGTCACATTCACTTAATTCCATTAGTCATCCAGATCCTGTTATCTATCTCCAATAGTGCGCAAGATTGTATAGAGAGTGCTGCACTCTTCGCCACCATGACATGGCTCCTGAGACCACCTCTTAGAAACCGCTCAGAGAGTGCAAGCCTCTTTCCGCTTGTCACACGATGCAGAAGCATGGTGGAAGAAGGAGAAGGACAACCGTAGTTCCACCACCACCAGCACCAGCAACAGCACCTTGAAGACCACAGTGTGGTCTTTGATATAAACTATGCTCAGTCATATGTGAGTAAAAATTGCCAGCATGCTAACTATTCAGTGGAAAGGTCCATGAAGGTTCAGAACTCTGGTGGAATTCATGTCCGGCTCATTTTTATAATTATCAGGCAATCTACATTGCCTATGGACAGGCAGCTGCGTCTGTCAGTTATCACACCCCCAGCTGTGCGGAACACCCTTCGTGATTGCACACTGGCAGTGGGACAGGCAAGAACCTCTAAAGCTCCAGCCACTCATCTTGCTGGAGCTTGCTTATGTAAGCGAGCAATGAGAGAGTTCGCTCCTTTGGTTGTGCAGCGTGTTAAATTGTTTGCCTACAAATCCTTCAGTCGTTCACATTCACTTTGCTAGATAGATAGATATGAGATAGATAGATATGAGATAGATAGATAGATAGATAGATATGAGATAGATAGAGATATAGATAGATATGATATATATATATATATATGAGATAGATATGAGAGATAGAGATATAGATAAATAGATATGAGATAGACAGATATGAGATAGATAGATATGAGATAGATAGATAGATAGATATGAGATAGATAGATAAATTGCTAGATATGAGATAGATAAATTGCTAGATATGAGATAGATAGCTAGATAGATAGATAGAAAGATCCAATCGATCATAGGTTACTTTGTTGGCTAACAGGTTAACTAAACCTTTTTGTTATTAAAACAAAAGCGTGCGCCCACACACAGGAGCAGCGGGTTGCGCTGTAGAACGTTTTTTCCAAAAAGAATGAACGCTGTAATCTTAATCAATAAGAGTGGGAAGATTTTATATGTTCTACTTATAACTATATAGAAATGTTTACCGGATAATAGAATATTGTTACTATTATAAGCTGTTTGTTTACAGGGCCACTTAGTTTGTTCCCAGAGGGGCCCATGTCACACCTTTCCTCTCTGGTGGGTCCATTGCTGATTGCACAGTTGTTGAAGGGCCAACATTCACACTGTGTACTTATATAACAAGTGCGTTGATCACATTTTTCTTTTCCAATGTACAACCTACTAAATAACCGTATACAGGGAATGAGTATACATTATGTCAGTTCCTCATGTGTCATGTTTATGTGCAATACCTGGCAGAGCTGTGTTGCAATGCTCCAAGACTGTGCAGTTAACTAGTATTGAACTGAATGACCTTTCTATGCCGCCATACAGGCTGCGCCAGGTGCCATATACACAGAGAAATGAGTAATGAGAGGCAGCTGGAGGCTCAAGACCCGGAGACACTCAGAAGCTGGAATGTCATGGGATTTTATGTGTTATTACCATTTAACCAAATTAACCTGATTGAAAAAAGACAGCAGACACCAATTTTGGGGATTAAAGGCCGCAATATTTTATTAAAAGGTTGCCAAACACAATCAGTACACTGTTATCGTGCAGTCTTTTGAAAGATGAGTGAAATTCATTCAAATGGAATAATTTTGCTCCGTCTTTTAGCTGCTGAAGGATGGATTTCATTCGGGCGAAAATCCATCATTCAAGCAAAAAATGCGCGATGCCCGTGCGTACATGTAATGATTATGGCTCACTTTCGGCCATTTGGATGAATTTTGAGCGATAAT
Organism: Eleutherodactylus coqui; assembly: GCF_035609145.1. Classification (NCBI taxonomy): domain Eukaryota; kingdom Metazoa; phylum Chordata; class Amphibia; order Anura; family Eleutherodactylidae; genus Eleutherodactylus; species Eleutherodactylus coqui. The sequence goes on along the minus strand of NC_089839.1, from coordinate 274,322,274 downwards.
CATTGTGTGTAAAAGGGCCTTAAGTCTTTGAGACATGAATCCACATACTACCCAATAAATAAATTTAGACACCAAAGCCACCCACATTAGCGAGCGATTTAGCACTTAATCGAATACCGCAACTTTGGCACTCCCATACTTCCTCTCTTACAAGGGACATATAATATTGATGCTGCGACCCTTGATTGTTTATCATTCCAGGTAAAATTTAGTAACTGATTCTGGAGTAGATTTATTAACTTTAAAAGGATGGTGACTATCATTTTACGAAAGATGTAGAGAATCTTGGGTAGCATCATCATCTTGTACAAGATAATTCTGCCTAACCAGGATGATACTGTGTTTACAAAACTTCCCAGCTCTTCTTGTAGGGAGCTGATTAGTCGGTTTAGGTTCATTTCTGGCATTTTTTCCAGTGGGTTTGATAGTCGTATCCCCAGGTATGGGATTACAGAGTCCTCCCACACAAAGGAAAACTCTCTCTTAATGATCTCTTTACGTTTTTTAGTGGGTATTAATTGCTAAAATTTTAGATTTATTGGAGCTTATCTTGAAATAGGAGATCATTCCAAACTTGTCTAATAATGTGGATACTTCTCTTAAAAAAATTAAGTGGATTGCTTAATATTAGAATGATTTCATTCCAAAATAATCCTATTTTATGTTGCCTAAAGGGCATTGATATCTCTCTTATGTTACTATTGGTTCTTATAGCTTCTGCTAAGGATTCTAATGTCAGAATAACCAAGATGGGTGACAGCAGGCAGCCTTGGCATGTCCCATTTGTTATGCTAAAAGAGCTTGACAATGCTTCATTTATTAATACCTTTGCCGTTGGTGCCATGTACAATGATTTTATTGCACTTAAAGGGGTTGTCCCGGGAAAGCAAGTGGGGTTAAGCACTTCTGTATGGCCATATAAATGCACTTTGTAATATACATCGTGCATTAAATATTGGCCATACAGAAGTTATTTACTTACCCCCTCCGGTGTTGGCGTCCCCATCTCCATGGCGCCGACCGAAGCCACCTTCTGCCTGGATTAGACGCGCTTGCGCTGTCTGCTTCTTCTGTCCCGCTGAAGGAGCCGCTCCGGCGTGCTCGAGCACGAGCACGCCGGAGCGGGACAGAAGAGGGCAGACTGCGCAAGCGCGTCTAATCAAGGCAGAAGAAGGCTTCGGTCGGCGCCATGGAGACGGGGACACCAACACCGGAGGGGGTAAGTAAATAACTTTTGTATGGCCAATATTTAATACACGATGTATATTACAAAGTGCATTTATATGGCCATACAGAAGTGCTTAACCCCACTTGCTTTCGCGGGACAACCCCTTTAAGGTCTATCGCTCAAATCCAAATTTTTCTAGTACTGCAAAATGCAAAATCCCACTGAATCCTATGGAACACCTTCTCCACATCCAGGTTGAGGAACAGAGAAAGTGTTCGAAGAGTTTTCACCTTGGACACAAAATCAATTACGTGTCTTGTCCCATCTCATAGAATCATAGAATGGTAGAGTTGGAAGGAACCTCCAGGGTCATCAGGTCCAACCCCCTGCTCAGTGCAGGATTCACTAAATCATCCCAGACAGATATTTGTCCAGCCTTTGTTTAAACACTTCCATTGAAGGAGAACTCACCACCTCCCTTGGAAACCTGTTCCACTCATTAATCACCCTCATTGTCAGAAAGTTTTTTCTAATATCTAATTTGTGTCTCCTCCCTTTCAGTTTCATCCCATTGCTTTTAGTCTTTCCTTGTGTAAATGAGAATAGGGCTGATCCCTCTGCACTGTGACAGCCCTTCAGATATTTGTAGATCGCTATTAAGTCTTCTTTCAGCCTTCTTTTTTGCAAGCTAAACATTCCCAGATCCTCTAACCATTCCTTATAGGACATGATTTGCAGACTGCTCACCATTTAGTAACTCTTATCTGAACTTGCTCCAGTTTGTCTATGTCTTTTTTAAAGTGGGGTGCCCTAAATTAGACACAGTATTCCAGATGAGGTCTGACCAAGGAAGAGTAGAGGGGGATAATTATCTCACATGATCTAGACTGTATGCTTCTCCATTCCAGAATACATCCCAGAATTGTGTTTGCCTTTTTGGCTGCTGCATCACATTGTTGAGTCATGTTCAGTCTATGATCTATTAGTATACCCAAGTCTTTTTCATATGTGCTGCTGCTTAGCCCAATTCCTCCCATTCTGTATGTGCTTTTTTCATTTTTTTGCCCAGATGTAGAATTTTGCATTTCTCCTTGCTAAATACCATTCTGTTAGTCACCGTCCACTGTGCAAGCTTTTCTAGATCTTTTTGAATACTCTCTCTCTTCCCTTGTGTTAGCTATACCTCCTAGCTTTGTGTCATTGGCAAATTTGATCAGTTTCATTTATAAAAATGTTGAGCACTGGGCCTTGGACAAAGCGTTGTGGTACCCCACTTGATCCATTCTTCCACTTGGATGTGCAGCCATTTATGACCATTCTTTGAGTACGATCACTCAGCCAGTTGTAAATCCACCTAACAGCTGCCTTGTCAATCCCATATTTGGTCATTTTTTTTCAGTCAGTATGGTATGAGATGCTTTGTCAAATGCTTTACTAAGGTCAAGATATACTATCTTCAATGCATTTCCCTGATCAACCCAGTCAGTGATTCTGTGACAGAGGGAAATTAGATTCATCTGACATGACGTGTTTGTTACAAACGCATGCTGGCTCTGTTTAATTACTTGATTTTTATCCAAGTACTTGCATACACGCTGTTTAAGAATTTGTTCAAAGATCTTTCCCGGTATAGAAGTCAGGCTTACAGGCCTGTAGTTTCCTGGATCCATCGTCTTCCCTTTTTTGAACATAGGGACAACACTTGCTCTTTTACAATTTTCTGGGACTTCTCCTGTTCTCCAGGAATTTGCAAAGGATATGGCAGGTGGTTAAGCAATTACCGGCCTTTTTCTATTTGATAAACATATTTTTCTTCCTTTTTAACATGTGTGCAAGTTCTGTGTTCATTCTGTGACCATTCCCTCTCCGTTGGTCAAGCAGATCTGGGGCTTGTTGGCCCTTCATGAATCCCACATGGTCACTATGTATTATAGTAGGGATTATTTTTAACAGTCTTTGGGTTAGGATCTTGGCATAGAATTTTGTGTCGCTATTAAGTAATAAAATTGGCCTGAAGTTTGACAGAAAGGTTGGAGTTTTCCCTGGTTTGGGGATCACCATTATTGTTGCCTGGAGCATTTCCTTCAGTAGGTTCCCTGTTGCTCTAGCTTTGTTAAACAGTTTTGCCAAGTGTGGGACCAGGGTATCTTTATGTATCTGACAGTACTCGTTCAAGAACCCATCAGGTCCCGTGGCTTTGTCTTTTTTGGATATATTTATGGTTTCTAAATACCTCTTGTGGGAGGATAGGCACGTTTAGAGGTTCAATTTGGTCTTCAGTTACAAAGGGCAGCTGTATAGGATCAAGCAATGCATTTATTGTCACCCTGGAGGGTTGGGCTATCTTGAGGTCATCTCTCAGGTTGTATCATTTTTTGTAAAAGTTGCATAGTATTTCTGCGACATCTTTAGGGTTACAAATCTTGTGCTTGGAGTTTAGCTCTATTAGGTATGGGACCTTCGCTTTTATTCTTTTTTGTTTGACTCTACATGCCTACAGCCTGCTAAATTTATTATTGGACACATAATAGTATATTTTAAGTGCCTTTATCTGCCTGTAATAGTCTGCCATCAGTAGATCTCTAAGCTCGTGTTCAGGTCATTATGCTGAGCCACAGTATTTCTGACTTTCTATATCTTTAATGGATGCTACGATAGAGGATACTTTCCTGTCTTTTCCTCTTGTAGGGCGCCTACCCATTGGCGTTGACGATTTTCATGCGTGAAAAACGCAGTGTTTTGGCGCGTTTTTGGTGCGTTTCCCGCGCGTTTTTCACGCGTTTTTCGCGGCTTTTTTTTCCTTTTTCTGTTAATTTCCATTGACATTCATGGGTGCATTAAGAGAAAAATAAGGACACATATGCAACTGACAGTTCCTATGTGAAAAATTGCAATGGACCGGAAAAAAAAACGCAAATGGACAAGAACACATTCTATACTAATTGCTCTTCAGAAAAAAACGCAAAACGCAAAGGAAAAAAAATTGCCAGTGGGTAGGCGCCCTAATAGATAGATCCCTGCCAGATCATAATACCTCTAATTACAGATTTGTGGGCATTTTACAGTACAAAAGGGGCAGTTTCTGGTAGATCATTAAGTGTGAAATATTCCTGCAAAGATTGTTTAACTTTTTCCTGCTGTACAGGGAGTCCTATTAAATAGGTATTGTTATGCCAGACTTTGTCTATATGGGTGGCCTTCGATATTGTTAATGTCAAAAGGACCAGGGCATGGTTTTACCATGAGATTGTTCCAACGGAAGCCTTTCTCATCCTCTGCACTAGGAAAAAATCAACCAGAAACATCTTAATTCTAGTAAAGGTTCTATGCCTAGAAGAGTAGAAGGAGAATTCTCTGGATTGAGCATTAAGGCACCAGAATGAATCATACAATTCCTCTTTGGTTAGCCAAAAAGACAGCGAGAGTGCAGACATCCTGCCCTGGCTGCTGAAATCCACTTCTCTATCAGCTACTTAGTTAAAGTCTCCGCAAAGCAGTAGGGAAGCCTTCTGAATTTTCTTAATTTTCCTCATGACTTTGTTTAGGAATCTGACCTGTGATGAGTTTAGAGCATAAATATTTGCCAACCTCATCACTAGCCCATTAATTTTGCATACCAGGACAAGATATCTGTCACCCCCATCTGTCTCCAAGCCCATCAATAGAAAATCTTCTGAGTTTCTAATAGCCATCTTCTTCTTTTCTGAATTAGCCATATAAATTGTGGAGTACTGAGGGTGGGAATATTTGAGGCAGCTGCTTTTTTCAAAGTTCATTCCCTGAACGCATAGTACTGCTGTGTTAGCTGTAGTAGCTTTGTTCTATAAAGTCGATCTTTTAAATAGAGTTTAAGCCTTTTGCATTTATTGATAAAAAATTTATACTCATGGTGGATTTCTGACGAACTACTGAGGATCTTGCTTTTTTGATTTCTTTTGATTATCTGCCTGGAGGATTTTCTTGTTTGACTTTTCTATGTAGATAAGGGGCCGAGTGGTTTACAAGAAAAGGAAAGATCTTGGTTGGGTTAGAAGTATAGTATTAAACTTGCAGAGAATGGGTATGTGGAGTCGGGAGTATCTGGAGGATACTAAACGTTGAGCCATCTTGCCTGTATCCTGTTGTGGGCACCACTTCATTCATGGGGCTCTGTGAGTATGCTGCTTCACTGTTTCCCCTTTCCTCTCCTCTTTCTCTCCAACTCTCAGCCTCTTCTATTGCTATTTTCTTCATGGGGATCTGGACATGAGCAGTCTCTCTGTTTCTCCCTTCTTCCTTACACCTCAGCTCTAGGAAGTGACAGGGGGAACCTGCTTACTCGGCGATCCTCACAAGGAATCCATGGGGCCTGCCACCCATGGCATTTTCAGCTGGTCTGCATCTGCGGCTGGCACCTCTGGTTCTCGTGTGTCACGCGCCAGGAAGAACTCATCAGTCTCTTTTCCAGCATCTTCTCCTCCTCTCCCACTTCTCTGTAAGTCCAAATTCTTTCTGTCTTTCGGTTATTTGTTGCTTCCTGAGGTCTTTATGAATTATTTGTTCTTGTAATTTTCTCCAGCCCCTAGTAAGTACCGGTCACCTAGCAACAGTCAAGGAAGTATTTAGCCAGGTATAGAGAGCCTGTGATTGTTAAGGATCCCTAGATAGGCTGGGTTAGTGACAGTATAAAGGAGAAAGTGGGCAGAGCTGTGCAGAAATGGAAAAAGGAGTCAGGAGCTGAGTAGAAACAGGACCCGACAGTGCCTAAAGAGGAGAGCAAAGTCTATTTCATCCCTGCTGGAAGGAACCAGAGCCAGGGCAGACCCCACAGAAGCTGGACGGAGAATAGCCAACATATTAGTAAGTCTAACCAATCCCTGCGCAGCTAAAAGTCAGAGCGCCCTTCTGCAATCCAATGCTAGTTAGTCCTGTGAGGGTTATGAACATATTAATTTATATATGTATGTATCTTTGATATACGTTTCCGGAGGCTGTAGGCCTAAATTGTACACTCTATTCTGTGTCCTATAAAAAGCTCTGCTAAATGCCTGTACATTTAGGTTAGTACTTAATTACATTAAGTAGAGGTGTAATCTTAAATGTCCATCATGTCTCCAAGAGCTTGTTTATCTCGTTACACTGATCAAAAGGTTGTATGGAATGCTTTGTTTTTTACTGCTGTCTAGGTAGGGCATGTGATTAAAATGTAGAGTGTGATGATAATCAGGATACCAGACACGATGTCTACATACAAACAAATAAAGCATTGTTTATAGAGAAGACAAAATTATGTACCAGTAAAACAGGTCAACCTCTGTAACACTAGCCTACTGATACGCCTACTATTTTCTGTATAAGAATAAGGCAATGTACACAATAAACTCAGATTGCTTCTAGACACAGGCCTGATCTCTGTGTTTCATAGCTTTCTCACGGCGGCCGCCATAACCACCTTTGATTTGGAGCCTCACAGCATATTAACGTATCATGGATTTATCCCTAACAGTCCAATTCACCACAAATAACTTTCACAGTCTGGTGGCTTTAGCCTGCAAGGAAAAAGGGAATTCAGGAATCACCGCATACACCTTTGTGTCTCTAAACCAAGTAGAAGTGTTTACTGCCTGCTAAAACTGCCAAGTTTTAGCAGGCAGTAAAAACTGTGTGCCTTTGGTTTTTTTAACGCAACCTGCTTGGACTTGTCTCTTTATTTCAAACTCTCATTACACAAAAAAGCACTGGCGTCACACAGAACTTATCACACTACCCTTACGACCCACCTTTGTGTAATCCACATATTGCACAAGCCCCACTCCTCAGAAAGTAGCCAGCATCGTGACTAGGCCTGAGTTATCAAACCCACTTGAGCTACTCCCTGCCAACTCCAGCTTGCTGCCACAGGCGCACACAGAAACTGGAGACTGCTGCATAAGAGGATGTCCTAGTGGGTCCAGGAAGCTGGAACAGAGGAAAAAGTGGTTCTATTCCTGGAGAGGTTCAGAGTAGCTCCTCCTTTGAACTCAGTAGGCATCAACTTTGCAGCAGCCATGCACTACAGTAACTACAGTAGGTAACCTGCAGGGCAGGCCTGTAGCCCAAAAACAACTTCCCTTCCAGCTGCCAGAGTAACAACACAGCTGTGGCTGCAGTACACATGAACCATGGCTTGGGCATGTGACCTGCCTAGGTAGAGGAAATCAGGGCAACAGAGAAGTGTAACAGTAGTTAATGGCAATTCCTCAGCCTGTTGGATTAGAATTATCCAGTGGCCCCTGATAACTGAGCCTTATTGGAGCCACTCAGCCTTCCAAGTTTCTACAGATTCCATTAATTCCTGTAGATAGGAGTTAATTGAATTTTCAAGAAGGCTGAAGCACAGCAGCCTTGATTTGAGCAAAGGCCAATCAAATTGTGAGTTAAGCCATGCTCCCAAAGCATACCCATTTTTGACAGTGGCTCGCGACCGACTTCAAGTGTGGCTTTTATGGTTGGGGACCACTGGCATAGAGCAATCTAAGTTGTATGGGCAATCTGAGACTTAGTGCTCTACAGGTTGGTTCCTTCATCCCCTTTGGAACCTATTATGTCTAGGATGGAGAAAACCTAAGCTGTAGCTCCATGTCTCCACAGGCCTTATGATGTCTATCAGAGCTACTTTTACAATACATACTATACACACTGTTTTCTGAATTGTTTCCTTCACAAGCAAGGGATGTTATAAAGACCATACTGATCAATACATCATTATTTTTCTGGAAGATGTTTTTGTCTTCATCATGATTCTGGAACTTCGGGTAGGCATGACCACTGTTTGCAGTAGTGCAGATGTAGTGGCCCAGTACATGCTTTCCTGGCCTCCTCCATAATGTCATACATGTATGTCTTATGTAGATGCTCTGTGCACAACTGTCTTCTCATTCTGTTATGTGTATTGCACAGCTACAGCAAGTGAGATGTTAAGTATTTGCAAAGCCTGGAGACTGTCTGTAAATTTATCAATTTATGTCCTGTGAGAGAGGTTATAAAAGTGAATGTTTGAGAGCGGGAAAGTTGTTAGGTCCATCTTCTGGAGCTGATAGAGTAAAGTACAGAAGCACATGAGGGCACCTTCAGCCCTCATGTGTTGAAGATGGAGAAGGAGGAGAGATTTCCCGGAGTGCCCGCTTCTATGAAGAGAGAGTGAGCCCCCAAAGAGAGAGAGTGAACAGCAAGTGAATGCATTTTTCCAAGGCCTAGTGCAGAGGTACTCATTCATAATTGTTTCGCACCCGAGAGTCCTGTAGTCTGGGACTGCCAGGTGGAGATACTCTACTTTAAATATTCACACTCCAGCATCCTAAAGTCTGGGTCTGCAGTGTGGATGTATTCTAGCTTATCTATATCATGCACTTCTCAAATCTGTAATCTGCGCCTTGGGTATTGCTGAAGTTTTGCCAAGTAAAGTTATTCCAGGCCCTGGCCATTCCTGGGGGCCTGAGGTACTCTATTACTGTCTGTGGCTCAATTATTTCCTCACCATTGTTCATGCTGGTGGGTGACAAACTCTTTCCCTGTTCTACCATCTATTGGGCATCCCTAACCTAGGGGTGTCTGGAAGAGAACAGTGCTGCCCTGGCCATGGATACGTGCGTCCCTCCAGGAGGGAGTATGGTAAGTGCCGCCATGACAAGCCAGCATCTTGCCCTCCCAACTCCTCAGCAAAGATTACAGAGCAGATTTATAAAAACTTAAAAAAAAAAATCTGTCTTTTGCCCACAGCAACCAATCACAGAGCAGCTTTCATTTTTCGAAATTACTATGAAGAATGAAAGCTGAGCTGTAATTGGTTGCTGTAGGTAACCAAGACAGTTTTACTATTAGTTTCTTAAATCTCCCCCTATGTCTATCTCACCATCATACCCCTTAAAGAAGTAGATTGTACCTGTGCCAAATGGGCATTTTACTCAATGTGCCCCAAACCTGCAATCAGCCGAACAGAGTGTGTTTAGTATTCCTGAATATTGGCGAATGGGTTCATTTAAACAATGTCAAAGAGCATTTTGGAATAAGTATGGTGAAGAAAGCGAATGGACACATTCCTGTAATCAGAAATTGGTGAAAAAATTTGAGACAAATTAATGGAAGGTTACTTTCAAAGAGATGGTGCAACATGCCGCACATCCTATGCAAGCCAGGAGAAACCGAAAGCTCTTTTGGTGGTTAATTAATTCCAAAAAATCTATGGCTGCCAAAATCACCAGACCTTAAACCACCTGATTTATTCTTGTGATGTTTATTCAAGGGTTGTGTATACAGCAATAAGCCACAAACAATTAAAGGGATTATCCAGTTTTAAACTATTGATATCAGGATTAATCATCAGTAGTAGATTGGCGGGGTTCCCTTGCTGATCAGCTATTTGCCAGGCAGATACACTCCTGTGCTGAGCTGATTTCTGCAGGAAACAAACAGCTCCGTTCTTACTTTAATGGCCAGGTTTGGTATTGCACGCCAAGTTCCCGCTGAAATGAAAGGAGATTTTGTCTACAATACCAAGGTTGGCCACTACAATAAGAATGGAGCTGTCTCTTCCTGCAGAATTCAGCTCAGTGCATAATTACACCAGTCTGACGAACAGCTGATTAGCAGGAGGTCCCAGGCAACAGACCCCCACCAATCTACTGCTGATGACTAATCCTGAGGATAGCCAATGAATAGTTTACAACCAGACAACCCCTTTAATGGCCACAAAGACCTGATAAAGTAACAGGTTACTGCTGTTATCTTTGTCACATTAGCAGATGTCCTTACCAGTATGCAGTCTCATGGTAGGCGTAATAACCTGCTATCAACAGCCTAGAAAAATCACGGATGATTCTATTTTTTTTGCAGACATTAGAAAAAATATCCAGTTTTTTGGACTGTCCAGGAATTTCTGGAAGGTTGGCAACCCTGCTTCTTAATATTGGACCAATAGGTAGATGTCTACTGCAGACCTATGAGCCTTTGTTAGGCCCCTGGCTGCCTTGGTAAACCACCCTTGTTTTGTCAATCTCTAGACACCATTGTTATTGACAGCACCATATTTGGGGTTAAACATCTGGGGCTGCTACCTAGAGACCATGGATGTAAACGGCAGCCGCTCTTCTGTACTTTAACCCGCTGGTGGCTCAGCAATGCCTGCGGGTATGTATGTCCAAAATCCTACTTTGCCTTATGAAAAGACCCAAGTACTTCTAAAAGCTTCTACAAGAAGGTATAATGATATTATGTAAATAGTTTTAGGATATTCTCTTTATATAACAGCAAATATGCTATTTTATTCTTGCTAGGAGTTGAATTCAAATGGGATTCAAAATTTTTAATTTTTTTGACTAAATCAGGGGTGATACTTAACCAATGAAAGTGTAACATTCCTCGAGCCCTGGAGGAATATTTCTTCACAAGGTGAACAGGGTTAATAGAAAATGCGCCTTTGATTTTCAGAACTTTTTAATATTAAAGGAAATGTGTCATCAGAAAATGGTCTTTTTATGTAAGTTTCTATGTAAGACATATTTTTTCAAAAATTGTTGATTTTTTTCTACATTTTTCATGTCACTATGGATATTAAAAAAAACCAATTCTAGTATTTTCCACTTTTCACTATGGCCTCTAAGCCTAACAATGGCCTGGCATGCAAGTCATGTCCACAAGAAACTCAAAGAAATGATGACCTTATTGTCTTGTTAAACCTTATATACTGGCATTCACATTACTGGCATTCCAGAAAACTAAACAAGATCATGGGTCATATCCATAAAAAAAATGTGTGCTGTCTACTGAACATGTAACGGGCGGTTGGTACATGCCCGTTGTGGAGGTGATGGGATGACAGAGCAATGAAAGATGAAGGCTGCGGTGGCACATATTTTTTCAAAAGTAACTTTACTGAACATCAAGATATATGGCACATTGCATTCTGGGATGTCTTGAACTGCAGAATAATCATTACATACATTATCTTTAGCCTTCACCTCCGACTTCAAACATTTCATAGGAGCAACATACTTTCAGACAGAAGGTAAACATGTCTAGCGCTCTTCCACATGTGCCTTACTGCCCCATTACATCCATCATCATAAACCCATCATGTACAGGGTGGTCTAAAGCTATGGAGACACTTGAATTGTTACAGATTTTATGGAAAGTGGACCCACCGGACTAACCAACCAGCTTGGTATTACGCCAGAGCGGGAGACTAGTGGCTGACCACAGAAGAAAGGAATACCTACAGAAGGGAAGCTGGCCCTAAGTTAAGCAGGGAGGTAGAAGGGACCCTGCCTATATGCAGGGTGATCGCCTTGATAAAGGCGGCCCCACGCTGGAACCTCGGCCCTGACTATCCCTGACAGAAATGGGAATGGGATCAGTAACACTGCACAGAACTGACTACTACCGAGACGAGCAAGACGGAAAACAAAAGGGAAATGGACACATATACAGATAAGGTATAGATACAAATAGTACCAGCAGACAAATGGAGAAATAGACTAGGAGTCCAGAAACAGAGGACCTAGCAGTGGAGTGACCAGAGGAAACACCAATACTGAGGCCACCAGGAAGCGGACCAGCTGAGCTTAAATAGGAAAGCAATTGCTCACTAACTCTGCAGCTGAGCTGACAGCCAGAAGGCTGTTTAACCCCCACAGTGCTGGACAGAAGCAGAAAGAAAGGGCAGAGACCTTACATGAATAAATGGCGGTTGGGAACACCATCTTGTATGTGGCATGTTGCTAAGGGGAAGGGGGCAAATTTGTAAGTGATGTTGGGCTATCTTGGAATCAAGTCGATATTTTCACATGGGAAGGGGTGCATGTGACATATGTATGATATAAAGAATTTGATGAGGAATCCAGATCTTAAATGTGATGTACCTTTATTCCCACCAAAGTTATTATCGATTTTCTCCTTGCTACATACACAGATATGGTTGTGAGATTAACACATTGTGCTGATCTATGGGGAGTACCCAAATCATTGAAGCAGATTTTCACCGTCGGCACCCTGACAGACCACCCATCCGCTATGGCACAGTTGGCAAATTGCTTGCCAAATTTGGTCAAACAAGTTCTGTGTTGAACCTGGCAAAAAGTGGACGGAACAAAACTGCCACAGATGAAGCAATAACAATGGTCGTCTTGGCATCCTTCAGCAAGAGCCCACATTGTAGCACCTAGTGTTTGTCACAAGTAAGCAGGGTGAATCGAACCACCATTGGGTGGTTACTGGCTACTCACAGATGGCACCCGTACAAGGACCAGATGCTGCATCGTCTCAATGAGGATGATCCCAATCGCCATGTTGAATTTGTCAAATGGGTGTCACAGTAGTTGCAACAAGAACCACATTTCCCAGTGACTGTACTGTTCAGTGATGAAGCAGACATCTACGTGAGCGGTGAGGTGAACAAACAAAATCTTTGCTACTGGTCCAACACAAACCTGCACTGGACAGATCCCTCCAAGATGGTTGGTGCACAGTAATCCATGGTGAGGTGTGTGCAGTGCAAAGTTAATGGTCCCATTCTTCATCAACGGTAATCTTACTGCTGCCAAGTAACTGCAAATGTTATGTGACAAGGTGTTCCCGTCACTGTACAATCAAGATGGCACATTCCCAGTGTTCTTTCAGCAGGATGGTTATGTTCATGAGTTTTTGGATCAGTAGTTTCCAGGGAAGTTGATTGGGTATCATGCATCGGCTGGAGTAGCCCACACACTCACCAGATCTCAACCCATTGGACGTCTTCCTTTGGGGTGATGTAAAGTCTAGGGTTTACACAGTGAAAATCCAGAGTGTGACACATATACAACAGTAGATCCTGGATGCCTCTGCAAGCATTTCTGCTGAGGTGTTGCTCTCAGTGCATCATGAATGGGAGAAGAGGGTAGCAGTACAATCATGCTTTTTTGCATCCCTTTTTGCGCTCTCTCTATGTCTGTGCCAAGTCCGACATGCAGAGCTCTTGAAGTGTTATCCTCTTTGGCTACATTGCCACAGTATCCAGCACTGCAGGAAAAGAGTCTCCCTCTCCTCCCATGCACTTCAGGGCTCTTCATCCCAATTGTCTGGTCAATTCTCGATTATCAGGTATTGCTTGATGGCCCCCAGGTCATCAGGGCTTGCTGGTAGTCTCTGTGCTGCTCTCTCCAACAATGGTCTTCGCCAGTTCAAGCACTGGTCTCTAGTGGCTATGTCCAAGCTATCACTGTGGCACCAGCCTCACTTCAAGCTGCATCCTCCTCTCTCTGCATCCCTCTCCTCTCTCTCTAATACAGCTAAAATCTCTCCGGCCAACATAGCCACCATCATTTGGCCTGGAGACTGGGCATAAATTTCACTTCAATGCTATTAGCGCTATTAATGCAGTGCCCTAAGCACCTTCTCTCAATCTTCCCCACACTAGCAGCGTCACTGGACCAATGGTGGAGTCTTCATAGACGGCAACGTCGGGTGCAAATTTCGGCACACAGTCTCGAGAGCCCTGCTGTACACCTGTTTTTTTTGGCGCATGTCAAGCTGGACTCTTCCCACAACAGGAAGCCCTGCATGGGGGTGAAGTTTGCTGGCCGCGAAAGCCACAAATAAGTGTCTCCCACAAAACATCTAACAACAAGAAAATATATCCCACCCACAATTTTATTTCCCCCAACAGGAAGCAGATACCCCATAGGCACCCACATCCTTGGACCCCCTCCCTAATGTATAGTATAGTTGAGACATACTGAACAGATTCTTGTATTGTGGCACCTGTCTGTATCCATCCTATGTTGTAAGTGCGACCCACATCTGGCATGTGAGCATACTGGCCACCAACTAAAACCACCACTACCATTTAGAAGAGTTGACTGGCCTCACTATGGATTCCTCCTTGCCGAGCTAGCAGTCCAGCAGACAAATCAATAGTGCTGCTTGCCAATAGGACAAATGGCCGATCCTGTGGGTTGTCTTCTTAATTCCCAAGGCAGGTTTATCATTCAGGAGTCTTGGGCAGTAGAGTGCCAATCCCTGTGGAAACCATACTGATCATGAGTGAGAAATACAGTAACTATGGAAGAAGCAGAACACTCATGGACTCATAATTCGTAATGTTCTGCTGCTCTGGCAAAATATCCCCTCTGGTGATACAACCTTGAGACAATACACTGATGTTTCCTTTGATAATATATATGTTGTTGAACATTCCTTGTCATTTGTCTTTTGTTAGATATATATTTTCTGGCCAGAACTAGTGGAAAAAATGTAGAATATCTGTTGAAGGCTGGGCTATGCAACAATAATGTGTATCATAAACCAATGCTACTTTAGCACTACAGTTTTAGGGTCCCTTGTGAATCATCAGAAAACTGCTAAGCAATTGCATTAGTCCCCCCACTAACCTAGTAATGTTTAACTACAACCAGCGGTACTGGGATGAGATTCATCAGAGGCCTTCAGAGGCCATATTAAAGTCAAAGTCAAGTCATGTGCTCAGTCAGAGGTGTAGCTACAGGCTCATGCGCTTGGATGAAAAAGTTCAGCATGGGGCCCCCCACAATTTTCCTCTGCATTGTTGGGTTTCTTAAGAAGCCCATTGATGTAACACTGGCAGCCAGGGACATTATAATGTTACAGGATTAGGTGAAGGCTAAATATAGAGGTCCTAATGCAAAATCTGATGCATGGTGCTCCAACCATTCATGTGCCATTTATAATACTGATGCTTTCTTATATCATAGGGGAGCCTTTGGGCCCCTAATACCACATGCCCGGTAGGCTATTCCCTATAGCTTTGCCCTTGTGCTCAGTAACCCTTATTGTAAAAGGCAAGGTATATTGATGTCGGCTAACTACTTTAGAAAATCAGCATCAAAATCCTTATGTGACGTTCGGATTTTGACATGAATTTTGGTGCAGTCACGGATTTCACCCCGTTATTTGAAAAGGTGAAATACACATTGAAAACCCATAATATAAATTGACATGCTGGGGAGGTAAGTTTATTCTGTGGATTTTTTCCCTTCTGTCAATTTTCCTTTGCCAAGTCCATTGCAGAAACTCCACAGCATTTCTGTTTTATGTGAGCATACCCTAAAGAAGAAGACGCAAGGTAATCCACTCTCCACTTGCACCCAGAGAGTCCTCTACTTAAGGCCTGTGTCACATGGAAGTATTTAAGTACAAACATTTTGCGCGGGCAATGCACAGAAAATAGAACCATTGATTTCAATGTGTTCCTTCAATAGTGCATATTTTTCTTGAGCATTTCATCTGTGCAGAAAAATACGCAACGTGCTGTATTTTCCAGCGCAAATGCGCATGAAAGGAACGCATCTTGAACTCATTAAACTAATTGGCCATTCTAATGGCTCAGAGCATTGTGCACACAAAAAGTACACACAAAATATAGCAAACATTCCGCAAAAACGCATCATAAGTATGCGTGCAAATAGGCGTACGCTAGTGTGACACAGGCCTTTTTATGTTCTTTGTGTTTTTGCATGCATTTTGTCATATATGACTGTACTATTTACACATACAATTTGCGCTGGGAAATACAACATGCTGCTTATTCTTCTGCATGGTCGAACTGTACAGGAAGAATACGCTCTTGTGAATGAGCCCATTGAAATCAATGGGTCCTATTTTCTGCGTATTGCGCACACAAAATTTTCATGAGCAAATAATTGTGCAAATCTGCCCATATGAATCAAATCTTTGTATTTTAATATTTTGTGGAAAATTAAAGAAAGGACCAACAATATTTTTCTAGAGCCCGTTGTATTTTTTTGCACATCAGGCTTTATTGCAAGTGATATGTAAGTCAATATCTGCTGTATAGGTGATGCTTATCTGCTCTTTAATTCCCTCAGTGCTTACTCGTTGCTTTTCAGCTCATCTCCACTAGGGCAGAGCTGTGACCTGTGACTATGGTTTATCTGCAGTATCTACAAGTGTCTGAGATAGTCTGAGACACGCCTCCTGTTTCCTCATTGGTTCAAGGAGTCACAACCCTTGTCTCATCACTGGTTCAGGCCACTGCTCCAGCTCCTGTACCAGCCCCTGCACAGTTGCCCTACCACTGCTCACCACTGCTACAGTCTTCTGTTTACAAACGATGCAGCCGTCAAGTGGATTGTTTCCCCACGTGACCACTACAGCCAATAAGAGGCCGGACCATGACGTCATCAGTGATGTCCCATAAACCTGCTTCTAGGCTTCTACATTAGAAGCCCACATGACAGGTTTACAGACATCTTCAGACTTGCTGGTCGAGTGTCGTCATCGTCACCTATCCGTTGCCATTCTGATGGACAGTCGGAGCAGCGGTCCGGCACCACTGTGAGTATATTGATTTTATATAGCTCTGGGCACGGGAATCCCAAAACGATATAAAATCAATAACTTGCAAAACCCCTTTAATTTTCATGTATAAATGTTTAATGGAATTGCGTAATGAGTTGTGCATTCGTACGTGTATTTTTGCGTACCTCCCATAAACTTCCATGTGGACTTTTGCTGTGCAAATGCGCAAGAAAAATGTAGCATGGTGAATTTTTTTCCGTGTGCCCAAAAAAGGAAAATAAGAAAAAACACACTGAAATCAATTGGTTCTATTCTCTGCATATTGTGCACGTAAATACGTAAAGTGGAGAGGCTTTAAATGAACGATGAACAAAGAGCGAACGATTTATCATTCATTGTTCGATCGCTGGCTGCATTTACACTGAGCATTATTGCTCTTTTTAGTTCGTTTGAAGTCTTGTGTAAGTCCTTCACAAAGGCGGATTTGTTTTTGTGCGTGCCTCAGTACAACGTATTTGCGCTATGAACAAGCCCTTTTTGTGTGCATATCAGCGCCTTTTACTGTACTTTTCGCGCACACAGGGCATGTTCATTTGCGTGCGGGAGACGAACAAGTCCTGAGTTAAATGGCTATTTAGCCTAACGAGCTCTTTTTCTCATGGAAATGAGCAGCGTATTACGCATTGTGCGCACATTTGAACTTCTCTAAGGGACCTTTGGTGCGCCAATGTGCAGAAAGAGAGCAGCTTCCATTTTTTGCTCGCGCAAGTCATGCCTTCGCAAAATTGGGAAACAAGAACCAACATATTGGAAGGCATGGTTTTTATTCTCATTTTATGCACGCAAATACGCCTGTTTGAAGCCGGGCTTAGTCAAGTGACTTGGACTACACAGGGGATGTGCCAGTAGAGTTCATAGTAGGGCTTAAGCAAACAGGCGCATGCTCCAATATGCTCACCATTATGGAGAGGTTTTGGGTTTTTTTTGACTATTCAAACTTCGCTCGAATTTGAAAAAAAATTGGGAAGGTGGGTCCTGCCCTGTCTTCCTCACATGTAGAAAAACTATGTGCAAGAAAGATAGAGCAAGTCCTGTGTGTTTTCACGCATCATATTATTAATGTGCGAGAATTCCACTAGTGAAAACGAAACCATTAAAATCAATGCTTTCCTTTCGTCCCGTTTTGCGGCCATTATTTTCATGGTCCCAAAAGGGGGCAGAAACACGCCCATTTGTTTATGCCCGTAGAGTGATGGAGGGGGAAGGCAACTGGTCAGGCTACTATGCTGTCCACTCCACTACCCCACTACTCGCCTGTTCACTCTACTATTATTTGCATTGGATGTACTTATATGAGCATTTTTTTGTGTGAATGCATTTATACATTTATTGGAGGGAATGGCAAATAAATAATAATAATCTTTATTCACATAGTGCCAACATATTCCGCAAATAAACTCAAATTCCATCATTGTTTCTTGGGTTTTGGAATTTACGGCATTCACCATTTGGAATGTATAACATAACTTCTGTATCAGCACGATTACCACACCATAACACTTATATCGTTTTTCTTATGTGTTGCAACTTCCACTAAATATATATAAAAAATAAATAAATTGTATTTGCAGTGCCGTATACCCATGGAATTTTTATTTTTCTGCCAACGGAGCTGCATGAGATATTATGTGAGTTGCAGTTTCCATTGGTACAATTGTGGGGCGCATGTGACTTTTTAATTAGTTTTTATAGCGTCTTTTTGGAAGGTAGGCGAATGAAAATAGCATTTTTGGTATTGTGTTTTTGAATCTTTTATTACACATCAGTCATTGCATGGGGTGAATAACATTTTATAGTTTTGGTTATAGAAGCAGGGTCTAGTAGCCAGGGTTAGTTAGCAGACCCAGAGGCCATGGTCAAGACTTTGGCTGCATGCATAATATCGGCACCCCGCGATCACATCACAGGATACTTATTGGTGACAAAGGGAGCCCCCTCCCTCTCTCTGTCAACCATTTACATGCTGTGATCACTATTGACCACCGCATGTAAGGGGTTAAACGGCTTAGATCTGAGGTTTCTCTAATCTCGGCTGTCAGAACAGGAGCCCAACTGTTGGAATACGCTGTACCAATCTCCCATAGGTGGCCATGTTGCTGCTCACAAGAATTGCGCAAAATAAGCACACGAGAAAAATCGCAGCATGTTCTATCTTGGCATGTGTTAATAATCGCACATGCGAGTCAAGTGCATGGTGCTTTGTGGTGGGCAGCTAAGGCTTGCTTCACATGGGCAACACGGCATCGCAAGGAGAAAATTGCCGGTTCATGCAATATTGCTGCATTTTCTCACGGTGATACTGCGATTTTGCAGCACTACAAAGTCCCTAGTGGCGCTACAATGTCGTGTACACTGCATGCACTGATTTTCAGGGGATGTGTGGGGGGTAGGAGCTTGAAATATAAGCCCTATTCCAAAAATAAGCCATAGCTGCACAAAAAAAAAAGAACACATCACCTAGAAGCACTGTCCAGAGCTCCATTGCAGCGTCCCCCCTGGGTCCCCGGCACTGTTCTTCTTCATCTCTTCTGGCCAGGGATTAAAAAATCCCTGCCTCCTGGAAGCGCTGCCTCTGATTGGCTGATGCTTAGCCATTCAGAGCCAGCACTCTATGAATGGCTGTGATTGGTTAATCAAGCGCTGGCTCTGATTGGCTGACACTTTTCCAATCAGAGGCAGCGCCTCCAGGAGGTGGAAATTTTTTAATCCTCGGCCAGAAGAGATGAAGAGCACTACTGCCAGGGACTGGGAAGAAGATGCAGCAGAGCTTGACAGCGCATCTAGGTGATGTATATATATATATATATATATATATTTTTTTTTTTTTCCCCTGCGGTTATGGTTTAGGTTATGGCTTTGACAATAGGATTTCCTCCTGTTAAAGTTGCATCACACGATGCAACAGAGAGGAAGGCTCCATAGAGAAACGGGCTGCAAAACCTCACATGTCGCATGTATATCACGCAATACGCAAGGTTTTTGTCTCACAATGTTGCTTGCTACAAAACATTGCTAACGTGAAGGAACCCATAGGAAAGAATGGGCTTCACATACATGCAATTTGTAGCACTGTCGCATTGCAAGAAAATCGTGCAACCTTTGTCACCCATGGGTAGGCCTAATACGCAATGTCATTACGTACTTGCTGCATACCGCGCATGTGTATCCTGAAGGTAGCATGCAGTGAATTACGGACATCTAAGCCCGTACTAAGGAAGAGAGCAGGCAGTGTCTCCCCCTTACACTGGCACACAACTCTTGTGCCAGCCTTAAACGAACCAGCCGTGAACACACAACAGCATTACCCGAGGCCCCTTTGTGACTGCCGTAAACAACACATGAGTCGGTTAAGGGGTTAAGAAATTAATTACAGCGCAGCATTTTGGACCTTTCAATAAAAAAAATGTTAGTGTCATCTTTTCGTATTTTTGGGCATATGTGTACTTGCTTTAAATACATCTAATTAATTCTCATCTCAAGATGCTGCAGGCTCAGAATGCCAAGATCCGCAGACTCAGCAAACCTCAGGAAGACTCAAGACATTTTCCCAGACAAGACTTTTTGTGATTGGTTTACAGCTGATGAATTGTATTAAACACACAAACTGTATATTATATATAAACACACATCATCTGTGGGGTATATAAAATGTTTTAGACCGCTTTCACACGGCCGAGAAACACACACAAGATTTGTGCGTTACGAGACACTCGAATACACAAGCAATGTTTTCCTGCACTGAGGGAATTCGCTGCATGTCGTATCTCCTTGTGTTCCTCGGTTCGCATCGCCTATTGCTTTTAATGGGACCTTCAATGAATCACAAGGCTCTCGCATGCTGTATGATGTGCGTGTGAGTGCTATGCGAGGTTTCCCAATTGAAATCAATGGGAAACACTTCTGATCCACTATCACACGTGAAGCTCGCACGAGAGGATCAGAATTTCATAGATGCAATGCGAGGTGTTTTTGCATGAAAAACCCCTTGTGTCTGCGGGTATATTGCATGTTCATGAGACAATATCACGCACACCCATGTGGAGTTAGCCTTAGAAGCATCATAGATTAGATGCAAGGCTAGGTTAACTGGAACCTCTTACCAGGCTCAGGCAGTACCTGTGGTAAGAATGTTCATTGCACCCATGTATGTTTTATCCTGAAACCCTGTGCTGTTCCAGAATTAGTGTACTTTGCAGATGTAGTCAAGGATATA
Source organism: Eleutherodactylus coqui (assembly GCF_035609145.1). NCBI lineage: Eukaryota > Metazoa > Chordata > Amphibia > Anura > Eleutherodactylidae > Eleutherodactylus > Eleutherodactylus coqui. The sequence continues at coordinate 274,301,548 of NC_089839.1, read as the reverse complement.
GGGAAGGAGCTGGCACTATCCATGATGCAGGCGGAGAGAGGCCGACTCTCCACCTAAAACTCCTATCCCTAAGTCATGAGCTCCTGTGTTCCAGGCAGCAGCTCTACCTGTTGAGCTATCTAGCCCTCTGACAAGCCCCCTTGCTAACCTTGTCCCTGTTGCTGCTCCTGTCTACCTAACTGGCTCCACGCTGCTTCCTGATTAAATACCATATATGACCTATCCTAACACCTCCCATCCTTGTGAGATTATTATGCTTCCAGACAGTACTCAAACTCTTCCTCCAAGTGTTTCTCCATACCGCAACAAATATCTACCTGTGCATTGAAATTTGACTTTCCTGACTATACTACCTGCTGCTCCATTTGTACCGCAACTGATAACTATCTGTCCACCGGCATTTGGCTTCCCTGACTACGCTACTGTCACAGATTACAGCAGAGGTCCCCAACTCCAGTCCTGGATTACAGGATTTACGGGAATGTGGATCTGCCGGACCAACCCACCAGGCAGAGAGCAGTCCTGGAGTGGTTGGTTGCTGACTTGGCTACAGAGGGAATGGCAGAGCCCTACCTAAAGCAAGGCGATCGCCCCGATAAGGGCCACCCTGCGCTTGAATCTCGGGTCTCACTATCACTGTTGGGGCAACAAACATAAGAACAGGCAGCAAACAGAGGAGCACACAGATGCAGAACAGAGCAAGGGAAAACTATAAACAGGAATGGGAACTGATAGAAAATAAATATACAAACAGATCAAATATGCAAGAAGCCTCAGATAGAACAGAAGGCCTGAAACAGACTCAACACAGAGTGGCAGACAAGACACAGATCAGGCAGAACTCAGACTGCAAACACAAAACTCAGAGAGTGGGACAGAACTGAGTGACCAAAGAAAGCTAAGTGTCAGGAACTAACAAACACCAACACAGAAGCCCCAGGAAGTGCATCAGCTCAGCTTAAATAGGAGAATTATGCTTAATTAACCCCTCAGGTGAGCTGAGAGATAGAGAGCTGGTTAACCCTCTCAGCACTGGTTAACCCTCTCAGTGATGGACGAAAGCAGACAGGAAAAGCAGAGGGAAGATAGCAGCTGCCTGGAACCACATAAGGGCGGCCGACATGAGCAGCAACCTTGCAGCTACCTGCCTGCTCCTTTTGTACCACAACTGATATCTAATAGAGATGAGCGAGCGCACTCATCCGAGCTTGATGCTCGTTCGAGTATTAGGGTGTTCGAGATGCTCGTTACTCGAGACGAGTACCACGCGATGTTCGAGTTACTTTCACTTTCGTCTCTGAGACATTAGCGCGCTTTTCTGGCCAATAGAAAGACATGGAAGGCATTACAACTTCCTCCTGCGACGTTCCAGCCCTATACCACCCCCCTGCAGTGAGTGGCTGGGGAGATGAGATGACACCCGAGTATTAAAATCGGCCCCTCCCGCGGCTCGCCACAGCTGCATGGTGACAGAGATCAGGGACAGTGCTGCTGATGCTGCTGCTGCTATAGGGAGAGCATTAGGAGTTATATTAGGCTTCAAGAACCCCAACGGTCCTTCTTAGGGCCACATCTGACCGTGTGCAGTACTGTTGAGGCTGCTGTGAGCAGTGTTGCACATTTTTTTTTTTGTATATCGGGCGTGCAGAGCATTGCGTCCTCAGTCTGCAGTCATTGTACAGAGTATAGGGCCAGTACTGGTGAGGCAGGGACAGTGGTACAGGGAAAGAGATATACAGTCAGGGTGTGGGCACAGGCCGAGCTCCTGATCCAGGTGTATCGCAGCCGACTGCTGCGGGATTAGGTGAGAGGCAAATTTCAGGGGTCCCCAGATTCATCTCACAATTAATGGGTCCACGCGGTAGACCTTTATTAGAAAATGAGCAGTGTGAGCAGCTCCTGTCGTGGATGGCAGAAAGTGCATCCAGCAATCTATTGACCACACAGACTTCTACGCCGTCCACTGCTGCAACTCTGAATCCTCTGGCTGCTGCTCCTCCTTCCTCCCAGCCTCCTCACTCCATTACAATGACACATTCTGAGGAGCAGGCAGACTCCCAGGAACTGTTCTCGGGCCCCTGCCCAGAGTGGGCAGCAATGGTTCCTCTCCCACCGCAGGAGTTTGTCGTGACCAATGCCCAACCTTTGGAAAGTTCCCGAGGTCCGGCAGATGAGGCTGGGGACTTCCGGCAACTGTCTCAAGAGCTTTCAGTGGGTGAGGAGGACGATGACGCTGAGACACAGTTGTCTATCACTCAGGTAGTAGTAATTGGAGTAAGTCCGAGGGAGGAGCGCACAGAGGATTCGGAGGAAGAGCAGCTGGACGATGAGGTGACTGACCCCACCTGGTTTGCTAAGTCTACTGAGGACAGGTCTTCAGAGGGGGAGGCAAGTGCAGCAGCAGGGCAGGTTGGAAGACGCAGTGCAGTGGCCAGGGGTAGAGGCAGGGCCAAACCGAATAATCCACCAACTGTTTCCCAAAGCGCCCCCTTCGCGCCATGCCACCCTGCAGAGGCCGAGGTGCTCAAAGGTCTGGCAGTTTTTCACTGAGAGTGCAGACGACCGACGAACTGTGGTGTGCAAGGTTTGTCACGCCAAGATCAGCAAGGGAGCCACCACCACCAGCCTCACCACCACCAGCATGCGCAGGCCTATGATGGCCAAGCACCCCACAAGGTGGGACGAAGGCCGTTCACCGCCTCCGGTTTGCACCCCTGCCTCTCCCCCTGTGCCCCAACCTGCCACTGAGATGCAACCCCCCTCTCAGGACACAGGCACTACCGTCTCCTGGCCTGCACCCACACCCTCACCTCCGCTGTCCTCGGCCCCATCCAGCAGTGTAGTTCAGCGCACCGTCCAGCCGTCGCTTGCGCAACTTCTCTTCTCCACCAGCGTACAGCAGCGATACCTAAACAATACGTAGGCTGCACCCGCGAATGGAAGCATCGTTCTCTATCACCATCAAAAACGGGGACCTTTTAGCTTCATCAATCTGTGTATTATATTCATCCTCCTCCTCCTGCTCCTCCTCCTGAAACCTCACGTAATCACGCCGAACGGGCAATTTTTCTTAGGCCCACAAGGCTCAGTCATATTACTTTAGTAAACAATGTTTATACGTTTCAATTCTCATTAAAGCGTTGAAACTTGCACCTGAACCAATTTTTATTTTAACTGGGCTGCCTACAGGCCTAGTTACAAATTAAGCCACAGTAAGCAAAGCGATTAATGGGTTTCACCTGCCCTCTTGGTTGGGCATGGGCAATTTTTCTGAGGTACATTAGTACTGTTGGTACACAAATTTTTTTGAGCCCTCGCCTACAGTGTAATCCTAGTAATTTTTATGGGCTTCGCCTGCACTCATGGTACAGCAAGGTGTGTGGGGTTGGCCTACACTTTTGCTACATAAACATATTACTACTCTGACTGGGGCATGCACTGTGGGCCGAAGCTCACCTGTATTGTATGTGACGTTAGCTCTGCTGAGCAGGGCACTGCAATGGGATATATTTATGTATCGCCAGTGGGTTCCAGGGAGCCACCCATGCCGTGGGTCCACAGGGACTTCACATTAGGGATTTGTACCTGCCAGTGTCTATGTATTAAAAACCCCGTTCAGACTGGGGCATGCAGTGTGGGCCGAAGACCACCTGCATTTAATCGGACGTTACCTCAGCTGTGATGGGCAATGCAATGGGATATATTTATGTACCGCCGGTGGCTTCCTGGGACCCACCCATGCTGTCGGTCCACACGGAGTTGTAACTGCATGTGTCCACTTCTAAAGATCCCCAGTCTGACTGGGGCATGCAGTGTGGGCCGAAGCCCACCTGCATTAAACCTGACGTTACCTCAGCTGTGATGGGCAATGCAATGGGATATATTTATGTACCACCAGTGGGTTCCAGGGAGCCACCCATGCCGTTGGTCCACAGGGACTACACATTAGGGAGTTGTACCTGCCAGTGTCTATGTATTGAAAACCCCGGTCAGACTGGGGCATGCAGTGTGGGCCGAAGAGAACCTGCATTTAGTCGGACGTTACCTCAGCTGTGATGGGCAATGCAATGGGATATATTTATGTACCGCCGGTGGCTTCCTGGAACCCACCCATGCTGTCGGTCCACACGGAGTTGTAACTGCATGTGTCCACTTCTAAGGAACCCCAGTTTGACTGGGTCATGCAGTGTGGGCCGAAGCCCACCTGCATTAAACCTGACGTTACCTCAGCTGTGATGGGCAATGCAATGGGATACATTTATATACAGCCGGTGGGTTCCAGGGAGCCCATTGCGGAGTTGTACCTGCCTGTGACTATTTATATAAATTCCCGGTCTGACTGGGGCATGCAGACACCTTGACCGAATGAATAGTGTGTGGCACATGGGTTCCCCATTGCTATGCCCACGTGTGCAGCTCCTGATGGAGGTGGCACCTGATTGGATTTCTCATTGCTTCTGTACAGCATTGTGGGCTATCTCCCCGCCCCTTTTAAAGAGGGTCGCTGCCTAGCCGTGCCAACCTTCTGCGGTGTGTGCCTGCGGTTCCTCCTCATGGCAGACGCACTTATAAATAGACATGAGGGTGGTGTGGCTATGAGGCCAGCGTGTGGCATGAGTGCAGCTGAAGGCTGCGCAGGGACACTTTGGTGTGCGCTGTGGATACTGCGTCATGCGCGCGGGGGCGGGTTGGGCAGCATGTTAACCCAGGAGAAGTGGCAGCGGAGTGTCATGCAAGCAGTAATTGTGCTTTGCTGGAGGTAGTGTGGTGCTTAGCTAAGGTATGCCTTGCTAATGAGGGTTTTTCAGAAGTTAAAATTGTTGGGAGGGGGGGGGCACTCTTGCCGCTATTGTGGCTTAATAGTGGGACCTGGGAACTTGAGATGCAGCCCAACATGTAGCCCCTCGCCTGCCCTATCCGTTTCTGTGTTGTTCCCATCACTTTCTTGAATTGCCCAGATTTTCACAAATGAAAACCTTAGCGAGCATCGACGATATACAAAAATGCTCGGGTCGCCCATTGACTTCAATGGGGTTCGTTACTCGAAACGAACTCTCGAGCATCGCGAAAAGTTCGTCTCGAGTAACGAGCACCCGAGCATTTTGGTGCTCGCTCATCTCTAATATCTAACCGTCCACCGACATTTGGCTTCCCTGACTACGCTACCCGCCTGCTCTTTTTGTACCACAACTGATATATACCTGTGTAGCGACATTTGGCTTTCTTTGACCATGCTACCGATCTGCACCAATAACAACAAAGGGTCTCCAACCTGTACCAGATTGTTACAAAATAATCTCACCCAATATGGAGTCTATTGTGGCTACCTTGCGGAAACAGGTTGCTGAGCTCTAAGAATTGTGTGACATCTATCAGGGGAAGGTTGTGGACCTGCAAAGAGAGATAGATGGTTTATAGAGGCAGCTCCTGGAAGTGCGCAATTCAGGTTGTGATATCCGCATGCCACTGCCTGCAAAGTTTGGTGGGGATCATTGCCAGTACCAAGTGTTCTTTAACCAGTGCCTTATCCACTTCCAGATGCAACCTACCCCATTTACCTGTGATAGGAAGAAGGTATTATTTATTGTCAACTTCCTCACACATGAGGCACTTGCATGGGCCTTGCCGTATGTGGAAACCAACAGTAATCTCCTCAACAATCTCAATGCTTTCACTACTGCTATGGCTCATCTTCAAAGTATGCTTATTCTGAAATGCTCAGGCATTTCATAATAAGAGCAGCTTCAGACAACTGCATACGCATAGCGTGACGTAGCTGCGCATGAACGAGGGTTATGAGGTTGATTTGCACATATGTCTGCACACAGTACTGTACTTTCTGCGCACACAAGGCCAGTTACCACACACGAAACACACTGCTTCCATGGATTAAATGGCTATTTAACCTAATGAGGTCCAGATGTGTTCTTTTTCCTGTGGTCTTCTACGTGGTGTTTCATGAATCAATTTGCATATTTGAGTACCTCCCATATACTTCTATGGGGCCATTAGCGCACAAATACGCTGGAAAATGGAGCAGTCCTGTTTTTTGCGCGATCACTAAATGCATACGCAAAACACATTCTAGAGAATGAACCTGTGCGTGTATTTGTTACGCATGCAAAAACATGTCCAAATATGTTCACGTAAAGAAGCCTTAAAACATACATGTGTGCAACATGCATTTCTGTCCCAGAGTTTATGTTGTCCGTAGTTTGGAGAGCATGAACCTGGTGGCAGGTTCCCTTTAAAATTCAGCTAGGCTCTGGCCAAAAAGGTGACTTTGGTCCCTGAGCACAAACAGCCTCTTCAAACCGAATATGCCCAATATCTATCATTCAGGAAACATATTTTCAAGTTTTTTTTATGCGCCAACTCTATTTGTCTCATTAAAAAAACTTTTTTGGTCATTTCTGCCTCAATAGACAGTGTTGCAATTGCATTGGTGAGTGAATTACTGAGTATGACAGATACTGAAATCACATCTACATTGCTCAGTACTGCTGGACACTGTCCTCCATGCTGATGTTATGTATGTGTGTGTGTGCTATAGAAAGTTAGGGAAGACATAAACAGCAGGCTTCTCCGACCAGCTCTTAGAGAATTGAGAATCAGAGCGTGTTCACATGGTGGAATCCAACGTGATTTTTTGCCATGCTGATTCATTCTCTAAGGGCGGCTTCATACGCGTGTATGTAGTCTCAGCTCCCATTCACAGTCATTGACGTGAATGGGAGCTGAGACTACAATACCATGCCAGGCTACTGAACAATATATGGACTATCTGCTTTCTGCTCCATACATTGTGAAAGCTGCCTAGTAAACAGTTGATCAGTGAAGGTGCCAAGCTGTGAATAATCACCGATCAGCTGTTGATAGAACTGGAAGCCCTCTTGACTTGCTTTAACCCCTTGAGTGGCAGGTTTCCTACCACCCTGTCGTGCCCACCAGGGCAGGTTTTTTAAAATGGTCTAATCATTGAATTTCAACTAGTTTTGCAGTTGCGTCTCAAGAGCTATAACTTTTTCATATTTTCATTGACATGGCCATATGAGGGCTTGTTTTTTGCGGGACAAGTTGTGATTTTTTAAACAGGGGGGAGGAAAAAAAGAAATGGGGGAAAAAGAAAAAAGGGGCCATGTCATTAAGGGGTTAATGTATTAACTTTCTTCTCTGGGTCATTACGACGCACATGGATACCACATGTGTGATTGTATTTTTGATTTTTTACAAAGTAAAGGGAGACAAGTGTTTTTTTTATTTTTTTAATAATTTTTTAACTTTTTTTTTTTTAATTTTTTTAAAATTTTTTATTTTTTTTTGTCCCTTTAGGGGACTTCCACAGGGACCCATCAGGACCCCTGATCACATTCCAGGGGTCCGATGGTGACAGCCCTTTACATGCTGCAGTGACAGCCCTTTACATGCTGCAGTCACATAGACTGCAGCATGTAAAGGGTTAACACAGCAGAGATCGGAGGTTTTCTCTGATCTCTGCTGTAAGAGCTGGCACCTAGCTGTCCTCTGACAGCTAACAACCAGCTCTCCCTGCCACAGAGACCATCGGCTTGCTTCTGACAAGCCGATGGTCTCTATGGCAACCTGTAAACAAAGCAGGACATTGCCGACATGTCGGCAATATCTTCTGCTGGTTTTTCAAAGCCCTTGCTTTGTTCTCTGTGGGACTGTGCAGGCAGAGCACACTGTCACAGCTTGTGGCATTGTGCTCTGCAGCTCCCATAGTGATACATAGCCCGGAAATCTTCCGGGCTATGTTGCTATGAGCAGTGGAGCTCGTCACGGAACTTTTCCGGGCGTGCCACTCAAGGGGTTAAGGGTGCCTACACACTGGCGATCATGATTACAAATGTGTAGGCACCCTAGTAGAGAACATAGCTGTTTATGATAAAACCAAATCCGTACCTGCCGTCATCTGCTACTCCTGGCTATATCAGGCATTCTTCCTCTATGGAGGGTCCCAGAGTTTATAGTCTTTTTGGTCTTGCTTAAGATGCTACTTTAGATGGGTTCTGATTCTCCGTTTCCGGACTTTGGCTATTCCTGACTACATTTCTGTCTCAACTTGTGATCCCGGCTCTTCATACTGGTTACACTTCTGTGTGACCTGACTTCTGACCCGTTATTACATGCTAACCCCCGTTCTCCATTACCCGACCTCCACTTGCTCTGACATTGTGTTGCCTGCCCCGACTTGGATTGTCGGACTACACACCTGTTCACACCCTTGGGTTTTGTGCCTTGGTCTATAGTAGTGTCAGCCGCCACACTACTGGGATCACTTCCGGAGTAACAGCCTGGGGTCCCGGCAGTAAAGCCCACATCCCGATTGGTGGGGTTAAAGAGTGAAGACCTCAAGTGTCACCCCTGAATTTGACCATAAGCCAAACCAGTGTGGGCCACAGCTGATCTACATTTGCTGATCCCGACACTACAGCATTGAATGCAATTCTCTATTTTCATTATAGTCTATAGAATACAGATTTCATAAAAGTGGTCTTCCCCTAAGTCTATGGAAGGTGCGCAAATACGGAAGGGGAAGGGTGTGACACTGATCAAAATGTAGGAAAAGAAGAAAGCTGGACTTTATTAGGCTTTAATAGCCAATCAATTCCATGGAAAGGGAGTGTCACCCACGCATGTGAACTTACATCCTTTCCTTCTCCAGTTGTCCAATGTATCCATGTGTATCAATGAAGAAGAAGCCAGTTTATATTACATTTAGCCGTGATTATTATTTCATGTAATCGTCACTTTGTTGCTGTAGGGAATGTGACTGGCATGACCTCCGTGAGTGTTGTGATCTTACTCTGGGTTTGCACGTCACACGACAAGTGGTACCAGCACAGGGCACAGCTTATCTCACAGCGGGCACTGCCAAGGGGGAGCAGCTGGGCTGTGAGAAACAAGATCTTCTTGTTCCTAACTGCAGATTTAAAGGGAGAGCACAAAGAAAGCTTGGAATTAGAACAAATTCCAGTAAGGAAAAAAAATGGTTTATTGTCCTGTAAGAACTCCCTGTGCAGCACATGTCGGCGACCTCATTGTCTTAAGTCTTCCTCTCCGTGTCTCCTTTTAATCTGTCCCTTTTTTTAATCTCTCAGGATATTTTGCAGTCTGATCTGGTCGTCTCACTTCTTGTTCTTAGAAATTGCTGTGACCTTCTTTCTCTCTCCTTTTCTCCTAATTTCTCTAATAATAATATACGCCAGTGTGATGTAATATATATCCCAGGGAGCGTTAGTCTTTCCACACCCATTGTGTAGCCAGTGGCTGCTGGGAAAAATTGCTAATGCCCTGGAGAAAATATTTAAAGAGAAAACAACCAGAAAGTCAGGGGGCTTAACTTTGTTCTCTCTTTTTATTCCTACCACATTTTTGATGGTTTGCAAACTACTCATGGTCAGTGTCCTGCAGTCACATTCACATAGGTCAGCGCAAGGAATTTTTATTGGTAGCAGCATAGTATTTCAAGCAAGAGTAGAATCAGCAGTCTGTCCTGACAGGTCAGTCCTCTCCCATCTATAGTAAAACCAGAAAAGAGCAAATGAATGTCATCATCACCTTAAGCTTCAGGCATAAAACTTAGAAAAAAAACAACGTTTCAGCTGGTGCTGAGACCTTTCTCCAGCAGTGTAATAACTGCGATGTATCAATATTAAAAGGGTGATCCAGCCTTTTAAAATTTATGGCCTATCCTTTAGTTAGGTCATCAATATTAGGTCAGCGAGAAGCCAGCTCTTGACATCCCCACCGGTCAGATGTTTGATCCTGTGATCGCTGCAGCCTCTTCGATATGTACATCAGCCTGACTTGTACTTGAAAATGCTGTACTTTTCATAGTGCTGGTCCAGGGTGATGTCACAGCAGCTCATGCACAGTGTCATTTAGCACTTGCTTCCGGGGGATTACCATTTTTCTTCAGTTCAGCATTGATTGGATGAGTTTCTCGTTGAGGGCATTTAAACCAGCTCCTTTGTGCACAGAGTGTCAGTTAAACTCCTTGTGTTCTGACCAGTGGTTTATGGACCTGTGCTTCTGCGTTCAGAGGTTCCGTAAACTAAGTTTAGTGCTCATCTTCCCTGTATTCTGTGTCTAGCACTCATGTAGCTTGTGGCTTGGCATTCCGTTGGTGTTGCTTGCTCATCTCGGACTTGGATTCGGTTTCCCTCCTGCAGCGGAGTTGTGCTTTTTGAGGCAAGTTCTTTGTTTGAGTGGCCGGTCACCATTAGGTGATTGAGGGAATACCTTATAGCCATTATCACAGTTCTTTGCTGCACTCCATTCAAGTCTCCTACATAAATATCCCATTAATACGTCCTCTGGTCTGACTCTATGCTTAGCTCCAGAATAAATTGCCTCTGGTTATACATTAAATCTAATCATAAGTGACAGTAGTGTTGTCTTATGTAAGTGCATGGGGCAACACTGCAATACCTCGCACCGAGCTCCAATCCCTATAAAGACTTATTAGGAAATGAATCAGAACAGAATTTTGATCCCATCTAGATAAAAAGAACAATAATATTTACGGAAGCTTGAAGGCTCCGGAGCATCTCATATTACTTTGTATACTCATGTGAACTAATGTGTCTTATAATAAAAATTATTATTTTTTTTATAGCACTAACTTATTCCGCGGCACTTTCTGACTAAGAGACAAACCTTTTTTAAAAAAATCTTGCTAATAAGTGCACGCATCTTTTGTTTCAATGTCAGAGAGGTCTGGCAGCGCTAGACCCCTCTGACCGCTTTCATAATGATCAGTTACATAACAAAAGCACTGTTACTGATCATTTAGACTGGCAACTCCACCAAGAAATATTTTTCCTGTTCTCCAGAGCTCCAGTCCGGGTGCCGTTGATGATCACAGACCCTGACCTCCGACACTACCCCCCCCCCCCATCTCCGGCATCTGTGCGTATGGGAGGTACAGTAACGCCAAAGCCAGTGGGAGATGTCAGAGGTCAGAGCATGTGAAACTCAGAGGCACCCAGATCGAAGGAAAAGTACTTTCTGGTGGGGTTGCTGCTTCACCAGAGTTACTGGGGGCACTGCTACTGTCTGGACCACTGGGGGATGCTTTTACTATTTAGGGCACTATTACCACTGGGAGCACTGGAAGAACTATTACTGCGGGCAAATGGAAGTTGTTAAAGGAGAGAGCCAGGCAGCATATATTGGTGCAAAGCAGAAGAGCTTTTTTTTCCCCCCATAACGTGCAGAAAGCTACGTTCCGACCTCCATGGTCTTTTTCAAGCTTGAAAGCTCTTCATTATACTGTTACTGGGGGCATTGATACCACTGGGAGTAGAGTACTATTATTACTGGGGGCACTATAACTACTGGATGCCACTATTACTACTGGCACCACTGAGGGCATTCCTTAATGGGGTAACTGTTACTTGAGGGCCAGTATTACTACTGGGACCACTGGGGGTCACTTTACTACTAGGGGAACAATTACCACTGAGAGCCACTGTTACAATTGAGACCACTGGGGGACCACTATTACTACTTGAGGGCAATGATTACTACTGAGGGCACTAAATAGAGGCACAGTTACTATAGGGCAACTGAGAGGGGACACGGATACTATTGAGGCAGTTGCAGCTATTCAAGTCCACTTGAAACTAAACCATACACTTCTTTAGTCCACCAGGGAAGTTTTAATTAGTATGACATATTTTTATCCTATTTTCTATTGTCTTAACCTGAGTGCGTCTTATAGTCCAAAAAATATGGTATCTAAAATTATGAGGCACACTATAATTTGGATGTACTGTGCAAAAGGTTAGAAGAACGGATAACATTAAATCTCAATGACAATACAGCAATGATTTTTAAGTTTTTCCCATGCCAATTAAGAAAAATGTAACTTTAAAAGAAAATTTTCAATCCAGATTTGATTAAAAGGCAAAAAAGTTTGGTATTGTGTTAGGCTGTCAATTAATTAGTCCAATTAACCAGAGTTGATTTACACCTTTGTAAATTACATTTTTAAACCATTAACTCTATTGATTCAAAGGACTATAGAATAGTGATACAATGCAGTAGAATGTTTCATACAAGATTTGTCTCAACCCTCTAATTCTTTACCAAATACATGTTTCACCATGAAAGCTCATGCAACCAGTGACGTATGTCCCCTGTTGTCTTCTGACCCTTACATACACAATTCTGTTTTTTAGAGCTTTTCTCTTCCTAGTTCATTAGGGACTCCCTTGTAATACATTTGGAAATCTATGCAAAGAAGGGAGATGTGCCAATACCTCTTATAGTAACATACCCTGTTTCCTTGAAATTAAGACATAACCTAAAAATAAGACATAACATGATTTTCCAGAATTTTTGAGGATGCAAAATGATTTTTCAGGCTTTTTGAGGATGCTTGAAATATAAGCCCTACTCCAAATTTAAGCCCTGCTAACAGTTAATTAAAAAAGTCAATTTAAATAGTGTTCAGGCAGCTATACATGTAAAAAAGTTAAACCTTTTTGAATAAAAATTAATATAAGACACTGTCTTATTTTCGGGGAAACACGGTAGTATGTTAGGCTGAATGAAGACAATGTCCATCTATTTCAGCTTGTTTCAACCCCCTTGTTGATCCAGAGGAAGGCAAAAAAAACCAAGAAGCAGAAGCCAATTACCCCATTGGAGGAAAATTCCTTCCCGACTCCATAATGGCAGTCAGAATAATCCCTGGGTCAACATTTGATAGTTCCTACCTAAATATAAGACCCGGAACTACAAACCCGCTGGTCACCTAATGTCTATATCCTGTAATATCCTTCCGCTCGAGAAAGACATCTAGTCCCCTCTTAAACCCCTCAATGGATTTTGCCATCACCACGTCCTCAGGCACGTCCTCAGTTCCAGACTCACTGCTCTTACAGTAAAGAATCCCCTTCTGTGTTGGTGATGAAACCTGCTTTCTTCTAGACGTAGAGGATTCCCTCTTGTTACCGTCGCAGCCCTTGGTATAAACAGATCATGGGAGAGATCCTTGTATCGTCCCCTCATGTATTTAGGGGTCAGAAACGCTCTTTTCTCCTTAGGGAGAGCAACTATATACTATAAATAAGTGAGGAGACTCAAATGGCCACGCACGCTCCTCTGGGTAATATGCAAATAAGGGAGATGGAATAAATCCTCCACAGTGCCACCTACTGAAAGGCAGCATTCCTTCGAGTCAAAGTGGGACTTTTTATACAAGTCTTGCTACAATGACTGGGAATCAAAAGCAAAGCCAGACCCCATGTACATACAGCTGTTTCCGGGTTATTGCCCATCATCAGTGTACAGTAGGAGTCTGGCTTTTGCTAGTGAGAGGCCTGGGACAGGGGTCAGAAACGCTCTTTTTTTTTTTCCTTAGGGAGAGCAACTATATACTATAAATAAGTGAGGAGACTCAAATGGCCACGCACGCTCCTCTGGGTAATATGCAAATAAGGGAGATGGAATAAATCCTCCACAGTGCCACCTACTGAAAGGCAGCATTCCTTCGAGTCAAAGTGGGACTTTTTATACAAGTCTTGCTACAATGACTGGGAATCAAAAGCAAAGCCAGACCCCATGTACATACAGCTGTTTCCAGGTTATTGCCCATCATCAGTGTACAGTAGGGGTCTGGCTTTTGCTAGTGAGAGGCCTGGGACAGGGGTCAGAAACGCTCTTTTCTCCTTAGGGAGAGCAACTATATACTATAAATAAGTGAGGAGACTCAAATGGCCACGCACGCTCCTCTGGGTAATATGCTTTGACTCGAAGGAATGCTGCCTTTCAGTAGGTGGCACTGTGGAGGATTTATTCCATCTCCCTTATTTGCATATTACCCAGAGGAGCGTGCGTGGCCATTTGAGTCTCCTCACTTATTTATAGTATATAGTTGCTCTCCCTAAGGAGAAAAGAGCGTTTCTGACCCCTGTCCCAGGCCTCTCACTAGCAAAAGCCAGACTCCTACTGTACACTGATGATGGGCAATAACCCGGAAACAGCTGTATGTACATGGGGTCTGGCTTTGCTTTTGATTCCCAGTCATTGTAGCAAGACTTGTATAAAAAGTCCCACTTTGACTTGAAGGAATGCTGCCTTTCAGTAGGTGGCACTGTGGAGGATTTATTCCATCTCCCTTATTCTCATGTATTTATACATAGTTATTTGATCGCCCCTTGGGCGTCTTTTTTCTAGGGTGAAACCTCCTAATTTTGATAGCCTCTTTGGGTATTCCAGACCTCTCATTCTATTTATTACATTTATCTCATCTCCCTTATTTGCATATTACCCAGAGGAGCATGAATGGCCTTATAAGTCTCCTCACTCACTCACCTTCTGGGTGCTCTCCCTAAGGAGAAAAGATAGCGTTCCTGACCTTTGGAAATCTATGCATGGTAGGAAGGACTTGCCATGAAATGCAGAACTTGATGGATGCTCAGAGCGTAACTATTTATCATTCAGCTCAAAGTCTTCAAGGGTGGCTGACCCCTGCTCAGGACAAGGCCATCCTGATCAACATAGGAAAACAGTTTTCAAGGATGGGTAGTGTAACCCTTACAGTTCCGTTTCACTGATGAAACACATAGCAGTATAATAACAGGGTTTATATGTCAGATTGTTATGTCTTCTTAAATAATCTGGTTCATTAATAGTAGCCAGGAAACGGTCGTTTTGCCTACAGCACTCCGTAATCTGTCACATTTATATGAAATCCAGTACTCAATTGTTGCTGGGACTTTGACACATAGTTATTTCTGAGAAATCCACCACCTCCAGCATACTACAGTAGGTACCCAAGTGGTGTCTAATGAGTTTAAAACATATTTGTCCCCTGAATACACAGGGAGATTCAAAAAGTATGTTACATAATTAAAGCTGACTTCTTCATACATTAATTGTCATACATCAGCCAGAATGACATTAAAAGGCAGAACTCTTCAAGTTTTTATTGCACCTTACAGATTTTTGATGTGAGCGCTGTTGGTGACACAGCAGATAATAGGTGGAAACTGATATATCCATTAGAGCTATTATCGTATCCAGTATAATTGTATCCAGTATAATTGTTCACTGATTTTGAGCCAAAATCTCTTCCCATGCTAGATGCCATAACCATACGCCCAAGATAATTGGTCTGTTTTTGAGGATCCATGTTGGATTTCTATGTGTGCATCCATTTACATTAAGAGTGGCTAACTCATAAGAGTACAGAGAGATATAAGGATTCCTGAAAAGAAAAACCTTTTTGTTACATGTTTCTGGATGTTACATTATCCTCCATGCCAGAAAATCACTTTATTGTGAAAATAACACAATTTGCAATACTACATTGGGTTCATTCTCATTTCCTTTTTTTTACGCACGTATTTCTTGTCCAAAAATAAAAATGTAAAAAATGTTAAAAAAATGTTCAAACAAGTGAAAGTGAACAATAATCGTTTGGTCTAAGCATGAGCCAATGACTCAACGATGAATCAGGGCTGGAGGCTATATCATTTTCTATCTATACTTAGCCTATTGGGGTATTGTCCCCTTCTTTGCGCCGTTGCTTAGCTCAGAGTGTGCACTACTCTGGTCATATTAATTGACCTAGGTCTCGGCTAGACGTAATATCAAGCAGATTAGACCCTGTTCTGTTGTTTGGTAACAGGGCATGCAGGTCTAGTCTAAGATTAACCGTCTCCATACTGGTTTGGAGAGAGCTATAGATGTGAGTGTGTGCAAGGAACGCAAGATTCTCTAAATAAATATATATCAGAATTGAGCACTACCCTCCACTGCACTCCGAAACATCTACCCAGTCTCAAGATATGAGACTTGGGAAGCAACTGTTTGGACGCTAAAATATATGTCCATTATCATTTATTCACTTATGGCTTTGTTTAGGAGTGGGGAGACATACATCAGATCTCCACCGTAATATCTAGGAGTGGGTGTCAATACACCAGACCCCCTCCTGGTCATTTCTGAAACCTCTGACCACCTGGTTCTTGAAAAGTTGTAGGTCCAACTGAAATCCATTGAACCACAATTATCTCGTTTGGAAACTATACTATCCATTTATCTTCACCAGTAGATCTTTATTTATGGGACTACTGTCTATTCTATTACATTGACATCCATAAATGTTAGGGTATAACCTGTTTACCTATATAGGCTAAATTGCTTTATAGTAGTGGAGGTAGTTTATCCAGTTAATTAACCTAGAGGGGGAATAAGTATCAGGCTGTAAGATACTATACCAGTACTGAATCATGACAGTCAATATCCCATAAATTTCCTAGGCTCGAATTTAGATACTGGAGACCCTCCAATCTCCCATTTTTATTTATTTTTTGTGGGAGGTTCTTACAGAAAAAATCTGTTTAGGATATAACGTACATCTGCAATCATCATTTGAACCCGAGTATCTCCCCCACTCGAGACGGAAGGTTCGGGTGCCGGCGCGGGGGAGCGGTGAGTAGCGGCTGTCAGCAGGAGAGAGCGGGGGGGGGGAGAGAGGGAGAGAGAGATCTCCCCTCTGTTCCGCCCCGCCCTCCCCCGCAGCTCTGTGCCCGCTGCCGGCACCCGAACCTTCAGTCTCGAGCGGGGAAGATACTCGCTAAAGGCAATGCTCGCTCGAGCAATTGCCTTTAGCGAGTATACTCGCTCATCTATACACACGTGTCTTGTCTGTTTGTGTACGTTTTGTCTTTACTAATTGTGGATTTTTCCAAGCCCAATGTTTTTAATGCATATCAATAAAGATTATTTTAGGGTTCTTCTGCGACTAAGGCTTTATAAAGTAGTTCCCTCTGCCCCTGTGATTTCATAGTAGCGAACGTAGTTGCGCATACAACCATGTGAAACTGCCGTTATCTTGCAAACGTGTTACATACTGAATGAAAAAAATGGCACCTGAGTGAGTCTCACCACATGGAATTATACCGTAACCTCTGCCGATAATTGACTCCTCCCACTCATCCGCCATGGAAAAAACACACAGACATAGCATGCAAACTTGGCCCAGAGGCATTTATGTCTGTGTTCATCATATAGCAAAATATATACTGGATGATTACTGCCGTTTTCAGAACATATTTAGGATGGGTGTTTATAAGATGACAAATTAGCCACATTTTCTAGAATTGCCTCTAATCTTAAGAAGTCGTATGGAAATATATTGGGGAATAATGCGGAGAAGCACATGGTCTCCACTCGGCGGGAAGATAATTTTTAACAAAGTTTCTCGGTTGGAGTCTGGGCTCACAGCCATGCAGAAAGCTTGTTCAGCTAACTGCTTCATATTTTTAGCTCTCTGCTCAATGTGCCAGTAATGAGCATTATAATAAGGACCATACTTTGAAAGAACACATACAATAGAAAAACAATCTCAAAAGTACATTCATTATTGCTGATTCATGCAATCACAATCAGAAAAAAAAATCTCACCAGACTTTGCAATTAGACGCGAATGTAGATACATATAGTTGGTAACGTATAGATGATATGTAGGCGTTAATTAGAATGCCATATCTTATATTCACACACTGTCCATGCATTTCACGGGCAGCACATGCTCCCATTGTAGCCTATAAGGCTATTCACATGAACGCCTTTTCACACGGACCGATGATTTATGTGAAAAAAAAAAAAAGTCTTATTCTGGTCTGTATCACAGATGAGAAGCGTACAAAATGTGATTGTTCCCAGTAAGAGAAACCAAGTAATCTTATAGATATGATATCTTCTAACGGCTAACAAAAAGATATGATGTTATAGCGAGTTTTCAACCTCTCAGGGTTCTTCCTCAGGCATAATGGAATAGATCCAAAGAAGCATGTGTATATATATATATATATATATATATATATATACATATGAAAAGGCACAGACATCGTGTGATTAATTTGCACTTAAAGCAATACCAGAACTGGATGAGTAGAGAAGTAAATACTTAATTAGTCCGCTGATAAGGTGGGAAAATTTTATAGTCTCTGAATTGGTGTTAAGGCCCATTTACATGCAAAGATAATCTTTCAAACATCTGAAGATTAGAGATGAGCGAGCGTACTCGGAAAAGCACTACTCGCTCGAGTAATTTGCTTTATCCGAGTATCGCTGTGCTCGTCCCTGAAGATTCGGGTGCCGGCACGGAGCGGGGAGCTGCAGGAGAGAGCGGGGAGGAACGGAGGGGAGATCTTTCTCTCCCTCTCTCCCGCCCGCTCTCCCCTGCTCCCCGCTGCGACTCACCTGTCAGCCGCAGCGGCACCCGAATCTTCAGACCCGAGCACAGCGATACTCGGATAAAGCACATTACTCGAGCGAGTAGTGCTTTACCGAGTACGCTCGCTCATCTCTACTGAAGATTGAAAGATTTAGGGATCTATTTGTATAAAGTGTTAACGGCCTTTAATGGCCATTAACACGTTATAATCTTCATTTGCATGTAAATGAGCCTCCAGGAGCTGTTTGCAAAGCCCAGGATGTGATTAATCACAAGACCAGCTGTGCAAACAGCTGCATCGTTCCGATGGCAGATTACAATGTTATCTGCTGACTCCTGTGGAGATAACAGCATGCGGTCTATTGAGAGATAAGTGTGTTTGCTTTATCTCTCAGTACCCGAATGATGGTTTTTAAGTTCACCTTAAAATCATTGTTCAAACGAAAAGTGCACAATGTCTGTGTTTACATGTAATGATTACCACTCATTTTTGGTTCTTTGAACAAACTTTGAGTGATAATTGTTAAATGTAATTGGGCCTTTAGGCCTCCTTCACATGGGCGACAAAGTTGCGCGATTTTGTAGCATTGCTATGATGCTACAAATCGCATGTATGAGAAGCCCATGGTTTCCTATGGGTTCCTTCACACATGAGATGTTTTGTAGCATGCTACAAAACGACACACAAACCTCGCAGGTCCGGCGATATGCCCACGACACGCGTGGTTTTGTACCTCATGTTTCTCTATGAAGCCCTCATCTCTGTTGCATCGCATCGCACAAAAACATGATTTGCATGCAATGTGATGCAACTTTGACAGTAGCAGATGCTACAAAGTCGCGTGATTTTGCAGCGTCACATATGACTTTGTAGCGCTACAAAATCGTGGTATTGCTGTGAGAAAATCGCAGCGATATTGCATCGATGCACGGTGCGATATTGCTGCTATTTTCTCGCAGCAATACCGCGATTTTGTAGCGCTACAAAGTCACATGTGATGCTGCAAAATTGTGTGACTTTGTAGCATCACTTGTGAGGATTTTTGGGGGGGCTTGAAATATAAGCCCTAACCCGAAAATAAGCTGTAACTAAAGGAGAAAAAAAAAAGTATACATCACCTCTTCCGCGCTGTCCAGGGTGCCGCCGTAGCTTCTCCCCAGGTCTCGGCACTGATCTTTTTCTTCATCTTCTGGCCAGGGATTGAAAAATCCCCGGCTGCTGGAAGCGCTAGTTGTGATTGGCTGACACTTAGCCAATCACAGCCAGTGCTCAAAGAATGGCTGTGATTGGTCCAATAACTGCCATTCATCGAGCACTTGCTGTGATTGGCTAAGTGTCAGCCAATCATAGCCAGTGCATCCAGGAGGCAGGGATTCATGAATCTCCAGCCACGAGAGAAGAAGATCAGTGCTGGGACCTGGGGAGAAGCTGCGGCCGGGCTGAGAGCTCGTCTAAGGTGATGTATGTGTGTGTGTGTTTTTTTTTCTGGCAGTTAGGGCTTAGGTTATAACTTTGACAGTAGCATTTGGTACTGTCAAAGTTGTATCGCATCGCATGCAAACTGCGTTTGCATGCGATGTGATGCAACATAGAGGAAGGCTCCATAGGGAAACATGGGCTACAAAACCTCGCATGTCGCGGGCATATCGCTGGACCTGCGAGGTTTGTGTGTCATTTTGTAGCATGCTACAAAACATCTCATGTGTGAAGGAACCCATAGGAAACCATGGGCTTCACATACATGCAATTTGTAGCATTGTAGCGATGCTACAAAATTGCGCGACTTTGTCGCCCGTGTGAAGGAGGCCTAAATCTAATAACTTTCATATGTTCTATGTTGTGTCTGTGACTAGAAAAGTGCTCGGCCAGAGGTGTGGCGATGAGATCTCATCCTGATTTCAGTTTTTGTTCTTTCTCCAACATAGAGCCCCCCGACAGGACATTTACTACACAGGATCAGGTACACAACATCAGACGTGGAACATGTGAATGTGCCCAGGATCTTATAGTCCTGCTGTGTTTAGGCCATTCACACCCAGGACTTTGCTGAATCCCTACAGTCCTCTCTGTCCCCTATCTCTCTCCTCGCCTGCCCCAACCTGGCTGCCGCTCACTACAACACCGGTCTCAAACATGCCCTGGATAAAGCGGCGCCCCCCAGGGCCCGAGCCATCCAATGTAGAACGCGGCAACCCTGGCTCACACCTCAAACGCGCTTCATCCGGCGGTGCTCTAGAAGTGCTGAACGGCTGTGGAGGAAATCGCAAACGTCGGCAGACCTCCACTACAAATTCATGCTCAGAACCTACAACCTCGCCCTCCACCACGCCAAACAAGTCTATTTCACCTCTCTAGTCTACTCACTATCGCACAACCCTAAACGGCTCTTTGATACTTTTCACTCCCTTCTCAGCCCTAAACCGCAGCCCCCGGTGACGGATCTCAGTGCTGAAGAGCTGGCTGCTTACTTCAAAAAGAAAATTGATGACATCCGTCAGGAAATAACTTCCCAATCCCAGACTAGCCCTGACCCTAGTTTTGTCAGCACTGCATCTAGCCCCTGCTCACTGTCTGTACTCAGACCAGCGACAGAGGAAGAAGTCTCCAAATTGCTCTTCTCTGCTCGCCCCACCACCTGCGCTAGCGACCCCCTCCCCTCATACCTCCTCCGTTCCTTCTCTCTGGTGGTCATCTCCCATCTCACCACTATTTTCAACCTCTCTCTGACCTCTGGCATCTTTCCCTCTTCTTTCAAACATGCCATCATATCCCCACTGCTAAAGAAGCCGACTCTGGACGCGACTGATGCTGCCAACTACTGACCCATTTCAAACTTCCCCTTCATCTCCAAACTACTAGAACACCTGGTTTACTTGAGCCTTGTAAGCTACCTATCAGAGCTCTCTCTCCTAGAACCCCTACAGTCTGGCTTCCGACCTCAACACTCAACAGAAACTGCCCTTACAAGGGTATCCAGTGACCTACTGACAGCCAAATCGAGGGGCGATTACTCCCTACTGATCGTCCTCAACCTTTCCGCAGCATTTGACACTGTTGACCCCAAACTCCTCCTCAGTATGCTACGCTCCATTGGCCTAAAGGACACTGCTCTCTCCTGGTTCTCCTCCTACCTATCTGACCGCTCTTTCAGTGTCTCCTTTGCTGACTCTACCTCCCCTCCTCTTCCCCTTGCTGTTGGGGTCCCCCAGGGCTCGGTCCTCGGCCCCCTTCTTTTCTCTATATACACAGCCCCTATTGGACAAACCATCAGGAGATTTGGCCTCCAATACCACCTGTATGCTGACGACACCCAGCTATACACCTCTTCCCGTGACATCTCTGCACCTTTCCTCCAAAACATCACCGACTGTCTGTCCGCTGTCTCTAACACCATGTCCTCTCTCTACCTAAAACTAAACCTCTCTATAACTGACTTACTGGTATTTCCACCCTCCACTAACCGACCTCATCCTGACATCTCCATCTCAGTGTGTGGTGCCACCATAACTCCTAGACAACATGCCCGCTGCCTTGGGGTCATATTCGATTCTGATCTCTCTTTTACCCCCTACATCCAATCTCTCGACTGAACATGTCAGCTATACCTCAAGAACATCGCAAGAATCTGCTCTTTTCTCACTGTGGACACGTTAAAAACACTTACTGTTGCCCTCATCCACTCCTGGCTCGATTATTGCAACTCATTGCTGATCGGCCTCCCCTGCACCAGACTCTACTTGGACGCCTCTGCCCTGTGCAAGTCACTGCACTGTAAACCCACTGTAAAAATAAAATCCTTCCCCTAGAAGGAATTGTCATAATCAAATGAAACTTTCTCTGTGTAATTGTAACATTGATATAAGTGATTACAATATCAGAGCAAAAGGTTAATTTATTGTGGAAAATTGAGCCTTTGAAGGGAGGCTCTAGTACCCTGTTGTACCACCTCTAGCTTGGATACAAGATGTGATACAGGCGGGCATGGTGACTCTAGTATGCTGTTCTACTGTCTCTAGCTTGGATACAAGATGTTATAGAGATGGGCATGAAGGCTCTAGTATCTTGTTGCCCGCCTCCATCTTGGATGCAAGATGTGATACAGGTGGGCATGGAGGCATACAGGTTTCATATGGTATCCTGCAGTATATCTGTCCACATTTTCTGTAACTGAGCCTCTGGATTGTATACACTTGTATCCTGTAGAAGTTGGCATCCTAGAAGATCCTATACATGTTCTATTGGTGATAAATCTGGTGACCGGGCAGGCCACAGACATGTGGCAATGTGGTGGAGACATTCCTGTGACCATTAGAAGATCATTTTTATGGGTGGTCTGTCAACGGCATCCTGAGTACGGTTGCATTGTGTGCCCTCACACATTCACTAGTCCTAACACCTTCTAACAGATTGGTCAGAATGGCTAGGGTGACAGACATTGGTCAATAAGTCTATCCAGCTTCTCCCAATCCAATTATGCGCCCCATTTTAAACTCTGTTAACTGGGTGAAATCTCTTCAATTGCATCATAGAGGCGACTAGTGGTCAACCAGATCTACACAAGCGGAAGACGAGGTCACTACACAAAAGTGGCCTCTGAGAACATTTCTATAGACCAAGGGTGGAACCGCTTTTAGGGCCTCAGGTGACAAGACTGTTCATCTAATCACTCCACAACTCTAATAATTTACATATCTGAGATGCAACTGCATACCCAGTACTGCAGAAAAACAACTACTTCTTTTAGGTGCTTGATTTTTTTTTACAAAGAGTGTATGAACTCCATCTAAGGGCTTATTCAGATGACCGTATATTGGCCGCGTATTCACGCCGGCCGATATACGGCGTCCCTCTCTGTAGGGGAAGAGGGCTGGAAGAGCCGGGAGCAGTGCTCTGAGCCCCCGCCCCTCTCCGCCAACTCTCCACCCCCTCTCCGCCCCTCTGCACTATTTGCAATAAGGAGAGGTGGAGCTAATTTCCAGAACTTAGAACCCGACCCCGCCCCATCTCATTGCAAATAGTGCACAGGGGCGGAGAGGGGGTGGAGAGTTGGCGGAGAGGGGCAGGAGCTCAGAGCACTGCTCCCGGCTCTTCCAGCCTCCTCCCCCTGCAGAGAGAGACGCCGTATATCGGCCGGCGTGAATACCCGGCCGATATATCGTCATCTGAATAAGCCCTAATGTCTAGTAGGAGGTGGCATTACCTACAGATGTAGCAAAGTTTAATCAGACACTTAAAAAGAACCTGTCATCAGCTGTAAGCCCCATAAAATTATGTTATGGGGCTCAAAGGGGAGGAAAGTGGGAATTCCTGTCCTACTAATTGCAATCCTTGCTAGCCACAATCAACCACCCTCTATAGTCACACTGATCTTGGATGATACCAAGAAGGGTTCCTTCTCTCTCTCTCTCTTTTTGTAATGCTGCCTTGTGAGATCTAGTTTCTCATACCAATTTGGTTCAGATATATTCATAGCTCTATTCTAAGCTCTTGATCTTTTATTCCACTAAGATTAAGTTCAAATGGTTCCTGATGAACTGTTTAAAAGACAGGGAAATGCGTTGAACCTAGTAGCAAACCAAGTGCATGTGTAGTGACCCAGTACATCATCCTGGTCCCCTCCATAAATGTCATACGTGTTTGTTCTATTTTGATGTACTGTGCAAACCTGTCTTGTTATTTCCAGTATGTGTGTTGCATAGCTGCAGCGCTTGAGAGGTTAATGTCTAGAAAAATCCAAAGCCTGCATGTAAACGTATTAATTGTGTCATGTCATGTGGTATCAGAGAAGGTGTAAATGTGTAGTCACTGAGGCGGAAAGGCCCCAGGAGGGGAATTGAGTAATCACTGGGTGGGACCCCTAAAACGTAACCTTTATTGATTTATTTAATGATTAAAAGGTCCTATATTTGGGACCAACATGAAAAGACCACAAACAAATATACTTCTCCAATTCAGGCTACAAGCTAGAATTGAAGAAATGTCCAAAAATACTCAATGGAACCACCCAGGGCAAACTATAGAGCGCGACCAGACAAATACCCATCAGTGATAGTTCTCTATCTATGATGCTGCGATAGAAATATGCCGATTGCCACATAGATAGAGTACTAATATTCGGGTAAAATATGTATACTCTTAGCACAACGGCTGTTGTACATGTAGCTCTGTTCTGTGAGTATATCGTTTTATATAACAAGTTCTACACGTTTCGTCATGTATGACTCATCAGGAACCAAAATTGGTTTCAGAAACAGAACTGGTCATGAGAAATGGACACCAAAAATGACTCCATATAGCCTATGAGATGCCCACACGGGGTGAACCTCTACTGCTCTGTACTATGGCTAGCTATCTAGGTATTGGTTGAGTTAATCTCTGATAGTTGCCCCAGGTGCTAAAATAGCTACCAACCTAACCTGTAGCTAGCTATCTAAGTTTAGATGAGGTTAGCTGAAGTGGCTATCTATGATGCGTGTGGTGCATCAAAAGACTGCTTGACCTAAAAAACCCAAAAGCCCAAGGCCCAAAATAGCAAAGCAGCAACAGCAAAAATGGCTCAATATAGCCTATGAGATGCCCACAAAGGGGGGAACCTCTACTGCTCTGTACTATGGCTAGCTATCTAGGTATAGGTGGGGTTAATCTCTGGTCGCACTCTATAGTGACTTAAATTGACACATGTTTATCACTCTAATACTGATCCAAATACACAGGACCGCTTTGCCCTGGGTGGTTCCATTGTGTATTTTTGGACATTTCTTCAATACTGGCTTGTAGCCTAAATTGGAGAAGTATATTAGTTTGTGGTCTTTTCATGTTGGTCCTATGTTGGACCTTTTAATTATTAAATAAATCAATAAAGGTTACGTTTTAGGGGTCCCACCCAGTAAGGTATAAATGTGAGTGCTTGAAAGCAGGAAAAGGGTCTTCCATCTTGTCTACCACCTGAGTTCCACCTTGCACAGAGCCACATAGAGGCACCTTCAGCCTTCCTGTGGTGAGGATGGAAGAGGAGGAGAGATTTCCCGTGCCGCTTGTGAACTTGATGTAAATGGAGTGAGCCCCCAAGAGTGAGAGAGAGCATTTGTAAGTAACTACTTTCTGTCAAAGCCAGTGCAGAGGTGCTACCTAATCCTCTAATGTTCCTACGCGGCTATCTGAAGTCTGGATCACCATGTAGAGGTACACTCTTTAATTGTCACACCCACGCATCTCCATAACTGGGTGGAGGTACTGCAAGATAATAATCTCTGTTCATACATGTGCGCCTTTGAGCCTGTAAGAGCCGTGTGGGGGTACTAAGTTCCTAAGTCTATTCATTTGCTTGCACTGGGAAGTCTTCAATTGAATTGCTTTGTATTATCTGTTCTCAAGTTTCAAGTAAAGTTTATGCTGGGTTCTAACCATTCCTAGAGACCCGTGATACTAAGAACTGTCTGTGGCTGACTTTTTTATCCGCCGAGGGTCATACCGGTGTGTAGGAACAGTGGCGTCACGCGTGACAACTAATCCCTTGTTATCCTGTTTAATGGGCATTCCCTATCTTGGGGGTGTCTTAGGTTGACAGCAGTGCTACTCTGGCCTTAGCTGCGTGTGTCCCTCCGGGATGGAGTATGGTAAGTGCCGTCGTGACAAGTCAACACTCTACCCTCCCAACTCCCCAGGCATGTCAGCTGTCCAAGGTCTCTCTATAGGACGCTGCACATGAATTGAGCACTCATAGAAACAAGTACGAAGTATATATATTGAGAATCTAGAACCAAACCAAGTGCATTGGTTGAGTACTCATTGAACCAAATACCACTTGTATATATTGAGTGCTCATCACTTGCATCTCAGTCCCCATGTCATTAGTGAGTGTGGCTACAAAATTATTCCTGTCCACCCTCTTGTAATGCACCACTCTTTATCAGCTAAACCTATAGGAAAAACTCCTATAGCTGGCCTTCTCATTTCATCATTGAGAAGTGCTCTGGTATATAAGGATCAAGGTTCACGGAGAGTGACCAAGTGATTCCTATCATTGGATCACTGGCCTTGAAATTGACATAAGCTGATGTGATATTTGTCTAACTATGTATTTGTGGATCTAGTCACTATATACAGTGCTGCTACATTTTGAGCATTATATGGTGGGTTTAGGCAAGTGTAGGGGACTGGTGCTAACACACTGTACAGTATATTAGTTTTGCAGTGCATGGTGGGGGCAGGATTTACAGCATTTTTAGGCATCTGTGCAGAAGTCTTATTTGGTCTATGAATGGCATTGTTTGCTTTGGCTATGTTACTGTCTGGCACTTG
Source organism: Eleutherodactylus coqui (assembly GCF_035609145.1). Taxonomy (NCBI): domain Eukaryota; kingdom Metazoa; phylum Chordata; class Amphibia; order Anura; family Eleutherodactylidae; genus Eleutherodactylus; species Eleutherodactylus coqui. The sequence goes on along the minus strand of NC_089839.1, from coordinate 274,275,023 downwards.
CTTGGAACATTTACCTGGAATATTCACATATAAGATTTAATTAAACCTCATATAAACAGGTATAACAGGATTATAATCCAAGTCTATGCAGTTTAAGGAATACTATACTAATAAACAATGCACTAATCTACAAAATACTTAGTCGCCTTTAGACAAGTACGGGCACCTTTGGCAATTAAGTATAACATATGGATCTACTAATACACAGCTTTAACTACAAGGATGGGTCAATAACTTTCCATTTTTATATGTGGAATACAGCAGTCACAAAGCATTATTACATTGCTTATTCATATTGGGTACAAATTTTGATTTTTTTTTTTTGGTTATAATAAGTATAAGAGACCCAAATGCACATCCAAGGAAGCTGTGAACCTTATTCTATTTTTGGCCTCAATATACAATGTGGCATGTCTAAATTTAAGAAAGAGTGATACTATTACTTCACACAATGGATACATATATACTGTAGATTATGTGGGGGTCAGAAAAAGCTAATCCTTTGAATGTAGGAAAGTCGTCATGCCTAATAGAGTTTAGTCAGATAAGATGTATAGAGTGTTAAGTGTTGATATGTTTTCAGTGTCTGCTGCAGTGAAGGCCAATAATGATATAGTTGCTAGAATATCTACCCGGTATTGTATGTATAGCACTGTAGCTAGTTAAAGTAAAGTATAGACAGCTGTGTACAATGAGGCAACATAAATGTATATTATTCATGGTTATCTGTGTGCAGAGGCGTAACTTGAAGCTCCCGGGCCCCAATGCAAAACCTGGAACGGGGCCAACTATAATGCTTTATTCATAGTACTGGGCTCCCTATATGGAGAAGAGAGGACTTATGGGCCCCCCAAGGCTCCTTGGCCCGGGTGCAACCGCATCCCCTGCATCCTCTATAATTACGCCCCTGTCTGTGTGCTTCGGTACTTGTAACAGCTGCTGTCGTGGCCCATGCGGACGAGCACTAAAGCTCATAATCTGTAACCCTGTATTGAAGAACGTGTGACCGGGCATATTACAGCTGCCAAGGTGCTCTTAACTTCAGCTTCTATGGAATCATGGCACTGGCAGAATCTCAAGTTAACCTACAGCCTGATATTGGCAAGCAGAACTTCAAACAAGCGTCCGTTTTCCCTGTAGGTACTGTATTCCCGAACCAGTAGCCCCAAGCAAGATAGGTAGTAGGAGAATTTTATATGTGTGGCTTTCAACCCAATACCATGACAATTGCTTTGCAACTGGTAACTATGCTCAGCATTGACTGTGCATGTGAGATCGAATCAGAGGACAGATTGTGCCCCAATAGATGGTGCTGTATAAAAGAGGGGTTGTAGCATGCATGTTGTGGTTTCCATCTTCAAGTGCTGTCGCTGTAGGGTTGACATGTGTTACCACAGTAGTGAAGTGTGCAAGGAAGTGTGAGCTGGTTGGAAGCCTGTGTGAGAGGTTGGAACTAGAGTTATGTGACCTATGCAAGAATTCCCAGATGGCCTTTTGTATGGACAAAGACCCTATAGGCAGTCAACCATGGGAGTTGTGGAAGCTCCGATCATTTGTTGAGCAAGTGAGAGCAACATCCACCACAATGTCTGTACGTGTTGTGATGAATGCCTACAGAGCCGCAAAGGCCTGATAGTAATTAAGAGACTGTATATGTTTCAACAAGACCTGAGAACTTTCGAGAAACTGTGTGCAGCTTAAGTGGCCTGCAGTGTAACTAAGTGACTAAGAAGCAAAACAAATTGCAACAGGCCTGTGTTTTTGGTAAAGACTGTAACCTCATCCTGCAATGGCCGAAGAGCCCTAACAGGGTTGTTGAGAGTTCTGGACTTTGTCACAGTATTCTAAACTTTGTGTTGAGTCCAAGTGAATGTACTGCTGATTCTGTTAAGTAACTGTATCACCCAAACAACTGCCAAGTAAAGTTGCCTTTTTGATTCGACGCCTCATCTCTTATTCCACCTGCATGTTGGGGTCACCCACGGGCTGTCATGTCTTTTTAGTGTTCTCACCCTCTCCAACAGTCTTAGGATGTGGCTTCCTTCATCACAAGTGTTTGCAACATTTATTAGGATTGTGTAACATTGTTAATGAAAATAAAACCTGACATGAAGTTTATCCGAGGTCAGGGGAAAAGTTTAGGATGTGTTGTCTCATAGTCTCCTCATCAGAAGAAATGGCAGCAACATTGACTGTATGTACCGACCAGACGATCAGGATCATTGCAAGTCCAGCTTTAGAATCCCTGACAATCAGCCCTGCAGTGGGCACTGAAGGGGATATATATCATATGCAACCATTCCAATAAATGGCTATTTACTACATGGATATATGTGGAGTTATGCGTTGGCATTGGGCTTCTATGCCCAAGAGAAGAGTAAATCTTCATTCCTGGTTCCCAAGAGACATCCTCCAAGTCACATTAATGTTTATGCCAATTTTCTATCAGTACTTGTAAGTTAAAACCAGGAGTGGAACAGAAATAGGGAAAGGCTGAAATGGAAAGATTTTTGGCTTCATGTCTGTATGCCTGTATGAAAATGGCTTTAGGTGAAAATGCGCTGGCTCAATTTAGAGGCGTTCATGTGATGGGTTTTCTTGATGACGTGGGAAGAAGGGGAGAAGACAGAATTGAATGGAGAAGCTAAAGACGTTGGGCTGACTTTATGCTTCAATGATATGGAACATGATGGCAGACTGATGTGAAATGCAGCTCTGGAGCTCGAAGCTACACCCTGGTTGTTATATAGAATTATATAAGTAAACTTAGTAACTATACACACAGAGTAAACCGGTACAAGTTGCTGACGTGTTAACTGATGCCCCGGGCTGAATCCCAGTGTGGCTCTTGGCAGGTGTGAAAATTAAAATGCTCACACCCTAGTGCTGCAAAGTTTTACGATGTTCTTTTTTACCCAAGACGGTTTTTGAAAAAACACCCATCAGAAAATCCCTTGGGGTACATGACCTACTTGAACTTCATTCTCTTATCCTGCATTTTACGAGTCATAATTGCTGCTCCCTTTAACTGTGCGCTCTGGAGTGAGAAGAGGTGAAACAGCATATTAATGAGGTCAATGAGCCCAATAACTGCTCTACCTGTCTGCAAGGTGTCTAATTTTTAAATCTATCATTTCCAGAGAACCCTGGCCATAATTTTTATTCTACAGTTGATGTAACCATATGGGGGGGTGGGGGGGGGTCTTTTGTGAGATGAGTTATTTTTTTCAGAGGTACAATTTTCAGGTATCAATCAGATATTGATAAACATTCATTTTGTGTACATGGGGGAAGGAAGGATGAGGGGTAACGATTCCAGCGCATATATACACACACATATATGTATATATATAATAAATATATATATATATATAAATAAAATGTTAGATGAAGATTTGATCTAATACTAAAATTAAGATTAAGAACATCGGTTCAAAACACAAATGTATGGGAAATGCGACAAAAGTTACAAGAACAGCGGTATAGACTAGAGATGAGCGAGCACCAAAATGCTCGGGTGCTCGTTACTTGGGACGAAATTATCGCGATGCTCGAGGGTTCGTTTCGAGTAACGAACCCCATTGATGTCAATGGGCGACTCAAGCATTTTTGTATATCGCCGATGCTCGCTAAGGTTTCCATTTGTGAAAATCTGGGCAATTCAAGAAAGTGATGGGAACGAAACAGCAACGGATAGGGCAGGCGAGGAGCTACATGTTGGGCTGCATCTCAAGTTCCCAGGTCCCACTATTAAGCCACAATAGCGGCAAGAGTGGGCCCCCCCCCCAACAATTTTTACTTCGGACAAGCCCTCATTAGCAAGCCACACCTTAGCTAAGCACCACACTACTTCCAACCAAGCACAAGCACTGTTTGCGGGACACACCGCTGCCTCTTCTCCTGGGTTACATGCTGCCCAACCCCCCCGCACGACGCAGTGTCCACAGCGCACACCAAAGTGTCCCTGCGCAGCCTTCAGCTGCCCTCATGCCACACCACCCTCATGTCTATTTATAAGTGCGTCTGCCATGAGGAGGAACTGCAGGCACACACTGCACAGGGTTGGCACGGCTAGGCAGCGACCCTCTTTAAAAGGGGCGGGGCGATAGCCCACAATGCTGTACAGAAGCAATGAGAAATATAATCCTGTGCCACCGCCATCAGGAACTGCACACGTGGGCATAGCAATGGGGAACCTATGTGCCACACACTATTCATTCTGTCAAGGTGTCTGCATGCCCCAGTCTGACCGCATTTTTTAATAAATAGTCACAGGCAGGTACAACTCCGCAATGGGAATTCCGTGTGCACCCACAGCATGGGTGGCTCCCTGGAACCCACCGGCGGTACATAAATATATCCCATTGCAGTGCCCAGCACAGCTGAGCTAACGTCAGCTTTAATGCAGATGGGCCAAAAATTAATTGGATTACACTGTAGGCGAGGGCCCCAAAAAATTGGTGTACCAACAGTACTAATGTACGTCATAAAAATTGCCCATGCCCAACCAAGAGGGCAGGTGAAACCCATTAATCGCTTTGGTTAATGTGGCTTAATTTGTAACTAGGCCTGTAGGCAGCCCAGTTAAAATAAAAATTGGTTCAGGTGAAAGTTTCAACGCTTTAATGAGCATTGAAACGTATAAAAATTGTTTACAAAAATTATATGACTGAGTCTTGTGGGCCTAAGAAAAATTGCCCGTTCGGCGTGATTACGTGAGGTTTCAGGAGGAGGAGCAGGAGGAGGAGGAGGAATATTATACACAGATTGATGAAGCAAAAATGTCCCCGTTTTTGATGGTGATAGAGAACGATGCTTCCATCCGCGGGTGCAGCCTACGTATTGCTTAGGTATTGCTGCTGTCCGCTGGTGGAGAAGAGAAGTCTGGCGAAATCCAGGCTTTGTTCATCTTGATGAGTGTAAGCCTGTCGGCACTGTCGGTTGACAGGTGGGTATGCTTATCTGTGATGATTCCCCCAGCCGCACTAAACACCCTCTCTGACAAGACGCTAGCCGCAGGACAAGCAAGCACCTCCAGGGCATACAGCGCGAGTTCAGGCCACGTGTCCAGCTTCGACACCCAGTAGTTGTAGGGGGCAGAGGCGTCACGGAGGACGGTCGTGCGATCGGCTACATACTCCGTCACAATCCTTTTACAGTGCTCCCGCCGACTCAGCCTTGACTGGGGAGCGGTGACACAGTGTTGCTGGGGAGCCAGAAAGCTGTTAAAGGCCATAGAGAGTGTTCCCCTGCCTGTTCTGTACATGCTGCCTGATCTCCGCGCCTCCCCTGCTACCTGGCCCTCGGAACTGCGCCTTCTGCCACTAGCGCTGTCGGATGGGAATTTTACCATCAGCTTGTCCGCCAGGGTCCTGTGGTATAGCATCACTCTCGAACCCCTTTCCTCTTCGGGTATCAGAGTGGAAAGGTTCTCCTTATACCGTGGGTCAAGCAGTGTGTACACCCAGTAATCCGTAGTGGCCAGAATGCGTGTAACGTGAGGGTCACGAGAATGGCATCCTAACATGAAGTCAGCCATGTGTGCCAGGGTACCTGTACGCAACACATGGCTGTCCTCACTAGGAAGATCACTTTCAGGATCCTCCTCCTCCTACTCCTCCTCCTCCTCAGGCCATACACAATGAAAGGATGACAGGCAAGCAGCATGGGTACCCTCAGCAGTGGGCCAAGCTGTCTCTTCCCCCTCCTCCTCATCCTCCTCATGCTCCTCCTCCTCCTCCTCAACGCGCTGAGATACAGACAGGAGGGTGCTCTGACTATTTAGCGACATACTGTCTTCCCCCGGCTCTGTTTCCGAGCGCAAAGCGTCTGCCTTTATGCTTTGCAGGGAACTTCTCAAGAGGCATAGCAGAGGAATGGAGATGCTAATTATTGCAGCATCCCCGCACACCATCTGGGTAGAATCCTTAAAGTTTCCAAGGACCTGGCAGATGTCTGCCAACCAGGCCCACTCTTCTGTAAAGAATTGAGGAGGCTGACTCCCACTGCGCCGCCCATGTTGGAGTTGGTATTCCACTATAGCTCTACGCTGCTCATAGAGCCTGGCCAACATGTGGAGCGTAGAGTTCCACCGTGTGGGTACGTCGCACAGCAGTCGGTGCACTGGCAGATTAAACCGATGTTGCAGGGTGCGCAGGGTGGCAGCGTCCGTGTGGGACTTGCGGAAATGTGCGCAGAGCCGGCGCACCTTTCCGAGCAGGTCTGACAAGCATGGCTAGCTTTTCAGAAAGCGCTGAACCACCAAATTAAAGACGTGGGCCAGGCATGGCATGTGCGTGAGGCTGCTGAACTGCAGAGCCGCCACCAGGGTACGGCCGTTGTCACACACGACCATGCCCGGTTGGAGGCTCAGCGGTGCAAGCCAGCGGTCGGTCTGCTCTGTCAGACCCTGCAGCAGTTCGTGGGCCGTGTGCCTCTTATCTCCTAAGCTGAGTAGTTTCAGCACGGCCTGCTGACGCTTGCCCACCGCTGTGCTGCCACGCCGCGCGACACCGACTGCTGCCGACGTGCTGCTGCTGACACATCTTGATTGTGAGACAGAGGTTGCGGAGGAGGAGGAGGGTGGTTTAGTGGAGGAAGCATACACCGCCGCAGATACCACCACCGAGCTGGGGCCCGCAATTCTGGGGCTGGGTAGGACGTGAGCGGTCCCAGGCTCTGACTCTGTCCCAGCCTCCACTAAATTCACCCAATGTGCCGTCAGGGAGATATAGTGGCCCTGCCCGCCTGTGCTTGTCCACGTGTCCGTTGATAAGTGGACCTTGGCAGTAACCGCGTTGGTGAGGGCGCGTACAATGTTGCGGGAGACGTGGTCGTGCAGGGCTGGGACGGCACATCGGGAAAAGTAGTAGCGACTGGGAACTGAGTAGCGCGGGGCTGCCACCGCCATCATACCTTTCAAAGCCTCCGTTTCCACAACCCTATACGGCAGCATCTCCAGGCTGATAAATTTGGCTATGTGCACGTATAACGCTTGAGCGTGCGGGTGCGTGGCGGCGTACTTGCGCTTGCACTCCAACACTTGCGCTAGCGACGGCTGGACGGTGCGCTGACAGACATTGGTGGATGGAGCCGAGGACAGCGGAGGTGAGGGTGTGGGTGCAGGCCAGGAGACGGTAGTGCCTGTGTCCTGAGAGGGGGGTTGGATCTCAGTGGCAGGTTGGGGCACAGGGGGAGAGGCAGCGGTGCAAACCGGAGGCGGTGAACGGCCTTCGTCCCACCTTGTGGGGTGCTTGGCCATCATATGTCTGCGCATGCTGGTGGTGGTGAGGCTGGTGGTGGTGGCTCCCCGGCTGATCTTGGCGCGACAAAGGTTGCACACCACTGTTCGTCGGTCGTCTGCACTCTCAGTGAAAAACTGCCAGACCTTTGAGCACCTCGGCCTCTGCAGGGTGGCATGGCGCGAGGGGGCGCTTTGGGAAACAGTTGGTGGATTATTCGGTCTGGCCCTGCCTCTACCCCTGGCCACTGCACTGCCTCTTCCAACCTGCCCTGCTGCTGCCCTTGCCTCCCCCTCTGAAGACCTGTCCTTAGTAGGCGTAGCAAACCAGGTGGGGTCAGTCACCTCATCGTCCTGCTGCTCTTCCTCCGAATCCTCTGTGCGCTCCTCCCTCGGACTTACTGCCCTTACTACTACCTCACTGATAGACAACTGTGTCTCATCGTCATTGTCCTCCTCACCCACTGAAAGCTCTTGAGACAGTTGCCGGAAGTCCCCAGCCTCATCCCCCGGACCCCGGGAACTTTCCAAAGGTTGGGCATCGGTCACGACAAACTCCTCCAGTGGGAGAGGATTCGGAACCATTGCTGCCCATTCTGGGCAGGGGCTCGAGAACTGTTCCTGGGAGTCTGCCTGCTCCTCAGAATGTGTCATTGTAATGGAGTGAGGAGGCTTGGAGGAACGAGGAGCAGCAGCCAGAGGATTCAGAGTTGCAGCAGTGGACGGCGCAGAACTCTGGGTGGTCGATAGATTGCTGGATGCACTTTCTGCCATCCACGACAGGACCTGCTTACACTGCTCATTTTCTAATAAAGGTCTACCGCGTGGACCCATTAATTGTGAGATGAATGTGGGGACGCCAGAAACGTGCCTCTCTCCTAATCCCGCAGCAGTCGGCTGCAATACACCTGGATCAGGAGCTCGGCCTGTGCCCACACCCTGACTTGGGCCTCCGCGTCTTCGGCCGCGTCCACGTCCTTTAGGCCTACCCCTACCCCTCAGCATGGTGTATTACCAGTAGTGCAGAAACAGAACGCTGTAATTAAATGTGCCGCTTATTGGCCTGTGGTTGGAGGCTGACTTCGCTTACGGAACACACAGCAGAGCCAGGAAATAATTTTGCGCAAGCCTGCTGTAACACTTAGCTGGCTGCGTATGAATTAGGACAACTACCCCCAGCAGAGACCCAGTACACTGAGGACGGTCACAGGCAGCCCAAATAGATTTTTTTTCCCAAATGTTTTTGGAAAGGCCCACTGCCTATATACACTTAATATGTCTTCTGTCCCTGCCTCACCAGTACTGGCCCTGGACAATGTAAAATTACTGCAGGACGCAATGCTCTGCACGGCCGATATACAAAAAAAAAAAGAAGTGCAACACTGCAAAAAGCAGCCTCCACACTACTGCACACAGTTAGATGTGGCCCTAAGAAGGACCGTTGGGGTTCTTAAAGCCTAAAATACTCCTAACGCTCTCCCTATAGCAGCTCCGGCACCAGCAGCACTTTTCCTGATCTCTGTCAGAATGCATCTGTGGCGAGCCACAGGAGGGGCCGATTTATATAGTCGGGTGACACCTGATCTCGCCAGCCACTCACTGCAGGGGGGTGGTATAGGGCTTGAGCGTCGCAGGGGGAAGTTGTAATGCCTCCCCTGTCTTTCTATTGGCCAGAAAAGCGCGCTAACGTCTCAGAGATGAAAGTGAAAGTAACTCAAACATCGCGTGGTACTCGTCTCGAGTAACGAGCATCTCGAATACGCTAATACTCGAACGAGTATCAAGCTCGGACGAGTATGTTCGCTCATATCTAGTATAGACATAAATGGGCAATCCAGCTTCTAGCATATGGTTAACTAGTAGAGATGAGCGAACGTGTCCGTAACGGACACATCCGCACCCGGACACCGGCTTTAGCGAACACTGCAGTGTTCGCGCGTAAGTGTCCGGGTGCCGCCGGGGGGCGGGGAGATGCGCGGCGGCGCGGGCGGCAGTAGCGGGGAACAGGGGGGAGCCCTCTCTCTCTCCCTCTCCCCCCCACTCCCCGCCGCACCCCCCCGCGCTGCCACGGCGGCCCCCGAACTTTTTCGCCCGAACACCGAGGTGTTCGCAAAGTTCGGTGTTCGGGCGAAAAAGGGGCGGGGCCGAACGTGTTCGCTCATCTCTATTAACTAGCTTTACCTGAACAAGCTAAACAGCAGGAGTAATACTTAGTGCAGGATCTAAGATAACAAGAAGTCTTGCAAACACTTGGTAAAACTACAGATTAGCTCACCTGCAAATGGCAGAGCCGGATTCGGCATGTGGGTTCCTGCAGTGACCCTGCGTACCTGTGCTTTTGCATCTTTTCCTGTACTGTGGATTGTCGCGGCGAGCCGCTGTTGGACATGCACAGCACAGATTTAGTTTTTTCAAATGTTTATTTATCCTGCGTCGTTAATTGCGGACAGGCTGCGGGTCGACGGCTTCCATTGACTTTAATGGAAGCCACCTGTGTGGAATCAATGCAGAAATGGAGCATGGAAGAATCGATTTCCCATAGCATGCTATGGACGGTGTTTGCTACGGATCTGTGGTGTGAACACCGCCGTGGATTCTGCAGCAAAAATCCGCCTGTGTGCAGGTGGCCTTAGTTATGACAGTAGCATATAGTTCACATAAAACAATATATGGTCCTTAGGAGGCAGAAGATCATTTCACACTATCAATGCATTATAACCGAACACAGCATATAGTTAAACAACTCTTTACCAATATTGCACATTTATGTGTTGCTTTTATTTCCATCCATCTCCTGTAAGCAATGTCACCTTTGCTGAGACACGGCTGCAGTGTCTTCCTATACAGCAGGCTAGTTATGTGATCTAGTCCCTGTCAGTCTGCGCACAAATTACACTGAGGTCGACCTCACTTACAGTTTGTCACTTGCAATAGGAAGCACCACTGTCCAGTAGTGCTAGGGCCCCCTTAGTGCAGCCCTTACAGCTGTTGTCCTTCCTGCAGCTTATTGCCTCCTCGCAGTGCAATCCCACAGTGAGCCTTCTGGAGTGCCCAATGTTTCTCTCCTGATTGCTGGGCCTCTTCAGCTCCTAAAGCTGTTTTGTGATGCTTCTCGATGGCAGTCAGGCTTTGCAGACTTCAGCATCCCTTTAATGGCTTCTTAGCCATCACTCCCAGTTAATAGCTACACTCTCTGTACCCCCCTGTGTCACAGCAAACAATTCCTTCTACTGTCCAAGCAGCAGCCAATCAGCCCATGTTCCTCTGGGTATGCACAGTTCAATTGCCGCAAAATGTCCATGGACAGAATTGTTGCACGAATCTTACAGCCGGCTACAATGGCAACCAATTAACTACTTCTGGGAAGTCCCTTACATATGCATGCAGAGTTTGACTAGCTGTGTGATCTTTTATATTAAATATTTTATGAATTACATGGATCACCAGTAATAAAGAAGAATTATTTTAAATCCTGGTACTGGATATGAGCTTCTTCTAACTTGGACACAAGCCACTAGCGGATGGCTTTCCAGAGGACAGGAAGATATAAACCGAAGCTGAAATGAGTACTGGGAACTACAACAGTAAGCGCCTCTTATTGTGTTTGCTAATATGTACAGTTTGTTTTTATATTTTACTACTTTTGCACAAAAAAACAAAAACATTTTCATACAAAAAAGATACATTTTGAGTCACCGCGTTACTAGAGCCAGAACTTTTTTATTTTCCCACCAAAGTCGTGAGGGCTTGTTCATTGTGGAACAAGTTATATTTTCAATGGTAAAATTTTGGGGTATACATAGCTTATTGATTAGTTTCGGTTTTATTCTTTATGAGAGAGGTTAGTAAGGGGTTAATAGAAAAAAAATGCAATTCCTGTTTTATAGTGTTTTATTATCTTTCAGTAAAGAATGAAAGGTGATCTATTAGGTTGTGCTTTAGGCAGGGTCTACTATGCAAATATACATGACAAGCACATGGGTCTTTTTTAGGCCACTAACTGCCATGATAACACATGGGCATCCTGTGATTGTGTTGTGGGTGCCAATGGGGCAACAGGTAGAGCATACGTAGATGCCATAGTTGCTATTGGCTGTTGCATCTAAGAGATTAAATGGTCAGAATCAGAGAAAGCTCCAATCCAGTTGCTGTAGCAAAGTATCAGCTGTATGTTACAGCTGACACCTGCTGCTGAGCCCACACTGTAAATTTACAGTGCCGTAGATTATGTCTAAAGGGATTACTTCTATGTGGTCATATTTGGAGTTTGGTAATTTCATATATCTTGGGTCACTCTTTGATCATAATGGCAGCTCGACAGGTGAGATAAAGTGTCAATTAGCAGTGAGGAATGCAATCATGTTCAGCATGGACCTAATATGGAAGCGCAAGGATGTCTAAGTCACCATCAAATGAAGGTTAATCACAGCCATTGTATTCCTGCTTGCAACATATGGCTGTGAGACGTGAACATTGAGGAGAGCAGACAAAAAAATTGACACTTTCGAGCTGTGGTGTGGGAGAAGGCTTCTACGAATCCCCTGGACAGCTAGGGTCACCAACAGAGCTGTACAGCAGCATATCAACCAGAGGTGTCCCTGGAAGACAAGACCATGAGACAGAGACTGACTGACTTTGGACACTTAATGAGGGCGAATTCACTGGAAAAAGAGATACTACTTGGAATGGTCAGTGTAAAGGAAACAGGGAAGATAAGAGACACGTTGGCTGGACACCATCAAGTAGGACACAGGAATGGACATCACGGAATTAAAAGCAGTCATAGAGAATAGAGAAGGATGGAGAGGACTGGCCTACAGAGCATACAAGATTTGGACTCAACTGAACGGATAGAATTAGAATTGGAGTTTCATGTGCCAAAAGTTGTGTAAAATCCCAGCAGAGGAGAAAAGTAGAAATCACGGATATTCAACATTTTTAACTGACACATTGGAAAAATGCAATACATCATAATGATTATAAGGTATACAGATCTACGGCCCACTAACTATAAACTGTTAAATGATGATAATGGCAATCACAATATGGGCCCATTCACACCTGCGTTTGAGATTTCAGCCACAATTCCGTTTCTCTGTTCCATGGGCACATCAGAGTTTTTTTTCAAAGGCAGTGGGAAAAACTGTCCTGTTTTTTGGGCCGTCCAGGAATTCATGATTAATTATATCATACATGAAGACAAAACCTGTTTCTATGGCCAATGACACAAATATGTTAAAAGCACAAAAAAATTAACCAGTTTCACACTTTGAGGCTTTTATCAAATTGTTTATTGAAAACATGTCCTACATTGCAAAAAACACATTTCAGGGGAACACTTGAAACACAGTGAAAAGTACCTGACCGAACAGGTTATCTGATGATTACACGTGAGCGCCTCATTACTGGCTTATGTGCATTCCTCGGGGGATCTGTTGGGCCAGGTGTGTCCGGTTATTCTACAACGCCATGGTCAATCGCACAATGCACCCATTACTTGCTATTTCCTTGCACCCATGCACAGAGCAATATTACGATGCCTACAACCTGCTTTGGTCTCATACTTCATCTCTCTTTGACTTCATCTCTCTCAGTTTTATACCGAACACACAAAGGTTTTTATAGCGTGGATTGTCTATGAATCTGTGAGAAAAGAAAATATGGCATATAGCATCACTGACAGTGGTAAAAGTAATGCGGTGGTGTACAGAGTATACCATAGTGCCGCACATGGAGAGCCTATAGGTCTATCAAACGGAACCATAGACACTCTTAACCAATGTACAGGGTCCATGCATGTGACTTTATTGGCTACACAGACCCATAACTATTTAGTTCTCAGAGTTTTCTGCTGATTGTATACCGCCGGTGGCTTCACACAGTTCTGAATTGGCTTGCTAAAAGAGGGATTATATAATGAACATTTCTTCCTACACCCACGTAACTATTTTAAAGCTTTTCAGTTTAATAATGTGCTGCACAAAACAGTACTTATATAAATCATGTCCAAAAAATCATATTTTAATACCACACAAACTGTAAGTGCCGAGAGCATGGAGCACATACATGTAACATATAAGTAGGCCTTTTAAGCACACAAATATGTAAATAGCAAAACTGACGGGTTTGGAAAAGTAGAAAAAGTAGAGTTGACATGATTAAACAATTGATTTAACATGTGTCCAAGAGTGGACTGCCTCCAGGGTTGGTGCCGGGAATTTCTGGTGCTCTACACTTATGACATGGATAACAGCCATAGTCATACTGTCAGGGGTCGCGAAGGTTACAATGGCGATCTGGCCCAGAGGCTGCCCTCCGCCATATAGATGTGCACATGCAGTGCATCCTCGGCTAGTTGCACGGCCGTCCGGCTGCGTGATTGCTGTGGTGGGCAGACACAGAGACCAGCTGGAGCACAGGAAAAGGAGGAGGAAGGAGGCAGACGCATGGCATGTCAAGGCAAGGCAGGGAGCTGAGCAGGGTGATGTCATCACCCTGCTGCTAATAGAGACACAGTGTACGGCAGCCACTGCTCTGCTGCTCTCCTCACATAGAGAAGTGGTCCTGGTAATCTATCTGTCTGTCTCTCTCTCTCATATCTGTCTGCCTGTCTCTCTAATCTATCTCTCTCTCTCATCTATCTATCTATCTATCTATCTATCTATCTATCTATTTTTATCTATCGCTCATCCATCTATCTCTCTCTCATCTATCTCTCTTACATATCCGTCTATCTGTCTGTCTGTCTATTTCTCTCATCTATTGTCTTATCTATCTATCTATCTATCTATCTATCTATCTATCTATCTATCTATCTATCTATCTATCTATCTATCTATCTATCTATCTATTGCTGGTATAATTTATACATCTCCCAGTATATACTGTATATAATTGCACACTTTAAACACATTTAAAAAAGCATCCAAGACACATGTTTTTTTAGTTGTTTTTCTAAATTGTGGTTCAAAAGTTCAACAAAAAACATGATCCACCCTAAGGCCACTCTCACACGTGTTCAGAAAACGCAGCTCGAAATTGTGGCATTTTTACCACAATTTTGAACGGCGGTTTTGAACACATGGTACGGCATTTGAGAGCACTTTTTAATGCACCCCATCATTGTGTTTGGTGAGCAGGTTCGTTAAAAAATGAGACAAAGAAAAAATAGAACAGACAGCTCTCTAAAATCGTGGGGTTGGAAACACCACGTTCAAGCGCACGTATGAGTAACCCCAATAACATCAACAAGAGCGTTGTACCGCAGTTAGTATGGTGCTCAAGTCGCCATGCTAATAGAGGTAAAAAGCAGTGTGTGCGTGATAGTGGCCTACGGGGCTACAAACAAATTTTTATGTAATGCAGTAAATATTTGCAAAGATTACGCCTAGTGGCCAGATCATGTATGTAAATTCGTTTTGCAGCTGTATGCAACATGGTTCAGGTATGAGTATGGGGGAAGCGGGGGGGGCACACTGAGCTTTTGCACCCAGGCCTTTGAGCTTTTAGGTACGCCCCTGATAACAGGCAATCATAGCATGGTTCCAAGCTATCCAGATCTTAAAAAGATAATTTAAATGGGATTATTTAATGTATTCTGCACTGACAATCATTTTTGTGATAGGATTTAATTAAAAACTTTGCAATGTTTGCCTCCTGCAGCTTTTACATGTATTGGGACACACGAAGGTGATGAACTTCAATTTTATTCACATTTTTCAGTACAGTGTTGGGCCGCCTTTGGCCTCAATGGCTTCAGTATCCCTCCTAGGTGTGCTTTCCACCACATTCTGATAAATGTGTGAAGGGATTTGCCTCCATTCCTCAAGGACAGCTCCAGATAGTGATGCGGGGAATAATGGGTGTGTTGGGTGTGCATAGATATGGCATTCTAGTTTGCCCCAAAGATGGTATTGAGATCTAAACTTTGGACTAACCAATGAAGTTTGCAGACGTTCTGCTCCTCAAACTAAGCCTCAACACTGCCTGCTGTATGACATGTTGGCAGAGACACAAAGATCTACCAAAGTATTGCCACAGGGACAAATGTCTCTGTACCATTGGCACTGAGGGTGGACTTCACTGTTATCAATGGCCCTAGTCCATAACAAACCCCACACCATAACAGAAGCTCCGTCAAACTTCACTGTTGGGACGATGAAGTTGCGTAGAAACTGCTCTCCAGGCAATTGCAACACCCAAGTGCAATCATTGGAAGATAGTGTACTGTAATTCAGCTGTCCACAACACTTGCTTTTACTCTTTTACAGTCCAAGAATGATGCTCCAAGTGCCATCGCTGACGTCTATGAACATCCACTGCTGTGATGTTTGGCTTTTGGGCTTGCATCCTTATGGATGGTCCTGGAGCTAGAGGATGATCCAATGGCCTATGAGACCTCCTGAGCGAGTGTTTTGTCAGACGATGTCCTTGATGCCTTCACAGCTCATACAAGGTCTTGTTGTCCACATTCTGTCAGTTTATAAAGACTTCCTGAATGTGGCACACACACCAGATGTTTTCAGTCTCCAAATAACATTGCCAACAATGGACTTTGAAAAATCCAGAAGTGCTGAGAATTTGATTTAAGATTGACAATTTGTGGTCCATCCAAATGCATAAAGATTTCCACTAAAGTGTAAAGGAATTATCTACCCTTTTTTTAACTAATGACCTATTCTCTGGATAGGTCATCAGTAGCTGATGGACGTTGCTTGGGACCCCTGTCCATCATCTGATTGTCCAGTCCAAGGCCATCAGTGGTCAGCACAGGAAGTGAGTGCTCTTCCATTTCCTGCTTCTCTTACGGTCAAGACATCACATCCAGTCCTGACCATGAGAAAGCAGGATGTGGAAGAGCAGAGGTCTCTCCTATTAATTACTGGTGACCTAACAGATAGGTCATTTGATTAAAAAAAGCCCAGACGACCCCAATAACCATTGACACTATCCATATCACTGTTAGACTGAATAACCAAAGTATAAACCCCTTTACAGAATTCTTCACGTTTTTTTTCCCTCACACAAAACAAAACCGGACTACAGGGGTCACAGATCTTAACATGCAGACCATGTTTCACTTTGAAAGCAAAAGAAGTAGAAGCAGCATAAAATCTGATCTAGTAATGGTGGATATGTGCAACCAAAATATCAGTGCAGCTGCAGCATTATAGCATCCACAGCTGTCATCATCCATATGTAGTTATTACCGATGCATTCAGCAGTAAGTCGGTCTTGCTTAATTGTGGCATTTTTATGGATCTTTCCCCAACGTTTTTTTGCCAGGTTCATTTATTTATGCGGCAAGCAACCTAAGAGAGCATTCATGTCAGGACCTGAATGTTGGCTAAAACCTACACAATAAAAAGATGCCTGGTTTTGGATAAAGGTGCCAGAGGCATGAAGACAAGCATGAAATGAAGAGAGATTGTTCCTGGAATTCCTGCACATGTCATTGCCACATGAACTGAGCAGGTGCGGCAGGGCATGTCGTTCTTATGGATCCATATTACAAACCTTTGGGCCCTTCATGTCCTGCCATAAGGTGTGACAGTGACAGGAAACAACAAAGGGCATATGTGCAAAAGGTATACCAGGGCTTGTTGACTACTAACTACTAGAGATGAGCGAGCACCAAAATGCTCGGGTGCTCGTTATTCGGGACGAAATTATCGCGATGCTCGAGGGTTCGTTTCGAATAACAAACCCCATTGAAGTCAATGGGCGACCCGAACATTTTTGTATTTCGCCGATGCTCGCTAAGGTTTTCATGTGTGAAAATCTGGGCAATTCAAGAAAGTGATGGGAACGACATAGCAACGGAAAGGGCAGGCGAGGGGCTACATGTTGGGCTGCATCTCAAGTTCACAGGTCCCACTATTAAGCCACAATACCGGCAAGAGTGGGGCCCCCCCCTCCCAACAACTTTTACTTCTGAAAAGCCCTCATTAGCCTCGCATACCTTAGCTAAGCACCACACTACCTACAACAAAGCACAATCACTGCCTGGATGACACTCCGCTGCCACTTCTCCTGGGTTACATGCTGCCCAACCCCCCCCCCCCGCACGACGCAGTGTCCACAGCACACAACAAACTGTCCCTGCGCAGCCTTCAGCTGCCCTCATGCCACACCACCCTCATGTCTATTTATAAGTGCGTCTGCCATGAGGAGGAACCGCAGGCACACACTGCAGAGGGGTTGGCACGGCTAGTCAGCGACCCTCTTTAAAAGGGGCGGGGCGATAGCCCACAATGCTGTACAGAAGCAATGAGAAATCCAATCCTGTGCCACCGCCATCAGGAGCTGCACACGTGGGCATAGCAATGGGAAACCTATGTGCCACACACTATTCATTCTGTAAAGGTGTCTGCATGCCCCAGTCAGACTGGTAATATGTACCTTAACAGTAACCGCGTTGGTGGTAATGTGGTGGTGACTGCGGACCTAGTAGCGCGGTTTTATTTTGTTGGTTTTCGGAATGTGGCCAGGATTAAGTGGGCCGTGGCGGGGGGATGGTGGGGGGGCTCTCTTGTAGTGTCGGTAAAGGTGAAATTCTTGGACTGCCACCAGACGAACCAATGCAAAGGCATTTGCCAAGAATGTTTTCCCTGTTGGAGGAGGAGGGGGATGTTTTTGAGGCACTACGTGTCCTCTCCACGTGTCCGTGGTTATATGCACCTTAACAGTAACCGCGTTGGTGGGAAATGGCCTTGCCGCCATCATGTCTTTGGGAAGCCTCTGTTTCCACACCCCAGAGACATACCATTAGCAGCGGTATAGGCAGAGCCCAGAATTCGTAACATTTCAGCCATAGCATTAGGACAGGCCCCACTAACATATCACTAGCAGCATTATAGGAGGAGCGCAGTCTTCGTTCCATGTCAGCAATAGTAGCACTCAAGACAGGCCCCAGTAACAATTCCGAAGCAGCAGTATAGCGGGAGCGCAGTCTTCGTTCCATGTCAGCAATAGTAGCACTCAAGACAGGCCCCAGTAACAATTCCGAAGCAGCAGTATAGCGGGAGCGCAGTGTTCGTTCCATGTCAGCAATAGTAGCACTCAAGACAGGCCCCAGTAACAATTCCGAAGTAGCAGTATAGTGGGAGCGTAGTCTTAGTTCCATTTCAGTAGCTGCAGTATAGCCAAGGCCCATGTTACATTTATGTAGCTAAAGTGTAGGCCAACCCCACACACACTTCTGTACCATGAGTGCAGGCGAAGAACATACAAATTGCTATGATTACACTGTAGGTGAGGGCCCCTAAAAATTGGTGTACCAACAGTACTAATGTACCTCAGTAAAAATTGGCCATGCCCAACCAAGATGGCAGGTGAAACCCATTAATCGCTTTGGTTAATGTGGCTTAAGTGGTAACTAGGCCTGGAGGCAGCCCAGTTTAACGAAAAATTGGTTCAAGTTAAAGTTTCAACGCTTTTAAGAGCATTGAAACATATAAAAATTGTTTCGAAAAATTAGATAAGTGAGCCTTGTGGCCCTAAGAAAAATTGCCCGTTCAGCGTGATTACGTGAGGTTTCAGGAGGAGGAGCAGGAGGAGGAGGAGGAATATTAGACACAGATTGATGAAGCAGAAATGTCCCCGTTTTCGATGGTGAGAGAGAACGTAGCTTCCATCCGCGGGTGCAGCCTACGTATTGCTTACGTATCGCTGCTGTCCGCTGGTGGAGAAGAGAAGTCTGGGGAAATCCAGGCTTTGTTCATCTTGATGAGTGTTAGCCTGTCGGCACTGTCGGTTGACAGGCGGGTACGCTTATCTGTGATGATTCCCCCAGCCGCACTAAACACCCTCTCCGACAAGACGCTAGCCGCAGGACAAGCAAGCACCTCCAGGGCATACAGCGCTAGTTCAGGCCACGTGTCCAGCTTCGACACCCAGTAGTTGTAGGGGGCAGAGGCGTCACCGAGGATGGTCGTGCGATCGGCTACGTACTCCCTCACCATCCTTTTACAGTGCTCCCGCCGACTCAGCCTTGACTGGGGAGCGGTGACACAGTCTTGCTGGGGAGCCATAAAGCTGGCCAGGCCCTTAAAGACTGTTGCACTGTCTGGGCTGTACATGCTGCTCGATCTACGCACCTCCCCTGCTACCTGGCCCTCGGAACTGCGCCTTCTGCCACTAGCGCTGTCGGATGGGAATTTTACCATCAGCTTGTCCACCAGGGTCCTGTGGTATAGCAACACTCTCGAACCCCTTTCCTCTTCGGGAATGAGACTGGGAAGGTTCTCCTTATAGCGTGGGTCGAGCAGTGTGTACACCCAGTAATCCGTAGTGGCCAGAATGCGTTGAATGCGAGGGTCACGAGAAAGGCATCCTAACATGAAGTCAGCCATGTGTGCCAGGGTACCTGTACGCAACACATGGCTGTCCGCACTAGGAAGATCACTTTCAGGATCCTCCTCCTCCTCCTCCTCAGGCCATACACGCTGAAATAATGACAGGCAAGCAGCATGGGTACCGTCAGCAGTGGGCCAAGCTGTCTCTTCCCCCTCCTCCTCATCCTCCTCCTCCTGAACGCGCTGAGATATAGACAGGAGGGTGCTCTGACTATCCAGCGACATACTGTCTTCCCCCGGCTCTGTTTCCGAGCGCAAAGCGGCTGCCTTTATGGTTTGCAGGGAACTTCTCAAGATGGAAAAGTAGAAAAAGTAGAGTTGACATGATTAAACAATTGATTTAACATGTGTCCAAGAGTGGACTGCCTCCAGGGTTGGTGCCGGGAATTTCTGGTGCTCTACACTTATGACATGGATAACAGCCATAGTCATACTGTCAGGGGTCGCGAAGGTTACAATGGCGATCTGGCCCAGAGGCTGCCCTCCGCCATATAGATGTGCACATGCAGTGCATCCTCGGCTAGTTGCACGGCCGTCCGGCTGCGTGATTGCTGTGGTGGGCAGACACAGAGACCAGCTGGAGCACAGGAAAAGGAGGAGGAAGGAGGCAGACGCATGGCATGTCAAGGCAAGGCAGGGAGCTGAGCAGGGTGATGTCATCACCCTGCTGCTAATAGAGACACAGTGTACGGCAGCCACTGCTCTGCTGCTCTCCTCACATAGAGAAGTGGTCCTGGTAATCTATCTGTCTGTCTCTCTCTCTCATATCTGTCTGCCTGTCTCTCTAATCTATCTATCTCTCTCATCTATCTATCTATCTATCTATCTATCTATCTATCTATTTTTATCTATCGCTCATCCATCTATCTCTCTCTCATCTATCTCTCTTACATATCCGTCTATCTATTTCTCTCATCTATTGTCTATCTATCTATCTATCTATCTATCTATCTATCTATCTATCTATCTATCTATCTATCTATCTATCTATCTATCTATTGCTGGTATAATTTATACATCTCCCAGTATATACTGTATATAATTGCACACTTTAAACACATTTAAAAAAGCATCCAAGACACATGTTTTTTTAGTTGTTTTTCTAAATTGTGGTTCAAAAGTTCAACAAAAAACATGATCCACCCTAAGGCCACTCTCACACGTGTTCAGAAAACGCAGCTCGAAATTGTGGCATTTTTACCACAATTTTGAACGGCGGTTTTGAACACATGGTACGGCATTTGAGAGCACTTTTTAATGCACCCCATCATTGTGTTTGGTGAGCAGGTTCGTTAAAAAATGAGACAAAGAAAAAATAGAACAGACAGCTCTCTAAAATCGTGGGGTTGGAAACACCACGTTCAAGCGCACGTATGAGTAACCCCAATAAAATCAACAAGAGCGTTGTACCGCAGTTAGTATGGTGCTCAAGTCGCCATGCTAATAGAGGTAAAAAGCAGTGTGTGCGTGATAGTGGCCTACGGGGCTACAAACAAATTTTTATGTAATGCAGTAAATGTTTGCAAAGATTACGCCTAGTGGCCAGATCATGTATGTAAATTCGTTTTGCAGCTGTATGCAACATGGTTCAGGTATGAGTATGGGGGAAGCGGGGGGCACACTGAGCTTTTGCACCCAGGCCTTTGAGCTTTTAGGTACGCCCCTGATAACAGGCAATCATAGCATGGTTCCAAGCTATCCAGATCTTAAAAAGATAATTTAAATGGGATTTTTTAATGTATTCTGCACTGACAATCATTTTTGTGATAGGATTTAATTAAAAACTTTGCAATGTTTGCCTCCTGCAGCTTTTACATGTATTGGGACACAGGAAGGTGATGAACTTCAATTTTATTCACAGTTTTCAGTACAGTGTTGGGCCGCCTTTGGCCTCAATGGCTTCAGTATCCCTCGTAGGTGTGCTTTCCACCACATTCTGATAAATGTGTGAAGGGATTTGCCTCCATTCCTCAAGGACAGCTCCAGATAGTGATGCGAGGAATAATGGGTGTGTTGGGTGTGCATAGATATGGCATTCTAGTTTGCCCCAAAGATGGTATTGAGATCTAAACTTTGGACTAACCAATGAAGTTTGCAGACGTTCTGCTCCTCAAACTAAGCCTCAACACTGCCTGCTGTATGACATGTTGGCAGAGACACAAAGATCTACCAAAGTATTGCCACAGGGACAAATGTCTCTGTACCATTGGCAGTGAGGGTGGACTTCACTGTTATCAATGGCCCTAGTCCATAACAAACCCCACACCATAACAGAAGCTCTGTCAAACTTCACTGTTGGGACGATGAAGTTGCGTAGAAACTGCTCTCCAGGCAATTGCAACACCCAAGTGCAATCATTGGAAGATAGTGTGCTGTAATTCAGCTGTCCACAACACTTGCTTTTACTCTTTTACAGTCCAAGAATGATGCTCCAAGTGCCATCGCTGACGTCTATGAACATCCACTGCTGTGATGTTTGGCTTTTGGGCTTTCATCCTTATGGATGGTCCTGGAGCTAGAGGATGATCCAATGGCCTATGAGACCTCCTGAGCGAGTGATTTGTCAGACGATGTCCTTGATGCCTTCACAGCTCATACAAGGTCTTGTTGTCCACATTCTGTCAGTTTATAAAGACTTCCTGAATGTGGCACACACACCAGATGTTTTCAGTCTCCAAATAACATTGCCAACAATGGACTTCCAGAATCCAAAATCCAGAAGGGCTGAGAATTTGATTTAAGATTGACAATTTGTGGTCCATCCAAATGCATAAAGATTTCCACTAAAGTGTAAAGGAATTATCTACCCTTTTTTTAACTAATGACCTATTCTCTGGATAGGTCATCAGTAGCTGATGGACGTTGCTTGGGACCCCTGTCCATCATCTGACTGTCCAGTCCAAGGCCATCAGTGGTCAGCACAGGAAGTGAGTGCTCTTCCATTTCCTGCTTCTCTTACGGTCAATACATCACATCCAGTCCTGACCATGAGAAAGCAGGATGTGGAAGAGCAGAGGTCTCTCCTATTAATTACTGGTGACCTAACAGATAGGTCATTTGATTAAAAAAAGCCCAGACGACCCCAATAACCATTGACACTATCCATATCACTGTTAGACTGAATAACCAAAGTATAAACCCCTTTACAGAATTCTTCACAGTTTGTTTCCCTCACACAAAACAAGACTGGACTACAGGGGTCACAGATCTTAACATGCAGACCATGTTTCACTTTGAAAGCAAAAGAAGTAGAAGCAGCATAAAATCTGATCTAGTAATGGTGGATATGTGCAACCAAAATATCAGTGCAGCTGCAGCATTATAGCATCCACAGCTGTCATCATCCATATGTAGTTATTACCGATGCATTCAGCAGTAAGTCGGTCTTGCTTAATTGTGGCATTTTTATGGATCTTTCACCAACTTTTTTTTGCCAGGTTCATTTATTTATGTGGCAAGCAACCTAAGAGAGCATTCATGTCAGGACCTGAATGTTGGCTAAAACCTACACAATAAAAAGATGCCTGGTTGTGGATAAAAGTTCCAGAGGCATGAAGACAAGCATGAAATGAAGAGAGATTGTTCCTGGAATTCCTGCACATGTCATTGCCACATGAACTGAGCAGGTGCGGCAGGACACGTCGTTCTTATGGATCCATATTACAAACCTTTGGGCCCTTCATGTCCTGCCATAAGGTGTGACAGTGACAGGAAACAACAAAGGGCATATGTGCAAAAGGTATACCAGGGCTTGTTGACTACTAACTACTAACAGGGTGCTAGCCATAAAGAGCCTCACTTATGACATGTGAAAATCCCCCAGTAACTGTCAGATAGGGATGTTTCTGCAGCGAGCAGAAATTGGCAGGAAGGTAGCTCGAGTGGTTGTGCTAATTTTAACTGTGTCCCGGTGGTGGCTACTCTGCCTGTAATGGTGGCTCATGCAGTAGGTGAATTGCAATAGGGCCCTAGCCGGGGCCATCTGTAGTTAGTGTAGGTTAAAAGTGACGCCAGTGCCTTTTAGCGTTATGCAACAATGAAATAAAAAGTCCAGTCCAAGCGCTTTAGTGAAACTGAAGGCACACCATTTACTTCCAACTTGAAAAATAGGTCATATCCAACATGGAAAACTAGATACATTTCTGGTGCACTCAATGGTGGAAGAAGTGAGGTGGCCCGACAGAATTAAGAGTTAGCTGGATTAAGAGGCTTTTCGTGGAGGAGTGGAGGGAACAGGACAGTCTCGCTTGTAGACACTCTGACTTTCGGACTTAATGGAGACAGATTTGACTCACGATTGCGGTGGCTGTTTTCCTTTCCGCTGACAAAAAGACGTTCCCTGGCTTTAATCTTTCTGGGCAAGGTTAAAGAAGACTGAAGACAATGGGAGAGTTCCCATTGTCCTGCTATACTCCCCTCCTATGAACTCCACGGCTAGCTATCTTCCTTGGCTGGCCTCCAGGCCTGGGCCAGGCACCTCTCTTTCCAACTCTCTGCCACTCTTCTTTCCTTCTCCCTTCATGCCAGGTTCTGACCTTTTATGCCCTGCCCATCAACCAATCCTGGACTATGGGGAAACCTTCTACCTAATCCGAGGACTCAATAGGGATGACTGACAGGTAACAGAGTGCATTAGGGTGCATTCTGCATAATCAGTCAGACAGACAACACCAGACACTAACACTTAGGGGCCCAGACAAGAACAATACATATAACAAAACAGTAATACACATACACACACATTAATACACATAGACAAACATTAAGACAAGGACAAACATACACACTCCACAGGAGGTAGCTGACAAAGTGCTGTGGGTCCCAAACTCTGGGGTGCTACATTTCCTTAGCTCAAGGTCTGTAGTGCCAGACGAAACCATTGTGAGACGTGGATAGGAATCATCATAGCTAATTATCTAATAGTAGGAAACGGTATTATGCTTTTTTAAGCTAGCAGTGGACAACCTTCTCTGCAGGACTCTTATTCAGGTGCATATATAGTATGTCCATACATGGCAATGTGAGGCACCATATATTCCCTTAACTGGTAATTTACTTTCAACCAATGTGTGCTTACGTGATAGGCAATGTAATAACTAGTAACATTGCAAATTACTTTATTTCCTCAAAATGCTGTATTTGTGCTGAAAAATCACTCTAAAGTGCTGGCCATAATTTGCTGTCCACTACCTGTTGTCATGTGAAGTCTTTCTCTAGCAGCAGAGACACTGAGATGGATTGCAGGAAGTAAGGGAGGTCTTTGGGTAGCACGAGACATCAACAAGCATACAAGTCTATGGAGAGGAGATGGGGAGGAAAAGAGAGCTGCTGGAGGAAGGCAAAAGCAGAGAGACTCACACAAAGATGCTGCTGCAGCCTCATGTAAGTGTTTTATCTCACTCCATTACTGGAATCACATTTAACACTCCTCAGTACTGTTGTACAATGTCCTCCATGCTATTATTATATACAAAAGTGTGCTACAGAGAGATAGAGAAGATGTCCTGCTCTCCTATGTGTAATGTATGTACTGTAGTGAGATTGAACAGTATCGTCCAAATATTGACATTTACATGGTCCTGGCATCGTGTTCCAGAAATGTTTACCTAAGAATTAGTTAGGAGTATAGAATTACAGTGTCTTCATTTCAGCAGTGAAATACTGTACCCTAACACTACTTCCACCAATACGCTCAGCAGGACTATTAATGGATGCACAGGGTCGTTAAGAATATTCAAGTGGGCGGTGGCATTTAACCCCTTAACGACCAGCCCATAGTGTTTTTACGTCCTCCCGAAGTGGGCCTTATTCTCTGAGGACGTAAAAACATGCTTCCTGCAGAGAATAATGCCCCTCGGGCTGTGGACGTGACAGCTCCATGCTGTTGGTGTCCGCAGGTAGCTGACAGCATGGAGCTGTCATCCCGGGCTGTTCGGAGCCCCCCCCCCGGCATTGCGATCGGCGCTATGCAATGGATAGCGCCGATCGCAAAAAAGTAAATAAAAGTGCAATAAAAGTTAAAGATTCAGCTGCTCTGATGGATCGGATCCATCGGAGCAGCTGAAATTACTCACCGATGTCCGTCGCACGACTCCCAGCTGTCCCGATGCTCCGGGCGCCGTAGCCGTCCTTCTGCGCATGCGCGCCTGGCGGCATTACGTCAGCCGCATGCGCAGAAGGCCCGGCGGCGCGGGAGACTTAAAATCTCCTGGCTCCTGTAGGTAGCCGGGAGGCAGGAGATGTCAGCGGGGACTGCGGTGAGCAGTTCCCGGTACCGCGATCGCCGTTATCCAATGGATAGCGGCGATCGCAAAAAAGTTTAAAAAAAGTGTAAAAAAAGAAAAGTTTCACCTCCCCTCATGGATCAGATCTATGAGGGGAGGTGAAAATACTCACCTCAGGTCCGCCGATGTCCTCCGGCCGGTGTCTGGACCCCCCGCTGGCTTCTGCGATGTGCCGATGCGGCGCGCATGCGCAGAAGCCGGCGAGCCCGGCAAATTCAAAATCTCCCTGCACCCGGCTGTCACAGATAGCCGAGTGCAGGGAGATATGACTGGGGACCGCTGTATGCGGTTTCCAGTCATATGATCACCGTTATCCATCAGATAACGGTGATCATATAAAGTTAAAAAGTAAAAAAAAAAAAAAAAGTTTAAAGTAAAAAAAAGTTTAAAAAGTTAAAGTTTCATCTCCCCTTATGGATCGTATCCGTAAGGGGGGATGAAATTACGTACCCAAGGTCCCGGATTTGTTCCCTGGTGGGATGTTGATCCGCGGATGTTACCCCAGCTTTGGCGCATGCGCCCGTCAGCATGATGGCGGACGCATGCGCAAAAGTGAAAGATTGCCCAAGAAATATAAAATCTCCCTGCTGCTGGCTACAAAAGGTAGCCAAGAGCCTGGAGATGTCACGGGGAGCCGCGGTATGCGGTTACTGGTCACGTGATCGCCGTTATCCAATGCATAATGGCGATCACGTAAAAGTTCTTTAAAAAGTGGCAGTTTCATCTCCCCTCACCGATGCGATCGGTGGGGGGAGATGAAACATCTTCTCGGAGGCTTCCGCATTTGAATCCAGATGCGATTATCCTCCATGGACCCTTCCGGCTGCTGCGCATGCGCCCGCCGGCAAAATGCCGGATACATTCGCAGGAGCCGGGAAGCCCAGGAAATGTTAAATCTCCTTGCTCCCAGCGACTAACGGTCGCTGAGTGCTTGGAGCAGTGACCGGGGGCCTCGCTGAGCGGTCCCCGGTCACATGATAAAGTAGCGAACTAACATTAGGCCGGTCACGCGTGACCGGAGAGGAATTACAGGTTCTGCATGCGCTTATTCAGCGGTAATCCACGGATCAATCGCATGCATTGGATTACACAATTCCCCCCAATTAGCGGGTCGGAATTACGTAATCCACTCGCAGAAACAGAACACAGCATGCTATATTTTACCACGAATATCCGCGACCTAGAGCCCTTTGTGCTCTATGACCGCGGATATACTCGCACCCCATATGCAAACACATTGTGTACGGGCTGCGGGTACCCGAGTCATCTCTAAGCGACGGCGCGGGAAATGCAAACAAAAAACCGCCTGTGTGAGTAGGCAGTTATGTGCAGTACATTACGCAACCGTACGCAGGGTCACAGCCGGGCTCACAGCTGGAATCCGCTGCGGGCCTCCGCAAGCAGATTCCGCCTACGGCTACGTGAGCCCGGCGTTATTCAGACCGCTACCTGTAATCCGTAATTTACAAGAAGCCCCGGGAACGCTCGCCTTCCTGCAGTTCCAGGAGCAGCTTGTTGAGCGCCTTCTCTGTGAGACCGCTGCACCGCAGCAAGATTACAAAGCCTCACAGCGCCACTTTCTACACCCCATCCCCGCTGCTGAGGTTACGAAATACCCCCCAAAATACATGAGAGGAGGGGGGGGGATACCCGGTTTTCTTGCCCCATGTGCCCAGCCCAACCAGCCTCCATAATTACCCCTGTCTTCGGACATAAAACGGATTTATATTATTACCTTTATCTAATATTTAGGGAATGCCAAAAAATGGGGATGGCGGGGGGGGGGGGGGGGGATTATTTTTAGGAAGTCAATTTTTTTTCCGTATAAGTGGGCAATGGGGCCTTGAATTTATTCAGTTCTGCCCTGAAATCCAGCGGGCATTCCCTCCATTATGGGCCTAGCCATGTGTCCTGTAAGTAGATTAGGGCCACAATGGGTATGTTTCTGAACAGGGGACAAACAGGGGTATCCATTTTGGGGTGAAAGTCTTCATTCCTATGTACACTGTACAAAAAAAACAGTTTTTAAATTGACAAAATTGCCAAACAAATGAAAATCGTAATTTTTTCCTTTTGCTTTGCTTAGATTCATTCAAATACTTTGGGGTCAAAATATGCAGTACACCCCTAGATGAATTTGTTAAGGGGTCTAGTTTTTAAAATGGGTCATTTGTGGGGGTTCTCTATCGTTTTGGACGCTCAATGGCTCTACATGTGGGCAATGGGGACTGGAATTTATTCCGTTGTACCCTGAAATCCAACGGGTGCTCCTTCCATTATAGGCCTAGCTATGTTTCCTTTAAGTAGATTAGGGCCACAATGGGTATGTTTCTGAACACGGGACAAATGGGGGTATCCATTTTGGGGTGAAAGTCTTCATTCCTATGTACACTTTCCAAAAAAAACAGTTTTTAAATTGACACAATTGCCAAAAAAAATGAAAATCGTAATTTTTTCCTTCTGCTTGGCTTAGATTCATTCAAAAACTGTGAAGTCAAAAAAGTCATTATACCCCTAGATAAATTCGTTAGGGGGTCTACTTTTCAAAATGGGGTCACTTGTGGGGGTTCTCATCGTTTTGGTCACTCAATGGCTCTACAAGTGGGCAATAGGGCCTAAATCTCCTTCAAGCAAAATTTCTGTTCCGAAAGCCACCGGTTGCTCCTTTCATTTTGGGCCCCATTGTGCATATAGACGTAATACTAGGGCCACAATGGGTATGTTTCTGTGCACAGGACAAACAGGGGTATCCATTTTGGGGTGCAAGTCTTCATTCATATATGTGTGGTACAAAAAAAACTGCTTTTGAAATGACAGAATTACCAAAAAATGAAAATCGTATTTTTTTTCCTTCAGCTTGGCTTAGATTCATTCAAAAACTGTGAAGTCAAAAAAGTCATCCTACCCCTAGATAAATTCGTTAAGGGGTCTACTTTTCAAAATGGGGTCACTTGTGGGCGTTCTCCATCGTTTTGGTCACTCAAGGGCTCTACAAGTGGGCAATGGGGACTAAATCTCCTTCAAGCAAAATTTCTGTTCCGAAAGCCACCGGTTGCTCCTTTCATTTTGGGCCCCATTGTGCATCCAGACATATGATTAGGGCCACAATGGGTATGTTTCTGAGCACGGGAGAAACAGGGGTATCCATTTTGGGGTGCAAGTCTTCATTCATATATGTGCTGTACAAACAAAACTGCTTTTAAAATGACAGAATTACCAAAAAAATGAAAATTGTAATTTTTTTCCTTCGGCTTGGCTTAGATTCATTCAAAAACTGTGAAGTCAAAAAATTCATTATACCCCTAGATAAATTCGTTAAGGGGTCTACTTTTCAAAATGGGGTCACTTGTGGGCGTTCTCCATCGTTTTGGTCACTCAAGGGCTCTACAAGTGGCCAATGGGGACTAAATCTCCTTCAAGCAAAATTTCTGTTCCGAAAGCCACCGATTGCTCCTTTCATTTTGGGCCCGATTGTGCATCCAAACGTAAGATTAGGGCCACAATGGGTATGTTTCTGAGCACGGGACAAACAGGGGTATCCATTCTGGGGTGCAAATCCTAATTTTCATGTGTACTATAGAAAAAAGTCCTGTCTTTAAAATGACATATTTGCAAAAATATGAAATTTTTGTTTTTCTCTTCTAAATTGCATTGACTCCTGAAAAAAAACTGTGGGGTTAAAATACTCATGACACCCCTCAGTGAATACGTTAAAGGGTGTAGTTTTTAAAATGGGGTCACTTGTGGGGGTATCTATCATTTTGACTCCTATGAGCCTTTCCAATCTTGGATTGGTGTAGGAAAACAAAGTGTTCCTCAAAATGCTGAAAAGTAATGTTACATTTGTACGTCTCCTAAATGGTTAAAAAAAAACGAAAGTTTTTCCAATGTGCGCCCAAAATAAAGTAAACGGATGGAAATATAAATCTTAGCAAAAATTTCTATATTATGTTTGCACATATTTGAGATATTGCAGTTGGAAATGTGAAAAAATGACGATTTGTTCAAAATTTTCCCAATTTTGGCACTTTTAATAAATAAACACAAATTCTATCGGTCTTTTTTTTCCACCTAAGGGCGAGCACCCACTGGCGTTTTTTTACCTGCGTTTTGCGTTTTGCGTTTTGCGTTTTTCCTGCACAGGCATAGAGATAACATGTGTTCCTGTCCACTGGCGTTTTTTTTGCATTGCGTTTGCGTTTTTAACATAGGAGCTGTCAGTTGCATATGTGTCCTTATTTTTCTCCATGGAAATTAATGGAAAAGCCGCGAAAACGCCGCAAAAACGCCGCAAAAACGCCGCGGAAAACGGGCGGAAAAAACGCGGGGAACGCGGCGAAAACGCTGCGTTTTTTTCCCGCGGAAAACGCAAACGCCAGTGGGTGCTCGCCCTAAATGAAGTACAACATGTGGCGATAAAACAATGTCAGAATCGCTTGGATATGCAAAACCTTTCTGGTCTTTTTCCATGCTAAAGTGACACATGTCAGATTTGCAAAATTTGGCCTGGTCATTAAGGCGTAAACAGGCTTGGTCACTAAGGGGTTAAACAATGCTGCTGGATGCTTCTGGTATTGCAGCCCAACTCTGCTGAACTCAATGGGAATGAGCTGCAAGACCAGAAAAAAGCAAATATTTTGATCCGACAGCTGCTTTATTTATGGAGTTGATAACTACACATCTTATACAGCTTTCTTGGCAGCTAAATCTGTGCGGTATACGAGGGGCATGAAACATTCAGGGCTGCCTTTTGCACAACAATTGTTTTGCTAGGTGTAGTTTTACAGACAGAAGTTTTCTGCCAAAACAATGCAATTTTCAAGTCAAAGTCAGAAGTGCATTCAAAGGGAACAGGAAAAATACACTGAATCCCCACTTTATTTGAGACGCCATCTAGTAGCACTTTGGACTTTTTTTGGCCTTCAAACCCGCAGTGATTCATCGTGGCATAGGTTCCATTGGGTATTGAAATTGTTCTTCGGAAATATTGGCCCATGCGGACAGGAAGCTTCTTGCAGTTGTCGTAGATTAGATGGGAATACTGATATGTGCTGAACAGCTTAAACAGACGAGCGTGTTCTCAGATTGCTTTGCGGATGTGAAAATCACATAAGCAAAATGTGATGAAAGAAAATCATTGATTTCAATAGTTTCATTTTCACTAGCGTGGTGCTTGTGCGGTATCCCTACTAGAGATGAGCGAGCACCCAAATGCTCGGGTCCGCGTTATTCGAGTCGAGCTTTTCGTAAAATTCGAGAGCTCTACTCGAGTAACGAACCCCATTGACTACAATGGGAGACTCGAGCATTTTTGTATGTGGGATGCCAGGAGCCAAGCTTTTTTTTGGCTCTTTTTTTTCCCCAGGTCTCTCTCGGAGAGGGGCCAAAACAGGCACGTCACAGCGGGGGGGGGGGGGGGGGGGGGAGGGGGAGCCAAAAACTGGGGCGGGGTTGAATATGGCGTGATGCTCGTTCAAGTAACGAGCACCATCGAGTACGCCAATACTGGAACGAGCATCAAGCTCAGCAGAGTACGTTCGCTCAACTCTAATCCCTACTTATCTTGTGCGGTATCTTTCTTGCACATAGGGCACGACCTATCTTTCTGCTTTTTTTAACCGTGCGCAAAAGCCCTTAGGCCTTGGTCAGACGAGCAAGTTTTTTGCGCTCCTATGTGCGCATAAAAATGCGCTGCACGTATGTGCAAAATGCGCGTGACCAAAGCTCCGTGCTACTGGAACAGCTGTTCTTGTAGAAGCGCAGCTGCTGTACGAAAGTACCCTAAGCACTGAACACTGTGACAGCACTGTGGCAGAGGATTGTGATGTTCTCCTATTGCTTTCAATGGGGCCGGCGAGGCAACCCCCGCAGTGATTTCGGGGAAGGGCTTGAAATATAAGCCCTTCCCTGAAAATAAGCCCTAGCCGAATGCTGTAACAGCTGTGGCAGAGGATTCTTTTGTCCCCGTGAGGAGTCCTCTCATCACTGAACACTGTGACAGTGCTGTCACAGTGTTCAGTGATAAGGGGACTCCCCGCGGGGATGATTTACTTGCAGCACGGACCTTACCGGCGCATGCATATCCTATCCTATCTTTTTCTGGTGTGAGTATTTTGCGTCTGTAAAAAATGGACACATGAACACTTTATAGGGAACCAGTGGTTCTAATAGATGCACCTTTTTTTGCGCACTCAGGTGTGCAAAAAAACCCGCTCATCTGACCGAGCCGTTTGGCACTAAAACTGGCATCTGCTGTTACAGTCGATCCGTGGTAAGGAACGATGAGTTGTGTGTAGGGCAATGATGGTAGAAATTCTCTTTACCAACTACTAAGTTGTTCATGGTGTTTGAATTGGACGATACATTACACTGCTGTGCCTAGAGCAGGTGTCCCCAACTCCAGTCCTCAGGGACCACCAACAGGTCATGTTTTCAGGATATCCTATGGTAAGAACCCCTGTGGCAATGTTTGAGGCACTGACAATAATTACATCACCTGTGCAACACTGTGGAAATCCTGAAACCATGACCTGTTGGGGGTCCCCGAGGACTGGAGTTGGGGGAACACTGATCTAGAGTACAAGTAGAGACTTTTACATTTTCACTTTTTTAATACAAATGTCACACTTTTAGTGAATTGATGACCTGTGATTATATATCTATATTTCTACATAAAGATATCAACATAAAATAACAGCAACTAGTAAAATCAGGCAGTTCCCGCCGTATAATAAGGCTATAGTTTTTTCAAACTGTGAAGACATAAAGCAGGTAGAAGAACATTTTGTACTTTCTCCCTTTATGAAAGCTGAATTCATCAGCACCCAATCAATGTGCTGAAAGCTCCGTCCTCTGCAGCAGCCGGTGCCAGGAAACATGTGCCTTATCCTAGTGCAAACACAGAACACACAATGCATTGGGTCACCTCTATCCTTGGGCATGCAGAATTGGAAGGACTGGTTTACCAGACCGCACTGCCCTCTGCTTGCTTTCAGGGAAATAGTTAAAGCGGGTTTATGAGTTATACATACAAATTTACAGAGGATAGGTAGTGGTTAAAAGTAAAAATTAAGTTATTCTCACCGCTGGTGTAGATTTTAATTTGTGGCACACGGATCGCCAAGATGCACCAAATGCATTAAAGTGACTGCAGTCCTGGAGAAACAAAAATGGCCGAACGGCTTCTCCGACTACCTGATGCACACTGTACATTAGTAGTTTAGTACGCATCATTGCACCGGTCTTAATAAATCCCCCCCTGATTTGAAAAATTAACAATTATGTGAACAATTATTTTGCTTTTATTTCCTTGAAAAATGGGCAGATAGTCTTAATTGCATCCATGGTGAAAGGACTTATGGTGAAATCTTCAATAAACTAAGTGAAGGGCTTAAAGGAGTTGGTCTATCAAAATAAGTTACCTGTGAATAGTGGATGAGTTGCTGAGCAGTGGAAGTCCAATCACTGGGTCTCACATTGATTCTGAGGGTCTGTAGCATCAGTGGAGGTCCAACCATTGGGCCCTGTACTGATTCTGAGGGTCTGTAGCATTAGTGGAGGTCCAACCACTGGGTGCCACACTGATTCTGAGGGTCTGTAGCATCAGTGGAGGTCCAACCACTGGGTGCCACACTGATTCTGAGGGTCTGTAGCATCAGTAGAGGTCCAACTACTGGGCCCCATATTGATTCTGAGGGTCTGTAGCATCAGTGGAGGTCCAACCACTGGGTGCCACACTGATTCTGAGAGTCTGTAGCACCAGTAGAGGTCCAACTACTGGGCCCCATACATATTCTGAGAGTCTGTAGCATCAGTGAAGGTCCAATCACTGGGCCCCACACGTCCGTAGCATCCTACCTTGAAAGCAGTGGCAGACACACATGCAAACTACCACTCGATTTAATTCAATGGAGCACCAGAGATTGCCCAGTTTCAGTACTTGGCTATTTCTAATGGCCCCATTGAAATGAATAGGGCGGCACTGCACATGTGCAACTGCCGCTGCCTTCATTACAGGTTGGGGCCCCCTCCGATCCCAAGAACTGAGGTCCACAATAATCAGACCTTCAGCGATTTGCAAGTTATCCCCTATTTTGTAGAAAAGCAATTTTTTTGTGGAATAACCCCTTTTATGGTAACATCTCTGGTGTTCTGAGACAGTGAAGTCGTTAATGATATCAGCCTTTAGACCCTTCCTGTATAAGACAGAGCAGAAAGCCACTGCAGTAGTCCCAGACCGGCCGTGCATTATATAGAAGAACACTCGTTTGAATGGCCACCATGTTGTTTGACTAGACTCTGCCACCTCCAGTAATAATAACTAATCTTTGGGATTTATAGATAATGGACCTTTGATGATTAGGTAGCTTAAAGGCTCAATAGAGTTGTATCTGAGAAACCCCTCTAAATATTAGAAATAGGGCTAGTGCTACTCAATGACTTTGATCACGACTGGGATTGGGTGACCAAAGATTGCCCTGCAACCTCAAACTCTCATTGAAGTTAATGGGGTAACCTGCCACTCACACCAAGACCCTATTGATTTCATTGGCAGAGTAGCCCTAGTCTAATAGCCTGTGTATTACAGTACTTGGGAATATTGTGCTCTTTTATGGAAATTACAAGCAACGTACTCATTTACTTCTGTTGCCTAAATCGAGGGAGTGAACCATGTAATAGGGAGGAACAGCCAAGAGGGAAAATACTAAAGCTCATTTAGTTATAATTTGCATTTCTGATAAAGTTGGGAAATACAGGGCTTGAACTAGGAAGGTCCAAATTGTTGGCTGAGACTGTTCACTTTAATGACCATTAATTATGTACTCCCATTGACAGATCATCTCGTTCCAAACAGTAGTTAAACCCTTCTAAATGGAGCTTGAGAATTTTTTTTAGGAAAAACAAAATCCCTTACACAACTCCCCAATTACTCCTCTGAAGATTTAATGTGTGAATAGATTATGTCTTAACCAAACTATTCCGTTGTTTTATGCCATCTGATCTCATTAGTAAACAGAAGAAGTTGTCTTACAGTCTATCATGCTGCATCCTAAGCAGCTCACACTGTGTTCTGTCTCTGAACTATAGGGTCAAGGCATCTTTATTGTATCAAAAGGGGTTTCCTGGACTAAACTCTTGATGACTGGTCTACAGGATAGGTCATCGAAAGTTGACTAGCGAGGGTCCGCCACTCAAGATCCACGCCAATTAAGTGACAACAGCGCTCGAGTGAGTGCTGCTGTCACTTCAGTCTCAACTAGGCACAGCACTGTACATTGTATAGTGGCTGTGCTTGGTATCGCAGCTCAGTCTCGTTCACTTAAAGAGAAAAGGCTGCTCTGCTCACCTCAACAACACAGTCCCTTCAATCAGCTGATCAGTGGGGATCATAAACAGCAAACCTCCACTTATAAACTATTTATGACCTATCCTGAGGAGAGACCTGACAGCATTCAAGGTGCGAAAATGTAAAAGTATTTATTCCTCCAAGGACATAACAGCAGCAACATTTTGACCGGTAGATCTTTGTCTTTGCTTGACAATTACCTTCTGGTCGAAACGTTGCTGCTGCTATGTCATTGGAGGAATAAACACTTAAATGTTGCACCTTGAATGCTGTCAAGTCTTCCCTCTATGATTCTAGATTGGATCCATGGATTCTGGTTCTAGGTGACTGTGCATCAGTTGCTTCACTCTTAACTAGTGAGGAGCGAGCATACTCGCTAAGGGCAATTGCTCGAGCGAGCATTGCCCTTAGCAATTACTTGCCCGCTCGAGAGAAAAGGTTCGGCTGCCGGCGGGGGGCAGGGTGCGGCAGGGGAGAGCGAGGAGGAACGGAGGGGCGATCTCTTTCTCCCCCTCTCCCCCCCCCCCCCGGGCTCACTGCCGCAACTCACCTGTCACCTGTGCCGGCAGCCGAACCTTTGCTCTCGAGCAGGCAGGTACTCGCTAAGGGCAATGCTCGCTCATCTCT
Source organism: Eleutherodactylus coqui (assembly GCF_035609145.1). NCBI lineage: Eukaryota > Metazoa > Chordata > Amphibia > Anura > Eleutherodactylidae > Eleutherodactylus > Eleutherodactylus coqui. The sequence goes on along the minus strand of NC_089839.1, from coordinate 274,239,170 downwards.
ACTCTTAAAGTGTTCTGGGTTGTGCTGCTGGTACCGTATCCTGTGAAAAGGTCATCAGTAATTTAGTCCTGGAAAACCCCTTTAAAGAGTAAACATTTACACTAATCCTTATTAACTGTACTTTACTTAGTCATGAAGCATTTATTTGCAATGAAGTTATGTTTTCTGAGGAAGTAACAAAGCCATGCAACAAGTTGGAACTTATTTTATGTTTATAAAGTGGTGGAAAAGTTTGGACTAAAGACAGAGGTGTAATTCCAGGGAGTGCAGAAGTTGAGGCCACTGGAGCCTAAAGGCCTTTCTGTTTGCCCGATCATCAGTTCCTGTAAATATGCTCTTAATCAGCCGACGTACAAGTCAAGACAATTGTCAGCTGATTGGGTTTATGCTGCAGTAAAAATCATCCTTGGCAGCACATCATCCTTTCCGAAGGAGGGGGGGGGGGGAATGTGCTGCTGACTATGATGACATCGTATCAGGGGGCCTTCACACAGGTGTATGTGCAACGTATTTGCATTATGAACAATACATTTTTGTGCACATTTCACTGTACTTTTGGTGTTTGCAAGGCCGCGATTTAAATGACTATTTAGCCTAATGAGTTCTTGTCCTGACGGAATTGCACAGCGTAACGCATGTCGTGTTGCACATTGTGTGCGCATTTGCCCACCCCCTTATACTTCAAGCTTTGGTGTTCAAATGTGCCTAAAAATAAGAGCACGATGCGTTGTTTTTTTTTTTGCACGCACGAAATGCATGTGAAAAAAGGAAATGAAAACAGACACAACGGAATCAATGGCTCCTATTTTCTGTGTATTGCATGCTCAAACTTTATGCGTGCAAATACGTCCGTGTGAAGCCGCCCTTACGGCTGAATGATTGCATTAACGATCGTTCGTACCCATATAGTCGGCATTGGCCTTTGTAAATGCCATTTAAAAAGTGCAGATCTCATTGCTCAGCATTCATCTAAATGGCTTCTCTCGTCCCACTAAGGGAGCGCAAACGACCCATTTCCCCAAATGAGTAGACCAGTGCTATAAATGAACCGTGAAAGTCAAGAGCCCTTGATAGATTTTGCATTGGCGCTTAGGATCCTCAGCTGATTCCATCAGTCCCTTAGAATTTGTATGGAGTGGCAGCACCCATGCTCAGTTGGCGGGGGACGTGGTACCCTGTGCTGGCATTCGGTGGGGTCACAGCAGTCAGATTCTGACCAATGTAATATTTATTACCAATCTAGCAGATGGGTGATAAATGTTTCAGGTTAGATTACTCATTTAATGTCTATAGAGGTTAAATCAAGTTACATCAAGTTTATTCCAAAAGGGTAAATGTTCCTAGTAAAGAAGGAAATGTGAAAATATGCTGCGAGTTACAAAACAATTACACTTCGTACATACAGTTCTCATGAATTTCTAAGTATTCTGCTTAGATAAAGAAGAAATCAGCAATACAAGTAATAACAATACAGCAGAACAAACATACCATGTGATTATACTTCCCTCCCTGTAATAGAGCGTGTCATTATACTAAGTAGGCTCTGCTGCGTTCTGCACAACACTGTGATAATGTGTTTATTGCAGTCGTGTCTACAGCCCCGTATTAATTACAGAAGCGAATATCGGCTTTGGAACTAAAGAGCTGACGGTGAGGAGTGTCTTATTTCTGAGTCCTTCTGCTTGTCATCTTTAAGGAATGCAAATATTGACCCCTTGCATATTTAGCGCTCTCCATAATGGTGCCAGGAGCTGCAGTGCTGACTAGAACTTTGTCAGCAGCTGAAGCTCCTCGGCGGTCTCCGTGGTCCCCAACAGTGCTGGCACGTACCAATTTGTTAAGGCGTCTTCATACGACCGTATGTGCAAGAACTCTTGCTGCACTGCTACATAGTTGCACATGAGCCATGTTGGATGGGGTACATTTGCACAAGCAGCAATGCATAGTATTGTACTTTTTGGGCACGGCAAACCCTTTCTGGGGATTACAAGGCTATTTAGGCTACAGAGGTTTTATTTTCCACACAGTGTTTTATGATTCCCCTTGCACATTTGCGCACCTCCCATAGACTTCTATGGGGGTCTTTGCCACGCAAAACACAGAAAGATAGAGTAGGTGCTATTATTTATTAGAACAAATCCATTGACATCCATGGGTTCTATTCTCTGCGTACTTCTTGCCCTAATTCCGCATAAGCAATGGACGGAATAAATATGAAACATGTGTGTGAAGCCGGCCTTAAACAATTTATTTTAAAGCCATGCGGGCTTGCAGTAAAACCACATACCGGCCCATTTTGCAACCACATTGTGGTCACTACGTGTGTCTCAACCCTGAGACAAGTCAGCGGGTGCAGAAGCACAGCTGGAATCACACAGAAGTTTTTGTAAAACTTTTTGATGTAGTTTTCCAGAAAGGCAAACTCTTCCATAAAGCCCATCTTCCCCAGGAACCGCGTCATTCACGTACTATATGTACTTATACTAAGTAGCTGTAATAAATGCAGCGGTGGAATGACGGATGTAGACTTGTAATTTAAAACACCCAGAGATGAACAACATGATTCAGCTCTTTCCAAACCACACAGTCAACCCTTCCGTGAATTGCTAAGCAGTGTCTGTAAGGCATAAGAGAAGGCGCTGTGATGTATTCTGGGAAATAAATAAGAAGCAGAATTAATTGTCTCCTTAACTGATTCCATACATATTCAAGCTGTTAGATGCCGCAAGGCAAATGATGCATATCAGCAGTAGGGTTCATGTAAGACTATATAGGCACCATGGCTGCCTGCAGTTCTAGCAAGGACTTTTGTGAACGCGGCATTAAAAATTGGGTGAAAGGTTTCCTTCCCCTCCCAAATAAGAGGTGTAGAAGAAGGCAAAAAAAGCAGCAACTACATCGAACCAGTCGAAGCTCGTCCAACCCCAAATACCCTCCTTATGCCAGAATGGGATCTTCCCAGTTATCTGTACTTTCCTCTTATAGCTCCGGCTGATTGAAAGAGCTTTCTTGCTTTCCTTCGCCTCCTCCTTCCTCGTATTCTATTATAAGCATTCAATAAAGCTCCCGTTAATTCCTTCCCTGAACTCTACTTCTGCATTGCTGCCTCGAATCGCTCTGCAATATCCATCGTTACAGTATCGGGGCGAGGCTGTAGAAAGGTGAATTGGTCCATTTAGAGAATCGGCCACTTGAGTATCATTGGGGCAATCCACTTTTAACTATTTAACTCAAGCATGATGGTCTACGGTAGACAACTATGCCACTACAGCTCTATGTCCGACTATCTGATATGTTCGTTGTTCATTTCTGGTGGATTTCTATCGCAAATAGTAGTGAATTGTACTTATGACATTTTCTATAGATGCAACTAATTGGTTCGGTAGCTGAAAACCATACATGTAGCATATTAGATGCATAGCAACACTTAATCCTTTCCAATCCACTGTCTGACGTCTAAAGACATTCTGATTGAAGGCTGTACAGCTCCGATGTCGGAAGACGTCCGGCAGGGTATTCCTACTTTATATTACTGGCCGCTCTGTTGTTGGAGGCCTCTCCAGCATGTCCCATACCGCAGTACTGTCTCTAGCCAGCAGATGGTGCCATTGTATACTGGCAGAAAGAGAAAACCCCCTAGGAAACCCTGAATCCAAAATTGGATTGCAAAGGGTTAAAGCTCATGAGCATGGCCGTACCATAATAGGACTCTCATTGAGGTGCATTAGGACTCTACTGTAGCTCCTGTGAGACAGTGACCGGCAAAGTGCTGGAGGGCCGTTACATTTCGCCTAGGATGCTCTCCTATGAGGCGTTGGGGAGCGCTTGGGCAGATACATACCACCGAGCAGCCTGGGCTCGGTGGAGGAAGCCGGCAGTTTAGTGTTAGTAGCATTAAGCCACTAACACGTTGTAGTGAGTAGGTGGCTCCAAGCCGCATAATCCGGGCCGGCTTTTCCTGGAGTGACCAAAGTGAAGGGTGGGATGGTCACTCCCACGTACCAGGTGGGGCTGGTACCAGGCCTTATAAAGCCTGATGTAAAGGCCTGATGTAAAGGCCTGTATTTTGCTTTGTTTGCTTGGAAATAAACCCAGGCAAAGCCTGGACTAAAGACTTTATCCTATGTGTCACTGTCTCTGACTGCTTATGCCCAGGTTGTTACCGATCCTAAACGCTAATCCCTCACATATGGTGTTTGGATGCGGGCAGCGGTCTTAAAGAGACATACACCAATTAATGGACATTTTGCTGCAGCAGCTGGAGAACCGTTGCTAAGGGCAACCGCCCAACTGAGATTGACAGGAGAGTGCTGTAACCCCCAGGTCCTGGGTGAAAGCTGCAGCGGCACAGCCATCAGATACTGCCAAGATGGAGGAACTGATAAAGCAGCTAGTACAAATGAACGTGCAGCAACAGCAAGCGTTGGCCCAGCAGCAACAAGTGGCGGCGACCCAGCAAAAGATCCATGAGGAGGCCATGAGAGCTCAGGCCGAGACTAATGCTCTCCTGGCGCAAAGTGTGCAGAGGTCGTCTGGTTCGCTCCCCACCACCCGTACCGCGGTACAAGCGGCCCTACAAAAGATGACGGCCACCGATGACATCGAGGCCTATCTCGCGGTCTTTGAGAGAGTGGCCGAGAGGGAGAAATTACCAGTGCCTCCGTGGGCGGAGGTAGTAGCGCTGTTCCTGACAGGAGAACCCCAAAAGGCCTACTTTGACCTTGGTGAGCAGGATGCCAAGGACTATATCAAGCTCAAAGGGGAGATCCTAGCACGCTTGGGCGTGGACACCCATGTGCGGGCCCGACGAGTACACGCCTGGACTTTCGCAGACGACCTACCAGCTCGCTCCCAGATGTACGACCTGCTCCACCTGGTGAGAAAGTGGCTGCAGCCGGAGGAGGCGTCCCCGGCGGAGATCGTACAAAAAGTGGTTCTGGACAAGTTCATCCGCTCGTTGCCCCCCGCAATTCAGCGCTGGGTGGGACAAGGGGGTCCCCAGGATGTGGGCCAACTCGTGAGCCTCGTCGAGAGGTATAAAGCCACAGAGGACTTACTGCAAGCCGTGCCTCCTCGACGTTCCAACCCAAGGGAACAGCAAGTCGGCCGGAGCACCTGGTAAGACTGTTCCATATGTAAGGGGTGTCAAAAGTGTCCCCAGGGGTGGCGGCTCAGAGGGGGATCGTTTGGGGCAGAGGAGGAGCCCCAAATGGACATTCGGGTCCCGGGTAGAACCCCAAGGAGACCGGGCCCCCATACGATGTTGGCGCTGTCATGAGCCCGGGCATCTTGCTGCCAACTGTCCCCTCACTGTGGAACCCATGGACTGTGACTCTGCCCTGCGGAGGTCGATGTTCGCACGCCCAGTATGTTCTGCAGAGACTGTGTCAGAGACTGATCGACCATTATGTCACCTAAAGGTGAATGACTTTGCGGTGACAGCTCTACTGGACTCAGGGAGCTTGGTTACGCTGGTGCACTCCAGCCTGGTCGATCCCACAACCTTCACCGGCCGTCGCATGGGGGTTGTGTGTGTGCATGGGGACACCAAGGAGTATCCTATTGCCCTTGTAAGACTTGAGACTCCATGTGGACTTGCCACCCATGAGGTGGGCGTCGTAAAATCCCTAATGCACACCGTGATCCTCGGGAGAGACTTTCCCCTATTTTGGGACTTGTGGCGACACCGAGGGTCGTCTACAAATAAGGTTCATGATAATGCAAATGTGTATGATGTGTGTCCAGAACCGTTTGACCCTGAGGGTACGGTTCCGGCAGTAGGGGTGACCCAAGAGAATGGGGATAACTTTCCCTTAACAGTATTGGCGGGTGAGACGGAGGTACAGGATGAAGTAGTTGCTATGCCTGACTTAGAGGTCTCACGTGCCAATTTCGGAACTGAGCAGCTCCGAGACCCCACCTTAGTAAAAGCCAGGGAAAATGTTAAAGTGATAAATGGGGAGCCTCAATTCCCAGGGGCTGATACTGTGTTTCCACAGCTTGCAGTCAACCAAGAATTGTTGTATCAGGTTGACAAGGTCCGTGGGGAGGTTGTGGAACAGCTGGTGGTACCTCAGTCTTATCGGAGGATGGTCTTAGACCTGGCGCACAAGCATGTGCTGGGAGGTCATCTCGGGAGCGAAAAGACTAGGGAACGCATCCTTCAGCGTTTTTTCTGGCCGGGGGTACATGGTGATGTAAAACGTTACTGTGAGTCGTGCCCGGAGTGTCAAATAACAGCTCCTATGCCCCATTACCGGAGCCCCTTAGTGCCCTTGCCCATCATAGAGGTGCCGTTTGAGCGGATCGCTATGGACCTAGTTGGGCCCTTGGTAAAGTCTGCCCGGGGTCACCAACATATATTAGTGGTTGTAGACTATGCCACCCGTTACCCCGAAGCCGTTCCTTTACGCAATACGTCATCCAAGGGTATTGCAAAGGAACTACTTCACATGTTCTCCCGCACGGGCATACCAAAAGAGATCCTGACGGACCAAGGAACCCCCTTTATGTCAAAGGTCATGAAGGAATTGTGTAAGCTGCTGAATATTAAGCACTTACGGACGTCTGTGTACCACCCACAGACGGATGGCCTGGTTGAGAGATTTAATAAGACCCTAAAAAGCATGCTAAAAAAGGTAGTCAATAAGGATGGGAAGGACTGGGACTGTCTGCTGCCATATTTAATGTTCTCAATCCGTGAAGTCCCACAATCCTCCACTTGGTTCTCTCCCTTTGAATTAGTTTATGGTAGACATCCCCGAGGGCTCCTTGATGTAGCTAAGGAGACCTGGGAGCACGAGTCCACCCCCTACAGGAGTGTTATTGAACACATCTCCCTGATGCAAGATCGAATTGCGGCGGTCATGCCCATTGTTAGAGAACATTTACAGCACGCTCAAGAAGCCCAAAGCCGGGTATATAACAGGTCCGCCAAGGTGAGAACCTTCAACCCTGGGGATCGGGTACTAGTGTTGGTGCCCACCCTAGAAAGTAAATTCCTAGCAAAATGGCAAGGGCCCTATGAAATAATTGAGAAAGTCGGAGAGGTAAATTATAGGGTATACCAGCCAGGTAGGCAGAAACCAGAACAGTTGTACCATGTAAACCTAATTAAGTCATGGAAGGACAGAGAAGCCCTGACTGCAGTGAGCACCCCCCATGGTGGGGTCCCAGAGGTGTGTGTATCAGGGTCCCTGTCCAAATCTCAACAACAAGAGTCGAGGGAATTTATACAACGTAACTCAGATGTGTTCTCTGATATACCAGGGCGTACTGGTGTCATAAAACACGACATTATAACTGAACCAGGGGTAAAGGTTCAGCTGAAACCGTACAGGGTTCCAGAAGCCCGCAGACGAGCCATCTCAGAGGAGGTCAAGAAAATGCTAGACCTCGGAGTAATTGAGGAGTCGAAAAGCGAATGGTCCAGCACTATCGTGCTGATACCAAAACCTGATGGCTCTCTGCGCTTTTGTAACGACTTCCGAAAGCTAAATGACGTGTCAAAATTTGACGCATACCCAATGCCGAGAGTGGACGAGTTAATTGAGAGACTGGGTCATGCCAGGTACTTTTCCACTCTCGACCTTACTAAAGGCTACTGGCAGGTTCCCCTTACAGAGAGCGCGAAAGAAAAGACTGCGTTTGCCACACCAGAAGGGTTGTTTCAGTACATCTGCCTACCCTTCGGTTTGCATGGAGCCCCAGCAACCTTCCAAAGATTGATGGATATCATACTCAAACCCCATCGTCAATATGCGTCAGCATATTTAGATGATATCATCATCTTTAGCGAAGACTGGGACAGCCATCTACCCAAGGTACAGGCAGTACTGAACTCCCTTAGAAAAGCAGGGCTCACAGCAAACCCAAAGAAGTGCGCCCTGGGTCTTGAAGAAGCCCGATACCTGGGGTATATAATAGGTAGGGGTATTATAAAACCCCAGGTCAACAAAGTTGAAGCCGTTCAGAACTGGCCACAACCCACAACTAAAAAGCAGGTGAGAGCCTTTTTAGGCATTGTAGGGTACTATAGGCGGTTCGTGCAAAACTTTGCTAGCATAGCAGCACCCCTAACAGACTTGACCAAGAACAGAAAGTCAGTCATGGTCAAGTGGAACCCTGACGCAGAAAAGGCGTTCCAGAAGTTAAAACGGGCCCTCTGTAGACGTCCAGTGTTGGTCACACCTAATTTTAAAAGAGAATTTGTTGTTCAGACAGACGTGTCCGACGTGGGACTGGGAGCAGTTCTGTCCCAAGAAGTAGAGGGAGAGGAACATCCCGTGATTTATCTAAGCAGGAAGCTCACGCCACCTGAGAAAAATTACAGCATTGTTGAACAGGAGTGCCTAGCCATCAAATGGGCCCTTGAATCGCTAAAATACTACCTTCTAGGTTGGCACTTCAGGCTGGTCACAGACCACTCTCCCTTAACCTGGATGTCACAGGCAAAAGAGAGAAACGCCAGAGTCACCAGGTGGTTCCTGACACTTCAAAACTTCAGTTTCTCTGTTGAACACAGGGCAGGAAAGCTACAGGGCAATGCCGATGCCTTGTCGAGGACGCATTGCATGGCGGCTAAAGGTGTCCGACCCCACAGGCTCGAACAGAGGGGGAGGGTATGTGAGACAGTGACCGGCAAAGTGCTGGAGGGCCGTTACATTTCGCCTAGGATGCTCTCCTATGAGGCGTTGGGGAGCGCTTGGGCAGATACGTGCCACCGAGCAGCCTGGGCTCGGTGGAGGAAGCCGGCAGTTTAGTGTTAGTAGCATTAAGCTACTAACACGTTGTAGTGAGTAGGTGGCTCCAAGCCGCATAATCCGGGTCGGCTTTTCCTGGAGTGACCAAAGTGAAGGGTGGGATGGTCACTCCCACGTACCAGGTGGGGCTGGTACCAGGCATTATAAAGCCTGGGCCCACAGGGCCAGGGACAGAGCTGAGACCTCTGCAGGTCTGAGAGTCCTGGCTGGCTGTGTGCAGGAGCCCTTTTGGTTACCAGAGTGTAGACAGGGACACTCCATGTATAGTAAGTGCTAAGACGAGCAGGATTTACTTTATGTTTGCCTGATGTAAAGGCCTGTATTTTGCTTTGTTTGCTTGGAAATAAACCCAGGCAAAGCCTGGACTAAAGACTTTATCCTATGTGTCACTGTCTCTGACTGCTTATGCCCAGGTTGCTACCGATCCTAAACGCTAATCCCTCACACTCCATAAATGTCCATTTTTTTACAGAGGCATACAAAGATTATGTTGGATTTTATATGAATCCAAAAGAATAAAAATCATCGCATCCGCCATCAACATTGTTTCAAGGGGAGAACATCTACGTTCAAATAGAGTCCAACGGAGCATGGACAGTCAAGTGTCAGATGGGTGCCTATATCCATAGATAGTGCTTGGTTATCTCTTGCAGACCCATTGAGATAAGTGGAGGGGTAGTATGCATGCATCACCGAAGCCCAACATATTGGGGACAGTCGGAAGCCCATTCTTTTATTTGGTTGGGGTTCTCAGCAAACTGATGAACAACCACTTACGTGCCTACCATACATTGGGGTGGATGCTTGGTATTACACTTCCATATAGATAAGGCTTGTGTAGGGTGCCAGTCACCCAGATATGTGTAGGGTACCACGCAGGCTAAGGCCATTTTCACACAGGGCATCGGTAAAATGTAGCAATTTTTATTTTTATCAGCGTTTTCAAACAGCAGGTTACTGTGTTCAATGCACTCCATCATTGTGATGCGTGAAAGGGGGCAAAAACGCCCCAAAATACCGCAGACAGCGCTCAAAAATCAATCGCAGGTCTGCAAGGTCTCATTGAAATCAATGGGAGTGTTGTACTGCAATTAGCGATAACAGCAACGGCTGCACACCTATGAATTTAAGCACAAACTAGCAAGAAACAAAAATAGTGTATAAAAAGCCAAATGCCATATAGTAAGCAAATACAAAATATACAGTGTATCTCACATAACAAATTACAGTTTTAGGATACACAAAACATATAGAGGCAGCGTCCACTGCATACAGCGGGGTCGGAGCAGAAGCGCTGTGTACTGGTGGGCACTCATAGTTGCAAGTGCAGGTGTCCTTGAAATCAATGAGAGACGCACCTGCAAGTCTGAGCGCCAGCCACTACACTGGGGTCACAGCAGCGCTTCTGCTCCGACCCCGCTGTATGCCGGCGAATGCTGCCTGGATAACCCCTTTAAGTGCTTCATCTGTATGTTTTGTGTATACTAAAAGTGTCATTTATTATGTGAGATACACGGTATATTTTGTATTTGCTTACTATGTGGCATTCGGCTTTTTATACACTACTCTTGTTTCTTGCTATTTTGTGTATATATATATATATATATATATATATATATATATATATATATATATATATATATATATATATATATATATATATATATATATATATATATATATATATATATGCAACTGTTGCTGTTTATATATTTTTCTGTAGTGCCAGCCACATCTGTTTCTGTTACTTATTTTTGTAACAATTTTTTTTTACCATCTATGACCTCCATGACGTCATATAAGACCTCTGGGGGTCATTTACATTGTCTTTTTTTTTAAATTACACACTTTTCCACTGTAGCTGAGGCATCCATAGGAGCCCGAGTTACAGGAGAAGCAACCCACTGCAGTGACAATAGTTACTTACACAGCTGATCAGGGTCTGTAGGACCCTGCAGCTGTGCAGAGCCAGGGGGCCCCTGGCAGACACGTGACCACCGGGTTGCATAGTGGTAATAATACTTTTGCTTTTTACTTTTTGGTACATAGCACCCATTGAGGGAAAGGGGACGGTAGTAGTGGTTTAAAACTGCCTCTACCTTCTCTTCTGGGTCTTCTGCTGTGCCTGACCACTGAGGATCCGTCCTGTTCCTGCTTGATTGCAGGAGCAGAGGCTTTAATCCTGCGCATATTTCTGCTATCGGCGGGGATTAAAGCCCAGAACCAAGCGCTGTAAATTTACCGTGCTTTGTCCTTAAAGGGTTAAACCGCTTATTGAGTGACATAAAAATGAAATGCAAAAAACAGTGGTGAGATCGTTTCTCTATGTTATAAAACCGAAACCCTCAGTTAAAATCCTGAAGATTTCGGTAGAAGAAAGAGCGTGTTGTGAATATGAAAATCTCCAGCATTTTCTGATTACCGCTTGAGATATATATATATATATATATATATTTATTATTATTATTTTTTTTAAACCTCATCCGCCCGCGTTGTACAGTAAGTAACTGCAGGTTCACACTGCAAGTATGTGACAAATTCATGCACCATGCCTAAAACGCTTTGCCCCTAAAAATGGTAAAACATGCGTGAACTTCCTTCCCATCAGCTCTGATGCTGCTAATGTTGGCTACTTGTACTCGCTGCTGCAGGAATGGCTGCGTCTTGGTGAGGAGTTAACGAATGACCCGGCTCATATAACCTCACTTTGTTTAAAGAACAGGAAAAGGAAAACATGTTTTTCTGGGAACTCGATCTTATTGTGCTCTGGAGTGGGCCGCTCCGAGTTACTGGGCAGACTTGCCGTGTGTGTATAGGACTACAGTACTGAGGGAGGGCTAGGCTTTGCAGCCATGAGGCGGGGCACGGGGGTTGTTTTGAGACGTAAGGACACAGCTGGGAAAGTTTACGCATCACTCTGTTCCTTGAAATGACTGTACTTAGAAAGCTTCTAAACATCGAGTAGCACAGAACACTATGAAGAGTTTTGGTCAACGTGCCAAAGTCCCCTCTTCAAACCCTCAACATCATATTAACAACTAATGCATTGTTACTTATGTAAGTGGAATAGCGTAACACTTGTTCTACCGCTCTCCACAAGTGTGCGATCCTTCAGTCTGACACCTTACCGGTCTGGACAGACTGCAGTGTGGAGTTAGTAAGAGACTATCAACCAGAAAGTGAACTTGAGTCCAAATGATCCAAAGTGAATGATTCTCGTTCATCGTTCAGTCATTGGCTCATGTTTAAAAAGAATGATTATTGTTCACTTTCACTTGCTTTAATGTTTTTTTTTAGCTATACATTTTCCTGTCTAAGACCACCTTAAATAGAGTTGAGCGAACATACTCTGCCGAGCTTGATGCTCGTTCGAGTATTAGCGTACTCGATGGTACGTGTTCGACCCCGCCCCAGTTTTTGGCTCCTCCCCGCTGTGACGTGCCTGTTTTGGCCCCTCCCTGCCGTGACACAGCACGTGTCATTGGCAAATTTTTTGTCTGGCAGGGAGGGAGAGGGAGATAGAGGGAGAGAGGGAGAGGGATCGGGAGGGGGAGGGAGAGACGAACCTAGGGGAAAAAAAAGCTCGGCACCCAGTGTCCCACATACAAAAATGCTTGAGTCTCCCATTGTAGCCAATGGGGTTCGTTACTCGAGTAGAGCTCTCGAATTTTACGAAAAGCTCGACTCGAATAACGCGGGCCCGAGCATTTGGGTGCTCGCTCATCTCTAATCATAAGTAAGGAAAGAAACAGGTATAAAAGGATCCTGCGCTCATAGGACTGCCATAATATGGTGTTCAAAGATATTTGATGGCTATTCACGAGAGATAGCTGACACTTACTTTGGAGGAGGAGGATATATCTCTTGAGGATAGCCATCCAATATCTTTAAACACCATATTATCGCAGACCTATGAGCGCAGGATCCTTTTATAACTAAGTGTTTCTTTCCTTATTTCATGTGTCAGGGAGTCATCCTCCTTGTAAGGTCCCCCATAATCCTTGCAGCTCTCATCTGACACAGTGGATGCCACTGGCATAGGAACCACCAGAGTGTGACCCATCTATAGGACCACAGGTAAGGCACCTGGAGACCCTATTGGGTCCAGGTATCCACACCAGGTGAGCCCTAAAAAACTCCTTACTTTCTGAGGCGCTCTCCCATAATTTAATATTAATTCTCCCATATAATGGTGCTGAATTTTGATAACCAGGCCTGGTGTTGTTCCTACACCTGCCCCCTTCTCATGACCCTTGGGGTAATTCTCCACCCCTCTGCTTGTTAAAGCAAGCCTCTGGTTCCATGTGAAAATAATTATCAGGGACCATAAGGGGGAGTTATTATACCTGCTCCCCTCATAGTAATATAGTATGTAAGGCTGATAATAGACATGTGTCCATCAGTTCAGCCTATTACCCCCCAATGTTGTGATGTAGCTGCTAACGTGCCAATCCCAGCTGGCACCGTAAGCTGGTATTTCACATAAGAATGGTAGGTCAATGGAAGGCGGCTTTTTACTAAGTGGAGGGATCATGTGACCAGGGGCAAGATCTAAAGTACTATACATGTTCTAAAGTGTAAGTAAAATTGTCAAAAAAAAAAAATCAAGCACCCAAAAGGAGTTATTGTTTTGCTACAAAACTCGTCATGTAATTATATCTCAGACAGATAAACAAATGATTAGAGTTGTGGAGTGATTAGTTGAATGGTTTTGCCACCTGGGCACTAATAGTGGTTTCACCCTTAGCCTATAAAAAAAGCTCTCAAAGGCTACTTGTGTGTAGTGACCTCTTTCTACTTGTGAAGAACTTGTTGACCACTAAACGCCTCTATGATGCAATCAAAGAAATTTTACCCAGTTAACAGAGTTTGAAAGGGGGCACATTATTGGAATCTGAGACGCTCAATGGTTGCATCAATGCATTGCCCACCACCGGGGCCAGTCTGACTAGACTGTTAGGAAATATTAGGACCAGCGGATGCGTGAGGGCACACATACAGGTCGAACGAGCTCAGGGTGCCCTTGACAGACAACCAACAGAAAGGATCATCTTAGTGTTCGACAAGCATGAGTAGCTTCAACTGTTTTATTGTCGACCATCCAGAAATAGGTGGCACCATTGTTACGGGTCTCTGTGTTTGTTGGAACCATTTCCAGGTGCTTTGCTGAATGAAGTTTGGTCTCATGGCACCCATTGTGTGTACTGCCTTGGACACCCAATCACCAAGGCCTCCATTTGCAATGGTATGGCAAACAACGAAACTCTACTGCTATGGAGTGCAATCGGATTGTCTTCAGTAATGAATCCAGGTTTAGTTTGGTCACTAATGACAGCCGTATTCATGTCTAGAAATCTAAGGGTGAGCACCTCAATTCTGCCTTTGCTGTGGAGCTGCACACTGCCCCCACTGCTGGTGTGATCATCTGGGGGCCATTTCATGTGGCAATTCGTCACCCTTAGTAGTGGTACGAGGGACAATGACTGCTCAGCGATATGTTCAGGACATCCTGCAGCCTCTCATGGCGGCTTCCAAGAGGCATTTTCCAGCAGGATAATGCTTGGCCGCACACACAAGGGGGGCACAGGAATGTCCCCACAACATTGTCACACTTCCGTGGCTGCCCGGTCATCAGAATTATCACCAATAGAACATATATGAGACCATCTGGGATGCCAACTTCAGCAACCTATGAGTTTGCATGATTTAGGGGCTCTATTATAGCAAATGTGGACTGATATGCTGCAGGATACCATACGGAACCTGTAACCCTCCATGTCCGCTCATATCACATCTTATATCAAAGCTAAATGCGACTGAACAAGGTTCTAGAGCCCCCATGCCCATCTGAATCACATCTTCTATCCAAGCTTAAGGCAGCCCAACAGGGTACTAGAGCCCCTATGCCCATCTGAATCACATCTTGTATCCAAGCTTGAGGCAGCCCAACAAGGTACTAGAGCCTCCCTTCAAGGGGGCAGTTTTCCGCAATAAATTCTCCTTTTGCTCTAATATTGTAATCACATTGTTATATCAACGTTACAATCACACAGAAAGTTTAATTCCATTCCGACAACTCCTTCTGATTTTTTTTTACAATGAGTGTATATTACAGTTTGAGCTGTATTGATTAGTTGGAACTAATGAAATTAGTCATGTTTGTAATTGGAAAATCTCTTTAAGAGGATCTACAGGTTATTCAATTCAAGAAAAGACAAGAATGGTTAAATTGTTGGTATTAATAGTTAGATTGTATAGATGAGCGAGTATACTCGCTAAAGGCAATTGCTTGAGCGAGCATTGCCTTTAGCGAGTATCTCCCCCGCTCAAGACTGCAGGTTCGGGTGCCGGCAGCGGGCACGGAGCTGCGGGGGAGAGCGGGGAGGAACGGAGGGGAGATCTCTCTCTCCCTCTGTCCCCCCCCCCCGCTCCCTCCTGCTGACAGCCGCTACTCACCACTCCCCCGCGCCTGCACCCGAACCTGCAGTCTCGAGCGGGTAGGTATCGCTAAGGGCAATGCTCGCTCAAGCAATTGCCTTTAGCGAGTATGCTCGCTCATCTCTATTAGATTGTGTTTGTCCATATACTATATATGTATTGAGCTCCTTGTAAGTGTTCTAATAGAGATGTGCAAGTAAGCCAAGGACTAGAGAGTGATAGCGTTTTCTGATTATACAATGGTACTGCGGTGGGATGCGGTGTATTGTCTGTGTTAATATATTACATCATTATGAAATAGACGGTTATGCAAGTGTGATGGGAGTACATTCATTGCTTGGAGGAACTATCCTGATGTGACCTCTCCTTTATTCAGCAGTAACTGGAGGTAATGTGAAAAGGCATTTCCTCTATTTTAACTACAATTTCAAGCATATTAGTCCAAATTAAAATGCAAATTAAAGATTAGAATCTAAATTTGGACTTTGATTTCTTGATGATTGATTTTTATTTTATTTTAACCGCCATTTTTTCTAAGCGATATATAACAGAGGATGTGACAACAGTGGATTTCTGCAGTCTAATGTATAAAACTCAATAGACCTCAAGGTTGACTCGGCCTTCCATCCTTCTGAGGTCGGTAAAATGAGAACCCAGCTTGGTGGGGGGTAATTAAGTAATAATTACCTGAAAGCGCTGCGGAATAAGTTGGCGCTATACAAATACCAAGATTTATTTTTTATCATGGAGGTCTGGGCCGGATGGAAAAAAATTGGAAAAGTGAATGACTTCAGTCAAAGAAGACATCTCCTATGATATAATGAGACTGTAATCACTTGTATGGTCTACAGAACATCTTTGTAGAGCTGGTATATCCCATTATACAGTCACTGTGTTGGAGTACTATTTGTCTTTGCATGGTGGTTTTTATTCAGCAGCATTATAGTAATAGTAATCAGTCACTTTGTAGTGATAACGGTAGTGCTCATGGTGTGACAGTAATATTTAGGCCCAGTGTAGTGGTATTATTAGTCATATTGGTTTTTGTATAGTGGTTTTTATTCGGTAATATTATTTAGTCAGTACTTATTAGTGGTGATCATGGTGTGACAGTAATCTTTAGCCTTGTACACTGATATTTTTGGTAATGTCCTTTATACGGGTTATAGTATAGTGTTTTGTTCAGTAACCGTATAATGGCCAATTTACTTTATGGTGGTGATGCTTGGTTTTGTATAATGGCACCGATGTTATGCGGTAACAATGTAGATTATTTGGGAGAGGGCTTGACATATGACTTGACCTCTGATATTTTAAGGCCCTCTTTTTATAGTCCTGTTCTCCTTGCGTGGGGTGCAGGGACCTTTTAGCCCCCCTTAGCCTCTAGGGCCAGGGTGATCTCTGCACCCCTAATTATGATGGCCTTGTACAGAATGCATTTGTTGATGATCTTTAAATAGGGGATGAATCTCAGTTACAGTAAAGTGGCTTTACAGAAATATCCCTGGTGGATGTCACTCCTGCCCAGCAGAAACCGGAGATCAAACAGTTCTCTCTACCAGAACACTCTGAAGCTGAAATCCACCCATGACGCCGAACTGTTGTATGTTTACTGTTCAGATGTGAAACCGAATCTGTTTTGTAACTTGCAGATGTTTGTTCTCTACGGAGAAGCTTATGAAATACCTCTCTAGGCAATTAAAATGCAATGCATGGACTAGCAGCACTTGGAAGAATCGAACTTCCAATGACCGTCTTGACCATCAAACATCATTCGCATTCTATTATTGGATTTATGGAACGATAGGGGCAATACGGATATTTATTTGGGTCTCAGCATTTTGTATACTTTCTTCTTTTCTGTTACTAAAGTGATTTTTACTTATCTTCATACACTTTGTGTACATCTATACAGTAAGTGCTACATGATTTGACTAGCCTTCCATACAAGCTATGACCTCTTAGGCCTCGTTCACATGGGAATAACAGCTATTGGATCCACGTCAGAATATTCGGACAGGAACTCAATTAGTTTGAGGACAGAGCCACAGAAGGTGATTAAAGAGCATGCATACAATAAATTGGACTCACCATGTGTGAGCAGTCCATCAATAGACAGGCTGCCACACCGCTGATCCTTGTTCACCTATAGATACAATTATGGTCGTCCACTTCACCAGTGAATCCCTATCAATGTCCAAAGTGACTGGGAGAGTATCTAGGGAATGCTCAAGGCACATCTGTGCATCGGCCACAGAATCGAGGAAATATCAGGATACAAAAACTTCCGGTCTCTGAAGTGGTTTACATGCAATGTAAAGGAAATAGAGTTTACATTTACTTTGTTGAGGGGTTTATGATGACCAATGAACCTCCTCAAAAATCCAGGTTAGCCTTCACAATTAATGCATGTTCCATCCAGATTTATTTTAGTATAGTAGATGCTTTTCCCTTCTTTATTCCAAATACATTAGGACAGTAAAGTACAATATAGAAAGTACAACGCATTTCATGGTTCTTTATAACATGCCTGCCTCCTTTATCAAAAACAAACTTAAAGGGGTTGTTCCGCGCCGAAACGGTTTTTTTTTTTTTTCAACAGCCCCCCCCGTTCGGCGCGAGACAACCCCGATGCAGGGGTTAAACAAGAACACCGGACAGCGCTTACCTGAATCCCCGCGCTCCGGTGACTTCTTACTTACCTGATGAAGATGGCCGCCGGGATCTTCTCCCTCGGTGGACCGCAGGGCTTCTGTGCGGTCCATTGCCGATTCCAGCCTCCTGATTGGCTGGAATCGGCACGTGACGGGGCGGAGCTACACGGAGGCGCTCTCCGGCACGAGCGGCCCCATTGAGAAAAGAAGAAGACCCGGACTGCGCAAGCGCGTCTAATCTGGCGATTAGACGCTGAAAATTAGACGGCTCCATGGAAACGAGGACGCTAGCAACGGAGCAGGTAAGTGAAAAATTTCTGATAACTTCTGTATGGCTCATAATTAATGCACAATGTACATTACAAAGTGCATTAATATGGCCATACAGAAGTGTATAGACCCACTTTGTTTCGCGGGACAACCCCTTTAAGAGATTATTGCTAGTATTGGTGGATTTATATGCACATTGGTGACCAGAGCATACAGCAATCCTAGCATTCTGACAGTAGTTCACTGTCCTGCACTTCTTTGCCCTTACTTCCGATGCTGTGTTGCATTGTCTTTTATCCCAGCAGGGAGGCAGTATACACTTTTTAAAAAGTCAAAACATTTTTGTGCAATCCCATTCCAGCACATACAACCTGGAGAAATATCTTTCAACAAGTACTATATTTAAAAGACATGCCAGACAGAGCTTTCTGGCGCTGATTGGCTAAGACAGTCAATGAAGGGCTGTGATTGGGTATCGAGCCAGCTTTGAGAACCAATCACAGCAATCTATTGCTGGAGGCGGGGTTCTCAAACCTCGCCTAGGGCAATAGACTTGTGAGTGCAGGGGAAGCCCAGATCAGCGGCAGAGACAAGCGCCCACAACCCGGACTGCAGCGGCTAGATGAGTATTGCTTTTTTTTTTCGCTGCTGAAACCAGGTGGAATCTGCAGTAAACGCAGCTTAGAAAAACGCTGCGTTTCTGCAAACACCCTTTGCAGAAATGCAGCGTTTCTGGGATTGAGAGTCAGCCACCGTGCTAACATGGGGAACAGTGTCAGGCATCACACATCTGACACACACATAGGACATCAGACATCTGGAGGCCACACCTGCCCAGGGGGGAGAAACCTGTGGGCGCCTGCACCTGTGTGGTCACCGTGCCACACACTACACAATGCACGCACCCCAGAACGCAAGGAGGGGAGGGACAGCAGGTGCCCAGACCATCCTCAGGGGAGGAGAGAGGGACACTGCAGAAAAGCATGCACCATCAGCTCTGAATGGGATTAACAGTGAAGAACTAAAATGACCAGCAATCTCTCCCAAGAGTTTGCTGATATTTATCTACTGCAGATGAGGGGGAATTGGCTGGTGAAGAATACCACACCCAGCCAGCTCAATTCACCCCTACCTGTGAAGGTGTGCACAGGAAAGCCTCTAGAACCACAGGTCCCAGATGCACAACCTTAACAAACAGCAGCCGCATTGAAGTTGGACACTGACTCTCACTTATGCAGTAGAAGTAAAGAATCCTGTTGAATTGCTTAATGCCTTTGAAGAAGAGCCAGACGATCCATAGGAGGAAATTAAAAGGCATTACAATTGAAACAGCAAACAAAAATATACCATGCAAAAAAGCAACAAAGAAAACAACTTGGCCATCAGCACACACCATCTGAATCACCCACATGCAACGAGAAGCAAAGGCTACTGGAAACCTGGACCATTTTCTATAGCTAAATGCCCAGGTTTAGTGTGAAACGAGAAAAGACAAAAGAACAGTTTCGGAATGCGCACTGCATTCAAGAAGAAACAAACAAAAAAGGACACACCAGAGAGCTCGTCACGCATGTTAAAAAGGCTTATGCTTCTTTTGCATCACGCAATATAACCTAAATGTTTGATCCAAATGGCAAGGAATTACATGATTCTGAGCAAATTAAGCATAGGTGATGGGAATATACAGAAGAACTATACAGAAACGATCGCAGAAACCGTCAACCACAAACAGAAGATCTAACAGAATTAGAACCAGATCCTGGATATGTAGTTGAGTGGGCACTAGAGATGAGCGAGCACCAAAATGCTCGGGTGCTCGTTATTCGGGACGAACTTTTCGTGATGCTCGAGGGTTCGTTTCGAGTAACGAACCCCATTGAAGTCAATGGGCGACCCGAGCATTTTTGTATTTCGCCGATGCTCGCTAAGGTTCCCTTGTGTGAAAATCTGGGCAATTCAAGAAAGTGATGGGAACGACACAGCAACGGATAGGGCAGGCGAGGGGCTACATGTTGGGCTGCATCTCAAGTTCACAGGTCCCACTATTAAGCCACAATAGCGGCAAGAGTGGGCCCCCCCTCCCAACAACTTTTACTTCTGAAAAGCCCTCATTAGCATGGCATACCTTAGCTAAGCACCACACTACCTCCAACAAAGCACAATCACTGCCTGCATGACACTCCACTGCCACTTCTCCTGGGTTACATGCTGCCCAACCTCCCCCCCACAGCGCACACCAAAGTGTCCCTGCGCAGCCTTCAGCTGCCCTAATGCCTCACCACCCTCATGTCTATTTAGAAGTGCGTCTGCCATGAGGAGGAACCGCAGGCACACACTGCAGAGGTTGGCACGGCTAGGCAGCGACCCTCTTTAAAAGTGGCGGGGCGATAGCCCACAATGCTGTACAGAAGCAATGAGAAATATAATCCTGTGCCACCGCCATCAGGAGCTGCACACGTGGGCATAGCAATGGGGAACCTATGTGCCACACACTATTCATTCTGTCAAGGTGTCTGCATGCCCCAGTCAGACCGCGGTTTTTCATTCATAGACACAGGCAGGTACAACTCACTATTGTGAAGTCCCTGTGGACCCACAGCATGGGTGGCTCCCTGGAACCCACCGGCGGTACATAAAAATATCCCATTGCATTGCCCAACACAGCTGAGGTAGTAATGTCGTGCTTAATGCAGGTGGGCTTCGGCCCACACTGCATGCCCCAGTCAGACTGGGGTTCTTTACAAGTGGAAACAGATGCATTTATAATTCCCTGTGGACCCACAGCATGGGTGGGTGCCAGGAAGCCACCGGCGGTACATAGAAATATCCCATTGCATTGCCCAACACAGCTGAGGTAGTAATGTCGTGCTTAATACAGGTGGGCTTCGGCCCACACTGCATGCCCCAGTCAGACTGGGGTTCTTTACAAGTGGACACATGTAGGTTAAACTCCGTGTGCACCTACAGCATGGGTGGCTCCCTGGAACCCACCGGCGATACACAAAAATATCCCATTGCATTGCCCAACACAGCGGATGTAACGTCAGCTGTAATGCAGGTGGGCTAAAAATTAATTTGATTACACTGTAGGCGAGGGCCCACAAAAATTGCTGTATCAACAGTACTAATGTACATCCAAAAAATTGGCCATGCCCAACCAAGATGGCAGGTGAAACCCATTAATCGCTTTGGTTAATGTGGCTTAAGTGGTAACTAGGCCTGGAGGCAGCCCAGTTTAACGAAAAATTGGTTCAAGTTAAAGTTTCAACGCTTTTAAGAGCATTGAAACATATAAAAATTGTTTAGAAAAATTATGAGTGAGCCTTGTGGCCCTAAGAAAAATTGCCCGTTCAGCGTGATTACGTGAGGTTTCAGGAGGAGGAGCAGGAGGAGGAGGAGGAATATTAGACACAGATTGATGAAGCAGAAATGTCCCCGTTTTGGATGGTGAGAGAGAACGTAGCTTCCATCCGCGGGTGCAGCCTACGTATTGCTTACGTATCGCTGCTGTCCGTTGGTGGAGAAGAGAAGTCTGGGAAAATCCAGGCTTTGTTCATCTTGATGAGTGTAAGCCTGTCGGCACTGTCGTTTGACAGGTGGGTACGCTTATCCGTGATGATTCCCCCAGCCACACTAAACACACTCTCTGACAAGACGCTAGCCGCAGGACAAGCAAGCACCTCCAGGGCATACAGCGCGAGTTCAGGCCACGTGTCCAGCTTCGACACCCAGTAGTTGTAGGGGGCAGAGGCGTCACGGAGGACGGTTGTGCGATCGGCTACGTACTCCCTCACCATCCTTTTACAGTGCTCCCGCTGACTCAGCCTTGACTGGGGAGCGGTGACACAGTCTTGCTGGGGAGCCATAAAGCTGGCAAAGGCCTTGGAGAATGTTCCCCTGCCTGCGCTGTACATGCTGCCTGATCTCTGCGCCTCCCCTGCTACCTGGCCCTCGGTACTGCGCCTTCTGCCACTAGCGCTGTCGGCTGGGAATTTTACCATCAGCTTGTCCGCCAGGGTCCTGTGGTATAGCAACACTCTCGAACCCCTTTCCTCTTCGGGAATGAGAGTGGGAAGGTTCTCCTTATAGCGTGGGTCGAGCAGTGTGTACACCCAGTAATCCGTAGTGGCCAGAATGCGTGTAACGCGAGGGTCACGAGAAAGGCATCCTAACATGAAGTCAGCCATGTGTGCCAGGGTACCTGTACGCAACACATGGCTGTCCGCACTAGGAAGATCACTTTCAGGATCCTCCTCCTCCTCCTCCTCCTCAGGCCATACACGCTGAAATGATGACAGGCAAGCAGCATGGGTACCGTCAGCAGTGGGCCAAGCTGTCTCTTCCCCCCTCCTCCTCATCCTCCTCATGCTCCTCCTCCTCCTCCTCAACGCGCTGAGATATAGACAGGCGGGTGCTCTGACTATCCAGCGACATACTGTCTTCCCCCGGCTCTGTTTCCGAACGCAAAGCGTCTGCCTTTATGCTTTGCAGGGAACTTCTCAAGATGCATAGCAGAGGAATGGTGACGCTAATGATTGCAGCATCGCCGCTCACCACCTGGGTAGACTCCTCAAATTTTCCAAGGACCTGGCAGATGGCTGCCAACCAGGGCCACTCTTCTGTAAAGAATTGAGGAGGCTGACTCCCACTGCGCCGCGCAAGTTGGAGTTGGTATTCCACTATAGCTCTACGCTGCTCATAGAGTCTGGCCAACATGTGGAGCGTAAAGTTCCACTGTGTGGGCACGTCGCACAGCAGTCGGTGCACTGGCAGATTAAACCTATGTTGCAGTGTCCGCAGGGTGGCAGCGTGCGTGTGGGATTTGCGGAAATGTGCGTAGAGCTGGCGCACCTTTCCGAGCAGGTATGACAAGTGGGGGTAGCTTTTCAGAAAGCGCTGAACCACCAAATTAAAGACATGGGCCAGGCATGGCACGTGCGTGAGGCTGCCGAGCTGCAGAGCCGCCACCAGCTTACGGCCGTTGTCACACACGACCATGCCCGGTTGGAGGCTCAGCGGCGCAAGCCAGTGGTCGGTCTGCTCTGTCAGACCCTGCAGCAG
Organism: Eleutherodactylus coqui; assembly: GCF_035609145.1. Classification (NCBI taxonomy): domain Eukaryota; kingdom Metazoa; phylum Chordata; class Amphibia; order Anura; family Eleutherodactylidae; genus Eleutherodactylus; species Eleutherodactylus coqui. The sequence continues at coordinate 274,215,985 of NC_089839.1, read as the reverse complement.
TTCGTGGGCCGTGTGCCTCTTCTCTCCTAAGCTGAGTAGTTTCAGCACGGCCTGCTGACACTTGCCCACTGCTGTGCTGCCACGCCGCGTGACACCGACTGCTGGCGACGTGCTGCTGACACATCTTGATTGCGAGACAGAGGTTGCGTTGAAGGAGGAGGAGGAGGAGGAAGGTGCTTTAGTGGAGGAAGCATACACCGCCGCAGATACCACCACCGAGCTGTGGCCCGCAATTCTGGGGGTGGGTAGGACGTGAGCGGTCCCAGGCTCTGACTCTGTCCCAGCCTCCACTAAATTCACCCAATGTGCCGTCAGGGAGATATAGTGGCCCTGCCCGCCTGTGCTTGTCCACGTGTCCGTTGTTAAGTGGACCTTGGCAGTAACCGCGTTGGTGAGGGCGCGTACAATGTTGCGGGAGACGTGGTCGTGCAGGGCTGGGACGGCACATCGGGAAAAGTAGTGGCGACTGGGAACCGAGTAGCGCGGGGCAGCCGCCGCCATCATGCTTTTGAAAGCCTCCGTTTCCACAAGCCTATACGGCAGCATCTCTAGGCTGATCAATTTTGCAATGTGCACGTTTAACGCTTGAGCGTGCGGGTGCGTGGCGTCGTAGTTGCGCTTGCGCTCAAACTGTGGCACTAGCGACGTCTGGACGCTGCGCTGAGAGACATTGCTAAATGGGGCCGAGGACAGCGGAGGTGAGGGTGTGGGTGCAGGCCAGGAGACGGTAGTGCCTGTGTCCTCAGAGGGGGGTTGGATCTCAGTGGCAGGTTGGGGCACAGGGGGAGAGGCAGTGGTGCAAACCGGAGGCGGTGAACGGGCATCGTCCCACCTTGTGGGGTGCTTGGCCATCATATGCCTGCGCATGCTGTTGGTGGTGCCTCCCCAGCTGATCTTGGCGCGACAAAGGTTGCACACCACTGTTCGTCGGTCGTCAGGCGTCTCTGTGAAAAACTGCCACACTGTAGAGCACCTTGACCTCTGCAGGGTGGCATGGCGCGAGGGGGCGCTTTGGGAAACAGTTGGTGGATTATTCGGTCTGGCCCTGCCTCTACCTCTGGCCACCGCACTGGCTCGGCCTGTGCCCACACCCTCACTTGGCCCTCCGCGTCCTCGGCCGCGTCCACGTCCTCTAGGCCTACCCCTACCCCTCAGCATGCTGTATTACCAGTGATTTGATTTCCCAGGCAGGAAAGAAATTGGCGCAAGGCTGCACTCAACCGTAGCTGGTTGCGTCTGATTTTTGTACGTTGTCCACGCAGCACACACGTACACGGAGACCTTAGGACTGACACAGGCAGGCCAAATATAATTTTGTTTCCTTTTTAGCTTAGGGAAGACCCCACTGCGTGTATTCAATGAAAAACAAGAAGTTTAATATCTGTGGTGTGGCCCTCAAAAAGTGTCACACAACTATAGTGTAGCAGAGTTATTAACTCTAGCAGAGCAGGTATTTGCCAGTCAGGAAAGACAATGGCGCTAGGCTGCAGTAAAGCGTAGCTGGTTGCGTCTGATTTTTGTACGTTGTCCACGCAGCACACACGTACACGCAGACCTTAGGACTGACACAGGCAGGCCAAATATAATTTCTTTTCCTTTTTAGCTTAGGGAAGACCCCACTGCGTATATTCAATGAACAAGAAGTTTAATATCTGTGGTGTGGCCCTCAAAAAGTGTCACACAAGTATAGTGTAGCAGAGTTATTAACTCTAGCAGAGCAGGTATTTGCCAGTCAGGAAAGACAATGGCGCTAGGCTGCAGTAAAGCGTAGCTGGTTGCGTCTGATTTTTGTACGTTGTACACGCAGCACACACGTACACGCAGACCTTAGGACTGACACAGGCAGGCCAAATATAATTTATTTTCCTTTTTAGCTTAGGGAAGACCCCACTGCGTGTATTCAATGAATAATGTATGTCTTCTGGCCCTGCCTACACAATTCTATCCCTGTAGTATTAATGCCGGGTGCAATGCTCTGCACAGCCGGTTTTGAGAAAAAAAATAAATATGCAACACTGCTAACAGCAGCCTGGACAGTACTGCACACGGATAGAAGTGGCCCTAGAAAGGACCGTTGGGGTTCTTGAAGCCTACACTAACTCCTAACACTCTCCCTGCCTAACCCCCACTTCTGTCCCTATTGCTGGGCGCAATGCTCTGCAGATCCAATTTTGGACAAAAAAAAAAAAAAATACTGTACTAACACAGTACTGCACACTAGTAGATGTGGCCCTGAGAAGGGCCGTTGGGGTTCTTGAAGCCTACACTGACTCCTAACGCTCTCCCTACAGCAGCACCAGCAGCAGCACTTTCCCTCAGCTAAGTCACAAGGCATGTGTGGCGAGCCGCGGGAGGGACCGATTTTTATACTCGGGTGACATCTGATCGCCCCAGCCACTCACAGCAGGGGGGTGGTATAGGGCTTGAACGTCACAGGGGGAAATTGTAATGCCTTCCCTGTCTTTCAATTGGCCAGAAAAGCGCGCTAACGTCTCAGAGAGGAAACTGAAAGTAACCGGAACACCGCGTGGTACTCGTTACGAGTAACGAGCATCCCGAACACCCTAATATTCGCACGAATATCAAGCTCGGACGAGTACGTTCGCTCATCTCTAGTGGGCACTGAATCAGCCACCAAATTGGAATGCCCCTGGAATTGATTGCATACCTGGTTAGCTGCTCAAGCACCAGTCCCAGTCTAGACACTAACAGCATTCTGTTGCAAGACTTGGAAAATAAAATTGCGGCCAAAAGATTGGGCAATGGCAGTTTTTGTGCTGCTTTGCTTGCATGTGAAATTAGGGCTATGGTGTGACAGTTTGAGAATTCTCCTAGGCCACCTTTTTTGGTGACCTAGGAGAATTCTCAAACTGTCCCACCATAGCCCTAATTTCACATGCAAGCAAAATCATACTGAAGATTATACAAAAAGGCATGATGGCGATATTGGAACCAGAACTCCCTGATGCACATGCTGGTATTTGCAGAGGAAGAGAAACAAGAGACCAAATTGCAAATCTTCGATGGGTCATGGAAGAGGCATGGGAATACTAAAAGGAGGTGTACATATGATTTATCGATTACAGCAAAGACTTCAATTACATTGAACATGACAAGTTGTGGCCATGCCTAAGACAAATGGGAGTCCTGGGACATCTGGGGCAACTCATACAGTATTTATATGCGAACCAAGAGGCTACGGTCAGGACATCCAATGGTGACACGGAATGGTTCAGAGTTGGGAAAGTTGTAAGCCAAGGTTGTATCTTATCCCCTGCATTATTTAACCTGTACGCAGAAGCGATCTTGAGGCAATTCACTTTAAATTAATCCAACATTGAAGACAAGATCGATGGAAGAAACATCAACAATCTCAGATATTCAGATCATACAACCCCACTGAAGAACATGCTGGCTTGATACTATCAAAGCCAACACCAACATGCAAATTATCGAACTGAAAGAAGATGATTGATAGATAGATAGATAGATAGATAGATAGATAGATAGATAGATAGATAGATATGAGATAGATAGATAGATATGAGATAGATAGATAGATAGATATGAGATAGATAGATAGATAGATAGATAGATAGATAGATAGATAGATAGATAGATAGATAGATAGATAGATAGATAGATAGATAGATAGATAGATAGATAGATAGGAGCCTGGAAATACAAGTTGCAAACACTTTCTGCGAGGCAAAATTGATACACTTTGCCAAAACTTGAGACTACTGAGTAGAACGGTACCTAAGGCTTTGTTCACATCTGCATCAGAGGCTCCACTAGGCTCCATTTCATTATACCTGATGAGAAAAAAACAGCATTGTATGCAATAGTCTATTTTTACGGTAAAATGGTGAACACTCACTAGATGACATTATAAGTAACCAGTGCCCATCAAGCACCGCTGGTGTCTGTCCTGTTACAAATCTGTCACAGCTTGAATTTAGTTTATGTGATCCTATGATGGAGCAGATGTGAAGTCACAACACAGATGTGAACTCAGCCTAACACAGAGATTCTGTCTTTGGTGTTCTTTTAATCCCTGTGTCATACACGGCCCCCACAAGATATGCACTATGCATGGCAGTGAACAGTGTGTGCCAGAGTCCATTTAAAAGCAAGCAATTGTGATCTAAAGTGTTGTATTGCTTTCTACAATAATGTTCCCCTGCTCAAAGAGTACATTTTCACCTCTAGTTAGAAAGTAGCAGAAAGTTATTGTTACACCTGAGCTGGACACAAAATACCTTGTCCGGATCAGACATAATTAGTTATTTTAACAGGATGGATATACACACCATATTTTAATGCGGAGAACACAAAATGTGAAAAACAAAAACAAAAATGGGGGAAAAATCAAACTAACACAATGAGCTCCTATCTAAAAATAGAGCACTCGCCCTGATGAGGGTGACCCCACATTAGAAACCTGAGGTAACCTTGACACTCCCTAGTTGTAAAATAGGGATAATGTTTGCTACAGAATATAACTAAGGATACAAAATAGAAGAATGCACTGAGCTACATGAAATACAATAGCAAAATAGTGCGGAGATGAGTCTCAACACCCCAATATATCTTTTTGACCAAACAGACTTATCTGCAAATGGAGCAGGACAGAAGATGACAACCTGACCAGAAATACCCACAGACTAAAAGTATAACCTGCACTCCCAATGAGGAGGAGCCAGAATAAATGTGTACAGACAGGTGTTGATTGGCTGTTGGAAGACACACCTCCCAGCAGAACAATCCATCCACACACCCACAGAGAAGGGGTCATATCGGCATGCAACGACTAAATGACGGTGAGCATGTGCCAACGTGTGGATTACATGGACCAGGGCAGATGCCGTGACGTCACTCTGTTCCTGATCAGACACGGCTGGCAAGCTGTGGGCACTCTTAGCACTCTTAGTAGTCACTAGATAATGGACATTAATGGACCTTAAAGAACATCTCTTATCACAGATACTCCTGAAATCTCCAGAAATCACTAGTTTATTCTATTTTATCCATAATGTGTAGTAATAAAATCATTCATAACAAGACCATTACTGGATAATCTGCATTTCATTTATTAATGGATATCTTCAACTGGGAAGTTTTTTTTGCAAAGGTTTAATGTAAACTTGACTGTTTTCTTGAATGGGCCAACACTCGTCCCCACACATACTAGCTCTTGTACTGCTGCATGGGAGCTAGTATCGCTGGCTGACAGCGGGGGGCTGCAGGAGATTTCTCTCCTCGCGCTCCCCCCGCCCCTCTCCATTGACTTAACATAGCGGCCTTCCAATACTGAACGGCTGCTATTTACAAAGAGATCAGCGATCAGCTCATTGTGCATCGTTTATGCAGCATAAATGATGGACGATGAGCTGATCACTGATTGCTCAGTGTAAATAGCAGCCATTCAGTACTGAACGGCCGCTGTGTTATGTCAATGGAGAGGGGCGGGGGAGCGAGAGGAGAGAAATCTCCTGCAGCCTCCCCGTCCCCCTGCTGGCCACTCTGTAAATGAGTCAGCAGTACTAGCTGCCATGCAGGAGCTCGGGAGCGGGGACACACAGGGACAAGTGTGGGGCACTCGTCCCGTCCAAGGCCTCCTGTCCACGGGCAATATTTCACTGCGCTATCCGCGGTGATAATCCGGCCGCAGGTAACGCAGTGAACACTTTCCATAAGATAACTATGGAAAGCGCAGCCTGACATCCACGAGCGGAGAATCATACCGGTTTTCCACTTGCGGGATTGTCACCCGTGCCGGCCCCCGAATCTTTAGAGACGAGCGGGGAGATACTCAGCTAAGGCACTACTCGCTCGAGTAATGTGCCTTAGCAAGTATACTCGCTCATCTCTAGTCAGGACATGTGATATTACAGGATATACACATTAGATCACCAGCGGGGTTGATGATCTCAAATGTTGATCCAGGGATTACTCTGGCTGTCATTATGGATTCGTGGAGGAATTTCTTTCCTCCAAATGAGCTAAATTGGCTGGTTGGTTTTTTTTTCCCTCTGCACCAACATGGGGGGCGGGCTTGAAACAGGCTGAACTAGATGGACATTGTCTTCATTCAGCTTATCATACTATATTACTATGTTACAGCTGATAGCCAGTGCTGGCATCTGCAGTGACTTCCACGTAGACAGGCCAGGTGAAGGCATGTGACTGCTGCCGCCAGTCAGAGACTGCAGCGTCACCATCATCACTCCTGACATCAGCGCTCATATCCTGGCTGCCAAGATGCCAGGAGTTAGGAGATGTGATGCTGCCACCTTTGATTGGCTGAAGCTTTCATGTGCTTTCGCCCATCCTGGGCAGAAGGTAGACAGGCTGGGCAGAAGCACATGAAAGCTGGATGAGGTGAGTATACTCTCATTTGTTATTTTAGGCATGTCCCAGCTGGGGAACGGGAATTTGTTTGGATGCCAAAACCTCTTTAAACTATGCTGATTTAATGAGAAACATGATCTGGTATCTATGAATAAAGGCTTAGGCTTTTTCACATGACAATTTTCTGTCCGGTGCTGGTTCCTTGCCATGTTTCTATCTTCTATGCAAAGAACTACACAAGGAAAAAACCAGGACGGAACCATAGTGTTTAATATGTTCACTTGTAACCTGGAGATTGGGCTGTAGCAAAAAAACACTTCCTTACCAGCATTACTGGTACCTGTGACCAGGATCAGATTGCCACTGCCTGCTGTGCCCGCCCTGAAGTTAGTAATTGATCATTAAACTTTCAAGTACACTGTACAAGTCCAATTATCCACAATGACCTATCAATTATCCATTGTGGTGTTTATTGTCTGCATGGGGGAATGGGTTAGACAGGTGGGAGGGTATGGAGGTGCATGGCACAGTCTGCTCTGAGCCAGCGAGCTGGGGGGCATTTACGTATCCTGATTGAGTAAGAAAGGGACTGAACACACTGGCTGCTCAGATTAGTTCACTCAGACAGCAACCCCTTCTGATAGAGTAATAGTACACTGTGGTGGGAAGATATTTAACCTAAAGAAGTATACTGTTATGCCATAGTAAAGATCTGATCTCAGGAGCTGTATCTGCATTATCACTTGCACCCTGCTTTAATGGCCAGGAACGAAGATAACTCTGATCCCAGAGTATTTTACCCCTAAACAAGGGTGGCTGTCTTTGCAAGCCCATTGGCTGCCTATGATGCAATCAATCTCCATGTCTATCAATACTGTCAGATCTATAAAAAGGTATAATACAATGAAATACCGAAGTACTGCATTGTATTATGTGAGAAGTCAGAGGATCGCAGTCTCAAAAAACAGACTTAAAAGATGTCTGGAGTTTATAAACTTGCATAAAAACACTAGCATGGCTGCAAACGCTGGAAAAGCATATTTCTTTTGGAATGATCTATGGCTTCCCTATTGTATATCATGTAAAGCTCTTTGCTTAGACCCTTTGCTAAAAGGAACCTGCAAAGTGTAGAGTTCTCTTCAACCTTTGCTTGCTCCTGACCCTTCTTCACGCATGCCAACTAGCTTGATTCAAACTTTTAATGGGTTCAGCAAACAGTTTATCCGAACCCCTGGGAAAAACTGGGCAAGTCAAAGATATCTTTGAAGTGGTTGAGCCCCATTCTGCCTAGTTTTGCTAACTGGGTTGACAAAGTTAATAAACTTGAAAACACTTTATGGAAATAGTTAGCTCGTCCTACAGGAATCCCGACAAATTATTAAAACTTTGGCGATTTTAATCTTCCAAGCTTCTTCTCTCAGCCTTCTGTGATTTAGCTTTGCAAGGTAGATTTTTGCAAGATAACCTGCAATTGTTTTTAATGCTTGTTGTTCAAGATGCTTTTAGCTCCGCCCCTGCCCACCCCCTCCCATTGCAAACAACCGGCAAGGGGCGGAGAGCAGCAGGGAAGGGGGTGAGAGTTTAGCTGTCACGCTGCTAAACTCCCACCTCCCTTCTCGGGCAGCTATCATAGGCTCCCATAGGAGTCTATACAGCCGGCAGCGGCGTAAAAGCGCCCGGCTGAAACGCGCTATCTTGGCTGGGCACTTCTACGCTGCGGAAATATGCCCATGTGCACTGACGCATTGTAAACCAATGCCTCAGAGGGGAAGCATATATCGGCCAGGTGTGAAAACCTGGCCGATATACGTCTGTGTGAATCCAGCTTTACTTGCAGGAAGTGCTGGCAGGATTTGTCTTTTTGTTGGCTGCCTTCATGCCTTCATGTCTGTCCTGCACCCTATTTCTCCATTTGTTCAAAGCGTTTTAATTAAAGTAATTGGCTTGGATTCAACTTTCTCTGAATGCATTTGAGGCTTAGGCCAAGGGAGAGGTGAGTCTGTATTGGAGTAGGACCCATCTGAATGCTGCTCGCCTGGACATGCCAGATGGGTATGTTTGTTTTGATCAAAATATCTACTAAGAATCTTTCACTTTTATCCAATTAGTAAAAACCCCAGTTGTGCAATTTTATTCAGGTACTGTATTAAATGTATTTGAGTGTTGAGGATGTGTTTTTTTTTCGACATAAAACAAGTACTCACACAACTCCGTGCAAATTGTTTTTGCTATGCAAAAGTAGAAAAACCTAAAAAAAATATATAGTTTTTGTATCTGTAATAAAATAAATCTTGTTATTTGTATAGCGCCAACTTATTCTGCAGTGCTTTCAGGTAATTTTTATTCATTGCCCCCCACCAAGCCAGGTAGTCATTTTACTGACCTTGGAAGGATGGAAGGCTGAGTTAACCTTGAGCCAGCTACCAGTCAGGGATTGAACTTGCAACCTTCAGGTTGTGAGCGAGAGCTTACACTCTGCACCACACGAGGCTCTAATGTAGTGACCTGCCAAAAAACAGTTATCATTTCATTTATACCACATAGTGAATGCCCTAAACACAAACCCCCCCCCCCCCCAAAAAAAATATGTTGGAATTTCTGTGTTTTTTCACCCTGATGTCCCCCCAAAATTTTTAAAAGCTAAAAAATATATTTACCCCCAAATGGTGAAAAATAAAGCAGGAAATCCAAAGGCAAAATAATCCGGTGACGATGTAAAATTATGCCCTAAAACCTACCAAACCAAAAATTTTCCAAGTGCTTCTCATGCTCAACCCATAAGTTCTTTCACTAATTACAATACAACTTATGTTATTTACACTATTTTTTGCTCATCCTGCAGCCTCTACTACATAGGTTTCACAACTTGCAAATTGAAAAGTAGGATTTCGGAGCATGTTTCAAGAATTTTGGCTACCTCTCATAAAGCTTGCAAACGTCCACTATCAGGTGCAGCACGTCACATAGGGGGGGCATGTCCACCTTCAGAATAGTGGGCTTGGGAAAAGTAGCCAATGAGAGGCATGATTGGTCCCGTAAACTACGTGCAAGAGAGGCTTTCTGGATTCTTAATCTGAATACTAGACACCAGAGGCGTAACTTGAAGCTCCCGGGCCCCGATGCAAAACTTGTAATAGGGCCCCCAACTATAATGCTTCACTTATAGTACTGGGCTCCCTATATGGAGAAGAGATTCCTTATGGGCCCCCTAAGGCTCCTGGGCCCGGGTGCAACTGCATCCCCTGCATCCTCTATAGTTACGCCCCTGCTAGACACCTTTCTGGTCTTAATTTTAAGTGATCTATCTTTCATTTATTAATTTCACCAACTTTTTACATCACATAAGGAAAAAAAATTCTCGTTCTTGTGGTTGCATATTACGTTGCTTAAATCTTATTTTTCTTTCAATTATTTGATTTAATGTTTTTGCACCCAACGTGTTATTCTATGATATCACTTCCTGTTGTGTGTTCCTAAAATCTTGCTCAGTCTGCTTTCATCCATGCTATGAGTAAGACCTGTTCAGTTGAAATGCGTTGGAGGTTGCTAGCAGATGTTTGTATATCTTTACACATTTTAATGATTACCCCACAATAAAGTATTAAGGATTGTACATCGTCGCCAGATTATTTTGCTCTTGATTTCCTCCTTCATTTCTCACTATTTCAGCGGATTTAGGCCGCAGCTCCAAGGACTGTCCGTGTGCCTTTTTGTGACCCACAGGTGAGCAGCACATTTTTCTTTTGTCATTTTACCCCCAAATGGTGCCAAAATACGTCTCGGCCTCTGAGTCCTTTTGTCAACAAGTTGTTTATGTCCATAGGATCCCTTTTTGATGGATATTTTTCCTTGATCGCACCATTCCCAGGAAACTCTCCATACAATTGCACAAGAAAACCCCACTAGGTTGGCAGTGTATGAAATCCTGTCCAGTTTAGCAGTTGCTGAGATTGCTCGATTTTCCCATTGTAGTGCTGATTTACATTGAAACTAGAGTTGAGCGAACATACTCTGCCGAGCTTGATGCTCGTTCGAGTATTAGCGTACTCGATGGTGCTCGTTACTCGAATGAGCATCAAGGCAAGTTCGACCCCCCCACACAGTTTTTGGCTCCTCCCTGCCGTGCCTGTTTTGGCCCCTCCCCGCCGTGATGCAGCACGTGTCAATGGCAATTTTTTTGTCTGGCAGGCAGGGAAGAGAGAGAGAGAGAGAGGGAGAGAGAGAAAGGGAGAGGGAGAGAGAAAGGGAGAGAGAGAAAGGGATAGAAAGAAAGGGAGAGAGAGAAAGGGAGAGAGAGAAAGGGAGAGGGAGAGAGGGAGAGGGAGAGGGAGAGAGGGAAAGGGAGAGAGGGAGAGAGAGAGGGAGAGAGGGAGAGAGGGAGAGAGGGAGAGAGAGAGAGAGGGAGAGAGAGAGAGAGGGAGAGAGAGAGAGGGAGAGAGAGGGAGAGAGAGGGAGAGAGAGGGAGAGGGAGGGAGAGGGAGGGAGAGAGGGAGAGAGAGAGAGAGAGAGAGAGAGAGAGAGAGAGAGAGAGAACGAACGAGAGAACGAGAGAACGAACGAACCAAGAAAAAAAAAAGCTCAGGACCCGGCGGCCCACATATAAAAGTGCTCGAGTCTTCCATTGTAGTCAATGGGGTTCGGTACTCGAGTAGAGCTCTCGAATTTTACAAAAAGCTCGATTCGAATAACGCGGACCCGAGCCTTTGGGTGCTCACTCATCTCTAAGTGAAACTTATCCACAGGAAAACTTTTTCACTTGCTTTTATGTTGTACTCGTGGCCATAGGCAATTTCCATATAGGAAAGCTCATAATGAGCTAGATGTCTCCAATAGAGATGAGCGAGCATACTCGTTAAGTACAAATACTCGAGCGAGTATCGTCCTTTCCGAGTATCTCCCTGCTCGTCCGCAAAGATTCGGGTGTCGGTGGGGGCGGTCAGGAAGAGCGGGGAGGAACAGGGGGGAGATCTCTCTCTCCACCCAACCTCCCCCCCCCCCCCGCTCCCCCATGCTCACTCCCGCAACCCACTGCTCACCCCCAACGGCACCCGAGATACTCAAAAAGAATGATACTCGCTTGAGTATTTGTCCTTAACGAGTATGCTCGCTTATCTCTAGTCTCCAATGAAGTGGCTATTCATTGTTCGTTAGCAGGGTTCGAATGGCCACCAGAGGGTTTTTCACTGGTTTTAACTTCTGACAAAATAATGTAGCCGAACCACATGAAGCCAAATACATCCAACAAAACTCAATGCCACATAGAGCCAACTTGGGGGCAGATGTAGCCAATATAATCTATTAGTTTTTGCATAATGTAAGATGAACCTACTACATTTTGCGTGACTTTATAATCCCGAATGGTTTCATTGTTTTATGTAGAGTGTAATCACAGTCAAGAGACTTGCGGTAATTAGATTATTATCCTTCATTTATTCCTTACACAAGTCTTGTCACCCGAGACAATAACATCAGTGCAATGAAGAAGAAAAGACAAGTTGGAACAGCAAGGTGAAGTACAGGAGCAGTTCCTTATAATAGATGGGTGCGGCATCTTACACAACGAAATTGGCAGAAGTGCCCTGCACTCATTGGCATAATCTATACTGCATTTTTTGGGCTTGTTTAACATAGAAACAAAGGAGTGTTTAATATCCTAACAAATAAAGCCCAAGTGCTCATTGTGTTATCATCAGGGAACATCTAAAAAGCTAGTTTATGTAAGTTGCAAAAAAGTGCAGTATCTTCTGTTAGTGCCTCCCTATATGTTCTACTGTTGTACAAGGTACAAATAACTGTTCAGTTCCAAATTACCGGCATCTTACTGGATGGTTCCTAAATAGAGATGAGCGAGCACCAAAATGCTCGGGTGCTCGTTACTTGAGCCGAACTTTTTGTAATGCTCGAGAGCTCATTTCGAGTAACGAACCCCATTGAAGTCAATGGGAGACTCGAGCATTTTTGAAGGTGACCCATAATCTGCATAGGGGAGGTTGTGTGATTCACCTGAAAACATCAGAAAGTGATGGAAACACCACACATATGGATGGGGAACGGCAGGGGCAGCATGGATGCATCTGTGGCTCCCAGGTCGCACTATTAAGCCAAATTGTGGGCAAGAGCCTGGTGGTCACCCCCCTAACAATTTAGTTGGACCAGACCATAATCAGCAAGGCACACATGCTGGCACATCTTAGCTAAGCACCTCACTAGGTGCAACGAAGGCCAATCACCGCCTGCGTGTGACACCGCTGCCTCTTCTCCTGTGTTACATGCTGGCATTGCTGTCCAATCCCCCCCAGGACGCAGACACGAGCTTGCGTCCACAGCATACTGAAATTTTTCCCAGCGCAGTGTCTAGCTGTCCCCATCCCAGACAGGGTAAGGGTTTTTTGCGTACACTATAGCAAAACATAGATAGTGAAAAATTAGTACAGTCTTGTTATATAGTGCGGATGAACAGGACACACACTTTGGCCTATTATGCAAATGCTTTTAGCCAAAAACAAATAAAAAAATGAAAAATGAGAGGAGTTTTGTTAGTTCCTATATAGTCCGTGTACACCAGTAGCAGTATACTGTATAGAACCGGTAACAGCATGCAGTATACAGCCAGGATGTTTTTGAATGCTTTGTGCGCATTACTGGTCCCAGGCAGCTAAACTGATGATGCCCAAAAGTAAAGTTGTAGTCCTTTGTAGTCCGAAAAAGGACTGTTGGGCTCTTTGAAGATGGATCCCTGCCTAAACGCTCCTTCTAACCTACACTAACGCTCTTCCTCATTCACAGCAGCTCTGACCCTCAGCTAATCCAGCCTCCATCCGAGGCGAGCATCAGGTGACCTGAGTCTTTATGATCCTAGGTCACCTGATCCGGCGAGCCAATCACTGCTATAGACGTGCACAGGGTTGGCACATCATAGCTGGAGGTGCCAAAGCCTTCCCTGCATGTTTATTAGCTAAAAAAGCTGCTAAACATGTGGGTGAAATTTTCTTGAACACCGCGTGGTGCTCACTCGAGTAACGAGTACTTTTGAGTATGCTAATGCTCAAACGAGCATTAAGCTCGGACGAGCATGCTCGCTCATCTCTATTCCTAAACAGTAAACAACAATGTAATGGGATCACTACTGATAAAATACAGTACAGTGTCTAATTAACAGTGCCAAGCAATGCCTAATTGAATACCACTTTATAGTGTTCTAATTATACCTACATTAAATGACCAAACACCTACTGCCCACACATATAGTAATCTGATTAACAGTGCTATATAATGTATACGGCGACACAATTGATAAGATTTGTGCAGGTCACAAGCTCCGAATGCTAGGGTATCAGTGGCAGTAGGAACAGTCAATAATAGAGATGAGCGAGCATACTCGCTAAGGACAATTACTCGAGCGAGCATTGTCCTTAGCGAGTACCTGCCCGCTCGGAAGAAAAGATTCAGATGCCGGTGCGGGTAAGCGGTGAGTTGCGGGAGTGAGCAGGGGGGAGAGAGGGAGAGAGAGATCTCCCCTCCGTTCCCCCCTGCTCTCCCCCGCTGCTCCCCGCCCCCTGTCAGCTCCCGAATCTTTTCTTCCGAGTGGGCAGGTACTCGCTAAGGACAATGCTCGCTCGAGTAATTGTCCTTAGCGAGTATGCTCGCTCATCTCTAGTCAATAACCCCCGTGTGACAGTACAACTCTAAGGCCAAATGAATGCGAAAATTCTTGTAGAGGTATATTTGGAATTTAATCTCTCTACATATTCTGTGGTAAATCTTTAAGGGGTTGTAACAAGCTATAAATTTAGCCCCCATGAACAGGATAGGAAGGTAATTTTATGATCATGTATGATCACGGTCTGACTGCTGGGACTTCCCCCAATCCCGAGAATGGGAGGCCCAAAGATCCCCACATGAATGGAGCAGAGGGCATCCATGTGCTCCAATGTAAGCACTGGAAGTTGCAAAGTACAAGCACTCAGTAATCTCTTTCTGTCCCACTGAAATGATTGGAGTGATGGTGCACATGCATGTCCTTCGACGCATTCATGTTGGGACCCTCAAGATCAAAAGGGGATGTCCGGCTACTTAAAAAAAATACTCAGAGTGGTATAAAAAAAAACAAAAAACAAAGTAAGTAATATAAACCTTTTACACCCCCGAACACTCCCATTCTGAGGCTTATCTGTATCTCCTACTTCACTTAGATGGACATGTGACTGATGCAGGCAACTGTGGCTACAGCATTATTGTATTGATTATCAGTAGAGATGAGCGAGCACCAAAATGCTCGGGTGCTCGTTACTCGGGACGAAAATATCGCGATGCTCGAGGGTTCGTTTCGAGTAACGAACCCCATGGAAGTCAATGGGCGACTCGAGCATTTTTGTATTTCGCCGATGCTCGCTAAGGTTTCCATTTGTGAAAATCTGGGCAATTCAAGAAAGTGATGGGAACGACACAGCAACAGATAGGGCAGGCGAGGGGCTACATGTTGGGCTGCATCTCAAGTTCCCAGGTCCCACTATTAAGCCACAATAGCGGCAAGAGTGCCCCCCCCCCTCCCAACAACAACGTTTACTTCTGAAAAACCCTCATTAGCAATGCATACCTTAGCTAAGCACCACACTACCTCCAACAAAGCACAATCACTGCCTGCATGACACTCCGCTGCCACTTCTCCTGGGTTACATGCTGCCAACCCCCCCCCCCCCCGCGCACGACGCAGTGTCCACAGCGCACACCAAAGTGTCCCTGCGCAGCCTTCAGCTGCCCTCATGCCACACCACCCTCATGTCTATTTATAAGTGCGTCTGCCATGAGGAGGAACCGCACGCACACACTGCAGAGGGTTGGCACGGCTAGGCAGCGACCCTCTTTTAAAGGGGCGGGGCGATAGCCCACAATGCTGTACAGAAGCAATGAGAAATATAATCCTGTGCCACCGCCATCAGGAGCTGCACACGTGGGCATAGCAATGGGGAACCTATGTGCCACACAATATTCATTCTGTCAAGGTGTCTGCATGCCCTAGTCAGACCGCGGTTTTTTATAAATAGTCACAGGCAGGTACAACTCCGCAATGGGAATTCCGTGTGCACCCACAGCATGGGTGGCTCCCTGGAACGCACCGGCGGTACATAAATGTATCCCATTGCATTGCCCATCAGAGCTGAGGTAATGTCATATTAAATGCAGGTGGGCTTTGGCCCACACTGCATGCCCCAGTCAGACTGGGGTTCTTTAGAATTAGACACATGCAGTTACAACTCCCTGTGGACCCACAGCATGGGTGGCTTACTGGAACCCACCGGCGGTACATAAATATATCCCATTGCAGTGCCCAGCACAGCTGATGTAACGTCAGCTTTAATGCAGGTGGGCAAAGAATTAATTGGATTACACTGTAGGTGAGGGCCCCCAAAAATTGGTGTACCAACAGTACTAATGTACGTCAGAAAAATTGCCCATGACCAACCAAGAGGGCAGGTGAAACCTATTAATCGCTTTGGTTAATGTGGCTTAATTTGTAAATAGGCCTGGAGGCAGCCCAGTTAAAATAAAAATTGGTTCAGGTGCAAGTTTCAATGCTTTAATGAGCATTGAAACGTATAAAAATTGTTTACAAAAATTATATGACTGAACCTTGTGGGCCTAAGAAAAATTGCCCGTTCGGCGTGATTACGTGAGGTTTCAGGAGGAGGAGCAGGAGGAGGAGGAGGAGGAATATTATACACAGATTGATGAAGCTAAAAGGTCCACATTTTTGATGGTGATAGAGAACGATGCTTCCATCCGCGGGTGCAGCCTACGTATTGTTTAGGTATCGCTGCTGTCCGCTGGTGGAGAAGAGAAGTCTGGGGAAATCCAGGCTTTGTTCATCTTGATGAGTGTAAGCCTGTCGGCACTGTCGGTTGACAGGCGGGTACGCTTATCTGTGATGATTCCCCCAGCCGCACTAAACACCCTCTCTGACAAGACGCTAGCCGCAGGACAAGCAAGCACCTCTAGGGCATACAGCGCGAGTTCAGGCCACGTGTCCAGCTTCGACACCCAGTAGTTAGTTGTAGGGGGCAGAGGCGTCACGGAGGACGGTCGTGCGATCGGCTACGTACTCCCTCACCATCCTTTTACAGTGCTCCCGCCGACTCAGCCTTGACTGGGGAGCGGTGACACAGTCTTGCTGGGGAGCCATAAAGCTGTCAAAGGCCTTAGAGAGTGTTCCCCTGCCTATCCTGTACATGCTGCCTGATCTCTGCGCCTCCCCTGCTACCTGGCCCTCGGAACTGCGCCTTCGGCCACTAGCGCTGTCGGATGGGAATTTTACCATCAGCTTGTCCGCAAGGGTCCTGTGGTATAGCATCACTCTCGAACCCCTTTCCTCTTCAGATATGAGAGTGGAAAGGTTCTCCTTATACCGTGGGTCGAGCAGTGTGTACACCCAGTAATCCGTAGTGGCCAGAATGCGTGTAATGCGAGGGTCACGAGAAAGGCATCCTAACATGAAGTCAGCCATGTGTGCCAGGGTACCTGTACGCAACACATGGCTGTCCTCACTAGGAAGATCACTTTCAGGATCCTCCTCCTCAGGCCATACACGCTGAAAGGATGACAGGCAAGCAGCATGGCTACCCTCAGCATTGGGCCAAGCTGTCTCTTCCCCCTCCTCCTCATCCTCCTCATGCTCCTCCTCCTCCTCCTCAACGCGCTGAGATATAGACAGGAGGGTGCTCTGACTATCCAGCGACATACTGTCTTCCCCCGCCTCTGTTTACGAGCGCAAAGCGTCTGCCTTTATGCTTTGCAGGGAACTTCTCAAGAGGCATAGCAGAGGAATGGTGACGCTAATGATTGCAGCATCACCGCTCACCATCTGGGTAGACTCCTCAAAGTTTCCAAGGACCTGGCAGATGTCTGCCAACCAGGCCCACTCTTCTGTAAAGAATTGAGGAGGCTGACTCCCACTGCGCCGCCCATGTTGGAGTTGGTATTCCACTATAGCTCTACGCTGCTCATAGAGCCTGGCCAACATGTGGAGCGTAGAGTTCCACTGTGTGGGCGCGTCGCACAGCAGTCGGTGCACTGGCAGATGAAACCGATGTTGCAGGGTCCGCAGGGTGGCAGCGTCCATGTAGGACTTGCGGAAATGTGCGCAGAGCCGGCGCACCTTTCCGAGCAGGTCTGACAAGCATGGGTAGATTTTCAGAAAGCGCTGAACCACCAAATTAAAGACGTGGGCCAGGCATGGCACGTGCGTGAGGCTGCCGAGCTGCAGAGCCCCCACCAGGTTACGGCCGTTGTCACACACGACCATGCCCGGTTGGAGGCTCAGCGGCGCAAGCCAGCGGTCGGTCTGCTCTGTCAGACCCTGCAGCAGTTCGTGGGCCGTGTGCCTCTTCTCTCCTAAGCTGAGTAGTTTCAGCACGGCCTGCTGACGCTTACCCACCGCTGTGCTGCCACGCCGCGCGACACCGACTGCTGGCGACGTGCTGCTGCTGACACATCTTGATTGCGAGACAGAGGTTGCCTAGGAGGAGGAGGGTGGTTTAGTGGAGGAAGCATACACCGCCGCAGATACCACCACCGAGCTGTGGCCCGCAATTCTGGGGGTGGGTAGGACGTGAGCGGTCCCAGGCTCTGACTCTGTCCCAGCCTCCACTAAATTCACCCAATGTGCCGTCAGGGAGATATAGTGGCCCTGCCCGCCTGTGCTTGTCTACTTGTCCGTTGTTAAGTGGACCTTGGCAGTAACCACGTTGGTGAGGGCGCGTACAATGTTGCGGGAGACGTGGTCGTGCAGGGCTGGGACGGCACATCGGGAAAAGTAGTGGCGACTGGGAACGGAGTAGCGCGGAGCCGCTGCCGCCATCATACCTTTGAAAGCCTCCGTTTCCACAAGCCTATACGGCAGCATCTCCAGGCTGATAAATTTGGCCATGTGTACGTTTAACGCTTGAGCGTGCGGGTGCGTGGCGGCGTACTTGCGGTTGCGCTCCAACACTTGCGCTAGCGACGGCTGGACGGTGCGCTGAGAGACATTGGTGGATGGGGCCGAGCACAGCGGAGGTGAGGGTGTGGGTACAGGCCAGGAGACGGTAGTGCCTGTGTCCTGAGAGGGGGGTTGGATCTCAGTGGCAGGTTGGGGCACAGGGGGAGAGGCAGTGGTGCAAACCGGAGGCGGTGAACGGCCTCCGTCCCACCTTGTGGGGTGCTTGGCCATCATAGGCCTGCGCATGCTGGTGGTGGTGAGGCTGGTGGTGGTGGCTCCCAGGCTGATCTTGGCGCGACAAAGGTTGCACACCACTGTTCGTCGGTCGTCTGCACTCTCAGTGAAAAACTGCCAGACCTTTGAGCACCTCGGCCTCTGCAGGGTGGCATGGCGCGAGGGGGCGCTTTGGGAAACAGTTGGTGGATTATTCGGTCTGGCCCTGCCTCTACCCCTGGCCACCACACTGCCTCTTCCAACCTGCCCTGCTGCTGCACTTGCCTCCCCCTCTGAAGACCTGTCCTCAGTAGGCGTAGCAAACCAGGTGGGGTCAGTCACCTCATCGTCCTGCTGCTCTTCCTCTGAATCCTCTGTGCGCTCCTCCCTCGGACTTACTCCAATTACTACTACCTGAGTGATAGACAACTGTGTCTCATCGTCATCGTCCTCCTCACCCACTGAAAGCTCTTGAGACAGTTGCCGGAAGTTCCCAGCCTCATCCCCCGGACCCTGGGAAGTTTCCAAAGGTTGGGCATCAGTCACGACAAACTCCTCCGGTGGGAGAGGAACCATTGCTGGCCATTCTGGGCAGGGGCCCGGGAACAGTTCCTGGGAGTCTGCCTGCTCCTCAGAATGTGTCATTGTAATGGAGTGAGGAGGCTGGGAGGAAGGAGGAGCAGCAGCCAGAGGATTCAGAGTTGCAGCAGTGGACGGCGCAGAACTCTGGGTGGTCGATAGATTGCTGGATGCACTTTCTGCCATCCACGACAGGACCTGCTCACACTGCTCATTTTCTAATAAAGGTCTACCGCGTGGACCCATTAATTGTGAGATGAATGTGGGGACGCCAGAAACGTGCCTCTCTCCTAATCCCGCAGCAGTCGGCTGCGATACACCTGGATCAGGAGCTCGGCCTGTGCCCACACCCTGACTTGAGCCTCCGCGTCCTCGCCCACGTCCACGTCCTCTAGGCCTACCCCTACCGCTCAGCATGCTGTATTACCAGTAGTGCAGAAACAGAACGCTGTAATTAAATGTGCCACTTATTGGCCTGTGGTTGGAGGCTGACTTCCCTTACGGAACGCACAGCAGAGCCAGGAAACAATTTTGTGCACGCCTGTAGTGAGACGCAGGTGCGTATGACTGAGCTAGTGGAATTCACAGCGCATAAGCAGTCAAGTGGCCAAAGGCCAGTAGTAGGCCTTAAGTATTTTGCTTCTATTTTTTTTTAATGCTGAGCTGATACAGCAGACAGATACTGTAGGCAGCGTATAATATTATGTATACTGTTTCCCTCTGGCGGGATGACGGCAATCATGTGACAGAGACAGCAGATCCAGGAAACAATTTTGCGCAAGCCTGCTGTAACGCTTAGCTGCGTATTAATTACGACTACTACCCCCAGCAGAAAGATACTGTAGGCAGCGTATAATATTATGTATACTGTTTCCCTCTGGCGGGATGACGGCGATCATGTAACAGAGACAGCAGATCCAGGAAACAATTTTGCGCAAGCCTGCTGAAACGCTTAGCTGCATATTAATTACGACTACTACCCCCAGCAGATAGATACTGTAGGCAGCGTATAATATTATGTATACTGTTTCCCTCTGGCGGGATGACGGCGATCATGTAACAGAGACAGCAGATCCAGGAAACAATTTTGCGCAAGCCTGCTGTAACGCTTAGCTGCGTATTAATTAGGACTACTACCCCCAGCAGATAGATACTGTAGGCAGCGTATAATATTATGTATACTGTTTCCCTCTGGCGGGATGACAGCGATCAATTTTTTGGAAAAAGCCCACTGCCTATATAGCCTGAATATCTCTTTCCCTGCCTCACCAGTACTGGCCCTATACTCTGTACAATGACTGCAGACTGCGGACGCAATGCTCTGCACGGCTGATATACAAAAAAAAAATTGTGCAACACTGCTAAAAGCAGCCTCCACAGTACTGCACACGGTCAGATGTGGCCCTAAGAAGGACCGTTGGGGTTCTTGAAGCCTAAAATAACTCCTAACGCTCTCCCTATAGCAGCTCCGGCACCAGCAGCACTTTCCCTGATCTCTGTCAGAATGCATCTGTGGCGAGCCGCGGGAGGGGCCGATTTATATACTCGGGTGACACCTGATCTCGCCAGCCACTCACTGCAGGGGGGTGGTATAGGGCTTGAACGTCGCAGGGGGAAGTTGTAATGCCTTCCCTGTCTTTCTATTGGCCAGAAAAGCGCGCTAACGTCTCAGAGATGAAAGTGAAAGTAACTCGAACATCGCGTGGTACTCGCCTCTAGTAACGAGCATCTCGAACACGCTAATACTCGAACGAGTATCAAGCTCGGACGAGTACGTTCGCTCATCTCTAATTATCAGCCATAAAAGTGTAAACTGTAGGGTCACAGATGGCAGTGGGACAATGGAAGATACCACTTTTCTGGTACTATTGGCATATCCAGTGTTGAATGGATATGCTAATCAGGTTGCCAAAGAAACCACCATCTACGTATACTTGGTGAGCTCCAAAGGTCTAGCAGCAGACAATCATATTTGAAGCTGACTATGGAACCAATCACTTGACACTATAGTCTATTTTAATGGGTTGACTTACGTATAATTGTTTACACCTTACTGAGATGTCTTGTGTGTGCAATGATAACAGATGTTGCAGCATCTGAGGAAGAGGCCCCAGCCTAGGAGACAGTGGGGGTAGAGTAGTTCACTTGTCACAGTGGCTCTACTGTCTCCCACCCGGAGAGTAACCTGGGACAAGTCCAAGGGGCATGGGCAGACTATATTAAAGGAGATGTCTCATGAAAGCAAGTGGGGTTATATACTTCTGTATGGCCATATTAATGCACTTTGTAATATACATCGTGCATTAATTATGAGCCATACAGAAGTTATTTCACTTACCTGTTCCGTTGCTGGCGTCCTGGTCTCCATGGATCCGTCTAAAATCGCCTCTTCTGGCGATTTTAGACGCGCTTGCGCAGTCCGGTCTTCTTCTTTTCTCAATGGGGCCGCTCGTGCAGGAGAGCGCTTCCGTGTAGCTCCGCCCCGTCACGTGCCGATTCCAGCCAATCAGGAGGCTGGAATCGGCAATGGACCGCACAGAAGCCCTGCGGTCCACCGAGGGTGAAGATCCCGGCGGCCATCTTCACAAGGTAAGTATGAAGATGCCGGACCGCGGGGATTCGGGTAAGTACTATATGTTTTTTTTTTTTAAACGTCTGCATCGGGTTTGTCTCGCGCCGAACGGGGGGGCTATTAAAAAAAAAAAAAAAAACAGTTTCGGCGTGAGACATCTCCTTTAATTAGGAAACCTACAAGTGGATTACCTTGGCTCTTCTTTGTCATTTGTGACACCACCGTTCCTATCTCCACGGTGATCTCTCTAAAAAATAAATAAGAGTCCACACACGGGGTAGAATTCAATAGGCCAAACCAGGAACAGTCGGTAAAGCAGTTTACTGAGTAACTTGAAATAACAACAATCCTCTTTACATCCACCGGCACGTTAGTAACAGTTTAGAACACATGAAGCGATAGTGAGGAAACACAGGGAAATGGGGTAACTTACACAGGCCTAGTTAACTGTGGTCACCTGGTCCCAGACACCGACTCTTAGGAAACTCCACCAACACTTTACCGGTCCACTCTCACTGAACTTGAGACACTTTTCACCTCACACTGAACGGCGGGAAAAAGGCCACCTAATAAGGGAAGGTAGAAGAAGAGGTTCATGGCATTAGAGAGGTATCATCTCAGCCTCTCCCATCTCTTCTTGTACTCAGATTAAAGGTACCTGAGTACAGGTCTGGTCTAGTCTTATCCACTGACTCCTCTCTCCACAGACTAAACTCAACAGCGACCAAAAAAAAACAACAGAAGACCTCATTCAAGCATTCAGCACCCACATATATAAAATGAGGTCACATGACATACAAATAGATACTTTCCCAGACATAACCCAGACAGTACCCTATTCAGTTCTGCAAAGGGGCAATACACATCATATTGATACACATAGAAAACAGTGGAAAAACACAGAAACACAAGACTACATAGACCATCCAGAAACTTCCATAACACATGTGCACATTAACTTCTGTACACTACATTGTCAGGAATTACAATTCAAAGAGGTTGTTTTGTATAGCTGCAGTGTAGACTTCCAGAATAATTTCCTCCAGTGGATTCAATGATCCCCAGTCTGACACTGCTAGTAACTGGTGAATCAGATAATAACTTTATTATTTACTCCTTGAGGCAGCGTAGGTTAATGGGCAGGTTTCTTATTCATCAGGAGGAAGATGGGAAGTTTAGAATAGGAATGTTGCCCGTCTGGTCTTGGGATAATGCCTCTTGGTTAACTCTGCCAAAAAAAAGATAAGGAGGATCTAAGAGCCACGACTGTTGGTATTTTCCAGAGACAACGGAAGGTAAGAATTAAAAGGTAAATTAAATAGACAAAAGTAAAAGTCTGGCAAAGTAAGAACAAAAACACCATTTCACTATGCAAACTGATATATCCTGGGAGCAGTTACCAAGATTTTGATGCTGCTATGAGGCTCCTAATACCTTGATAATTATTAGTGATAAGTGAACTGAAACATATGAACCTGTTTTGGGTCAAACGTTACTAAAAGTTTGGTTCGGCAAAAACCTGAAGCTCAGGCGGTTCATTTCGTTCAAAACCACGAAAATTATTTTTTTCTTCTTCCTCTTCTTTTTGTTCTTCTTTATTAAATTTGTCTTAAAAGCAGCTAAAAAGTACTTAGTTTACCTAGGAGTATATCTAAGAGTGTTATGCAGGGCTTTTATGGGTCTTAGGCTTTAGTCACACGGGCGTTTTTTCACGCGATTTGCGCATCGCATGACGGATGCGCATGCGCAAATCGCGTGACCGGCGCCGAAAAATCGGCCCAAAAATCGCCCGAAAATCTGCTCCTAGCCGCGTTTCATTAGAAACGGGCCGGAGCTGTCCAGCGCATTGCATTCAATGGAGCC
Organism: Eleutherodactylus coqui; assembly: GCF_035609145.1. NCBI lineage: Eukaryota > Metazoa > Chordata > Amphibia > Anura > Eleutherodactylidae > Eleutherodactylus > Eleutherodactylus coqui. The sequence goes on along the minus strand of NC_089839.1, from coordinate 274,192,430 downwards.
GGCAATACAGCGGCTCCATTGAATGCAAGCGCTGCGGGCGAGTGTGGGATGAATTGTCGGGAAGGGGTTAAATATATAACCCCTTACCTGCAATGCATCCTTAAATGTGAAAAAATAAAAAAAAAGGATGTACTCACCTGCTCCCGGCAGCTGGAGATCCCGGCGGTCGGCCTGCAGTGGGTGTGAAGGAGGTGTGACTCAGGCTTGCCCCTGATTGGCTCAGCGCTGAGCCAATCAGAAGCAAGTCTCAGTCACACCCATTCATGAATTCATGAATGGGTGTGACTGAGATCAGCCTCTGATTGGCTCAGGCTGAGCCAATCAGGGGCAAGCCTGAGTCACACCTCCTTCACACCCACTGCAGGCCGACCGCCGGGATCTCCAGCTGCCGGGAGCAGGTGAGTACATCCTTTTGTTTTATTTTTTCACATTTAAGGATGCATTGCAGGTAAGGGGTTATATATTTAACCCCTTCCCGACAATTCATCCCGCGCACGCCGGCAGCCCATTGCTTTCAATGGAGTCGGCTGTATTGCCGCTCCATTGAATTTAATGGGCAAACATTGTTCTTCTCTGCCACAGCTGTTACAGCTGTGGCAGAGAAGAATGATTTGTCTTCTGTATGTTCTCAATGGGGTCGGCGCTGCTGCCGCCGGCCCCGTTGAGCGCATATAGAGAAGAGAACAGGAATCGCAGATCGCAGATAGGTGCGATCTGCGATTTCTGTTCTCTAATTTATCGGACGAGCGCATAAAAAGCGCTCATGTGTCCGATACCATTGCAAAGCAATGGTTTTAAAAAGTCGCCGGACGCATGCGCATGCGCAAATCGCGGCAATAAACGCCCGTGTGACTAAGCCCTTTGGGTGCGTTCACACTTGCGTGTTTTTGTGCATACTTAGGTGCGTACATACATCTGCACCTAGATACGAGCAAAAACATGCGTGAACACAGCTGCGTGCTTGTTGTCAATGGAGCCGCGGCTGCTGCCGGCGGCTCCATTGAAAGCAATGCTCTGCCGGCCCCCTGCATTCTTTTTCAGGGAAGGGCTTTACATATAAGTCCTTCCCTGAAAAAGAAACATTTTAGTGCAAAACAAAAACAAAAAAAACAACTTACCTCTCCGCCGCTGCCTTGACCCCCGTGGGCATGAAGAACACATCTGCCGCATACGGCAGATGTTTCCTTCACCCCCGCTAGTTAAAAGAATTCCCTGCTGCAGCAGAGGAATTCTTTAATTCTCTACTGCAGCTGTCACACATGTCAGCTGTGGTAGAGGATTCTGCTGCCAGCAATTGATTTCAGGGAAGGGCTTTGAATATAAGCCCTTCCCTGAAAATCAAGTAAAAGTGGTTTAAAAAACAAAAAAATAGATACTCACCTCCCTTCAGCTGCTGGGGCACAGCGGGGTCTTCTGCTGTCCCCTGCACTGTGGTGCTGATCTATCAGCAGGTGGGGATTTAAGATCCCCGCCTGCTGAAAGAGCTAAATGTGATTGGCTTATCCCCCCCCCCTTTTTTTTTTTTACACTAAAATCTTTCTTTTTCAGGGAAGGGCTTATATGTAAAGCCCTTCCCTGAAAAAGAATGCAGGGAGCCGGCAGAGCATTGTTTTCAATGTAGCCGCCGGAAGCAGCCGTGGCTCCATTGAAAACAATGCGTGCATTCCCTATGGTGCACGCATGTCCTATCTTTGCAGGCATGCACCTGCAAAGTATGGACATGTGCACACACCATGGGAAATGCTTTGTTGCAAATAGAAGAGTATTTTTGTGTGTGTGTATGTACGCACAAAAACACGCTTGTGTGAACGCACCCTTACACGCACCTGTTTTAGGAGTATTGGTGACGTTCTGATGCAGTTTGAACTGAACCAAACTTTTTGCCCAAATTCTGCATATTGGTTAAACTGAGCTTTTGAAAAGTTTGCTCATCATTAAGTATGATACAAAAATAGATGTAGCAGAGGTCAGAATACCAAAAATATCAGAAAAAGCATATAAGAGAATGGCTTTAAGGTGATCCTTAAACAGACAGGTTCCAACAGTCTGGTGTCCAAGTTATACTACAAGTTTTCCAAGTTTTACACAAGCCAAAAGTCAACTCAGTGCAACAAGGAACCATACTTTCTATACCAATCTTCCAGCAGGCACATCTCAGAAACTTGCTGAAACCATGTGGTGTATCCTAGTCAGTCGTATCCAATACTCCATCATAGTTTTGGCCTTTGTTTATTTCCACATCTTATGAAACTTACTTTTTGTTCACTTATGTTATAGAGATGACAAGATAGAACACGGGAAGTGAAGGTCATCAATCTTCCCCCTCTTAGAAGTTTATGGCGAGGAGGGAAGGAAAGACTCACACAGATGTTCTGCAGCAGCTAGTTCAGTGCATTCACACGGATGAGAGAGAGTCGTGCCCAACATTCTTGGATGTGACTTGCATTCCACTGCACATGGGCACCCCGTTCATGTGCTGTGCGATGTGCTGGAGATGACACATCTGCCCACTACTAATAAAGGGTTGTATTTTCATGCGAGTTTTGTGCATCCTGCAATGAACAACATGAATGCACCCAAATAGGGCGTATTTGCTGTGGAGTTTCCATGCAGACCATTTGCACGGACATTCTGAAGCATTTAGAGTAGCAGCAAAGTGAATGAGATTTTGGAAATCTTAGCCACAAGCTGCAGAAATAACCTGCACAAAACCTGTGCGGAAATTGACATGCAGTGCAGAATTCAATTCCGCAGCATATCAATTTATTGCCATTTCTGCTGCGGAACTCGCCTCTTCTCAATGAGGGGGTAAATTCCACACAGCAATATGTGATAAAAGCCGCCTCGAACCTAGGGGTGTGGATTTGGACGCAGGCTTTCTAGTGCAAATTAGCCCTCATGTGGACCCAGCCTTATGCATGCAACCTTCAGAGGTCACACTGGTGGAGAATGCAAGACACCGGTCATACAATGACCAGATCTATTCTTATAGGGGTTGTACCTAGATTACAAGTTATCTGCTCTCCACGGGATAGAGGATATCTTGCTGATCAGTGGGGGGCTCCCCACTGAGAGCCTCAGCGATCTCGAGAATGGGGTTCTTGTGTCTCCGTGTGTCACTTTGGGTATTGCACAATTGGGACTCCATTAAGGTCAATGAGACTGATTGAAATACCTGAGCGTTTGCTGCTCAGCCATCTCCATAACCCAATTGAATGTGGATGGAGTGTTAGTACATTTGTGAGACCAACACTCAGTCTCTTCCTCACTATGAGACGTTAAGCAACCCCGAACTGAGGAGGAAGGGTGACACAGGACCCCCATTCTCGAGATGGGCATGTGCCTAAATGGTGGGTAAGCTTTACATTAACATCAATTAATTCTTGAACTATATTTCACTTGTAACTTCAGTTCAATGTAATCCAAATTTCTATCTGCAAATGTTTCACTGATCCAGAGATAAGGTCCTTCTGCATATGATTTCCTTCGGGCGATTGTGTTTCGCGCATTTGATGATGAAACTTTCCGTGAATCTTTCCTAACCCCATAACAATTACCCAGAAGCGATGATATGATAACGAGAAGCTCCAGGTAAAGCAGGAAGATTACAACATTGAACTATTGTTTGTTTTATAAAGTCCCAACAGAGTAGCATCCACGTTGCTCCGGAGTGGATGTGCCGATTAATTCCTAACTTGACAGCATGCTTCTTTTCAATTTGTAACAAATCAAAAACAATCACAGATGTCATGAACAGAGCAAGAATGAGTCATTTTCTGAGAAATGTAGGAAAGAATGCTCCTTACTTACTCTGTACTGTGTATCAGAATGTGAAGACAGAAAGGAAATAACTCTTGAAATGGAAGATGAAAATTACAGCAGGCTTCAGTCTCCAAAAATATTGAACTCTTGGTCCTGCCAAAATGACTTACCAGTCAACCTATGGATATGTTTCCATTGCATAAGTAATGATGACTTGACCCATGCATGTGCAAGTTGCTCTTATTCATGGTGAACTTCTATGAGCTGTCAGTGATTTCACATCTGGGATTCCGCTTTCCTGCTCCGTTGACTATAATGGGGTCCATCTACTTTCCGCCCAGCTGCCCGGGTTTTGGACTGAAGCATGCAGGGCCTTTTCTTCCAGTATTTTCAGCCAAGTCTGCAATGAAATCTCTGGCCAGAGGTTCTGATGCAGATGTGAAACCAGCCTTTGAAGACTTTCATTGCATTAAATCTTGTCTTGAGCTATTATAAAGGGAGGGGGGTATCTTTTTAAGCATTTAGGATTAATATGGAGCCCATATTATGGAGAATACATCCTCAATAGAGATGAGTGAGTGTACTTGCTAAGGCAAATTACTCGAGCGAGTATTGCCTTTTGCGAGTACCTGCCCGCTTGTCTCAAAAGATTCGTGAGCGGTGAGTTGCGGGAGTAAGCGGGGGGAGAGAGAGAGCGAGTTTCCCCCCCGCTCCCCGCCGGCACCCGAATCTTTTGAGATAAGCGGGCAGGTACTCGCAAAAGGCAATACTCGCTCGAGTAATTTGCCTTAGCGAGTACGCTCGCTCATCTCTAATCCTCAACCATTTCAAGGGACATTCCGGCCATTAACATTCAATATCTGTTCATGAGACTGATTGCTAGGTACACCAGCCTTTCACACTAGCCCATGCATTGGGGAAAGTGGTATAGCTGCTACTTTATACTAGGGTACAGAAACAAAGGGGTATTCTGCGTTTAGCAAATAAAACTGAATATTCCTTATGTTATAAAAGGTTATGCACTTGTCTGATATGCTGTGTGCTTTACGGTTACGTTCAGATGTACCTGAAAAATTTCCAATGCAAATTTTCCTGCAAATCCACAGCAAATTCAACAGCTGACTAAGTGACTGTCAGAAAAGTCACATATATAGGAGGCCAGGTAATCACAAAAAACAATCACAGAAAGAGGCTATCCTAAAACATAACATTTATTACTACATTTAAAATTCTATAGAAAAAACTAGTCACGTATGTGATAAGATGCCACCAGATGACTTATATATAATGCATCCATATGCAGGGTTAATGCAATAAACACGAAACCTCCCCGTGTTAATACCCTCATAAATATGGCCCTGCCTGTTAAGCAGCAGACCCAACCTGACAAGGGCGATCCTACCCATGTACCGCCCATTAACATCCTATTGCGCCATGATGTAGTGCAAAAAAATCTAATTATAGGAGACTAGAAATATATCCCATTAATCCTGATAATGCAGAGGATGCAAATAAATCTGATGGAAAAGCAAAACATAGACTCAATGTGTCAAAATTCAAGAATCAAACAGTAAGATCAGCCACCATCTATAATAGCATAACCTTCTGTTTAGAACATCTGGCCTTCACATGAAACCAGTAGATGATGTGTGTAAAAATATGCGCCTTGCATCTGCTAACAAGTAATCAAACCCTCTATCCTCCACTCTGATGTGTTTTTCTATGGCAGTTCACAAGCCACGGTTCATCAGAGAGATAACACACTTATAACATGCGGTTATAAGATCCACCAAACACTTGCATGTCCTAATATTTGCCCATATGGCCGGTTTCACATCCGCATTGAAACCTCCAGTCAGAGGTTCCAAAGCACTGAGTGCAGCGCTAATTCTTCAGTCCAAAAGCCGAGCAGATAGGCGGTAACTGAACAGACGCCATTATAGTCAATGGGGTCCATCCGGCGCTGTTCGGTTCCATCCAGAGACAGAACTGTTTGGCCGCAGGGATTCGCCTTTCCTGTGTCAAGACTCGGGGTCCGGGAAACTGGAAGTCCCTGAAAATACCCGCAACCCCTGTCCCTACCTACTTGCCCCCCTGGGCTAGGCCCCAGGGCGACGGTCCCTACACTCACTAAGGAAGGGGGACACTGGAACTAACAAACAGACAGACACTGGAACAAACAACAGCAAGAAGAGTCAGACTATCCGGGTCGGCAACGAGAGGGTACACGGTACAAGAGGGTCAGGTAAAGGCAATGTCAGGTCCAAAGACAGGGAGTCAAAAGTCAGGAGTCACAACAAGAAGTACGCTGGTGTAGCAGGAAGACCAAGCTAACACTGGCACTGGTCTGCAGACACAAGCAGGTTTAAATGCTGTCAGAGCTCCCGCCCCAGCAGCTGATTGGGGCGAGGAGCCTGACAGCAGCTGAGTGCACCCAGCAGCACTGGGGAACCCGCCCCCAGCCCTGCAGGAGGCAGGAAAGGAGACACATGGCTGGTTGCCATGATACCAAGGACGTGACGCGGTGAGGAGGAGCTTGGCGGCCAGGGGAGGTGATGAGGACTGGGGCTCCCCTGCGCCGCACAGCGGCAGCCCGTGTGACAGGACTGGTGGTGAGGTTACGAGAAACCCGTGAACCGCCAGTCCTTACATCCTGCTCCCTGAATGGAGCAGGAAAACAGGGTAGTCCAAAGGTATGCAGACACCAGAATAAATGGAGAACGGTGGTTGGGAACACCATCCTGTGTTTATCATGTTGCTAAGGGGAAGGGGCAAATCTATGTCAAACACGGCGGCCATTTTGAACCAAGTTGATATTTTCAAATGAGAAAGGGTGCATGTGACATATATATCTAGTAGGCAATTTGATGAGGAATCCAAAGCTGAATGTCATGTACCTTCATTCCTGCCAAAGCTATTTACAATTGTTCTGTGACATGGAACACAACGACGATCAGCTACAGGACATGCCCCTCACAGATTTACCTAGTTTCTGTTAGTAACATACCACACATGGGATGGTGTTCCCATCCACTGTTTTCAATTTATTCAAGCTCAATGCCTTTGGACCCCCCCCTGTATTATCAAAATATTATTTCAATAAACTGATACTTATTTGACTACCGCATTTCGATGCTAAGTTTTTGGGAGTAATATGGGTAAAGGGCCAATAAATAAAGTGGTTGAGGCAGTATAAAGAAATAGGATGATGTGGGAATCTGACCTTTCTCACCACCATCATTATGAATAGTATCTAGGGTATTAGCATGATTTGAATGTCTTTAAATTAATTTCACGTGAAGAATCTTCCTTAACGAGATGAGTAGGATGTTATGTGCTAAGATTATTACCAGGGCGGGTGCCAGCACACCTGGGCACACCTGGGCAGAGATCACAGGGTGGTAGATGGTCAAATCTGTGTGAACATTCTTTAGGGTTGTTTAACCCTTTCAGGAATAAGGGTCACTGTGTCAAGGTCATATTTTGCAGTTCAGGTATACACAGCTTTAAGTGATGATTAGAGATGAGCGAGTATACTCGCTAAGGCACATTACTCGAGCGAGTAGTGCCTTAGCCGAGTATCTCCCCGCTCGTCTCTAAAGATTCGGGGGCTGGCGGGGGGTGGGGAGCGGCGGGGGAGAGTGGGCAGGAACGGAGGGGAGATCTCTCTCTCCCTCTCGCTCCCCACCGCAGCTCACCTGTCACCCGCGCCGGCCCCCGAATCTTTAGAGACGAGCGGGGAGATACTCGGCTAAGGCACTACTCGCTCGAGTAATGTGCCTTAGCACGTATACTCGCTCATCTCTAGTGATGATATCTTCGCAACTGCATTACGCAACCTAACTATTTTTATTTTGTTTCTTCAAAGACATATGGGGCTTTCATCTGCTTGTGTGGTTTAATAAATTCTAAGTTTTTTTTTCCCTCAGCAGCTCTGTTTTTTTTTTTTTTTTCAATTTTTTCATCCTCACTTTCAAAAAAATAAAAAAAATGGCCATTTTTTTTCAAGCGAAATAGCTACATGAGCGCTTGTTTTTTTTTGCGGGTTGACTTGTATTTTACAATGGTACCATTTATTGTACCATGTAATGTACTGGAAAACTTAAAAAAAAATCCAAATGAGACCAAGTAGAAAAAAATATAATGTTATCATTTTTTAGGGTGAGGGAGGGTGGTTTTTATGGCAATCATGGTGTAGTAAAAATGACATGTTATCCTTATACCATGGATCAGTATGATTACAACGATACCAAATTGATGTAGTTTTTTTAATATAGTACTACTAAAAAAATAAAGTGCGTTTAAAAAAAAAAAAAAACTTTCTGTCGCCATCTTTTGACCCCCATAACTTTTTTGTCTTGCTGTTGATGCAGCTGCGTGAAAGTTTGTTGTTTGAGAGGTGACATGTGGCCTTTATTGGTTCCATTTTAGGGTACATGTGACTTTTTGATCACGTTTTATTCAATATTTCTTGTAGATTGAGGTGACCAAAAGAAAAGCGCAGTTCTGGCATTGTTTTTATTTTTCCTGATGACGTTCACCATGGTGATTAAAATTGTGGGGTTTTAATAAACTGGATTTACGGACGTAGCGATACCAGAGTTTACATGTTTTTTTCATGTGATGACTGAGGACAGGAGGGGGGCAAACTTTAAATATTTTTTTTTATTTATCTAACAATACAAAACATATCTTTACTTTCTTTATTTGAATTCCCCACAAGGGATGTGAACTTGCGATCGCTTGATTGCTTATTGCAGTATACTGCAATACTATGAAATGACATTATACTGCAGTCTGACCGGCATTCTATTAAGAACAATCATGGCATCCCTGGAGACCTTCAGGAGGCACAACCTCTTTTAGGGCGCCTACCCACTGGCGTTGCCGATTTTCGTGCGTGAAAAACGCAGCGTTTTTCGCGCGTTTTTGGCACGTTTTTCGCGCCTTTTTCGTTAATTTCCATTGACAATCATGGGTGCATTAAGAGAAAAATAAGGACACATATGCAACTGACAGTTCCTATGTGAAAAATTGCAACGAAATGAAAAAAAAAAACCAAATGGACAAGAACACATTCTATACTAATTGCTCTTCAGAAAAAACGCAAAACGCAATTTAGCATCGCAGGAAAAAAAAACGCCAGTGGGTAGGCGCCCTAAGATAGAACTTCTTTGGATTTGTTAGACTTTTCTTGGATGTTGATCAATAGATAAAGAGTTAAAGTGAAACAAAACTCTACAAAGTGATCCGGGCATAAAATGAAGCATAAATTACACACAATAAAGCATAATGCATAAGTTACTATAGAGCATATATATCATAACCGGAACATCCAGTTGGTTTTATCAGTTTATCAGTCAAAGACGTGTGCACACCAGGTTTTTAAAGTGATTGTAGTATAAAGAGTCTGCACTTCATTGCAGCTACCCTGTTTCCCTGAAAATAAGACATAACCTGAAAATAAGACATAACATGATTTTCCAGAATTTTTGAGGATGCAAAATGATTTTTCAGGCTTTTTGAGGATGTTTGAAATATAAGCCCTACTCCAAAATTAAGGCCTGCTAACAGTTAATTAAAAAAGTCAATTTAAATAGTGTACAGGCAGCTATACATGTAAAAAAGTTAAACCTTTTTGAACAAAAATTAGTATAAGACACTGTCTTATTTTCGGGGAAACACGGTAGTTCCACAAGGTTTGTGAAGGTAAAAATTAAAGTAATATACCAAAATGCACAGAATCATAGACTGGTAGAGTTAGAAGGGTCCTTGGGGTCATCTGGTCCAACCCCCTGCTCAATGCAGGTTTCAAAACCTGCTGCAGTTTTCAAGAGAACTGTGACTCGGACAAATCAATGCTTAGAGCTCATGCAGACTGGTGTCTTAGGGCTTAAACAGATGGGCGTGATTTTGTCCCGTTATGTGGCCATGAAAATCACGGCTACGTAATGGCACAAAAAAAACCCCATTTGTTTCAATGGTTTTGTTTCAATTATCAGGATTCTTGTGCATTGTAGCTATGTGCCAGAAAACATAGGACTTGCCATATCTTTCCCGCACGCAGTTAATACTAGCAGACGTCAGCTAAAACCTGGCAACCTGTGTGCCGTAATTAGAACCTGCTTGGTTTGCCACCGCATTGCAACGATGCTGGTTGGAATGCAGAAGCAGCTCTACCTGCAACTCTCCCTTCGGACGTTGTGGACGACCACAGGCTTCATCGCATACCAGCAGCAGCTCTCTGAGGCAGGGACATCTTCATGGACTACTTTCTGAGTCCTCGGGGAGCAGTTCCATGGCAGAAATATATTTTTTTTTTAAACTACGCTGTATACCTGCACCTGTATACCATGTCAGGTGAATAAAGTACAACCCAGCTCAACAGAAAAATGTTTATATGTCACAAACAGAAAAGGCACATTAATGTCATGTACAAATAATCAAGGGTGGCTTATTAAAAAAAAGACATTAATCTTGGAAATATCTCTCCTCTGGGGCTAGGGTCAAAGGCTTGAGACGGCTGTCCTCTGGGCATACCGCTGGGGCTCGGCTTTGGGGGGATTTCCCAAGAGAAAAGAAGAAGAAGAGGGGACAGAGAGGGGACCATAATACAGCTTGTGGCTATGAAACTGGCCATGGGTTTGTTGTAATGAAGCCTGAGACTCATGGCCAGTTTTATAGGGCAAGTATCTGGGGTAATGGGGTTTGATATAGGTAAGTACACTGCCGGGGCAGAGTGCCGCCTTGTGCAGGTGTGCCTCTAGCGGCCCAGCGGTACAAAACACTCATCAGTCTCCTAAAAACAGTTAGTATTGCCACCTTCATGGGTTGCACCTTTGTTTTTGGAAGAACCCTGAAGGACTGGTCTGGTTTTGCAGAGGTAGAGTTGCCGAAAAGTGTTGCAGGCCATTTACAGCATCTTTCTGTGGTAATTTATAGGACACATCAAGGGACAGCCTAATGTCAGTAGTTTCAGATAATCTATCTACTTCACAAATGTCGAGTTTTTCAAACTAACAAAGTGCCAAAGTTAACTCAGAACTCATAAAAAATAAATGTACGGGGGCATATCTGCAGCCCTTCGCAGGAAATTCAGCATTCGCATAAAGCGAGAGGGCCGTTTGCTGCAGCCTGTGGCGCCGCTATTGTCTTGGAAGCCATATTCCCTCCTGAACTGTCTCTGGCCGACCGCCAGCTTGTCTTCATATCCAATAATATATGTATAATTATAAAAGAAATAAGAAAAAGGAGGAATGTAAATTAGACCGAATAAGTAAAAAAGGAGGAAGAGGCAAGATGCTAGGAAAAGAAACTGCTTCTCAATTTTGCAAAAAGTCAACATTAGCGCAGCATCAAATAATTTGTATCCAGGTGCATTGTACATGTAATCTATATACAGGGGAATTTTACATATAATCTGTATACAGGTGCGTTGTACATGTAATCTATATACAGGGGCATTGTACAGATAATCCTTATACAGGTGCGTTGTACATGTAATCTATATACAGGGGCATTGTACATATAATCTGTATACAGGTATGTTGTACATATAATCTGTATCCAGGCGCATTGTACATGTAATCTATATACAGGGGCATTGTACATATAATCTGTATACAGGTGCGTTGTACATATAATCTGTATACAGGTATGTTGTACATATAATCTGTATGCAGGTGTGTTGTAGGTATAATCTGTATACAGGTGCGTTGTACATGTAATCTATATACAGGTACATTGTACATATAATCTGTATACAGGTGCATTGTACATATAATCTGTATCCAGGCGCATTGTACATGTAATCTATATACAGGGGCATTGTACATATAATCTGTATACAGGTATGTTGTACATATAATCTGTATCCAGGCGCATTGTACATGTAATCTATATACAGGGGCATTGTACATATAATCTGTATACAGGTGCGTTGTACATATAATCTATATACAGGTGTGTTGTACATGTAATCTATATACAGGGGAATTGTACATATAATCTGTATACAGGAGCATTGTACATATAATCTGTATACAGGCGCATTGTACATGTAATCTATATACAGGGGCATTGTACATATAATCTGTATACAGGTGCATTGTACATATAATCTGTATCCAGGCGCATTGTACATGTAATCTATATACAGGGGCATTGTACATATAATCTGTATACAGGTATGTTGTACATATAATCTGTATCCAGGCGCATTGTACATGTAATCTATATACAGGGGCATTGTACATATAATCTGTATACAGGTGCGTTGTACATATAATCTATATACAGGTGTGTTGTACATGTAATCTATATACAGGGGAATTGTACATATAATCTGTATACAGGAGCATTGTACATATAATCTGTATCCAGGCGCATTGTACATGTAATCTATATACAGGTGCATGGTACATATAATCTGTATACAGGTGCGTTGTACATGTAATCTATATACAGGTGCGTTGTACATATAATCTGTATGCCGGTGCGTTGTACATATAATCTGTATGTAGGTACATTGTACATATAATCTGTATGCAGGTACATTGTATATATAATCTGTATCCAGGTACATTGTACATATAATCTGTATGCAGGAACATTGTACATATTATCTGTATACAGGTGTGTTGTACATATATAATCTGTATCCAGGAGCATTGTACATATAATCTGTATACAGGTGCGTTGTCCATATAATCTGTATACAGGTGCGTTGTATATATAATCTGTATACAGGTGCGTTGTACATATTATCTGCATACAGGTGCATTGTATATATAATCTGTATGCAGGTACATTGTACATATAATCTGTATACAGGTGTGCTGTACATATAATCTGTATACAGGTGCGTTGTACATATAATCTGTATACAGGTGCATTGTACATATTATCTGCATACAGGTGCATTGTACATATAATCTGTATACAGGTGAGTTGTACATATAATCTGTATACAGGTGTGTTGTACATATAATCTGTATACAGGTGCATTGTACATATAATCTGTATACAGGTGTGTTGTACATATAATCTGTATACAGGTGCATTGCCCATATAATCTGTATACAGGTGTGTTGTACATATAATCTGTATACAGGTGCGTTGTATATATAATCTGTATGCAGGGGCCTTGTACATGTAATCTGAATGCAGGGGCATTGTACATATCTGTATACAGGTGCGTTGTACATATAATCTGTATACAGGTGTGTTGTACATATAATCTGTATACAGGTGCGTTGTACATATAATCTGTATACAAGTGCATTGTACATATAATCTGTATACAGGTGCGCTGTACATATAATCTGTATACAGGTGTGTTGTACGTATAATCTGTATACAGGTACATTGTACATATAATCTGTATACAGGTGCATTCTACATATAATCTGTATACAGGTGTGTTGTACGTAAAATCTGCATACAGGTACATTGTACAGATAATCCTTATACAGGTGCGTTGTACATATTATCTGTATGCAGGTGCATTGTACATATAATCTGTATACTGGTGTGTTGTACGTATAATCTGTATACAGGTGCATTGTCCATATAATCTGTATACAGGTGCGTTGTACGTATAGACTGTATACAGGTGCATTGTACATATAATCTGTATACAGGTGTGTTGTACATATAATCTGTATACAGGTGCATTGTACATGTAATCTGTATACAGGTGTGTTGTACATATAATCTGTATACAGGTGCATTGTCTATATAATCTGTATACACGTGCATTGTACAAATAATCTGTATACAGGTGCATTGTACATATAATCTGTATACAGGTGCATTGTACATATAATCTGTATGCAGGTACATTGTACATATAATCTGTATACAGGTGCGTTGTACATATAATCCATATACAGGTGTGTTGTCCATATAATCTGTATGCAGGTGCATTGTCCATATAATCCGTATACAGGTGCATTGTACATATTATCTGTATACAGGTGTGTTGTACATATAATCTGTATACAGGTGCATTGTACATATAATCCTTATACAGGTGCATTGTCCATATTACCTGTATGCAGGTGCATTGTACATATAATCTGTATACAGGTGTGTTGTACATATAATCTGTATTTAGGTGCATTGTACATATAATCCTTATACAGGTACATTGTACATATTATCTGTATGCAGGTGTGCTGTACATATAATCTGTATACAGGTGCGTTGTCCATATTATCTGCATACAGGGGCGTTGTCCATATTATCTGTATACAGGTGCATTGTACATATAATCTGTATACAGTTGTGTTGTACATATAATCTGTATACTGGTACATTGTATATATAAACTGTATACAGGTGTGTTGTACATATATAATCTGTATACAGGTGCGTTGTATATATAATCTGTATACAGGTGCGTTGTACATATTATCTGCATACAGGTGCATTGTATATATAATCTGTATGCAGGTACATTGTACATATAATCTGTATACAGGTGTGCTGTACATATAATCTGTATACAGGTGCGTTGTACATATAATCTGTATACAGGTGCATTGTACATATTATCTGCATACAGGTGCATTGTACATATAATCTGTATACAGGTGAGTTGTACATATAATCTGTATACAGGTGTGTTGTACATATAATCTGTATACAGGTGCATTGTACATATAATCTGTATACAGGTGTGTTGTACATATAATCTGTATACAGGTGCATTGCCCATATAATCTGTATACAGGTGTGTTGTACATATAATCTGTATACAGGTGCGTTGTATATATAATCTGTATGCAGGGGCCTTGTACATGTAATCTGAATGCAGGGGCATTGTACATATCTGTATACAGGTGCGTTGTACATATAATCTGTATACAGGTGTGTTGTACATATAATCTGTATACAGGTGCGTTGTACATATAATCTGTATACAAGTGCATTGTACATATAATCTGTATACAGGTGCGCTGTACATATAATCTGTATACAGGTGTGTTGTACGTATAATCTGTATACAGGTACATTGTACATATAATCTGTATACAGGTGCATTCTACATATAATCTGTATACAGGTGTGTTGTACGTAAAATCTGCATACAGGTACATTGTACAGATAATCCTTATACAGGTGCGTTGTACATATTATCTGTATGCAGGTGCATTGTACATATAATCTGTATACTGGTGTGTTGTACGTATAATCTGTATACAGGTGCATTGTCCATATAATCTGTATACAGGTGCGTTGTACGTATAGACTGTATACAGGTGCATTGTACATATAATCTGTATACAGGTGTGTTGTACATATAATCTGTATACAGGTGCATTGTACATGTAATCTGTATACAGGTGTGTTGTACATATAATCTGTATACAGGTGCATTGTCTATATAATCTGTATACACGTGCATTGTACAAATAATCTGTATACAGGTGCATTGTACATATAATCTGTATACAGGTGCATTGTACATATAATCTGTATGCAGGTACATTGTACATATAATCTGTATACAGGTGCGTTGTACATATAATCCATATACAGGTGTGTTGTCCATATAATCTGTATGCAGGTGCATTGTCCATATAATCCGTATACAGGTGCATTGTACATATTATCTGTATACAGGTGTGTTGTACATATAATCTGTATACAGGTGCATTGTACATATAATCCTTATACAGGTGCATTGTCCATATTACCTGTATGCAGGTGCATTGTACATATAATCTGTATACAGGTGCATTGTCTATACAATCTGTATACACGTGCATTGTACAAATAATCTGTATACAGGTGCATTGTACATATAATCTGTATACAGGTGCATTGTACATATAATCTGTATGCAGGTACATTGTACATATAATCTGTATACAGGTGCGTTGTACATATAATCCATATACAGGTGTGTTGTCCATATAATCTGTATGCAGGTGCATTGTCCATATAATCCGTATACAGGTGCATTGTACATATTATCTGTATACAGGTGTGTTGTACATATAATCTGTATACAGGTGCATTGTACATATAATCCTTATACAGGTGCATTGTCCATATTACCTGTATGCAGGTGCATTGTACATATAATCTGTATACAGGTGTGTTGTACATATAATCTGTATTTAGGTGCATTGTACATATAATCCTTATACAGGTACATTGTACATATTATCTGTATGCAGGTGTGCTGTACATATAATCTGTATACAGGTGCGTTGTCCATATTATCTGCATACAGGGGCGTTGTCCATATTATCTGTATACAGGTGCATTGTACATATAATCTGTATACAGTTGTGTTGTACATATAATCTGTATACTGGTACATTGTATATATAAACTGTATACAGGTGTGTTGTACATATATAATCTGTATACAGGTGCGTTGTACATATAATCTGTATACAGGTGCATTGTACATGTAATCTGTATACAGGGGCATTGTACATATAATCTGTATACAGGTACATTGGACATATAATCTGTATACAGGTGCATTGTACATATAATCTGTATACAGGGGCATTGTACATATAATCTGTATACTGGTACATTGTATATATAAACTGTATACAGGTGTGTTGTACATATATAATCAGTATACAGGTGTGTTGTACATATATAATCTGTATACAGCTGCGTTCTACATATAATCTGTATACAGGTGTGTTGTACATATAATCTGTATACAGGTGCATTGTACATGTAATCTGTATACAGGGGCATTGTATATAAAATTGGTATACAGATGTGTTGTACATAAAACCCGTATGCAGGTGCAATTTTCTCGCGGCGATATCATGTCGCCTATGTGAAACAGGCCGTATACTTAATGTAGCAAGTGTCGCACAATGCTGAGCTTCCGTTTGAGATATGAGGAGCTCCATCTCCGCTCCTCGTGGCATTTTCTAAATGATTTTGAAAATCTATTCATGGCCTCATGCAATCAGCTGCAGACTTTATAATGTGCTGCCAGGTGGCTACAAGTGTCAGCGAAATTATGCTTTTTTTCACGCTTGCATTTAAGCAAGCAGAACGCAGAAAGACTTTTTTCGTGTGTATGCACGAAATGCATGAACAAAACGCACTTATGGGAGCGAATTGGTTCTACTCTCTATTTTTAGTGTGCAGATTGTATGTGAGCCAAAATACGTGCAAACACGCTCTTGTGACACCGCCCTAATTACATGTAAAAAAAATGTGCAAAATACGGACCGCAAATACACTCATGGGAATGAGATCTAAAAATATGGGAGAAGACTCAGGAGAGAAAACATAAAGATTAATTAACAAGTGGCCCAAACATATCACTTAGTTGCCGGTAATTGCCATGTATTGCAGATAGGGTGGCCAACCCCTTAATGCATAGGAAAAAGCATAATGTTGGTGTACAATAAAAAAGTCAAAGGGGTGAATATTTGTTAACAGACTATATACTTATCTATTCCACAGTCTTACTGTATGTATGCATGAGATGCATTTATTGTTAGGTTATATTGTTTTCAGCCTATGCTATTAAAGTTAATTCTATTAAAGCTTGGGCGGCCACAGAAGGGCAGATATTACAGGAATACAAATCACTACTAAAAAGTTTGCCCATCCCTAGGCACACCTGTCTGAAGCTGGCATGCCAGTGTCACAAGCGTAATTAATCCATGTTAATTCTATGTGAAAAGAAGAATTAGGTTCTTACAATCATGGGCTTTTCAGATGATCAAAGTCCTGATTAATACCCAAATCCAAGCTGATTATTGTTAAAGTGTTAGATCGAGCCCTGTATGTGAGCCACATGCCTTGCCTTTGCAAGTGGTTGTGCCATCAGGACAACCCACCCTTCGGATGGCCATACATGTTAGACATATAGCGGTCAAACCCAACGATTTTGGTGGATCCAACTGATTATCTCATATCTGTGCGGGCCTTCCGACACTCCCAGGACAGCAGATGTCGGAGGTGAAAAGGATTGGACCATTGGGGTTCAACTGTCTGATCCTTCTGTTTCTCAGGAGATAAGACTCTTCCTGACTTGTCTGGCAGCAGCTTTCGCCTCTTTCTACAGACACTTGCAGGTTCTGCCAAGTTGAACTTACATGTGTATGGAGATGCCATGCTAGATAACTGTTGACCAAACAAGCGTTTGACAGACAGCTATCTTTTGTGTATGACCACCCTTAAATTGAAGCTGCCCTGGCAATCAACTGATTGCAATCAGTCCAGCTTATCCACTAAATTTGTCTGATTGTACTTTATGCTTAGGTTGCCTGAATAGTCATATTTGTTGTCTTTTATCATAGCACAAGATAAATACACCCTTTGTAAGAAAAATCAAGCACTTAGTGGTTGTCGTTTTGCCGTAAAACTTGACACGCAGTTACATCTCAGGCAGATATGTATATATTTAGAGTTGTGGCGTGATTAGATGAATGGTCTTGCCACCTGTGCCCTAGAAGTGGTTCCACTCTTGGCCTATAAAAAGGCTCTTAGAGGCTACTTATGTGTGGCTCTGCATATGTAGAGCTTGTTGACCACTAGACTCCTCTACAACTCAATCAAAAAGATTTCGCCCAGTTACAGAGTTTGAGAGGGGATGCATTATTGGAATGCGAGAAGCTGGATGGTCACCATCTGGGCTGTTCTGACCAGACTTTTATAAGGTATTGGGACCAGGAGATGTGTGAGGGCATGCATATAGGGTGAATGGGCTCAGGATGCCATCGACAGACCACCAGTAGAGATGATCATCTGATCTTCTGTCAAGCATGAGCAGCTCCAACTGTCTTGCTATCTGCCATCCAGAGACAGGTGGCGCCATCGTTACAGGCCCCTGTGTCTGATGGAACCATTTCTAGGTGCCCGGCTGAAAGACATTTGGTCTAACACCACAAATTATGTGTACTGTCTTTCACACCCACCGTCACCTCTATTTGTATGGGTGTCATGAATGACGAAACTGGACTGCTATGGAGCGGAGCCAGGTTGTCTTCAGCAACAAATCCAGGTTTAGTGTGGGCACTGACGATGGCCGTATTTGTGTCTGGAGACCTATGGGTGAGTGCCTCCATCCAGCCTTTAATGTGAAGCAACACACTTCCCACACAGCTGGTGTGATGGTCTTGGTGGCCATCGCATATGACAGTCAGTCACCCCTAGTAGTGGTACGAGGGGCAATGAGAGCTCAGTGATATGTTCAGGACATCCTGCAGCCACATGTCTTCCTCCCGTGGTGGCTTCCAAGAGGCATTTTCCAGCAGGATAATGCTCGGCCGCACACACAAGGGGGTCAGAGGAATGCCTCTACAACATTGTCACACTTCCATGGCCGCCTGGTTGCCAGATTTATCGCCAATAGAACATGTATGGGAACATCTAGGACGCCAACTTCTATAGCCTACAAGTTTGCATGATCTAAAGGCTCGGTTACAGCAATTGTGGACCAATATGCCATAGGATAGCATACAAAACCTGTATGTCTCCTTGCCCGCCCGTATCACATCTTGCATTGAAGCTAGAGGCGGCCCAAAAAGGTACTAGAGCCTCTCTTCAAGTGCTCAGTTTTCCACAGTAATCTTTTTGCTCTAATATTGTAATCACTTACCTATATCAATGTTACAATCACATTGATACAATTTAATTTGTTTCCGACAACTCGTTCTAGGAGCTTGAGTGTACGTCATCCCTTTTCCTGAATCACAGTCCATTAGAAGTATGAGCCTGGCAGGTAAGTGTGAGGTGTGATTTTCAGCCTGGAAGACTGATTGGATACTGTTTATACTGTAAAGTAGAGCTTTGAGAATCAGCCTGCACAAGGTCATTTACATCTAGCACTAGGTCATCTAGAGAACAATCTACGAGGTTAGATAAATATGCACTGGATTATATATAGCCACTCGAGCAGAGGTGGATTGACCACTTGGCATTCGAGCAATGTCTGAAGTCTCATGGCCAGAAGGGGTCTGCAACACTTCAACAAGATACAATAAGTTTAATAGGGCTACTAAGACAGCAGACTTGGGAGCCACTGTTAGATTGGTAGACCCCTGGCTGCTATAACAGCCCATCAGCATCCCACAATTGCATATCTGGTGTGGTGTCCCCTCCCTCTGTTTAACCACTTAGATGCTACAGTCGTTATTGACCATGGAGCGTACAGTATATTTGGCTTTTAATGTCCATGGGCACATTGACATAAAAATTGGGAGATTTTCCAGCAGTGAGGGAACCACTATTAGAGCAACCATAGTGCCTCCTACAGGGACTACCACGTTCTCAAAGGGCCCAGGTCAAAATGGCAAGTACTGCTGTCAAGGGTCTGGGCAAAATGGTAAAGGGGCAAAAAGAGTCTTGCTGCCACTACCCACTGCACTTAGCATGCCACCCACCATCGCTTACATTTATTGTTTGGTGGTAAAGTCAGGCCCTTCAGGGTTACGCTGTGCTTTCCATCCTGACAGCAAGGAGGAGATTATAGATATCAAACAGAAACAAAAGGAGGGAGATTGGTGCTCAGTAGAGATGAGCGAACGTACTCGGTTCGGGTGTTTTTACACTCGAGCACCGCTTTTTCCGAGTAACTGACTACTCGGACGAAAAGATTCAGGGGGCGCCGGGGGGCGGCATGGTGGAGCGGGGGGTAGCAGTGGGGAACAGGGGGGAGCTCTCTCTCTCTTCCCCCCCCCCACTCCCCTCTGCACCCCCCGCTCACCCCCGGCGCCCCCCGAATCTTTTCGACCGAGTAGTCAGTTACTTGGAAAAAGCGGTGCTCGAGTGCAAAAACACCCGAACCGAGTACGTTCGCTCATCTCTAGTGCTCAGGTTGGTACAGAAGGTAACATGAAAGATGGTATAAGTACAAAATGGATATAACTAGTATAGCTGGAAGTGGAAGGAGAACAATTAGCTAACATTCAGCCCCAGAACCCAACACAGTGTATCAAACAGATGCAATCCAAACTTTCATCAGAGGATGCATTTATTAATTTTATATAAAAAATAACTCAATGGAGTTTTTGGGGACTGGCTAATTTAACCCTCTAGTATAGCAAGGATAAAAAGAGGAGGAGTTTAGAATTAAGCTTGAGGTAGGAGTTGGCTCACTTCACTTCACTTCATAGGCATCCCCACAACAATATTGCTTAAGTCTGCTACAGTATTTATGTTAAGAGCTTGCTTCTTGGGCTGTAGTTATTTCATTGCCTTGGTTCTGGTATTGTATCTATATACTGAGGTCGGTTTGTGCTGAATTTGTTATGAGTTTTTGTGTGGAGCTGTGTTTATGTTATTAGCTTGGTCCTGGTATTGTATTTATATACTGAGCTTGGTTTGTGTTGCACTTATGTACTGAGCTTGGTTATGGTGCTGTATTTATGTTACGACATTGGTTCTGGTATAGTATTTATTCACTGAATTGTTCTGGTGTGGATATGCTGTCATCTTGCTGCTTTCGGAATTTCTGGGGAGGGAGGTGCAAAATAAATTCCACATCAGATGACATCTACCCTAAGATTTCTGCCGCATTTTACGCGGCGGAAATCCGCAGCGTTGTCCCGCAGCTATCAGGTTCTATTGAACCTAATAGCTCAATGTTCACGCTGCGGAATTCTGCAACAGGAAAGAAAAGGTGGCATGCACTATTTGCAGCGGGAATACGCGCGGCTGGCTTCCATTGTAGTCAATAAAAGCCGGCTGTCATGCTATACTTCTGCTGTAGCACTGCGAAGAATCGTGGGAATACGCGTCCCCACCCACCGCCGTCTGTGTCATCCCGCACTGCCGGTGCATCACGCGCTGAACTGTGCATGCTTGCCGGCCCATCAGGTGGGATGCGTGCAGCGGATCCTGAGTGGTGACTATGAGGGTTTTCAGGGACGCCGTGGCGGACTCCACTGTGATATTCCCCTGGCAGAGTCCGTCACGGCCGTGGGCATGAGCCCTAAAGCTAGCACTGCCACAAAGCAACACAATGAATGCCAACATCGTTAGAGTCAAGTGAATGCACTAATGCAGACTTTAATTATGTCTTTGCTAGTGTTTACCTGTTCTATTCATCTGTAAATCCTCGAATCTTATGTAACTTGACCCTAAATGCTCCTTACTAAGCCTGTACATTAAAGAAGGCAGCTGCTGCCCGAATAATTGTCCACCCAGAAGGAAATAGAACAATTCCATGCATGCAGTAGAACATACTCCTCTAGGTTTGCTTGGCTCTTACAAGCACTCACAACATACAGTACTTGTTTTATCACTAGTATAACAGCTCCCCTAGTGTTCAATCCCGGGATCTGATCCAAAATTTGACATAGATTTGAAAGCAGAACTTGACACGTGTGATCGTGTTTGTTGCTCACGGCAAAGCTAAGTGCATGCAAATTCATACCGTCACTCATTAACACAGAAAGCAAAGCCCGAGCAATCAGAACAAGTCTTAGTCATAAGAGTTCACAAACAACCTGACATTTTCTGCAGCCCATCTATACACATAGGCAGATTTTTTTTGTCTCGCAGTTACCTTGGAAACAGGATGGCAGAACTAGCATGCTTACATTGCAGCTCTTATATTAAAATATTGCAATGGCTTCATATTGTTTAACCCTTCTTGATCCATACTGTAAAATGTGAATTTACCGAAAACGGGAAAAAAGTTCAATATGCAGTTGGCACGGAAACCAGAAAAATACGCTGGAGGATCTGAGAAGCACTGTAAGCTTTCCTCTTGTTTCTTTTTAATGAGAGACTATTAAGGCTTGGCAAGGCCCCATGCTCCGAGCAATGTACAAACCAGCACATTGCATCCCTTTCTTTCTGGGTTTCACAGGATATCCAGTGTGGGAAAATGTGGAGGGTTTGAGCTGCATCTCTCCTAATTCTCCTCCTTTGTACCATCAAACCTTTTTCGGCAACAAGAGCCAAGTCAGAACAGAGGCTCCTCAGATTCCGCTGCCTTTCTCACAGCCTCTGCCACTCTGACATTGTTTTCTTGTCAAATCCTTTCCCAGTGAGGTGTGGGGTGCAGGAACGTACCGGGGTCACCATAACAGAACCGTGCAGCGTTGGACTCATTAACAATAGAGAATAGACTAGGGGACAGAATATTATCTTTAAGACGCTTACTAGCGCGACACTTCAAGATGACTTGCAAGTTTCTACTAATATATTTACGCTGTCTTCTGAAAAACAAGCTGCTTGCAATTTGTTCCTTGCGCTCTGCAGAATCAACTGTCTGCGATGACAGATTTGGTTGCTTGCTCAGTCATGCCAACAGACCTTGGCAAGCTGCCAATACTGCTGTTACATTTGATACATTATTGCAACGTTGTATCTTTAGGTTATGTTTACATGGGCTTTTTTCTCCTCCGTCCCGCTTCCGTTCTTCTGTTACATTGTAGAAGTAGAAGGATATGTCATATGTCTGACAGCAACAGCACCTGATCAACCCAGTTGGCTACAAAGACTCTGTATGACATCGGCCTATGGGTGGGTTTTTTTGCGGAAAAATAGTTGCATTTTGTGTGGCAGTTATTCTTGCAGTTTTTTGAGCTAGAGGTCCATTTGACACGGCCAAGAAAATAGCAAGAGATCTGTGCATTGCAAGATGCACAAATCTCACACGTTTATGAACTCTGTTCTTTTAAATGGGGTCATATACGTAAGTGATTTTTTTTTCTTCATTTTTATTTTTTTCAACGCTAAGCGTTAGGGGAAAAAAGTCACAGCATGACTTATCTTTGGGCAGTTCTTGAGAATGCCTCGCCCATTGTTTTCATTGGGGCCAGAAAAGCATTGCACAATGCGTGAGGCATGTGTCTCTCTCAACGCTTCTCTCTCTGTCTTGCCGCTTCTCTCTCACTCACCACTTTTCTGTCTGTCTCTCGCCGCTTCCCTCTCTCTTGATGCTTCTCTCTCATTCTCTCCATTTCTCTCTCTCACCACTTCTCTCTTTCTTGACGCTTCTCTCTCTGTTTCTCTGTCTCTCTCATCGCTTCTCTCGCTCGCACACTCTCTGTCACCGCTTCTCTTTCTCACCACTTTTCTCTTTTTTTCTCTCTATCGTCGCTTCTTTCTCTCTCCGCTTCTTCTCTCTCTCTCGCTGCTGCTCTCTCGCTCTGTCTAGCCACTTCTATCTCTTGCTCGCCGCTTCTCTCTCGACACTTTTCTCTTTCTTGCTACTTCTCTCTCTTTTGAAACTTCTCTCTCCCTCTCCGCTCACCCTTCCATTAAAACTAATGGGAGAGCTCAGTGATCCTCTGTCACAGCTGGGGAATCCCTTTGTTTCCAGCAGGAGAATCTCTTCAGCTGTGGCTGCAGGAAGTCTTTCATCTTCTTCTCTATCTTGCCACTTCCTTCTTTTTCTCGCCGCTTTTGCAATATCCGGAGAATAGAGCATTTTGGAAATAACCATCTTATTGGTGGGTGTATTGTTTTGCGATTTCAAACACACAGAAATAGGATTGGCGAGCTGGGAATATTCCTTTTAACCCAGATGGTCTATTGACCAATAGAGCAACTAAGGGGGTGAGCAGGAAAATCTTGTACAACATCCTTAAGACAATGTTATCTATCTGCTTCCAGAATAGTCTGATCCTGGACCACCAAACAAAACACACTTTAATGAAATTTGGTCAACACATATCTTACTTAATGAAAATCTGAAACTCCTCATAACATGTTAGTCAAGCAATCCTTGACCCGATTGCCGCCATTCAAACGGTGGTAGGCATTAGCAAAAGAGATCCTTGCTGGCTATCCTGGCTGTCTCACTAGGCACACTATAACATTCTGATTGCCATGTTTTACATCAGTCCTTTAGCCAATATGCCCATGTCTCTCTATACTCTGCAAGAGTATGAGTTCATTAATCACATCTATTGGAGAACAGCATCCATTACATCCTCTTAAATAGAATATTAAAGTAAAAACAAGCCACCAACAAAGTTGTGTATTAAGAATATGGTGTGGAAACTGGAAATGACATGATGTTGGACATGCATGGTGAAGGCAGACCAAAAATGCTGCAAGAAATGGTGCTAAAAATCCTCAAGAAATCCACAAAATCTCATCATATTGCAAAAGATTTGTATCTGATGTGCAATATCATATTAACACATATTGGGTCCCACCTTTTTCACAGTACTGTGACCAGTGCAGCGCATGTGGAGATTCCATACACGTTCAGAAATGAAATGGACAATGTGAAAAATAGCACTGACTACTTTAAACAGGGTGGACAACCTGCCACACCTCGAATACCAACATGACTGAGATCCAAGCATTTTTTTTGTAGATCTAATCATTTCTAAGGGACTTTGTACACTTTGGTCAGCTGATATAACTCTGCCAGACTTTTTCCTGTGTTGCCTCCTGAAGGGGAAGGTTTACTGGAATAAGCAATGAAGTATCCAGAAATTGAAAAGGAACATCATGCAAGAAATTACTGCAGCGACGCCGGACATGCAATATGAATGTTCCGCAATTTGAAGCGCTGGTTTCAGACTGCAAATGGAAGCTGCTTCCAGCACATGTTATAATGGGTTCCTGACAGAGATGAGCGAGCATGCTCGGTAAGGGCAGTTACTTGAGAGAGCAACGCTATTTTCGAATTACTGCATGCTCGTTGGAGAAAATTTGGGGGGGGGGGGGCGAGGAGGAGTATAAGAGAGATCTCTCTCTTTCTCTTTTCCCCCGGTTCCCCTCCACAACCCCCCGCTCACCCCCCCACCCTGAATTTTCTCCAACGAGCATGCAAGTACTCGAAAATAGAGTTGCTCTCTCGAGTAACTGCCCTTACCGAGCATGCTCACTCATCTCTAGTTCCTGATTATCATTGAGTAAGCTATGTTTTGACTAAATTTCATTAAAAAGAGGTTCATTAGTCTTGGAGTTTTTTTCTGGGCCTTCAGTGACTGGGACACCCTGTATAAGTTCTTCCTTTATATTCCCCATTCCTTCTGAATTAATTTCTGTGAGCGTTACATGCTGCTTCTCACTCTTCTCATTGTCAATGTGTCATGTTCTTCCACTCAAAAGGAGAAGGACAACGAGAGGAAGAGAAAATGGAAGAGGATGAAGTACTGATCTAACATGGAGAAGCAGGGAGAGTCATCATAGAAGCTTACAGGGGGAGGAAGAGGTGGATGTTGCGGGGAAACACCATGCCAAGGCAGCAAGTAGGATGTTGCAGAAAAACAAAAAGGTAGTGCCACTACCCTCAGGTACTACTAGTCACCTTAGCAGCAACATCAGGCGCACAGTTAGAACAGCTCACAGAACTTATGCAGCATGGGCATTCTATCAAACTGAGAAAAAGCTATCTATATAGTTCCAGCATTTCTCACAAAAAAAACAAATGTTTATTAGAATATATCCATCAATAGGTAAAAACTCTCATATGTATGAACAGGGTACCTATGCTTTCTGGTAAAAAAAGCTAAGCCTTAATTATGCCCCATGTGGCGCAGAGTGTTAAGGCAGCAGAATTGCAGTCCTAAGCTCCTACTCATGATCTGAATTTTGCAGGTTCAATCCCTGCTTGGTTCAGATAGCCAGCTCAAGGTTGACTCAGCCTTCCGAGGTCGGAAAGGAGCTTGTTGGGTAGTAAAAGATGACTGGGGAAGGCAATGGCAAACCATCCAACAAAAACAGTCCGCCAAGAAAACGTCATGATGTGACGTCACCCTAGGAGTTAGTCATTACTCAGTTCTCGCACCAGGGGACTTTACCTTACCTTTTTGCCGAAACACATAGGACCCTGTTTACACAAGTAAATGTTTTTAACTTTTTATGGATATATTCTAATAAAGATTTGTTTTTTTATGAGAAATGCTGGAACTAAATACATAATTTTTCCACAATGCATTCCTTCTTGGCATTGTTCTCCATGCAGTTACCTTATTGGAGCTTGGCTGTTCGACAAAACGCTGTGGATCAAGATTTTTGGTAAACTGTATTTTACGTTTTTACTATTTATATATATTCTGTGAATCCACTCCTGATGACAGAAGAGCAGTCATCTGTAAGATCTGCGGTAAACATTTAAAATGTGGCAGGAATGTAAACAACGTCAATACAACGTGTATGAACAGTGAGATGAACTCCCACCACTGGCTGCCTTGGAGGGTCCACCTGGGTCAAAGGGCAGAAAGTCAGTCTCATTCTGCTCCCTCTTCTGGTGCTGTAGCTGCCTCTTCCTCCATCTCCCTCTCTGTTCATGCAGTAGCTTCTGAGCACAGAGTGGCAGTTTTGAGTAGGGACAGTAGCACAACTACTTCAGGCATCTACTCCGAAATTGACAATTAGGCTGCAGGCTTCAGAGGTAAGAGTGGGAAATAGAGAGACGAAGTTGAGACACCCCCATCACCACCACCTTCACCACCACTGAAGTCTACCCCATATTCCAGCATGTTTCAAGTTGGCAGCCTGCTCTTCAATCCCCAGCTATGGGAACATTAAAAAAAGTAACACCCCAAGCATCCATGAGCACAGAGTCTGAATGCAAGCATTGCCCAGCTACTTGCAATGCAAATGCTGTCCTTCAGGCTAGTGGACACAGACACCTTCTGCAATGTGATGCTCCATGCTAACCCACAGTACCAGATACCCAGCCTGGTGTTGAAGAATGCTGTCAGTGGCAGGGTGCATCTGACCATGGACAGATGGTCCAGCAAGCATGGCCAGGAGCAATATAGATCCTTAACAGCACACTGGGTCAATGTCCAACAGGTGGGGAATTAAGCCAAAAGTGGTAGTTCATGTTTCACGGTGCCCCCAAGAGTAGTTGGGCATTCATCCTTGTATGCTCCCTCTTCCTCCTTTTCTTCCTTCACCTCTTCATAAGACCATTCAACACACTCCACATCAGCACAGATATCTGTATATGACAAAATCCAATCTCCATATAGCGGTGCACATGGTAAAGGCCAAAATGCTGTCCTAAAACTCCTGCCTTGGGGAGTGCAGCCACATGGCCAAAAAGCTCTTAATGGCTCTGCAGACCCAGGCTGACATGTGGCTGACACCACACAATCCGAAGCTAGACAAAGTCATGTGTGACAATGGATCCAAATTCACCAGGCAGCCCTTGCAATCTCACACATGCACATTACCTGTCCCATGTGATGAACCTAAACAATTACCCAGGTTTACATCCAGTGCTGAAAAGGGCCAGGAAACTGTGCTCACACGTTTGGCATTCATAGCCAGCCACCTGTTGTGTGGTGGAGGTGCAGAAACAGTTCGGGTTACCACCCTACCATCTCCTCTGTGACATCCCTACATGGTGGAATTCCACGTTCCATATTTTGTGTAGGCTAAGCCAGCAGCAGAGACACCAGATTGTGTATGTCTTTAGCAGACGCTTTATGGAGGTCAGTCACTTGATGCCTGTGGAGTGGCTGCAGACCAGTGTGCCATTTTAACCTACTTTGAGGAAGTGACCAAAATGGTCAGTTGTGATGATGCTCTAATCAGTATGCTTTTGTCATGTTTCCTCTTCCTTTAGGAGAAATGCAGAGAGATAAAATGAACCTCCCACATGCCTAACACAGAAAAAAGTGTAGAGCTGGTTAAAAAAGGTTAAAATCGAGAAATCGCCAGGCCCAGATGGAATACACTCAAGGGTTTTAAGGGAACTAATTGACGTGATAACTATTTCTTATATTTAGGGACACTATAGAGACCGGGGTTGTCAATGTGGTTCCAATATACAAAAAGCGGTCTAGAAGAGAGCCTGGTAACTGCAGGCCGGTAAGTCTTATTTCAGTAATTGGAAAAATATTCAAGGGGTTTCTGAGAGATTCCATCCTAGAATACCTCAAGGTAAATAACGGTATAACTCCTCATCAGCATGGGTTCATGAAGGGTCGATCATGTCAAACCAACTTGATCAGCTTCTATGATGAAGTAAATTCTGGGCTGGACCTGGGAGAATCTATTGATCTCATATATCCAGATTTCTCTAAAGCATTTGACACCGTGCCACATAATAGGCTGATATATAAAGTCAGACAGCTCGGTCTGAGCAAAAAAGTGTGTATCTGGGTAAAGAACTGGCTCAGAGATAGAAACCAGAGGGTCTTAATTAATGGTTGGTACGTTAATTGGGCCACCATTGCTAGTGGGGTGCCACAGGGTTCAGTATTAGGCCCCATTCTATTCAATATATTTATCAATGACCTGATAGAGGGACTGCACAGTAAAATATCAATATTTGCAGACAATACGAAATTATACAAGGTAATTAATACAACAGAGGACAATGTACGGCTACAAACGGACCTGGATAAGATGGGGGCTTGGGCAGAAAAATGGCAAATGAAGTTCAATATTGATAAATGTAAAATTATGCACATGGGCAGGGGAATCGGATGTCACCAATACACACTTAATGGGGTACTGTTAGGGGAAGTGAGATGGAAAAAAACCTGGGGGTACTAGTGGACTATAGGCTTAGCTGGAGCAATCAATGCTAGTCAGCTGCTGCAAAAGCAAATAAAGTCTTGGGGTACATTAAAAGAGGTATAGGGGCGAGGGACGAGAACATTATCCTCCCACTATATAAGGCACTTGTCAGGCCTCACATGGAATACTATGCACAGTTCTGGACGCCGGTGCTGAGGAAAGATGTTGTAGTGCTTGAGGGGGTTCAAAGAAGGGAACTAAACTAATAAACAAATGAAAGGACTGGGATACCCAGAAAGGCTATCAAAATTGAGATTGTTCACCCTGGAAAAAAGACAGTTAAGGGGCGACCAAATAACTATGTATAAATACATGAGGGGACAATGCAAGGATCTATAATAATAATAATAATCTTTATTTGTATAGTGCCAACTTATTCCATTCTGTTTATACCAAGGGCTGTGACGGTAACAAGAGGGTAACCTCTACGTCTAGAGGAAAGTAGGTTTCATCACCAACATAGAAGGGGGTTCTTTACAATAAGAGCAAGGAGACTGTGGAACTCTCTGCCTGAGGACGTGGTGATGGCAAAATCAATAGAGGAGTTTAAGAGGGGACTCAGCGCTTTGATATTACAGAATATAGATATTAAATAAACAGAAGGGTTGTTGATCTGAGTCTTGGAGGTGAATAGGAACACAAAAGTTGATTGACGGATTATTGTTTTCCTCCAAATGGGCTAAATTGGCTTCTGCCTCGTTGTTTTGTTTTTTTTTGCCTTCCTCTGGATCAACAAGGGGGGGTTTGAAAGAGACTGAACTAGATAGACATTGTCTTCATTCGGCCTATGTTACTATGTTCTCCCAAAATAAAAAATTTCTAAAGTACAAAAAACAGCTGTAGCTTTACAGCTTTTCCTTGGAGAAGGTCTGTGCTTGGCTGTTCTGTTTGCACATGTGACTAAACATATGACTAAACATAGATTTGTATCAAAGACCACACGGTGCCCTGAAGGTGCTGCTGCTGGTGGTGCTGCTGTTCCTCTTCTTCTGTTTCTTACATGTTTCCTCCTCCTACTACCACCCAAATTAAAAATATTTCAATTTCCCAATCAATCTCTGCCATGATCCTTGGACTAAACTGGAATTCCATTGATGGCATGTAGAATTTTCTAACTTCAGCATCCGACAACAATAAAAAAAAATAGAAAAAAAACAACAGATCAACTTTAACACTCATATCTGCCATGGTTTTCACGAAATTATCTAAATTTACTTTTCAACCGTTCAAAATCTCTAATAGTGTATTTGGCCAGGTTATCCGACTAGTTGGGTAGTGATACCATTTAGGATTTCAGTTTTTCCTGAGAGGCTAAAAAAGTATTGCCTGCTATCAAATTCTAGCTAATACTAAAGTAGGAAACTGTTAATGTGTGTCAATTTAGAAGTGGATCCTAATGCTCATAGGAACATAGTCTAATTCTACCATATACTTTACCCTGAAACATCTCTCTTCACTGTACATCATTTCAGGTAAAGGTATTATGACAGAACTATGTATTAGAATTTTATATTATATCGACATTATAATTTTAAGCAATTTGCCATTAGAAATCTACTTATGCCAAAACATACGAATTTTAAGTGGGAACTCCGTGTTTCACAGCCCTTAACCCCTTGAGTGGCAGGTTTCTTACCCCCCTGTCATGCCCACCAGGGCAGGTTTTTTAAATGGGCTAATCATTTAATTTCAACTAATTTTCCTGTCGCGTTCCAAGAGCCATAACTTTTTCATTTTTCCATTGACCAGGCCATATGAGGGCTTGTTTTTTGCGGGACAAGTTATACTTTTTGATGGCATCATTTTTGGCTATATATAATGTATTGCATAACTTTTGTGAAAAAATTTACAGGGAGATTGGGGGAAAAAAAATCCTGCCATTTGTTTTTTGGATTTCATTTTTACGGCGTTCAGCGTGCGGAATAAATAGTGTGATAACATTATTCTCTGAGTCAGCCCGATTCCGGGGATACCAGGTTTATACAGTTTTTTTATGTTTTGCTACTTTTGTACATTTAAAAAAAAAATTTTTTCTTAAAGGTTTGCTTTTGTGTTGCCACATTCCAAGAGCCGTATTAATTTTATTTTTCCATTGCCAAAGTTATAGAAGGCCTTGTTTTTTGGCGGGATGAACTCTAGTCTTCATTTATCTAATTTTTTCGAACACGTAAAATTTTGATTACTTTTTATTCCATTTTTTCTAGAGGCAAGATTAACAAAATCTGTAATTCTGGCATGTTTTTTTTTTTCCACTGCATTCTCTGTGCAGTATAAATAGTGTATTAAAGTAATTCTAGAGTCCAGTATGATTACGCCAATACCAAATTGTAATAGTTTTTTCTTTTTCACAACTTTTTCACAGTTTAAAAAAAAAAAAAAAAAAAAGTTATAAAAGTTTAAATCCCCCTCATTTTGCCATATCTATAGTAAAAGAATCTAAATCATAAGAAAAATACATATTTGGTATCGCCGTGTCTAAAAAAGTCCGATTTATCAAAGTAGTGCATTATTTACCCCGCAAGGTGAACGTAGACCGAAAAAAAAAAAAAAGAACGCCACAAATGCACTTTTTCAGTCACCCTATCTCCCTGGATAAATGCAATAAAAAGCAATCAAAAAGTCATATGTATTCCAAATCAGTACTAATGTAAACAACAGGACATCTCACAAAGAAATGAGTCCTTGCTCAAGTACGTCGACGGAAAAATAAAAAAGTTATTGTGCGCAGAAGATGCAGCAGAAAATAATTTCAAAAAATTAAATGTCTGAAAAAAAATACAAGTACTACAGCAAAAAAAAACTATACAAGTTTTGTGTTGTAGTAATCGTACTGACCCGTAGAACAAAGTTATTGTGTCATTTTTGCTGCTGTTTGTGTGCTGTAGAAACAAAACGCACTGAAAGATGGCGGAATGTAATTTTTTTTTCATTTTACTCCACTTAGAATTTTGTAAACGTTTTTTAGTACATTATATAGTACTTTAAATAGCACCATTGAAAAATACAACTCGTCTCGCAAAAAACAAGTCCTCACACAGCGACGTTGATGGATAAATAATAGAGTTATGATTTTTTAAATGGGGGGAGGAAAAAAAGAAAAAGGGAAAAAAAGGGGCCGTGTCATTAAGGGGTTGAATAATGTACTAACTTCCTCCTCTGGGTCATTACGATGTACGGATACCACATGTGTGATTTTGTTTTTAATTTTTTACAAAGTAAAGGGAGACAAGTGTTTTTATTTTTTTTATAATTTTTTTCCCTTTTTTTAAACCTTTTTTATTTTTATTTTTGTCCCTTTAGGGGACTTCCACAGAGACCCATCAGGACCCCCTGATCACATTCCGGGGGTCCAATGGTGACAGCTCTTTACATGCTGCAATCGCATAGACCGCAGCATTTCAAGGGTTAACACAGCAGAGATTGGAGGTTTTCTCCATTCTCTGCTGTGTAGAGCTGGTGCCTGGCTATCCTCTGACAGCCAAACACCCACTCTCCCTACCACAGAGACCATCATCTGGCTTCTGACAAGCCGATGGTCTCTATGGCAACCTGTAAACAAAGCAGTGTAGGACTTTGAAAATAGAAGTGGGAGATTGCCGACAGATCGGTAATATCTGCCTGCTTCTGTTTTTCAAAGTCCGGCACTGCTCTGTGTGGGTCTGTGCAGGCAGAGCACACTGCCACAGCTTGTGGCAGTGTGCTCTGCAGCTCCCATAGTGAAACATAGCCCGGAAATTTTTTGGGCTACATCGCTATGGGCAATGGAGCTCGTCCCGGAAAATTTACGGGCGTGCCACTCAAGGGGTTAATGGAGAATTTATAGTTTAGTTCTTTTGGAACTTTTTCTTAAGAATCCTATGGGTTGGAGTTGTTGGTTGTTACTTATTCTGCATCAACATCTAATGACTGTGCAATTTTTTGACATGCCACTCTTCCTTATAAGCAATCTAAGTGGTAGTTAGTTAACTATTTATGGAATGTTTTAATTAGGGTAGGAACCGTGGAGTTAAATGTACTTACCCACATTGCAGTAACTTATCATGATAATTAATTCAATATATTCTTTCCTTATCAAGTGGATAGACTACAGAAACACATTGTCTTTTAAGCATATATTATTCAGTGTGTGGCTTGCAGCCAAACATTTACCAGCTGTCATGATATAACTGATGCTTCATTACTTAATTTGTAGCTATAAACCTGTCAACACATCATAGGTAAGAAAGACAATTTGAGTGTCAGTATTTTGAAGCCTGCTACAGTGTGAACATCGTCTTTTCCAGTTAGATAAAAATCTTGGCAAATACCTAAGAAAATGGTCTGTCTCCTTTAGTGTGTTATATTCCAGACACTTCAAGGTAGTTATTGACTTATTACAGAAGGATCCACTATTAGGGTTCCTTTATCAGCCAGTGAGGTGAGCTGCTACAAAAATTAGCTCTCACTTCCGAAGACCCAATGCATCCATCACATCCCTCCTCCACTAATCGTGGCTGGACAGCTTACCATCGGGTAAGGCCTTAGTCACACGGGCGTTTTTTCGCGCGATTTGCGGATCGCATGTCTGATGCGCATCCGCAAATCGCGTGACCGATGCCCAAAAATCGCCCGAAAATCTGCTCCTAGCCGCGTTTCATTAGAAACGGGCCGGAGCTGTCCAGCGCATTGCATTCAATGGAGCCGGCAATACAGCATGAATTCATGAATGGGTGTGAGTAAGACCTGCCTCTGATTGGCTCAGGCTGAGCCAATTAGTGGCAGCTTTGAGTCACACCCCCTTCACACCCACTGCAAGCCAGCTGCGCTGAACTCCGGCTGCCGGGACAAGGTGAGTATATATATATATATATTTTTTTTACACATTTCTGGATGAATTGCAGGGAAGGGCTTATATATTTAAAGGGGTTGTCCCGCGCCGAAACGGTTTTTTTTTTTTTTCAACCCCCCCCCCCCGTTCGGCGCGAGACAACCCCGATGCAGGGACGTACAGAAAGCTCACCGGAGCGCTTACCTTAATCCCCGCGCTCCGGTGACTTCTATACTTACCTGTGAAGATGGCCGCCGGGATCCTCTGCATCCGTGGACCGCAGCTCTTCTGTGCGGTCCACTGCCGATTCCAGCCTCCTGATTGGCTGGAATCGGCACGTGACGGGGCGGAGCTACACGGAGCTACACGGAGCCCCATAGAGAACAGGAGAAGACCTGGACTGCGCAAGCGCGGCTAATTTGGCCATCGGAGGGCGAAAATTAGTCGGCACCATGGAGACGAGGACGCTAGCAACGGAGCAGGTAAGTATAAAACTTTTTATAACTTCTGTATGGCTCATAATTAATGCACAATGTATATTACAAAGTGCATTAATATGGCCATACAGAAGTGTATAGACCCACTTGCTGCCGCGGGACAACCCCTTTAAGCCCTTCCCGACAATTCATCCAGCGCTGTCCGGCAGCCCATTGCTTTCAATGGAGCCGGCTGTATTGCCGGCTCCATTGAATTCAATGGGCAAACATTGTTCTTCTCTGCCACAGCTGTTACAGCTGTGGCAGAGAAGAATGATTTGTCTTCTATATGTTCTCAATGGGGTCGGCGCTGCTGCCGCCGGCCCCATTGAGCGCATATAGAGAAGAGAACAGGAATCGCAGATCGCAGATAGGTGCGATCTGCGATTTCTGTTCTATAATTTATCGGACGAGCGCATAAAAAGCGCTCATGTGTCCGATACCATTGCAAAGCAATGGTTTTATAAAATCGCCGGACGCTATGCGCATGCGCAAATCGCCCGTCTGACTGAGGCCTCACTCTTTTATGGTAGTTTTTTATGATGTACATTAGATTGCTGCATAAATGCCATTTTTCTCCGATCTGCCATGTTTAGCTCTGTTTTGCATGTATTTTATCACAAGGAGAGAAGATAAGCCGTGTCACATGTCTGGTGGCTTCCTATCTTCTCTATATTAAAATCCGACTTGGTTGCCCCAACGAAAAATATCAAGGAACAGTTAAGATGTCTCTATTCTCATAAGATTTTAGGTTGGTCCTGTTGAAATTGATGAAATCCACCAAAAACATCCAATATGTATAGCCACAGATAGTGTTTGATTAGTGGTGTCCAACCACTGAGATCCCACCAATTACAAGAATGAGGGTGCCCTGTTTACTATTTGAATGGGACTGGCAAAGGCAGACAGTGCTGCATATAAAATTTGAATGAAGCGGAAGCATGCATATTCAGCTACTGCGCCATTCAAATAGGAACATGGAATGGGGACTAGTTATTTGTATAGGGACTAGTTAGGCAGACCTTTGCACCTGAGCGCATGATGGTGACGTCATCATAGGTCTTATTCCATAGCAACTGAGGCCACAGGGGTTTGTAGGGAATAGAATACTAACGAACACCTACAGCAGCCGTGTGCTTACAGGACCTGCCGGAGAGGATGGATGATGCAGCCCTGGTTTTATTATATGTATATATGTATGTATTTTATGTATTGTCTATATATATATATATTGTACTTGTACTGTGATATTCCTGGGGTTAACTACAAGGGTGTGTCTTGTATTGGATGTACCTATCATTGGGTGGATCTAGTAACTGGATTGGTACCACAATCAAGTGTTTTAGCTATTTATGCCATGTTAGATTTGTTGACTATCAAGGTTGAAAAAGGCCACACTTTGGCCGAAACTTCACCTGTCTGCGATATGGATGAATAAAGTACTTTTTTCATCATTCGCACCTACCTATGCTGTCAAGCCTTTTTCTATTTGTATACCGTCATGTGATCAGGTGACTGAAAAGGTGTGGAAACAGTCTGGGGTCACATGACCATTGGGTGATCAGTGTGTGCAGGACTCTGCTGTGCTGCTTTTCATCCCTGTTGTATGAAGGATGTATGAAGTAGAGCTGTATGTGATGTACATGTAGCAGAGCTGTGTGTGTGTGAGAGAGACGTGCATGTAGCAGAGCTGTGTGTGTGTGTGAGAGAGCCGTGCATGTAGCAGAGCTGTATGTGATGTACATGTAGCAGTGCTGTGTGTCTGACTTTCTTCTATACAAGTCTATGGAGGAATGCATGCAGGTGACTCTGAAAATGCACAGATTTTCATGCAGGCGCCGACTTTAGAGCGGGACACTGCTGGATCGTGTGAGTATAAAAAATATCGCACCCAGCCCCTTTTCAAATCCACTAACAACACTTTCACTTTGTTTATGATGCTGTTGGATGTAAAAGGTTCCCTTTAAGGCAGGGACGTCAAACTAATTTTCCCAGAGGGCCACATCAACTTTATGGGTGCTTTCAAAGGGCCGATTGTAATTGTAAGACAGTATAGTAATAGTGACCCCCATAGTGGCCGCAGTAGTAATAGTAACCCCAGTAGTAAGTGACGGCCCCATAGTGGCCCCAGTAGTAAGTGACTGCCATTGTGGCCCCTATAGTGATAGGGACCCCCATAGTGGCCCCTGTAGTGATAGTAACCCCATAGTGGCCACAGTAGTAGCAGTAACCCCCATAGTGACCCCAGTCATAATAGTGGCCCCAGTAGTAAGCGACTCCAGTAATAAGAGTGACCCCCAAAGTGGCCCCAGTAACAACAATGATCCCCATAGTGGACCCAATAGTGATAGTGACCCCCATAGTGGCCCCAGTTTTAACAGGGACCCCTATTGTTACCCCAGTAACAATAGTTACTACATAAGTGACCCCAGTAATAAGTGACCACAGTAATCAGAGTGGCTCCAATAATAAGAGTGGTATCCATAGTGGCCCCAGTAGTGATAGTGCCCCCCATAGTGACCCAAGTAATAATAGTATCCCCCATAGTAGCACCAGAAGTAAGTGACCACAGTAATCAGAGTGGCTCCAATAATAAGAGTGGCCCCAGTAGTAATAGGGTCCCCCATAGTGGCCCTAGCAGTAATAGTGTCCCCCATAGTAGCCCAGTAGTAAGTGGCCCCCATAGTGACCTCAGTAATAACAGTGGCCCCCATAGTTACCCCAGTAATAATTGTGACTCCACTAATAAGAGTGATGCCCATAGTGGCCCCAGTAATAACAATGACCCCCTTCCATTGCTGGCAGCCAACAAGGGGCAGAAAGGGGGCGGGAGTTAGTGTGCTTAGCTGAGAAATGGAGAGGGGGGAGACAGTTTAGCAGAGCTAAACTGTCCCCCCCGCCCGCCCAACGGTATCCTGGGCTTGGCGTATACTTGCAGTACTGGGCTGTCTGAATGGCAGCAGGGATGGGAGATGCAGCCACAACTTGGGTACGGCTGCCTCTCATTCACGCAATTTTCGGTCACGCTGTGGCTGTGACACGGCTGAGCAAAAATTGCTGCGCCCATGTGAAAGAGCCATTAGGTTGTTGCATGGCTGGCGGGCCACATAAAATGAGGCCGCGGGCCTTGTGTTTGACACGTGTGCTTTAAAGGGGTTGTCCCGCGCCGAAACGGGTTTTTTTTTTTTTCAACCCCCCCCCCCGTTCGGCGCGAGACAACCCCGATGCAGGGAAGTAAAGAAAGTTTACCGGAGCGCTTACCTTAATCCCCGCGCTCCGGTGACTTCAATACTTACCGCTGAAGATGGCCGCCGGGATCCTCTGTCTTCGTGGACCGCAGCTCTTCTGTGCGGTCCACTGCCGATTCCAGCCTCCTGATTGGCTGGAATCGGCACGTGACGGGGCGGAGCTACACGGAGCCGCTCTCTGGCACGAGCGGCTCCATAGAAGACTGCTGAAGACCCGGACTGCGCAAGCGCGGCTAATTTGGCCATCGGAGGCCAAAAATTAGTCGGCACCATGGAGACGAGGACGCTAGCAACGGAGCAGGTAAGTAAAAAACTTTTTATAACTTCTGTATGGCTCATAATTAATGCACAATGTATATTACAAAGTGCATTATTATGGCCATACAGAAGTGTATAGACCCACTTGCTGCCTCGGGACAACCCCTTTAAGGTGTTCCTAATCCTTGCTGATTTTGGTAGCTTTATGTTGCATGTACATTTCACCCCAGTAACTATACAACTTTGCAATCATTTTTTCATGTCTTAATGACTCACTATCCGAAAAGAACCTACGTCCATAGAGTAAATATGTGGCATCTGGTCAGTACCTCTCTTAGATTATATTGCAGGAAGGGGATTTCATTGTGACTGTCAGAATGTATCTGATTTACTTGCTGCAGCATTCCAGTGATGAGAAGTTTAACATCTGGGAGATTTAGAAATCCCCCACTATAGCCCAGATAACACAAGCATCTAAACTTGACACATTTCATTAGAGTCTACTCTGACTTAGAATAGATTAGTCTTTGGCATGCTGCAGCGGATATAAACTGCTTTAAAAGGGGATCGGTGGACCCAACATCACAATCCTTGTCCTCAATGTGTTAAAAACATAGTGCTAATCAC
Source organism: Eleutherodactylus coqui (assembly GCF_035609145.1). Taxonomy (NCBI): domain Eukaryota; kingdom Metazoa; phylum Chordata; class Amphibia; order Anura; family Eleutherodactylidae; genus Eleutherodactylus; species Eleutherodactylus coqui. Next base: position 274,153,797 of record NC_089839.1, on the reverse strand, counting down.
TGAGGATTAACACACAAAGAGCTCTCATTAGGAGGCTTTATTCCTACAATGTGATTAACTAACGTACAATAGGTATCAAGGAGGAAAACAATTACCGGAGTCTTGGGACATTATGTATGGGTTCCTATACTGTGTTCATATGGACCACGCATTGTGTTATTATTTTTATATTGATAGGTGGAGCAAAAATGTCTATTATGCATCCTGTTCACATTGCAACTCTACCTAAGAAGACCATAATACTAAGGAATCAGCCAAGATCCCTATGGAAAACAGCAACAACTTGCTTGTAATGATGTTGAATGGAATAGAATGGTAGAGTTGGAAAGAACTAGAAGGATAGAATATTATAATCAAAGTCTTCAGAAAACTTTTATTTCCTAGAATAAAAGTTTACTTAGAAACTGGTACAAACACATACAGTAGGGATACTACACTGCAACGCGTTTCAGGGGTCTATCCAAACCCCCTTTAATCAAGCAGGTAAATCAGGCCAGGGCGGTTCCCAGTCTTTAGTGGTTCCCAGGTTATCCGCGATCCTGTAGATAGGGGATCACCTAATCTTGGCACAAGCTCTTTAAGATGACTCAGTATTCCTGTGTCATGGGAATTGTATCACAACACAAATTTAGATGCAGATGACGGAGTAACAAAAGAAGGAAATGTTTATGTCTAAAACAGGATAATGCAAACAGGTGATGTAGGGATAGCAAGTAAGCAGGTTTACTTTCACTGTTATTTCACCTACTGCACAGTCGTCTAAGTCCTATTAGCCATATCAAGTGGTGGGTCATTCACAACCACCGTAATACCCTTTTGGGAACAATAACAGAAATGATTTACAAAGGTTCCATTATACAGTAGTGTAGGTCACTTGTGGAAATGCACAGTTCTTCTTTAAGACCTTCTTGCCACAGAATGTAAGGTTACGTCATGGCAGGGTGGTAATTAAGACAACATGTGCCAACAAGTGCCTTTCTTTTTGTCATGCCGAAACGCGTTTTTATGTATTACTAAATGGATTTGAATATAAATGCAGTGATCCATACTTTTCACTTTGGAAGAAAGTACACTCTATGTCCAGAGGAGTGCGGGGCTACTTTTATATATCCTGTTTTTATGCAATTCAGAGCTCCTGGTATACCAGCCAGCTCTTATTTGCTCCAGGCGTCTCTCCGGTCATACTGGATTTTGGACAGAGGATTGTGACTATATGCCAACGTTGACACGGGGTGCTTGGTGGGATTTCCCTAATCAGGGTTAACCCACTGAGCACCAAGTTTTTGCAATTCTTATACCATCTTATATATTAAGATTAAGAAGCGAGGACTGGACTAGAAATAACAAGAACAAGACTACACTGAAAAAACAAAAAAAAACAAAAGTAGACTAGCAACAAGATACTAGAAGCATACAATGAATATAGGATTTAAATGCACATAGCTTACACTATAACCAGCAACACATTGCAGAAGTCAGAAATATTTACAGAGAGGCTAACTAATGATGAACTTCTCCGCAAATGACCCTGAGATGCAGCAATGGGGTCAGCTGACCCACGCTGATAGATTAGCTATGCTATATTTGCCTAGCAACTGCCCAACAACAAATTAGTAGAAAAGAGATGATGATACAGCTGGAGAATTGCTGCAGATTGTAACATCATTCCATTTTTAGAAGCATAGTCATTAAACTAGACACTTTATTATCTGATGTCAGAAAACTGGATTATAAAAGTTCATCTAAACCTTCTAAGTTGTGTCTGGCAGCAACCTGTACAATATTAAAAAACAAGACAACTTTTTAAAAAAAAGGAAAACAATATATAAACTGTAAAATGGCGATCAAAGGCGGTCATACCGTTTGAATAAGCTTATTGATACTATCCCATATTTAGCGATCGCCTCCTATAAAAGCCTTTTTTATAATTAGTTGCATAAGATTTTGCTTCGGATGCTCTTCATAATGCTTATTAACATAACACTTAAAAGAAGTCAAAATAGCATATACCTGCTGGTTATATCACAACTAGAGATGAGCGAGTATACTCGCTAAGGCACATTACTCAAGCGAGTAATGCCTTAGCCGAGTATCTCCCCACTCGTCTCTAAAGATTTGGGGGCCGGCGGGGGGCGGGGGAGAACTCTCTCTCCCTCCCCCCCCCCCCCCCGCTCCCCGATGCAACTCACCTGTCTCCATATCTTTAGAGACGAGCGGGGAGATACTCGGCTAAGGCACTACTCGCTCTAGTAATGTGCCTTAGCGAGTATACTCGCTCATCTCTAATCACAACATCTACAATAATGCATATATCACACCAATGTAAGAAAATAAATCATATTCTTTATTGAAACAATCCATTAAAGACATATTTCAATTAAAAAGGCAGTAAAAAACACCCAGTGAAAGCAGAAGCCAGGTTGTCGGTCACATCTGAGTACAATGTCAGTGGTTGTTACTAATGCTATAAATGGCAGAAAATGTAATAATATTAGCATCCACCATAAAAACGATTGGCTGCCATACAACCAGAAGCACATAAATCATAGTAACAAAACCACTATAATAAAAACAGTGTAAAGAAAATATATCAAGCACCAACCAAGATGGCAACTTGCCCCCAGTGGCATGCATTTTCACCTGACTCCTTTCAGCGTCACAAATGTTATAAGTAGAGATGAGCGAGCACCAAAATGCTCGGGTGCTCGTTACTCGGGACGAAATTTTCGCTATGCTCGAGGGTTCGTTTCGAGTAACGAACCCCATTGAAGTCAATGGGCGACCCGAGCATTTTTGTATATCACCGATGCTCGCTAAGGTTTTCATTTGTGAAAATCTGGGCAATTCAAGAAAGTGATGGGAACGACACAGCAACGGATAGAGCAGGCGAGGGGCTACATGTTGGGCTGCATCTCAAGTTCCCAGGTCCCACTATTAAGCCACAATAGCGGCAAGAGTGCCCCACCCCCACCCTCCCAACAACTTTTACTTCTGAAAAGCCCTCATTAGCAATGCATACCTTAGCTAAGCACCACACTACCTCCAACAAAGCACAATCACTGCCTGCATGACACTCCGCTGCCACTTCTCCTGGGTTACATGCTGCCGAACCTCCCCCGCACGACGCAGTGTCCACAGCGCACACCAAAGTGTCCCTGCGCAGCCTTCAGCTTCCCTCATGCCACACCACCCTCATGTCTATTTATAAGTGCATCTGCCATGAGGAGGAACCACAGGCACACACTGCAGAGGGTTGGCACGGCTAGGCAGCGACCCTCTTTAAAAGGGGCGGGGCGATAGCCCACAATGCTGTACAGAAGCAATGAGAAATATAATCCTGTGCCACTGCCATCAGGAGCTGCACACTTGGGCATAGCAATGGGGAACCTATGTGCCACACACTATTCATTCTGTCAAGGTGTCTGCATGCCCCAGTCAGACCGCGTTTTTTTATAAATAGTCACAGGCAGGTACAACTCCGCAATGGGAATTCCGTGTGCACCCACAGCATGGGTGGCTCCCTGGAACCCACCGGCTGTACATAAATGTATCCCATTGCAGTGCCCATCACAGCTGAGGTAACGTCCGATTAAATGCAGGTGGGCTTCGGCCCACACTGCATGCCCCAGTCAGACTGGGGTTCTTTAGAAGTGGACACATGCAGTTACAACTCCGTGTGGACCGACAGCATGGGTGGGTGCCAGGAAGCCACCGGCGGTACATAAATATATCCCATTGCATTGCCCATCACAGCTGAGGTAATGTCATGTTTAATGCAGGTGGGCTTCGGCCCACACTGCATGCCCCAGTCAGACTGGGGTTCTTTAGAAGTAGACACATGCAGTTACAACTCCCTGTGGACCCACAGCATGGGTGGCTCCCTGGAACCCACCGGCGGTACATAAATATATCCCATTGCAGTGCCCAACACAGCTGATGTAACGTCAGCTTTAATGCAGGTGGGCAAAAAATTAATTGGATTACACTGTAGGCGAGGGCCCCAAAAAATTGGTGTACCAACAGTACTAATGTACGTCAGAAAAATTGCCCATGCCCAACCAAGAGGGCAGGTGAAACCCATTAATCGCTTTGGTTAATGTGGCTTAATTTGTAACTAGGCCTGGAGGCAGCCCAGTTAAAATAAAAATTGGTTCAGGTGCAAGTTTCAACGCTTTAATGAGCATTGAAACGTATAAAAATTGTTTACAAAAATTATATGACTGAGCCTTGTGGGCCTAAGAAAAATTGCCCATTTGGCGTGAGGCGTCAGGTTTCAGGAGGAGGAGCAGGAGGAGGAGGATGAATATTATACACAGATTGATGAAGCTAAAAGGTCCACGTTTTTGATGGTGATAGAGAACAATGCTTCCATCCGCGGGTGCAGCCTACGTATTGTTTAGGTATCGCTGCTGTCCGCTGGTGGAGAAGAGAAGTCTGGGGAAATCCAGGCTTTGTTCATCTTGATGAGTGTAAGCCTGTCGGCACTCTCGGTTGACACCCTCTCTGACAAGACGCTAGCCGCAGGACAAGCAAGCACCTCCAGGGCATACAGCGCGAGTTCAGGCCACGTTTCCAGCTTCGACACTCAGTAGTTGTAGGGGGCAGAGGCGTCACGGAGGACGGTCGTGCGATCGGCTACGTACTCCCTCACCATCCTTTTACAGTGCTCCCGCCGACTCAGCCGTGACTGGGGAGCGGTGACACAGTCTTGCTGGGGAGCCAGAAAGCTGTCAAAGGCCTTAGAGAGTGTTCCCCTGCCTGTGCTGTACATGCTGCCTGATCTCCGCGCCTCCCCTGCCCTGCTACCTGGCCCTCGGAACTGTGCCTTCTGCCACTAGCACTGTCAGATGGGAATTTTACCATCAGCTTGTCCTCCAGGGTCCTGTGGTATAGCATCACTCTCGAACCCCTTTCCTCTTCGGGTATGAGAGTGGAAAGGTTCTCCTTATACCGTGAGTCGAGCATTGTGTACACCCAGTAATCCGTAGTGGCCAGAATGCGTGTAACGCGAGGGTCACGAGAAAGGCATCCTAACATGAAGTCAAGCCATGTGTGCCAGGGTACCTGTACGCAACACATGGCTGTCCTCACTAGGAAGATCACTTTCAGGATCCTCCTCCTCCTCCTCCTCAGGCCATACATGCTGAAAGGATGACAGGCAAGCAGCATGGGTACCCTCAGCAGTGTGCCAAGCTGTCTCTTCCCCCTCCTCCTCATGCTCCTCCCCCTCCTCCTCCTCCTCCTCAACGCGCTGAGATATAGACATGAGGGTGCTCTGACTATCCAGCGACATACTGTCTTCCTACGCCTCCGTTTCCGAGCGCAAAGCGTCTGCCTTTATGCTTTGCAGGGAACTTCTCAAGAGGCATAGCAGAGGAATGGTGATGCTAATGATTGCAGCATTGCCGCTCACCATCTGAGTAGACTCCTCAAAGTTTCCAAGGACCTGGCAGATGTCTGCCAACCAGGCCCACTCTTCTGTAAAGAATTGAGGAGGCTGACTCCCACTGCGCCGCCCATGTTGGAGTTGGTATTCCACTATAGCTCTACGCTGCTCATAGAGCCTGGCCAACATGTGAAGCGTAGAGTTCCACCGTGTGGGCACGTCGCACAGCAGTCGGTGCACTGGCAGATTAAACCGATGTTGCAGGGTGGCAGCGTCCGTGTGGGACTTGCGGAAATGTGCGCCGAGCCAGCGGACCTTTCCGAGCAGGTCTGACAAGCGTGGGTAGCTTTTCAGAAAGCGCTGAACCACCAAATTAAAGACGTGGGCCAAGCATGGCACGTGCGTGAGGCTGCCGAGCTGCAGAGCCGCCACCAGGTTACGGCCGTTGTCACACTCGACCATGCCCGGTTGGAGGCACAGCGGCGAAGCCAGCGGTCGGTCTACTCTATCAGACCCTGCAGCAGTTCGTGGGCCGTGTGCCTCTTCTCTCCTAAGCTGAGTAGTTTCAGCATGGCCTGCTGATGCTTGCCCACCGCTGTGCTGCCACGACGTGCGACACCGACTGCTGGCGACGTGCTGCTGCTGACACATCTTGATTGCGAGACAGAGGTTGCGTAGGAGGAGGAGGAGGAGGGTGGTTGAGTGGAGGAAGCATACACCGCCGCAGATACCACCACCGAGCTGGGGCCCGCAATTCTGGGGGTGGGTAGGACGTGAGCGGTCCCAGGCTCTGACTCTGTCCCAGCCTCCACTAAATTCACCCAATGTGCCGTCAGGGAGATATAGTGGCCCTGCCCGCCTGTGCTTGTCCACGTGTCCGTTGTTAAGTGGACCTTGCCAGTAACCGCGTTGGTGAGGGCGCGTACAATGTTGCGGGAGACGTGGTCGTGCAGAGCTGGGACGGCACATCGGGAAAAGTAGTGGCGACTGGGAACTGAGTAGCGCGGGGCCGCCGCCGCCATTATGCCTTTGAAAGCCTTAGTTTCCACAACCCTATACGGCAGCATCTCCAGACTGATAAATTTGGCTATGCGCACGTTTAACGCTTGAGCGTGCGGGTGCCTGGCGGCGTACTTGCGCTCCAACACTTGCGCCAGTGACGGCTGGACGGTGCGCTGACAGACATTGGTGGATGGGGCCGAGCACAGCGGAGGTGAGGGTGTGGGTGCAGGCCAGGAGACGGTAGTGCCTGTGTCCTGAGAGGGGGGTTGGATCTCAGTGGCAGGTTGGGGCACAGGGGGAGAGGCAGCGGTGCAAACCGGAGGCGGTGAACGGCCTTCGTCCCACCTTGTGGAGTGCTTGGCCATCATATGTCTGCGCATGCTGGTGGTAGTGAGGCTGGTGGTGGTGGCTCCCCGGCTGATCTTGGCGCGACAAAGGTTGCACACCACTGTTCGTCGGTCATCTGCACTCTCAGTGAAAAAATGCCAGACCTTTGAGCACCTCGGCCTCTGCAGGGTGGCATGGCGCGAGGGGGCGCTTTGGGAAACACTTGGTGGATTATTCGGTCTGGCCCTGCCTCTACCCCTGGCCACCGCACTGCTTCTTCCAACCTGCCCTGCTGCTGCACTTGCCTCCCCCTCTGAAGACCTGTCCTCAGTAGGCGTAGCAAACCAGGTTGGGTCAGTCACCTCATCGTCCTGCTGCTCTTCCTCCGAATCCTCTGTGCGCTCCTCCCTCGGACTTACTCCAATTACTACTACCTGAGTGATAGACAACTGTGTCTCATCGTCATCGTCCTCCTCACCCACTGAAAGCTCTTGAGACAGTTGCCGGAAGTCCCCAGCCTCATCCCCCGGACCCTGGGAACTTTCCAAAGGTTGGGCATTGGTCACGAAAAACTCCTCCGGTGGGAGAGGAACCATTGCTGGCCATTCTGGGCAGGGGCCCGGGAACAGTTCCTGGGAGTCTGCCTGCTCCTCAGAATGTGTCATTTTCATGGAGTGAGGAGGCTGGGAGGAAGGAGGAGCAGCAGCCAGAGGATTCAGAGTTGCAGCAGTGGACGGCGCAGAATTCTGGGTGGTCGATAGATTGCTGGATGCACTTTCTGCCATCCACGACAGGACCTGCTCACACTGTTCATTTTCTAATAAAGGTCTACTGCGTGGACCCATTAATTGTGAGATGAATGTGGGGACGCCAGAAACGTGCCTCTCTCCTAATCCCGCAGCAGTCGGCTGCGATACACCTGGATCAGGAGCTCGGCCTGTGCCCACACCCTGACTTGGGCCTCCGCGTCCTCACCTGCATCCACATCCTCTAGGCCTACCCCTACCCCTCAGCATGCTGTATTACCAGTAGTGCAGAAACAGAACGCTGTAATTAAATGTGCCGCTTATTGGCCTGTGGTTGAAGGCTGGAAACAATTTTGCGCACGCCTGTAGTGAGACATAGGTGCGTATGACTGAGCTAGTGGAATTCACAGCGCAGAAGCAGTCAAGTGGCCAAAGGCCAGTAGTAGGCCTTAAGTATTTTGCTTCTATTTTTTTAAAATGCTGAGCTGATACAGCAGATAGATACTGTAGGCAGCGTATAATAGTATGTATACTGTTTCCCTCTGGCGGGTTGACAGCGCTGTGGAACAGAGACAGCAGATCCAGGAAACAATTTTGCGCAAGCCTGCTGTAACGCTTAGCTGCGTATTAATTAGGACTACTACCCCCAGCAGATAGATACTGTAGGCAGCGTATAATATTATGTATACTGTTTCCCTCTGGCGGGATGACGGCGATCATGTAACAGAGACAGCAGATCCAGGAAACAATTTTGTGCAAGCCTGCTGTAACGCTTAGCTGCGTATTAATTAGGACTACTACCCCCAGTAGATAGATACTGTAGGCAGCGTATAATATTATGTATACTCTTTCCCTCTGGCGGGATGACGGCGATCAATTTTTTGGAAAAAGCCCACTGCCTATATAGCCTGAATATCTCTTTCCCTGCCTCACCAGTACTGGCCCTATACTCTGTACAATGACTGCAGACTGCGGACACAATGCTCTGCACGGCCGATATACAAAAAAAAAAAAGTGCAACACTGCTAAAAGCAGCCTCCACACTACTGCACACGGTCAGATGTGGCCCTAAGAAGGACCGTTGGGGTTCTTGAAGCCTAAAATAACTCCTAACGCTCTCCCTATAGCAGCTCTGGCACCAGCAGCACTGTCCCTGAGCTATGTCAGAATGCATCTGAGGCGAGCCGCGGGAGGGGCCGATTTATATACTCGGGTGACACCTGATCTCCCCAGCCACTCACTGCAGGGGGGTGGTATAGGGCTTGAACGTCGCAGGGGGAAGTTGTAATGCCTTCCCTGTCTTTCTATTGGCCAGAAAAGCGCGCTAACGTCTCAGAGATGAAAGTGAAAGTAACTCGAACATCGCGTGGTGCTCCTCTCGAGTAACGAGCATCTCGAACACGCTAATACTCGAACGAGTATCAAGCTCGGATGAGTACGTTCGCTCATCTCTAGTTATAAGTGTTTATTGCATAATTGCTCCTCCACCCATAATTATACAGCTGGCACAGAACTGTATCTATAGAATGCTCTGTTCTACAGTGGGATGAGCCCTACAAATAAGAACCATGTGATAGAGCTGAACACGTGTGCAGTCGTTGCCTGTGTTCCCTGTAAAGCTTTTGACTTTCGAATGAATGTAACATGTGTGTTACGTGCAAACATACTAAGAACATGCCTCAAACTGTAAATCAAAATCTATTTTTTCGGCATGCTGCTATCAAACATGACCCCGTAAGACTAGTCCCAGACAGAAGACACATCTGCTAGTAAATACTTTTTTAGGACGTGGATAGATGTTCCCGGTAAGTTGACCATCTGGGAGTCACTGTGTCCGCTGTTAATTTGGGCACAGAGTGACCTCCATATGGCATGAGATCCAGACTTCAAGTACGTTATGAAACCGTAGTGGAAAAAAAAATACGACTTATTTATGGTAAACAGTTTACAGATTAATCCTCTTCAGCAGACACGACTCACCCAACTCAGCTGTTGTTTACAGCAGTTTACTGTATTTCTTCCATTGCGTGCTGCAGTTTAATATTCTTTGTGTGCCTTTCAGTGTATGCCCCAATAATACCGTCATGACCCACTATGGAGGCTTAAAGTAGATGCAACGACTATCTCTTGGGGCTCAATTTATAGGACAAGCACCCCTATCACACCTGTGTCTGTGACATCACCACCCATTCTGTGGATTTAAAGGGAACATGGCAGGCAATGACCCTCACAGCTTCGACATGAGATCATCAATGGTAACATTACCAAGACAGTGACAACCGTCAACTGTGATGTTAACTACTCACTGACTATGGTTGAAGAGGATGCAGCATGACTATCATGGGCCATCACTGCTCCCAGTTGCAGCCTCTAAGGGGGTTCTTATACAAACCCCCCTCTATTGGGCAACGGGCATGGGTAAAGTACGTTCTCACTGCCACTGCACTTACTTACACATCCTCCAAACTGGGTGAGAAGTAATCATTGATACTATTTGCTGTAATCTGTTTTAAAAGAGTAAAATAAGTTATTTGCTTCAGAGTACTTATATGCCTAAGTCCATGATACACTTGTGACCATCGATCATTCCGAGAGGATATGTCCCTGCTGAAAGAAATGATGTACCTGAATGAGAAATACTATCTGGACCCGATTCTTGGTGGCCCATCTAATGACTCTGCTGGGGTTCTTTCATCTGGCGTAGTTGGCAGGATGGGCCAAACAAAGGATTTACTTGATGTGCTGCGGGCCTGCGAAAAATACCAGAGATGAACTGCAGCCATGGTTCAAAGTAGTTAAGTACAATGTGGGGGACGCGACAGACAGTGAGGTCTGTAAATCACAGAATGCACTTGTACAAAAGTGTGGTAAGTGGTCAGAATGTCAGATTTGCAACAGGAGGGTGAAGCTAGGAGACGGACATATTTACTAGAGTGGGTGATGCAGAAGGACCAGGAGTTGCTTGCAGAATCAAGTGAGTAGCAAATTTCAGTAGAGTAAAACAAAAGAATGTATAAATCATGACTGTATGTAACTACAACAGCTAAATACTAGAATTTTTGGAGCATTGAGACACTAACAAGGTTTGATCTACATCATAGGCTTGGTTTGGTAATGAACCCAATGGGCAGTGCCCTCTGTGTGAAGACTGGGAGAAAGAAGAACTAAAGGGTGAGGGGGATGTGCCAACTGTAAACCCCCACACTCTTTTCTCAACTGAGATTTGTTTTGAAGTGACAGAGCTTTATAGACAGCATTGGAAAATATTTATACCCCAATACAGAAGTATTGCACTATACAGTATAGGCAATTAAGTAGTGTTGCCTACCTGAATTTCTCATTTTGCTGAACAATTAATCCAAAAATCATGGACAGTCCACATTTTTCATGGACACACCGGAAAACGATAAGTGATAACATCTCTATAGGTCAGATACTGATATGTACTCGTCACCAGCATTTACTGTGAGCTGTGTTCTTATGACTTACAGTCATAAGAACACAATCAAGTGCCACCAGCCTCAAAAAAAATCATAGACACATTTAACATTTTTCATGGATACTGGAAAATAATTCCATATTTGTACAGGCTGTCCATGAATTTTTGGACAGTTGGCAATCCTGCAATTAAGTGATCCCAAATTCAAGGCCTCTTTTGGGGACCAAAACTAAAAAGGTTAAACTAAATATTTAACAATATTAAATATAATACAAATATTAAAAGTAAAGAAAAACGATTTTTTTCCCCATTTTTTCTATTAAAAATCCAAACAATTGGTATCGCTGTGTTTGTAAGGCTATCCTTGGTATGGATTGGTACTAATATACCTAATGATTATCTGCCCCCTTTCTAATTAAAAGGTTCAAGGCCTGAGGCCTGTGCATGCACAAAAGAATCACACGCTGACACACCTGCTGTTCAGCTGAATGACACTGCTTCATTCTAATCAAGCTGCATGGGGTTTTATGGAAAGTGTGCATAGTTAATAAGTCATGAAGTACAAATCTGTAGCTGATTGGTGATTGGCTTGTATGGGTCTCTTCCTCTAAGGGTGCATTCACACGAACGTATATCGGCTCGGTTTTCACGCCGAGCCGATATACATCGTCCTCGTGTGCAGGGGGGGGAGGCTGGAAGAGCCCAGGAGCAGGAACTGAGCTCCCGCCCCCTCTCTGCCTCCTCTCCGCCCCTCTGCACTATTTGCAATGGGGAGAGGCTGGACGGGGGTGGGGCTAATTCGCGGCACTTAGCCCCGCCCCCGTCTCACCTCCTCTCATTGCAAATAGTGCAGAGGGGCGGAGAGGGGGTGGGGAGGAGGCAGAGAGGGGGCGGGAGCTCAGTTCCTGCTCCTGGGCTCTTCCAGCCTCCCCCCCCTGCACAAGAGTACAACGTATATTGGCTCGGCGTGAAAACCGAGCCGATATACATTCGTGTGAATGCACCCTAAGAGCTGACATCCTTATCTTGGAATTCCTGGATGAGAAATGCGCCATCTTGGGTAAACTGTTAGGAACACAGGGGGAGGGGGGAGCGAGTAGTTAGTCAGCACTTTAAGACAGGCAGCTGTGTTGAGGAAAAGTACTGAGGAAAAGAAACACATATTTGCAATAGATATTTTACTTAGTTTATTACAATCCATTACATCCTCACATGGGGCAGAAATGCTGTGGAATGTCTACAGCGGAAATTTCCGTGGCGAATTCTGCAGCATTTCCACATCCAAAACAGAATCAAAATTCGCACTGCACAGATTTTGACTTGAAATCAGCCACTCACCTCTCCTCAGAAGTCTCTGGCTGTTAGCAAACTCCTTTACTCAGTACCCGGCGGCCTGTACTGAGTGCAGCCCCGCTGGTCCGGTGATGCTGTAGTGCCATCACCCGATAAGCAGCACTGCGCCCAGTACAGGCTGCCAGGTACCAGGTGAAGGAGTACAGGCCTTTAATCATGCGGATTTTGACTGCTTTGAATACAGAAATGCGGTTGAAATAGCCAAGGAAACATTATTAAAATTAGTGCAGTTGAGTTTTTTTTTTACATTTTTTTCAGTACATTATACGGTATATTAAGTGGTAGCATTAAAAATACAAAAAAAAACCCTTCATACAGTTTTGTTGATGAAAAAATTAAAAAGTCATAGTTCTTGGAAGCCAGGGAGGAAAAAATTAAAAATTTCCAGTCTTGAAAGGGTTTACGGAGATGAGATTAAAAGTGTGGGTTTCACACAGGTGCTTTGCTCATTAAAAAAAGACACACAAGCCTGGTTACTGACAAAAGTGGAAGTGTAGATAAGAGTGGGGATACAGGTTGCTTACCAAGGCAGAAAATTTTACTTTACCTCTTATTTTTACATATTTTTTTACAAATCAATTAGCAGTTGGTAGCTGAAGATTGTAATTACTTTCCTCTTTGCTCCGGTTCTGATAACTATTTGTCATTATTCAGTCAAAAAAATAAGATTGCTGTTAGTAAGAAACATTAGAATGCAAAAAGGAAGATTTCCCATTTTGATCATGGGCCGGAAAACATCTCGGAACACACAAATTGTTTTTGGCTGCACCACCTGCATTTATCTAAATACACAATGGGGTACTATGCACACAGACACACTGATAAATACACATGAAGGTTTCTGCTGACTTTACATCATTAGATTTTCTGGCAGCGGAGTTCTTACGCTCACTGCCCTAACCTTAGCATGAATTGAAGGTCTGCCAGCATGAGCACTTCTCTGGGATCCATGTGCTCAGCCAGCTGGGGCCTTCCACAAAGGGACCATCATTGTTAGCGATGAAAAACAGCACATTTATTTATTTGAGTTCTTAGTTATAAACATATCCATCGCAACCAACAATATGCTGCGCAATACATGAAAGATAAATGCATTATCCCTCTGACCCAGACCCTAACCCTATCCCACATAGGGGGGGAAGAGAAAAAGAGCAAATTAAATCATCGACTTGTTTAATTTAAATGATGGTTCGCTCACTGGAATAAGGTCCCATACACATGACAGAGCCATAGGCACTCTATATGCCGCTCTATAGTGCTGCTGTATGCCCATTTACTATTATAGTTATCACCTGTATAGCTAATGCATTTGATAATCATCTCTTATTACCAATACTGGTGCCCAAGTCTTTGTTATGAGGGTCTTTAAATGGATTTTCAGAGGAAACCTGTCATGCCCTATGAGCACCGTAAACTAAGTTCATAGGCTCATAGGACAGGGGCCACAGAGTCCAGGGGCTATTTTTTATACTTCCCCAGCTCCCTATTCCCTCACTGTTAGCAGGGGTGCAAAGTTGAACTTGGGCCCACCAAGCAACTTCCCTTCAGGCTGCAGCTTATCTTCTTAAGAGACCCCATCAATGCAGCACTAGTAGCAAGGGTTGTTGTTAGAGTCTTAAGAGATCAGAAGCATAACCCCAGTAAGTAATTATTGTTTAGGGACAGTGCTCTGGAGTAATTAAAAGATACACATTGACTAGTATTGTGTATTTAATAAAAATAAAAATGGGGACTCACCTGGCCAGTGCGGTCTTACCCAATGGATTGAGTCAGCCGCAAACCAAGTTAAAGTCCCAGGAGCCAAATAACCACTATTTCTTGGAGCCTTATGTACAACTTGCATCCACCAATGGTGGAGAGTGCCCGGGCCAGCACCAGATGCCAATATAGCAATCCAGGGAATAAATCAAATCAAATCAAATACGAAATAAGAAAATAATTGGTCCTGTGCTCATTAGAATTGGTACAGAGGATAACTGTGGGACAATAGGTGTAGTTCAGTTGCAACTACATTCAGTATGCATGTACTGGCGCCTTGGACCAATAATATATTTGATTGAAGAAGAAAACCACTTCTTTCTGTTTGGAATCGGTTGGTGAGGTCTCAAGGACAGAGACCTCCCACAATAATAACCCCAACAAGGTAATGGTGCCCTTTCTGTAACCTCCACAACAAAGTAATAATCCTCCCTTTGTTCCCCTGGAAAATAATGCCCTCTTTGTGACACCCCAAATATTAATGCTCGCTAAGCACCCCTTTTGTGCCCTCGTTATGTAATAGTGCCCCATTTGTGTTCCACAAAATAATACAGTTATTCCCTTTTAATGCTCCTTTGTTCCTCCGCACCTTATAATAAATGTTTCCTCTAAGCCTTGCAGCAGCTCAACAGAGCAGATAGGGGGCTGGGAAATGGTCCATCCAAGGTGGGCAACCCATTCAGCGTTTATTTAGACGGTATAGACAATTCACTGCAAAACTGTGTCCAAATAGTGCTTTTTTGTGGAATTGCAAAAAATAAACTTCAGTATATTGATGCTCAATACATCGATACAGTACCAGAACCAAGCTTACTGCAAAGATATGATAACATTCCAAGGTTGAAAGCTTTGTTTTTGGCTACATCTTTTAAAATAAAAGTTGAATTTGATTTGGGGCGAGTCCAGTAGTGTGTTTGCCAGCCCTCAGGAGCAGCGCCTAAGTCATCAATAGCTGATCATCCGGGATCCGTCACCTATGATGCTTGCCGATTAGCTCATCATCCAAATTACTATCAGTGCAGCATAGCTGGACGCATCATCAGGGTCGGAGCAGGACTCCACTGACAACAGTTTGGACGATCAGCTGATCACCAGGGATCCTATTCAGCGGATCACTGGTGATTAGCTATTGATGTCCTATCTTGAGAATAGATCCTAAATAGTATTTGCCAGAAAAAACACTTTAACATCCATTGATTAGAATTGATTAACCTACTCAAGAAATAATATTATAAGAGGAGGGCACTCAACTCACCGGGCATTCAAAAAGGTGAGCCCATGCAATGCTGCTGGGGCATGGCCACCCAATTTCACCCTAGCTAATCACAGGTTTGGCCTATCACTTTCCCAGCTAACTCCTTCCCGCTTTGGTCCCTGCAGTTATCAAGCACCATACTTTTACAATTTGATGCCAAGAAAGTGAAGCATCTTAAAGGCAATCAGTAGCGTAGCAATGGGGGTCACATTTATATTGAGCTTAGTGGACAACTTAAACTGTGATTTATCAAGTTATCTGTCCTCCAAATGGCCTTGACTGCTGTTCCCTTCTCTCTGAAAGTGATGTTAGAGAACATGGTAAGGGTTAAACCTCCTGTCTGGTCCCTATGGCTGTAATAAACACACATCTGTGATAAGGAGATAGAAGGTTTCCATTAAATTCCAGTATTTGCGCTAGAAAGAATAACATGTAGGACCATGTTAGTAAGGGAGATGAAACAATACATGCACGGGCCCTGACTGTGCTTTCAATTCCTGATCATTGTTGCAGGGCTTGTATAAAGAGTCTACGATTGACTTTAAAGGAGATGTCCCGAGGCAGCAAGTGGGGCTATACACTTCTGTATGGCCATAATAATGCACTTTGTAATATACATTGTGCATTAATTATGAGCCATACAGAAGTTATAAAAAGTTTTTTACTTACCTGCTCCGTTGCTAGCGTCCTGGTCTCCATGGTGCCGACTAATTTTTGGCCTCCGATGGCCAAATTAGCCGCGCTTGCGCAGTCCGGGTCTTCTGCTGTTCTCTATGGGGCTCCGTGTAGCTCCGCCCCGTCACGTGCCGATTCCAGCCAATCAGGAGGCTGGAATCGGCAGTGGACCGCACAGAAGAGCTGCGGTCCACGGAGGAAGAGGCCATCTTCAGCGGTGAGTAGAGAAGTCACCGGAGCGCCGGGATTCAGGTAAGCGCTGTGCGGGTGGTTTTTTTAACCCCTGCATCGGGGTTGTCTCGCGCCGAACGGGGGGGGGGTTTAAAAAAAAAAAAACCCGTTTCGGCGCGGGACATCTCCTTTAAGCATTGATGACTTCCAATAGGTGGCACTGTGGAGGTATTGTTTCATCTCCCTTACTTGCATATTACCCAGAGGAGCGTTAATGGCTTTTTAAGCCTCCTCACACACTGTCTGAGTGCTCTCCCTAAGCAGAAAGGATAGCGCTTCTGGACCATGTTAGGACAAAATCGTACCTGCATCTGTGGTTCCTGTCTGTTTCAATTTTTCAGCTCCATCCTAGTAGCCAAAAAACAAAAATACGAGAGCGGACAGATCAGCACATGTGGGACCCAACGGCACCGAATAGACCCAATTGACTATAATGGAGTCCATGTAGCTTTACAACATTCAAACCAGCATTTTCCTCGATGACATGGCGCTGCATGCTGTGCTATTTTATTTGAGATTCCATGCCAGATCTGTGTCCGAATGGAACCTTCTTTCCAGCACAAATTCTAGAAATGCACAAAAGCCTGTTCACATGGAGACCTTATTAGTCACTGTTTGAGCAATGCCAATCTATGACTCCATCGAGGTTGCCATCTGTTTGGCGATCTAGACTGATTCCCAGCAGTGTAGTCTACAACAATAATGAACGCTGCCATACAATTAAGGCATTGATTTTAATGGGTTTGTTCTAGAGATGAGCAAGTATACTCGCTAAAGGCAATTGCCCAAGCTCGAGACGAAAGGTTCAGGTGCCGGCGCGGGGGAACAGTGAGTAGCGGCAGTCAGCAGGGGGGGTGAGAGGGAGAGAGAGATCTCCCCTCTGTTCCGCCCCGCTCTCCCCCGCAGCTTCCTGCCTGCCGTCGGCACCCTAACCTTTTGTCTCGAGCGGGCAGCTACTTGCTAAGGCCTTAGTCAGACGGGCGTTTTTTCGCGCGATTTGCGGATCAAATGACGGATGCGCATCCGCAAATCGCGTGACCGGTGCGCGCAAGTCGCCTGCAAATCGCCCGAAAATCTGCTCCTAGCCGCGTTTCATTAGAAACGGGCCGGAGCTGTCCAGCGCATTGCATTCAATGGAGACGGCAATAGAGCCGTCTCCATTGAAAGCAATGCGCTGCGGGCGAGCCCGGGATGAATTGTCGGTAAGGGCTTAAATATATAAGCCCTTCCCTGCAATTCATCCTAAAATGTGTTAAAATAAAAAAAAATTGTATACTCACCTTCTCCCGGCAGCCGGAGCTCCGCGCGGCCGTCCTGCAGTGGGTGTGAAGGGTGTGTGAGTCAGACCTGCCCCCTGATTGGCTCAGCGCTGAGCCAATCAGAGGCATGCCTCACTCACACCCATTCATGAATTCATGAATGGATGTGAGTCAGACCTGCCCCTGATTGGCTCAGCGCTGAGAGGCAGCAGTCACTCACCCATTCATGAATTCATGAATGGGTGTGTGAGTGAAACCGGCCTCTGATTGGTCAGGGCTGTGACCAATCAGAGGCAGATCATTCAGCAGGCGGGGATTTTAAAGCCCCGCCGGCTGAATAGTGCCAAGAAGCAGTTCAGGAGAACTGACAGCGCCGCGGCTGGACTCCGGCTGCAGCGGAAAGGTGAGTATACAATTTTTTTTTATTTTAACACATTTTAGGATGAATTGCAGGGAAGGGCTTATATATTTAACCCCTTCCCGACAATTCACCCCACGCACGCCGGCAGCCCATTGCTTTCAATGGAGCGGTTGTATTGCCGCTGCATTGAATTCAATGGGCAAACATCGTTCTTCTCTGCCACAGCTGTTACAGCTGTGGCAGAGAAGAATGATTTGTCTTCTATATGTTCTCAATGGGGTCGGCGCTGCTGCCGCCGGCCCCATTGAGCGCATATACAGAAGAGAACAGGAATCGCAGATCGCAGATAGGTGCGATCTGCGATTTTTTGTTCTATAATTTATCGGACGAGCGCATAAAGAGCGCTCATGTGTCCGATACCATTGCAAAGCAATGGTTTTATAAAATCGCCGGACGCATGCGCATGCGCAAATCGTGGCTAAAAGTGCCCGTCTGACTAAGGCCTAAGGGCAATGCTCGCTCGAGCAATTGCCTTTAGCGAGTATACTCTCTCATCTATAGTTTGTTCTCATTTCCTTTCTTTGTGCGTGCTAAAAAATAGGACCTGCTCTACTTTCATGCGTATTTGCGCACCAAGCGCCCTATAGAAGTCTATGGGAGGTGCACAAATGTACGTGCAAAACGCAAGAAGATGCACAATACTCTGCACAATTCTGTGAAAAAGAGAACACATGTGAACCTCTTTAGGCAAAATAGCCTTTTAAATCAGGGTGGTGGTGTTGTGTGTGCATGTGAACAGGCCCTGCGTGCGCAAAAAAGTACAATACAATGCCTAGTTCACTGCACAAATATGATGCGCTGAGTTGATACTGATTTTGTATCTCAGGTACCACAAATGTATGGAAATGAGGTATTCACCTGAGAGACCCATCAATGCAGTTGAGCGTTTTGGCAGCCAGCAGCCGTAAGAAGAGGTTGCGGGAAGGGAGTGGGGTGGTGGTGGTGGGGGTGCAAGCTGAACTTTTGCACACGGGCCCACGGGTCTTTAGCTACACCCTTGAAGGCAATTAACAAATCTAAAAACTAGTTGCACTAAAAAGCATCTTGACAAATTGCTGGAGCCGCAGTAGTATGAGCCTCAGTAGTGTAAATGGGTGAGATATAAAATCTAATACAACGGGGCAGAATACCAGGAGCTTTGTATGATCAAAAAAGAAGGAAATTGCATAAGGATTTAAAATGCAGATATGTACTGCCAAATCCCGGCTAGACTCAGTTCACAGCAGGACACGCTCTTAGACTGGCAAGTAACTTGGCAAGGCGGCAGAGGATTATGCTGCTGCAAATCAGGTAGAGCCACCTTGTTAACTCCCTGGTGAACCTTTAATTACTGGTGGGTGCAACGCATTACTGTTAGCAGCTTCAAAGTGTACCGGACGCCATAGGATCCTGTTTAATTTAACGAGAGTCAATTAAAAATCTTAAAGCACTGAGACTTCATTAAGCAGAGAAAATGCAACTTGAGCAGATTTCAAAACTGACTGCAAATCAGGTAGAACGCTGACATTTTCAGTCGCTTGCATTCAGAGTGTTAGCCAGGTCTCCACTGCAACTATAGCCTTGCAACGATTACACGCATGCCTGCTCTCTAAGTGCCTTGCATGCAATGCAGGTCTATGGGATTGTATGAGTATATGCAGTGTCATGTGAATGCAATTTTGTGCTGCACTCTTACATGAGATCACATCGCAGCATATCACTGCTTTCAGACATATCATCTACTTAAGATGACATGCAAAAGGCATGATTGCCTGTAATATGCATTTCGTTCACTGCTGCCCAAAGTTTGGAAAAGATAAGCCTGTGTAGCCAGGCGCAAAGAACAGCAGACCTTTTGATCCTGTTTGCAAAGAAGTCCAAATTTAGTCCACTGAAACCTGTTTCTAATGCCCATTATTGACGATAACTCCAATTCTAGCCTTTTAACCTCTTAGGCCTCTTTCTCATGGGAACCTACATGCGCAAAAATCACATGCGTAAATTACTCGTGGCTATTATAATAACCAATGGTTTCCTATGTGAACGTTCAGATGTTTTTAGCACATCTGAAATTCCTTTAAGAGCGGGGCAAAAATCTAAAAAGTTGCAAAATTTGTGCAGAATTCTGGTGTAGAAGTCTTTATAAATGTCCCTGAGGGCTCTTTCACACATGTGCATGTCGGCCCGCCGTTTTCACAGTCGGATGATATACTCTACGATCTGATGCATTGGATTCCAATGCATCAGATCACATGGCTGTATTCCCGTGACATAAAAACGCCCGGCCGGTTCAATACGCGCCTGGCGCTTTTACATTGGGCCCGAAAGATAGTCCTGGAACTATCTTTCGGTCTGGAATACATTGGCTGCCGCATGGGCTCCTATGGGAGCCAATGATAGCGGCCGGAGAATGGAGGTGGGATGGAGTTTAGCCTCCTCCCATTGGTGACTGCGGACAAGGGGCAGGGAGGGAGCAGGAGCTAAGCAAACAGTCAGAGGGGAGGAGAGAGGAGTTGAGCTGGCGACGGCGAGGGAAGGAGAAGGGGCAATGGCGTGGCGGTCTCTGTGTATATATGAGCCAGGGCCCATGCCGTCTGAACGGGCGCACAAAAGTTAGATTTGCGCGCCCATTCACAAGTTTTTACTCCTCAGATCGTAGTGTATATCAGGTGACCGTGAAGACGGCAGCCGATATACAATTATGTAAAAGAGCCCTCATGATCTTCTTGCTGCAAATCAGCAGTAAGTTTGTCTAAATTGATTTGCACAAAAAAGGCGCAACTGAGTCCAGAATTTTGGCATAGCACCAATAATAAATGTGTCCCTTTGTGTCTCCCGTTACTTTTCCTACCCGCATTGGTAATGGCTCATTCACATGAGGGACCTAATTGTGCAAAAATTCTTCACGCAAAAAAATCACGGTTAACTCCGCTAAAAGTCGCATGGATGGACAATTTACATTGATCGAGTCCCAAGCTTCATTAGCATTAAAATCACCCATTCACACAATCAGGAGAGGCGTGTTACAGAAAAAATGCGCTGCTATTCGGAATTCCTTCGGTCAGTAGAAATCCTCCTAATGACTTGTAATGTGTAAAATATGGACACTAGAGATGAGCGAGCACCAAAATGCTCAGGTGCTCGTCCTCGAGTCGAACGTTTCGTAATGCTCGAGAGCTCGTTTCGAGTAACGAACCCAATTGAAGTCAATGGGAGACTCGAGCATTTTTTAAGGTAACCGATGCTCGGCATAGGGGAGATTGTGTGAATCACCTGAAAACATCAGAAAGTCATGCAAACACCACATAAACAGATAGGGAAGGGCAGGGGCAGCATGCATGGATGCATCTGAGGCTGCCAGGTCGCACTATTATGCCAAATTGTGGACAAGAGCCTGGTGGTCACCCCCCTAACTATTTAGTTGAGCCAGACCATAATCAACAAGGCACATGCGCTGGCACATCTTAGCTAAGCACCACATTAGGTACAACAAAGTCCATTCACTGCCTGCGGGTAACACTGCTGCCTTTTCTCCTATGTTACATGCTGGCATTGCTATCCAATCCCCCCCAGGACGCAGGCACGAGCCTGCATCCACAGCGTATTGAAAATTTTTCCCAGCGCAGCGTCCAGCTGTCCCCATCCCAGACGGGTAAGTCGCAGCCCTTCGCCTACTCAGTAGGCTACAACATAGTGAAATTTTTCCCAGCACAGCGTTCAGCTGTCCTCATGCCACATGGTCGCTTGATAGCAACACAACCTCATGTCTATTTATAAGTGCGTATTGGATGAGGAGAAGCAGGAGACACACACTGCAGAGGGTTGGCAGGGCCTGGCAGCGACCCTCTTTGAAAGCCCACAATGCTGATGAGAATTGCTGATAAATTAACATATGATCATAATTCCAATCCCATGCCACTTGCGTCACAAAATTTTATGAGCCACAAACCTGGGGCATAAAGGGGACTCAGATGCCAGTACTTCACATCTCCACAATTCAACAACCCATTCTAAAACAAAAGATTTTTTTACCCAGAGTGCAGGTGAACCCCTGAAAGGTTTATTTACCAAGAGTAGAGGTAAACCCCTAAAATGATTTGGTTACCAAGAGTATAGGTGCACCCTTGAATGATTTGTTTACCAAGAATATAGGTGAACCCCTAAAAGGATTTGTTTACCAAGAGTATAGGTAAAAACCAGAAAAATCTTTTGAGCGACAGCTCGTACTTGCTTAATGGGAGTCAGGTGGCGGTCCACCAACAGGCAAGCTACCACGTGTCCCAGCCCCTGCCTCTCCATGAGGAGCTTGTTAACCAGTGCCCCAGGGAAAGACAGCATGAACTGTAAAGAAATTAGCGGCCAAAGATGGACACGGCGCTGGGATACGTTTCCGAATGCCGTGTGAGCCTTTTAAAATTGTGCTTCATAGCTGACAAATCGCAGACAATTTAATGTATACTTGTAAGTGCCATCCCATGCCACCTCCGTCGCAGCATTTCATTAGCCACAAACGTCAGCATAGGGGAGACTTAGAGGCCAGTACTTCTACATTTTTAATGAAGAAAACAACCCATTTTAAAAAGAAGAATTTTTTTTTACCAAGATTGCAGGTGAGAACCTGGAAGATTTTTTGAGCGAGAGTGCAGAGTATTTGTTTACCAAGAATGTAGGTGAACCCCTGAAAAATTTGTGCACCAAGAGTATAGGTGTATCCCAGAAACAATTGCTTTACCAAGAGTATAGGTGTACCCCTGAAAGATTTGATTACCCAGAGTGCAGGTGAAGCCCTGAAATCCTTTTTTTAAAAATAGAGCTCATACTTGCTTAATGGGATCCAGGTGGCGTTACACCGACAAGCAAGCTACGGCCTGTACGAGCCCCTGCCTCTCCCCGAGGGGCTTTTTAACCAGTGCCCGAGGGAAAGACAGCATGTACTATGAAGAA
The DNA here is from genome assembly GCF_035609145.1 of Eleutherodactylus coqui. Lineage (NCBI taxonomy): Eukaryota > Metazoa > Chordata > Amphibia > Anura > Eleutherodactylidae > Eleutherodactylus > Eleutherodactylus coqui. The sequence continues at coordinate 274,131,022 of NC_089839.1, read as the reverse complement.
ATTAGAGTGGCTAAACCAGGACAATTCATTCTGTCTCGGTGTCAGATAGCTGGACACTGCGCTGGGATACATTTGTGGATGTGGGTGTATGAATGGAACCGGCACGTTTGCTGAACTTTAGCAGTAAACCTCTTCAAAATTGGGGGCAAGAACCTGGAGGCGGCCCTCCAAAAAAATTGTTTTAACAGAGCCTGGAGGCAGCCCCATGAAAAAAATAGTTTTTACAGAGCCTTTTGGCCCTCTGAAGAATTGGCTGTTCAGCGTGCTGACATGCTGGGTTAGGAGGAGGAGGAAGATCAGAGAATGATAGACTAAGCTACTTCTACCCTTTTTTGGGGTGATAGAAGGTGCATGGTTCTTCAGTTCCAGCTTAGGGCGAGCACCCACTGGCGTTTTTTTACCTGCGTTTTGCGTTTTTCCTGCACAGGCATAGAGATAACATGTGTTCCTGTCCACTGGCGTTTTTTTTGCGTTGCGTTTGCGTTTTTAACATAGGAACTGTCAGTTGCATATGTGTCCTTATTTTTCTCCTAATGCACCCATGAATGTCAATGGAAATTAACGGAAAAGCCGCGAAAACGCCGCGAAAAACGCGCGGAAAAATCGCGGGAAACGCGGCGAAAACGCTGCGTTTTTTTCCCGCGGAAAACGCAAACGCCAGTGGGTGGGCGCCCTTAAAGATACTTTATGTTAAGCTGTTTTCCGCCAGTGGAGAAGAGAAGTCTGGGGAATCCAGGCTTTGTTCATCTTAATAAGTGTAAGGCTGTCGGTGCTGTCAGTTGACAGGCGGGTACGCTTATCCATGATAATCCCCCAAGCTGCACTAAACACCCTTTCTGATAACATGCTAGCGGCAGGGCAGGCCAGTACCTCCAAGACATACAGCGCAAGTCCGTGCCATGTGTCCAGCTTTGACACCCAATAGTTTCATAGAGCAGAGGGATCACGGAGGACGGTGGTACAATCAGCTATGTACTCCCTCACCATCTTTTTACACTGTTACTACTCAGCCTAGACTGGGAAGTGGTGACACAGTCTGGCTGCAGTGCCATAAAACTGACCTTAAAAAAGGCCTTGGAGAGTGTTCCCCTGCCTGCACTGGCTATGATGCCTGTTCCCCGCGCCTCCCCTGCTAGTTGGCCCCCTGAACTACGTCCTCTACTGCTATCGTTGTCAAATGGGAACTTTAGTATCAGCTTTTCCACCAGGGCCTTGTGGTATTGCATCACTCTCGTACTCCTTTCCTCTTTGAGAATGAGAGTGGAAATGTTATCCTTATACTGTGGGTTGAGAAGGGTGGACACCCAGTAATCCGTGTTGGCCAGAATGCGTCTAACCAGAGGGTCATGGGAAAGGCAGCCTAACATGAAGTCAGCCATGTGTGCCAGAGTCCCAGTACGCAACACATTGCTGTCCTCACTAGGAGGATGACTCTCAGTTTCCTCCTCTTCAGCCCATACACGCTGAACAGATATGAAGGAAATAGCATGGGTACCCTCTGCAGTGTGGGCAGCAGTCTCTCGCCCCCTCTTCCTCCTCCTCCTGTAATACGCGCTAAGAAACACACGTGAGGGTAGTCTGGCTATCAAGTGATGTATTGCCATCCCCCTTCTCCTGTTCTATCCGCAAAGAGTCGGCCTTAATGCTTAGCATTAACTTTCTCAGGAGGCAAAGCAGTGGGATGGTTATGCTGATTATGGCCACATCACCGCTCACCATTTGTGTTGACTCCTCAAAGTTTAATAACACCTGACAAATGTCAGACATCCATGCCCACTCCTCTGTAAAGAACTGTGGAGGCTCACTACCACTCTGACGGCCATGTTGCAGCTGGTATTCAACAATGGCTCTACGCTGCTCATAAAATCCTGGCCTACATGTGCAAAGTTGAATTCAAGCACGTGGGCACGCCGCACAACAGTCGGTGCACTGGCAGCTGGAAGCAATGTTGCAGTGTCCTGAGGGTGGCAGCATCTGTGGTGGACTCTCTGAAATGTGCACACATGCGACGCACCTTGCTGAGCAGCTCAGACAAATTGGGGTCGTTTTTAAGAAAGTGCTGAACCACCAGATTGAACACGTGGGCTAGGCATGGCACGTGTGTTAGTCTGCCAAGCTGCAGAGCCGCCACCAGGTTACGCCCATTGTCACACACGACAATGCCTGGTTGGAGGTTCAGCGGCGAAAGCCAAAGATCTGTCTGCTCCGTCAAACCCTGTAACAGCTCTTGGGCGGTGTGCCTCTTGTCACCTAAGCTCAGGAGTTTCAGCACGGCCTGTTGACGCTTCCCCAGGGCAGTGCTGCAGCACCTCGAGTAACCGACTGAAGGCGACGTGCTCACAGATGGTAATTGAGAGGTGGAGGAGTAGGAGAAGGAAGGAAGGGGGTGGTAGGAGGAGGTGGCATAATAATCCGGAGAAACCATGGCCGAGGTAGGACCCTTAATCCTCGGTGTGGGTAGCACATGAGTGGACCCAGGATCAGACTTGGTCCCAGCCTCCACCAGGTTAACCCAATGTGCCGTCAGGAAGATGTAGTGTCCCTGTCTGCCAGCACTTGTCCACATGTCGGTGGTTAAGTGGACCTTCCCAGTAACCGCGTTGGTGAGGGCACGGTTGATATTCCGTGACACATGCTGGTGTAGGGCTGGGATGGCGCAGCGGGAAAAAATGTGGCGACTGGGGACTGAGTAGCGAGGGATGGCCGCCGCCATGAGGTTACGGAAAGCCTCCATTTTTACTAGCCCATATGGCAGCATCTCCAGATTCAGCAGTTTGGAGATATGCACGTTTAGGGATTGTGCATGCAGGTGGGTGGCTGCATATTTGCGCTTGCACTCTAATGTTTGTGCTATGGACAGCTAAATGCTGCGCTGGGACACATAGCTGGAGGCAGTGGAGGACCGTGCAGGTGAAGGGGTGGTTGCAGGGCTGGAAACGCTCGTGCCTGCATCCTGGGAGGGGGATTGCATCTCAGTACCAGCATGTGACACAGGAGAAGAGGCAGTGGTGTGACCCGCAGGCGGTGAATGGCCTTCATTCCACCTAGTCGGGTGCTTAGCTATCATATGCCTGAGCATGCTGGTGGTGGTCAGGCTGATAGTGGTGGCTCCCCTGCTAATCTTGGTGCAGCACAGGTTGCACACCACTGTTCGTCGGTCGTCCCCGCTCTCATTAAAAAACCTCCAGACCGTTGAACAGCTAGCCCTCTGCATGGAAGCTTGCCACGAGGAGGTGCTGTCGGGAACAGTTGGGGGATTACTTGTTCTGGCCCTGCTTCTCCCTCTGGCCACCCCACTGCCTCTTCCAACCTGTTCTGGTGCTGCACTGTCTTTAGTAGGCTTACCAACCCAGGTCGCGTCAGTCACCTCATCATCCACCAGCTCTTCCTCTGAATCCTCAGTCTGCTCCTCCCTCAGACTTACTGCCCTAACAACAACCTACCTGACAGACAATTGTGTCTCATCATCATCATCAACAAATAGCGACCCAGGGAAGGGACTCGAGAGCAGTTCCTGTGAGAATGCCTGTTCTGAATTTCTCCTTTTCCTGGAATGACCAGGCTGGGAGGAAGGAGGATCAGCGTTAGGATTCACAGGTCCAGTCCCTTGGCTAGCATGAGTGGACTGCGTGGAAGACTGGGTGGTGGATAAATTACTGGACGCGTTATCCGCTGTCCACGTCATCACCTGATCGCACTGTTGTGCTTTTAATAATGGTTTACCACACGGACCTGCAGAATGTGAGATGAAGCTAGGGAGCGTAGATACGCTGCATTTTACTTCTCCCTCAGCAGCAGGCACTGTTTCACCCCACCCAGGACCTTGGCCTCTGCCCACACCCTCATTTGGACACCCACATCATTGTCCATGTCCTCGTCCTCGACCCTTACCCCTAGTCTTCATCATGTTGTATAAAGGCACTCCATCAAAATGCTACGCAAACTGCAAGGTATATTGCGTATGCTTTAAGCCCAAAATAGACACTGTAAACTGCGTACAGTCTTGTTAGAAAGTGTGGATCGACAGGACACACACAGGGGTTAATTTGGCATATGCTTTAAGCCCAAAATAGACACTGCGTATAGTCTTGATTGGCACGTCGTAGCAGGAGGTGCCAAAGCCTTCCCTGCATGTTCATTGACTAAAAAAAGCCGCTAAACATGTGGGGAGGAGAGGGAGAAATTTTCTCGAGCACCGCGTGGTGCTCGCTCGAGTAACGAGTACCTTTGAGTATGCTAATGCTCTAACGAGCATCAAGCTTGGACGAGCATGCTCGCTCATCTCTAATAGACACCTATCCTCTTTTCCGAACCTTGGATGCAGCTAAACTCCCTCCCCCTCTCTTTTCTTCCAGCTCCCATAGGAGTCTATGGACACTTTTGCGCAGGTTAAGACCTATATTTTTGCGCAGCAGGGATTTTCAGTTGCTGATGTCCTATTTTTTAGTTGCAATTTTTTTTTTACGTGGCTAAAATTCCTTTGTCTCCATAAGAAACCATTGGTTTTAATAGTGTAAGTTAGCTGCACAAAGTCCCTCGTGTGTACCAGCCAAACCTTTTCAGTGATCACACTGTACCTATACAAAGTATAATCACGGTCACCTCTATCTTTATGTGTTCTGCCTTTATAGTTATGAGTTGGGAATATGAAGAATACCCTATTAGATGTTTAAAATAGAAGATATCAAATTACCCCAACTGATATATCTTGGGTATAATGAGCAGTGAAGAACTAGGCAGTCACCGGTTGGTACCATATTATGTTCACATAATGCCATCTAGTGGTGTTCATTATAAAAGCTGTGACTGACTATGTGAAGCATGGCCCTGAGCACCTATGTACTTATATTTACTGTGGCTCTTCCTTAGGGCTCAAGATGTATGCATCTGTAATGTGATGCCCATACAAGTGCCAGCTTTTACTGTACCTTCAAGTGGCATATAAACATCCTGTCAGATTCTGTATAAAAAATATTGGCACAGTCTATCAAATTCCATATGTAGAGGTATGTGCAGAGCAACACTTCTAGGGGAAAATATCTAAGTCCATGGGGCACCCAATGGAGCCTGTATAGTAGCATATGAAGGCTGCTCCGCTCTGTGTTAGGGAGCCATACAACTGCCATACACTGTTTCATAGACCCTGTGCACACATCTCTTCTTTGTACATGAGTCCTTATCCTTAGAGGATATTGGAAGCTGCAACTAGTTTCTAATAGCAATGTTTGTACGAGGGATAAAATAGTTAACCCTGTGTAGTCAGGTAAATATTCTACTTGCTAGGTTTTTTTTTTAGAAAGGTGAAGAACAGTATGGAGGTTTATTAGAAAATTGATGTAAATGCTGGGTTGATCAGAAGAAATGCTATAGTGATTGATGATTATTGCATGACTGCTGAGGTCTATTGAGCATTGGCAATGTGCATTATGCAAGTGGCTTACACAACAGTCTCTGTTGTGGCCCCTGTGGACATTATGTCAGTGGTCTTGATCCCAGACATTTTGCAGGTTTGTATAACCAATTACTGTGCTGGCAGGGTACGTGCATCTAATGGACAAATGGTAGGGCATGTCTCACACCACAGGGTGGTGCTTGTGTTTTGTACATTGACCACAGTGGTAGAATGCACAGCAAGTATGAAGGGTTGATGCAAGGTTGTGTGCGGCCAGAGGAAAGAAAAGCCATGGACCCTCTTAGTCAGAGCTGGAAGTGCCCAGTCAGTGGAAACCCTATGAAAGAGCTCTCAAATGATTCAGATATAGTATCCAATGGTAGGCCCCCCCAGGCCAAAGGATTCTTTAAATGTTACTGGAGAAGAGCAAGGTTTGAGTACAAGTAGTCAGGGTTTTTCTCATGATGTAACTGGGGGGAAGACCAGTTGCTTATGCACCTCATGATGAAAGGAAAGGACTGCACTGTACCAAAGCTCACATACTTGCAACATGGAATGTAAGTGGCATGGGTCTAGGGAAATTGGACATTGTGAAATGAGAAATGACAAGAGTTAACATTGATATTCTTGGAATTAGTGAATTGCACTGGACAGGTAATGCATATTTTCAGTCTGATTACTTCACATTGCACTATGCCGGACACGAGGAAGTCAAGAGGAATGGATTAGCCTTTATAAAAAAAACAAGCAGACCTCAAAAGCAGTAGAACGTTTTAGAACAATCAGCGACCGTATCATTGCTATCTGGATATGTGGTAAGCCAGTGAACATCTCAATCTTACAGGTCCATGCCCCAACGACTGATGCTGAGGAGGAGACCATTGAAGATTTTTATGCTGACGTCCAGAAAACTCTAAATGAAGTGCCAAAAAAGGACCTCTCTTACATTATGGGTGACTTCAATTCCAAAGTCTGCAGCCAGCCAGAAGCAACCATCACAGGAAGTTTTAGGCTTGCTGTAAGAAATGAAGCCAGTGTTCGCCAGGTACAGTTCAGCCAAGATAATCGGTTTAGGATAGCAAATATATGGTTAATGCAACCCAAACACCGACTATACATGTGGACATCTCCTAGTGGCCTCCATCGAAATCAGATTGATTATATCCTGTGCAATCATCGTCGGCGAAGTTCAGTCGTTGCAATAAAAACCTTTCCTGGCGCCGACTGCGGCATTGATTATGAATTCCTTGCAGCCAAGATCAAGATCAAATTCTGTAGCATTAAGAAAGGTGCTCTACTGAGAAAATTCGATACCTCTAAATTCCCCAATCATACACTATTGAGGTAGCAAACCAATTCAAACTGCTTGACACATTAGAAAAGCATCCAGAGGAGCTATGGCACAATATACAGTCCACATTTATGAAAACAGCCGTTAAGCATCTCACCTATAAGAATCAGGAAAAACAACGCTATTGGTTGTCTGAGCAAACCCTCAGAATAGCTGAAAAAAGAAGAGCAGCAAAGGCGGCCGGCAACAAATATGAAGTTTGGCAACTAAATGCCGATTTTCAGAGAGTGGCAAGGAAAGATAAGGAAATGCATGGAATGAGCGTTGCAAGCAACTCAAAACAGAAGCCATGAAAGGGCCGTATGTAAGGCCTATTCTCACAGGTCAAGATGGCCCGAAAACCTTTCTTGGCACGCAACAGCACAATCAAATGCAAAAATGGGAAGGAACTAAATGAGCAACAGAGTATTAAGGATAGGTGGAGGGAATACACAGAGGAACTATATGCCGGCAACCACATACCTGGACCATTGCATGAGGTGGAGCCTGTGGACTTGGAGACTCCATTATGGAGTCAGAAGTGGTTATGGCAATGAAATAACTTGCTTAAAATTAAACATCGGCATAGATAACATACCAGCAGATCTATTACTACCAGTACCAGTAAAAACCATCACAGCACTGTGCTAGGCAGTATGGGCATCCACACAATGGCCACAGGACTGGAAAAGATCTGTCTTCATCCATGTACCAAAGAAAGGCGGCTCCCAGAATTGCTTCAACTAGCAAACAATAGCCCTCATTCCGCATTCAAGCAAGATCCTTATCAAAATTATACAGGAAAGACTGAGATCAGTAGTCGAAGTGGCGCTCTCTGATGCGCAGGCAGGATTCCAGCTAGGACGTGGCATCCTACGACAACATTGCAAACCGGCAATGGACCATGGAAAAAGCTCGAAAATACCAAAAGAATATCTACATGTGCTTTATTGACTACATCAAGGCCTTTGACTGCATCGACCATGACAAGCTATGGCGCCCCCTACAAATCACTTTATACCAATCAAGAAGCCACTGTGAGAACACAGTATGGGGACACAGATTGGTTTGGGGCAAAGCGCAATGCTAAACATGCACAAAATCTGGAAAAGTGGGGATATGTAGGTAGAACAACTAAATGCAGGATAGTGTAAACCACCGTTTTCCTCATAGCCACGTATGGATGTGAAAGCTGGACTGCCACAAAAGCTGATAGAAGGAGGATTGATGCGTTGGAGCTGTGGTGCTGGCGAAAGCTGCTGCCTATGCCCTGGACGGTGTGAGTAACAAACAGGGAAGTCCTGAATCGTATAAGACCCGATATATCACTGGAGGACAAAATGACCGGGCTCAGTCTCACATATTTTGGCCATGTAATGCTAGCAAAGTCGCTAGAAAAATCTCTAATGCATGGACAGATCGGTGGCAAAAGAAGACCCGGCCACCAAAGAACACGATGGCTGATACTGTCAGAGCTGGCATGGATATTACACAACTTAAAAGAACCTAAAAACATGGAGGGAGCTCGCCTTTAGGGTCACCAAGGGTTATGAACGAATAATCATCTAACAACAACAACAATAGGAGCTCCTGTTGCGGACCTGCTGTACTGCTGAGAGAGTGCATACCCCTGTAAACTGTAGAGTGTCCACAGAGTTATGCCAGACATGCTCAGTAATTAAAGGGGTTGTCCCGCGCCGAAACGGGTTTTTTTTTTTCAACAGCCCCCCCGTTCGGCGCGAGACAAACCCTATGCAGGGGTTAAAAAAGAACACCGGACAGTGCTTACCTGAATCCCCGCGCTCCGGTGACTTCTTACTTACCTGGTGAAGATGGCCGCCGGGATCTTCTCCCTCGGTGGACCGCAGGGCTTCTGTGCGGTCCATTGCCAATTCCAGCCTCCTGATTGGCTGGAATCGGCACGTGACGGGGCAGAGCTACCAGGAGCCGCTCTCCGGCACGAGCGGCCCCATTCAGAAAAGAAGAAGACCGGACTGCGCAAGCGCGTCTAATCCGGCGATTAGACGTTGAAAATTAGACGGCACCATGGAGACGAGGACGCTAGCAACGGAACAGGTAAGTGAATAACTTCTGATAACTTCTGTATGGCTCATAATTAATGCACAATGTACATTACAAAGTGCATTTATATGGCCATACAGAAGTGTATAACCTCACTTGCTTTCGCGGGACAACCCCTTTAAGGGACTGAAAATATAGACACAGACCTAAATTTGTGATGGCCGACAAGCCAAGGCAGTGTTTCCAGGTAGTAAAGCTAGCATTGCCAAAGTATTAAAACTGTATTGCAACATTCTGAAACTGTGTGCCTGTACTGAAAGTGACTGTACTGCTAATTGCAGCTGCAAATTAACCCCTTCCTGCCCCATGACGTACAAATACGTCATTGGGAAGAGGGGGTTAGCACGACGTGCCATATGTTTATGTCATGTAGATAATGTGGGCTCAGGAGTTAAGCCCGCACCATCCACAAGAGGAGCCAGCTGTACAGCCAGAGTCCTGCAGAAACAGCCGGGAGCAGAGATGACTTCAAGGGAGATCCTTCTGTGACATAATCAGTCCTCCGCTATTTAATTATAGAGGGACTATGGGTAACCATTGTTGGTACTATCAGAGAAATAGATGTAATACACTGTAGTATAGAAATGCTGCAGTGTATTGTCTGAGCGATCATAGGATCACAAGTTTTAATCCCCTACAGGATTAAATATATAAAAACGAATGTCTGTCTGTCTGTCTGTCTGTCCTTTATGCATTACTACACCATTCATCCGATCGCCATGAAACTTTGGGAAGTTGTTGAGTACACTCCTACGAAGTCTTCTGGCATAGCACATGTATCCTACGATGGCGAAGCGACAACATATAAGTCCATCAATACTGTGATGAATCAAGACGAAGTTGTCAATTACCCAACGGAATTCTGGAATTCACTCGATTCTCCAGGTATGCCACCGCACATTTTAACATTGAAAATTGTCGTGCCTGTCATTCTTTTCCCAAACCTCAACCCACCACGGCTTTGCAAGGTACAAGACTTTCGGTGAAAAAGATGATGAACAATGTCTTCGAAGCTTCAATTCTGAATGGGAAATTCAAGGAGGAAGATGTCCTGTTGCCACGGATTCCAATGATCCCAACAGACATGCCATTTGAATTCAAACGTTTACAGTTTTCGCTGCAACTCGCTTTTGCAATGACCACCAACAAAGCACAAGGACAATCGCTGCAAGTATGTGGGCTAGATTTGGAGAATCTGTGCTTCTCACATGGACAACTGTATGTGGCCAGCTCATGCGTCGGAAAACCTTCGGATTTATTCGCGTATGCACCAGACGGAAAAACAAAAAATATCGTGTATCCACAAGAATAAATAAATAGAATTAAAATGACTCTTTGAAATGTTTTCCATATGAAAATAAAGAAGTTTCAATAAAAATGACACAATGTCAATTCAATGTTATCATAACGAGTTTCCTTGAATTCCCTTTCTTCTGAGATCGCAGCAACGCGACGGGTAAGCTAGTAATAAATAAATACAATGGCGAAAAGAATTTAAGTAAAACAAGAATAAAAACCCTGATTGTGTCTAGCCAGCGTGTTCTTCGGCGTCCTCTTCTTCTGGACCCACTGACTGTGCCGTCCATTAATGTTGTTTCCATAGAATTGGCTCGTATGACATGACCAAAGCATGAAAGCCGTTGTTTTTTGATTTTGCTTTCTAGTGATACTTTTGGTCTGACACGGTCTAGGATGGCCTTATTTATCTTTGTACATGGTATGCACAGCATACACCCCCAGCATCACAGCTCAAAGGCCTCGATGTGTCTTCTGTCTGTTTTCTTGAGTGTCCAGCTTTGGCATGCATATATAGTTATTGGGAAAATGATTGCATTGATTATTCGGATCTTCGTTGTAATTCTGATGTCTTTGATCTTCCATATCTTCGCCATTCCTTGCATTGCCCTACAGCCAAGGCTGATTCTTCGTTTGATTTCAAGCTCCAATTAACCACTGCGGTCGATCTTGGATCAAAGGAAAGTGAAATCTTGTACTGATTCAATTTCTTCATTGTCGATTGGTGTGTGTGGTACAACATTGCTTGATGTTGTCTGCAGCTTTGTTTTCTTAATATTGAGAAACAGTCCCATGTGTTCGCTTTCTTCCTTGACTTCGAATTAGATATTCAAGGTCATTTTCATTTTCAGCAAGTAGAGTTGTGTTATCAGCATATCGAAGATTGTTTGTTTCTTCCACAAATTTTCACTCCAATTGGGGATTCATCCAGATTACATTGCCTTATGATCATTTTGGCATACAAGTTGAACAGAGCTGGGGATAGAATGCAGCCTTGTTGGACACGTTTACTGATTTCAAACCAGTCAGTGTTACCAAAGACAGTCTTGGCTGTGGCTTTTTGGTTCTCATAAAGTGATCTTATCAATCCTTCTAGATGCTCTGATATTCCCATTTGCTTTAGGCATTTCCACAGCTTATCATGTTCAACACAGTCAAAAGCTTTGCTGTTGTCGATGAAGCACAGGTATATGTGCTTTTAATGTTCACGCATCTTCGCCATGACCCAACGCAAGTTTGTGATTTGGTCTCTGGTTCCACGCCCTCTACAGAACCCAGCTTGAACATCAGGGAGTTCCATGGAGGAGGCCATACGTTTTTGAAGGATCTACTTCTGAAGTAATTAGTGACTATAACATGTAACATTGTATCACTCAAGAAAGGTGTCCAGGCCCCTCAAACTATTTTACTGAATTTGCCATCACCACGTCCTTAGGTAGAGAGTTCCATAGTCTCACTGCTCTTACAGTAAAGAACCCCTTTCTATGTTGGTGTAGAAACCTTCTTTCCCCTAGACGTAGAGGATACCCCCTTGTCATAGTCACAGCCCTGGGTATAAACAGATCACAGGAGAGATCTCTGTATTGTCCCCTGATATAATAAAAATTGCCATCTATAGTTGTTTTTTTAACCACTTAAGTGATGCATTTTTCATTATTTATGGGTTAAAAAAACAAGACTTTTTTATTAGCAATTTAAATTCTATGATTTTTTTTTCTGTACTTGGGAGTGTAATGTTTTAAAAAATATTTAGTGTAGTTTTGGAGATATGATGCAATGGGATGCAGGCAATCCCAGCAGTGATTTTTGGGAATAAGCCCTTTCCTGAAAATCCTCCTTATCTGTTGTAAAGAATGAAAAAAAATATACTCACATCTCCAACTGGTACCCTAAAAATCATTGCTAGCTTGTTTTAAAAATAAAAATACATATATACTTACCTCTCCGCCACTGTCGGCGTCCGGTAGGTCTTGCCACATGTCTCCCAGGCTCTGCACTGAAGATCTTTCAGCCAGCAGGGATTTAAAATCCCCACCGGCTGAAAGCGCTGTCTCTGATTGGCTGGGCGCTCAACCAATCACAGGCAGCCCTCAGCCATTCCTTGAGTGACAGCTGAGCGCTGCCTGTGATTGGTCATAGCATTCTGTCTCCCATGGCATACACAAAGCACCAGCAACGTATCTCTGACATAAGATGATGTAAATAATGTGGGGAGTTTTTAGCCAAAAATTCTGTCCAAGGTGCCAAGGAAGAAAATGAGGAGGTTTGAGTGACATATCTATAAAAATATAATTTCTCCAAATGATTACTTCGTTCAAGGAAGGTGCATCTGAAGATTTCCATTTTTGTCAACTGCCAGGCGAGATGCAAGAAAGATATGGGTGATATAATAACTGATTAAAAAGCTGGCAGTTTATCTGTAGGCAAAGAGCAAAGAAGCAATGCCTGGTCCGGGGCTACAAAATGACGTGACGCTGTATAAGCAAACTCAAAAATCATATTTCAAAAATCTCAAATGACAGGGCAGGACCACAACATATGGAAGTAGGCACCATTGAGGCCACATGCTTTCTAACATGATTCAGGAATAGAATTATTCATTTTGGCGAGTCTAGCAGGAGTTAGATACCGATGCATAAGTATTTTTTGTGAGAACTCCTGATGCCTGATTCCATGTGAAACATTTTTAGTCCAAGACAGAGCCATTCTCCATTCCTCCAGTTGGAATTGATGTTCAAAGTTTTGTTCCCATAGCTGCATATGAAGAGATTTGCTTTGAGAAGCTGGGTAAAAACCCCCCAAAAAACATCATCATAAAAGATGGAAATGCCTTTGGATGCCCAGGTAGGTAAAGAAAAAAAAATAAAGTAGGCTTATGAACATCTAGGGATTGAAGAGAGTGTTTTAATCTTAGAAAGGCAAAAAACATCTACTAGATATTAGAAACAACTTACAAACTGTAGGAAAATGTACATCAGCAAGTAAGCACTGTGATTGGATCGAGCACCAGCCAATCACAGCCGGCGCTCGATGAACCAATCACGGCCATTCGGTGATGTCAGTCACTGAATGGCTGTGAATGATTGAGCGTCGGCTATGATAGGCTGGCGCTTGATCCAATCACAGTGTTTACTTGCTGATGGCGATGAAATTCAAAACCCTGTTTAGCAGAGAGAGCTTACTGCGGGGAGAATTACAGAGCAGCTTGCTGCACTACTGGGGGGACCAGTGCGACTCCTGGCTGCAAGGTGAGTATTACGTGTTTTTTTGTTTGTTTTTTTACCTAGCTCACTCGAGTATAAGCCGAGGGGGGCTTTCTTAGCATAAAAAATGTGCTAAAAAAGTTGGCTTATACTCGAGTATATATGGTAGTTATCTCTTGTTTTTACTGAAACAAGCTTTTAAAATCTTTCTTTTTTCATTATGATATTATCATATATATTTATTCAAGTATGAATACACTGCATTACAAATTGTATTTCATTAGGAGTCCGAACGCGTTCTGTTGTGCGTGGACTTTCAAGTGAGGTTAGAAAACCATGGAAGAATTATAATACATACAAAGCTGGTGTAAACACTATGGACCAAATGTTAGGCAGATATACCACGCATCGGCGTACAAATAGATGGCTATTAGCCTTTTCTTTACAACATTGTCGACATTGTGAGTTTAGCGTACATTATTTATTACGAAAACAATAAAATAATTCCAAAGAAAACTAACCAAAGACGGCTTTTCTTGAGACAGTTGGGTGAAGAGCTTGCAGGACCAATAATTGAAGATCGTTCTGAAAAGCAGCAAGTTATCAGAAATTATGAAACCAAATTGGCAGTTAAGAGCGTTCTTGGTCAATCGATTTCCACGGTTTCACTGCCTTCGACATCTCAGTCACAGTTAGATCGAACTGGTCAAAAAGTTGTGGTTGGTTCTTGCCACGTTTGCTATCAACAAACTATCGGAAAACGCCGAAAAACAAGAAAATCTTGTGTGAATTGTAGCAAACCCGTGTGCAACGAACACGCCGTAATACGACAAAATGCATCCTCTGCGAAAATGTTGTTAATCAATAAGCATGTAATTAGTAATTATAAATAAATAATTGAAATAAGTTATATATTATCATTAACCCCTTAAGGACATGGCTTATTTTGGGCTTAAGGGCCAAACGATTTTTGCCAGATTTTAATCTCCCTTTTTTAAAAGCCATAACTTTTTTTTGTTTTTCCGTCGACGCGGCCGTACAAGGGCTTGTTTTTTGCGTGGCAAACTATAGTTTTTATTAGTGTTTTTTTTTTGGTACGTAGACTATATTGTAAAACTTTTATTTTTTTTTTATGATCGCAGGGAGAGAAACGCATCAATTCTGCCATAGATTTTTTTCTGCAGGCCGGTACGGTTACAAAGATACCAAAATTCTTATATATATATTTTAAGGTTTTTACACTTTTCTGCAATAAAAAACCTTTTTTTTGGAACATTTTTTTCTAAATCACTGTCCTATAACTTTTTAATTTTTCCATGGACAGAGCTCTGTGAGGGCTTATTTGTAAGCCCTTACTGGTACCATTTTGGGGTACATACAGCTTTTTTATCACTTTTATTGCATTTTTTGTGCAGGCAAAATGCTAAAAATGAGCATTTTGCCTCATTTTTTTAGCGTTTTTTTTAACGCTTTTTGCTGTTCAGTAAAAAACCATGTTCAACTTATTGTACGTGTCTTTACGAACATGATGATACCAAATATGTGGGATTTTAAAAATAATTTTATGCTAATATGAGAAAAAGCATAAAAAAAGGTTTTTTTTAACTTTTTTTTAACATTTTTATTGTTTGTACATTATTTTGATCTTTTTTTTTACACCATTTATATCCCTCTGGGGGACTTACACCGTAGCACCGATGATTGCTATGATAAGGCATTGCAGGACTTCACTCATGCAATGCCTTGTCGCCTATTAAAGCGATCATAGGCAATGGTAATACAGGACGCCTGTAGGTGCATCCTGTTACCATGGCAACCAGCCAGGCTCTTTATTACATCCCGAGAGCCCGCTGATGCCACAAAGATCATGGCAGGGAAGAGGTTAACAGCAGGGGTCGCATCTCCGATGCACCCCTGCTGTTGCAGCGGGAGGCCGGCTAGCAGTGAGAGACGGCTCCTGCTCCGGGATAGCGTGAGATCTGTCATGGTCGCACCACCCTGCCATGACATCCCTTATGTCATATGGAGGGAAGGGGTTAAAGAATGTTTATAAATGTTTATTTTAATATTCTTACCATTTTAGAAAGCTAAAAATTCATTCATATTATAAAAATAAGCGTACCTGTGTGTGACTGGGGAGCGTTATTTTCAACTCCATTTTTAAAAATGGGGGTTTCACAGTTGCAGGAAGAACACCTAGATGTATAAATTAACTTGTCACAGTGAGGGTTCTATTGTAATCTCTAAAACGTAACTTTTATTCATCAAAAAATAAAAAGGATTTTGTATCTCAAAGTCCTAAATTCTAGACACACGAACGAAAATATAAAACCTAACCCTTATCTTAGAGAGGGGAAGGCGGTGTGCGAGCCGCCTAAGGAACTAATATTTAGTGCCGAAGGTATCGGATCTTCTATCCCTGTATCCAGTCATATACGCCCTGAGGCTAGAGCAATCCCGCTTTTTATGGCCTACCACAGAGGCCGGTCCTGCTGCTTTGTTATTTTTGTTCCTGCAATTTACTCTGGGGGAAACTGGGTTTATTTATTTGTTTTGCCTAGTGATAGGATCGTCTATCTCCCTCATTCTTTTAGGTATTTTCCCTATTTTGGGATTGACCGATTAGTTAGAAGCTGACTTATTTGTTCTCAATTTTGGTGGTTCCTGATGAGGCTACGCCATCCGTAGCGGAAACGCCTTGAACCCACGGAAGAATTTATTTGGAAGTTTGGTGTACTGCATTTTTTGGCTCCTGTTGGCCATGGCTCACAAAAAAACTATGTGGAGCTTGAGTTATACTTAGATGTCAGCGATACATCTGATCTTTTTTAAACTAGCCATAAAAAGCGTGATTGCTCTCACACTTACGGCTTTCTGACAGAACAGGCAGTGGATATCTATGGGAGGAACAATGCTCCTGCTCTAAAGGCGCGGGCTCTTTATGTCTCCTAACTATTGAATAGCTGCAGCAATTTAACTAAGTTGGGAACATCATTCTTAGGCCTTAGTCAGACGGGCGTATTTAGCCGCGATTTGCGCATGTGCATGCGTCCGGCGATTTTATAAAACCATTGCTTTGCAATGGTATCGGACACATGAGCGCTTTTTATGCGCTCGTCCCATAAATTATAGAACAAAAAATCGCAGATCGCACCTATCTGCGATCTGCGATTCCTGTTCACTTCTGTATATGCGCTCAATGGGGCCGGCGGCAGCAGCACCGACCCCATTGAGAACATATAGAAGACAAATCATTCTTCTCTGCCACAGCTGTAACAGCTGTGGCAGAGAAGAACGATGTTTGCCCATTGAATTCAATGGAGCGGCAATACAGCCGCTCCATTGAAAGCAATGGGCTGCCGGCGTGCGCGGGGTGAATTGCCGGGAAGGGGTTGAATATATAAGCCCTTCCCTGCAATTCATCCTAAAATGTGTTAAAATAAAAAAAAATTGTATACTCACCTTTCCGCTGCAGCCGGAGTCCAGCCGCGGCCGCTGTCAGTTCTCCTGAACTGCTTCTCGGCACTATTCAGCCGGCGGGGCTTTAAAATCCCTGCCTGCTGAATGATCTGCCTCTGATTGGTCACAGCCCTGACCAATCAGAGGCTGAAAACACTCACACACCCATTCATGAATTCATGAATGGGTGAGTGACTGTTGCCTCTCAGCGCTGAGCCAATCAGGAGCAGGTCTGACTCACATCCATTCATGAATTCATGAATGGGTGTGAGTGAGGCATGCCTCTGATTGGCTCAGCGCTGAGCCAATCAGGGGGCAGGTCTGACTCACACCCCCTTCACACACACTGCAGGACGGCCGCACGGAGCTCCGGCTGCCGGGAGAAGGTGAGTATACAATCTTTTTTTATTTTAACACATTTTAGGATGGATTGCAGGGAAGGGCTTATATATTTAAGCCCTTACCGACAATTCATTCCGGGCTCGCCTGCAGCGCATTGCTTTAAATGGAGGCGGCTCTATTGCCGTCTCCATTGAATGCAATGCGCTGGACAGCTCCGGCCCGTTTCTAATGAAACGCGGCTAGGAGCAGATTTTCGGGCGATTTTCGGGCGACTTGCGCGCACCGGTCACGCGATTTGCGGATGCGCATCCGTCATGCGATCCGCAAATCGCATGAAAAAACGCCCGTCTGACTAAGGCCTCAGTGAGCTGACCTTTATTCTATCTCTAGCCTCAGGACGTATACAACTGGATGCAGGGATAGAAGATCCGATACCTTAGGCACTAAATATTAGTTCCTTAAGCGGCTCACACACCGCCTTCCCCTCTCTAAGATAGGGGTTAGGTTTTATATTTTCGTGTGTCTAGAATTTAGGACTTTGAGTTACAAAATCCTTTTTATTTTTATTGATGAATAAAAGTTAAGTTTTAGAGATTACAATAGAACCATTTTTAAAAATGATTGTATGCTTTAAAAATTCTGGCAAAACAATATTTCCCTAAAAAAAAGTCAAATCGTGAGGATCCAAAGGCGCTTGAAGAAATTTTTGCACACACAAGAGAAAAATCATGACTGAGCAGCTAGTAGGTACCCGGGTGCGGACATAAGGGTTAATGAAGAAATAATAATCGGCATGATGTATAACTACACTAAAAAAGGCTGCGCTGACTTCATGGCGGACAGAGAGGGGTGGACAAGTAGCATACAGACAGACCTCTCATTAATATAACAAAAACAAAAGTAACAGTGGAACAAATAAAGTGTAAAGCAGTATAATCGGGTTCATCTAATGCCCATTGTACTAAAAGTGAATAATAATTTGGGGGTATTAACATATTTAAACATCATGAATAGTTCCATAATGCAAATAAAGTATAAGGTGCCTTCCTACTTGGGATAAAATCGTGCGACGCGAGAGTGAGGGAAAACGCAGGATTATGAGACCAATGATTTTCAATGGTTTCATTCCCATTTGCGATGTTTTCACTCATGAGAGATTTTAAAATCGCAGCATGTCCTATATTTCTCCATTTAGCGTTTTTTTAGCTCATGTTTGCCTATGGAGCCTCCTTTTTATCACATCCCAACACAGAAACCTGCGATTTTCGTGCAATGTCATGCTCTTTTTTTTTTTAAATTAAAACATTAAAAAACTCCTATTGACTTTTGTGCAATAAAATCATGCGAGAAAACCACAGGCGGCAGCGATGCGTGATTTTCACAAGAAAAAGTATCTCCGACGCTCAAAAATCACCTGAATACAGCTGTGATTTTCCCACGATTTCCTCACGGCGATATTGCGATCTCCTATGTGAAGGATCCCTAAAAGTAAGAAAAGATTTGAAAAGTACAAGATAACATTATCATTAAAGTTCTTATCAGTTAGGTATGGCGACTATTGCCAGCGGAGGACCATTCTTGGGTAATCCGAGGTGGGGCCTACTTGTTGAAGCAGGTGCAGCTCGATCAACAGGAATGCCCCACTTCTTCAGGAGGGACAGTCTGTCCATCACAGAAGCTGCTACACAGGACGCACCATTACTCGAGATTGGAAGCTTAGTAGGGAAGCCCCATTTACTTTTAATGTTGGCACCACGAAGAGCAGAGGCCACTGATGAGAATTGTCTTCAGAGTTGCAAAGTTGCTAGAGAGAGACCAGGGAACATCAGTATTGTATTATATGGGTCTAGTAAAGGTCGTCTTTGCCATCCTTCATTTAGACATTTCTCCTTGTCTGATAAAAATGGATTCGAGCTAGGACATATATATGTAGTAACATAGTTACATAGTTTGCTAGGCTGAAAAAAGACAATGTCCATCCAGTCCAGCCTGTTTGCGCCCCCCCCCCCCCCCTCCCCATGTTGATCCAGAGGAAGGCAAAAAACTCCCAATGAGGCCAAAGCCAATTACCCCACCCTGGAGAGAATAATTCCTCCCCGACTCCATTATGGCAGTCAGAATAATCCCTGGACCAACACTCTTCAGAGAAGGTTCCTTTATGATTCCAAGTCGGGCAGTCGGAAGATCGGAAGCTCTTTATCAACAACCCTTCTAACTATTTAATGTCTATATCTTGTAATGCCATAGTGCTCTAAAAAGACGTCTAATCACATGGAGCAGCCTCTAGGATGGAGCGGGCTTTAGGAATGCTGTGTACTCTGTCAATCGTATATTCTAGTGGAGATAGGGATGGAGGTAAAGTTTGAAAGAGCTTGAGTAGGTATTGAGGGGATACATATTCCGGAATCCCAAGGAATTTTTCATACAGTCCAGAGATCTCTTCTTCCAGGATAATGTGAGCATCTACCAACTCATTGTGGGCAGAGGAGGATTTGCCCATTTTTTTGTTCAACAGGTATGTGTGGCAAGGTGGACAATATCAGATTGAAGTGGATTAGAAATGTTTTGCATATCGTGAGAAATGTCCTTTTGAAGAGACCAAAGCGGCTCCTTCAATGTATTATTGGTTAACCCTTTCCAATCCATTTATTTTTTCTCACCCATTCTCCCCAGCTCCAAATAAATTGGAGCTGGGGAGAATTGGTGAGAAAAAATACATTTTCCTGCACCCTCTTGAACTGACAGAGTTCAGGAGGGTGCAGGTGCTCACTGCACCGTGGAGGGACCTGCTTACCTGTCAGGCGTCTTCCACATTCTCCGTCTGCCTCCCGGCTCGGCGATCATGTGACCACTGGGGTCAGGTGGCATCCAGCGGTCACATGATCGCTGAGCCGGGAGACAGAAGGGAGAATGCGGAAGACACCGGACAGGTAAGCAGGTTCCCCCACGGTGCAGGCTCCCGGCTCGGCGTTCATGTGACCGCCGGGGGTCAGGTAATACCGGCGGTCACATGATCGCCGGCCGGAATCTCTATGCATTGCATAGCGCTAATTGAGCGCTATGTAATGTGTAAAGGAGAAGGCAGGAAGGGTTAAAAACCCTTTCTGCCTTCTCCTCGGGGGTCCTTGATGAGGACCAGTGCAGGAGTGTATCTGCACCCGATGTGTCTGACGATTGGGTGCAGATCCACTCCTGCACTGCAGTGTCGGGCCTGCCCCGACATCGGAGCTGTGGAGGGAAATTATGATGTCGGGGCAGGGCCGACATTGGACTGGAAAGGGTTAAAGGATTATAATGGATACAATTGTAAATTGCAGGAAAAAAAATAAAAATCACAGAAAGTAGCCATATACTTACTGATACAAGAGGGCCGCCATGAACACCACATCCCTCAATATGCAGACAGCCAGACTGACAAATGGAGGAGCCATGGTACAGGTGAAGGTACTCATGAAAAGCCACTCACACCCCTTCCTCGTATTAAGGGGGGGGGGCTGCTGAGTGCTATTTTTGCACAAAAGAGGCATGTAAAGGGTTTCAGGCCACATGGTACGTGTAATGCACCATGCAGGCTTACGCCATATTCCAATCCAGCGGGCTGCCAGCACATCATAGGTGAACCACATTGGCATCCTGGGCTCCCCCAGTATTCAAAGCCGCACTGCATGCTACTGATAAATAAATGCAAGGTATCAGTTATTTTTTTTGGCAAAAGTACGCAAGCTCACAAGCCCCCAGCACGGGTCCTCGTTGCAGTGCAGTAGGCGTAATACACACCAATATAGGCCATGGGTATTTACCATGTGCAGTAAATATGCATGTGTAGGCATATTTGCTGTATACAGCACATTTTGTGCACTTGAAAAATACGGCAGTAATATGCGGGACACATACGCCCGTATAAGAGGACAGGTCGGTCTACCACAAGACCAGCGCACTCAACCCAAGGGGATTTGCTGCTGTAGTCTTTCTAACATTCTTAGATAAGTCTTTAGTGCCATCTGCTGGATATCTTTGCTATAGAACTCAGAATTCTGTTTCCGAGCGACGCTAATTACTTTATGCAGCATTACGTGCCTTATGAGGCCTCAAAAAGCTTGCAAAGGCTTTCTAAAAGGGGGAACAGCTAAAAAATGAACTTTTATCAAATAATACTTAACCCTTTCATGGCTATGGGATGCTCCTGTGTCCAGGTCACATTCTGCAGTTCTGACATTCCCACATTCAAAAAATCAAAACTTTTTTTATTTTTTAGGTGACATATCTACATGAGGCCTTGTTTTTTTTTTTTGTTTTTTTTTTGCGGAACAAGTTTTATTTTTCAATCGGACCATTTAAAAAATCATATAATGTATTAGAAGACTTCTAAGTTGGGCAAAATGGGAAAAAAACAAACTTGCTTTCTGCCGCCATCTTTCAACGCCCATAACTTTTTAATTTTTTTCATTGCTATGGCTGTGTGAGGGCTTGTGTTTTTCAGAGCAGCCTATAGTCTGTATTAGTACCATTTTGGGGAACATATATGTCTTCTTGCTAGCTTTTTATTCAATTTGTTCTTGGCCACAGAGTGACCAAAAAAAGCACAATTCTGCCATTGCGTATTTTGTTTTCTAACAGAATTAATCATATGGAATTAATAATGTGTAATTTAAAAAAAATAGGCCTTTATTTAAACAATAAAGGTAACCAAAAAACGACAGAAAGGATATGGCAGCACGTAACTGAAATGGGAGCTTATCACCCAGGCTAGTGAACTGAATAAACAGCAAGGAGGAAAGGGTGGGGTAGAAATATAAAGCTCTCCACACCTACTAATAGGAAGAGCAACTAGAGGACCACATCCCCAACCCCCTGCAGGCATCATAAAAAAGGGAGGAGCTGCATCGTAATGCGGGGATTCTCAGAGAGAGCATGCAACTATGCAGCATACAGAGAGAGATAGCAACAAACAATGTCTGCACAACGTTCATTAACCCTTGTCCTGCATAGCAAACAGGGCAACAGGTTTGACCCTGCGTCGCGGCCACCATGCCACAGCGCTGTCACAACCGATAAGCCGCGACAGGTGCCCTGTGCACTCGTTAGCATTATATTACAATAGTGCTAGCCTCACATATTGGAGTTTATTTACTAATACTGTTTAGTAGATAATGCAAACTTAGGGTGGCTTTAAACAAAATGACTGTCATTGCATTGGTGGGGGAATGGCTGTCCTCACTTTTGTTGAGCACTACATTCACTCATCTGTCCCAGGGGTTTCAGTAAGAGTATATAACCAGGTATCCAGCTTTACGATTCATTTGTAGGCTTTTGGCACATAGAGAACTGTATTTTACAGGGCCCCTAATATGTCTGCATATATTAGTGCCCCCATTCTGCTCCTATACAGTAATACTGCCTCCAATGTATCCCATGCACTAAGAGTGCTCCATTGTGCCTTCACACAATAATAGTGCCCCCGTACATTAACAGTGCCCCAATGTGCTTCCATATAGTAATAGCATTTCCAAAGTGCACCCATACATTAATAGTGCTCACATTATGATTAAAATAAAATGAAAAGCTCACTTTAGATCCCACGATGAACAGCTGATCCTTTTTTTCTGCCTGCAGTGACAACTTCAGAGTCCTGGCCAATAAAAGCGTTGGGACAGGGAGCAGATGGTGGTCTACATTGCCTTAAGAGAACTTTGCATGTGGTGTACACACGGCCACCGATAGGGCACTGCGTGGAAATCGCTCATTTGTGGGAGTCGTTTGGTTTTTAGCAGAACGAAAAACCAAGTGACTATCGGCCCCTGTAAATAGAAGCCACTCAATATTTCAGCAACCATTTTATTGACAACTTACCAGAGGCTTATGTCCTTATGGTGCCAACCCTGTGACCCGGTCTACCATACCAGGTATGGATTTGAATCTGGCACATAGACGCTGATGCCCCAGGCTTCGGTTAAGCCTCTGGAAAAGGACTTTGATGCCCTTGCTATTCTCAATATTGATATGTGGCATCCAGCTAATGTAAGTGCCACTGTGCTGTTGGCCTCAACCTACCTGTGGCTCCTGCTCCAATCTGAGGCACTTGCACATGGTGGGGGCCCTGTTACAGAAACATACATGATAAGACTGTTATAATCCAGAGGAATCAGACTGGAAAAACTCTTAGGGCCTGTTTACATACCGAAGTAACATAGCTAAAGGCCCTTTTACATTCAAAGATAATCTTTCAAAAGGCCGAAAGATTGAAAGATTTAGCGATGTATTTGCATAAAGTGGTCATGGATTTAATCATCTTCATTTGCATGTAAAATGACCTTAAGGCCTCATGTCCACTCAAAAAATACAATCCGCGCAGAATCTGCCACGGATTTCCGCGCGGATTTGCTTTAAATGGCATCGGCGGGTGTAAAAATCAATTTAATGGACCCGCGGATGGCAATGATTCCCTATGGGCAAAATCCACGGCGGAATCCGCAATTCCATTTACCCAGGGGACATGAGGCCTTAATCACCTTTTTCCTCCAAGAGCTGTTTGCTCAGCTGGGCATGTGTTAAACACACGATTTCCGATTTCATTGTCCTCCTCCTGGTACAGTACTCTGTGTAATTATATATGCAAACATTCACAATCAGTACACTGTTATTGTGCAGTCTTTTGAAAGATGAGCAAAATTCATTCAAATGGAACAAATTTATTCAGTCTATCAGTTGCTTAAATGATGGATTTTGTGTGGACTAAAATCTATAGTTCAAATGAAAAACGCACGATACCCGCGTTTACATGTAACATTTATCGCTCGTTTTCATCTGTTTGAATTACTTTTCATTGATAACACTGATCAACAAATCACAAAACGTTTTCTGTATCTGGTTTGAAAACAGGTTGGTTTAACTAATTTTGGGGGTACTGAATTCAGTGGAGGCATCAGATTCTATCTATCACATCACATGTCTGAGATACATAGACAATAATATCGTATTGCCAAATATTGTCTAGTTTTCAATACAGGAAAAAAAAGTAACACTCAGAACTCAATAATGTTTTTCTGGTAATGTATTTGTGACTAAAACTCAAAAAATACCAATATGCTGAGGTACGAATGAAGAGAAGTGCTTCACGCAGATTACAACAAACACTGAACAGCAGTACAGATAGGCTCACGTCGGTAACCTTCCTGCTCAAATACATTGCTCTGCCACCCAGTGGCCATTTTAAGAACTTAATCCACTGTGTATTACATTCAAATAAAGAGTTTAGCTTAGCCACTGATTTAATTTTATATAAATAATTCACCAGAAAATGAGCACAAACACAAAAACCTTTTTTAAAAATTGAAAAAAATCTAAATTAAATAAAAACCTTACACAATACATCATTTCTAAAGGCAAATTCGGATTCTACACCCAAAAATCCATAAAAATTGATATATCACACACAAGATGCAAAAATGCTGATGAGCAGTGTAATCGTTGCTTGTAAAAAAGGGCCTTAATGCATCTCGCATTAACAAGGTACTATGGTAATGAGTCACAGCCCAGCATGAATTGACAGAGCCATTTGTATCACATGGCCATAGTTCAAAGTTAATGGCAGCAGCTGCACTTCAAGGATGGCGCTGCTATATCTATATGTCCAGCCCACCATGGTTTTCACAAAACTCATCCCACAGCTATGTGTCTGATGAAAAGTTGTATGCCTTGTTGCATGATCAGATCTAACAGTTGTGTCTGACTTGGGCAAAGCTCAAATGTTAGAGCCAATCAAGTCAACAAACTTTTTTGTTGTGCAACTCCAGGTACATAACTTTTTTAGTACATGGAATTGCAGTGCTAGGGTGGGTTCACACGAATGTATATCGGCTGCGTTTTCACGCCAAACCGATATACCGATATACGTTGTCTCTCTCTGCAGGGGGGGGGGGGAGGATGGAAGAGCCAGGAGCAGGAACTGAGCTCCCACCCCCTCTCTACCTCCTCTCCGCCCCCTCTGCACTATTTGCAATGAAAGGAGGCGGGACGGGGGCAGGGCTAAGTGGGGAGAATTAGCCCCGCCCCGTCCACCTCCTTTCATTGCAAATAGTGCAGAGGGGCAGAGAGGGGGTGGAGAGGAGGCAGAGAGGGGGCCGGAGCTCAGTTCCTGCTCCTGCCTCTTCTATCCCCCCTCTGCAGATGAGAACGACGTATATTGGCTCGGCGTGAAAACCAATCCGATATACGTTCGTGTGAATCCAGCCTCAGATTGACCCCCAACCTCGTCAATAACCAAATGTTCATTTCTTGCCCAGAGGGTTACTTCGAACACAGAAGTTTGGTCATTGACTGTAAGATCCATCATTATATACAATTTTCTGTGTGTAGGAGAAGATTGTGAAAATGACTTTCCCATTCAACAGCATG
This sequence comes from Eleutherodactylus coqui, assembly GCF_035609145.1. NCBI lineage: Eukaryota > Metazoa > Chordata > Amphibia > Anura > Eleutherodactylidae > Eleutherodactylus > Eleutherodactylus coqui. The sequence continues at coordinate 274,105,524 of NC_089839.1, read as the reverse complement.
ACCAGTGGTCAAAATATGTCTTTAAGACAGTCAGCATGGTAGCCAAAAGTCAAAATACTCACAATGTGAAAATCACCGGTTCTTGCCCTGAGCTTCCAGACATCGGAGTTCTCCACAAATACCTGTTGTAAAAGTAAGAAGATTAAAACTAGTTTTGCAGAAAACTACTTTCCCCTGTTCACGAGGCCTGACATGGGAGCTGAATCCATCAATGTTATCAGGTATGATTCAGCTCATTAGACAGAGAACATTATGCTACCACTCTGCTCAAAGGATGAGTGGCCTGCATAATGAATCATTTAGGAGTCAATGAAATGTTTTTAAAAATGATCCGTCTGTGTCAGAGCTCCATAGTCCTCAGGGCTTGGTTATTCATTGTGTTCTTTAAAAGAATTTTCTCATGAAATCAACCCCTGTCCAAATCTGTCTATGAGTTGAAATGGAAGGCCGATGTATACGAGCGAAGAATGGCTCTTATTCTGACAGACTTAATGCGTCCATGTACAACAAGGACAGCCATTCATCTAAATGGCCATCGTATAATACACTAAGGTTTGACAGAGGGGCCAGGAACAGATCAGTTGATCACAACAACAGCTACATTCTGATGAGACAAACCCTTTAACAATCCACTTTCCAATCCACTGTCTGAAGTCTTCCTACATTCCGATTGAAGCTTGTACAGCTCCAATGTTAGAAGACGTCCGACAGGGTATTCTTACCGTCTATTGCCAGCCACTCCACTGTCGGAGCCTCACTGGCGCACACACACTGGCTTTAGCCAGCAGATGGCACCGTTGTATAGCAGCAAAAAGAGAAAGCCCTTTAGGAAACCCTGAATCCAAAATTGGATTGGAAAGGATAAAGCCCCATTCTTCATCACATTCTTTATTATCTCTGTCTCTCAATCTATATGTTGCACAGTAAAGTATCAATATTTGCAGGTGATACAAAACTGTGTAAAGCCATGAAGACAAGAGAGGACACAAGGCGGTTGCAAAGGGATCTGCATAAGTTGGGACAGAAAACTGGCAAATGAGGTTTAAAATGGATAAATATAAGTGTTACGTGTGCTGCTGAGACATGTTGTACTACTGTGCTTCCAGTAGCACAGCACTCTCAGGGTTAATTGATTGAGCTGACTGCGTGTGGTTCTTTCTGCTAGCCAATCTCCTGGGTCTGTGCTCACATATAAACCCAGTTCCTGGTCAGTCTCTGTATTGCACCTAGGGTGAGCAATCATGAATCCTTGTCTGTTGAAGTTTACTGTGTGACCTGCTATCTATGTTCTGTTGCAGCTTGCTGTGTGATCTGTGCCTTGCAGTTCATGTCCGTTTGTATGTTTATTTTGTGTCAGTTTGGTCTGCTGAGTTTGTTTGCTTTGTCTGCGCTAGGTTGGCACCTAGGGCCCTCTAGTAGATGTGTCTTGCTAGTGTAGGGACTGCAAGATACGAGGGGCCTTGCCGGGGCTTGTAGCTTAAGTTCATTGGCCAATGTACAAACTAACACCTGGCATTTATAGTCAGCTTATCATCTGCTATTAGTGTTTGCATTGTGCCTGCTGTATGCTATGTATCCTGGCTCTGTGTGTCCTGTTGTTCAGTCCCTGTCATGTGGCATGTGAATGCGTCCTGGCGTTCTGGTACATGGCTCCTAGGATCAACTAGGGCCCAGATCGGAAGACCGCTGGGCTGCCCTTATTGGGGCAATGTCCCTGCTTAGGTAGGTCCATGCCATTCCTCCCGGTAGCACAGGGACAGTTGCTTGAAATCCATGTGAATCCCGTGTAAATCCCTGTGTGTTCTGCCCCTTTTTGGTCGCGATCGTGTGGGTCCCGTGCTTAGTTTGCCCACGCGATCGTAACAATAAGGCTCTGCACATGGACAGCGAAATGCATTCAACCATTACACTTTAAGGGCAGTTTCAGTATTTGCGGAGGCATTTCCACACATGAAAATCTCGCCCATAGAATGCTACAAAGTGATGCCTTCTATATCATTATTTTCTTCACAGAATAGAATTAAAAAATATCCTTTAGTAACTTGGATTAAAACCAGAGCGATTTGGTAATTAATGCCAGATAAAGATACGACATTGACGAGAGGGGAGCTCAAACATGGACTTGTTCCTCCAATAGATATCTCCTTAAAACAGGAATTCTTTAACACTAAAAATGATGCTACACTTAGGAGAGGCCCCATCGGTGAAAAGCAGTCACCAGAAATGGTGCTGCCTCAGGGGTAACATCCCAAGTAAAAATCATTTAAGGTGAAACGATAGAAGAAAATCTACTATGACCATAGTGATATCAGATATCGTATCTACCAGAGGCCACTCTACCAGATTTCTCTAGATTATACTGTTGGAACTCATTTGTGAGCGTCATGCCTAGTTAGCATCCATTGGGCTGGCATTCACTCCACAGAAGTGGAGAAGATAAGAGGGTCCATAGGTATATGGTGGTACTTTGCGAGGTGGGTCATGCTATGTCATTACTCAGTCTGGCTAGCAGCTGGATTACCCATCATTGATATCCACCAAGAATCTAGAGAAATCTAGTAGAGTGGCCTTTGGGAGATGCAATATCTGATATCTCTATGGTCATAGTAGATTTTCTTCTACTCTTTCACCTATGTTATTTCCAAACCACTAAGAGACGGTCATTTGGATCCTACAACTCTGATCAGATGCAGGATATGAATTTGGTAAAATCTCAAAGTTATGTACAGATATGAACTTTGCAAACACTGATCCAAGGAGTGAGAGATGCCTGTATGTCTGTACCTACTTATGGGCCTGCATTCAAGGACGATGTAGTCAGGCCGCCTTCACACAGGTGAGAAAATCGTGCAAGATGTACAAATGTGAACCCTATTCTTTTGAATGAGGTCATACACATGAGCGATGTTTTCCTGCATGGCACCGGGATACGATACAAGAAACAAATTCTGGCATGTTCTATCTTTGTGCATGCTCTCCCATCCCACCGCCCATTGATTCCAATGGGGCTGGCTGTAGCATCGCACCACATACTAGTTGTACGCGATGCGATGCAAGGCCTCCCATTGTAAACAATGGGAGAAACTCGCGACTTCCCCGAAGTGATGAGAGGCGGTTTTAATATAAAACGCCTCGCATCTGTGGGTAATTCACATGCCTGTGAGTGCGAAATCGGGCCATGATTCACGGCCCAATATTGCGCTCGCCTATGTGAAGCTAACCTAACTGAAGCAGGCACCAGCAATTAACTTATGAATATTTTACTCTACAGGAGGAAAAAGCATAACAGTTACAGTCACAGCCATAAGCTTGATGGTTGCAGAGTCTATATCAGGCACAGAGCTTGGTGGTTACAATATTGGTGCCAGTCATGGTGGTTGCAAACATTCAACAAGGTCACTTAGCTTGCCGGTTGCAGATAATAGTAAATAATCTGTCACATTATGGTCCTGGAATTTGTAGTTCGATGGATTTCCAGGAGCACACTGCTGCAGGTGTGGTTGATTTTGCTGGCTGGGTGTGGAGTCTTCCAGACAGCTAATCATCACTAGTCTGCTGCATATAAATGCCAGCTGCTCTTGCTGGAGGTTGCTGGTCATTTATTTTATTTCCTCTAAGAACTCTGGTGTATGGAGTCAGGCATGCTCTGCTTTGGTGTAAGCTGCATGCATGAGGTTCTGGGTGAGATTCCCTTGTCTGTTTGTTGGTGTGAACAGTGACCTGTTCAGTGTTTGTTGTAAGTTTGTATAGAAAGGGAGCAGTCCTAGGGTATACCTGGCTAAATAAACATCATTTCCAAAAAAACTGCCAAAGGCAAAAAGATAACCTTTTGATTATACCCTCCCCCCAAAAAATAATATAAAATGATATGCTTTATTGACATATATGCACTCAAAACAGATAAATACATTTTAAAATTGAGGAATAGGTGGTTGAATTAAATCCTTACTGAGTCCATAAATGAACTTAATATATATCGCTAGGCAGGCTGTGAGGACAATTGTCTTTAGCCACCAGTATATTCACACAGCATGCAGTGTTTGGGGAAATGATGTATTGTGACTAGAGATGAGCGAGCAACAAAATGCTCGAGTGCTCGTTACTCGAGTCGAACTTTCAGTGATGCTCGAGAGTTCATTTCGAGTAACGAACCCCATTAAAGTCAATAGGTGACTCGAGCATTTTGGTATATCGCCGATGCTCGCTAAGGTTTTCATTTATGAAAACCTGGGAAATTCAAGAAAGTGATGGGAACGACACAGAAACGGATAGGGCAGGCGAGGGGCTACATGTTGGGCTGCATCTCAAGTTCCCAGGTCCCACTATTAAGCCACAATTGTGGCAAGAGTGAGACCCCCCCCCCCCCCCACACACACACACTGTCAGCATAAAGATTGTTCTCCTCTGCCACAGCTGTAACAGCTGTGGCAGAGAAGAACGATGTTAGCCCATTGAATTCAATGGAGCCGGCAATACAGCTGGCTCCATTGAAAGCAATGGGCTGCCGGCGATCGCGGGATGAATTGTCGGGAAGGGCTTAAATATATAAGCCCTTCCCTGCAATTCATCCAGAAATGTGTAAAAAAAAAAATATATATATATACTCGCCTTGTCCCGGCAGAACGATGTTAGCCCATTGAATTCAATGGAGCCAGCAATACAGCCGGCTCCATTGAAAGCAATGGGCTGCCGGCGATCGCGGGATGAATTGTCGGGAAGAGCTTAAATATATAAGCCCTTCCCTGCAATTCATCCAGAAATGTGTAAAAATAAAAAAAAATATATACTCACCTTGTCCCGGCAGAACGATGTTAGCCCATTGAATTCAATGGAGCCGGCAATACAGCTGGCTCCATTGAAAGCAATGGGCTGCCGGCGATCGCGGGATGAATTGTCGGGAAGGGCTTAAATATATAAGCCCTTCCCTGCAATTCATCCAGAAATGTGTAAAAATAAAAAAAAAATGTCATTCAGCTGAGAGCTGCCCCTGAGCCAATCAGAGGCAGCACTCACTCACCCATTCATGAATTCATGAATGGGTGTGAGTGAGAGCTGCCTCTGATTGGTCAGGCTGTGACCAATCAAAGGCAGCTCATTCAGCAGGCGGGGATTTTAAATCCCCGGCTGCTGAATACTACTCACAGCTGTTCAGAGCAGTTCAGGAGGACTGCCGCCGGCCACGCTGAACTCCGTCTGCCGGGACCAGGTGAGTATATATATATATATTTTTTTTTTTTACACATTTCTGGATGAATTGCAGGGAAGGGCTTATATATTTAAGCCCTTCCCGACAATTCATCCCGCGATCGCCGGCAGCCCATTGCTTTCAATGGAGCCGGCTGTATTGTTGGCTCCATTGAATTCAATGGGCTAACATCGTTCTGCCGGGACAAGGTGAGTATATATTTTTTTTATTTTTACACATTTCTGGATGCATTGCATGGAAGGGCTTATATATTTAAGCCCTTCCCGACAATTCATCCCGCGATTGCCGGCAGCCCGTTGCTTTCAATGGAGCCGGCTGTATTGCCGGCTCCATTGAATTCAATGGTCAGTGCTCGTTTAATCGAGACGAGTACCGCATGGTGCTCGTCTCGAGTAACGAGCATCTCGAGCACCCTAATACTCGAACGAGCATCAAGCTCGGACGAGTATGCTCGCTCATCTCTAATTGTGACCAATAATAATAGAGGTACTGTAAAAGCAGTCTGTGACACGCATGTAACGGCACTGTGTGTGTCTGTGGCATGCACATGAATTAGAGCTGTATGTGACACGCATATACAGCAGAGCTGTGTGTGCTACAGGTTTTGCATTGGGGCCCAGGAGCTTCAAGTTAAGTCTCTGCGTTAGGGGGTTAAGAGAAGTTGGAGGGGCCCAGGATAAACTTTTGCACCCAGGCCCATGAGACTTTAGCCCCTGGTGCACACACTTACTTGTGGGGATAGGTCCTCACCTTGATCCGGATAGGAAGACTCTGATACTTTCCTCAGATACTGGGGTAATGTTCTGCTCTTCGAATATTGCCAAGCCACTGCAGACTATCACTCCCTCTGTCAGTCTAAGCCTTATGTCACCCAATCATTCCATACATCAAAGGAGATACTGTAGCACAGTTGAGAAGAACAACACACTACACAGTGAGCTACTGATGGACGTCCAACACATGACACCTAAGGGGCCTTCTGCAGTGGCAGGAAGAAGGCATTCATTGGCGCCCAGCACCACAGGTGCAGGCATGTAGGCCAGGGCTGACTTCTGGACATCACCCGACTCCATATCTTCATTGCACCCGCTGTACCACAACTAAGGCATCAATTGAGCAGAAAGAGTACATCACAACAGGTTTTACCCAATGACTTTGGTCCACACAATACTTATTCCAAGGTGATGATATTCCTAAAGCACTTTATTAAGGGGATGTTCTATTTGAAAAAAAAACAAGAAGGGTACAAAATATAGCGGGTATCCAGACCCACAAATTCTTTGAATGAATGTTCAACTTTGTCCCTATCAAATTACTGAACGTCGTGTCAAATAGTAATACTGGTATAAAGAAAGAAAATGCTTAAAAATTGTTTCTTCTGTGTGCGATATGGTATCTATATAGTCCAAAAAGCAAAACCATTCCAGAGCTTTAGGGCTTAAACAGATGAGCGTGTTTTAATACCATTTTGCTGCCATGAAAATCCCTGCCGCGTGACAGGACGAAACAAAACCATTGATTTCAATGGTTTCGTTTTCACTTTCGGTATTAATACTACGTCCGAGAAAAGATAGGACTTTCCCAATCTTTCTCACACATAGTTAATACTACGTCCAAGAATAATTGGGTAGGACCTATCTTCCTGCTTTTTTTTTTTCAATCAATGCCATGGCTCACCAAGTTCATAAATCCCACCTCCACAAAGAGATTGGTTCTTCAAACTCTGCTCAGCCAATCAATGCAGAGCTGGATGAACCAATCACAGCCCTCATTTGTTCATTGAGTGCTGCATTGATTGACTAAGCAGCGCTGGATGAATCAATCAGAGCCATCGCTTCCTGGAGGCGGGATTTTTGAATCCCACAACCAGGAAGTAATCTTCTATGGGCGAATGAGCACTGCAGGATACAAACGGCGGTGCTCCAGAAATCAGTGGGAGGACACAGCTGTGATATTGTAACTTTGCAGCTCTAATATCTCTGTTGCCTGTGTGAAAGAGGCCTGAAAGATACACCATCATTTGAAAATCATAAAATCCAGATACAGGAAACATTGGCCTCAAACACGTGTTTTTGTTTTGGGCGTGGATCTCACCCTTAATCATTGCCAGTGACTATTAAGACAACGGTTGAGAGCGTGATCTGCTTGCAAAATGTATCTGTGATTGAGGTCAATGTCTCCTGCAACTAGATTTTATGGATTTCAAACAAAGGTTTATCGTTTAGGCGGTGGAGCTGGATCATCCTTTTCTCTGCCTTGTGATGTTTGTATAGTCCATGCTAGATCCGTGCACCAAACTCCACAGATGTACTTGAAAAGGGCGAGCTGGTAATATCTCTCTCATGTTGGTGAACACTGAGTTACTTGCAACTGAGTGCAGGTCTATGAATTTCAGCTGTCACTCAGTAGTTAAAATTGAAAAGTCACAATACAAGAAGTCACCATGTAGCCTGGTAGGAAACTCACCCTAAGGCTGGGTTCACACAGGCCGGATTTGCCGCCGAATTCCCTGTGGAATTTCGCTGTGGCAAATCCACCTGTGACCGCCAATCCCAGGGATGACCAGCCATGTGGACGAGATAAATAAAATTAAAATAAATCTTGTTATTCGTGTAGCGCCAACTTATTCCGCAGCGCTTTCAGGTAATTTTTTAATTTATTACCCCCCACCAAGCTGGGTGCTCATTTTACCGACCTCGGAAGGATGGAAGGTTGAGTCGACCTTGGGCCGGCTACCTGAACCATTTGGAGATTGAACTTGCAACCTTCAAAAATCTCATCCACAGGGGGTGGACAATCCGTCACGGCAAAACCAGCATTAGCCACAGATTCCCAGGATGCAGCATGTCAATTCTTTTTTTTTATGTTGCTGCCTCACTCATCTCTATGGGAGAGCTGGCTACAATGGAAAAGCATGCGGTGAAGCCGCTCCAAAACAAGCAGCTGAGTACCGCGGGTTTTGGAGCTGCGTTTATCTCGCTGAAATCTTGTGGTTTTTCGCTGCAGCAAAACCACGAAATTTCCACGGTGAAGCCGTCCCGTGGGAACCCAGCATAAGGGGTAAAGAATGCCACTGAGACAGACTGAGAACGGCACAAAAAATTGTGCCAGAATTGCAACATTACATGTGCCAAATTTTAGTGCAGCAGAACGGAGTGACTGGACTGATGATTTGTGAATGTCCTGTCTTGCTGTGCAGTGATTTGAGGAGGGGCTGGGCAAAGGAAGAAGGAGCTGCTAAGAAGTGAGAAGACTCCAGACAGAGCTACAAGGAAGCTGCTGCCTGTAGAACAGGAGAACCGTCCAGCACTGATTTGAGGACAGGAAAAACACCCCTAATTGCCCCAGACAACGCTGTGGGATCACTGGAGTCAGTAGAAGTAGCAACTCCCACGCAATAAACTGTAAGTGAGGCCGGCCTCTGAAGGACTTTGGGACTGTATGTTTTATAATCTGTATTTTTAAGAGTTTATTGATATCGGTAAAGTGCTCACAAAATTGTTTAAAAGGTATAACTATGTTATAGTTGATAGCACACGGTGTCTAAATCATCTAAGAGAACATTTGATTGCTTTTTCATTATCATTCCATTGTTCGCTTTTATTCTTGTGTTCTTAAATCTTTATTTTGGACTTCAGTTATCCCATCTGCTGCATCATATCCTGAATCCTGTGTCGCTATACCTCCACCCACGACAGCTTCAGCCGTAGACTGCTTTGTTTTCCTAAGAATTTTACAAAGTATTTCATGCAGATGTAACAGAATGACTAACAGCTCTTATGTCATGGGTATCAGAATAGTACAAATGTCTCAGACCTTTTTATGCATATTTATAATGATACAGAATTAAATATGACATTTTTTCACCACCATCATATTTTATGCATGTCGTTAGTTCCTAGTGTAGGACTGACAGAATATTAGTCGGGTACTAAATGGGAAGGTGTAATCTTAAAATAAAAAATAAGTAGAGCGCCAACTTATTCCACAGCGCTTTTAGGTAATTTATTACCCTCCAAGCTGGGTAGTCATCTTACTGACCTCAGCAGGACAGAAGGCTGTATCTACCTGAACCACGCGAGGATTGAGCTGTCAACCTTCAGGTTGTGAGTGAGAGTTTAGGACCCTATTTCTGCTGCCTTAACACTCTGCGCCACACAAGGCTCTTGACTAATGATAAGACTAAAGGGAACCTGTCACTTGTCGAACGCACCATAAACTAATTTATAAGGCTGAGAGATGAGGTGGCAGGGAGCCAGGTGCTGTATTTTTTTTAAACTCACCTGCTTCTTAGTTCTCATGCTGTGCTGATGTCTGTGCACCAGTCGAAAATCTGACTTTTTTCAGAGTCCTGTGCATACGCTCTCCCATAGACTAGTATATGAGAGTGCATGCATGGGACCCTGAAAAGAGTAAAAATTTCATTCAGCACTTGGACCTTAGCTACAGACACCATGGGTACTAGGAAGCGAGTAAGTACCAAAAATACTGCACCTGTCTCCCCGTCATCTCCCGTAACAGCAACATAAGTCAGTTTATGGTGTGTTAGACAGGTGTCAGGTTCTCATTAAAGGGGTTGTCCCGCGCCGAAACGGGTTTTTTTTTTTTTTTAACCCCCCCCCCCCCCCGTTCGGCGCGAGACAACCCCGATGCAGGGGTTAAAAAAACAACCCGCACAGCGCTTACCTGAATCCCGGCGGTCCGGCGTCTTCATACTTACCTGCTGAAGATGGCCGCCGGGATCCTCTGTCTCCTTGGACCGCAGGGCTTCTGTGCGGTCCATTGCCGATTCCAGCCTCCTGATTGGCTGGAATCGGCACGTGACGGGGCGGAGCTACACGGAGCCGGCATTCTACACCAGCGGCCCCATAGAAGACTGCAGAAGACGCGGACTGCGCAAGCGCGGCTAATTTGGCCATCGGAGGGCGAAAATTAGTCGGCTCCATGGGAATGAGGACGCCAGCAACGGAGCAGGTAAGTATAAAACTTTTTATAACTTCTGTATGGCTCATAATTAATGCACAATGTACATTACAAAGTGCATTATTATGGCCATACAGAAGTGTATAGACCCACTTGCTGCCGCGGGACAACCCCTTTAAGTAACGACATGTAAAGAAGATGTTTTCCAAGTATATTTTAAAGAGAAACTTCAATAAAACCCATAGTTTCATTGTAGGATGGCCAAAAGGTGATGTGTACCCAGTGGGTCCAAACAAATTTATCTTAAGGTTAAGCCAGGGAACGGAGTCTAAGAGATTGTGCATTCTTCACTCTTAACTCCACAAGGAGGTGTGGACCTTCCCACTGATTACCTCCAGGTCACTTTCCTTGAAGTAGTCTCTGTTAGCAACAGCTGACGCGTACATAGTCACCAAATTGTAGTATCAAGGCAGGAATTGTAGTGAGATGGTGCATAAGTTCAGACATAGTGGCAGATTTTGGTTGTGAGTGGCAGTCCAACAGAAGGCACTGTACCGTTGCCTACCGCAGTCATGACTTTCATTTACTTGCTGTTGAGATACAGTCCCATGCATTCGCTTTACTTTTGCACTCGTTGGATGAGGTATTCCGGGTCCCTCTTACTTTCCGCAAGCAGGGTGGTGTAATCTGCATAGCAAATGTTGTTGACATTTCTGCCACTGGTTTTGACTCCGATTTCTGATTCGTCCAGATTGCATCGGCTCATGATCGTTTCTGCGTACAGATTGAAAAGGACTGGTGATACAATGCTGCCTTGCCGTACGCCTGGCAATTACTCACACCTAGCCTATCGTATATATAGACTATTCCATGCATGTTAGGATGAGAAATTTGGGGAAAATAACACTTTTTGGGCAGTAGATAATTCTTGACTATTAGCGATACAGTCTCCGAGAAATACAGGTTGCAGAATACAATGCACAGCTTCCTTTTGGTTACTACCACCCCAACAAAGTCTTCAAGAAAGGCCAGTCTTCTTATACACACCCAATGTCTCTATAAGCAACTCAGTCCTTGAAGAGGGTTCAAGTGCCAGAAACCTAGACATTGTTGTCAGTATGAGCCCCATCTCCCGTAGTAAGCCTGCTAATGCACTGTCTTTAACCCTTTCTTTGGTGTACATACCCAGTGGGTTTTACTAAGGCCAGTCTCATTTACGGTTTGTTGTGTGGGATTCGCAGCTATTACTGATCCAGGCTTGTCCTGGTCCAGGAGTGTGGCTCTACTAGTACTCTTATCCGTCCTTGTCAAAGTCCAGTATCCATCAGGTTGGGGCCAAAGTGCAGCTAATCTCTCTCTTGTGGCTTCCAGTAGTGGGCACAGCAGGTCTCTCAGCCTCTCTCTGTCTCAGGCTCCGTTCCTCTGCCATCCACCTTCAACTCCTCAATGGCAGCTTCTCCTTTTCCTCTGTCCAGCACCTGCCCTACTCACATGCAGAAAGAAATTGTCCCCTTTTTATATTAGGGCAGCTTCTTATTAGAAAGTTCCCAATGAGCATGCTCAGTTCTGCTGAACCAAAATTTGGTGCAAATTTTAGCACATTTGGCGCAATGTTTGGCACATCTTCCTGAATCCATCGCCCTGGCAACTTAACCCTTTTGAGTAAGTCCCTTACAGCTGCATTCGCTTCAGAGTTTTAGCACAACCCCTTCAGGTTGCCTTCACACTTGCGAGAAAGCCGCACGGTTTTTGCACGACGCGAGAGTGCGTGAAAACGCAGAATTATGAAATGCATGCTTTTCAATAGCTTCATTCCCATTTGTGATATTTGCTGTCTTGTGATGTTGTGAGATTTGGAAATCGCGGCCTGCCCTATCTTTCTGCGTTTTGCATTTTATATCGCCCATGTTTCCCTCTGGAGCCTCCATTTTATCGCAACTATGAACTTGCATGTTCGTGCGATATGATTCATATTTAACACTAGCTGATATACCCGGCTTCGCCCGAGTTAATTTGGTACTGGTGTTTATCTGGTGTTCACACGGAAAAGCTTATGAAGTCGTGGTTACTTTAGAGATACTGAGGAAAAAAAATATGTTCACCATTTTGCATAGTTCTCTGCGTTACCCAGGAAATACCACGTGGTGGTAACCATGCGACGTTTCCTTCATATACAATGACATCAGGAAGTGAGAGAATTAGATTCCATACGTAAAATTTGGACACTAATTCTTTTGCGCTTAGAATTGAATAATCGAGTTGGGACCCATTAGCTTTTCCTATTTATGACATAATCAATGCTCGTGCCAAATTTCCCGTTTCTATGACACCGGAAAGTGAAAAAATTGCAATCTGTACGTAAAATTTCGACGCCAATTCTTTTGCGCATAGAATTGAATAATTGAGTTGGGACTAAAGATGAGCGAACACCAAAATGTTCGGGTTCGCGTTATTCGAAACGAACTTCCCGCGATGTTCGGGTGTTCGTTTCGAATAACGAACCCCATTGAAGTCAATGGGCGACCGGAACATTTTTGTATTTCGCCGATGCTCGCTAAGGTTTTCATGTGTGAAAATCTTGGCAATTCAAGAAAATGATGGGAACGACACAGCAAGTTCTCCTCTGCCACAGCTGTAACAGCTGTGGCAGAGAAGAACAATGTTAGCCCATTGAATTCAATGGAGCCGTCAATACAGCCGACTCCACTGAATGCAATGGGCTGCCGGCGATCGCAGGATGAATTGTCGGAAAGGGGTTAAATATATAAGCCCTTTCCTGCAATTCATCCAGAAATGTGTAAAAATAAAAAAATATATATATACTCACCTGGTGCCGACAGACGGAGTTCAGCGCGGCAGGCTGCAGTTCTCCTGAACTGCACTGAACAGCTGTGAGTAGTATTCAGCAGCCGGGGATTTAAAATCCCCGCCTGCTGAATAAGATGCCTCTGAATGGTCACAGCCTGACCAATCAGAGGCCAGCCCTCACTCACCCATTCATGAATTCACACTCACACTCACACTCTCCTGCCCCTGAGCCAATCAGAGGCAGCCCTCACTCACCCATTCATGAATTCATGAATGGGTGTGAGTGAGGGCTGGCCTCTGATTGGTCAGGCTGTGACCATTCAGAGGCATCTTATTCAGCAGGCGGGGATTTTAAATCCCCGGCTGCTGAATACTACTCACAGCTGTTCAGAGCAGTTCAGGAGAACTGCAGCCTGCCGCGCTGAACTCCGTCTGTCGGCACCAGGTGAGTATATATATATTTTTTATTTTTACACATTTCTGGATGAATTGCAGGAAAGGGCTTATATATTTAACCCCTTTCCGACAATTCATCCCGCGATCGCCGGCAGCCCATTGCATTCAGTGGAGTCGGCTGTATTGCCGGTTCCATTGAATTCAATGGGCAAACATCGTTCTTCTCTGTCACAGCTGTTACAGCTGTGGCAGAGAAGAAGGATTTGTCTTCTATATGTTCTCAATGGGGTTGGCGCTGCTGCCGCCGGCCCCATTGAGCGCATATAGAAATGATTTCTCAGGGAAGAAAGTTAAAGTAACCCGAACATCCGAACATCGTGTGGTGTTCGTTACGAATAACGAACATCCCGAACACCCTAATATTCGCCCGAGCATCAAGCTCGGACGAGTACGTTCGCTCATCTCTAGTTGGGACCCATTAGCTTTTCCTATGTATTACATAATCAATGCTCGTGCCAAATTTCCCGTTTCTATGACACCGGAAAGTGAAAAAATTACATTCCGTACATAAAATTTGGACGCTAATTCTTTTGCGCATAGAACTGAATAATGGAGTTGGGACCCATTAGCTTTTCTTATTTATGACATAATCAATGCTCGTGCCAAATTTCCTATTTCTATGACACCGGAAAGGGAAGAAATTACATTCCATACGTGAAATTTGGACTCTAATTCTTTTGCGCATAGAATTGAATAATCGAGTTGGGACCCATTAGCTTTTCCTATTTATGACATAATCAATGCTCGTGCCAAATTTCGCGTTTCTATGACACCGGAAAGGGAAAAAATTACATTCTGCACGTAAAATTTTGACGCCAATTCTTTTGCGCATAGAATTGAATAATGGAGTTGGGACCTATGAACTTTTCCTATTTATGGCAATCAATGCTCGTGCCAAATTTCCTGCTTCTATGACACCGGAAAGGGAAAAAATTACATTCCGTACGTAAAATTTGGACGCTAATTGTTTTGCGCATAGAATTGAATAATCGAGTTGGGACCCATTAGCTTTTCCTATTTATGTCATAATCAATGCCCGTGCCAAATTTTAAGTTTCTATGACATTGGGAAGTGACAGATTTAGATTATGTACGTAAAATTTCAACGCCAATTCTTTTGCGCTAGAATTGAATAATCGAGTTGGGACCCAATTACTTTTCCTATTTTGGAGATAATCTATGCTCGTGCCAAAATTCATGTTTCTACGATATCAGGAAGTTGGAGAACCTTTGGTGAGTCAGTCAGTCAGTGAGTCAGTCAGTCAGTGAGTCAGTCAGTCAGTGAGTCAGTGAGTGAGTCAGTGAGGGCTTTCAGCTTTATATATATAGATTAGAAACTCCTATTGCCATCTATTGCATGAGAAAATTGCCAGCGGCAGCCATGCGATACGTGATGTTTTTCCCGGAAAAGCATCGCTGACACTCAAACATTGCCTAAACAGAAATGCGATTTTGCCGCAATTGTCTCGCGGCGATTTAGCGCTTCCCAGTGTGAAGGAGCCCTTAGGCCACCCACACATGAACAGGTCGGATTCCGCATGCAGTCTGTATGTTCTTCCTGTACTTGATAGGCTGCTGCCCACACTCCACAATGATTCTCATAGGTTAATACTGTAGGTGTTCCGAGAAATTGACAATAGACTGATATGAAAGATGACAATCTCTGTACAGCCCTGCAGTATATATTGGTGCTAAATAACAGTAATATAATTAATTTGAAGAGTACTAATAAGTTACCTTCCTAACTAATATCACTTCTATAAAATGCACCTTTAGCAGACTACCACAAGGTGGCACTTCAAGACTGTTTCATCACAGCACTGGGGATGAGAGTGGGTGAGGAACAGTGAGAAGTGAACTAGTTTCATAGGGAGTCACAGTTTTGGTACTTTGTGCTTTTAAGGTAGAGATTAATGAATTTATCTTTTACCTATTTGATGTAATTAATCTGTCCTTTCACAGGAATTCTGCATTAAAAACAAAAGACTCCAAAAACACTGCATTTAAAACAATTCTGCATCTACTAGATAAAAAATGTTTGAAAGCAATGCAGTGAAAGTTTATTAAAAAGGAGGAACTCAGTAGTGGTTGGATTTAGGTTCAGATTCCAGAAGTCTCCCGACATAAGGGAGACCTCCTGAAACAAATACATCTCTTGTAAGGCCTCCTCTAGAGGGGATCTAGAAGGATCCCATTGCCTGGTAACTGTATAAAGTGCTTCTGGAGGTGACTGCAGGCAGACAGAATTGTAATATGTAGCTTTACAACTATGTGAAGTGTAGACTGCATGGAAAGGCAACCTCCCCTTATCCAGACTCGGCACATAATGTTGTATCACCCTTCATTAGATAACACACGGACACCAATGTTGGTATAGAAGGACCCTGAAGGAGCAGAAATATTTTACATCCAACAAAACACCTGATATGCTAATCCGCTGCCCAATGGACAGTCTGCATGTAGGTTCTAATCCCCTTCAGGGTCCAAACCCACCAGCTGTGACAATCTGCATGATAAAGAAGAAGTAGCACTACTTGTCCAAAATATATTAAATCATCATCACCTAATCAAGGGGAAGGGTGGGTGGGGGCTCCTCATGCTATCCAGGGAGTAAGAGGGAGACCCCTCCCCCATCATCTCCTTTTTATTAACCCATCCCCACCTGCTCACCCATGAAAACCAATCACGTCAGGTGCCTCTTTTAACCCCTTAGTGACGGCCCCATTGTGGCCCTAATCTTATGTACGACGAGGTCCAAACCGAAAGGAGCAGCTGGTGGCTTTCAGAACAGACATTTTTCTTGAAAGTGATTTAAGCCCCATAGCACACTTGTAGAGCCCTTGAGCGGCCAAAACGATGGAGAACCCCCACAAATGACCCCATTTTCAAAACCAGACCCCTTAACAAATTCATCTAGGGGTGTACTGCGTATTTTGACCCCGCAGTTTTTGAATGAATGAAAGCAAAGGAAAAAATTATGCTTTTCATTTTTTTGGTAATTGTGTAATTTTAAAAACAGTTTTTTTTTGTACAGCGTACACATGAATGAAGACGTTCACTCCAATATAAATACCCCCATTTGTCCCGTGTTCAGAAACATACCTAATGTGCCCCTAATATAATGTCCATATGCACAACGGGGCTCAAACCGAAAGCAGCATTAAGCTTCAACTGTGTTTTAACTTTTACGTAATCGTCCGTACTAAAGATGAGCGAACACCAAAATGTTCGGGTTCGCGTTATTCGAAACGAACTTCCCGCGATGTTCGGGTGTTCGTTTCGAATAACGAACCCCATTGAAGTCAATGGGCGACCGGAACATTTTTGTATTTCGCCGATGCTCGCTAAGGTTTTCATGTGTGAAAATCTTGGCAATTCAAGAAAATGATGGGAACGACACAGAAACGGATAGGGCAGGCGAGGGGCTACATGTTGGGCTGCATCTCAAGTTCACAGGTCCCACTATTAAGCCACAATAGCGGCAAGAGTGAGACCCCCCCCCCCGCACTGTCAGCATAACGATCGTTCTTCTCTGCCACAGCTGTAACAGCTGTGGCAGAGAAGAACGATGTTAGCCCATTGAATTCAATGGAGCCGTCAATACAGCCGACTCCACTGAATGCAATGGGCTGCCGGCGATCGCGGGATGAATTGTCGGAAAGGGGTTAAATATATAAGCCCTTCCCTGCAATTCATCCAGAAATGTGTAAAAATAAAAAATATATATATACTCACCTGGTGCCGGCAGACGGAGTTCAGCGCGGCAGGCTGCAGTTCTCCTGAACTGCTCTGAACAGCTGTGAGTAGTATTCAGCAGCCGGGGAGTTAAAATCCCTGCCTGCTGAATAAGATGCCTCTGATTGGTCACAGCCTGACCAATCAGAGGCCAGCCCTCACTCACACCCATTCATGAATTCATGAATGGGTGAGTGAGGGCTGCCTCTGATTGGCTCAGGGGCAGCTCTCCTGCTCATCTCTAGTCCGTACCCAATGAACAGAGTGTCCTTAATATGGCACACACATTGTAAAATTATCACAGTCAATAAAGGGTTTACCTGGCCGCAGGTAAATACCTCCAATGATGATGTTTGAAAATAGACGTCTTCTCTGAAGTTAGCCCTGCAGGAACTTCAGTTAACAAAATGGATAAATCTGCTAACTGAAATATGCAGTGACTGCCCCCTGAATAAATTATCAGCACAGGGCCTTTAGGGAGGCTGTGCAGTAATGAAGTCAAAATAATCTGTTTTACTATTGATAGTCTGGGTGATGGTGATCACGATTACTCACCACTGAAGCTTGAATATCCACATACCAATTTTTGGATTATCTGTTCTCACTGGTGGTCTGTCTCCCAGTGATAACTTAGCATTTGCAGTTTGTAATTACAGCTGACATTTCCTTAAATGATCGGTAGACCTCCCTCCAGGAAACCAAGCTATGCTTTGTCTCTCTCTCTCTCTCTCTCTCTCTCTCTCTCTCTCTCTCTCTGCCTATAATACCAAGCTCTTTGGCCAATCAACAGGCAGCTCAGGTCCTGTTAATCTACAGCAGTACAGTTGCAGGAAAAAAGACGGTCATATGACCTCTATGAAAGTTGCAGAAGGAACATATATAAAGTCCAGCAATAATATACATTATATATATATATATATATATATATATATATATATATATAGGTATTTAACTCCTTACACCGCAAGATGTGCGACTGACCAGCTGATCTGTCAGTGAACAAGCATTTTTGTCTTCTGATCGTTTGCACAATCAGATGGTCAATCAAACATTTGGATGAATGTTCAAGCTTGATAATTGGTCCATGTAAAATGCCTTTAAGACTACAAACAAGAGACCAGTGATGCCCCTCTGAGGTAATAGGTTCCACATAGGGTGTAAGCGATGTGCTTTATTAAAAGGGTTTTCGTAGTTGTGTTTTTTAAAAAAACAATCATTTTTATTGAAAGTTTTCTAATATACAGAAGAATAGCCGTATGAAAAATGATGTTGGCGTATTATGAATGAGTTATCACATAGCAATATTTGATCTGGTTTGATAAACAATACCAAGTTTTGGTGTTCCGGTATGACCAGACTTTTCTCCGCCTTTCCTTGCTGTATTTCAAGTAGTAGCAATTCACTGGTAATAATGACCTGGCCAGGGCCAATGAAGGTCAGAGGGGAGGAGGAGGGAGGGGGGATGTTTCAGGGCGAAGGCGTTTCTCTCTCGGAGTGACGCCCCTAAAGAAAGGGGAGCTGTAAGACTATGTTTTGGGTATTGGATTTATAGAGAGGTTGTTGGGCCATACCCTGGTGCAGGGAGGGCATAATCTATCCTTAGGGTCCAAATACTCAGGAACCTATCATACCTGTCTTCTGTTAGTTTTTCATTGACTAAATACCAATTCATACGACGCTTAACCTCAGAGAAGTCCAAGGAAGCCTAATGCCAAGATTGAGCGATAGTTTGTTTTGTGGCTAAAAAGAAGAACAAGATTAGTTTGTCAGAGTTGTTTTTTAATGCTAAACCCCCTCCCCATACAGTAACACAACTAACTGGCATATATTCACCTTTCCCTGCTCCCTGCTGTCTCCCCTCTACGAAGAGGTCACTAGACTGCTGGCATATCCTTTGCAGCGCCATCGTTTGCAGCCTAAGGACGTAGTCTCGCGCAACTTGGATGATCCCGCGTTTGCACAGTGCGTATGGTTGGCGCCATGACGGCGTTCTAAACATGATTCAGAAGAGGAAGGACACGCCAGCAGTCTACCCGCCACTCCCCTCGCTATCACCTACAACAAATGTGACTGCAGGTGATTTTTATTCATGTCTAATTATGTAAATGGTGATTGGTTTATCAGTGTTATATATTGTGCATCTTTGATTCATGTAAGTTGTCTTGACAAAGGCTGTATGTAACAAACAAAACGTCTTTATGTGGAATTAATCAAGAAGAAGATTAATTTATATGCACCTTCCTGCTGCTTGGATCATTATCTTCGTACTACTGGCTTATGGAACAGTTGTTAAGGGTCTGCCACTGAGCGTGCCGATATATGTATAGTGATATATTGTGTGCTGCTGACCTTTTCTACTACTCTCTATGCTGTCTCACCTCTGATGTCATGTTTACAGGTTGCCTCGACCTCTTTACGGGACATTACAGACGGAACTGCAGCCTGGAAACAGACAATGGAAATGGAGGACTGAGTAGCGGCACGGGATACAGCAGGAGCAGGAAGAGGTGGATATATGCCAATTAGTCATGTTACAGCATAGGGAACATAAAATAACAAGTCGGACAATTCCTTTAGGCCTCATTCACACGGGTGTTGTTTTAGCGCAGTATAGGTGCGTGAAAAAAATCATGGCTATACTACTCTAAAAATTGCGTGAACGGGAGATTTTTCAATCGCAGAAAACTCGAGCTTCATGCGCATAAAAAACACCCACTCACTAGAGCAGAGTTTTGCTTTAATAAAGCACAGCTGCTCCAGGAGGAGAGAGAGAAGAAGCCGAGCTGGGGTTTGGGATTTCCCCATAGCATGGAGAGAGAGAGCTGGGCTATGGGGGATTAACCCATAGCCCAGATCTCTCTCCCCCTGCTATGGGTTAATCCCCCATAACTCCGCTCTTTCTTTGCTATGGGGGATTAATCCACAACCCTGATCTCTCTCTCCCTGCTATTGGTTAATTCCCCATAGCTCCGCTCTCTCTCTGCTATGGGGGATTAACCCATAGCGAGGAGAGAGAGATTGGGGATATGCATTAATCCCTCATAGCAGAGAGAGAGAGCGTATCTCGGGAAAAGATAGGTCAAGATACGTGACGTATAAAATCGGTCGCCGTTTTCGGTCACTGATGTCCTATCATTCCCGCTGCGATGTTTTTACATGGCTAAAAAGTTCTGATGGGGATTAATACATTGAAAACCAATGCTTCAGATGGTCGCAGTATACACGGTCATGGGAATGTTGCCTAAGCATGTGATCACACATAGCAGATCTGCTGTGGACTTTCCTCAGCTGTAAAAATCGAAGGCAACTGAAGTTGTGAAACGTCAAAATTCACGCGTCGAAATCCACACCAAATGCTACGGATTTTAATACGGATTGGCTGTTGATTTTTTTCAGCTGCGGAAAATCTGCACAAGTCAACCACCTGTGACCAAACCCCAAGGAAGGTGGTCTCACACCAACAGATTCTAATCTCAGCATGTTCTATTTTGAGCGGCCTCTGCGTGGACGGCTTCCATTGAAGTCATAGAAGGCGTCTGACCTGCAGCCCACACGCAAATAACATTCTGTATGACCTGCGGATAACCACGTCATTGCTAAGCGTCGACCTGGGAAATACTAACAAAGAAAAAAAAAGTGTACCGCGCATGACCGCCTGCGAGGCGCCGTAGTCAATTGCAATACAGTTTAATCAGGTATGCAGAGTCACCGGCCAGGCTCAACGCTGGAATCCGCTGCGGACCTCCTGCATGTGGAATTTGGAAATGTTCACTGGTCCTAGGCTAACTTCACATGGGCGAGCGTGATATGGGTCATGCATCACAGCCTGAATTTCCCGAAAATGTGAGGCATTTTTATGTCAAACCAGCCTTGCATCACTTCAGGGATGTAGCGATCCGCCGCCTGGGTATCAGCTGCAGCGGAGGATCGCAGAGTTTTTCCAACAGTTTTCAATAGGAGACCATGCATTGCGTCGCATGCACCTAGCACATGTGAAGGCAGCCTAACTGTTAGGGCTCTGTCACACAAGCAGGGGCGTAACTATAGAGGTTGCAGGGGGCGCGGTTGCACCCGGGCCCAGGAGCCTTAGGGGGCCCATAAGGCCTCTCTTCTCCATATAGGGAGCCCAGTACTATGAGTAAAGCATTATAGTTGGGGCCCGGTTACAGGTATTGCATTGGGGCCCAGAAGCTTCAAGTTACGCCGGTGCACACAAGCATGTGCGCATTTGCGCGTGCCTGAACGCTGCATTGTGGCGGAACAAACTATGTTTTTTTGCACACATATCAGTGTATTTTACTGTAGTTCAGGATACAGAGAGGATTTTTTTATGGTTAGGTTGTATAGTAAACCATAGACTAATGTATATGGTGTTATGTTCTAAGGGCATAACCCCAACAGGGGGGTACAGCTCTGGTCTCCATGTAATGCCTAATGGCCGTATTAACATGGTCAGGTGATTCGCTGCGGCCCGGAGTGGGAGAAGATGTGAATGTAAAGTAATCGTACGGCGTAACTCCATTTGTTTGTTACCATGCAACGTTAAAGTAATCATGACTCTCCTATGGAGTCACGAAGTTAGCTGCCATTGTTCAGTTTCTATATGTGCCACCTCCATCTGTCACGACTGCGCCATACATAACATCCACCACCTGCTTCATATACATGGGACCGCCTGAACCGGGCCGCAAGTGTAGCTTCAGACACTGCTGGACTGGGTGAGTACCCCCCCCCCCCCCCCGGACAACCCCTTGAAGGTGACTTACATGAGTGTGCTGATGGATGGATGCCGTAGAGCTACCGCATGATGTTACCTTATCCGTGACCAGATACGTACTTGTTCACAGTCACATCTTATAAGAAAGCAGAAAGATCTCATGTGCTCTAATAGATTTTAAGAAAATGCAGTGATTTAATAATTTTCCAATTTGCTTAGGAACAGTAAATTAATCTCCAAACTAAGACTATTCTGGTTGCTATGGAGACGGTGGATAACTCCCTCTGTGCTCCGGGCCTGTCGCCCAGGAGACTCAGCCTCTTAGATTCTGTTTTTGAAGCAATGAATAAGAAATGTTAAGTTTTATAGGAAATATTCTTCGCTTACTCATAATGTATGACATCAATCAATACTATAGGCGGGCAGCTGACAACTCCCAGCATGCCCTGACTGCCTATGTCTGCATGGGCTCCATTGCATCTACTACGGCTGCTACAACGATAGTCACTTACGTCCGTGAGTCGATGGATTCCTGAGGTCGATACTTCTCTTTATTACTAGAGCAGCAATATTTGCCATACTGAAGATGTAATCACTTGCATAACAACTATACCTCAGGGCTCCGTTACACGGGCATATGTGTTTTTGCGCGCACCTTGGCGCAACGCACTTGCGTCATGAACAAAATGCTTTTTTTGTGCACTCAGGGCCCACTCACATGGACGCAGGACACCCCATCCCCCTGCCCCACGCTGTAATTTAGAAGGCTAATTAGTCTAATGAGGTCCAGATGTATTATTTTTTACATGACTTGTGCAGTATAGTGCGCATTTACGTGCGCATTGAGCACGCATGTTTGCATGTCCCATTGTCTTCTACACAAATGCGTACAAAAATAGAGCGCGCTGCACTTTTTTCTGTGCGCAAAAAATATGACATAAGACCGTATCTAGCTTTTCTCGCCCATAATATTAACTATCTCCTGTTTTCTCACCCATTCGGACAGCCAGGCTGTGGTGTATGCATCGTCGGCCGGGGGAAGACAGTTCAGCTCTGCTAAACTCCCTCACCGCCCCTTGCCGGCAAAGGGAGGGGGTGGGAGCTTAGCAGAGCTAGTCATGCTAAATTCCCTCCCCAGCCTATGGGAGCTGGTGGAAAGGGGAGGGACTTTAGCAATGCAAACTGCTGCTAAACTCCCTCCCATTTCACTTTTCTAATGGTTCTCATAGGCTCCCATAGGAATCTATGGGAAAAAACTACGCACTAGAAAATCGCCCATCTGAACTAATGCATTGGAATCCAATGCTTCAGATGGTCGCCATATTTGGCCGGCGTTTTACCACGGCAAATTTGTTGCGATAAAACGCACGTGTGAAACTAGCCTTAAGCACGCCCATGGGGAGAGGCCCCTAAGGTGCTTTTACGCGTAACGGATTTATCGTTCACTAGAGCAAATGCTGTCAGAGTTCGCTCAATCACTCGTAGTCTGTTTGTACAGGCAGATGCAGCATTCACTCGGTCACTCGCTTAGTCTTTCAGTCGTTCACATTCACTGCATTAAATGAACGATGATCAATAAACAAAGAAATTATCATTCATTGTTCGATTTCTGGCATTTTTTTCCCTAAAAAATTATCATTCATTTTTGTTCACGTAAACGATTTTTTGAACGATAACCGTTTCGTGTAAAAGGGCCTTTACTTATTATGTGCAGCTATGTAAACTCTGTAAAATGATGTTAAAAACATGTGGAAGAGTAAGATTACTTCAGAGGCCACTAAACACTTTTAGAAGCAAAATTCTGCTCTGCTCCATTTACTAAGGGCTGCTTCAGATGAGCATATGCGCAAAAACGCTCGCCTCAGCGCAATATATTTGTGCTATGATGGGGTATATCTGCATGCGTATCATCGCAGAGTGCTCTACTGTTCGTATACGCAGGGCAGGGTTTTTTTTGCAGACCGGACACTACACTCCCCTATTTAAAAGGCTATTTTAGCCTAATGAGGTCCAGATGTGTTTTTTTTTTCACTGAATTGCGCTGCATATTGTGCATTTGCGCACCTCCCATAGACTTAGATCGGGACTTTTGGGTTCTATTCTCTGTGTATTGCTTGCATATATTTTGGGTGCCTGAAGAAGTCCTCTTCATTGTGTCACTTAGGCTGGTTTCACACAGCACAGAAAAATCGTGCGAGACGCACAAATCTCACACAAATATAAGCCCCATTTTTTCGAATGGGGTCATACACATCAGTGATTTTTTTACCTGCATCGTATCAAACCACAATGTGGCAAAAAAAATTGCAGTATATCCTATCTTTGGATGTTCTCTTGCATCGCCCATTGTTACTTACCCAAAGTGATGCAAGACAGTTTTAAGACAAAACAGCTCGCATCTGCAGAGAAATCGCGTGTTTCACGGCCCGATATCGCTCTCACCAATGTGAAATTAGCCTTAATGGGTTATTTTGCTTTCCACACAACCTTCTATCGTGGACAATCAGAAGGACCTCATACACAGAAGACTATTGGCAGATCATGCTGATTTCTGTATGAACCACCAACATAATCTGACTTGACAAAGACCGCAGGCTGCGATCAAAACGTGGTCACTTGTGGAAGCACTAAAATAATACTTTGAAGGATGTGAGTATTCCTGCTTCTTATACTGACACCCCCGGTGCTGCTCTTTTGATGAAGATATTGGTTTGTCATATGGATTGAAGATCCTGATTAGAGATGAGTGAGTGTACTCACTAAGGCAGACTACTCGAGCAAGTATTGCCTTATGCGAGTACCTGCCCGCTCATCTCTAAAGATTCAGGTGACGACAGGGGTGAGCAGTGAGTTGCAGGAGTGACCAGAGGGCAGCCGGGGAAAAAGAGAGAGAGAGAGATCTCCCCGCTCTCCCCCGCCGCTCCCCGCCCCCCGCTGGCACCCGAATCTTTTGAGACGAGTGGGAGGATACTCAGCTAAGGCACTACTCGCTCAAGTAATTTGCGTTAGCGAGTACGCTCGCTCATCTCTAATCCTGATCAATTTTTTGAGCGTGCATCCGGTGCCCGATTTGTAAGGCTTCCCCTCGGATTGTAGTTGTTTTTGTATGCTGCTGCCCACAGGCTTTTGTCTCTGCATTGCCACCAACATAATCTAATGTATACGGGCAGCTTTTATACAACGATTATCGCTAAAACTGCTGCATGATTGAATGCACTGACAGCATTTTTGCATAAAATTACAGGTACAGATAATGGCTTTAATCATCTCCATTTCCTCAGTAGCTAAAGTAGGAGTTGTTTGCTCAGCTGGGTGTGTGTTTTGTGAGGGATTTTCTGTCTTTTGAGCTGCGAAACCATGGTTTTTATGCAGGCTAAAAACCAGCGCTGAATGACAATTGAACGAATAGTGCATGACTGCCTGTGTTTACATGTAACGATTATTGCTCATTTTCAGTCATCTTGACACTTCAGTGTCAAGATTCCTTACATGATCAGCCAGTTTACGAACAGCTTATTCAGTTTCTTGTATTAGTGGTTCGGATACATGGACCTGGTGACAGGTTTCCTTTAATCATAAATAGTGATGAGCGCACTCTTGAAATTTTGGTTCAGCCATTTCACCAAACCTTTGGAATAAGTTGACATATTCTGAGGAGCAGGCAGACTCCCAGGAACTGTTCTCGGGTCCCTGCCTTGAGTGGAAAAAAATGGTTCCTCTCTCGCCTGAGGAGTTTGTCATGACCGATGCCCAACCTTTGGAAAGTTCCCGGGGTCCGGGTGATGAGGCTGGGGACTTTCCGCAACTGTCTCAAGAGCTTTCAGTGGGTGAGGAGGACGATGATGATGAGACGCAGTTGTCTGTCAGTGAGGTAGTAGTAAGGGCAGTAAGTCCGAGGGAGGAGCGCACAGAGGATTCGGAGGAAGAGCAGCTGGACGATGAGGTGACTGACCCCACCTGGTTTGCTAAGCCTACACAGGACAGGTCTTCAGAGGGGGGTCTTGAGGAGTCTACCCAGATGGTGAGCGGCGACGATGCAATCATTAGCGTTATCATCCCGCTGCTATGCCTGCTGAGAAGTTCGCTGCAAGGCATAAAGGCCAATGCTTTGCGGTTAGAACAGGAAACGGGGGATGACAGTATGTCGCTTGATAGCCAGACCACCCTCATGTCTATATCTCAGTGCGTTTTGGAGGAGCAGGAGGAGGGGGAGGAGCAGGAGGAGAAGCAGGAGGAGGGGGAAGAGACAGCTGGGCACACTGCAGAGGGTACCCATGCTGCTTTCCACTCATCTTTTCAGCGTGTATGGGCTATGGAGGAGGAGGGGAGGATCCTGAAAGTCATCTTCCTAGCGAGGACAGCCATGTCTCGCGTACTGGCACCCTGGCACACATGGCTGACTTCATGTTAGGCTGCCTTTCTCGTGACCCTCGCATTGGACGAATTCTGGCCAACACGGATTACTGGGTGTACACCCTTCTCGACCCATGGTACAAGGAGAACCTTTCAACTCTGATTCCCGAGGAGGAAAGGCGTACGTGAGTGATGCAATACCACAGGGCCCTAGTGGACAAAGTGATGCTAAACTTCCCATCTGACAGCGCTAGCGGCAGAAGGTGCAGTTCCGAGGGCCAAGTAGCAGGGGAGGCGCGGAGATCAGGCAGCATGTTCAGCGCAGGCAGGAGAACACTCTCCAAGGCCTTTGCCAGCTTTATGGCTCCCCAGAAAGACTGCGTCACCACTCCCCAGTCAAGGCTGAGTCGGAGGGAGCACTGTAAAAGATGGTGAGGAAGTACGTAGCCGATCGTACCACTGTCCTTCGTGATGTCTCTGCTCTATACAACTATTGGGTGTCAAAGCTGGACACGTGGCATGAACTTGCGCTGTACGCCCTGGAGGTGCTGGCTTGCCCTGCCGCTAGCGTCTTGTCAGAGAGGGTGTTTAGTGTAGCTGGGGGAATCATCACAGATAAGCGTACCCGCCTGTCAACTGCCAGTGCCAACATGCTTACACTCATAAAGATGAACAAAGCCTGGATTTCCCCAGACTTCTCTTCTTCACCGGCGGAGAGCAGCGGAACCTAAAGATTATTTTCGCTGCAACCGCAGATAAAAGCATTCTTCTCTATCACCTGAAAAATGGGGCATTTAGCTTTGTCAATCTGTCTCTGATATTAGTCCTCCTACTCCTCCTCCTGAAACAACATGTCATCATCACGCTGAACTGCCAATTTTTCTGCAGCCCAAAAGGCTCATCTAACAATTTTTTTACAATTTTTCAAAGTTTCAAAAGTATTGATACTTTAACATGAACCAATTTTTTTAACAGGGCTGCCTCCAGGCTCTGTATCTTTCAAAAAATATTTTTGGGTTTCACCTGCCCTCTCGGTTGAGCAATTTTTCAGGGGTACATTTGTACTGTTGGTACACTAATTTTTCTGGCCCTCGCCTATACTCTTATCCAACGAATTTTTTCGGCTTTTGCCTACACTCATGGTACCCCAGTGTTTCAGGGGTTGGCCTATACTACTGCTACAGACATTTTACTGGGGTCTGCCTGCCTATACTTCTGCCACATTAATGTTACAGGGGTCTGCCTATACTTCTGCCACATAAATGTTACAGGGGTCTGCCTATACTTCTGCTACAGAAATGTTACTGGGGTCTGTCTATACTTCTACTACAGAAATGTTACAGGGGTCTGCCTATACTGCTGCTACATAAATGTTACAGGGGTCTGCGTATAATAATAATAGCAAACTTTATTTGTATAGCGCCAACATATTCCGCAGCGCTTACATAGACAGGGGGGGTACAGAAAGACAAAAGTACAACCATTACAGAACCACGGTTACATAGTAATCAATTGATGGAAACAATAGGGGTGCGGGTCCTGCTCCAACGAGCTTGCATACTACGAATAGTGGGGTGATACAGAAGGTAAAGGGGCTGGAGATGTGCACGGTATGGCGATGTGGAGAGTGAGCGATGTTATACACATAGACAATGGTCAGACATTTAGCCGTGTGACGGCAGAAACAGTATGACTGCAGGAGCGGTTTATTATGGCTAGCAGGGATTGCAGTCAGTAGGTCAGGGAGCATGTTATCAGGCGGAGTACAGAGGGGTTTGTTTAGGGAATTCGGTATGCCTCCCTGAAGAGGTGCGTTTTTAGAGCACGCCTGAAGTTCTGCGAATCCTGGATTGCTCGGGTAGCCTTTGGTAGTACGTTCCAGAGGATCGGTGCTGCTCTGGAGAAGTCTTGGAGGTGGGAATGAGAAGTTCGAATTAAAGGGGCGCTCAGTCTGGTTTCGTTAGCAGAGCGGAGAGCCCGGGCTGGTTGATGGATTGAGATGAGGGAGGCGATATAGGGGGGCGCTGCGCTGTGGAGGGCTTTGTGGATGAAGGTAGCGAGTTTAAATTGAATTCTGTATTTAACGGGCAGCCAGTGCAGTGACTGGCACAGGGCAGAGACGTCCGAGTAGCGGCTGGACAGGAAGATGAGCCTGGCTGCCGCATTTAGGATGGATTGGAGAGGATAGAGTCTGGTGCAGGGGAGGCTGATCAGCAACGAGTTGCAATAATCGAGCCGTGAGTGGATGAGGGCAACAGTAAGCGTTTTTAACGTGTCCATAGTGAGAAAAGAGCAGATTCTTGCTATGTTCTTGAGGTGCAGCTGACATGTTCGGGCGAGAGATTGGATGTAGGGGGTAAAAGAGAGATCAGAATCGAATATGACCGCAAGGCAGCGGGCATGTTGTCTAGGAGTTATGGTGGCACCACACACTGGGATGGAGATGTCAGGATGAGGTCGGTTAGTGGAGGGTGGAAATACCAGTAAGTCAGTTTTAGAGAGGTTTAGTTTTAGGTAGAGAGAGGACATGGTGTTAGAGACAGCAGACAGACAGTTGGTGATGTTTTGGAGTAAAGGTGCAGAGATGTCACTGGAAGTGGTGTATAGCTGGGTGTCGTCAGCATACAGGTGGTATTGGAGGCCAAATCTCCTGATGGTTTGTCCAATAGGGGCTGTGTAGATAGAGAAAAGAAGGGGGCCGAAGACCGAGCCCTGGGGTCCCCAACAGCAAGGGGAAGAGAAGGGGAGGTAGAGCCAGCAAAGGAGACACTGAAAGAGCGGTCAGATAGGTAGGAGGAGAACCAGGAGAGAGCAGTGTCCTTTAGGCCAATGGAGCGTAGCATACTGAGGAGGAGTTTGTGGTCAACAGTGTCAAATGCTGCGGAGAGGTCGAGGATGATCAGTAGGGAGTAATCGCTGCTCGATTTGGCTGTCAGTAGGTCATTGGATACCCTTGTAAGGGCAGTTTCTGTCGAGTGTTAAGGTTGGAAGCCAGACTGTAGGGGGGCCAAGAAGAGAGTGCTCCGATAGGTAGCTTGCAAGATGGGAGTAAACCAGGCGTTCTAGTAGTTTGGAGATGAAGGGGAGGTTTGAGATGGGTCGTTAGTTGGCAGCATCAGTCGCCTCCAGAGTTGGCTTCTTTAGCAGTGGGGATATGATGGCATGTTTGAAAGAAGAGGGAAAGATGCCAGAGGTCAGAGAGAGGTTGAATATAGTGGTGAAATGGGAGATGACCACTGGGGAGAAGGAACGGAGGAGGTGTGAGGGGACGGGGTCGCTAGCGCAGGTGGTGGGGCGAGCAGAGAAGAGCAATTTGGAGACTTCTTCCTCTGTCGCTGGTCTGAGTACAGACAGTGAGCAGGAGTTAGAGGCAGTGCTGACAAGACTACGGTCAGGGCTAGTCTGGGATTGGGAAGCTATTTTCTGACGGATGTCATCAATTTTCTTTTTAAAGTAAGCAGCCAGCAGTATACTTCTGCTATAAAAATGTTACTGGGGTCTGCCTATACTTCTGCCACGTAAATGTTATAGGGGTCTGCCTATACTACTGCTACCGAAATGTTACTGGGGTCTGCTTATACCTTTTCTACTGGAATGTTACAGGGGTCTGTTTATACTATGGGTGCACACAGACTTCCCATCGCAGTGTTTTACCTATCTGGCTCAAAAACACTGACTGACTAGGGCATGAATTGTGGGCCGAGGCCAATATGTATTTTCCTTGGCGCAGTGAAAGTCTGCCATGTTTGGGCACTCTGATTTCTTCATGGTTCATTTCTTGGGTCGCCTAGGACCCACCTATGCTGTGGGTGCACACAGACTTAGTATGGCGGTGATTTACCTGTCTGGCACAAAGTCACTGACCGACTTGGGTAGGGGGCAGAGTGCAGATGGCTTTCCCCTTGCGGTGTTGATTGAGCTATCTGACACCAACACAGAATAAATGGAGTGAGGGGACCCAGATTGCCCATTGCTCATTTAACTCACGGCACCTTGGGTCACACAGTGTGTTTGCTGGGACCGAGCCTGACCAAGGGCCTGCTCACATTCTTCCCACACAGGCTACAGCGGGTCCTGGTCATGGTTTCTTGGCCTTTTAAGGCCACCTCCTCCTCCTGCTTGGGGTCAGGGGATCAGCACTGGGCATCATGTATTTTCTCTCGTGCTACCACAGTTATCAGAGAAACCCGTTTGGGATAAATAAGAGGAGCGATACAGCGCTAATGAGACATTCACAGCTGCGCTAGCATCGGAGTCCGCTCTATGCCCGCGATTGCTGAGGGTTTGTGCAGAGGCCTATGTCCTCGGCGCAGTGAAAGTCTGCCATGTTTGGGCACTCTGATGTCTTTATGTGTCCTGTCTTTGGGTTCCTTGGACCCACCCATGCTGTGGGTGCACACAGACTTCCCATTGCGGTGTTTTACCTGCCTGGCAGTACAAAAAAACACTGACTGACTAGGGCATGGATTGTGGGCTGAGGCCAACATGTATTTTCTCTCGCGTTACCACAGCTATCTGGGGCACTGCTTTGGGACAAACAAGAGGAGCGATACAGTGCTAATGAGATGTTCACAGCTGCGCTAGCATCGGAGTCTGCTCTATGCCCGCGATTGCTGAGGGTTTGTGCAGAGGCCTATGTCCTCGGCACAGTGAAAGTCTGCCAAGTTTGGGCACTCTGATTTCTTCGTGTGTACTCTCTTTAAATTCCTTGGACCCACCCATGCTGCGGGTGCACACAGACTTCCCATAGCAGTGTTTGACCTGTCTGGCACAAAGACACTGACTGACTTGGGTAGGGTGCAGAGTGCAGATGGCTTTCCCCTTGCGTTGTCGATGAGGTATCCGACACCCAAACACAATGAGTAGTGTGTGGACACATGGATTCCCCATTGCTATGTCACTCGCAGCACCTTGGGCCACACAAGGTGTTTGCTGGGACCGAGCCTGACCCAGGACCCGCTCACATACTTCCCACACCGAGTATTCCTGCATTGTGGAGATGTGTAGAAGTGCTGGGCTGGCACCTGAGTCCCCTTTATGCCCACGTTTGCGGCTCGTGACATTTTTGCGACGAAGGTTGCACGGGATTGGAATGATGATCGTACGTCAATTTATCATCGATTCTCAACAGCATTGTGGGCTATCGCCCACCTCTTTAGAAGAAGGTCACTGCCTGGCCCTGCCAACCCTCTGCAGTGTGTGCCTCCGGTTCCTCCTCATCGCAGATGCACTGAGAAATAGACATGAGGGTGGTATGGCTATGAAGCGAGTGTGTGGCATGAGGGCAGCTGAAGGCAGCGCAGGGACACTTTGGTGTGCGCTGTGGATGCTGGGTCATGCGGGGGGGTTGGGCAGCATGTAACCCAGGAGAAGAGGCAGCGGTGTGTCCCGCTGGCAGTGCTTGTGCTTAGTTGCAGGTAGTGTGGTGCTTAGCTAAGGTGTGCCTTGCTAATGAGGGTTTGCCCAAAGTAAAAATTGTTAGGGGGGGGGGGCAGACTCTTGCCCCTATTGTGGCTTAATAGTGGGACCTGGGAACCTGAGATGCAGCCCTGCATGCTGCCCGTGCCCTGCCCTATCCGTTTCTGTGGTGTTTCCATGACTTTCGGATGTTTTCTGGTTTTTCACAAGTGAAGACCTATCTGGAGCACCAGTCATATACAAAAATGCTCGAGTCCCCCATTGACTTCAATTGGGTTTGTTACTCGAAAAGAACCCTCGAGCATCGCGAAAAGTTCGACTAGAGTAACGAGCACCCGAGCATTTTGGTGCTCGCTCATCTCTAGAGTCTACTGGTTCGGTTCTCTCAACACTTATCATAAAGTCCTTATTATGAAATCCTTTTAACCTTTTCCTTCTAGCAATATCCTCTTCACAGGGATCATTACCTCCATTTATCTAGCCTTTACCTCTTCTGACGATCAGTTCTTCTCTGCTAATAAATCTCATTCATCACATTATCAGCTAATAACAATTTGTAATTCATTAGCCTGGATTCTTTCTTTAGTATAGCGTTTTCAAAGATATTTAATATGTGAAGGCAATTAAGAATCACCCTCTATCTCAAAGGGAATCTCAGCATCAATTAATGTTAAGATGAAACAGAGCATCGCAAAGATTCATTGTTCTGGAGAAGGAGGACATTAGGCCACTCAGTCTGAGACTTTTTATAAGTTGACGTGTACAAGAGCAGTATTACTATCTCAGTACTCTTGGTGACTCTACTCATCCACTACTCTGGAACCACACGTGGTGCATACTGGTGAGCCATTTCCATAAAAGGTCTGGTTATAACATTGCTCTTTCAGAATAGTTCAAAGTTTATCATATAAGTCTCTGGGCTTATATTTAGTGGGATGTAGGCCAGATTTACACGGGCATATTTGTGCATGCAATACGCAGAGAATAGAACCCATTGATTTAATTGGCTTCATTAACATGCATGTATTAACAAGCGTATTTCAATTGCGCAAAAGAATATGTAGGATGCTCTATTTTCCTGCACATTCGCTCACCAAGATTCCCCATAGAAGCCAATAGAAGATGCACAGGAAAGA
Organism: Eleutherodactylus coqui; assembly: GCF_035609145.1. Taxonomy (NCBI): domain Eukaryota; kingdom Metazoa; phylum Chordata; class Amphibia; order Anura; family Eleutherodactylidae; genus Eleutherodactylus; species Eleutherodactylus coqui. The sequence goes on along the minus strand of NC_089839.1, from coordinate 274,072,773 downwards.
GAATAGATCTGGAACTCATTAGACTAGTTAGCCATTTCAATTGGTGCGTTTTTGTTTTTTTTTGCCAAGCACAAATGCACATACCTTGCTCATGGAAGAACTACAGTAATATACACGTGCAAAGAATCAGCGTTCGTTCTGCAAAAACTCTACGCTCATGCATGCGCAAATACGCTTCTGCTCGTGTGAATCTGGCCTGAGGCCTTATTCACACAAACGTTTTACCGGGACTATTTTACCACAATAAAATGTCGGGTTAAAAATTGCGACCATCTGAAGCGTTCGATTCCAATTCATTCAGATGGGTGATTTTCTGGCACGTGCAAAAGCGGCCGGGCAGAATCCGCTATGTATGTGCTATCTTTTCCGGTTGGCTGCTTTTATGCGCAACCGGAAAATATAGGTCTTGCCCTACCTTTTGGCCGCTATCAGCCAACAGCTCCCATAGAAGCCTATGGGAGCTGCCACAAAGGACAGGGGGAGGGACTTTAGCAGCAGCTCGCACTGCTAACCCCCCCCCCACCTCCCTCCACATGCCTTTGCCTGCAACTCCCATAGGCTTCTATGGGAGCTTCTATTGCTGCAATCAGCTGACAAAGGGAGGGGGAGTGAGAGGGAGAGAGTTTAGCATCGTGTGACAGAGGCATAAGTATGGAGCCACAATTTAAACTCAATTTAGGCATAAGATTCTGCAGTTGGAAGTTACATATCTTCTTTGAGCTGCATCTGCATGTAACAAACTCCCCAGACAACAGTCCTTCAAAAACATATGACGTCAGTCCAATAAACTAGTATTTTGACCTTGAGGGCTTATTCACATCAGCAGGCATGAAAATCCGGCCAATATACGGTGTCTCTTTTGGCAGGGGGAGGAGGCCGGCCAGGAGCAGTGCATTGAGCTCCTGCCCCTCGCCACTGTTTACAATCGGAAGATGGGACGGGGCGGAGCTAAGTTCTGCCCCGTCCCACCCCCTCCTATTGCAAATAGTGGCGAAGGGCACAGAGGGGGCAGGAGCTCAGTGCACTGCTCCCGGCCCGGCCTGCCTTCTCTCCCTGCAGAAAGGGACACTGTATTTGAGATGAGCGAGGCTCGTTCCAGTAACTTACCTTACCGAGCGTGCTCGCTCATCTGTAGTTATAATACAAAGGCGCCCACTATTTTGAATACAGGAAATACTCAAGTCAAACCAACGTGGAGGTCCTTTTGCATGTTTCTTTTTAATATATATTCGTTTTTGCATTGTTGGGTTACTCCAAGAGTAATCGGTGACATCATAGAGTGAATGATGTCACCTGTTGGAGCGCAGTGTGTTCACGATCCAGCTGATGCAATCATGTACAGCCTGTAGAGCAAAGATCTCCTGCAATCCACTCTATTCTAGCAACCGTAATACAGTAGCAACCAATCACAGCACAGCTTTCATGTTACCTCAGCAGTATAAGAAATGAAAGCTGTGTTGTGATTGGTTGCTTTGGGCAACAAAGACTGATTTTCTTTTAGACAGCTTTCATAAGAGTGTTGTGCCGGCCTACCCTGTAGATGCTATGATGAGGATGTGAGTGTGAGCACAGCATGCAGTTACATAGCGCATACACATGAGGGCAGAGTTGTTTTGATAACAAACTGCACCACATCAGGGTAAGATGTATTGTATATTAGCTACTGTATACAGAGAATCTTTTTGTGGTTGTTTGGTGAGTTTTCTTAAATTTATTGACATTTTGTACATATTTTTTTCTTGGTGTTTTCCGGGCCTATAGAGAAGCCTACAGAAAAACAAAAGCAAAAAGTGCCATACAAAGAACATGAAAAAAGCAGTATTGACCAAAAAACCTCTGGAAACCAAAATGTGTAGGTTGTGATTTATTTTATGTTGCTATATAAACTTTAATACAACATCAAGACACATGAAAATGGAAAAAAAAATCACAAAGCATGAAAAACCAATGAAAAGTGTGGTCTGTGAAAAAAAAAAAAAGATATGTGTGGAACCAGTCTTAAAAGTGTTGTCCCACCTAAATACTGATAAGTGACCGATTGGTGAGATCCTACTGCTGGGACCCCACTGATCATGTGCATGACGTCTCCCTGTAAGAATGGAGTGCAGCGACCGAGGAGCGGGCAAACAGCCGAGGAGATGGCAGGGTAGATAAGGATTTCTGTCACGGTGGCTCTACCATGTCTTCCCCTGAGGGTAGATCATAACTAGAGATGAGCGAGCACCAAAATGCTCGAGTGCTCGTTACTCGAGTCGAACTTCTCGCGATGCTCGAGGGTTCGTTTCGAGTAACGAACCCCATTAAAGTCAATGGGCGACTCGAGCATTTTTGTATTTCGCCGATGCTCGCTAAGGTTTTCATTTGTGAAAATCTGGGAAATTCAAGAAAGTGATGGGAACGACACAGCAACGGATAGGGCAGGCGAGGGGCTACATGTTGGGCTGCATCTCAAGTTCCCAGGTCCCACTATTAAGCCACAATAGCGGAAAGAGTGCCCCCCCCCCCCACTGTCAGCATAAAGATCGTTCTCCTCTGCCATAGCTGTAACAGCTGTGGCAGAGAAGAACGATGTTAGCCCATTGAATTCAATGGAGCCGGCAATACAGCCGGCTCCATTGAAAGCAATGGGCTGCCGGCGAGCGCGGGATGAATTTTCGAGAAGGGCTTAAAAATATAAGCCCTTACCTGAAAATCATCCTAAAATGTGTAAAAATAAAAAAAGAATGTATACTCACCTTTCCGCTGAAGCCGGAGTTCAGCCGCGTCTGGCCGGCAGTTCTCCTGAACTGCTCTGAGTAGTATTCAGCAGCCGAGGATTTAAAATCCCCGCCTGCTGAATGAGCTGCCTCTGATTGGTCACAGCCTCACCAATCAGAGGCAACTCTCACTCACACCCATTCATGAATTCATGAATGGGTGAGTGAGTGCTGCCTCTGATTGACAGCTGAGAGCTGCCCCTGATTGGTCCCTGCGCTGAGCCAATCAGAGGCAGCACTCACCCATTCATGAATTCATGAATGGGTGTGAGTGAGAGCTGCCTTTGATTGGTGAGGCTGTGACCAATCAGAGGCAGCTCATTCAGCAGGCGGGGATTTTAAATCCCCGGCTTCTGAATACTACTCAGAGCAGTTCAGGAGAACTGCCGGCCAGACACGGCTGAACTCCGGCTGCAGCGGAAAGGTGAGTATACATTTTTTTTTTATTTTTACACATTTTAGGATGATTTTCAGGTAAGGACTTATATTTTTAAGCCCTTCCCGAAAATTCATCCCGCGCTCGCCAGCAGCCCATTGCTTTCAATAGAGCCGGCTGTATTACCGGCTCCATTGAATTCAATGGGCTAACATCGTTTTTCTCTGTCACAGCTGTTACAGCTATGGCAGAGGAGAACGATCTTTATGCTGCCATTTTTATTTTTTTTTATTTTTACACATTTCTGGATGAATTTCAGGGAAGGGCTTATATTTTTAAGCCCTTCCCGAAAATTCATCCTGAGATCGCCGGCAGCCCATTGCTTTCAATGGAGCCGGCTGTATTGCCGGCTCCATTGAATTCAATGGTCAGTGCTCATTTAATCGAGACGAGTACCGCGTGGTGCTCGTCTCGAGTAACGAGCATCTCGAGCACCCTAATACTCGAACGAGCATTAGGCTTGGACGAGTATGCTCGCTCATCTCTAATCATAACCCATCCAAGTTACTGCTGGGGGAGGTCACAGGGAGGTAACTAGTGGTTACCCATACAGTTCTTTGTCACTCATGATGCCACCATTCCTTCTTGAGATGGAAATAAAGTAGTCCACGAACAGGGATAATTTACACTCTCAGAAGGTGGTGTGACAGGGAGGACTTCAGGGGGTAATCCAGACAATTCACAGTCTCAGTTATCTGTGAGATCCTGCTTCCGGCAAACTGTCTTCCTCTCCTACTCTATACCGATCATCACCCACTCTTCTAGTGTCTTTCTCTCTCACTCTCAGTGTGGATAGCAGCACTGGCACATCCTGGGTAGCATGGGCCCAGGACAGGCTTCAGGCCATCTCTTGGCCTCCTCCATTCTAGACCACACACCAGACAGTGTCTGTGTGGCTCACTCACTTGCTCCTCACTTGCCAACTGGAAAGATCTCTCTCTCTCCAACATCCTCACCAATATATATATATATATATATATATATATATATATATATATATATATATATACATATGGAAGACAGCTCGATAGAGTGCGGGTTTGCGGCAGTCATAGACAGAGACAGGTATTTAAAGTCCAAGTACAGGTGTGACCTGTGCTTATTTCAGTCCAGAAAATCAAAACAAATTCCACCTCAGCTTCAGGCATTAAAACAGTAGTCCAGCGTTAGGATAATAGGCAGTCCCTGCCTGTACAGGTCACGTTCAGCAGGTGTACCACACAGCAGGGTTTTTCCCTCTAGCAGGTATATTAGGCTGCCTGGGTCCAGCAGCCATCCAGTCTCCCCCTGTGTCAGTGCACACTGCTATTTATATACACCTCTTCCTGGCCCAGCCTCAGCACCTGTGCTGATTGACCTTGCACATAACCTGGAGTGGAGGAAGTGGAATGGATGGCCCCACTACCAACCTGTCATCCATTCCAAAAATCCAGGCCCAAAGACTTTTAAAGAAAAGATCTCAAGCAACTACTTGCTGGAGATTACATTGCACTCCCAGATTTTCATGTCTCAAACAGCGGGATATGGACTTCCTCCAGCCCCACTAGGCATAATAAAGGAACCTAGGGGCGATGTAGCGACCATCCACTATCACGCCCCTCAGTACCTCACTATATATATATATATATATAAATATATATATATAGTGAGGTACTGAGGGGCGTGATAGTGGATGGTCGCTACGTATATATATATATATATATATATATATATATATATATATATATATATATATATATATATATATATATATATATAAAACACAGTCGCATAACACACAAAATCTTGTGTGTTACGCGACTGCAGTTTCTATATACAGTGATATGTAGAAGCTGCAGAAGACAAATGGAGCACAATTTTTATTTAAACCCAATTGAAAACATGATTGTCAACCCAAAATAGATGCATTTAAGTGAAATAAATTGCCCCACAAAGGTCTCTATAGCCTTTAAGGTAGATGGGACTATTGCATAATTAATGAAGCTGCCATGGAACATCAGATCCTAATATACCACAAATGTTGCATGTAAATTATTACACACAACCATCATGCAGTATCTGTCTCTCTGTATAACTTGTGGGGTGCAGATCTACTTCTGTCTTCATTGATGTTCATGGACATCCTCTCTAAGATACCATATCAGAACATTTTTATACAGTATATCCTGAAGCTACCCAAGATACAGTGTAGATGTGGAACTAGACATCCAGTATATTATGTAAATCTTTATTATAGCCGTATATTAAATTTCAGTCTCAGTCTTTAACTTTACCCACCAGACAAAGTCATATCTAAAACCCAAGTGCAGCAATTCTCTAACTGTTGTTGCTGGCATGGAGTGTGCAGAGTTATACAGGTGATTGCACAGTACAAGAATGACGGAATGCAACGTGACAGCAATTTGATGCCATTCTTGAGCTCAAATACCTGAAGCTTAATCCAGATGGAGTCTGCAGATGAAGAAATCTGCTGCTTACATACATGATTAACTGGGAATAGCGTGTACATTCTATTAGCATGTAATATTCAATGAAACAATATGTGCAAAAATAAGCTTATATGACTTGTGCAACATATTTTTCTCAATCCCTTAAGGACCACCTCCTTCTTTTTTTCTTTTTTTTCCTCCCCACTTTCAAAAAATCATAACTCTTTTATTTATCCATCAACCTCCGATGGTTTGATCGCTCATGCAGTAGGATGTAATACCATAGTATCACACTATACCGCCATCTGACAGGCAATCTTAAAAGCCACGCCACAGGCATGGCTTGATAAGTGACCTGCAATGGCAGGCCTAGAGGCTTTCAGAAGGCCCCCGGCTGCCATAGCAACCAAAGGACAATTCCGAATTCCGAGCATTTAAATGCCACTGTCAAAATTGCCAGTGACATTTAAAAGGTTAACAGTCATGATCAGCATGAGTGCTGATTGCAGCTGTTGCGGTCGGTGAACCCTAGTGGAGCTAGCCCTTGATGCCACATAGATTGTGATCAAATGTTAGAGGTGATCCCACGTATGTAGTTTGGAGACTGCTTAATAGCATGGGTATACATTGTTGACCTTGATTGTTGGAACATAGTCATGGCAACAGAAATTCGAACACACAGCACATGCGCAACTTGCCATCAGGCTATTGGGATAAGGCTTACGTGAGATCTCATAAGATCCTGTGTATACACGCTACTGTATTGTAAGTTCCGGTATCGCGCTATTAGAGTAAGAACTCGTGCATGCGCACTAAAGCTTTAGAGGCGCCGCCATTGACTATATCGAGACAGTGGGGTGGAGTTACTCCGGAGATCAATTAAGTGTCTTCCATCTATGTACACCAATGGTAGGTTTTGCAGCTGTTTGGAGGCATATGAGTAATTAATGTTGTAAACGGTTGGATGAGTGTTACTATATATTAAGCATTAGGTGTACTATTTGATTTTTGTTCATCTGTGTTAGGCTGGGTTCATATTGTCTTTCAGTATGTGCCCAGCCCTTCTGTTCTAGAGTTCCATCTGAATTTCCAAAAATGGCTTTCAGAGAGAGCTTTGAATAAAATGATAGACTTTCATTGGCAAACGAAGGTCAAAGATGGAAGCTTAGGTCTCTGCATGACCGGGTTCCCATTCCTTTCTGCAATTGTTGCAGAAGAAAACAGTGTAGTCAATTACACTCTTTTGTCTGCAAAAAAATGTCCAAAATGATTGAAACCTTGGTCAAATGGAGAACAAAATGGTCTCTGTTTTATTAACTAAAGCCTAGGGTTCCATTCAGGGATCCATCTAAATGCCATTTTCACCAATTCTGACAGAACCCCAGGACAGAAAGGCCAGGCACACACTGTAACCTATATTAGTTAGTGCAAGATCCCTTATGAACCAGATAGACCTGCGTGCCATGGACAAGTTTAAAATAAAAAAAACTCTATTCTTTCAAAATTAAAAAAAATTCCAAAGAGCAACCACAACATGAAAGCTCTGCTGCAGGATCTGGTGGACCTTTCTACAATTTGTCAACTTTCACATGTTGTCAAGCAGCATGTGCTCTATTCCTAATATTGAATTTGATCGGTGATCTGGACCTTTTCTACATTTATGAGCTGAGCACCATATCTTACCTTTTTCAGCTCTTTTATTGAATAGGTTCTACTTCCACCAGCCCTTACATCTGCCAGACCTAGCTCTACTATTTGCCCATTCTTCATCTGTCTTATCTGACGGACAACATTCACTTCAGCTCTCTTTTGTGCCAGATGACTAGTTCTAATTCTTCTCTAGTGCTTGGTTGTTTTGGAAAACTCCTTCCCAACTATTCTGTATACTAGACTAGCCATTCTTCAGCTCTCCTATACATCAAATCACTTTGCCAACTCTGATCTATATTGAATTATTCTTTTGCCAGCTCTTCCATGTGCAATGTTATCGCATCTGTTAGTCAAGTCAGGAAATGTAGCTGAAGAGGACTGGTGGGGCATATACCCACGGTTCTAGGTGCCAACGAGCCTTGGCTGGGTATTTAGATATAGGGCTACAGTAGCAAATTGCATCTTCTCCTAAGTCTAAGAAAGTCTAGCTACATCTCTGGTCAAGCCAACCAACTTTGAGGCTGAAAGGTAAGCTAGAGTAATAGAGTTACTCATGTTTAGCCCCAAAATATCTAAAGAGCAAGGAATAAAATCAGACATAATTAGAGGTGAGCGAGTATACTCGCTAAAGGCAATTGCTCGCTCATCTCTAGACATAATATTTTAGTCCCTACTTAAAGACTTGACTTTAACAAACAAGGAATGACTGATGGCCCCAAAGGTTCTACACTGGTTCAACAACAGCACAAGACATTTTCATTTAGCAAGTTTTATTTCTGGACTGAAAAAGTCAGAAAAAGGACAGGAAATATTGAGAATTATTTACAATGTGTTTAATATATTTTTATTTCTCTTTCACAAAAAAAATCCCCATAAAATCCCAAGACATATTTTCCATGTTTATTTTTTTTTTTATTAATTCGGGGCAAAACAAGATATTTTACTTATAATACAATCACCATCTCCCGACACCTGATTAGATCATGATTCCTTCCCTGCTTTGCACAGACAGAAGTGTTTTCATGTACATAGCACTTAAGAGTGTCCATCGTTGTAGAAGAACTAAATGTACAAGGCCTGTTCCTCAGAAAGTATATATAGATCATTTAGGCATGGACATGGGTCCCGGTGAACCGCCCACTCTGGTTTTCTGCTTGTCCACATTTCATTTCGCTTTAGCACAGTCATCCACCAGAGAGGTACCAGTTATTCACTACTAATTTATAAATCATTCCAGTTGCAATACAATACAAATTTCACATGAACAGTACAACAGCCAATCCCATTTCCCCATTGCATCTAAACTTTAAGAGAATTTTAGAGACTAAAGGATAAAGTTTACTGATTTACCGACTAGTGGAAATCTATTACAAAGAAAAACATTTTGTCCAATTTCAGATTGACATTTTTTGCCCGGATTTTCAGATATGATATTCTACCTATACTTGCAACTGTGTAAAGAGTATGACTGACCTCCTCCATATTAATTGAATTGCATGTTCCTTTAATAATAATGCATTTACTTGACAATAGCAATAATTGGCTCTTATGGTGACATTCTGAGTGCTCTTCAATCTGCTGAAAATAGGACGTAAAACTGTAAAATGATGGAAAATGCTAAATATTTCATGAACTGCTGTAAGATGTACCTTGAAGATTGAAGATTTTTTTTAAAGGGAAACATATGTTGACAATCAGGTTCCCCAAAGAACTAAGAAATTCTTTGTGACAAGGTGTAAAATAAGTATATATCCTTTATTCCTCTGATACAAGTCCAACATTTCGACCATGCTTGGTCTTTGTCAAGCTCGATCATGTTGGCGTTTGTCAAGCTTGACAAAGATCAGCATGGGCGAAATGTTGCACTTGTAATGAAGAGATGAAAGATATATACTTTTTGCACTTGGAATGCTGTCACAAAGAATTTATGATTGGGTAAATGCTTCTGCGGATTCTAGGTCTTGGTGACTTTGCTACATCTTCATATATGCAGCATCGAGACAAATGCAAAGTTTAATTTGACACGATGCATTAAGAAAAGTTTTTTTGATAGCTTTTGTTGTGTTTAGAAAGAGTGTTGCGGAAAGTTATCACAGATAAGTTAAACTTCACTACATCTATATAAAGGGAAATGTGTTGTCCTTGTGCTGGATAAGCCTCTTGAGCCAGGGCAGAAGACAATATGTGCCACTATGCGTATAGGTGATGCAATTTAATAGAGCACAGGCTAGCGGCTTCTTTGAATACATTTGACATATACAGTACTGCATGGCAGGGGCATAACTATAGAGGATGCAGGGGATGCTGTTGCACCCGGGCCCAGGAGCCTTGGGGGGCCCATAAGTCCTCTCTTCTCCATATAGGGAGCCCAGTACTATGAATAAAGCATTATAGTTGGGGGCCCTGTTCCAGGTTTTGCATTGGGGCCCAGGAGCTTCACGTTACGCCTCTGCTGCATGGGTTTCCTTAGTTCTAGGACACAATTCTAATAGTATCCACAATATGAAGAATACAAGTGCTACAAAATGAATGGCTTTGTATCATTTCTTATATATTTTCCTAGCTCATTATGGCATATAGTGTTAAACTCCGAGTGATGTGTCCTAAAATACATATCACAAAAACTTGCATAATGCAGCTCTGTCTATACAGTCACCAATGTCATAGTTACCGATACAATACATACAGTTTAGGTCCTCAATGACATTGCTGCAGTTAATACCCTAATATAAGATGAGGTGATATCTGAGGGTTCAGTTTAGTAAAGAAAGGGATGGAGGTTTATTGCTGCTTGGTAATTCATGGACATATTTTCTAATAAGGTATCAAATAGTATTCTTGTGGGTGAAGTTTAATGGAGTGCAACAGATTGGGCAATTGATTGAGGATTATCAAAGTTCATTACAAATGACTGTAAATGAAAAAAAAAAAAAACTTAGTAAGAGTGTTGTGGATTTGTATAAGGTTACTTTAATGCTGTTCCTATTTTCCTTACTTTGAGGAGAGCTTCTGACCTAAACGAATTCCTCCTGTGATCCACTAAAAGTTCTCGTAGGAAATAACCCTCAGTGTGGAATTGTAATTTTCTAATCTAGAATTAAAGGGGTTGTCCCGCGAAATACAGAAAGCAAGTGGGGTTATACACTTCTGTATGGCCATATTAATGCACTTTGTAATGTACATCGTGCATTAATTATGAGCCATACAGAAGTTATTCACTTACCTGCTCCGTTGCTAGCGTCCTCGTCTCCATGGTGCCGTCTAATTTCAGCATCTAATCGCCCGATTAGACGCGCTTGCGCAGTCTGGTCTTCTCCCTGGTGAATGGGACCGCTCGTGCCAGAGAGCTGGTCCTCGTAGCTCCGCCCCGTCACGTGTGCCGATTCCAGCCAATCAGGAGGCTGGAATCGGCAATGGACCGCACAGAGCCCACGGTGCACCATGGGAGAAGACCCGTGGTGCATCGTGGGTGAAGATCCCGGCGGCCATCTTGCTAAGGTAAGGAAGAAGTCGCCGCAGCGCGGGGATTCGGGTAAGTACTAAACTTTTTTTTTTTTAACACATGCATTGGGTTTGTCTCGCGACGAACGGGGGGCCTATTAATAAAAAAAAAAACGTTTCGGCGCGGGACAACCCCTTTAAAGTATTAGAACTCTATGCAGTTTATTAGTGTCCTTTTTTATCTGAAGGCTGCACTCTCTATTTATTTCAATACAGGACAGAGTTGGAGAACACTTGAATTACTGCAGCACTTTACTTCCTCCCTGCTGACAGATAGGGAAATGGATAAAATAACAGGGATATGATGCCCATATGTCAAACTGGACACCTTCTACAGTATACTGAATGTAATGTTTGGCGTGAGTGCTAGCAAATGTTTGCCTATAAATGATACAAAAAAGGGCTTCCAGCTTTATGTATATAAAGCTTAAAAGGTATAATCCAATTTCAATGTGAGTAAATTGTATTCATTGTATAAGGGCATATTTATTGTTTGCTTCCTCAGATAAAATACAAATGCATGTTGTACAAGCCAGTATACAGCTGACAATAACGCAGTAGATTTGTCTGGGTCGAACCGGTGAATTTCAGGTGCAGTTAACTCATCAGCAATGTATCATTTCTATACTGTGAAAAGTCTGTGGAGTGCGGTCCTTTTAAGGACTGCCCTCAGGCATAATTTTAAAAGATAATCAATATAATATGATTTAATTGAAAATAAATATATGAAAAAAATTCCAAGAATTAGTAATATTTCGCTATTTTAAATAACCTAAAATGTTGGTGATAATGTCCTTCAAATATAATGACTAGTGATGAGTGAACTTTTGAAAAGTTTGGTTCAACTAGTTTGCTTAACTTTTTCCAACTGTTTGGTTCAGTCCAAATTAGTTCAAACCGAACTGGAAGTTCACCAACATTCCTAAAACTGGTGTATAACACTGCTTAAGAGCCATAAAAGCCATTTATAACATTTTGAGCTATACAGGGCCTTTATGGCTCTTAGATAGTGTTATACATAGTGTTTTTGGAATAGTGTTGATTGAACCGAACCAGTAGAACCACATTTCAGGTAGAACTTTGGTTAGGGTTCACTCAAAACCAAAATAGGATTCTACTGGTATGATTCACTCAATACTAATGATGATACAAAATCAGAAAGGGGGTATTATGTTGTGTACATATGAACTAAATTATATATTCTGTTGACTAGATGGATCGATAACAATATGTCAATTAACTCCCATTAACTGTATGATTATGAACCGCAGCATCTATGACATCATTATGCCATATTGTATTTTGCACTGATGTGCCATGTAAAATGAACAAATATGATCAAATATGGTACTTTTAGATAGAAAAATGACATTTTGGCAGTGACTAAAACGTAGACAATGTTTACGATTTATGGGCATTGGTAAGTGGTTGCTGTAATCTTGCAGATGCTGAATTGAGTTACTACAGATCATTGGAATTAGAAAACTGGTTCCTTTAGACTTAACATTTCACTTGAATCTATATAAAGGGCATTGCAATTTGCTGTTGCAAGTATTAAAACCATTGGCTGATGTGTAACTAATAAGTGATGCCTGTCTGACAAAAATGAATATGTGACTACCATGTGGCTTGGGTTTATTTACAACACTGTTTAAAGGGGTTATCCCGCCAAGTAAAATTTTTGGTAAGCTACTCAGCCTATGGTAAAAATATAAAAAAGACATACTCATCTCACCTTATTCCACACAGCTCCCATTCCAATAGTGCTAGGCCAACTGCCGTTGCCTAGTTCCTGCTGCAGCAGTGATAAAGTATTGACAACTGGATGTGTGGCCACAGCAACCAAATCACTCTCCAAAGTGAGCCAGTGACTGCCTGCAGAAGTCACATGTCCCTGTTGTTGATGACATCATTGCTGTTGTAGTAGGAAGAAGAGAGCACCAAGGGGCTAAGCACCATCAGAATGGGAGCAGTGGAGGATTGGGTGAGGTGAATGCTTCTTCTTTTGTGCTTTTGCCACAGGCTGAGCAACTTCCCAAAAGTTTTGTTTGCCTCTATAACCCCTTTAAGCCTCCCTTATTGAGAGAACCCTTTAAACCCATGGGTCCATAACATTCATGTAAGTGAAGCATGCTTATATTTTAACTGAAGTAAGTAGAGTATTTTGATATATGTAAACAAAATATAGATCTGCATTGTCTTCTACAATGACAAGGGCTTATGGGCTCAGAGAAAGCACTTAACAAAAAGTCAGAATTTCCTCCTAACAAACCATCTTTGCATATCACTGTTATATAAACATCACACAAGTGCATAAGAAATCCTCCAGTACATTGGTTTATCCATCACTGACCAGACCCCATGGCTGTCCATTCAATAAACGTACCCTTTACACAGGTTGGCATCACTGTTTTAGAAAGTATTTTTAACATACGTTACCTTGATTAAAGGTAGATCACTTTGGCAATGATCAATTGTCAATATTTGAAGAGTTGAGTTCTAGTATTGGCAAATGATAGCAAAGTATCAGTCAGTAATGAACTCATGATAGGCAGTGATCTCCACCATCTACTTACATAATCTAGACCACTCACTTCCCCTTTTCTACTAAGGATGTATGTCTCCATGCCTCCCCTTTAAGCTCTTGCATGTGTCTTCATGACAGTTTAATTCTGTTTTGGCACGATATTAAGATCCAGGCTTCAACCATGTTTTATGGCATTGCGTGGATTTGTGGTTTAGGTAACAGGACTGGCAGTGAGTGCTGTGGGGCTCCTCTGGAAGAGGTTTGGAGATGTCATGGAGGGGCCATTGAAGTAATTTCTGCTGTAGCGCAGTAAGCATGCCCCGCTTTCATTTAACAACGATCATCTTCTTCTGTGTCACTTAATTCCCGAGAAGCTATCACAGGTGGTATCCCGCCCTTTCTTCTGCGACGATAATGACCATTGGGCATCTGCCACCCTTGACGTAATGGAGCACCGCCAATGGTGTTAGAACGACCTAGACTGGTAGCCACAGCAACCTCAAAGGTGAGTGTGTCCTCAGTTGGGCAGTCTGAGCTTTGAAGCTCCTCATGTAGGGCCAAATATGGCTCTGAGATATAGTGCTGAGGAGTTGACTGTGAGCTGTGATGCCCATGGAGGGAACAGGAAGACTCACTCAGGCCTGGTTCACTAGGAAGAGGTGGTGTACTGTCGCTGCCATTGAGGGGAGGTGAGCTGTGTTTCTGTCGGCGGATTAAAGAAGAAAAGGAAATAAGAGGTCGTGGGGTTGCAGGCACAGTAGGAAGTTGGCGTCGCCCACGTCTTGGGGTGCTGGTGTCAGAAGGAATGCAGCTTTCATTCAATGAGTCAAGCATCTATTAAGGACAAAACAAAATTTTATAAATGCAACTCAAAGTAGGTTGATAAATCACTAAAAACAAGATATCCAATGGCAATATAATGGCTACGAGATTCTACAAAGTCAATAAAAAAGACATTTTAAAGAGGTTATGCAGTTGGCAAGAGATGTTTTTCTTCCTCAAAGGTGTTAGAGAGAGAGTTTTCTTCTCTCTGGATGAGAGATAATTTGCATACTTTTTCTCATGGACATTGGATGTAAGACTCCGTAACAGAAATTAGCAAATTTTTCAAAAGCTCAATTCAACCATTTCTCAGAATTTCTTCATAAAATTCGATTTGGTTTAGAAATTTATTAAACCTCTTAAAGCTATTATTGAACATTGTCTAAGGTAGGGGTCCTTCAATGGATGTGACTCAGTGGTTAGCACTGTTGCCTTGAAGTGCTTCAGATCTGACTGGGGACGACATTTGCATGAAGTTTTACAAAGTCCATGCAGATGTTGCCCTTTGTCAGATTTGAACCTAGGACCTCAGCGCTGCAAGGCAACAGTGCTAACCGCTGAGCCACTACACAGATTTTTCTTTCTCTGTAGGATAAGAAGGAGAACAGCAAGAAGAAGAAGAAGAAAAAGAAAGAAAACATACAAACTCCATGCAGATTTTTCCCTTGGTCAGATTTGAACCCTGGGCCTCTGTGCTACAAGACAACAGTGCTAACTAATGAGCCATATTCATTCAGCCACCACCATTTCAGGTCTCTTAGACAATGTTCAATACTCATTTTAGAGGGTTTTATGAACTTTCGGTTCAGCAAAAACAAGCCTCCTGAGGTCCGAGTCTCGCCAAACTTATTTTTTTTTAGCAAAGTTTAACCTGTAATAGGGTTCTATTGGTTTGGTTCCATCAACACTACTGCCCGTACCAGCTGGATCCTCCGCAAGGAGAACCAGTAACCCTGAGAGCTGCAACAAAGGCGTCTTTTGCAGACAACCAATACCATGCTCCATACTGACGAGAAGCAATAAATCTGAAACAGCTGTCTACAAATAGCTTCGATTGATACCCCTAGACATGTTTCAAGGCTCCTTAAAGGGGTTGTCCAGAGTTAGAAAAACATGGCTGCTTTCTTCCAAACACAGCATCACCCTTGTCTGTGAGGTTGTGTCTGGTATTGCAGCTCAGCTTCATTGAAATGAATTGGAGATGAGCTGCAATACCAGACACAAACCACGGACAAGGGTGGCACTGTGTTTGGAAAAAAAACAGCCATGTTTTTCTAACCCTAGACACCCCTTTAATGGGATGGATATTAACTTACATTAAATTAACTATAGGTCACAGTAGAAAGATAGCTTTTTCATTCTGAAGAAGAACTCATTTCCATTGCCTGCAAGATTTACTACACCAATTTGATCTCTGCAAGAGATCCACTGAGCCTCAAGAGTTTACTAAAACCTTCAAAGGAGTGCACTTTAAGATTTTGTTAATTCCCATTTAAGTCAGTGTGCTGTCACTGAAGGTCAGTCAGGTCCCAGCTGCTGGACCCACTCAGATGGCATTAATGACCAATTTTATGACCAGTCTGAATGACATTAAATAAAAGTCTTCCTTTGTAAAATCCCTTTGAAGAATACAAAGTACCGGTTACCCCGATCATCACAGATCTTAGTCTTCTGAATGCTTGGTACACACAGTGATATCTTCCTTACCTGCACACTGTCATGGGTATGACCAGGTGATAACTGGTGATCCCTATGCTCACATGCAGCTTGCGGGTTTCTTTCCTCTGAATTGCAACGTGACGGATCAGGTGATAAAAGGTGTTTTCTTTCCTTAGAACGACCCCTCTCTCTTCCTCCTGAACGGTGACTGTCTAATCGATGGCCTGTAGGGTACAAAGGGTAACATAGAAAGGCCTTTCTTTTTTACTCTATGCTTCCAACTTCTTTGTACCCTAGATTCTCAACCTATGGAAACATGGCATGTCCTCAAGGGCTCACACAGGTGTATGTCGCCCCCAATACATTAGTGATTTCTATTGGGCCACTCACACTTACATTTTTTACACATGCATATTACTTGCGCGAAAAGAACCCACAGCATGTCGAATTTTGGTGCATAATGCGCACCAATATAGGCTATGGGAATGTAACATGCAGCAAATATACATGTTCATGCATATTTGCTGTGTACTGCATATTTTAGGAGTATGCAAAATACACGTGTAATATGCGGGCTACATATGCCGGTGTGAGTGAGCCCCAAGCTGTGCTTAAAGCCGGCCGCATACGGGAGTAAGCGCAAAACCGCTTGCTTCTGCGCAATGTATATACACAGTGTAGGTGTGCTTTTTGCACCAGTGCCTTCGAAAATACTGAGTGTACTTACAGAGGCACCGCTCATTTACACAGGCTTGAAATCACCTTCGCCCTGATTTGAAAGCCAGTGTTCGCAGGTATGCGCAGTGTTTTGAACATACCCATGCTTACATATGTGCGCATTTGCGCACCCCCATTAAGTCCTATGGGGACCTTTGCTGCGCAAATTTACACAAAGAGAGAGCATGTCACTTGTTTTCGCATGAGTGGAATGTATGCATAAAAAAAGAACTGTGAGAATGAACCCATTGCAATCAATTGAGTTCTAGTCACTGTGTATTGCACACGCAAAAATTTCCGCTCCGGTCTGTGTTTACAAAGGCTACAGCCAATGACAGAGCATAGTGATCGATCGATAAGCTCTGGTATTGGCTGCAGCCCCTGTGACATCAGTAAACTTGGGCAACCGCTTTAAACACTTGCGGACTCTGCAACTTTTAATCCTCCGCTTCCAAGAGCCATATGATTTTTATTTTTCCATTGACATAATGAGGGCTTCCTTTTTACAAGACAAGTTGAATTTTGTAATGACACCATTTTATTTACCACTAGCTTACCCGTCGCGCGTTGCTGTGAAGACAGACATACATACATACATACATTCGTTTTTATATATCTAGATAACAACCAATCACAGCGCAGCTTTCATGTTACCTCAGTGGTATAATAAATAACAACCAATCGCAGCGCAGCTTACATGTTACCTCAGCTTTATAATATATAGCACCCAATCATAGCGCAGCTTTCATGTTACCTCAGCAGTATAATATATAACAACCAATCACAGCGCAGCTTTCATGTTACCTCAGCAGTATAATATATAACAACCAATCACAGCGCAGCTTTCATGTAACCTCAGTAGTATAAGAAGTAGCAACCAATCACAGCACAACTTCATTTTACCTCAGCATTCTCAATTGTCTTGCGAAACGTTCGGCGGATGCATCATTTTCTGGTTGAACACTCATCCCGTTGCTCGTAATGCCTTTTGCTTTCGTGCTTGAGATGGAAATCAAACGGGGCATAACTGTCGATGACGCTCGCACGCGTGCTACCTATCGTAGGATAGATGTACTATGCCAGTAATCTTCCCAGGAGTGTACTCAACAACTTCCCAAAGTTTCATGGCGATTGGATGAATGGTGTAGTAATGCATAACATTTCCTATTTATGACATAATCAATGCTCGTGCCAAATTTCAAGTTTCTATGTCATTGGGAAGTGAGAAAATTAAATTCCGTACGTAAAATTTGGACACTAATTCTTTTGCGCTTAGAATTGAATAATCAAGTTGGGACCGATTACCGTTTCCTATTTATGACATAATCAATGCTCATGCCAAATTTCATGTTTCTACGACATTGGAAAGTGAGAGAATTAGATTCCGTACGTATAATTTGGACGCTAATTCTTTTGCGCTTAGAATTGAATAATCGAGTTAGGACCCATTAACTCTTCCTATTTATGACATAATCAATGCTCGTGCCAAATTTCAAGTTTCTATGTCATTGGGAAGTGAGAGAATTAGATTCCGTACGTAAAATTTGGACGCTAATTTTTTACGCTTAGAACTGAATAATCGAGTAAGGACCCATTAACTTTTCCTATTTTTCACATAATCAATGCGGGTGCCAAATTTCAAGTTTCTATGACATTGGGAAGTGAGAAAATTAGATTCCGTACGTAAAATTTGGACGCTAATTCTTTGGCGCTTAGAATTGAATAATCAAGTTGGGACCGATTAGCTTTTCCTATTTATGACATATTCAATGCTCATGCCAAATCTCAAGTTTCTATGACATTGGGAAGTGAGAGAATTAGATTCCGTACGTAAAATTTGGACGCTAATTCTTTTGCGCTTAGAATTAAATAATCGAGTTGGGACCGATTAGCTTTTCCTATTTATGATATAATCAATGCTCGTGCCAAATTTCAGAGAGAATTAGTGGCAGTGATGGAAATTAAACGATCTACGTGGGGGGGGGGGGGGCGTAACCGTCGACAACGCTCGCACGCGCGCCATTTATCGTAGGATAGTTGTACTATGACTATAATCTTCCCAGGAGTGTACTCAACAACTTCCCAAAGTTTCATGGCGATCGGATGAATGGTGTAGTAGCGCATAAAGGACAAACAGACAGACACACAGACAGACACACAGACAGACACGCATACATTCAATTTGATATATATAGATAATGTATTAAAGTGGATTCAGACGAGCGTGTTTATGTGTGCACAAAACCACACGTCTATTAGAAGCATTTGTTCCCTATGATGTGTTCAGATGTCCGTGTTTTACAGGCGTGCAAAAGCGCGCACCTGTAAAAGATAGGACATGCATGCACCATAGGTCCGTGGTGCGTATAAATATTCCCTGCGGGGAGTAAAGAATCCGCTGCCACAGCTGTCACAGTTTTGGCAGAGGATCGCAACGTTCTTCCATTGCTTTCAATCAAGTAGTAGCAGAAAAAACCTTATTAGCTGCGCTACACTGTAACCCTTTGCAAAAAATGGGAAAAAGCTTCTAGGAATCACCGTTCATAGCAAGCAAAGTTTTTATTCCCAAACACCGTTTACATGGAAAATAACAGCAACGCGTTTCAGCATCAACTGATGCCTTTGGAGCTTGATAAAGGCATCAGTTGATGCTGAAACGCGTTGCTGTTATTTCTCTGGTAAAGAAATTTGTGAAAAGCAAACTTGGATTACTGGTGCAGGCGGAACACAATTGGTTATTGTTGCTCCGCCTGACACCTGGTAAGTAGAAAAAAATTTTTATGATTGCTATTTTTTCCTCCTTATGGCTATGGCGCCATCCCTAATTTTTATTTCCATTGCTTTCAATGGGACCGATGCTTCTGTTTTTTTTAACTTCTTATTTTTTATTTATATGTATTTTAAGTCCCCTATTGGAACTTGAACACGTGATATCTTGGTTGCTTGTGTAATACACTGCAATACAGTATTGCAGTTTATTGTGTCCCTTCTGTTATCCTATCCCTGCTTCAAACAATCCCCATGCACATCACAAGGAATGTTGCTAAGGGGTTAAAGAGGTTCTGCCAGGTTTCATATGCTTCGATATCTGAAGGCAGCATAGGATAGAGGAGAAGATAACTCAAGAACATATAATTTGATTCAGTATTTTCATGTAAAAAGATGTTTATATGCTGCCACACCATGATAGAGGAAGCCTGTGAGTCCTGCTTCCCTGCCCACACAGAGTGATTGCCAACTTTTTTATGTGTATGGGCAGGTGAAGCAGGACTCACAGGCTTTCTGTATAAGTTCAGACATCATTTGAGCAGCTTTTTTTAATGAAAATACTGACTCCAATCTACCTGAGATCAGTGCCTGCCCTCTATTTTACGCTGCCCTCAGATATGAGAATATAGAATACCTGAGAGACGTGTCAATTTTAAGGAAATGGTGATTCAACAATTTTATTAGTCAGGAATAGTGACGGGCAAACTTCTGAAAAGTACAGTTCAGCCAGTTTGCCGAACCTTTGCAAATAGTTTGGTTTGGTCCAAATTAGTTCAAACTGCACCAAATGTTTACCACGACCCCTAAGAGCCATAAAAGCCTTTCCTAATACTGTGAGTGTTATACAAGGCTTTAACCCCTTAATATGACGGCCTATTTTGGCGTTGAGGACCAAGCAATTTTTTGGTATTTTTCCATCTCCATTTTTCAAAAGCCATATTTTTTTTATTTTTCAGCCGACGCGGCCTTATAAGGGCTTGTTTTTTGCGTGGCAAGCTGTAGTTTTTATCGGTGCCACTTTTGGGTACATAGACTATATCGTAAAAATTTTTTTTTTATGATAACAGGGAGAGAAAACGCATCAATTCTGACATAGATTTCTTTTTCTTTTTTTTTACAACGTTAATCATGCAGCATAAATGGCACACAAAATTTTTTCTGTGGTTCGGTACGGTAACAACGATACCAAAATTGTTATATTTTTTTTAGGTTTTTACACTTTTTTGCAATAAAACTTTTTTTTGGAAATCTTTTTTTTTTTCTCTATAGCTGCATTTAAAGTCCTGTAACTTTTTTATTTTTCTATGTACGGAGCTCTATGAGGGCTTATTTTTTGTGAGACGAGCTGTAGTTTTTATTGGTACCATTTTGGGGAATGTACAGCTTTTTTGATCACTTTTATTGCATTTTTTGGGAGGCAAAATGCTAAAAATTAGCATTTTGCCTCTGTTTTTTAGCGGGTTTTTTTTACGCTTTTTGTCGTACAAAATAAAAAGTGTGTTCAACTTTTTGTAGACGTCATTACGGACGCGTCAATACCCAATATGTGGGGTTTTAATTTTTTTTATGCTAATATTAGAAAAAGCATAAAAAAGGGTTTTTTTTACATTTTTTTTACATTTTTCTTTTTTTTTACACTTTTCTTTTCTTCTTTTTACACTGTTTGAGTCCCTCTGAGGGACTTGCAGCACTGTACCTATGATCACTGTGATAAGGCATGGCAGAGCTACTGTACAGCGATTATAGGCACAGGCAATACAGGATGCCAGTGTCTGGCGTCCTGTTGCCATGGTGACAGGCCGGGCTCTCGCAATGACATCGGCCGGAGACATAGAGGGAGCGCGTTCCCTTTGTGAACTCTTTCCCTGCCGCGATCTACTTAGATCGCGGCAGGGAAGGGGTTAACAGCGGGGGGCGCATCTCCGATGCTCCCCCGCTGTTGCAGCGGGACGCTGGCTGTGACTGACAGCCGGCTCCCGCTGCGGGATAGCGCTGGATCATATGTGATCTCGCGCTATCCCCAGGATGCACCGGTACGTCCTGCTGTGGGAAGTACCAGGCTCCCAGGACGTACCGGTACGTCCTGGAGTGGGAAGGGGTTAATGACCCATAGAAAGAGTTATAGAGCTGTGTTGTTACATCCAAGCAGGATGCGCTGGATCTATCACCCGCAGATCTCCCACAAATGCAAATGAACAAACACCAAAACAGGGATAGAACCAAAATATTGAAAACATTGTTCCTATATAACCAAACACAGTGAAGGGCCCTTCCTGAACACAGGGCGATCACCCTGATAAGGACAGCCCTGATCATGTACCTCGGACCCTCGTTGATCATACGTGGGAAAAGGAAAACACAAGAAAACCCAAACTAGAAATGAAAACAAGCGCAATACATAACTTGAGATGCAGCAGGTAACTGATTGCTCCAGGACCAGAGCTCTGAGTGCTAGCTCAGCCAGACAGAGACTAAAAATCAACCGCAGTTCAGCTTGGTATCAGGCCAGGTTAAATAGCCGTAGAATTACCCACATGTGCGGCCAAGCACGTCACACCTAACACTACACCCACTGAGCCAGAAGATGTAGAAACACATCCAAAACCAGCCCAGACTATCAGCAAGGCAGCAATTCCAGAACCGCCGCAACCAGTGTTCAGGACTAGTGTTGAGAGAACCAAACCAGTAGAACTCTGTTTCGAGTTGAACTTTGGTGAAGGCATTGCTTGGGTTCGTGTCTTACTAAAACTTTTAGAAAAAGTTAGACCCAAAACAGGGTTCTACTGTTCAGTTTGCTCAACAATAATCAGGAGTTGTAAACATTATTTTTAGTTGTCCCAGATGTGTCCTCTGTTAACTTGGTCTTTAACTCAACATATTCTAAGATGATTGGCATACGATGAAAAATCAATCCATGGGTTTTCCATCACCATAAGCTTCAATGCTAAAAAGGATTGTTTTTGTATCATGAGAAATTGAAATCCTTAACAAAATGTAAGCAAGGTAAGAGTAGACACATCTGAATGTCTAGGTCAATGTGCTCAACAACTACTGTCCAGAAATTTCACATTTAAGCAAATGTTATACTACCTGTACCATGACTGGTAAAATCACTTGAAGGAAAATGATCTTTTAATATGAAGCTTATCTAATAGTGATCAAATCTTTGTATCCACACATAATTTCCATATAATTCTGACCAACCTGTATCTGTACTCATTCGATGAGTAGATAGTCTTAAAGATGCATGGTAGCTGCGTTTCTGCTGCTTGTACCCACTATCTAGACCTCTTGTATCTAAAGGGAAGTCTTCTAGCCAGGAGCTACGTGCACGCTTGTCTGCTGTTGTGGAGAAGGAACGTCGCATGGAGCTGACATCGGACAGAACCTGCAAGGCCAAAGTGAGCAAAAAAAGGAAGAAAATATCTGGACATACAACTTCTAACCTGTTACCTAGTCATTTCTTGTTCACCTCAGTATAAGTACAAGTGTCTTTTTTATGGTGCTAGTAGTGACAAAAGTGTTGGAAACCTAAATTGGATTAAAGTAGAGATTTCACGCTATTGGATAGAAAAAGAACCTTAAAAAATTGACTTGGAACGCTAAATTTTTTAATCTAAGTATAATCTAGCTCTAGTCAAAAACTGAAAACTCCAAATTTACTCGATCCGCAACTTTGGTTGAAGATTATTTCTTCCATTAAGCTGTTATCCAAGTCTTCATTGATGGGCATCCAAAATTGGAGAATGTTCTAGCCCAGAGAAGGGTTACTAAAGCAACTCCTGTGGAACATCTTTGTCTATAACATTTTGACATTGTTCACATTGAAACAATATTTTTTCCATACGTAACAAAGGACTGCAGCAAGTTGTGTTATAGAATACAACTTAAGTCATGTTAAACTTTGGTACATCTGTATGAAGATACCATATAGATCTATGGGCTCGGTAATGTGGATCAGTACAATATAAGGGTGCATTCACACGAACGTATATCGGCTCGGTTTTCACGCCGAGCCGATATATGTCGTCCTCGTGTGCAGGGGGGGGGGATGGAAGAGCCAGGAGCATGAACTGAGCTCCCGCCCCCTCTCTGCCTCCTCTCCGCCCCTCTGCACTATTTGCAATGGGGAGAGGCGGAGCGGGGCTAATTCTCGGAACTTAGCCCCACCCTTGTCCCGCCTCCTCTCATTGCAAATAGTGCAGAGGGGTGGAGAGGAGGCAGAGAGGGGGCGGGAGCTCAGTTCCTGCTCCTGGCTCTTCCATCCTCCCCCCCCCCCCCCTGCACACGAGGACAACGTATATCGGCTCGGCGTAAAAACCGAGCCGATATACGTTCGTGTGAATTCACCCTAAATCTGTAATGAAGTCATATGCATGAGACCTAAGGGAATAAATACATGGAGGATTATCTGTCCCTTTATTAAATATAAAGTAAAATATAAAATTATTTTTATAAATACGCAATAAATAAAGATGCTAATTAAAGGGGAACTACTGAAAAGCAAATTAACAATACAAAGGGGTGCTGATAAGTCCTTGGCCTTTTCTATTTGGCCAGCTTTTAGACATAATAGTTTGGGCAAATCAAAGTTTATTGTTTTTTAATGTGTTTGCCCTACATTTCATAGTTTTAGCCAATCTGAAGTGAATATTGTCTGCAAATGTTAAGACAAGCTTTCCAAAGGGATCGAAGGGAATCCAGAAATTGGCTGATCCGGCAATGAGGCCGGAACGTTGCAGAATGTCAAAATGAAGGTCTACCAATTTCTGTTGAGTATGCCCACTTTGTCTTGAAGAAATAAGATTCCTATTGAAAGCTTATCTTGCTGTTTCGAAGACATGTTCAATTCAGAGCTGCAAAGACAATTAAGTAAATCAGGCTATAACCATAAATTTAGGTCAGACACACAAAAGACTTTGATGTGATAAAGGGATGATTAGTTTAAAAGTAGGTGAAATAGGGCAAACCAGAGACTTATTACTATCAGCACCCCCTGGTATGTACACAATTTCATAAAAAGATACTTTTAAAAAACATTTATGAAGAAACTCTACTTTTTTACTTTAATGTTTTTCATAGAAAGTCAACGGTTTTGGTTACGGTAGTTCCCCACTAATTATAAAGTATAAACTAAATGGTCATGTGATCAAAAAATAGCATCGTTTCTTAAAAATAGAGAAAACAAAACTCAGAAACAAACAGAAGTACAAAAAGTACAAAACAATGGAAACAAGCAAAGCAAACC
This sequence comes from Eleutherodactylus coqui, assembly GCF_035609145.1. Lineage (NCBI taxonomy): Eukaryota > Metazoa > Chordata > Amphibia > Anura > Eleutherodactylidae > Eleutherodactylus > Eleutherodactylus coqui. The sequence continues at coordinate 274,048,259 of NC_089839.1, read as the reverse complement.
CCTTGAAAACAAGTGAAATGATAGTAGAGTAATTCAACAAAAGAGCAGATAGACAAACAGGAAAAGCAGCAGACTGTGTGGGTTATAGGTCAACCTGGACTGGTACAGATGTTCTTGCAGTAGATTGTTGGTTTGTTGTCCAGTAAGATTAGATACTGTGACGTGTGAATGTGTAAATTACTAATTTGTAGAGAAACAATCGTGGTTGAGAACAGAGGGATTGCATTTCTTTATTTACCTGGGGGTTCTCTGCCAGACGTGGCATGGAAGAAGCTCTCACAGACGCTGGCCGTTCCAGCATCTCCACTGGGATGTAGCTGCCTCGGCTAGAGAGCTGCTCCCTGCTAAACTTTCTAACCTCTGGCTCCTGGAAATAAAGATACAGCCAGCTTGTGGGACCAACTTTCGATTTCACATACTGTTCTGTCACCTGGTAGCACAATAATTTCCCTTCTGGTAGACAGCCACCCACTCCGGGGCCAATGCCAGATATTCCATTATACAAGTCACTAGCTAATATTGCCTGTGGCACATGGTTACTGTGTGCACCAAGAGCATTTAAGAAGAAGCCGGAACAATTTAGAGGTTTTAATTCTAATTGTCCACTGCAGTGAGTTGGAGGAAGCTCAGAACTGTTGTCCACCATTATGGTATTGCCAATGAAAACTCCGAATGAATCAGTGATTTTTGAAATGCAGAGTTTTGATTTATCATGTAGGGATAATTTAATTTCACACTTTTCAGAATGTTAAAATTCTTCCCTCTGTTTCTGATATGTATATGCAAATAAGGGAGATGGAATAATACCTCCACAGTGCCACCTATTGGAAGGCAGCATTCCTTCAAGTCAAAGTTAGACTCTTTAGGCAAGCCTTATAACAATGACTGGGAATTAAAAGCAAAGCCAGACTCCATGCACAGACAGCTGTTTCAGGGTATTTGCCCTTCATCAGTGTAGAGTAGGAGTCTGGCTTTGCTAGTGAGAGGACTGGGACAGGGATCAGAAATGTTAGTTTTTTTCTTCTTAGGGAGAGCACTTAGACAGTGAGTGAGGAGACTCAAAAGGCCATTCATGCTCCTCTAGGTAATATGCAAATAAGGGGGATGGAATAATACCTCCACACTGCTATCTATTGGAAGGCAGCATTCTTTCAAGACAAAGTTAGACTCTTTATACATGCCTTGTAACAATGACTGGAAATTAGAAGCAAAGCCAGACTGTATGCACAGACAGCTTTTAATTCCCAGTCATTGTTACAAGATCTGCATGGAGTTTGTATGTTCTGCCTGTGTTTGTATGGGTTTCCTCCAGTTTCTCGTCCATCACACAGAATGCTAATAGGTAAAACTAAACTGTGAGCTCTAATGAGGACATCAGATATATGAATGTGTGAAATAAATAAATGCCCTCAAACCCATTATATTTGCTGGCATGAATAAAAAGAGAAGTCAGATTCAAGCCTCAACTCAGCTGTATTTGTTCATCACAAGTGTTGAGCGAACCGAAGCAGTAGAAGAACCCCTGCTTAAAGTTTGGTATGGGTTCACTCAGCACTACTCCCGAGCATGTGTAATACGCAATTCAAATACGCTTTAGCGAGCCAGGCCTTAGCACTCTGAGTATTATGCTTTTGGGCTTTTATGGCTCTTAGACAGCATTACACACTAGTTTTAGGGACTTTAGTGAACTTTTGGTTCAATTCAAACAAATTAGGGCTGAACCAAAAGTTCTCTGAATCGTCCAAATTGAACTTTTCAAAAGTTTTTTCATCAGTAATCACCACGGAGCCTGTGCGCCGATGGGGTTAGCAGTTTTTCCAGTCTTGGCAGTATGGCTCGCCACCATCATTGGCTAAGCCATTGTTCCTAACAAAGGTTGCTACCTCTGCCCTCACAACAGAGAATTACGTTTTGGGGTGACCAAACTCTTTACTCATTAGGTACAAGCTGACTCTACTTCTTTTCAGGATTTTGTCATGTTTGATAGAAGACCACCCATTTCATAGTAGACTAGTATCTGGCTCAATTTGTAATGCGACTCACTGCCCGTGAATGGAGGAAAAGGTGGGTCTAGAGAACTGTTAAAATGGCAATGGAGTCAGTGGCTGTAAAACATCATGTTAAGGAAAGTTTGAGGCAAATTTCTTACTTTGACACCTAACTTTCAAACTTGACCTCTGATACCTGACTGTGATACTTGGCTCTGACACCTGACAACCGACTTTCTTCACTGGTGGTCAGCATAAGCATGAATATTAGATACATTGTATACTAGCTAGCTTTCAGTTTACAATTATGTCTGATGGTGATGCCTGACTTTCACATCTAACTTTCCTCACTGGTCAGCATGAGAATAACTAGATACAAGGGGGTAGATTTACTATTCAAATTGCACCAGAAAATGGTGCAACATGCTTTGTGTCACAATGACTATGTTTTTCTGACTTGTCCAAAAAGGGGCATGGTCTAAATGGCACCAAAAAGTGTGCCAAATTGCACCACAACCTTGTCACAATTTTTGGTTGGATTTAAAATCCTCGCCTGCTGGTAGCTCTGATTGTGATTAGCTGAAGTGCTTAGCCAATCACAATCAGAGCTACCAGCAGGCGGGGATTTTGAATCCCTGGCTGCTGATAGCTCAGAACTGCAGAGACAGGGACAGCGCCAGAAGTCGCAGCTGAGCCCCGACAGCTGAAGGCAGGTGAGTATGTTTTTTTATTTTATTTTTTTAACACTACTTTTATTGGCTTTTCAGGGAAGGGCTTATCTTTAAAGCTCTTCCCTGAAAGCCCCTCAGCTGACGGGGCTCAGCCGCGACTCCTCGCGCTGTCCCCGGCTCTGCACTGCTGTGCAGAGCTATCAGCAGCCGGGGATTTAAAATCCCCGCCTGCTAGTAGCTCTGATTGTGATTGGCTAAAGCAGTCAGCCAATCACATTCTGAGCTACCAGCAGGTGGGGATTTTAAATCCCCGGCTGCTGATAACTTAGCATTAGAAAGCCGGGGACAGCTAGGATAAGACGCGGCTGAGTCCGGCAGACGAAGGGAGGTAAGTATGTCTTTTTTTTTACAGTACTTTTACTTGATTTTCAGGGAAGGGCTTATATTTAAAGCCCTTCCCTGAAATCAATTAGCAGCAGAATCCTCTACCGCAGCTGACGTGTGTGACTGCTGCGGTAGGAAATTGAAGAATTTCTCTGCTGCATCTGCCACAGATGTGGTAGATGTAGCAGCAGAGAATTCTTTTAACTAGTGGGGGTGAAGGAAACATCTCCCGCATGCAGCAGACTAGTTCTTCATCCCCGTGGGGGTCATGGCAGCAGCGGAGGCGTAGGTATTTTTTTTACACTAAAATTTTTCTTTTTCAGGGAAGAGCTTATATATAAAGAAAAAGAATTCAGGGGTGCCGGCAGAGCATTGTTTTCAATGGAGCCGTCGGCAGTAGCCACAACTCCATTGTAAACAATGCACGCAGCTGCATACACGTGTTTTTGCTCATACGTAGGTGCGCACCTATGTATGCGCAAAAACACGCTCGTTTGAAGCCACCCTCAGAGTCAAGGACCGGAGTCAGAAGTCAGATTTTAACGCCAAGGATCAGAGTCAGATTTCAGAGTCAAGGAAAGGAATCAGGTATCAGAGTGAGAAAGTAGTCTCGAAATTATGGCAATATAATGCCTTACTCTGACAAATGAAATCTTGAACCAGTGACCTCAATCTTTTAAAGGGATTGTCCAGTTGTAAACTATTGATGGCCTATTCACAGATTAGGCCATCAACAGCATATTTCAGCAAGGGTCTGTCAGCCATGATCCCTGTTCATCAGCTGTTTGTTTTCTGCAGAACGCAGACAACTCTGTTCTCACTGCAGTGGCCAGGATTGGTATTACAGACAACGTTCCCATTGAATTCAATGGGAACTTTGGCTGCAATACCAAGTCTGACCACTGCAGTGGGAATGGAGCTGTCTGCTTCCTGCATAAATCAACTCAGTGCATGAGTGCAAACAACTTATCAAAGGGTTCCTGTGTGACAGAACCTCAGCAATCTACTATTGATGGCCTAATCTGTGAATAGGCCATCAATAGTTTACAACTGGACAATCCATTTAACTCAGAATTTCCTAACGAGGTATTTGAAAATTGTTTTTCTAAGCTAGATAATTCCTTTTTCATGGATACAGCAAATTCTTCAAAGCATTAACATTACTTAAAACTTGGATTTCATTTAATTATGACATGTAGTGGATTCTTACAGCCAGCAACCTATTAATAATGAATGATTACTTTATTATGTTTAATGTTAAGAAATTGGACGTGCCAATGGGCCATTGTCATTGTGCCCTGTAGGTAGATCCGTTCTGTGTGTGCATGGAGGCACTCAACAAAATGCTTGAGACTTGAAGACACACAGTGCAATGACACTGCAACAGGGACACACTCTAGCGCTATTACCCTCAGGTGTGGACAAAGCCATACACTGCAGTGACCAGGCAGAATCAGTGAGCTGACAGCATGTTTCACACTGAGAGACTTGGTATACTTCCATTCTTGTTGCAGACAGAATGACATACATAGATGTCATACCAGGTGATAACATACTAGTGACAAAACATCTGGCACCAAGCACATTAACATATTGCAGATTGCTGAATGAGAACTTGTACATTCATGATACTTCAATGTAGCAAGTCTGGCATCATCTCAAAACACATTCAAGATACAAAACAAGACATTTCACATATAAACAATATACCTGTAAGCTGTCATTGCTAAAGAAATGCTGCCAAAGGGAAAGAAATTCTAGACAATGAATAAAATGAACTAAACTGATAGAGCTCCTCTAGTAGTGATTTCCTACATACTGTTTCAAATTGTAAGTCTTGCAAGCAAATTGTATAATTTAAATGCATATTATAAACCTAATTGAAGCTATTATCATAAAAAATCCTGGTTAAAAATCACTTACCGTTTTGAGTCTACAGCTCCTATGCAACCCTATTGATCTCTTTGGTAACAGACTACAAACAAGCCATGTGTAGTCTGATCATAAAGTTATAGTCCCTCCACCCATCCCATACTTATATACATTCTAGAGGTTAAAACGAAAGAGTGGACAAATGGAAGGGAGCATGAAGGCAAAATCAGACTGCACGGGGTTTGTTTCTAGTCTGTTACCATGAAACCAAATGGACTGCAGAGAGGCTGTAGATGGAGAATAGTTGCAAGTCTATTTGATGCATTGGAGCAATAACAAAATTGCAGTGGTGGGCCTACATTTTAATCATTGATGATCGTTCCCTGGATGGGATCAAGGGTGAAAGTGGCATGAAGGAGGGACACATGTTTAGTTATGTCTCATTTATGGACTTATGATATGTGAACAAACCCATCCCCTAACACAACCGCTATCTTCTATCATCACTTATTACAATATTATCTCATGTCCTGTGCTTGCTCAGTTTAGCCTAATGTATTAGACCTCTAGAGGTTTTAGCAGACCTAATTCTGAATGAAAGTTGGGTCTTCCTCTTTCCAATGGGTTACTTTTTAAGAAAAATAATAACTAGAGATGAGCGAGCCTGCTCGGTAAGAGCAATTACTCAAGCGAGCCTCGCTCATCTCGAGCAACTGCCTTCTCCTCCGAGCGTGCTTGGGGGCAGGGGGGGGGGGGGGGGGAGAGTGAGAGAGATCTCTCTCCCTCTGCTACCATCTGCCGCTCCCCCCCCCCCCCGAGCATGCTTGGAGGAGAAGGCAGTTACTCAAGATAAGCGAGGCTCGCTCGAGTAACTGCCCTTACCGAGCGTACTCGCTCATCTCTAATAATAACACTATTACATTTTTAGATCCCACATTCTGTGCTGATTAATTTTGTTAAATTCTTTATAATGGTCAATTACACACTTCTCTGCACAAAGCCATAGATTACAAAGTATAAAATGATGGCTGCCTACAGTCAGCACTAGATGGAATTGAGGAGCTTACTGCCTACTAGTTTACTACTTAAAGGGGCTGTGCCAAATTACAAATGTATCCCTTATCGACAGTAGAACTGTAAAGCCATCTGAACCAATTGATAACATTGAGCATTCGCATAATCTAGCTATATTCCTGAACACTATTGGATTAGTTTTATCTCCATGAACTGTGGGACTCCAACCCTGGGAATCCCATGATCCTGAGAACGGGGTCCAAAGGTCCCTATATGAATGTAGTGGAGGTCGCACATGTACTTCACTTCTCTATTCATTTCACTGGGGTTGCTGGAGAATGCTAAATACTTGCACTCAACAATTACCAACGCTTCTACTAAATTGAGTAGAACAACGATGCACATGCTTGTCCTCCACTCCATTCGTGATGGGACCTGTGGGACATCATTTATCATGGAGGTTCTAGTCTTCGAATCCCCACCAATCATAAAGTTACCCACTATGCTGTGGATAAGGAATAACATTATAACTTGGCACAGCCCCCTTAATTCAATGTAAAAAAATCATATATTCAAAATGTTTCTAAGCTCCCCCATAGTGGTGGCTGCAGGAAGCCAGAAGTTTATCATTTAGTTCTATGTCTATGCAGGAGATTTCAAACTTTGCATATGTAAAAACAGAGCGCCACCTGCTATAAGGATATTTTAAGAACTTGATCAATACAGAATCCAAAAACTTAATGGTGTTCAAGGGTGAACGGATATGCCAAGGCAAATCACCTAATTTGCCTTGTCTGTGCACTAAGATACACATTGACAACCATTCAGTGACCATTCTTTACAAGCTCAGACGTTCCCGAAATGTGTCAGATTATCCTTAATGCACCGAATGACAATGCTAGGTTAATGGGCTATTTTAGCACCTCTAAAAGCTATGTTTACCAGAGACAGCTGCTCTTCAAAGTCTTCATCATCCCTATCCAGACATGGTGGTTGGAATATTTCATCCGGTGACAAAGGACTGAGTGATGGGAAGGCATCCCTGAAAGACAGGCCATGTAACACAGAGCAATAAAAAAAAATCAGCCTTTGAAGCTACGGCTCTTATTACTATATGATATACTGTCTGTTACACAACTAACTCACAGGCCTGACAGGGTGTCCTGCTGGAGGAACGGTAAGGCTTTGGCATTGGACAATATCTCCTCGGGTAAGGAAGATGCTTCCATTCTCTGAAACATTGGAGCATTTTTCTGTTTAAAGAGTAAATATACAGATTAGTCGAACACAAGGTGATCCATCGAGATGAAAGACTAATACAATTTGCATCAGAATCCGGGTGCAACAATAGTAAATCTGATTCCAAACTCTGATTTGTATATTATCATTAGGCAACAGTTGTCCCATGATAAAAGTTAAAGAGTAACTGCACTTCTTACAAACTTTTGGCATGTCAAAAGTTTTGGCCGGTGGGAGTTTCACTGCTCAGACCCTCATTGATCGCTACAATGTGGCCCTTTGGCTGTCTGTTTCTTCTCAGTAGCTGAAGAAAGACATACAAAGGTCTATAAGAGGTCTACAGACCTCTATGAGTCCATCTTCAGCTGCTGAGAGGAGCAAGCAAGCAACAAAGACAGCCAAAAGTGGACACTGCAGCGTCTTAGTTCTAGGAATCAATTGGGGTCTCAGCAGTGGGACCCCCACTAGTCAAATCTTTTGACCTGTTGCTCTGACATATCATAAATTTGTAGTAAGTGCAGTTACCGTACTCTTTAAACCTGTATTTTTAAAGCGAATGTCTTATGGAGAAAGACCCTGGCCCTATACCTAATTATGGCACATGTACATTATAGAGGGGGACTCCATTGCCAGGGACACCCCTCTGTAAACCAGAGTTCTAATACAGTCTCAAGCTTCACATGTAGTACATAGAAAGCCATTCATCTGAATAGGTGCAATGTATTACTGTATTGGCAGGAATACTGTATGGCAGGGTGCCATGTGATAACACCTTAATGAGCCACTTTTTGCTTCTTCATTCTTGTTTTTTAGTCCTTGTGGGGGGTCGTGCATTAACAGTGTTTACGGTGCAGTAAATATAACATTGACTGTACTTTGCAGGTCAGTACGATTATGTCGTTATCAAATTTATGTAATTCTTATTATGTTTTACTACTTTTACAAAATATGAAACTTTTAAAAATGCTATCCATTGTCTCATTCTGACCACCATACCATAACTTTTTTTGAAGCTGCTGTTAGGGCAGTGTAAGCACTTATTTTATGCTGGGCAAGCAGTCGTTTTTATGGGTACCAATATGGGGTATATATAACTTTTTGATGATTTTTTACATTTATTTGGTTTTGATATGCAGAATGACAAAAAATGCAATTCTGGCATATAGAATGCGACAAGACCAATTATGTTTTTAAATTGTTTTTAATTTTTTGGTAAAGAACTAGGAATTTTTTTCCTACTTTTAGGGTGCCTACCCACTAGCAATATATTTTGTTGCGATGCAAGAACGAGTGAAAACACATGATTATGAAACCAATGATTTTCAATGGTTTCATAATCATTTATGATTTTTACTCTCAAGCCTCTCAGTGCAGAGTAAAAATCTGCGATATTGTCTCAGCGCCCCATTGAAAACATGCGGAGTACATCGTGGACTTCTGCCACAGCTGTGACAGCTATGACAGAGGATTCCTTTATTCCCACGGGGACTGCGAGGATGAAGGAATCCTCTGTCACAGCTGATACTATCCCATTGCTTTCAATGAGGTCGGCACTGCTGCAGCCCCATTGAAAGCAGTGGGTAGCAGGCAACCCCCACAGCGATGATTTTCGGGGAATGGCTTGAAATATAAGCCCTTCCGTGAAAATCATCCCTAGCTGTAAAAAAAAAAAATTAAATTAAAAAAAATACTCACCTAGAAGAGTTGTCTGGCTCTTCTGTCCGGCCTCTGCAGTCATCTTCTGAAGGCCAGAGACTGAAAAATCCCCGCCCCCAGAAAAGCACTGGTCTCATTGGCTAAGCGCTCAGCCAATCACAGGCAGTGCTCAGCCATTGAATGACAGCTCAGCTCTGCCTGTGATTGGTCACAGCGCTCTGCCAATCACAGGCAGTGCTCAGTTGTCATTCAATGGCTGAGCGCTGCCTGTGATTGGCTGAGGGCTCAGCCAATGAGATTAGCATTTTATAGGGGCAGGGATTTTTCAATCCCCAGCCTCCTGAAGACTGAAGATGACTGTCGGGGACAGACAGAAGAGCCGGAATGGCTCTTCTAGGTGAGTATAATTTTTTTTTTAAACTTTTTTTTTAACAGTTAGGGATGATTTTCAGGGAAGGGCTTATATTTCAAGCCCTTTCCCAAAAATCATCACTGCGGGGGTTGCCTGCAACCCACTGCTTTCAATGGGGCCACAGCAGTGACAACCCCACTGAAAGCAATGGGATAAAATCACGGACTTCCGCCACAGCTGTGACAGCTGTGGCAAAGGATTCCTTCATTCCCGTGGGGATTAAGGTATCCTCTGCCATAGCCGTCACAGCTGTGGCAAAAGTCCGCGATGTACTCCCTATTTTTTCAATGGGGCTGGCGCTGCTGGCGCTGGCCCCATTGAAAACACTGAGCAATGTCACACAGTTTTCTCTGCACTGCGAGGCACTTGCTCTCGTATCGCAAGAAAATATATCGCTAGTGGGTAGGCACTGTAAGCCTTTTTATTTTGTGCAATATTTTTTTTATTAAACATATCTTTACTTTTTTTTTTTTAGAGAATTTCTATAGGGGATTGGAACTTGCAATCATCTGATCGCTTGTACTATATACTGCAATGTTTCAGTATTGCGATATATTGTACTTTTAACAGCAGACCAGTAGGCTCTAGGCTGTCATAGCAATTCATTGGCATGCTGTGATCAGCAGTGACCGTGGCATTTAAGCAGTTAAGCTTCTGTATGAAGCGAGAACATCTCCCGAATGCAACCAATACCTCATCTTGCAGCCTATTTCAGATATATCCATCATAGGTTCTTAAGGGGTTAATAGCTACTTTACACCATACCAGATTGTAATGGTCTTGGATGAGAACATTCAGGGATCTTGAAAGCATTAAAGGGGTAAATAGATTACAAAGGCCAGAGGATTATTATTTGACTATGAAAGAAACCCAATTTTATTATCAGTTTAAGAAAGGACTCTTTACAGTAAGAGTAGTTAGTACACAGAAAGAGTTGTAATGGCCAAATCAACTGCAGGAGTGGACAGTATTATAGTATATGTTAAAAGTGAAAATAAATCTGGTGAATTTGATTAAGGAAATGCATCTAATTTACCAAATTGTGTCAGAATGATTTTCCACTGTCAGATAAAGCTAGGACTATTACTAGGAGTAGGAAGCTCAGAGGTGGAACTTTAAGCTCTGAGGCCGATGTAAAAGCTGTCACAGAACCCCTCCCATACTATGTGTCATTTATATACTAGTGTCTTCCTATGCGGCTTTTGAGTCTCCTTGGGTATAGGCCCTACTGATATCTATGCATGCTCTGTAGATAAACCCGGAGGAAGCTATTTTATCTAGCTCTGGAGCCAATAGATAGTTCAAAGAAGCCTAATCTGATAGGCACGTGTTTTTGTTCAACCTAAATTATAAATGTGTTACATCTGAACTGGACATGAAACACCTCGGACAAGTCAGATGTAATTAGTAGTTCTATTTGACGGATATACACACAGTATATCAATAATAAAAAGCAAAAGTGGGCAGAGGGGAAATCTGACCCTAACTACTAAAAGTAGAGTACTCGCCCTGATGAGGGTGACCCCACATCAGGAAATTGGGATGACCCTGACGCTCTATAAATGGAAAACAGGGATAAAGTTTCCGTTAAAGAATAATAAAGAATGCAATACTAGCACAATAAACCAGATGAAATACAATAGCAATATAGTCAGGAGTTAGATGTTACAACACCCTAGTATACTTTTACATCAGACAGACTTATCTGACAATGAAGCAAGACAGGAGCCACCAACGTGACTAGAAACTCCAACAGACTGAAAGCATAACTGGCGTTCTCCATGAGGAAGCTACGAAATGAATGTGTACAGACAGTTGCTGATTGGCCAACTGGGAGACACACCTCCCAGCCAACCAATCCATCTACACACCCGCAGAGAATTGCTCATGTCAGCATCCAGCACTGAAAAGACACTGAGCATGTGCCAGCGTGTGGATCACATTGGGCGGGTCTGACGTCATGATGTCATCCTGATACCACACGGCCGGTGACCCATGACAATATGTCTTGCCCTTAAAGAGAACCTGCACTTTCACTTCAGAGTGCTCCTCCTCTGTCGGCCATTTTCAGTTCATTACAGCAGCTGACGAAAGCCCCATATAGCGCTTATATAAAGCTCGTCTTCAGCTGCAGGAGCGCTCTGAAGTTAAACTGCAGGTATTCCTTAATATAGTCCCAACTTTCTTGCCATAATGCCAATTTTTATGCATTGATGACTGAGACTATGTACTTCGTACAATCAATAACGCATAATCATGTGAATTGACTACATAGAGATTATAAAGTCACCACAGCCACAACAGTTGGTATGTAAAGATTCTTTAAGAACAGATGTAATTACTCAAGTCTTGGACACATTGTGTTTGCTCTTATGCAGAAAACATATGGGTTATCCAGAGGCCCTCCAGGTTGTGACAATTTCTCACCTGGTCCTCCAGCTGTTGTCTCTGTTTCTTCGCTTTACTCTGCTTATAATAGTCCATGATCATCATAGCAGCATAAATCTTGCCCACAGTCAGGTCATTGGCTGGAGGAAAATAATTCAAAAGTTGTCATTGACAGATGCAACTAAGGTTCCTGTGATGGAATTTCCTGTGTAGTACGTTATGCTGTACAAGATGTAGCCAGGCCTTTTAAAACTGATCAGGTACTAAAATCCTTCAGAGGAATTCCAATTTGCTATTTGCTGTAAAGTTAAATACATTCTATTGCTCAGAATGGGGAGCAGCCAACCCTAGTGAGGAAGACTAGACAATATCTGAACCCGAAGATCACACTTTGTGCTGCTTATTTTTAATTCTGATAACTTCAGAAAGTTGTAAAATTTTTACTTAAAATGCAATAGACACATAAATTCAAACAAGGAGTCCTAGTCAAGGGTTGGATATAGTTATGAGCGAACTTTTGAAAAGTTCAGTTTGGTCCAAATTAGTTTCAAACCGAACCGGAAGTTCACCAAATCCCCAACACTGGGCTAGAACACTGTCTATGAGCCATAAAAGTCCGGCATAACAGAGTTTTATAGAGGGCCGTTATGGCTCTTAGACAGTATTATACACCAGTGTTCAGGACTAATGTTGAACGAACCGAACTAGTAGAAACCTATTTTGGATAAACTTTGCTAAAAGCTTGGTTTGGGTTTGTGCTGAACTGAAGTTTTAGCAAAGTTCAACTTGAAATAGAGTTCTAGCAAAGAAAGAAGGAAAACTGTCTCTCTGGTGCCATCTATTGGAAGGTAGCTACCCTACCGTATTCTTTAAATGGGTTGTCCCACTAATAGACGTTATCTATTATCCACACATTCTGGGGTCTCAAAGGTCTCCAGAAGAATGGAGTGACTCTTAGGCATAAGAACCACCACTCCTTTTGTTTCTAAGGAACTGCCAGAGATAGTAAAATGCTTCTGCAGTAGTCTAGTTAAAATGGTTCGGAATTGAGAAAGGCGTACGGCAAGGTTGCATTTTATCACCAGTCCTTTTCAATCTGTACGCAAAAACATTCATGATGCAACGCAGTTTGGATGATTTAGAAATCGGAGTCAAAAGAGGTGGCAGACATGTCAACAACCTTTGATATTCAGATGACACCACCCTGCTTGCAGAAAGTGAAAGGGACCTAGAACACCTTATCCAATGAGTGCAAAAGGAAAGTGAACGCCTGAGACTGTATCTCAACAGCAAGAAAATGAAAGTCATGACTGCGGTAGGCAACGGTACAGTGAACATAAAAATTAACAACGAAGAAGTCGAGACGGTCCAAGATTTCATCTTCCTTGGATCCAAAAGCGATCGCAATGGGAGATCTGGACCTGAGGTCAAGAGACGGATTTCACTTGGTAGGAATGCAATGCAAGGAATGGAAAAGATTTAGGAAAGCAAGGATATTAGCATTGCAACAAAAACCAGACTGGTCAATGCAATCGTCTTTCCCACAATGACGTATGGTTGCGAAAGTTGAACGCTCAGAAAAACAAACAGAAGGAAAATTGATGCGTTTGAACTGTGGTGCTGCAGGAGAATACTACGGATACCTTGGACTGCCATGACAACGAACAAACCGTGTCAAGCCGAAAATATCACTAGAGGGCAAAATCATCAAACAGCGGCTTTTTTTTTGGACTTGTGATGCGTGCTAACTCACTGGAAACAGCACTGATGCTTGGCAAAGTCAGAGAAGATCAGGACGACAAAGAACAGGATGGCTAGATTCAATCAAGGCCACCACCAACATGTCAGTCACGGAATTGAAAGAAGCCGTGAAAGACAGAAAAGGCGTGAAGAAAATTGATCCATGGAGTGACCGAGGGTTAGATGCAACTGAACGGATAATCAATCAAAGTGGAAATTAATGCAGTAATAATGCAAATGCATGGCTATCACTCCATTCATTAGGGGACCTTCATTCTCACAATCAACTAGTTATCCCCTGTCTTCTAGATAACTTCTACTAGTGGGACAACTTCTTTCAGACCTTGCAAAGGGATTAAGGGCCCATTTAGAGGGAGAAGAATGTCGGGCAAACAATGCCCGACACTCATCCCCGCATGTACTCGCTCCCATGCTGCTGCATGGGGGCTAGCATCGCTGGCTCACAGTGTGGCGGCTGAAGGAGAGTTCTCTCCTCATTCTCCCCCGCCCCTTTCCATTGACTTAGCATAGCGGACGTTCAGTACCGAACGACTGCTATTTACACTGAATGATCAGCGTTCAGCTCATTGTCCATCATTTATGCTGCAGGCTGATCGTTCAGTGTAAATAGCAGCCGTTCAGCATTGAACGGCCGTTATGTTAAGTCAATGAAGAGGGGCAGGGGAGAGCGAGGGGTGAAATCCCTGCAGCCTCCCTGCCGGACGCTCTGTGAGCGAGCCAGTGATACTACCTCCCGCGCAACAGCATGGGGACGAGTGTCAGGCATTGTTTACTCGATCTTCCCGAGTAACTGCATTCTCATCTGAGCAGGCTGGGGGGGGGGGGGGGGGGGGGGTTGGGGGAGAGAGAGAGATCTCTCTCACTCTCCCCCCGCTACCCCAAGCTGCCCCCCGAGCCTGCTCGGACGAGAATGCAGTTACTCGAGAAGAGTGATGCTCGCTCAAGTAACTGCCTTATCCAAGCATGCTCACTCATCTCTAGTTGTCAGGACCATTATTAGTACATGACAAATGCCATTGATGCCATTGTTAATTCTTCCTTCCCGCTCCAGGACGTACCGGTACGTCCTGGGAGCCTGCTACTTCCCGCAACAGGATGTACCGGTACGTCCTGGGGATAGCGCGAGATCACATATGATCCCGCGCTATCCCGCAGCGGGAGCCGGCTGTCAGTCACAGCCGGCGTCGCGCTGCAACAGCGGGGGGCGGGGGGGGGTATCGGAGATGCGCCCCCTGCTGTTAACCCCTTCCCTGCCGCGATCTAATTAGATCACGGCAGGGAAAGAGTTCACAGAGGGATCGCGCTCCCTCTGTGTCTCCGTCCGGCTCTCGCGATGTCATGTATTGCCTATGCCCATGATCGCTGTATAAGTGATAAGGTATGGCAGAGCAGTAGCTCTGCCATGCCTTATGACAGCGATCATAGGCACAGTGCTGCAAGTCCCTCAGAGGGACTCGAATAGTGTAAAAAAAAGAAAAGAAAAAGGTAAAAAAAAGAAAAATGTTAATAAAAATGTAAAAAAAACCCTTTTTTAATGCTTTTTCTAATATTAGCATAAAAAAAGGTAAAAAAAAATTAAAACCCCACATATTGGGTATTGACACGTCCGTAACGACGTGTACAAAAAGCTGAACATGCTTCTTATTTTGTACGACAAAAAGCGTTAAAAAAAATGCTAAAAAACAGAGGCAAAATGCTAATTTTTAGCATTTTGCCTCTCAAAAAATGCAATAAAAGTGATCAAAAAAGCCGTACATTCCCCAAAATGGTACCAATAAAAAAAGCTCATCTCGCAAAAAATAAGCCCTTATAGAGCTCCGTACATAGAAAAATAAAAAAGTTACAGAACTTTGAATGCAGTTATAGGCCTTGGTCAGACGGGCGATTTTTCGCGCGATTTGCGGATCGCATGACGGATGCGCATCCGCAAATCGCATGACCGGTGCGCGCAAATCGCCGGCAAATCGCCGGAAAATCTGCTCTTAGCCGCGTTTCATTAGAAACGGGCCGGAGCTGTCCAGCGCATTGCATTCAATGGAGACGGCAATACAGCCGTCTCCATTGAAAGCAATGCGCTGCGGGCGAGCCCGGGATGAATTGTTGGTAAGGGCTTAAATACCTAAGCCCTTCCCTGCAATCCATCCTAAAATGTGTTAAAATAAAAAAAAATTGTATACTCACCTTCTCCCGGCAGCCGGAGCTCCGCGTGGCCGTCCTGCAGTGGGTGTGAAGGGGGTGTGAGTCAGACCTGCCCCCTGATTGGCTCAGTGCTGAGCCAATCAGAGGCATGCCTCACTCACACCCATTCATGAATTCATGAATGGATGTGAGTCAGACCTGCCCCTGATTGGCTCAGCGCTGAGAGGCAGCAGTCACTCACCCATTCATGAATTCATGAATGGGTGTGTGAGTGTTTTCAGCCTCTGATTGATCAGGGCTGTGACCAATCAGAGGCAGATCATTCAGCAGGCGGGGATTTTAAAGCCCCGCATGCTGAATAGTGCCAAGAAGCAGTTCAGGAGAACTGACAGCGGCCGCGGCTGGACTCCGGCTGCAGCGGAAAGGTGAGTATACAATTTTTTTTTTTATTTTAACACATTTTAGAATGAATTGCAGGGAAGGGCTTATATATTTAACCCCTTCCCGACAATTCACCCAGCGCACGCCGGCAGCCCATTGCTTTCAATGGAGCGGCTGTATTGCCGCTCCATTGAATTCAATGGGCAAACATCGTTCTTCTCTGCCACAGCTGTTACAGCTGTGGCAGAGAAGAAGGTTTTGTCTTCTATATGTTCTCAATGGGGTCGGCGCTGCTGCCGCCGGCCCCATTGAGCGCATATAGAGAAGAGAACAGGAATCGCAGATCACAGATAGGTGTGATCTGCGATTTTTTGTTCTATAATTTATCAGACGAGCGCATAAAAAGCGCTCATGTGTCCGATACCATTGCAAAGCAATGGTTTTATAAAATCGCCGGACGCATGCGCATGCGCAAATCGCGCGAAAAATCGCCCGTCTGACTAAGGCCATAGAGAGAAAAAAAAAGATTTCCAAGAAAAAGGGGGTTTTATTGCAAAAAAGTGTAAAAACCTAAAAAAAAATTACAATTTTGGTATCGTTCTAACCGTACCAACCCGCAGAAAAAATTTAGTGTGTCATTTATGCTGCATAATTAACTCTGTAAGAAAAAGAAAAAAAAAATCTATGTCAGAATTGATGCGTTTTCTCTCCCTGTTATCATAAAAAAAATAATAAAAGTTTTACGATATAGTCTATGTACCCAAAAGTGGCACCGATAAAAACTACAGCTCGCCGCACAAAAAACAAGCCCTTATACGGCCGCGTCCACGGAAAAATAAAAAAGTTATGGCTTTTGAAAAATGGAGATGGAAAAATACCAAAAAATCGCTTGGTCCTCAACGCCAAAATAGGCCATGTCATTAAGGGGTTAAAGTATAGTGGTTGTTTTGCAACAGCAAATGGTTAATATTAATGCTGTAGCTTTGGTAATTGGACATCTTAAGCACCATGTCCCATAATATACATCAGTTTTGAGCCCCATCTTGCTGTTGGAATTTAAAGCTAAAACTTTCCCCTAACATTACTAGTAGCAGATGTAACAAATTGGGAAGGTGTCTTGCTCTATAGCTGCCACTTTATTTTTTGCCATATCTCTATGGGCCACCCTACTGACTGTTGTGTTCTTCAATGAGCTGATGGATAGAAAAACAGAAAAATGTCTACCCCCAAGATTCTCTTATCTGCAGACTTTGTCATAATCATTCATAGCTAGTCTCTTTTTATTAGCTCTATTTATATATCATTTCTACTTTAGGGTAACGGCCCTTTTAAAACCTGAAGCTAGATACATTTAGGTTGATTGGGACGTCAGTCCTATCAGCTTCTTAGGTTGTTCCACCGAAAGCTTGATGTCTTTTGTTCCCAAATTGTTACTTTATTTCCTATTTAATCCTCGGTTCTACAGAAATTAGATTCTTTTTATGAATTGTTATTTCAATGACTTATTACAAAAGCGACATTCAGGCACAAAAAGCAAACTTATCAGGTTCTATGCTTCTTAAGTGATTTTTCACATATCTTGCTGTCAGTCTGACACAGCAGGCAAACAAGTGAAGGTGCAGAGAGCCTCGACTAATTTCACACTGAATTAAAACACGCTGTGCTTCAAATCACAGTGCATAGAATTAGACAAGGCTGGTGAAGCTGATAAAGCTTACAATTCCATTTTTACTGCTTCTGAAGAGGCTTTTAGTGTAATATCAAATATAGTTTCACCCTCTTTATGGCTATGATGAGTAGAAACAGTTTTATAACTTCTCTTAAAGGGGGTCTCCAAGGTTTTGTTAATGTCCTTTCTCCTAGCAAATGGATTCCTAGTGTACACCAATCAGCCATAGCATTAAATCCACTGACAGGTGAAGTGAATAACACCGATGATCTCAGGGCAATGGCACCCGTGAAGAAGTTGAATATATTAGGCTACAAATGAATAGCCAGTTCTTCAAGTTGTGTTGGCAACAGGAAAAATGGGAAAGAGCAACTTTGACCAGGACCAAATTGTGATGTCTGGAAGACTGGGTCAGAGCATCTCCAATATACATTAGTTAGTAACTACCAAAAGTGGCTCCATGAAGGACAACCAATCAACAGTTGAAAGGGTCGTGAGAACCAAAGTCTCCCTGATGTGTATGGGTTAGATCCCACCCAAAAATTACTGTAAGAAACATTGCTAAAAAAAGAGTTAGTAGTCAACTTCAAAGGTCTTGTGGAGTCAATGCCTCAATGGTTGGGAGCTGGTTTGCTTCTGCAGTAGTACAATATTGGGCAGGTGGCTTCTATTGTCCGGCAGATCGATGTATTATGTGTATCAAGGAGTTGACGGAAGTAGCTATAGTTTTGCCTGGATCTACATTGGATGCATGTTTACTTCCATGGAAGGCCAGGTAAGAAAGCAGGATGAATAACCAATGACATGCTAAGGGCCCATTCAAATGGCTGTATTTATGGGCCATGTGCTATCCATAAATTCAAAGGACAGCACACATCCCTAAAATGAGGCTATTCAGACAAATGATTTTTTTCACATGGTTAGGTGGTTGATGTGAAAAAAAATACTGCATGCCTTTTTTCTTGTTTTCCGTCTAAAAGTGCCTTTACAGGGGTGATATCACCCTAAATTTTGCTGGAAACAGGAAATTTGGGCAAAAATCGTCTCATGTAAGCACTTTTTTTTCTTCTTCATTTTCTTCTTTTTTTTTCTTCATTTTCTTCTTTCTTTATTAACCTAGCCTTAAAACAGCTGCAAAGTACTTAGATATATTCCTAGGTGACCTAATTCTACTATACAGGACTTTTAAAGCTCTTAGACAATATTATGCACCAATTTTACAGGTACCAGTGAAGTTCCGGTTTGGTTAGAAGTAATTTGGACTGAGACAAACGTTTTGCTGAAATTCAGCAAACCAGCCAAGCCAAATTATTCCAAGGTTCACTCAATGCTATCAAGTGCTGAAGGTGATATGTTCCTCACCTAGTAAAATGCTAATGCTTCATATTTGCATAACTATCTCATATTATCACATTAATACTTTGTTGATATTTCACCCGAAATATTCTTAAAACCCTCACATCTTGGCATGGGGACAAGTAGGTCCAACATCTTTTGAGATAGATTTGGCCAAATTGCCAGGATTTCCTTCTGCAGCTCCGAGTCCAGTTGTTGTCTGTCAGCTCCACCTCCAAGAGAAAGGATGGAAACAACACACAATAAATGTCTACAGTATCTATTGTAAAGTCTGATGTTAATCAAAATCACTTTCCTCAGTTCAGTCCCAATTTAGATGTAAACCTAATACTGGACTAAGGATTCTTGTGGTGGACCAGTGTATATTGAGTATAACAATGTTACAGAGTACCGTCATTAGATTACTTCCAAAGAGTTGTTGATCCAGGGATGTATTCTGATTGCCATGTTTTGAGTCGGGAAGAAATATATATTTTTTTTTTAATGAGGAAAATTGGCTTTTATTTCATGGGGGAAGGTTTGCCTTTCTCTGGATGAGTATTTCCAAAACTCCAGTCCTTACGACCTCCAACAGGCCATATTTTAAGGATTTCCTTAGTATTTCACACGTGATGTCATTATTGTTGGTGCCTCAGAAATTGGCACAGGTGCTCTCTATAGGATATCCTGAACACACGACCAGCTGGGGGGGGGGGGGGGGGGGCGGTCGTAAGAACCAGAGTTTGAGGAACACTGCTCTGGTCCAACAGTACAGATGGACTGAATGGACTGAACTGGATGGGCGCATCTTTTTTCAGTCTAAACAAACTATGTTACATCAGGATCTGACAAGAAATGGGTTTGTTTCTAACACACTAACTCTATAATGTAACTTTTTAAAATTCTTACCTTTGGCTATTTTTATATCCAGTGCCGTCCGGATTAGAGCCATCAGCGTAGATGTGAAATGTACAGTCATATCCTCGGTTACTGGCATATTCATCAGGACCAATCTCTGTACAAAAACACCGGGCGCCCAAGATATGGGATATCGACAAGGGGACCCAAAGCAGACAAGCACACATAGGCACATAATCACTACACCATACACAGAACAAGGATGAAGACATCACTCTCCAAACTTCCCTCCATATCCCCAGCTCCACCCTACGCCTATGTAACTAAGAGAGGTAAAATAACAGGAGCATGCATACTCTAACCTGACTATAAGTCATACCCAGCTTCTTGAAGGCACAGGGTGTCAGTATTGCTGGACAGTACACAAACAAGGCAAAGGTTAACTGTCCAGAACCAGCTAGTTAAAGAATTATTTCCCTAGCAATGTAATTATGGGCCTGCAGACAAGACGTCCACACAGTAGATTTATGAGACATTATTAAAATTTGATATTCAAAGAGCAAATATCATAATTTCAAAAACTATGCTATTAACCCTTCATGATTTTGATTATAAAAAGTGGTTGGGCTGTCCAAACGGTTTCTTATGAAAAATGAACATGGCCTTGTCTTCGGCGGGTCATGGTTGAGTTTAGCAGTTGTCTATCATTTACTATTATGATACTTGATGGCGTGATTTAGAGCAGTGGTCTCCAACTTGTGGTGCACCAACTGTTGCAAAACTTCTTAGGGGATGTGGTTTTGAAAAATGTAGAGAGGCAGAAGTTAGAGATCGTTGGTTTAGAGCAGACGGACAGAATACTTTGTCTTTCATCTGCATCTGTGCAGGGGATTTGGAGAGCTGTATCAAAAAACTGACCTCCAACCGCTCTCAAAATATATAGAAACTATTTGGCACAGAATTTTAAACTTCAAGGCTATGGGCATATCTGTTTACTTCTTTAATCAAACATGAAAAAATAATTAATTGAGGATTGCAAAATTTAAAATGCATTTCCTCCGTGTTTTTTTTTAAGGCTATGGACAACTTCAGGGCCAAATTCATATTAAAATGCATGTATTTGGGCTGAAGATCATTTTTGCAATAGGGTTTCATTAAAAATGTTGCACCGTTTGGCTTCTGCTGCTTCTGTATAGTACAGTGCAGTATATAGCAAGATGCAGAATGTCTTTCACTAGCATTATTGTAAGGACTGAGTGAGTGAATTTGACAGCTCAATCTCTAGCCCTTCCAAGTTATCTTTGTTTTGGTCATAAATCATCTGAAAAGCTGGTTCACGAGGGGAGAGAGGGAGGCTGGAAACTGAGCCGTCTGATGAGCTCACTGATGAATCTGCCAGTGAAAGGCAGTCTGCAGCTTGATGTATATCGTGGGATACAGAAGCCAAGTAATTTTAAAAAATCTCAATTGCAAAAATTATTTTCACCCCAAGCTTCATGCATTTAAAGGGAACCTGTCATTATGTTTGAGCCCCATAAACTACATAATGGGGTTCATAGGTGATGGAAGGGGGAGTCAGGGAGATTAATTTGATACTCACTGGGTGGGTGCACCGTTCCAGCACTGTGTCCCAGCATGACTCTTCAGTGGGCTGTACGTCCATTCTCACACTCATCTCTATGGGAGAGTGTGCACAGAAAACAAGAGTCATGCTGTGTGCATGCTCTAAATTTGCAAGGACATAATGTGGGAATGGAATGCCCAATGAGTATGAAAAGCTGCTCCCCATTCATCATGTTTGAGCCCCTTAACCTAGTTCATAGGGTTGAAACGTGAGGATGGGTTTACTGTAAGTAAAAAATAGCCCCAAAAATGTCCATGTTCCTAAAAAGAAAATGGTGTAAATGCCCTTTAAGGGCCCATTCACATGGTCATACAGTCATACGGTCGTATTTTTAATGGATGTAATACTGACAGCATACAGCACCATTCGTTTGTATTGGTGTATTCATATGTATGCTTTTTTTGTCCTCACGTTTTTTGCTCTCTCAAGAAATAAATCACAGCCTGTCCTATTTTGGTCCTTATCACAAACCAAAATCACTCATTAAAGTCTGTGAGATTGTGTAAAAATGCAGCAAATTAGCAGTTATATCCGTATTCAATGTGTTTTTTACACATGTTGCCAGAAGACAGTGGGAAGAAAAAGTGACATCAATTGGACCTTCTTGTGTTTTTTTGTGTGTGAAAAACACAGTAAATATGGATGCAATACAAATGTAAAAAAAACATGCATATGCACCAAAAATGCACAAAATGTGCAAAAAAAACCACACACAAGCAGTGAAAATGCTATATTTTTTATAGACCAAAATTGCATGTCTGTTTGAGTCCTGCAAGTGGCAACTATGTATTATCATGTTTGTTAAAAAGAACTAAGCACAAGTATTACTGTGGCACTTGAATAAGTTACAGCGAGCTCACGTATATATGGTTGTAGTAGCTTGTAATCATAGGGTATTTATTAAAAAAAAATGGCAAAACCAGGACTGCGAATTTGAGTGAAAAACAAGGAATGCATGAAAAAAATGAAGCAGATCCAACAAGGAATATCATCCAGTTTTTTTTCTTACTTCACAACCTTAGATTGTAATAAGGGTGACCTGTACCTTATAAGCCACTTTATTGGGACATCTCTTCCCAAGGCCTAATGGTGGTGACATGAGAGTCAACATGTCGTACATCTCTGTATAATGGATACGGCCACTGGTTATGGACAGGAGGAGCCAGAGAAGGAGGAAGGGAGTGAAGTGAGAACAATGGAGCAAGCAATGAAGGGACAAAGAAAAGCGCGGCATATCCAGAGAAGCAAAAAACCCAAACCAGCAAGGAAATAAAAGCAAACAAACAAACATAAAAAACACACAGAAAATAGAAAAGAAAGAGGGAAACAGAAGAGAAGACGGAGGGATTATTAAATGCCTTCACCCCAGGAGCAGATTTAGGCGGGTTTATACCGCACTCATGCCCTTTATTAGAACTTTTCCACCCACGCCCAAATCGTCTCTTCTGTTTTTTTTTCTGAGGATTACTACTTCTCTATTGCAATGATGTTACTATTTCTCTATTGCAATGATGTTGCAAGCATATCAGATACTCGTCTCCAGGCTCAGCCTCAGAAAACAACTTCTCACGTACCAGCTGTCTCCACAATATTTACAGCCACTCGGTACTACTAAGCTGAGAATATTGGGGAAGCCGTGTATCCCTTCTGGATATCATTTAACCTGACCAGAGGGTGCAGCTGTGATAAAGATCGGAAAGCAGGGAACCTGCAGTTGCTTCCTCCTGGCTGTGTGATGTGGCTCCTGGCATGCACCAGTGAAAAGCATGCTCTGGAATGCATATAAGGAAAGTTTTCATGCATTCTTCCTAAAAGTTCCTTCTGCTCATGCTAAGTTGCAGATTTTAGAGTCAACCAGCTGCCCCCCAACACCAGCAACCCTGGACTTCTGGGTAATGAGTATATGAGATTATTAATATGCAGCTTAGATTTACAAACCTTAAGAATCCCCAATTTACTTTGTATGTATATAGTTTTATAGTATAGTTTTAACTAGCTATTGCCATTTCTATTCATTGACATCCAAGCTACTTTAGACTGTTGCATATTACTGTACCTAGAATTGACTCTTCTGTCAACACCACTTTTCCTATCTCATTAAACTTTATGATCTTAAAACCATCTTTATGAAGATGTTCTTGAGTCCCAGGGACTAGCTTGGGTGCAGCTGCTGATTTTGTGGGACTGTTAGGGAGTGATTATCACTATTTAAACCCGGAGGCAGCAGCCCAAGGTCCCTTGCATGGTGCAGTAGTGGAGCGGTGGAGGGGAAGGGACAGTTAGGTGAAGGGAAAAGGTGGGAAGGTAGAGGTAAGCTATGCCCTTGCTGAGTGGAAAGGGCTGAGAGACTGGGCACCAAACCTTGCATGCCACCCTGTAGGGGCAGTTCTCTCCTAGGCCGAGCGGAGGCGAGATGACTCGGACTAATTTGTACATATCCTTATAGGGTATCCTGCCACTGGAAGAGAAGCACAGGCATGTTAATCAGAGCACAGCTCAAAATCATGAAGCTGGAGTTACCTCCATGGCCAGAGGCAAACCCCCCCACAACTTCAATCACTGCACCATGAGAGCTCCTGGGGCAGCAACATGTCAAACCCAGATACTGCAAACAAGGCTGCAGGTTATACTGGGACATGGGAAAGGACAAGGGCAAGGCATGGAAACAAATAAAAGTAATCGATATTCTGACATAATACAGTTTGTAAAATAAAGACAAGTAAGTTAAAGAGCTGTATATTGGACATTACTGTGACGGTTTATAGAATCTGTACCACACATGTCAATTTCTGGAAGGCTAATACTATAGTATTTTTAGGAAGATAATTTACCATGCTGCTCTATCATATTCAGCCCAGATCCGAACAAACTCATCCAGATGATGTGGACCCAAAATGGAAGAGTCTCTTGTCAAGTATTCAAAGTTATCCATAATGACGGCGACAAATAGATTGAGCATCTAAGGATTATACAGAAGAAAAAAATATATGCTGTTAATATTACAATAGACTACAAGCCATATGTAAGTTCTAAGACTAATAAAAAAAGTTAGTCTTAAGTCTTAATTTTCTATCTTATTTTGAGATAACATTTTAGTAGCTTAATAATAATTACTAGTTTTCCAGAAAGCCAAGGTTTAAAATTGCAATATTTTCAACTAACCATAGTATTCCGGGACAAATAAATAAACTAACTTGAGGGACCATACTGTCCATCAGGGTCCTGATCATGGAACTGTAGTAACTAGTTTTAAAAAAAATTGCAGCACTCCCAAATGCAGTCTTGGATTGCATTTGAGAGTATTGCTCATTTTTGGGACTAGTTACTATAGTACTCTGATCAGGAATCGGACTGCTGTCCCTTGTCATGTTTTTTCTATCTATCTATCTATCTATCTATCTATCTATCTATCTATCTATCTATCTATCTATCTATCTATCTATCTATCTATCTAAGGTGTTGCATTGAATTTTAGGAAAGCCTACATCTCCCCAGAGATTCAAGCTTCAGAGCATGGTAGTTCTGTAGAAACTGTTTGGCTAAGAATACAAGGAGAGAACAACAGAAAGGACACCATTGTAAGCATTTACTATAGGCCGCCTGGACAAGCAGAAGATATGGATGAACTCTTTCTACATTAGACGGCCAAGCTTTCAAAAAAGTATGACATAGTGATCATGGGAGATTTTACCTATCCAGACATTTGTTGGGAATCTCTCTCAGGTAAAAGTAATGGATCCAACAAATTCTTATCGGCTCTTGCTGACAACTTTATCTTCCAAAAGGTAGAAGAGAAAACAAGGATCTGCTATCTTGGACCTAATTCTTACCAACTGGGAGGGAATGGTTGAGGTATTTTAATGGATTCAGAAAGAGGCTAGGAAGAATCCAATGGCTGGATGCTCTTAAGGACGGAAATGTCCTGGAAGGTTGAGAAATATTGTAAAATAAGATTCTCAAAGCACAATCGTTACCAATCCCTAAAAGAAGCAAGAATGGGAAGCATTTAAAGAGACCAGGATGGATGAACACAGAACTTGCACACATGTTAAAAACAAAGAAAAATATGTTTCTCAAATGGAAAGAGGAAGGAATATCTAAAGAAGAATATAATGCGGTCTGCAGAAACTGTAGGGCAAGTGTCAGAAAAGCTAAAACTAATAATGAATTGAGGCTTGCAACAGAGGCCAAAAGCAACAAAAAAAGTTTTGGGGGTATGTCAAAAGCAAGAGAAAAGTAAAAGATGCTATAGGATGTTTCCAGGATGAAAATGGTGATTTGCTTAAAAATTATGTTGAGAAGGCCAAACTTTTAAATTCCTATTTTGTATCTGTTTTCTCTTCTAAAGTAGATGGAACATCAACTGATCTTCCCTGTGATATTGGGGAAATAAAAGAATGCAGGCTATCTATAAGCAAAGATATGGTGGGGGAACACTTAGCTAACTTAAATTAATTCAAGTCTCAAGGTCCAGATGAATTACATACTAGGATACTAAAGGAAGGAGCGGAGGTAAGAGAAGTCCCAGAAGATTAACAAAGGGAAGCAGGTGGACCCAGAAACTGCAGGCCTGTGAGCCTAAATTCTATACCAGGAAAGATCTTTGAACAAATTAAACAGCATGTATGCAAGTACTTGGATGGAAATGGAGTAATTAACCAGAGCCAGCATGGGTTTGTAACAAACAAGTCACGCCAGACAAATCTAATTTCTTTTTATGACAGAATCCCCAACTGGATTGACCAGGAAAGGTGGTGGATATAGTATATCTTGACTTTAGTAAAGAATTTGACAAAATATCTTAAACCTTCCTTATTAAAGAAATGACCAAATATGACAAGGCAACTGTTAAGTGAATTCACAACTGGATGAGCGATCATACTCAAACAGTGGCTGCACATCCAAGTGGAAGAATGTATCAAGTGGGCTACCACAAGGCCCTGTTCTGGGCCCAGTGTTGTTCAACATTTTTATAAATGATCAGGAGGAGGAACTTGAGAGGAAACTGATCAAATTTGCCGACGACACAAAGCTAGGAGAGATAGCTAATACTAGAGAGGAGTGAGAGAGAGTATTCAAAAAGATCTAGAAAAGCTTGAACAGTGGGCAGCGACTAACATAATTATATAAGGAGAAATGCAAGGTCCTACATCTGAGCAAGAAAAAAATCACAAACAGAATGGGAGCAATTGAGCTAAGCAGCAGCACATGTGAAAAAGACGGGTATACTAATAGATCATAGACTGAACATGAGTCAACAATGTGATGCAGCAGCCAAAAAGGCAAACACAATACTGGAATGTATTAAGAGAAGCATAGAGTCTAGATCACACGAGGTAATTATCCCCCTCTACTCTTCCTTAGTCAGACCTCATCTGGAATACTGTGTCCAGTTCTGGGCACCCCAGAGAAGAGTTACAAAGATGGTGAGCGGTCTGCAAATCATGTTCTATGAGGAACGGTTAAAGGATCTGGGAATGTTTAGCTTGCAAAAAAGAAGGCTGAGAGGAGACTAAATAGCTGTCTACAAATATCTGAAGGGCTGTCACAGTGCAGAGGGATCAGCCCTATTCTCATTTGTACAAGGAAAGACTAGAAGCAATGGGATGAAACTGAAAGGGAGGAGACACAGATTAGATATTAGAAAAAACTGGTTGACATTGAGGGTGATCATTGAGTGGAGCAGGTTACCACGGGAGGTGGTGATTTCTCCTTTTATTGAAGTGTTCAAACGGGCTGGACAGACATCTGTCTGGGATGATTAAGTAAATCCTGCATTGAGCAGGTGGTTGGACGTGATGGCCCTAGAGGTTCTTTCCAACTCTACCATTCTATGATTCATTCTTTCTATCTATCTATCTATCTATCTATCTATCTATCTATCTATCTATCTATCTATCTATCTATCTATCTATCTATCTATCTATCTATCTCCCAGCATATCTATCTGCGTAAATATATAGCTGCCTATGATGCCTTAGTGTTCATTGATGACATTCTGTTTGTGCAGGATAACCTAGAAATAATTGGAATATGTGCAACCATATTTCTTCCTTTCGACAATAGACAATATGTAATATTTATTGCCTACTGAAATCCATATTTAATGAAGCACTGGCTTTAATTATTTCACAGATGTGAGCTTCCTTGATCCCCTATTAAATAATTGAACATTTAAATCTGTTCAGTTTTATTGCAGATATTATATAACTAGGACAAATGTTTCCAGACAGCTGCCCATCATCCCCCAATGTAATACGTCAGGTAACGACTGTTCACTTAACAAAAACCGCTGCCACAGACCTTAGAGGCCTAATTAGTATGAAACATGAAAAGATTTCACACATACTAGTTTTAATTTATGTAATTCTTACCATTTTCTCTAATTGTATTTATATGACACGCAGAATCAAAGACCACGAAAGAGAGAATCACTGTCATTACCAGTCCCCCTCCCACCCTCCGGCCCTGCACGAGGCATAGAGATAGTCTGAGAACTATATGTACTAATATTATTAAATATGCACAACCTCTTTAACATGTCTTTATAGATATCTATTAGGCCGGCTTCACACTTGCGCTGGGACCTGTGGTTGGAGGTTCTATCACAGATCTGGCACAAAATGCAAGAAGAAAAAGTGGTGCATGGAGAGCTTCTTCTTCCAGCTAAAAGCCGGGAAGCTGAGTGGAAAGTAACCAGAGCCCATTATAGTCAATGGGGTCCATTTGCGCTGTTCAGTTCCATCCTAAGAAAGAGTAATTCGGCCAGGGGAATGCCTTTTCCTACTCCCTGCACAGAGCAGGAAAGCAGACCCCCCAATGCACAGGTGTGACACCACCCTTAGATGTTCATTTTTAAAAGGACTTTTGTCTGGTTGCAAATGTAGTTAAGAGGGATTCTATGAGATAAGAAAAACATGACTGTTTTTTTTCCCAGAAATAGCGCCATTTTTGTCTATGGATTGAGTGTGGTATTGCAGCTTAGTCCAATTTAAAAGGGTTTTCCAGGAGTATACTACTAATGATCTATCCTTAGATCAATAGTTGATCGGTGGGGGTCCACCACTCAGCATCCCCACCAATCAGCTGATTGAAGTGACAGTGGTTTTGGGATGAGTCACTTACTTTAGTCTATACCAGACACAGTGCTGTACATTGTATAGTGGGTGCACCTAGTATTGCAGCTTAGTCCTATTAACATGAATAGAAAAGAGCTGCTTTCAGGCTGTGGGACCAATGAACCTGACATCACAGGCTTTAGAATATGTCTCAGCGCTCTCCTTAATCAGCTGATTGGTGGGGATACCAAGCCACGGACCCCACTAATCAAGTATTGATGACCTATTCTAAGGATAGGTCTTATATAGTTTACTCTTGAAAAACCATTTATAGGCAACCTATCAACAATTTTTTGCTCCCCTAACCACAGGCAGTGTGAAATAGCTATAGGCTCCCTCATTACAAGGAACTTTACTTAGAGCTGGTCGCATGAGGAAGAATCTGCTGGGCAGCATCTCTCAGGCTTCTCTCCGCCCAGCTCGGCTGATTGACAGGTCTTTCCCTATATACAAATATGGAGACCTGTCAATCAACACGAGGCAATTAAGAGGAGCTGTTCAGAGGATGCTTCCTCCCTGTGCCCGGCTCTTTGTAAAACTATATTTTCTCTTATAACTTTTTGGCTAGAGCAGCGTGAACCTGATGAGAGTTTCCCTTTATAGGACTGAGATAAAAATACCAGATAAAGACCATAGACAACAATGGAATACAGCTTGGGGCTCAAGTCATGTGATGGGTACACAAGAAACAGCAAACTGAGGCAAAATGGGTAAACAATGCACAGTAGTCATAGCTTTATTGAATATAGATGTATTGCTGCTTTGATGGTGTGGTCCCAGAATTCCCCCTTAAAAGACAGGAGTTCTTGGTTGATGTACAGTAAGTGTTTACGCCTGGCAAAATGTAAGTACATATTAGGTGAAAGAAGCAATACAGGGGTAAATAACCTCATTAAGAGCCACTGCTGAACATAACAAGACCGCAATTTGCATTTGGCTGTCAAACACTTGTAAAGATAGTCGTAAAACAGAACTGATACAATAAGCGAATTACCATTATCAGACTCCTTCAAATGTCATCAGTTGTGAACTACAAGCCTAACGCTGAATATAATTTCAGATAAACATACAACTGAGGGTAAAGTATTTAGGAAATTGTAACTGTCACTAGAAAACCCTTGCAGATGCTTCCTTATCTGAAGGTGACACTTTTCCTACCAAAGCATGAATAATGTAGAGTTTAAGTAATTATATGGAGTTTATGTCAAGAAGAGTTTGTTTTCCACTTCAGTATTCACTGTTCGGTCAGTGGCGTTACTTGGATGACTATAGGATACCCGTCAGAAAACACAGGTAAACACTATTATTTCTTGCAGTTCTGCGCACACAATGGAAGAACACATGCATTCCGGGCCAGATTCTAGTCATAATATCATGGACCTCCACCACCTTGGGAATCTAGAAGGCACCTAACCCCACTGCCCGGACTGATTCTGATTCAAATGTTGAAATATAACCAGTTTGGGAGAACAGGTTATCTAGAGGGGAAAAGGGAGCTACCTACATACGAGGGCTGTACCGAAAGTAATGTAAAAGTGGTCAGAATTTTTTTATTAACTGGTGTAGATTGTTGAAATTGCACATGTAGTTGGAGTGACTCTTCCTCTATACCGGGGTTTCAGAATCTTTTTTTCTTCCTTGTAGTTGAATAATGGATTCCAAGCAGAAGCAACGTGCTGAAGTTGAGTTTTTGACGAAGGAGGGGTGCAGGCTGTCCGACATCCACAGAAAGCTACGGAATGTGTAGGAAGATGACACCATTGACAAGAGCAATATTCACAGGTGGATGAAAAAGTTTACAGAAGGGTAAACCAGCATTGAAGACAAACCACACAGTGGGAGACCATCACCTGCGACTACTGACATGAATTGTCAGCGAGTAGACGAGTTGATTCGTGGAGAGACGTGTCACAATCCATGGGCTTGTTAAACAATTAGCTGTGGTTACAATGCTATACAAAAGGTGGTGGAAAGCTTGGAGTAGCGGAAAGTGTGTGCAAAGTGGGCACCTGATTTGAAGGAGAGAAGGGTGGAACTCTGCTCTAATCTGCTTGAAGCGTTCAAAGCCAATGAAGAGATGTTTTTTTCTGATCTGGTGACGAGGAATGAAACATGGGCATATCTTTATGATCCAGAAAGCAAGAATCAGTTCATGCAATGGCAGCGCACCTCTTCTCCAAGTACTAAGAAGTTCAAGAGCCAGCGATCACCACAGAAAGTCTTGGTGACTTTTGACAAGGGAATTATTCTCTTTCATTTTCTGGAACGAGGTTGTACCATCAACAGCAAGCGGTACACTGAGACACTCCAGAAGCTTAGAGAAGCCATTAGGAGGAAGAGACCACACAAGAATTTGAAAGTAATCCACATTCATGATGACAATGTGTGAAAGCACACCTCTTTAGCAACAAGTCAGGTAATCTGCAAATTGGGCTGGTCCGTGGTCCCCCATCCACCATACAGCCCGGATCTGGTGCCCTCTGAATTCTACCTGTTCGGTCCAATGATGGACAATTGTCAAGGACAATGATTTAATGACACAGATGAGTTGAAAGTGGCTGTGAAGAAGTGGATACAACAGTGCAGACCTGACTTTTTTCAAAGAGAATTCGAGAGTTGGGTTGAACGATAGTGCAAATACATTGCGTTTAATAGAGACTATATTGAGTAGCAAATTTGTAGACAGGAAAATTTACTCCAGCGACATGTGTCAATTAGAATCATAGAATCATAGAATGGTAGAGTTGGAAGGGACCTCCAGGGTCATCGGGTCCAACCCCCTGCTCAGGATTCACTAAGTCATCTCAGACAGATATTTGTCCGGCCTTTGTTTGAACACTTCCATTGAAGGAGAACTCACCCCCTCCTGTGGTAACCTGTTCCCCTCATTGATCACCCTTACTGTCTAATATCTAATCTGTTTCCTCTCTTTCAGTTTCATCCCATTGCTTCTAGTCTTTCCTTGTGCAGATGAGAATAGGGTTGATCCCTCTGCACTGTGATAGCCCTTCAGATATTTATTTGAATGATCTACATCAGTTAATAAAGACGGCATGACCCCTTTAGCATTACTTTCAGTATGAGCCTCGTATATAGGTAGTGCACACACTGCTTATATCAATGATAGAGAGCTGGCCATTTATGCTTGTGGCTGTCTCTGCTGCAGTCTATAGTGTCACTGGCTTAAAATCATTCCCTTTTCAAAGGATAGGAGATAACTTGCTGATCAGTGGGCATTTCACCTCATCTCTCCCCGTCCTCCGCAAATGAATAGAGCACTAATTCTGGTACATCCCCTTTACCTTGTCTCCATAATGCCTAAAGACTTCAGTGGAGAGTGCAGCAATCAAACAAGTATGGCAGGATGAATGATATAAGAACTTTATCCAAACCTTTTATTGTTCCATATTAAAAAGGTGAACCGGCAACGTTTTGACCATAAAGGTCTTTCTCAAGCTGCTGTACTTTTTTGATTGCTGCATTTACCCATGGGCATTTTTGGTTTATTGTCCCCACTATGGCTGTGCGTTTTTTTCCTCCCCATCCTGATTGGACTTAAATGTATGAGTGAAGTGCTGCTGGATCCTATTTCTATATGCAGTGGAGAGTGCAACATACATAGTGGTCATCACTCATTTATTTGGTTCTGATAGAGCGTTAGATGGGTGCTGGACACAGAAGTAGGGTAGAGGCCTCCACCAAATATTATGCAGATCCATCTAGACTGAATAATACGAAAAGAACAAAATGCAAGAAAGGAAAAAAGAACAATGAAAGCAATATAAGAAGAAACTTACCAGAAATGAGCAAAAGAAGATAAAGGAAACAAAATAGACATAAGCCAAGTCCGTCCCACAACGTTCATTCTCATTGTGCCCAGAGGGTGCCGTAGTGTCTGGCTCACAGCCCTTGTCACCGAGACATGATAACATGATCTCCTGCCAGGCTTCACCTGTGGCACTCCTACCATTAACATATCAGTTAAAGAAGTTAATTATAGGTATGAAATCAGTATCAGTGTGAATTGGTATGAAGTTATGATTATTCATTTAACATCCTCCACTCCTCAGCCTGCAATCTTCCTTCTGAAGATCGAGTGATGCTGAAGAAACCTCGATAACTAAGGGAGAACATGGATAGTTCCAGCATCTAACAGTACTTTGCAGCATGCTCCTCCTGCACCCAGTGAACGATTATCGCTACTTAGTGAAAGCACGGGATCGATAATCACTAAGATGGCTGTCAGGCGCTAATGCGCGCAACAGTCATCCCTTGTAAAAGTACCCATTCTGTATGGTGATGTAGTCAAGGTGATTATTTTCTACCTTTCTCACCATGTTACCAGTTATGTACAGATATAAAAAGGCTGAGTAACTTTGTATATACATTATATTACCTATCTTCTACCGATCCTCAATTACAACCATATTATAGTTCAGAGCTGCACTTATAATTCTGTTAATTGTAATTGGAAATAGTCATAACAGCGGTAAAATTTACAGGGTAGAAGGAATTATCTCCCAAGAATACAAAACCCCAGCATAAGCAAGGAATGCTGAGAGATTTCAGCTCTGAAGCCTTCAAAATTGCGAGCAATATAAGCCTAAAGGCCCATTTAGATTGGACGAGTGTCGGGCAAATGATCTGAATTCAGTGTCGGGCAAACGATTCATCTGAATGGGCTTCAAGGATCAGCATAAGATAAGTAATGTAAATTGTATAGAAAGGATCTAATCTTTCTTTTGTTCCAAGGTGAAAAAACACTATAAGGGCTCAGTCAGATGGGCGTTTTTTCGCGCAATTTGCGCATGCATCCGACGATTTTATAAAACCATTGCTTTGCAATGGTATCGGACACATGAGCGCTTTTTATGCGCTCGTCCGATAAATTATAGAACAGAAATCGCAGATCGCACCTATCTGTGCCGACCCCATTGAGAGCATATACTAGACAAATCATTCTTCTCTGCCACAGCTGTAACAGCTGTGGCAGAGAAGAATGATGTTTGCCCATTGAATTCAATGGAGCCGGCAATACAGCCGGCTCCATTGAAAGCAATGGGCTGCCGACGATCGCACGATGAATTTTCGGGAAGGGCTTAAAAACATAAGCCCTTCCCGGAAATTCATCCAGAAATGTGTAAAAACAAAAAATATATATATACTCACCTGGTCCCGGCAGACGGAGTTCAGCGAGGCCGGCCGCCAGTTCTCCTGAACTGCTCTGAGTAGTATTCAGCAGCCGGGGATTTAAAATCCCTGCCTGCTGAATGAGCTGCCTCTGATTGGTCACAGCCTCAGCTGTCATTCAGCTGAGAGCTGCCCCTGATTGGTCCCTGCGCTGAGCCAATCAGAGGCAGCACTCACTCACCCATTCATGAATTCATGAATGGGTAAGTGAGAGCTGCCTCTGATTGGTGAGGCTGTGACCAATCAGAGGCAGCTCATTCAGCAGGCGGGGATTTTAAATCCCCGGCTGAATACTACTCAGAGCAGTTCAGGAGAACTGCCGGCCGGCCGCGCTGAACTCCGTCTGCCGGGACCAGGTGAGTATAAATAATTTTTTCGTTTTTACACATTTCTGGATGAATTTCCAGGAAGGGCTTATGTTTTTAAGCCCTTCCCGAAAATTCATCGTGAGATCGCCGGCAGCCCATTGCTTTCAATGGAGCCGGCTGTATTGCCGACCCCATTGAATTCAATGCGCTGGACAGCTCCGGCCCGTTTCTATTGGAACGCGGCTAGGAGCAGTTTTTTCGGGCGATTTTGCGGCCCCGGTCACGCGATTTGCGGATGCGCATCCGTCATGCGATCCGCAAATCGTGGGAAAAAATGCCCGTGTGACTAAGGCCTAAAGACTGATTATTCATTTAGCATAAATGGGTAATTCCTCATAATGATGACTAGATTTGAAATCTTGGGGCCTGTTTCCTTCCGGTGTAATGTTTCCATACCTAACCTTATCTACTAGTGATGAGCAAACTTTCGAAAAGTTCACTTCAGCCGATTTGCCAAATTTTTATCTAAAATTTGGTTCAGCCAGAATTAGTTCGAACTGAACCAGAAGTTCACCCAAACCACTAAGACTGCAGTATATCACTGTCTAAGAGCGATAAAAGCCCTATATAACACTTACAGCTTTTATACCTCTTAGACAGTGTTATGCACCAGCAGAGGTGTAACTTGAAGCTCCTAGGCCCCAATGCAAAATCTGTAACTGGACTCTAAACTATAATGTTTATTCATAGTACTGGGCCTTATATATGAAGAAGAGAGGCCTTATGGGTTCCCTAAGGCTCTAAGGCTCCTGGCCCGGATGCAACTGCATCCTCTGCATCCCCTATAGTTATGCCCCTGTATACCAGTGTTCAGGAGTAGTGTTGAGTGAGCCGAAGCAGGAGAACCTTGTTTCAGGTTAATCTTTGCTAAAAGCTCACTTTGGGTTAATGCCAAACTAAACTCTTGGCAAATTTCTACCCGGGTGTTTACTGGTTCGGCTCACTCAACCCTACATACCACTGGATAATTAAGACTCTTCACATCAAAAACTTCCTTAATAAAAGATGGCAACTTTCTCAATACAAACATTTCATTAAAGGAGATTGCCCTGCCCATCAGAAGGTGGTAAGTTCTGGTTTTCCCAATACAACTACACTGTTACTTCCAATAGCTTTAGTGCCCATTTTTATTTTACAATGTGAACAGTGACAATCTTATATGGACCATGTGAAATTCTAGTCATACCTACCTGAAGAGGAGCATGAGGGAACTGAAGAAACTCCTGAAGTTGTTGTGTCTGTTGATATGACTGTCCTCTTCTAGCCGGATGTTACCAAACACCTAACACATAAGACACATAATACAATACTTACAGTACTTATAGATGTAGTTGACCTGCACATGTAGCAGCTACTTGTGCTCAGATATACTTTAGAATAGAGTTGAAGCCCATCAATATTGTAACTTGTTAGCATTGGACCATAAACACCCTAAACAATGATGGGAAGAGTGGATTCTGGTTTCTTCACATAATAGATATATTTTATACATGATGCATAATGTGTTCTAACTAGAGATGAGCCAGCATACTCGATAAGGCAAACTACTCGAGCGAGTAGTGCCTTATTCGAGTACCTGCCCGCTCGTCTCTAAAGATTCGGTTGCTGGCGGAGGGCAGGGAGCGGCGGGGGAGAGCGGGGAGGAACGGAGGGGAGATCTCTCTCTCCCTCTCTACCCCCCCCTGCTCACCGCCGCAACTCACCTGTCACCCGCGAGACGAGCGTGCAGGTACTCGAATAAAGCACTACTCGCTCGAGTAGTTTGCCTTATCGAGTATGCTCGCTCATCTCTAGCTCTAACGAATTCTCTAAGCAGCAGGCAATGAATAGGAGATAAATGTTATGGCATGTGACTGGATAATAGACTCACCTGCATCCCGATAATGGCATATATGAAGAAAAGCATCGCAATCAAAAGACAGACATAAGGAAGAGCCTGAAAAGGAAAGCTTAAAGTCACTTTCTGACCATATAACATGCCATAACAAACGGAGGTGTAACTTGGCCCCAATGCAAAATGCTTAACAAGGTGTCTGCACAGGTACAGGTGACATCATGTATGTAAATTTGGAGAGAATGTGGACGTGAAAATGGTAAAGAGAAACTAGATACTGCGAAGAGAGATGGAAAACATGATACTAAGTTTAAGGATTGAATAAACTTTTAAACTTTTTGTTTTCATCAATCAGTAGAACAAGGGGACGTTAGACACTTTGCAATATATGTTTTTAGAAAAAATGACCTCTTTCTCTACTTGATAGCTACTTTTTCCTGCCCCTTGCGTCCTGCTCTGATCATTCAGACTTACCTCACACAGACGTTTTTTTCAGCACTTTTAGCGTAACGCTAAGCACAGTCATAGGCTCCCATTATTTTCAATGGAGCCTCTCACACAGCTTCAAACAGCCGCTCGATTGCAGTGCTTTTCAGCTCCCCAATTTTCGAGCGGAGTGTGTTCTATTTTTGGGTGTTTAGCGCTCCTCATCAATGAAAAAGAAAGTATAAGGCGGCAAAGTGCCGCGATTTAAATTGCGGCGTTTTCAGCATCGCCTGTGTGAAGGAGGCCTAACTGTGAATGTATTGATAACATTTATACATAGACAGACCAGAAGTCTATGCAGAGGAATAGGGGAGGAGGAAGGAGCTGTTGAAGGGAGACAGAAGCACAAGCGTACATAGTCACAGCTGCAGCTAATAGTGTTTTATTTAAGCCTATTCCTAGATGCACATCTAAGCTGCTCAGTACTGCTGTATAATGTCCTCCGTGCTGCAGCCACGTCTGTGTGAGGCCTTAGTCACACGGGCGTTTTTTCACGCGATTTGCGCATCGCATGACGGATGCGCATGCGCAAATCGCGTGACCGGCGCCGAAAAATCGGCCCAAAAATCGCCCGAAAATCTGCTCCTAGCCGCGTTTCATTAGAAACGGGCCGGAGCTGTCCAGCGCATTGCATTCAATGGAGCCGGCAATACAGCGGCTCCATTGAATGCAAGCGCTGCGGGCGTGCGCGGGGTTAATTGTCGGGAAGGGGTTAAATATATAACCCCTTACCTGCAATGCATCCTTAAATGTGAAAAAATAAAAAAAAAGGATGTACTCACCTGCTCCCGGCAGCTGGAGATCCCGGCGGTCGGCCTGCAGTGGGTGTGAAGGAGGTGTGACTCAGGCTTGCCCCTGATTGGCTCAGCGCTGAGCCAATCAGAAGCAAGTCTCAGTCACACCCATTCATGAATTCATGAATGGGTGTGACTGAGCTCAGCCTCTGATTGGCTCAGGCTGAGCCAATCAGGGGCAAGCCTGAGTCACACCTCCTTCACACCCACTGCAGGCCGACCGCCGGGATCTCCAGCTGCCGGGAGCAGGTGAGAACATCCTTTTTTTTTATTTTTTCACATTTAAGGATGCATTGCAGGTAAGGGGTTATATATTTAACCCCTTCCCGACAATTAACCCCGCGCACGCCGGCAGCCCATTGCTTTCAATGGAGCGGCTGTATTGCCGCTCCATTGAATTCAATGGGCAAACATCGTTCTTCTCTGCCACAGCTGTTCCAGCTGTGGCAGAGAAGAATGATTTGTCTTCTATATGTTCTCAATGGGGTCGGCGCTGCTGCCGCCGGCCCCGTTGAGCGCATATAGAGAAGAGAACAGGAATCGCAGATCGCAGATAGGTGCGATCTGCGATTTCTGTTCTCTAATTTATCGGACGAGCGCATAAAAAGCGCTCATGTGTCCGATACCATTGCAAAGCAATGGTTTTAAAAAGTCGCCGGACGCATGCGCATGCGCAAATCGCGGCAATAAACGCCCGTGTGACTAAGCCCTGAGTCTGTTCCTCTCTTTGAACTCCCTGCAACACCCTCATCCGCCTCCCATTCTTCCCCTTTACAAAGATCGAGTGACTCCTGGTTACACGGGTCAACAGTCGCTTGGTATTTAGTTCAGCAACTCCAACAGGGGATTCATTTCTCACTCAGTGCCCTGTTGGCGGCCGCTTGCACACGGGACAGTTACTGTCCAAAATCACTTTTCCAGCAATAATTTGGGCTATATTTGCATGAGCTAAAGGTACCATAAGTACTTTTGTGTTCAGATTTTATCATTACATTCAGCATGAGGGGGTTGGGAAGTGAATAGTAAGTGGCTAAAAAGGGCATAATTTTAATAAGAAATATTACAGTTCATTATAGAAGCCATGTACTATTGATTTTAAGGAGTTGTCCCAGAATTACACATTATCTCCTATCAAGAGGATGGAGGATAAGTTGCTGATCTGTGCGATCAAAAATGGTGTCCTGTTTCCTTCTCACTACAGGGTTGTTGCACCCCAAAGTGAGGAGCCTGAATGGAGCACTGATCGCGTAAGCGCACTGACACTCCATTCACTTTCAATGGGACTGCAGGAGATAGCCAAGCAAGAAGTGCTCAATTATTGCCATCAGCCCTATTGAAATGAAATGAAAGTAGACAGCTTGATAAAGTCTCCTGATAGGAGTCGAAACGTTGCTGTATACGGAACATTGAAGAATAAAGATATATCCGGTTGGATGACTTTTTGCACCACTGATGCTACCTACTTTCACTTTATTCTGGACTAAGTTTTTGATCTGGGTCTGATCCTAGGTGAGGTGTGCATCTTATAATCACTCCACCCCCACTGATCCTGGATAAGGGATAACGTGATCCTGTTACAAGCCCTTTAAGAAAATGTTTAAAAGTTTGGTCCCTGTTAAAGATATTTGAAAGGTAACTTCATGGAAACTTCTCACACATACAGAGTTCTCGTTGACTATGCCTCTATAGTCCATCTACTTAAATATTAGATGTTTTTGATGTATTAAGGCCCATTTAGACACAACGATTATCACTCAAAATTCGCTCAAAAGCCATCTTGTGAGTGATAATCATTGTGTCTAAATGTGCCC
Source organism: Eleutherodactylus coqui (assembly GCF_035609145.1). Taxonomy (NCBI): domain Eukaryota; kingdom Metazoa; phylum Chordata; class Amphibia; order Anura; family Eleutherodactylidae; genus Eleutherodactylus; species Eleutherodactylus coqui. The sequence continues at coordinate 274,009,267 of NC_089839.1, read as the reverse complement.
ATCTTTCAGTTTTCTGCCGAAGGACAGTTTTCAGTTTTGCTTGAAAACCATCTTTTGGCAGAACAGCTGATAAGCAGGACCTCACGCTGTGTTCTGTTGGGGGAGAGCTGATTACAGATGATTGCTTTGTCTGCCTTGAGGGTCAACTGACAGAACAGCTGATAAGCAGGGCCGCATGCTGTGTCTGCTGTCCATGGTGCTGAATTCTCCACGGGGAGCTAGAGATTACATTGTTTTCTCTTAGCAGTCGGTGACTGAATAATGGAGCTAATTACAGAGCTCAGACCTCTTGGTAAGTTCTGCAAAAGCTCCCAGAAGCTCATTTGCATGCAAATGAAGCTGATAGAGTACTAATAGCAATTAGTACCTATTAGTACTTTATGCAAAACAATCGCTAATCTTTCAATCTTTTGAATCGATCATGAGACCCAGGTCATTGCTAAACACAAATATGCCTTGAGGACTTGCAGGAAAGAGAGGAAGATACTGTACAAGGCATTCTGAAAATATAACGGTCTTGAAAATAATATTACCTTGAAAGACTGCACAAAAGTCCATAATAAAATCCGTATTGTATAACCCTGCCGGAGAAGCTTAATAAGTCGTGCAGCTCGGAAAAGCTTCAGGAAACTCATATTAAAGCTGCTTGTGTTCACCAACTACATGGGTCAAAAACAAAGACATTCAGCTTATACATCAGCTTTGTCCATTTAATCAACATATATACAGGGTGCATGGAAAAATGGTATATACACATTAATAGTAGTTATCTATGCCCTGTTTTAAAATCTGAATTGAATATATGGCAGTCATATGTAATATGATGTTGTGTCTATAGATGTTAGTATTCACATGATTCTTAAAGCCAACATGTGGCCGTCAGTAGGGTCAAATGAAATGGTTGGGGGGCATGCTTGACTTTTGAGCACCAGTGTTGTTTGTGCAGTAGTTCCCCGAAATCAGAAGTGTTTGGATGTTAATGGTGGATACATACAACATGGATTCGCAATACATTGATATGCATGAGGTTTAAATAATAAGATTTACTCATAACGAAAGCTCAAAAACCTACATCAATAGGTGATATTTTGATTTTCGATTAAAATTGTGTTTCGCGGACTAAATGATAGGATGATGCAGACTGCTGAGGACATACTTGAAAGGTATTTGTAAGAGTGGCTATTAATTAAAACATTGTTTATTAATTAGCTCCCGGGGATGGCAAATTAGAATTAAACAATATAGGTCCGGTGTCTCTATGACTTTGATTCATCTCTTACAGAGGAGTGCTCTTTGCTATAATGAAGAAGATCATTAATTAAAGGTACTTCATTTTATAGCATTTAACTTTACTAATGTTACAAAAGATATACAAAAGATTAACTTTCATCACAGAAGAGACTAGTGACAACAGGGGATTAGTCGCTTCTCAGGACCGCCATCTTGTCCACATAAGGTGGTGACGGCACTCAGTCATTTTTTTGACAAGTGGAACGATGGTAAAGTCTGGTACCTGCCAGTTTTATTGCAGCACAGCACTTCACATAAACTGGTACACTAGATAACCACTGGCAGTCTGGCCACTAACTATACATAACTTTTGTCCCTCACTAATTGGCCTACAGCCTAATCATATCCCATCAGCAATGCCATATTCAAAGTCCATTACCAGCACCCCAGAGAAAGTCTCTTCCACACAGTCTGAGTACATGCCTTCCCTACTCAGGAGTTAAAGGGGTTTTCCGTGGAAAATACTATTGATGACCTATCCACTTATTGTTCTTTATCATACCTATTGGTTATTACCCTGTGTTGAGAGTTTTGCATTCTTTCAGATTCCTACTATATTGTACACCTATTGCTATAAATTGTATGTGAAATGTTATGTACCATTAATAACTTGCCAAACAATAAAAATTATTTGGAATTAAAGGATATCATTTTACCTCTAATTAGCGACTTGGCAGTTTCCCAGAAAAGGAAAATATTGTCTAAATAACTCAAGTTATTTATAGTCATTCATCCAAAGCTATTTTTAACATATCCATAAATACTTGATCTCTTAATAGAAATGAAGGAAAATGCCATTGACGAGATTATATTCGTCTATAAAACATTTTAACGGTCAGGATGAGGTGAGGCTGGTCCGATATCACCAGCTCATCAATTGTTATGTTATTAAATAGAGATGAGCGAGCACCAAAATGCTCGGGTACTCGTTACTCGAGTCGAACTTTCAGTGATGCTCGAGAGTTTGTTTCGAGTAACGAACCCCATTGAAGTCAATGGGCGACTCGAGCATTTTTGTATATCGCCGATGCTCGCTAAGGTTTTCATTTGTGAAAACCTGGGAAATTCAAGAAAGTGATGGGAACGACACAGAAACAGATAGGGCAGGCGGAGGGCTACATGTTGGGCTGCATCTCAAGTTCCCAGGTCCCACTATTAATCCACAATAGTGGCAAGAGTGAGACCCCCCCCCCCCCGCACTGTCAGCATAAAGATCGTTCTCCTCTGCCACAGCTGTAACAGCTGTGGCAGAGAAGAACGATGTTAGCCCATTGAATTCAATGGAGCCGGCAATACAGCCGGCTCCATTGAAAGCAATGGGCTGCCGGATGAATTGTCGGGAAGGGCTTAAATATATAAGCCCTTCCCTGCAATTCATCCAGAAATGTGTAAAAATAAAAAAAAAATATACTCACCTTGTCCCGGCAGAACGATGTTAGTCCATTGAATTCAATGGAGCCGGCAATACAGCCGGCTCCTTTGAAAGCAATGGGCTGCCGGCGATCGCGGGATGAATTGTCGGGAAGGGCTTAAATATATAAGCCCTTCCCTGTAATTCATCCAGAAATGTGTAAAAATAAAAAATATATATATACTTACCTGGTCCCGGCAGACGGAGTTCAGCGCGGCAGGCTGCAGTCCTCCTGAGCTGCTCTGAACAGCTCTGAGTAGTATTCAGCAGCCGGGGATTTAAAATCCCTGCCTGCTGAATGAGCTGCCTCTAATCGGTCACAGCCTGACCAATCAGAGACAGATCTCACTCACACACCCATTCATGAATTTATGAATGGGTGAGTGACTGCTTCCTCTCATTGGCTCAGCGGGACCAATCATATTGGTCCCTGCACTGAGCCAATGAGAGGCAGCAGTCACTCACCCATTCATGAATTCATGAATGGGTGTGCGAGTGAGATCTGCCTCTGATTGGTCAGGCTGTGACCAATTGGAGGCAGCTCATTCAGCAGACGGGGATTTTAAATCCCCGGCTGCTGAATACTACTCACAGCTGTTCAGAGCAGTTCAGGAGGACTGCCGCCGGCCGCGCTGAACTCCGTCTGCCGGGACCAGGTGAGTATATATATTTTTTTTATTTTTACACATTTCTGGATGAATTGCAGGGAAGGGCTTATATATTTAAGCCCTTCCCGACAATTCATCCCGCAATCGCCGGCAGCCCATTGCTTTCAATGGAGCCGGCTGTATTGCCGGCTCCATTGAATTCAATGGGCTAACATCGTTCTGCCGGGACAAGGTGAGTATATATTTTTTTTATTTTTACACATTTCTGGATGAATTGCAGGGAAGGGCTTATATATTTAAGCCCTTCCCGACAATTCATCCCGCGCTCGCCGGCAGCCCATTGCTTTCAATGGAGCCGGCTGTATTGCCGGCTCCATTGAATTCAATGGTCAGTGCTCGTTTAATCGAGACGAGTACCGCGTGGTGCTCGTCTCAAGTAACGAGCATCTCGAGCACCCTAATACTCGAACGTGTATCAAGCTCGGACGAGTATGCTCGCTCATCTCTATTATTAAACTGTATCCAGTGTTATTAATATTAAAATATTATTGATTATTGATATTAAACTAGAAGTTAAACTAAGATGAAAAATAAGGAAATTCCTTTTCAGTAGGCTTATCTCTGCACTACGTTATAGCTTTTTGGGGGCTTCTCTGACCCTGTGCTTATCATTTCGTTATGCAAGAATTCAGCCTGTCCTGACCAAGACATCTATTACAACTACATCCCTGCCTGCTCTTCCATTACTGGGCCTCGGTAACCCTGACCTGTTTGTATCAGCTGCCACAACACTCATTCTTGGGATAATGGCCTGGAGGTCCCTGTTGCAAAGACCAGATCTCAATTGGTGGTGGTAAACATTGAAAACCAGGAGACACCCAGTATTGCCCTCAGAAGAAGCCAAATCGGTTTATGGAAAGGTGGGTTCACACACACACACACACACAGAGTTTTGACAGTTGCAAGACTTGAGTTTCACCATACGGCATTTACACAGTTCTGGAATGTTTTTGTTCTCTAGTCACATTCCTATATCGTCTGAAGCTATTCCACTGGAATGGATTGCAATGCCACTTTCAATCATATTTGTCTAGGGCAGTGATGGGCAACTCTTTGAGCTCGGTGTGTCAAAATTCGCCAAAACACCGAGCATAAATCGGGTGGTGTGTCACTTTGAGACTACCAAGTAGGCGTAAGGTGATCTTAGACGTAAGGGCTGTCTTTCAAAAAATCGTTCAAATGAGCGAAAGTGAATGATATCATTTGGTCTAAACGGGAGCCAACGACTGAACGACAAACAAGAGTCATTTGATTTTCAGAAATTGTTCTTTTTGTGCAGGCATAAAAACCATCATTGACTTGTTCACTTATCGTTCGGGTTAAACAGCAATCGTTCAGTCCCTCTCGTTCACTAATTCACAAACTGAATGATTGTTGTTTGAATGAACCAATGATGCATTTGCCTGTTTAAACTGGCTGCATGAGTGCGATTGAGTTAGCGGTGACATCACTCGCTCGTTCAAATCTAACCGGCCTGTCAAAAAGGACCATTAGGTATTCCTTTAGGCCAGACAATGTTCTGAAAAATGTTAAAATAGTATGTGATTAGAGATGAGCGAACGTACTCGCTAAGGCAAACTACTTGAGCGAGTATTGCCTTATGTGAGTACATGCCCGCTCGTCTCTAAAGATTCGGCTGCCTGCGGGGGGCAGCAGGGGAGAGCGGGGAGGAACGGGGGGGGGGGGGGATCTCAGTCAGGTGGTTGAGGGTTAATTGAGCTGGCTGGGTGTGGTACTTCCTGCTAGCCAATCTCCTGGATCTGTGCTCACATATAAACCCAGCTCCTGTAAGTCTCTGGCTGGACCCTGGGGTGAGCACTCATGTTACTTCTGTGCCCTGTAACTTGTATCAGTCATGTGCAGCTTGTTCCTACTCTGATCTGTGTTTGCAAGTAGGTCTATTGTCTCTCTGCTTCCCCAAGATTGTTTGGACACCTGTAGTCCTAGTCTGCAGTACATGCAGCCCCCTTTTCCTTCCCCCTGTACAGGTGTAGCCTCCAAAGGTCTTATGTCTTATTCTGGGTGTCAGTTGGTGTAAATGGACACTGCTCCCTATGTCAGCTTGTGTAGTTGACTGTCTGTTCTGTGTGTCAGTTGGTGTAACTTGACACGGTTCCCTATGTCAGCTTGTGTAGTTGACTGTCTGTTCTGTGTGTCAGTTGGTGTAACTTGACACGGTTCCCTATGTCAGCTTGTGTAGTTCACTGTCTATTCCCCCTGTATGAGGACACATAGACTTGCTGTGAGTTTCATCTGTGTGCATGTGATCTCTGAGCGGAGCCTGTCTGGCTGTGTGCCCTGTACTCTGTCCTGTTCCTGATGCAGCTGGCTGTGTGTCCAGTGCTCTGTTCTGTCCTGTTGCAAGCTTTGCTGAGTGATCTCTGTCTTGCTCGTTCATGTCCATTTGTACGTTTAAATTCTGTCAGTTTCGTGTCAGTTTGCTGCGTGACCAGCTATCTGTGTCCTGTTCTGTTTCAGCTTTCTGTGTGAACTCTGTCCGATTCTTCTGGACTCCTGGTTAGTGTAGGGACTAGCGGTATAACCAGGAGCCGTGAAGTGGCCCGCTAACTTCCATGTTTTGTACAAAATGTCAACCAATACCTGGTATTTATATTCAGCTTATCATCTGTTCTAGTGGTTGCATTGTGGCTGCTGTATGCTGTGTATCCTGTGGTTCTGTCTCTGTCATGTAGCATGTGTATGTCTCCTGTTCTGTGGCGTGGTTCCTAAGATCAGCTAGGGCCCAGATCCGAAGACCGCTGGGCTGCCCTTATTGGGGCAATGCTCCCCGCTTAGGTAGGGCCATGCCATCCTCCCGTGTAGAACAGGATTAGTTGCCTGAAACCTGTGTGAATCCCGTGTGACCCTGGTGCTACCTGTGTGCGTCCATCCCATCCATTCTATCCCTTTTTGGGTACGATCGTGTGGGCTCCCGGGCTTAGGTTGCCCACACGATCGTAACAATTTGAAGCTAATCAAAATCTGACTTGAGGGCTCATGCACACAGTCATATTACAAGGCACCTGTTGAAATCGATGGGCCAATACTGTACATTTAAATAAATAAATCTTGCTATTTGTATAGCGCCAACTTATTCTGCAGCGCTTTATTTATTACCCCCACCAAGCTGGTTACTCATTTTACCAACCTCAGAAGGATGAAAGCCTGAGTCAGCCTTGAACCGGCTACCTGAAACATTCAGGGATTAAACTTACAACCTTCAGGTCCTGAGCGAGAGCTTAGGACTACATTTCTGCTGCCTTAACACTCTGCATCACCATGTAGAGGTTTTCCCTAATGTTTTCATATGGCTTCTATGAGAAAATCTGACACATTCGGGAGGCATGAGGCACCATACATTACAGAAACAGAGATTCTGGGCTACCATACTGGCTCTATGCATACAAGTTTCTAGACTTATACTTTTTTGAACTTCTATAAACAAAACTTTAACCAGTCACCCAGCAGTTTAGATTACCATTAACTTACTGTATATTAAGAATCAGACAATAGATAATGGTGATTATATAGACGATACAAATAATAGTACTAGATATGTACTAGTAGATACCAGATAAGAGGCATCAGTCACTTCTCACCTTACTGTCTGTCAGAATAATCTCAGTGATGCTGCCGATTACTGTAATAAAGTCGAAAATATTCCACGTATCTCTGAAATAGTTCTGTGAGAAAACAGAAGAAAAGCCCTTGTGTTACATTAAATGACTCAATACATCAAAGCTCTACCTCTGGGTTGGTACAACAAGCCTTGTATCATGTCTACGAGAACACAATTTAAGAGACAATAGATAAGTAATGGTTACATACCACGAATCCAAACGCAATGATTTTCAGGATGCACTCCAGAGAAAATAGCATAGTGAAGGCAATGTTCAAATACTTTAATGCCAGTTCATATGTGTACGGAGCGGAGTAATACTGCGAGAAACAGAAAATACATTCTGAAAGGCTTGTTTCATGGGTGAAGTCACTGTATACGTGGGTTTCTAAATTTATGTCGTCGATCCCCATTTGATTTGTCCATCAGTATCCCATTATACACTGTCCTACCAAAAACAATTAGACACCTGAGCAAGAACCTATAGTAGGTTATATATACTATAGTGCATTATATACCATATTATATATAATATACTGTAGCTAAATATAGTATTGATTATTTAGTGGGGCTCCTTTGGTCCTAATGACATCAGATACTCTCCATGGCATACTTTTTACAAACGTCGGATTTATTTTAGTTGATATCTCCCTCCATTCATCCTGCAAATGTCTGGTGAGTTCTCTCAAAGAAGATGAACACTGTTCCTATTTCTTGGCCCTATGTTCCAGTTTGTCCCAAAGATATGCAACAGGGTTCAGGTCATAACTTCGTGCAGCCAGTTCAATCGTGGAACATTCATATCCTCAAACCAACATAAAACATTGTTGGATTTGTGACAAGTTGCGTTGTCTTGTTGGACCATTCCCAGAGTATTCCATATTGTCTGCAGCCCATTATTGTCCAGAATGTCAAGTTACACCTCCGTGTTCATGGCTCTTGCCAATACAACCAACGGACCAATACCATGCCAATACCATGCCACGTAAAGCATCCCCCTTACCATAATGGCACGCCGAGCTCACACGAATGGGTTGGATTCTGCATGCAGGAGACCTGCAGCAGATTTTGGCTGTGAACCCGGCCAATGACCCTGCGTTTTGCAAGTACCTGTATTGCGGATGACTGCGGAGGCTCACAGACGGCCATGTGCAGTACAGGGCTTTTCTTATCCTTTGTATTTCCCGCATGGACCTTAGCAATGATGTGGCTATCCGCATACCACACACAATGTTAATTGCGTATGGGCTGCGGGTCAGTGTGAATTCCACGGCAAAATAGACCATGTTGCGATTTTTCTTACACTCACGGAATACATGATTGTGAAGGAAAATTCGAAAGTACATGCCTTTCAATGCCTGCATTTTACTGTGGATCATCCACGCGGATGGCAAGCGGAATCTGCTATTCAAATCCAGTCGTGGGAGATCGGCCTAATTGTTGACATCTGATTATTAGTTCATGGGGGAGCGAGTGCACAGCAATCTGAAGAGAGTCCGATTTTCATGTGCCGCACACCATGAGAACCAATTAGTGGGCAAGTATAAGGATTACATCACCCAGTTCCCTGTCACCTCCCCTAACAGCACCATGGTGTAGGGAGGTGGCAGGTTCCCTTTAATGCCTAATTGAAGGGTATTATGTGCTCCAAACTGTACAAAATATCCCATGAGTGGCCTGACCAGTGGCTTTTACAAAAGGCAAAGCTATACTGTTATTATATGCATTTAGACTCTTGATGCATCTGATAATTCTAGTTGCTTTGGCAGCAGCTGCCTGGCACTAGCTACTAAAGTTAAAGTTACTGATCATCCATATCTTCAAGTCAATTGCCGTGTTGGTTTATTAGTGCTTCCAAGTGCTCAGCTTGGACTTTGCTCCAAATAGCAGATTACTTATTTATGAAAATTTTGTTTGCTGGAACCAAGTTACTGCTATTGGCGTGAATGAGGGTAGAAACGGGCGACTTCAGATAGAATCAGGTTTGCATCCATTTGTGATTCATTTTTACCATCTGTATCAGCAAACATGACGTCCTAGAAGATGCAAAACACTGAGCGCAGAATTCTGGATAGTATTTGAGAAAGGAAATAGAAAATTTGATGAGAAATGATTAGAGATAAGCGAGCGTACTCGCTAAGGCAAACTACTCGAGCGAGTAGTGCCTTACGCGAGTACCTGCCTGCTCGTCTCTAAAGATTCGGGTGCCGGCAGGGGGCGGGGGAGAGTCGGGAGGAACGGGGAGGAGATGTCTCTCTCACTCTCTCCCCCCCGCTCCTCCCTGCTCACTCCCGCAACTCACCGCTCTCCTCCGCCAGCACCTGAATCTTTAGAGACGAGCACGCAGGTACTCAAATAAGGCACTACTCGCTCGAGTAGTTTGCCTTAGCGAGTACGCTTGCTCATCTCTACAAATGATACATAGATCTAAATGAGCGGACAAGAATCAATTTTGTAATTTCAGTCTTAACTCCGTATGCCAGAGTCACATGGGCGTAAATGAACTTGAGCAATGGGCATTGTGTATTTCTGTGCGCATGTGCGTGTTTTACTGTACTTTATGTGCTTGCTAATCATGCGCATTTTCACACACAAAAAAACATACAATCATACTCCCCATTCATTAAAATGGGCAATTAGTGTAATTAGCTCGTTGCCTGCAGAAATACACAGGACAATAGACCATGCTGCCTATCTTTTGCATGAAAAATTTGTGCATACAAAATACACTTAGGTGAATGAACACATTGAAATGAAAGAGTTCTATTCACTGAATATTGCACACGCAAACTTTTCGCTTCGCAGACATGCCAGTGTGAATCCAGCCTTAATGTACCCTATAATGTACTGGACATGTTTTTAAAAATTTTAAGTTGAGCAAAATGGAAAAAAAAATGCAATTCCACCATCTTTGGGGTGGGGGGTGGGGGGTGGAGGTCTGGTTTATACGGCGTAAACACTGCTACTAAAATGACATGATTGCTTCATTCAATGGGTCAGTATGATTACGATGATACAAGTTAATACTGTTGTTTTTTTGCTCTACTACTTGCAAAAAATAAAATATCTTTGGAGAAAAATAAAATTATTTCCTGCCGCCATTTTCTGACAGCCATCATTTTTTTAATTTTTCTGCTGACATAGTTGTGCGAGGGCTCACTTTTTGCGGGACGTCCTGTAGTTTCTATGGATATCATTTTACAGAATAAATAATTTGTTAATTAGATAGATTGGACTTTTACAGATGCGGTGGTACCAAATATGTTTTTTTTTAGTTTTTTTTTTTATATATATATGAATAAGGGTAACGTTTTTTTACTACCTTTCTTTTAATAATTAATAAAACTTTTTTCAACTCACTTTTACATTTTTTTTTTTTTAGTCCCCATTGTTTGATCGCTCCTGTATTATTACGTAATACCATAGTATTGCATTATACTGTGATGTGAGAGGCAGTCCATCAAGCCATACTACAGGCCATAGCTTCATAGGCAATCTGCATTGACAGCCCTGGGGACTTTCAGAAGGCCCCTAGCTGCTATAGGAACTGAACAGCACCCTGCGATCTCATCGTGGGAGGGCCATTCGGGACCCTCAAACTCATAGAAGAGTGTTTAAAAAGTTAACAGTTGTGAGTACTGATCATGGCTGTTGTGGGCAGCCAACATCTGCATTGTAAGCATTGGCATCAATCCCGCTCCATACAAACTTTGAACCTCCATGATTCCAGCACTCACTGTGGGAAGTGGGAGCTCCGCCCTGCTATACTTTTCAGAGTCCCGTGTGCACGCTGTTTCATACCAGTCTTTGGGAGACCATGCACACAGAATTCTAAAAAGAGTCAGATTTTTGCCAGCGTGCAAACCCGGGCGAGTATGAAAAATACAGCACCCGGGTCATTGTCACCTCGCCGAACAGGACTATAAGTAAGTTTATGGTGCTTCAGGTATGTGTAAGGCTCCCTTTAATTAAACATTAGAGATGAGCGAGCCTACTCGGTAAGGCAGTTACTCAAGCGAGCAACGCTCTTCTCAAATAACTGCTTAGTGATCCGAGCAGGCTCAGGCGGGCTGCGGGGGGGGGGGGGGGGCGGAGCGGGAGGAAGAGTGAGAGAGATCTCTCTCTCCTGCTCACCCCCCGCTCCGCTCCACTCCCCCCCCCCCCCTCGCCCACCCTTGCAGCCCACCCGAGCCTGCTCGGATCACTAAGCAGTTACTAACTACCTTACCGAGTAGGCTCGCTCATCTCTATTAAACATTCTAATCCAATTACAAAACCAATAGTATAAAGTTACATCAAATGAGACAGATAGGAAAAGTTGAAATATCAACCCTTCTTGGCAAAACCTGCGTGATAAAAAATTGTTTCAGATTAATCAAGCTATAAATCAGATTCAAACAGAAGCACAATAAGAGAATAAATATACTTGTACGTATTCAATAAAAATATATAGGATACTGTTCAGAGATAAAGGCAAAAAAAGGAAACTAGGAAAAAAAGAACGGAAAACAGATGGAATTGGACCGGCACAAACTCTAGAAAACATATTGGTGAATGCCAGTTCAAAAAATGCATTCCAGTCCCATAGAGACAAAAAAAAGGAAAAAAAAAAACAACTTACCTAACAATAATATGCAGTAAGAATACTGGGGGACACTAGAAATCCAGATTTCCCATCTAGAAATACAGGACTTATAATTTCCCTGGCACACCATCCAATGAGCAGCTATAGCTAAGACGATTGATTAGTTCTAGTAATAGAAGGGACAATACTTGAATTCGAATTTTGGGCTATTAATGATTTAGCTATTATAAAAATATAAAATAAATTAATCTGAATTGGGGAATTCTCCTAGACCAAGACTGAGTAACTACAAAGCCAGCGGCACCGATAGCCTAAAAGTTGTTCTAGTAATGTCTAGCCAACACAGAACAGCCTCCGAAAATATGTTACTTTGCCTACCTCTGAGTTGCAACGCCAAGAGAAGTTGGACAAACTCCGGGAAATAAATGAAAGTCGAGTGAAGTACCATCTATATAAATGTTTTCGTGTAGACTCTGGATGAGCCGAGCAGCGGGAATATTTACTAGCTGCCAAAAAGGCTTGATACCAGGTAGACTTTTCAACATAAATGCCTTAATCCGTTTCCCATTTATCTACACACAGTGGTAAGTCAGACAGAAGTCTGTCAGAAATAGCTAGCAAATTTTTGATAGACCTTTATCATTATGAGACGAATTGAAAAAATACACTTGAAATGGGGATTTAGCAGGCGGCGGTCCACTCTTGCCTTTCAACATCCAATATGATTACTAAATACACCTTGACTAAAGCCTACCCTAGCTGCTGGTCTATAGCACCTGCTATGGTTGCTATCGGGTTGCTGACACCTATGGGGTTCTTCATTGGACTGCACTAAATCCTATGGGATTATCATAAGAGTAAAGGGTTAAATAACAAATTGGCTTCGATTAGATTGGTATTCAAAATCAAGATTTGTGGATCTTGGAAAGGATTGGTTGTGCCCAATGAAACACATCAATTAGTAGCAATATTTGCAGCATTCAAACAGCATATGCCAATCTAAAGTCAGGTATAGACAAAAGTAATAAATAATGAATTTCCCATTACTACTATGTCAGGGCTCACTGGAAATGTCATCAAAAGTGTGAGATCACAAAATAACCAACTCTTACCTTCATCATGAGCACCACAGTGTTTAGGGCAATCATAGCCATGATGGTGTATTCAAATGATGGGGAGACAACAAAATGCCACACACGATACTGGAAGGTATGGCGATTCTGTGGCATGTAGCGGGTGAGAGGCTTGGCACTTATAGCAAAGTCTATGCAGGCTCTCTACGAAACAAGGTTACACATTTCTCAGCATGCAGAAAGTAATGAATGTACTCATTGAATTTTTTTTTTAACAGCCTCCTTCATCAGTATCACTACAATATGACTTGAATAGCATCTGTCATATCCATAATGCCCTGCACCTGTTAGCTGTATATACTTGTACCAACCGAAAACCTTTGGGCAGTCAAACCTGCGAATATTATTTAAATATCTATTATTCAACTTGACCAAAGACCAATGAAAACAACCAAGGTGGTTTTATAAACTATGTTGTCTAGATACTGAGTGGGTAAAGTATCTCTATGTGGAGAGCACCACAAGGGTGTAGGGAGTCTTATAACGGCAATGCTTTCTGGGAAAATGGAATGCAAATGAATAGCAACCATTCCAGTTGGTGGCGCTGTGTAAGATTATTGCATCACTCATTTGCATGGCTTTTTTCCCAGGAAGCATTGCACGTCTGATGCAAGACTCCGTACATCCTTGTGTTGCTTTCCATTCACCCCCTTGAATTCATATTGAGTGTTTCTCACCCAGCCAATCGGAAACTTACTGCACACTGATGAAGGATAATAATTCTCAAAATGCTGCACACACATGGATATTTTGGTTTGGCTTATACTGCCTAGTCATGTTGAAAGGTCTGTTAAAAGGTTGGATATTGACTCATAAGGTAGCTACCATTGCAATAGGTGGCGCTGTTCAGAATTAATCCATCCCTCAGATACTGAAGTCTTATTCAACATTAACCCTTTCCAATCCACTGTCTGACGTGTGAAGACATTGTGATTTAAGGCTGTACAGCTCTGATCTTGGAAGACATCTGTCGGGGGTTCTCTTACTGTATATTGCCAGCCGCTCTGCTGTCAGAGCCTATCCAATGTGTCACCTCACGCAGTACTGGCTTTAGCCAGCATAGAGCACCATTGTATAACGGCAGACAAAGAGTAAGCCCTTTGGAAACCCAGGATACAAATTGAATTGGAAAGGGTTAATAAGCAAATAAGCATTTATCTGTATGACCCATCTTTGTCTTTTCCTGCAAAGTACTTCTAAAATAGGCAAAAGCTTTTCATACTTCCATAAAGAAAAAACAATGAAGACTTAACATGGCTAGATGTTATAAGAATGAATCAAAAGAACACAATGGCAGAATCTGTCCGCTAAGGGCCCTATAAACAAAGCTTATGGGCTTTCACACTTACCTTCCCTACAATTCCATCACTGTCAGATCTCAAACCCACCACTGAATGCGTAATTAACTATTACCAAGAAAATTGCCAGAGGCCAGAGAATAGCCCAATCGTCATACCCTCCCAAACACAAATCTTGTATCATACCTTTTCAGCTCGCCTAGCTAACATACACTCAGTTCAAACATACTAACATACACCCATTCAGTTCCTTTGAAGACATACTTCAGATCTAGTTCAGCCACCTACTCCTTTCTTTTAAAGTGCCTTTGTCATTTTTTTGAGTGCATATATGTTAATAAAGTTACAATTTATTAGTTTGTGTTTGGGAGGGCATAACCATTAGGCTATTCTCTTGCCTCTGGCAATTTTCTTGGTAATTGTTTGTTTAGCCAAGTATACCCTAGGGCTGTCTCCTTTTCTTACAATGCCTAAGTAACTAGTCTGCTAGAAGAGTTCAGCAGTGGGTATGACAGCGGACATCGAGAGAACGGTAGAGAAGGTAAGTATAAAACTTGCATCCCCGAACTCAGCATGTCGGCTGCTTTGAGTCCATAAGCTAAGCTTACATGACTTAAAGTAGTTGACAGACTCTCTTTAATATATAAACACAGTAGCATTTTTTTCATTATTCCAATTGCAAAATTGTTCTGTTTTAACTAATCTAACAGTATAAATTAAAGGAGTTGTCCAGGATTAGAAAAACATGGCTGCAAGCTTCCAAAAATGGTGTTACACAACTATAGGTTGTCAGTGGTATGGCAGCTCGGCCCTATTCATCTCAATAGAGTTTTGAAAGAAAGCAGACATGATTCTGGACAACCCCTTTAATACTCATTTGTTAAACAACCCTGTTAATATAGAAGCCAAATGGGAATAACTTTTGTAGAGATAAAGAAGCTTTTATAGTTCAACTTCTCAGACTTTAAAACTTCCTATGTTTTAGTACTATGGGGTTTGAGTTCTATTTGAATGATGAGATTACATTAATTAGAAGGAAGGATTAGTATTCTAGTCCCTGAACTCCACTGTATTTTTAGAAATATAATAATTTAAAGGAAATTTCCAAACATTTAACTACATTATAGCAGACAGCTATAAAATGTCATGGGCTGATAAAACCCTTTAGATAAGCCTCACCTCATTCTTTTCAAGCCGGCATTCCTCCATCATCTTATCTCCTTGTTCCTGAAAGGTGATGATAATAAGAGCCACAAATATATTGACGAAAAAGAAGGGGAAGACTACAAAGTAGACAACATAGAAAATGGACATCTCCATCCGGTTGCCCCGACTTGGGCCCCGATCCTCTTCCGTAACATCCACAGAATGTTGCAGAACTCTAGTGACAAGAAGAAGAAAACATGTCCCATGGAAATGTGGTTTCTCATTTCCGTGAAATATTCAGACTTTGTATGAAAATTACTCACTGAGGCCATCCCTCCCCTGTAGACACTGTGAAGAGTGTAAGCAGTGCCCATATGATGTTGTCATAGTGGAAATCATGTCTCTTCCATTCCCTCCGTTTTACTTCCATTTTGTTTTTCTCATGGTCTATGTAACTTCCTCTGAAAGATAAAAAATGCAAACTGTTGATGTGTATTGCATATATATCATATAGAGAATTGGTCTTCATCAGAGTTGAGCGAACAAACTCTGGCGAGCTTGATGCTCGTTTGAGTATTAGCGTACTCGATGGTACTCGTTACTCGAACGAGCATCAAATCACGTTCGACCCCGCCCCAGCTTTTGGCCCCTCCCTGCCGAGAGAGAGAGAGAGAGAGAGAGAGAGAGACCAGGGAAAAAGCAAAACAAAAGCTCGGGACCATGCGTTCCACATACAAAAATGCTCGAGTCTCCCATTGTAGTCAATGGGGTTCGTTACGTGAGTAGAGCTCTCGACTCGAATAACACAGACCCGAGCATTTGGGTGCTCGCTCATCTCTAGTCTTCATCTGAGTCCCCACAGCAGTTATCAAAGTCTATCTACATACCCCTTCAACTTTCTATGTAACACTGTTCTCTAAGAATGCCGTAAGTTCCTGCCTGAAGACCCAACATCTTATTATTGACTAATATGACTTTCTGCCACTGACTACAATCACTTCCAGGCTTCTTTCTAAAACACTACCATCTCCAGATTCTGAACTGTCTTTTAGCTAAAGCCACTTTGCTCGTATGTTACAGCTCTTTGGGTGGCCATATACATTAGATCATTGTTGGCCACTTGTTCAGCCTACAGCTATCTTGCCTGCACTCTCACACCCATGTACTCTTGGGCAAAACTGCATGTATGGAAAATGTAGCGAGAGTGAACAGTAACTGTCAGACTTTTCTGTTGCCGTCTTATCTGCCCTAGAACAAAAAGATTGGGCAGTTGAAATTCAAAATTCAAGAGCCCAATCTATCACCCCCAACATCGGAGAAAATTCCGAGGCTTCCACTAGATGATCGGCTGGTGCTGTATTTCATCTGGGAGAAAATACTTTGCCTCAAGAAGGCGCAATATGATGGCACACAGAGTGCCATGGGACTTCATGTGCTGTGATATAAGGTCCATGCATGTGGCTTTCCCATGGACATTAGCCCTCATGCTAATAGGTTAGAAATATATACAATATTGTGCCAAAGTTTTGGGCAGGTGTAGAAAAAATGCTGCAAAGTAAAAATGCTTTCTAATATAGGAGTGTTTTAGTAGTTTAGCTTTGTAAATCAACAAAATGCAAAATGAGTGAGAAGAAGAGAAATCTAAAACAAACCCATATTTGGTGTGATCGCCCTTTGTCTTCAAAACAACATAAATTCTAGGTATACTTACGTGGTTTTTGTCTACTCGGCAGGGAAGTGGTTCCAAACACCTTGGAGAACTAACCACAGATCTTCTGTGGATGTAGTAGTTTTGCTCAGATCTTTCTGTGTCTTCATGTAATTTCAGACAGACTGGATGATGTTGAGATCAGGGCTCTGTGGGTCATATCATCACTTCCTGGACTCCCTTACGCTGAAGATAGTTCTTAATGACATTGCTTGGATGTTTGGGGTTATTGTCCTGCTGTATAAAAGAGCTGATGCTGTTTTGAAGGCAAAGGGCGGTCACACCAAATACCGATTTAATTTTAAATTTCTCTTTTGTTCATTCACTTTGAATTTTGTTAATTGACAAAAATAAATATCTGCGCTGGGGATTTTGCTTTCCTGCTTCGGGGAGCAGGAAAGGGGAAGCTTCTCGGCCAAATGGCTCTGGGTCTGGACGGAACCCAATAGCGATGAGTAGATCCCAATGACTATAATTGGGTCTGTCCATTTTCCGTCCAGCTGTCTGACTTTTGGATGGAAGAAAAAGTGCTACATGCAATACTCTTTCTTCTGGTATTTTCAGCCACATTTGTGATGGGACCTCCGACCGGAGGCTCGAATGCCAATGTGAAGCCACCCTAACACTTCTATTTTTGAAGGTATTCTGTAGCATTTTTTCCACACCAGCCTGTATATGTTGTAAATCAAATTCAGACCATGAGGTCATCTATATTTTTAACTACTTTGTACAGTTTCTACACCAGGTTACCTATTGGTTGGCATCTACAAGCTTGATTTCCCTAAGGTTATATCGATTTGTGTTACTTATGAGTATAAAAACATAATTTTCGGCCTCACTCCTGTGATTAACTTTGCAACATGAATGCCGCCTATGGTCTGCCCTTGTCATGTGCAGTAGACAGACAGTAATAGAATGATCCATTGATGTGAGAATTATGTACATGAGTTTCCTTGTGCATTTCTGGTTGCATTGAGGAGGAGGAACATATCCCTAGAGACACATTAATTCTCAAGACGTACATGCATTCTTTCTCTGTATCCTTTGAGCTGTCTGTGCAATAGAAGAACTTGCCCTTGAAGAGTTGAACAGCGATGACGGCGAATATAAACATGAAGAGTTTGTACACGATGAGGATATTAAAGACATTCTTCAAAGAGTTAACCACACAATCAAATACTGCCTGGGGAGAAGATCACAAATTCAGTTTTCTCATGCAATGGTAAAGGAAAACGCATATGAAGCACCACTAAAGAGCAGGTATTATTACCCGCTGTTACATACAGTTGTGTGCTAATATACAAATATAAGCCATTGACTTGTCCACTATCTGTCATGTTTTCTATGCTCCAATTATCCTTTCGTTTACTATATCAGGATCTGTTAATACTGTGCGACAATTGTGAATCAATATGGCTGCTCTATCGCAGGGACCATGACTTTGGAGTATGGCAACATTGTCTTATGCTCAACATATCTAATTGGCATATAAAATTAGGTTACATGACTTGGGGCATTTAGAGTAGAGTGATATAAGGGTGCAGTTGATACAAAGATCTGCTAGTACTGCTCTTAAAGGCTAAGGATACCTTTAGAGGGGTAATTTTTTTTCCTTTCACTTAAATGCAAGTATTTTGGGCTGGCAATCATTTTTGCAATGGGATTTAATTAAAAGTGTTCCATGGTTTGTGTTCTGCAGCTTCTACATATCATTGTATATAGACACTGCAGTCTAATAGTCCTTTTACATGGGCTAATGATTGGGTTTGTTCACTCGACAGGTTAAAGGGACCAAACACTCATTCGTTGGCGAATTGGCTCATTTACGTGAGCATAGAAGTTCTTGCTGCTTGATTGTACATCTCCCTGGGACATACGGCCAATCAATGACAGCTGTATGGGCAAGAACAATCGTGTTAATGGTCAGTCGTCCCCATAGAGCAGATAATCTGGCTGTGTATATGGAGGTAAAGCATGTCGGTCAGTGGTCATTAGCACAGATAGATTATCCACCTATATAAAAGGACCATACGTCTCAATCGGAGATCTATCAGTCAGGCTGGACTGACGGCTTGTACCATGAAGATTAACTTTGCTAAGCTCATAAATTAGCTGATAAAATAGTTCAAAAGAGACAGCAGAGGAAAATAAAGGCACCTTTACATTGGAAAACTGGTAGGCACATAAGTGTCCAACAGCCGTCCCAATGACTAACGTTGATAGCAGTGATAGTCTTCCAGTGAATGGAGGCAAAGTGCGCCGCAGATCACTTCTAGTAGCCGCCTCCATTCACAATGAACAGGCAGTCATTCAGTGGTTGAACGACTCCTGTTTACACTGAGTTTGATAAAGACCAACTTTTGGTCGAAACATCGCCACTTTTCTGTAGTATGGAGGAATAAAATTTTGACTTTTATATACATCGTATGCTGCCATGGACTGCCATGGAAAAATGCCTGTGTAAATTAACCCATTAAACACCGGGGTAAATTAACCCATTAAATGCATTAATACAACTTGGGAGTTCTGTGCATCGTGCAAATCCACAGAACTCATATGATTTTCTCACCTGTGTAGAAAAAGCCCTAAAGTTACTGAAGCCATCAGTCCAGCATGCTGGCAGATCTATTGAGACTTAGACTACAGTGTCTACATACAGTGATAAGTAGAGGCTGCAGAAGACAGTGTAAAATGTTAAATGAAACCCAATTGCAAAAATGATTATCAGCCCAAAATACATGCATTGAAGTGAAAAAGTGTTTCCCAAAAGTATACATAGTCTATAAAGATAATCTATCAGAAAACAATTTACTGTTTAATTCATTTTTTTCTTTAAAAACTGGAGGCCTTCCTAAATTCCCATGTCACTATGCAAAAAAAACAAAAATCCTGAAATCTTCCCGTTTGCACACTGGTCACTAAGTCATTACAATAGGCCGACAATTCCTGTTCTGTAGTTATCGCTTTGCACTGTATATGGGGAGGCTCAGTAGTTCTCTCATTTAGGGTTCCTTCACGCGTCAGTATTTCTCATCAATATTTTGTGAGCCGAGACCAGGAGTGGGTCCAAAATACGGAAGAAATACAAATTTTTCCATTATACCTTCTCTTTGTACATTCTACTTCTGGTTTTGGCTCACAAAATACTGATGAAAAAACTACACCCGTGTGAAGGAGCCCTGACATCACAGACAGGGCAGGATTAGATCACTTTCACACTGGCTGATATATCATTCAGATTCCAGCGATCAGCGAGAATCTGAATGATTATCGTTCCGTCTAAATGCAGGCATTGACTAAACATAGGACAACGGATCGGCCCGTGTGAACAGGCAGTTATTCATCTTTGAAAGACTGCCTGTTTACTGAGTATGCATGCCGGTGGGTGGAACAATCCCCGGCCTGATCCGCCACCATTCACTAGTGATGATCGTTCCCGTGTAAAAGCATAGGGACGTTCATCATTGTAAAGACCTGTTGGGAATCTGTGGCCAACAATCTGTGGCTTAAAAGCACCCTTGCATTAACACCTCTATTATAAAGTTGGAGGCAGATTACGAAGGGTGGATAAATCATTGACACCCGTGCCCAAGGTTCTACTTTCCTGCTCCATTCAGGGAGCAGGAAAGGGAAATCCCCATGGGTGAAGGGCTCCGTCTCAGGATAGAAACGAACAGTGCCGAATGGACCTAATTGACTATAATAAGGTCAGTTTGGACGGTGTTTTGAGCTGGATCTGTGATGGAACCTCCAACTGGAGGATCTAGTGCAGATGTGAAACCAGCCTTATAGAAGGCAACAGATCTTTTTTGACGTGCAGTAGGCTACCTCTTCCTGCCCGGGAATGAATGGCTACTTACAGACAAGAGATTGCATTTAGTTGTAGCAACTTAAGATCCCATATTTTAGGTTTAGAATCCCTTTAAATAACATTTTCCACTTTGGTTCAATGTCTGCTACAATTTAATGTTCCAAGTTTCACAGAGAGGGAATGGGTAAATTATTCACTGGGTTCTCTTCCTTTTCACTTTTTCCCAAGTTTGTATGACATCCCATGCTGCTATATTCAATATACAGTATACTGCACATCAGTTCCAACTTCATATAACGAAAAAGGGTCATCTATACCAGTCCTAATGAAACGACTCAGTACATACTAGATTTAGAGTATCCCGCTTTCCAGTTCAAGCACAGCTATTGTGGCACATGTATCACTGGAGAAGATCCCCATTTAAAAGAATCTATCCTAGGGCATAAGCTCTGGCCTGACTTTGAAGCTGCAAGACTTTGATAAGTAATTCCTCAAATCCTTTTGTTGATACTCTCTCTTTCTTGTTACCTTCAGCTTTGGGAGACGTTTTATGGTTTTGAGCGGACGCAGCACTCGCAGAACACGCAAAGACTTAATTGTTTTGATGTCCCGGCCTTTGTTAGTCCTAGGAGATGCACCGCAAGTAAATTATAAACAATGGAAAGACAAGAAAGAAATTAATTTTCCTCTCACATGACGTGATGACTGCCAGAAACATCTACATCAGACACAATGCAATGACATAGTCTACATTCCCCTTGTTACACAGGCCAGATGGGCAGCACTCAATGTGCTAATAGTTGATATAATACACAAAAGTCTGTAGACTTTGTTCTACTTTAAACCATCAAATAGTTTTTGGCATTGGTGCTTCCAAGGGTTTACAATGACATCATAACAGAAACACGCCACCTGACGATGCTCGTTCTACAATGTTGTATGTTGACATAAATGGGTTAATTCTTCACAAGACAAGCTTATATTTACCCCAAGACATTCCTGTATGTTCCAAGAAAAAGAGGACAAATGGGAGATAGAAAGTGAGAGAAGGCACTAGATGAGAATTGCTCAGAGTTAAAGATTGCCGCAAGGGCATTTAAGATCTAGAATGACAACACTTGGTGGTGGGTTTAAGTACTTACGCCAAGGCAAAAGCCACCAGGGCCCCAACTACTACCACAAAATCCAAGATATTCCAGAGGTCACGGAAGTACGAGCCATCATGTAGGATTAAACCTTGATCTATCATCTATAGAGAAGGTAAATGGTAAATGTATAAAAATGTTATAATAGCCATTACATGAAATAATGGTATTCTGTTCATGGGACTATTGTATATGGGAATCACCATTAGTGACTACACCAGTGTTTCCCAACTCCAGTCCTCAAGGCACACCAATGGGTCATGTCTTCTGGATTCCTCAGTATTACACTGGTGATGTAATTATTGTTATTGCCACAGGTGTTCTTACTATGGGTTATCCTAAAACATGACCTGTTGGGGGTCCATGAGGACTGGGGTTGGGAAACATTGGACTACACATTAGTATTTTTTACTTAAAGGGATTTTCCAGGACTATAATACTGATGACCTCTACTAAGTATATGACATTCATACAGATTCTTTGAGAGTCTGATGCCTGGTACCTTCCCTGTTCAGCTTTTGGTCACAAGCGCTGTGCGCTAGGATTAGCAGAGTTCTGCGCACAGTGTTAGGGATGGTACTGCAAGCTCAGTCCTATTGTCTTATACAATACAATAAAACACTTTTTCTAAACTGTGTGATACAGGTATGCCTGCCAGCTAGTTTTCTGGTGTACAAAACTCACAATTTTGATGCACATGCCAAAATTGTGACTTTTAGGGCTTTTACACCCGGCCCCACCACTTTTTTGAAAAAGTGGATACAGCCTATTAAAACGAATTTCGTCATGTGCGGCTTATCACATTTGCTAAGACATACGCCAAACACTGGTGTGCATTCTAGAAGAAACCGATGCCAGTTCAGTGGGAGCTGGCGTAAGTTTCCATCTAGCGCATGGAGGTGCCAACAGATGAGACGAATATATGAAGAGACCTAAGTCTCTTAATACATTTGTCACTCTGAGCTTGGAGCAAAGTTTAACTAGTCGAGCATATGAAATGCCAATCTAACTAAATATGCTCCTTTGTGCACTGGTCACACAATTCAAGTCTATTCCTATGTGACAATTGCTAACTAAACTGCACAAGGAATATTGTGTACTGATTTGGGCATTAGTGCACAAGGAGGACATATCAGAGCTTGGCCGGTTTAAAGAGGCAACTAAAATAATAAATGGAATTTATGGACTACAACACCCAGAAAAATTGTCAAAATTGGGGTTATTTAGTTTAGAGAAAACTTGGCTGAGGGACGACCTAATAACGGTATATAAATATATCAGGCGTCAATGCAGAGATCTCTCCCAGGATCTATTTATACCAAGGACTGTGACTGCAACAATGGGACTGGAGAAGGCCATCGATTCAGGGAGTTGCCAGAATTCTGATCGACAGATTTGAAGTCTGGAAGGAATTCTTTCTCTAAAATGAGGAAAATTGGCTTTTTCTCTTTTTTGGGGGGAAGGAGGCTTTCTCTGGATCAAAATTACAGGTTAATAGACTTAAAAGGGGTGGGCTTATGTCCTTTTTTTCAAACTTTACAAAAATGCTCTATGTTAAAAAGCTTGTCTAGGATTACAAAAACTTGCCAGCTTTCTACAAAAACAGTGCCACACTTGTCATTGAATTATGGAATGGGAAAGTTGGAAGGGACCTCCAGGGTCATCGGGTCCAACCCCCTGCTCAGTGCAGGATTCACTAAATCATCCCAGACAGATGTCTGTCCAGCTTCTGTTTGAAGACTTCCATTGAAGCAGAACTCACCACCTCCCGTGGTAACCTGTTCCACTCATTCATCACCCTCACTGTCTAATATCTAATTTGTGTCCCCTCCCTTTCAGTTTCATCCCATTGCTTCTTGTCTTTCCTTGTACAAATGAGAATAGGGCTGATCGCTCTGCACTGTGACAGCCCTTCAGATATTTGTAGACAGCTATTAAGTCTCCTCTCAGCCTTCTTTTTTGTCCACAGCTTGTCTGTGTCACTGCAGCTCTGCCTCAATCATTTCAATGGAACCGAGCTGAAGCACTAAACAACTCATAGACAAGCGTAGGGTAATGTCTGGAAGAAATTAGCCATGTTTTTCTAGTCATCAACAAGCCTTTTAAGTGCAGTGTCCCTAACAATGCCCATAATACTCCAGTGCCTGCAGTATTATCAGCAGCTGAGACACAGCATATCATGGTTTTGCTTTTAATACACAAATTGTACCTTCTTCTCCAATGGTGCCCTATGTGGCTGCCTGCTTGTCTTAGTTCTCATGAATATTTGCACTATATAAGCAGCAGAAAATACATCAGTATGTATTCTTGCATCTTGCTTTGCAGCCCATAATACTTTGATTAGTACTACAAATTAAGTATGAACACTAGGAAATTGCAAAAACCTGCCCGTTATAAGAGAAACATTGAGCAAATATTTAAATTAGCACTTATTGATCTACTATCTAATGGTCAATATCTTGAATAGATAATTTATATAGATTGTATTGCAAAAATGCATTGACAATTTTTTTTTACATTTATGAGATGGGTGATATTTATGTGAAAAGTACTTGCAAGTTTCTTACTTTTATAACCATCTCAAAAGTGAAGACTCCAGTGAAAACATAATCAAAGTAGCGAAGAACCTGTATGAAAATAATAGTAAACATGAGCAACATTGAAATATTCAGAACTAAAAAGATATGTAATCAATAGAGATGAGCGAGTATACTCGCTAAGGCACATTACTCGAGCGAGTAATGCCTTAGCCGAGTATCTCCCCGCTGGTCTCTAAAGATTCGGGGGTCGGCGGGGGAGAGCGGGGAGGAACGGCGGGGAGATCTCTCTCTCCCTCCCCCCCCCCCCCCCCAGCTCCCCGCCGTAACTCACCTGTCACCCGCGCCGGCCCCCGAATCTTTAGAGACGAGCGGGGAGATAATCGGCTAAGGCACTACTCGCTCGAGTAATGTGCCTTAGCGAGTATACTCGCTCATCTCTAGTAATCAATGCAACTGACCTTGTTGTGATCAGAGTTGGTCAACACGGGGTCTTCAGCTGCTAAAGCTATACTGCTAGCGGCAATCACGAGTAAGATGCTCATCTCAAAATATCGCAAGTTCACAATATAATGGCATACTTTTCTTATCCTAGAGATAAAAATAGGTGTTTGGAGATGAGAAAATTGATGTGCAGTTGTGGTAGTATGTCAATACATACATTGAGAAATTTGACCCACTACACCACCAGTACCACCACCAAGTACAGCTTATTAAAGTGGTTGTCTGGGACTCTAGGGACTTTTACCACTCGTGATCTACCCTCAAGATAAGACATCAATAGTCGATCAGCAGGGTCTGCTGCTCTGGTTCCCTACTGATCAGCTGACTCCTAGGCCTACTTTCAGTGTGGGTAGCAGTGGAAACAGATAGTGCTGTCAACATGGCAGTGGCCTGGTTTGGTACTACAGGCACACCTCCCATTGCATCCAAAGAGAGCGGGCCTGCAGTACTAAACCAGGCCATTGCAAAATGGACAGCCCTATCTGCTTTCAAGACTGTCCTTACTGCCAGTGGGCCTGGAAGTCAGCAGATTAGCTGGGATCCTGACCACAGCTGATCAGTGATTGGTCATCAATAGGAAAAGTCCCAAGGGTCCCAGACAACACCTTTAAGAAAATACCAAATGTAAGATAGTGACGTACGGGTTTGTAGAGCTGAAGATAAGCATTGAACTGTATGGAACGATGGCTTTGGGAGACTCTAAAATTTTTTCTTTCCTCTTCATTGTCCTCTCTTCTCCATCCTCGAGTTCCTCTTCATCCTTTTCTTGATCTCGAGCTACAAGAGTAACTTCTCCGTCTCTTCCTTCATTCACTGTAGCAAGAAAAACATTAATATTGAATGTCTGGGAGATAATATTAAATGTAGACAGATCAGCAGAGAGCATATTCATGACTAAATGGAGTAAAAATGTAATCGGACAACACAGACAGCTAGACGAATCCTCACTCTGTACCACGGTGCAGTCGGAAGGCATCCCAGCATCTGGTATGGTGATCACGGTGCTCTCTGTGATTCTCTCAGTGCTGCTAGACACATCGGCCAAGCTACAGCTGGTGGGATTGGGACTTTCCTCTTGACTTCGCAGACTGCCTAGTAAGGCCTGTTCACTGCAATCCATATCTGGGGGGCTGCCATTCTTCTCATGGCTTATTTCCTGCAAAGGAGCAGTGTTGGGACCAGTGCCCTCACATCCCACTGTCCTGTCATTTCTTCCACACCAAACAAATGGTGTGAAGTAGCAAAAAGAGAAAATAATGGTGAGAATACTGATGGGTGAAAGACGTTGATGTGATGGAAAGACACAATAATGCAAGAGTGTATTGGGCTAATGCAAGGTGTTAGATCAGTGCATTTAAGCAGGTAATTCAAAGATAGCCAACATCAGTAGGTCAAGAGAGAACTAGGATGGTGGCACTACTTAAAGAGGTTTTCTGGGACTACAAATTTTGTATGGATTGCCTATCAATAACAAATCTGTAAAGTCAAAATCTAGGAACCCCTGCAGATCAACTGACTGAAAGAGCTGCAGTGATGTAGCAAGTGCTACATCCTCTTTAATGTTTAACAGACACAGCTCCGTACTTTTGGTAGTGGCTCTGCACACTACATCTCAGTATCATTTACTTTAATGGGACTGAGCTGCAATACAAGACACAGTCACTTCCAAATGTTTAGAGGTGTTGATGTCTTGCTGAATCGCCACAGCCCCTACAATTAGCTAATTGGCTAGGACTCCAAGAGTTGGACCTTCATCAATCTAATATTGACAGCCTATCCAAAGGATTAGTGTTGAGCAAGCTGAACCAGTAGAACTCTGTTTTGGGTTGAACTTTGCTAGATGTTCGGTTTGGTATGAACTTGAAATGAGCTTTTAGCAAAGTTCTTCCCAAAACAGAGTTCTACAGGTATGGTTTGCTCAGCACTAGTCCTGAACCTTGGTGTATAACACTAAAAGCCATAAAAGTTGTATATAACATGGCTTTCAGACAATGATATACATCCGTTTTAATGGTTTTGGTGAACTTTTACTTCAATTTAAACTAATATAGACCGGACCAAACTTTTTGAAAATGTTTGGCGAACTGGCTGAACCGAACTTTTTAAAAGTTCACTATCACTACTGAGGATAGGTCATTGGTTTAGTAGTCCTGGAAAAGCCTTTGTAAGACCTTTGTAAATATTACTAACATTTAAAATATCTAGGTTAGTGGAATTTTAGAATGTCGCTCTCAGGAAACAGTCACACTTTAAATAACTGCATTTATAAGATGACCATAAGAGTCCAGAGTTTGGGGTTACCATGTTTCACCTTACAGTCTTGCCAATACTGATTGTAAGGGAGATACTAAGTGACTAAAATATCCTCCAGAGGTGTCATTGCATCCTCAAAAGCAACCTTTGCCACCCTTGGCTTACACGAATATCTTATATATGTTGTCATTTAAAGTTCCACTTTCTCATATTCCCATTACATTATTTCACAATAAATAGTCATAACTTAAAAACTAGCAACGATAGTAAAGGTAATATCTACATTTGTCGAGCAGCAGGTATTGCTTTATATCTAAAATACTTCCTACAAGAACCAAGACAGTTTCTTGGATTTGTTAAAGAGGACCTGTCACGTCCTCTGACAACCAGAACGGGCTGAATACTTCTACAGCTACTTCCTCACTGATTCCATTGCTGTTTTTAATCTTTTTTTAAGCACCTCTCCAGGTTTGTCTGCAACGGCTCTCACTATATTTGGACCCTGGCATTAGTCCACAGTCAAATGGGCAGTCTCCACTGCTTAGTGTCAATCAAACGTCACTGCAGCCACTGACACTAGGCAGTGGTGATTACCCTTTTAATAGTAAAGCAGCATTAGGCTCCAATAGTAACATGAACTATTGCTGCTAAATTAAGGGAAGGGTCGGCTGAAACAAAAATAAAAACGATGAAGGAATCAGTGGGAAGTCAGCTGTAAAGGCGTGTATCCCGTTCTTCTTGTCAGAGGTTGTGACAGGTCCTCATAAAATATCTATTTACTAAAATGTATTAAAGTGGTTTTCCCAACCAATATTTTCATGGCACTAGGATATGCCATACCTTTAATATCACAGAGGTACACTCTCCAGCTGATATGAATGGGTCTCTGTTGTATTTTCCCGCACAGCGTTTGGCCAGGAACGTTACTGTGCAAGGGAAATCTGTGAGGAAGCAACAATGTTCAACTAAAGCTGCTGTTTGTTGTGGTTTGCCATCCACAAGCAGGGAGTGGAGTCTGGGTGGCGTCACAACATCAGCCCTGGTTTATGTGATAGCGCCTTTGGGACATAATCCCTGCCATTCGGCACTGGGCACCGATGAGTGCATCTTTCCTGCCAATGCCAAAGGCATCTTAGGTGTTGTCTGTCAGAAATCCCTCAATGTTAATGGTCACTGCAGAGGCCCCCTTAGGCACCATCTGTCGGAAATACCTCAGTGTTTAATGTTCTCTTTTTCGCTTCCCTATCATTCATATAGGGACAGGGTAGTTCCCCTAGGTTTGAGATGTGGGGCTGTCCCTCCTGGGACGATCACCCTGCTTTCAGGCAGGGTCTCCCAAGTCAAAGTTGGGTAGGGATACTGTTCCTTCTCCTAAATTGTATTACCGCCTTTGTCCCCTTTTATGTTTCCCTGGTTTTGGTGATATAATACATGTATATGTGGGTTCATTGTGAATATATAATATGACTTTGTTTGACTTGTTGGTGACGTCCGTAAGGGGCGTCATACTTGCTCACTGTATGAACATAGAACTGCTCTTTTATGGTCATAATTGCATCATTGGAGTTCAGACCCACACTAGTCAGTAAGTGATGATATAACCTAGCGATATGTCATCACGTATTATTGTGGAAATTATTTTTTATGTGGTTGTTCCATTTCTTGCAGTTTTTAGACAACTCTATACATTGCACAGTGGCCCAGGTTGGTACTGCAGGCTGAATCCATTTGAAGTGGATGGGACTCAGCTTGCAGTAGAAACCTGGGCCACAGTGCAATGTACGGAGCTCTCCGAGAACAGCTATAAGTGTGACAAGCCCTTTAAACAATTAAACATGAATCCGAGGGTAGCTTTACACCGGACAACAATTGAGTGGACCGTTGCTCGAAATAGTTGCTAAAGCGAACAAACAACTGTTTATGTGGTTTTTTTACACTAAGTGATTATTTTTCACTTGTACAATTTAATGGTCCCTGAAGCGCACATCTGTCTGCAAAGGTATTGGCTAGTTGTCAAAAGACCAGCAACTATTTTTAGGTGAGCTGAAACGAGTGGCTGTATTTGCATGGAACGGCCATCGCTTACATTGGCTCTTTCAAGCGCTTGCTTGAACAATAATTGTCCCATGTAAAGCCAACCTAAATTATGTATATGTCAGACCTCATAAATATCAATACCATGTATCTTATTGAATTGCTTATGAGTGAAATCTCTCTAAAGTCCATCAACTATCCAAAACCAAACTGAATATAATTACGGTGTACCTCTCTTCACAGTGTCTTGTACAGCTGTTGGGTTGTTCCTCTTCAGATCCTAATAATTCTTTCGCTTCCCCATTGCTTTTTTCCTCAGTATGTATTTGTCCATCCCCTACATTATCTTTGTTAAGACCACCCTCTTGGCTAGCTGTGGTGCTGTTAGGTGTGCTGGACGTTTCTCGACCTTCAGTTCTAACTTTCTTGTGGCGGCTCCTTCTCTGGCTCTGCCTCCTCTTCATAACATCTTCAGGAGTCGTACCATTCTGTTCTGCGTCTTCAACATTCCCATGCTTAGATTTTTGTCTCCAGTGTTCCCTGAGATTTCTGTGAGAAGGGCTTTCTTCACCATTAATGTGACCCTCACTGGCATGGATTCCCGGGTTTTCTTTTTGTCCATCTACTTTTTCTGCTTCTAGACCCTCTAAAGCTTTAGCCTTACGATATATACTAGAATGCGGGTTCAGAGCTGCTAGTTCTTCATTCTGAAGGGCTTCCTGACTGGATATCTGTATATGCCTCCTTAGCTGGCTTGTACGTTGCTCCCAAATAGACATTGCATGCCGTTTTCTGCGGTCCTTCCTAGTTGGAAAATTAAGGAACCATTCAGAGAGTTATCAGAGATTGGTTCTAAGTATTCACACAAAGATTACAAACCTATCTCCTGTTGTATCAAAAGAGGAGGTTCATTTTATGTTACACTAGTATGTTACGTTAAATATTTGGACATAATCTAATAAATGTGTCGGCTAATATATAAGGTAGGTGAGTAATTTTAGATTTGGATTTCAGGGTTTTACTTTTTCAATTACTGGTTAGTTGCTACGTATTTAAACCAAGCATTATGTTATTCTCGTAATGTTGAGTTAATACATGCTGTCAAACCAGTAATTACTAATGTTACTAATAAGTTCTATGTCATTACATGACTCATCATTCTGACTGAACTATTCCACGGGGTTCATTCAGTCATCAAGCATTCACTATATAAGGGGAAGTCTATAGAATTCTTGTCCATATAACGATTTATATCTTTGAGTTTGCTGTAAACAAAGTGCAACTAATCTGGAGTTCTGAGAATTTACTAGAGCAATTTTCCATAAAATACAAAAATATACATCTGTAACATGATGGCTTATTACATACTTGTATTTGAATCATTTGGGGATTTCCATGATTTTGTTGTTGTCACGTCTGGTATGACTAGTTTGCACAACCGGAAAGTGACAAGTTATGGTCGAACCGATAGCAGATGACATGTTTTTTTGAACTAAGAATATTAGACTAAAGTATGGCTAGGTACGGGGAGCTATACAAAGTAGTTTGCCAGAAAGAAATTGGTAGCACCCGCCCTGAAAAGGGCGACCCCACTATGGGAAAGTGACCAGAAACCAGTCACAGACAAACTGGTGAGAATTACATTAAACATTAAAAGTACTAAGCTGAATGAAACACTTCTTCTGAAAACTAAAATGATTGAGAACTACAATAGAGAAAACTCTGGCACAGCATGTTGCCAGTTCACAAACAGTATAACCGATGCTCTTAGAACTGAAGGGACGATTTATATACTTCACAATTGCAACTGATAGGCTAACTCGGGTTACAGACAGCCTATCAGCTCTGGCAACAGAGGGAGATGTTACTCCTTCAGTGTCCAGCACTGAATGACAGCGCACATGTACCGTCCAATGCATCACATGGTCTGGGGTGGCATGCTGACGTCACCCGGACTAGGCAGAGAACCTGAAAGTCATGGCGCTGTCAACACCATGGCAGTTGTGTTCTGTTACTAAGTCTCATTATAGCTGAAAACATTTCATGCTATAACTATTAGCTTTACGGAACCACCCTATGTCTAACATTAGCAGATTCTTATTCTTCACATCAGAAGCATAAAGCTTTGTGCTTTCCTCCCTCATATTCTTCCAGCATAAAAAACAGGGTGATTCACACATCATCTTGTGATATGAGAGGTTTATAAGGAGTGAACATGAAGACAGATCTATTTGATGCCCCATTTCCAGGAACCAGTATCTGTATTTTGGCATATCAAAATGTAACTTGAAGCTGCTCTCTTGGCACGTCTCATTTTTGATACTGGTTTTTTTGTGCTCCATCAGGCATGAGGGACTGATTGATACCTTTGCAACCCCTATAGCTACCCCTAGTCTTTACTAATATCATGACCTCATGCACATAGCAGAGCCATAGGGAGCTATATAGACTATTCTTCTCCATATTTTAGAGATATTTTCCCCTATGTATCTCCATAATACAGCATTTGATTGAGCCCAGCACTTTTTTTGATTATCAGATTCTGTACAAATCCAAGAGAAAATCTCTTTATGACTATACATGAAAGATTTGTAAGGCTCACATATTAAGGCCTCAACAGCAAGTGTATAAAGGGGTTGTCCAGAAGTTTTAATTGAATTCCAAACCTGATCACTGCAATATGGACAGCCTTATCTGCTTCCAGCACTGTCTGCAATGACAGCGGGCCCAGTGATGAGCTGATCGATGAGCATTGCGAGTGACAGATTCTTGCCGAACAACAATTGATGACCTATGCGACAAGTCATCATTAGTGAAAGTTTGTAGAAATCCTGGAAAACCCCTTTAAGAAGGTTCTCCGGGACTTTTACTATTGATGACCTATCCCTAGGATAGCTCATCCAAAATTGATTGTGGGAATTTGCCTCTTGGGATTCCCGCTGTTTGACATTTTTAGGCAATCATCTGATCCCTGGGTCCACTAACAGTGCGAACAGTGCTGGAAGCAAACAATGTGGTCCACACTGAAGTGACCCAGAAGGTGGCTCCCATTGGGTGCTGTGCCTGTATTACCATAGTGGACCATTGCAATGTTGACCGTGCTATCTGCTTCCAGCACTGTCCACATTGACAGCTGGCCCAGGGATCAGCTGATAGGCAAGGAACCCAATTTGAGGATCCAAACCAATCAGCTATTGATGACTTATCCGTTGAATAGGTCAACAGTAGTAAAAGTCCTTGAGAACCCTTTAATTCTCTTGTAGCGCCACCACAGAGGAGATGAAGTAATACATTGTGCCCATTGAAAGCAATGTGCTGCACAGACATATTGGGTTGTCCAGAGAGATATAGAAGGAGAGATGCTCCTTTGAGCTGCTCTGGTTAATTTATGAAGGCTTTGAATGAGGGACTCTCCTCTATCAACTCAGAATGCTATAATAATTTGAAACTGAATTTGCTAAACCAAGCAACCCATTTAGTGTGCAATCATCAGCAGAAACAGGTTCCAAAACTAATTTTCCTAACAGCTGTTTTATGTTATACCTCGCACGTATTCAAGGTGTATAGTAGAACTTTGGAGAAAGTGTGTCATGCCACTAAACGACCTTTGGTAGCATAACATAGAGTATTTCAGGACTTCTGCAAAAAAAAATCTCCTGAATAGGCTTTCACATTAATAAGTAAATGGATCTCTGCTATTGGATGTGTGCCATGCTTACGTGACTTGAGACAAAAGTGCAGTTTGATGGCAGCCAATTTTTAACATTTAGAGATAGTGTAGAAAATATTGTGATTCTAATCATTCCAGGTCACTTTGCTGATGGCAACCTTCAAAAAAGTGCAAGCAATAAGATTCTCTCAGCTGGTGAAATAACTCTAAGAATGTCTTACAGAGTTAAGGTTGCATTCAAAATGTCCATATGAGATTCAAGAGCAAAGCTATAGGAAGTGCTATGTTAGCAGTCGAACCAAGGCTCAGCTGTCTGAATGGGCACAAAGTCTACTTTGCCACAAGAAGAAACCAATATTATAAATACAACATGGTAACTGGAGGCCTGAGTACAGATTTCACATTGGGTCACAGGAGCTTCAAGTTAAACCTCTGGTGGGTTAAATGGATGTTCTCTGTGGCCACAAAGAATATAGTATGGAGGGTACAGACGGCACAAAGAATACTTGTGTATTACAAAAAACCTGGGCATTCAGGGGTATTATTATGCACAATATTAAAAGGCAACGTTAAAAACAACATATGCGGTTTATAACTAACTCACTCAACAGATGATGCATTAGGTGCAGACATAGGGCTGACCTCCTTGGCTTTTTGAAGGGCATGTTTCTGGTTAAACGCCTCCTCTTCTTCTTGCTCATCCTATGGAGAATCATAACAAATTAGTACTCATCCAATCGAACGGTAAATTCTCCTAAAATTCAAATTGTTTACTTTTTACCCATCTTGTGACCCAAAAAGCCTGATACCAAGCATATAAAGAAATCTTTCAAATTCAAAAATTTGGAAGGGCATCGTTTCTCCTTAGGGAGAGCACTTAGAAGGTGTTAGGAGACTTAAAGGACTACCTATGATCCTCTGGGAAATATGCAAATGGGAAGATGGAACAATGCCTCTACAGCACCACCTATTAGAAGGCAGCATTCCTGCAAGTCAATGTCAGACCTATTAACAAGTCTTGTAACAATGACTGGGAATTATGGGCCAGAGCCAAAATTTTCTCCTCCCAAGGAGAAATGATACCCTTCCCAACTCACGTCTATAAGCTTCTCACTAGCCAAGCCTGCAGCACACTGATGAGGGGCAATCACTTCAAAACTGTTGTCTGTGCATGGTCATTTTTCCCTTCCGGAGAAGACTCTGGGTTTGGCTCATGATTCCCAGTCATTGTTACAAGGCTTATTAAAAGGTCTAGTATTGACTTGCAGGAATGCTACCTTCTAATAGGTGGCGCTGTAGAGGGATTGTTGCATCTTCCCATTTGCAAAGCTCTTCAGTAGCAGAGCACTATCCAGTGAGATTTACCACTAAAGTTAAGGACATATATTGTATTTATGTACTAGCTGCACGATGCATAAACAATTAGATGGTAGGTATTGAGGGGGTAAGGTGGGTGTGCCTGCTTTTTATTTCTTCTACCACTCTCAGCTGTTGTATAAAATATTCTTTTAATGCTGGATAACCTTTTAAGCTCATCTCACTGAACACCGATTTTCAGTATGTTTTTCAGTTATCTGGTCATTGAAGGGTCTGTGACTTTGAATGAGCACTTACCTTGGTCAGCTCTTGTGCATTAGCCAAATTATCCACAGCGATGGCAAGAAATACATTAAGAAGCGTGTCTGATAGAGTTAAGGTTCAGATTCTTTAAATATGAGTGGAATACTGTAATCCACAGATGAATTAATTGGCAATTTTAGAAAGAGAACATAATAGAGTATGTCGGACATGTGGCTGAAGAATCTTGACAGCTTGCTAATCCTTCCATGAAGATGCAAGCCATCCCAGATACATTTTTCTTGATTCAGTGTGATATTGCAAATATATAACGAACAAAGTGAAGAAATGGCCTACATCATGGATTGTGTCTAATATATGCTACTTCACCAAACAAGGGGATGGTAACATACACTGTTATATATAATGTAGATGGTGCAGGGTCCAAGGGTTCTAGTGTCCAGAATCACTGATACTACGACTACTCAGAAATGGACGGCGCACACTTTATAGGTTTGCCAATTACTTGCAAATTTAATATTTATTTTAGAGTCTTAATTAACATCACAAGTATAAGGATCCACAAAAAGATGCTAACACTAAGGCCGCTCTCACACATGCGTTCAGGTTAACCCTACTCAGAACAGCGTCATTTTACTGCGATTTCGAGCTGAATTTTTGAACGCGTATCACAGCATTTGATAGGGTTTTTTAACGCGCCCCATCATTGTGATGGGGGTGCGTTAAAAAATACAAAAACGCTGAAAAATAGAACAGACCACACTCGAAACTCGCGGCATTCCATACACTGTATTCGAGAGCATGTCTGAGAACCCCTATTAAAATCAATGGAAGAGTTATACCGCGGTTAGCTCAGTGCTAAGGACGCCATGCTAATCATGGTAAAAAGTACTGTGTGTGAGAGCGGCCTAACAGTGGACAATGAAGAAGACTGGTGGGATGGAGATCCATATAGTCCATGCTATAAAAGTATAAATAAAATAAACATTAAGAGGCTGAGTCTCATCAGAACAAGTTATACTCATATTGAAGTTGACGAGTCTTGCTTTAAAAACCCTTACCAATGAACTGCTAAAGGGATTGTCATACCAATACGTGTTACCTGCTATTCACAAGATAGGGGATTACGAGCTGACCAAAAACATGGAGGGAGGGAGCCATTAATGTCACCGAGGGTTGTGAACGACTAAACAGCTAACAACAACAAACCAGCTGACCAGTGGCGGTTCAACCGCTACAAGACCCACCAATCACGAGAACAGGGGTCCTAAGAGTCCTTTGCATGAATGGAGCAATAGTCAAACAAGCGCATTATCGTTCCATTAATTTCAATGGCACAGCTGGACTGTCCCTTGATCCTACCTACCTCTAGTAGTCCCATTGAAATGAATGGACCGGCGGCGTGCATGAGTGACCCTTGCTCTGTTCATGAGAGGATCTTTGGGACCCTTCTTCTCGTGATCGGTGGGGTTCCAGAGGTTGAGTCTGCACCGATTAGCTAGTTATCGGCTAGGGACAAACCCCATATAAATGTAGAATTGCATACTGGCAGTTCAAATAATTGGCCGTCCATATAATACTTGAATGGGCCATATCCATCAGAGGGAAAGCATTTTTTTTGTCTGCATTCTCCTCTGGTGAACAAAGCAGGCTCCAGAATCAGAACCACCTTCTATGATGTCCGGGGGCCATATGTACGCGGGCTGACAATCACTCAATTGAGTGATTATTTGGGTGACTATCGGCCCGTGTAAAGCTGCAGAAGACAAGCACTGCAAAAAATGTAACTAAACCCGATTGTAAAAATGATTGCCAGCCCCAAATACATGCACTTCAGTGAACATAAAATTGCCACAGTCTCCGATAGGCTTCAGGTAATTCAGGTGCCACATTATATACGCAGAAGGTGAGCTACTGTAACACGTTTGTCTCATTGACACTTCTGAAGTCAGTTTTCACGAAGTAAGACCTAAAACATTTTTTTTCTCAGTTCACACAATTTTCAGTTTCACATGTGCTGAATTATGTGAAAATCTTGGGACAAAGTGTTTTTAAATTATTTATGATGGTGATAATTAAAAGGAGCCCACAAAAGAATTAAATAATGATTATGCATGTTGGTTAATTTATCATTTTTGAATGCAAAGTGATCGTGACAGATGAGAGTGACGGTAAATCTATTATAATAATTAATATGGCAAAAGAAAATGAGAATTCATTTAAGTAATTACCTCTTTCATAAACAGTGAACCTCATCAGCACAGATGATCTCCCTGGCTGCAATTTTTAAATCTGATTTATAACTACTGCCCCCAGAGGAACAACAAAGCATGACAGTCCGTCAACAAAAAAAAAGCACTGCACACAAAGCTGGTAAACATGCTGTGTGTGAATCCAGTCTAGGAGTGCTTACCACCCCCAATCAATTGATGCTAATTCCTTCAAGTGGGATTAAAACCATATAAAATTCAACTGTTGCTCTATGCCGTTCTCCTGCCCTCCTCTCCTCATATTCTCATCAATGTGATTTATACTTTACTTTGCTTGAATTTTGCTAAAGGCTTCAATTTCTCAGGATTAGAACTTAATTTTTCAATTTTAAGTGCAAAAGTAAGGGACCCGCTATATAATGTTACTAATAACACACATCTGTACCGCACAAACATGAAATTTGGCACGATCACTGTTTAGGTCCTAAATAGGAATATTACATTCTAAGCATGAAAAACTGTGAGAAAATCTACGGTACATAATTCTTTTCTCAGAAACCATAAACCTTAGAGAAATGATTTGCATAATGAGGAGAATCTACTTATCTCTATCTGTATATACTGAGGAGAATCTAACTGACCTCTGCGTGTATATACTGAGGAGAATTTACTTGACCTCTATGTGTATATACTGAGGAGAATCTAATTCACCCCTATGTGTATAGACTGAAGAGAATCTAACTGACCTCTGTGTGTATATACTGAGGAGACTCTAACTGACCTCTGCGTGTATATACTGAGGAGAATCTACATCACCTCTATGTGTATATACTGAGGAGAATCTAACTGACCTCTGTGTGTATATACTAAGGAGAATTTACTTGACCTCTATGTGTATAGACTGAAGAGAATCTAACTGACCTCTGTGTGTATATACTGAGGAGACTCTAACTGACCTCTGCGTGTATATACTGAGGAGAATTTACTTGACCTCTATGTGTATATACTGAGGAGAATCTAATTCACCCCTATGTGTATAGACTGAAGAGAATCTAACTGACCTCTGTCTGTATATACTGAGGAGAATCTACCTCACCTCTATGTGTATATACTGAGGAGAATCTACATCACCTCTATGTGTATATACTGAGGAGAATCTAACTGACCTCTGTGTGTATATACTGAGGAGAATTTACTTGACCTCTATGTGTATAGACTGAAGAGAATCTAACTAACCTCTTTGTTCATATACTGAAAAGCTGTAAAGTACATAAGGACTGCAGGGATGGAGCATGCCTTTAAAGCTAAGAAGGGGCTGCAACCTCCAGTCTGGGGGTAAATTTGAATAAAAGGAGTGTTACCTTTAAGGTAAAAAACTGAGGAGAGTGGGAGGAGGGCACATTCTGCAGAGGGACATCGGTACATGCAGCCTGAGAAAAATCTAACGCTCCTCTATGTGTATACATATTTTGTTCCATGGTTTCTCTAAAGTAACCATGACTCCATAAAATTTTCCGTGCGAACAACAGGTAAACACTAGAGATGAGCGAGCATGCTCGGTTAAGGCAATTACTCGAGCGAGCATCACTTTTTTCGAGTAACTGTCTACTCGTCCAAAAAGATTCGGGGGGTGGCGGGAGTGAGCAGGGGGTTGCAGGGGTGAGCAGGGGGAGGGGGGGAAGATCTGTCTCACTCTCCCCCCCCCCCCCCCCCGCCGCCTATTGAATCTTTTCAGACGAGTAGGCAGGTACTCGAAAAAAAGCGATGCTCGCTCGAGTAATTGCCTTAACCAAGCATGCTCACTCATCTCTTGTAAACAGCTGTGCCAAATTAACTCAGTTGAAGCCAGGTATATCAGCTAGTACAGTATATATTAAATTAATTTTTTTTTAACACGGGAGCCTATGTTTGCAGATGGCTTGGATTGGAAGCATCCATTACAGGCATACGTTTTCTTTTAATATGAGAGCCTATGTCATCTCGTGTCATTTATGTCGGGACACTCATCTCACTCATATGCTCAGACAGGGAAAACAAAAGGGGAACACATGGATTTTGGATATCACACTCACAGAACTCTATGGACTCTACTGTACTTCAAAGTACCATGTGCTTAAGGTCTTAGATCGTAAACTCTAATGGCCTTTTTTTGTCTGAAAAATGATTCTTTAATAATATTTACAAAATCGTTCATTGTGTACACCTATTGTATTCTCATTAGAGATGAGCGAGCATACTCGATAAGGCAAACTACTCGAGCAAATAGTGCCTTATTCGAGTACCTACCCGCTTGTCTCTAAAGATTCGGCTGCCGGCGCCGGTGACAGGTGAGTTGCGGCGGTGAGCAGGGGGGAGAGAGTGAGAGAGAGAGAGATCTCCCCTCAGTTCCTCCCCGCTCTCACCCGCCGCTCCCCGCCCCCTGCTGGCACCCGAATCTTGAGAGACGAGTGGGCAGGTACTCGAATAAGGCACTACTCGCTCGAGTAGTTTGCCTTATCGAGTATGCTCGCTCATCTCTAATTCTCATAGTCCACCTCCTACAGAGAAAATATATATCTGTAGAGTAATTAGCACTTAAATAATTAGGATACAGTTGCCAAATAGTGTGAGGACGATGAAATAAATGGAAGACCACATTCCAGAACGGACTCCACCCTGCGACCGGATACCATTGTACATCACCTCATTCCAATCTTCTCCAGTTAAAATCTAAATAAGTGACAAACAACATAATAGCTTAAAGTCTATGAGCACCTTGGAGGGCGATTTTGTTTTACTTAACTGAATGCATTTTGGGCTGAAAATCATTTTTGCGCTGCGGTTTAAATAAAAATGTTGCACCATTTGGCTTTTGCAGCATCTACATATCACTGTGTATAACAAGCTGTAGAAGACATCTCCCTTCAGATCCGTCAGTGTGCTGGCCTGACGGTTTGGTCTTCAACTTTGATCTGTCCTTTTATGAACTTTCTATCAGCTTCTTTATAAGTGATCAGAAATTAGCTAACAAGAATGCTCCGGAGAGGAGAGAGCATGGGGAAACTAAGCTGTCAGTTGTCACTGATGGATCTGAAGGGAGATGCCTTCTGCAGCTTGCTATATACAGCGATATGTAAAAGCTTCATTAGTCAAGCAGTGCAAAATGTTTCATCAAACCCCATTACAAAAATGAATTTCATCCCAAAATACAGTCATTTAGGTAAAACAAAAATGTCCCTGTAAGGTGTTCATAACCTTTACATTTTCTTGGTGAGTAAAAAGCTATTATCAATGGATAATACAATATTATCAGTTTATGATTAATGAATGCATCTTAATGTAGATACAGATTAACGCATCTGTATGACATACTGTGGGCATAACATTACCTGAAAGACAGTCATGATGGCTGCAGGAAATGTATCAAAATTTGCAGAAGGGGTGCCATCATTAAAATTAAATCTGCAAGCAAATAAGATATAATTTATAATAAACACAAACATAAAATAAAGAATGTCAGTACAAAAGCATTAACAACTATAATTAAAAAGATCATTAAATATGCTGCAATTATTAAAACTATTCTCTTCTATTTCAAGACTCTTCAAAAAATTTGTGTAAAATCCAATATGGCCACCATGTCAGCAAATAACTACTTACATCGCTAATTCCGTAGCGTGGAAAAGCTTGGGGACAACGAATGTTAAACTGTCATCTTACTATGCATAATGACAGCTACGAGGCCCATGACAGGAGTGAACCCATGGACAATATTACTCCAATGCCTAAAAATAAGGCATTCACGCAAGTAGGAAGAATAACTTCACTGCCTTCTGAACTAGACACTAATGCCAAGGGAATGGAGGAGACTAATATCCCTTAACTATCCAGTTATGCCAGTGACCCAATGAAGCCAACGTAGAAACCATATTACATTCTTAGTCAAAAAAATCACACACCTAGAGGGAGTTGTCATTTTGCTGCAAAACTCGGCATGCAGTTACATCTCAGACAGATCTGTAAATGATTAGAGTTGTGGTGTTTTTAGATGAACCGTCTTGTCACCAGAGACCCTAAAATTGGTTCCCCCCTTGGCCTATAAGAGACCCTCGGAAGCTCCTTGTGTGTAGTGACCTCTTCCGCTTGTGTAGAGCTTGTTGACCACTAGACGCCTCTATGATGGAGAACATTATTGGAATGCGAGAAGATGGCTGGTCATATGGACGAACTGCCGCCACCTGAGCTGTTCTGACCAGACTGTTAGGAGGTGTTGAGACCACAACACCCAAGGTGACCAGGCTCAGAACTTCCTTGACAGACCAGCAGTAAAGAGGATCGCCCAATAGTACGACAAACACAAGCAGCTCCAACTGTTTTGTTGTCCGCCATCCAGAGACAGGTGGCACCATAAATATGGTGTGTCTCTCAGAACCATTTCCAGGAGCTTTGCTGAAGGACACTTGGTCTCGTGGTACCCATTACCTGCCTACAGATTTCTTAGAATTGTTTATTATATATATATATATATATATATATATATACACACACATATATTCAGTGTCATGCAGCCAAGAACTGGATAGAAGCTACTCAGCTGCATGGAAATCAGATCTAAATGATATTTGTTTTTCCGACAGACCACAAATTGCAAATTCGAGGAAACTGCAAATGGAAATTGTGCAAACATTTTGCATTTTTTATTAGAAAAATGATATTTGTACTAGAGGTCAGTTTCTGGAAGGATCCCTATAAGCTTTATACCGTTCTCCGTTTCCTCACATTGCCTTTTCTCTATGTATTTAAACTGTTATTTTCCTGACTCCTTAGATTAAGGCACTATATCATCTCCTTTGTGGCGGTAAGCAGTGTTTACAGTATTCTAACACTTGCTGCAATGATCAATATTACAGTTATTCATCAGTATAATTAGAGCTGGTCTCCATGAGCCTGACATAGTGAATTAGACGAGGGTCCACTGGAATGGTTGCCGCAATCTTCCTGCCTTCTTCACATTTTTCTACTTAATGTTGATGCTCTGTTAATGCTTTCAGGCAACATACAAGCAATGTTCTGTCATTGTGTGTTACGAAGGAAAGTATAGTAGAGTTCTAATGCCTAAACAGCACATCTGATAATTTCCATTTTCAATTAGGCCACATGCACATGGCAGGGCAAGGACTCCACATACCGCCATATGGTGCTTGCATGAGAGTGGACTAATGAAGATGATGGATAACAACAAGCTTGTATACTGTACATGTTCCTGTGTGCTTAACTGTTCACCAAGAAGTTGTGTGCAATGTTAAAATGGCGGTTCTCCTAGGCATTGGATGACCTCGGTTAAGGCCCGATTCTTTAAAGGGCCGTTCTATTGATTTTCTTGGTCATCTATTAAGTAGCTATCCCACCAGCATATATCAGTTGGCTAGTGTTACCTTGGTAGTTATTTCTTTCTGTCTGAAACTCCTGGCCTCTTTCTCCTCAATGGTCATGTGATCTCAATGCTGATCCACTTAGAATTGCTTGGAGTTATGATATCTGAAACTTGTCAGTTTCATAGACTGTTTCAATTAACTACCTAGAAGGGGGCACAGGCACTCCCATCCCATTTACTGATGATGACACAGATGCTGTCATACATCTATAATAGAGGAGATCATAGTCCATCCTCCTGACTGTACACTTATGGTCTGTAGATTATTAAGGTTACTATAGAAGGTAATGATAATTAAGCTGGATAATTAAACTGTGCCCTGCAGGTAAAAATTTTATAGTGTTAGCTAATGTTGGGCTGATGCATCATGGGATTGGTTTGAAAGTGAAAGTAAAAAATTCTCACTCTCAATATGGTGCCTGATAAGCATCAGATGGGAGGCTGCACTGCAAGGAGATGGCTGCAATACAAAGAAGAGACCTCCAGTTTGTGGCAGGCAATCAATTGAGGGGGCAATCAGATGATGGAAAAATGTGTCTTCACCGAAGTGGCTCTTTAAGAACAGGGTCTTTGTCAGAAGACCTTGTTGCATGCATGTAGCATGTGGGTGCATGGGTACTGTGCCAATAGCACAAAAGAGTTGTGGAGACTACATAATAGGTGGAAATTGGCACTACAGCTGGTTGGGTGTGTGTAGTAATACTCTATGGTCACATGTATGAATTATGAGGCCTACCTGAATCTTATCACTCCAAGATCAGTTATCTACTACCCATCTTTATTTGTCCTACGTATAGCAAGCAGTGTATAAATTGACTTCATTCCACATCTCTGTTGACGTCCAATCAAATTTATTCAAATATTATTTACCATTTCATTTACCATTGGTTATTAAATTTGAGTCCAAACATGACATATAATTATGGAAGGCACCAAAAGACGTACCTGCCACCATACAGCTGCATTCCCAGTAGTGCAAAGACAACAATGAAAAGGAAAAGGAGGAAGAGCAGGCTGATAATCGATTTCATGGAATTCATCAAAGACACCACCAAGTTCCTCAATGAGGCCCAGTATCTGGAGAAATACACAAAGTTCTACCATCACCCTATGCTTTAAATACAAGAGTTAATGGACTAATATTCAATGATACAACGTAAAAAACAAAACCAAAAACACCCCTTGCACTTACTTGGTTATCTTAAAAATTCTTAAAAGACGCAAAGCTCTTAAGACGCTGATCCCAAAAGATGTTCCAGGTCTAAATATGGCCCAAATTACTTCAAATATGCTTCCTATTGTGACCTGAATGAGACAATTGAATGCAATGGATTCACTGGGGACATTTAAATAGTTAATTTTCAACTTAAAAGGAAAGCTGTATTTGTTCAAAGTACTGAGTAAGAAATGGTTCATTAGTTGCTAATCGCTTTTTTCAGCTTATTGAAACAAAGTGACTAATGAGCAACTTCTCACTCAATGCGAACAGGCAGTCGTTCATCTATGAATGACTTCCTGTTCTTAGTAAATAGAGGCAAGCGGCCAAAAGAGGTCTCTAGTGAGCTCTGCCTCTAATCACCGAATGACTTCATACTATGTGAAAGCGCAGGGGCAATAGTCATTAGGATGCTTGTCGGGTGCTTAAGCATCTGACAGTCATCCTGTGTAAAAGCACCCTAAGGAATTGCGACTCGCCCATCCTTTGAACCCGCATGGGAGTGTGAACTTTTATACAGAGAATCCCCAGGTCACTACTCCGCTGGAGTAGTCTCCATTAGCAAAAGCTAGTTCTTGGATGGACAAAAGACACCAATTCACAGTAACAAGGTAGCAGGCAGGAATTGTAGTCCAACATATAGAGGTAAGGCAGTGAAAAGGTAGAGGTCAAGGCAAGCAGCCGACATGAAGACATGGCCAAAAAAGCCAGATTGTTGCTAAACAGAACTGAAAGAACACACTTTCCCTGGGTACACTAACCATATGGACTTTGTTGATCAGGCATTAGGTGCCTTAAAGAAGCCTAGGGTTCCTGGGCATTGGTTGTTGACAGGTGGTTTTGGAATACTCTGGCCCTTTAAGAAACCAGAAGCTAGTGTGTGCAAGAGAGAGGAACTAACACAGAGTTGTGTAGAGGGGTGGCAGTTGGAGCAGGACACCAGACATGGATGGGGTGAACCAGCAAAATGTGACAAGGACACTTTTAGTTCATTGAGTGGTTTCCTCATTGATGATCTCCAACAATAAGCAACATCGGAGAAATGAACATCACAGAAGATCTTTGGAGGAACTGGTTCCTTGTTTGTTGCATGCACAGTCTATTGACTGCAATCAGGTAGTGACCCATTTCCAGTTTGTTAGCACTGCAGAGGAATTAGACACTTGATGCTAGGCTTCCCCAGAAATCACAACTGATGTTGGGGTCCTGGCAGTGGGAAAATTTATGTTCAACTAATTGTTAGGGACACGTCAAACAAAAAAACAATTGTGGACCGCCCCTTTAAGGATAGAGATCCACCATCAAAACATGTAGCCTTGTGACTTCTTTGGTGTGTCCAGATTTATTCCTGGATGTCTTCTATGCATCCTCCTGATATAAGTTTAGCAATATTCAATTTTATTGCTAACTTCTACAGCAGAACAAGCTGTAAAACTATTTTAGTGTACAGTAACTACTGTGTTCCTGAAATATTACAATATATTATCCTATACTTGGCATACGGATGTATTTTTGTCTT
Organism: Eleutherodactylus coqui; assembly: GCF_035609145.1. NCBI lineage: Eukaryota > Metazoa > Chordata > Amphibia > Anura > Eleutherodactylidae > Eleutherodactylus > Eleutherodactylus coqui. The sequence goes on along the minus strand of NC_089839.1, from coordinate 273,964,519 downwards.
TTCTTGGCAACATGATCAGAATGTATTTTCTCACCCCACAGTCGAAACAATTAAATGATGAGTGAAAGTAGAGGCGGGGGCCCATTCCATACATCTTGAGAGACATCTCCACCATAAATAACCCAAGAAACAGGAATTCTGCATAGTCTGCAAAGAAGAAAAAAAAAATCGCAAAACTAAGATAAAACCAACATTTAGATGAACGTCCGGAACAATATAGAATACAGTGGGGGTGGGAGGTAAAGTTAGAGCACAATCTCTCAAATCCACATAATGCAATCTGCAGAAGTCTACATGTTATCTACAGTAAAGTTGTAAAGTATTAAAAAGTAAGAGCCAAAGTTAGCTCCATTATGTGCCTTTTAGAGACATTATCCCTTCTGTTCCCCCAGAAAAGCAATGTGCCAGTGCAGATCTGAAATGGAAAATGCACCCTCCTAGACAATGTTTCATTGATACACCTTGTTACAAAGTACAATTATTTTGTTTATTAGAATTTTTTTGGCTCAGATATTGAAGACTCATCCTAATCTGTGTCATCAATATCAGATTGGTGAAGGGACAACTCCCGACACTCCTGCAGATCAGCTCTCTAAAGAAACATGGGTGGCATATTCTATCAAATGCTATACTATCAGCGTATTCTTCTGTAAGTTAGTAGAGAAAAATATAGTGCCTCCCTGAGACACCATACTGACGGCATCCCGGTCCTAGGACCTTACTGTACACTTTATTCCTGTGCTGTAACTTCACTGTAAATATTGTTTACAGCTGTGAAACCGCTGTGCGCATTATTTCTGAATTGTGACATCACTATGTGCATTATCCCTGTACTGTGATATCAATATGTGTATTTTCCTTGTCCTATGACATCACTGTACACCAGGGGCGTAACTATAGAGGTCGCAGGGGATGCGGTTGCACCCGGGCCCAGGAGCCTTAGGGGCCCCATAAGGCCTCTCTTATCCATATAGGGAGCCTAGTACAATGAATAAAACATTGTAGTTGGGGGCCCTGTTACAGGTTTTGCATTGGGGCCCAAGTGCTTCAAGTTACGCCTCTGCTGTACGCATTTGCCTTATGCTGTAACTTTAATGTGCACATTATTGCTCGGTTGTGAAACCCCAATCAACATTATCCCTGTATTGTAAAATTGCCATGCACAATTTTCCTGTATTGTGACATCACTATATTCATTATCCCTGTAGTGTGACATCCCTGTGCACTTTATCCCTGTACTGTGACATCACCATGCACATTATCTCTGTACTGTGACATCACTATGTGTATAATCCCCGTAGTGTGACATCACTATGTGAATTATTCTTGTACTTTTACTTTAATGTGCACATTATCCCTGTACTGTGACATCACCATGCACATTATCTCTGTACTGTGACATCACTATGTGTATAATCCCCGTAGTGTGACATCACTATGTGAATTATTCTTGTACTTTTACTTTAATGTGCACATTATCCCTGTACTGTGACATCCCTATGCACTTTATCCATGTACTGTAATATCACCATGCCCATTATCTCTGTACTGTGACATCACTATGTGTATTATCCCTTTAGCATGACATCACTATATGCACATTATCCCTGTACTTTGAAATCACCAAGCACATTATCCATATTGTAACATCACCATGCATATTATTCTTGTACTGTGACATCACCATGCACATTATCCCTGCACTGTGACCTCACTGTGCACTTTATCCCTGTACTGTGACATCGCCATGCACATTATCCCTGTAGTGTGACCTCACTGTGCACTTTATCTCTGTACTGTGACATCACCATGCACATTATCCCTGTAGTGTGACCTCACTGTGCACTTTATCTCTGTACTGTGACATCACTATGTGCATTATTCCCATAGTGTGACATCACTGTGAGCAATATCCCTGTACTGTAATTTCAATGTGCACATTATTGCCCTATTGTAAAAATCATTGTATGCATTATTCATTATTAGAGATGAGCGAGCGTACTCATCCACGCCCCTTTTTCGCCCGAGTACCGCAATTTTCGAGTACTTCCGTACTCGGGCGAAAAGATTCGGGGGGCGCCGTGGGTGAGTGGGGGGTTGCAGCAGGGAGTGGGGGGGGGGAGAGGGAGAGAGAGGGGGCTCCCCCCTGTTCCCCGTTGCTACCCCCCCCACGCCACCACGCCTCCCCCCGCCCCCCCCCCCCCCGGCGCCCCCCGAATCTTTTCACCTCGAAAATCGATCGATCGATCGAGTAATTACTCGAAACGAGTATGTTCGCTCATCTCTATTCATTATGGAGACCAAATAATTATAAGCTTTTTATCAATTCACTGCAGAAGGTGGTTATGGTGGGACCCATTATAAGTTTTGTTATGGGGCCACATGGTTACTTTTTACACCCCTGCTTAATACTATATACATTTTAGCACAATATATTATTGTGAGTGCATTTACTCCTTAAAGAGCACCTATGAATCTGTATAAGATCCTGATGAAGGTTGTATTCTGATCTTACAGTCTTCTAGGTTCTTCTGTCGTGACTCTAAGACTATATCTGTAATATACATATCCTTCCTACTGTACTAATAAAAGTTTTAAAGACTTACAAAGAATATTAGAGAGCCAGTAAACCTGGTCATGGTGAACAATGGCCACACAGGCAGTGTTGAGAGCTACTACTCCTAAGACCATCCAATAGAAAACTTGGGATTTGATCATATGGCGTATGGATATACGTAGCAGTCGTTCTTTGTGACGAAAGTAAGATGCGCCATCCATTTTGTTACTTTTAATGCTAGCTCTTGCAAGAGGAGTACCTACGAAGTGGACATACAAAGCTGATGTTATAGCATCTACAGTGTAGACTATAGAATACACATTAGGTTACGTCATAGAAATCTACACCCACCAACAGAAGATATGTCAACACAGTGGTCCTCGTTTGTGTCCCGGTTCATGGCTTCTGTTCTACTCCGTTTAATTGTTGCTCTCCTGAGAACTGTAGCCAAAAAAAAAAATGGAGAAAGTCATCCTTTGATGACCACAAAATCATATTATTGCTCACAAAGTAGAGTCCTACACTTTGAAATAAGTTTCAAATACACTAAATAGTTGTGAGCAAGGTCTCTGAGAAATAAAGACCATGAAGGGTTTGAAGACCGCAAAAATGGCTAATCTTACCTTCCAAAGCGGAAGTCCCAGAATTTTTATTTTCTTCAGCTAACATAACTTCCTCTGAATAAAGACAAACATACAGAGAAACTTGACAACTTCTTAAGAAACAATTATAATGCAGTCAAGAGTGAATATGTGCGCTATGCATGGTGGTTGAACGATTGGACCTACAGTAGATAGTCTAGAAGTACCATGTATATTCTAGTCAAAACCATCTTGACCAGAGGCGTAACTTGAAGCTCCTGGGCCCCAATGCAAAACCTGTAACAGGGCCCTCAAACATAATGCTTCATTCATAGTACTAGGCTCCCTACATGGAGAAGAGAGGCCTTATGGGCCCCCTAAGGCTCCTGGGCCCAGGTGCAACCACATCCCCTGCACCCTCTATAGTTACGCCCCTGATCTTGACCAATATCTTGAGTTTTCTTCATGGAAGAACATTGGGGCACATGGAGTACATATGGAGTCGAGAATGACACTAACATGTAGGCATATTTATGAACTGACAGGCAATGCATTTTGTATATTTTCTAGTACTCACTTTGGTGCATGGTCTAATGCGGTGCCAATGGCGAGAAATATGTTAAGTGGGAGCAACATAAATTGGTTATGTCATTGTTAAACCTGCTTTAATAAAAATGGCAATCTGATTGGTTGGTCATTGATCTCACCCAGTCTAAATGAAAATATACCATAACTGTTACTGTAGTTCCAAAAACCTTTACCTTAAATTGTAATGTTTTTAATTGAGACCTAAAGATCCTACTGAAAAGAAGAATTTGACATGCAGACTTTTGTATTATTTTACTCACCTGCTTTATCTATCCAAGCCCGATACCCATTCAGTTCCCTCTCAATCTGCTGCTGCCTGCGCAACTTCATGAAAGCCCGTCGGTTCTCCACACGCTCTCTCTCTTTGGCAAATTCTCTGCAAAGACAGGAGAGAAAATTGTTATATGGCTCTGATAGAAGAGAATCCCATAAATCGTGCACTGAGAAACTAATGGCTAATTAAAAAGGAAATTGGCTCCTACGGGGTCTACAAAGAGAGAGACAAAGCTGTAGTTAGCCTCATCTAACAACTCCGTAGGTGGTGTGGACATGCGGAGCTCCTACTCTCCATATTACTAGTGTTTACAATCAAGATGGTGAGGGTCACGTAAAGAGTAACAGCCAATGATCCCACTTGAAAGGGGAGCTAATGGTCCTTCTGATTCTGGAAGAGGTTCTATGGTGGCATAAATCAGGATATTTTACTACAGGGCAGGCCTCTTTCATTGAGAGTTGATGAAATTAAAGTAACTTGTTTTTGGTAATTCCTCATATAAATTTTATTTTATGGTCTATCTTGCCATATGCCATGGGTAATCCAGTTAGTCGAATGTAGGATTAGTTGAATGTTCGATTTTGAATCTTCAATCATTCACTTGTTATTCACATCCTGTGACACAGGATTTATCTTGACTAGAGATGATCGAGTATACTCGCTAAGGCTAACTACTCGAGCGAGTAGTGCCTTAACCGAGTGGCCTCCTGCTCGTTTCTAAAAATTCGAGGGCCGGCGGCGGGCAGGGAGTGGTGGGGGAGAGCGGGGAGGAACGGAGGGGAGATCTCTCTCTCCCTCTCCCCCCCCCCCCCCGCTCCCCCCTGCTCACCGCCGCAACTCACCTGTCACCCACGCTGGCGGCCGACTCATTACAGATGAGCGGGAGGATACTCGGCTAAGGCACTACTCACTCGAGTAGTTAGCCTTAGCGAGTATACTCGCTCATCTCTAATCTTGACCATGACAACATCACAATTGTATAGGTGCTAAATACCACAATATAATGTGGATAATCTAGGAATAACGTATACTGTATATATGGAGGGTTGGGGAGGACTGGTAAGCACACACAGAGATACAATGCAGAAGTACTTACAACATTTATACCTGCTGGTCGCGAAAGGTCAGGTATGTACACCAACAGTAATCAGAAAAATTCCATGGACCAGTAGGTATACCTTTTGTGAGTATTTCTGTATTGTATCTCTAAAATATCCTGAGGAAGGGGGCCCAGTGTGCCCCCGAAATGCTTTGAGCTATATACTATTTGGATAATAAAACTCTGAACTTTTACCTATTTGAGTAACATCATTGCGTATAACGCTCTACTTGGAGTCCAATGGGTGAGAGGTGTCTATCAGTCTGTCTATCCCCGCATTATAAGTTGTTATTCCTACATTATATTGTGCTATAAAGTATCTATCCAATTACTTGTCCTGTACTTTTTCTTCTTGACATGGTCCATGGCATCTGTTGGCTGAGGTGCTTATATACCCTTTATGTTGTCCTCTGTTGAGAAGCAATTACTTGCAGTCCTACTAGGATTTAATTAGTCCTAATTAATTGTTTATCCGTATCTTTGTGGTGTTATTCGGGTCTCGTATCCCTATGACAACATCTCGTCTGCATGGAGTAGAGTCATAAACTTCCCAGTCATCTACGTTTGATTGTAGAGCAAGTGTTTTTTATATACGAAAGACATCCATATAACCCATCCAGGTGTTGGTCTTGATATGCATCTCCTAAAGTAGGGAGGTGGGTAGATTGGCAGACATAAGCTGTCTCTGCATTGTGGGATCCCAAAAAAAGATTTTGGGGAAAAGAGGTGTAATGGGGGGAGTGCTGCTTGCTGAAGCAGCGTTGAACAGCTCTGAAAAATAGCCAGATGGTATGCTAGGTTCCGCACCTAGATGACATAATTCCTCGGGGGACAGCCTGGAGCAGGTACTCCCCTCCCCAGGAGTCCTGAGCCTTCCTGGCAATTCTAACACAATATAAAAAGTAACTGTGCCACAATAGAGGCAGCACAGGGGGTAGCAGCGTGTGGAGAGGAACTTTGTGGATGTTGAAACAGAACTGAGAGAATGTGTGTGTGTGTAACAGGTGCTGTTATAATAGAGCAAGCAGCATTTAGGAGTGTGACCCCCCTCCTGAGAGCTAGGAGAGTGCAGGGAGTCCATTGTGCAGCTGAGTAGCTGCTGGACTCTGTAAACACTGCTATGAACAATAATCTACAGGAGGCTACCTTACATACTCAGAGGGCTACCGTCTACAAGAGGCTACAGTGCAGCTGCCAGTGCTGGTGAATAGACTGTTATAGAGACTGCTCCAGGGCGAAATGCCCTGCAAGAGAGCAAATTGGAACCGTCCTACAGTTTTTCAGATTGTGAGTTATCAGCAAATGGCGAGACTTTTCTCAGCTACATACCGTAAGTGAGGCCAGCCTCTAGAAGCACTGAAGGTTTGCACATAAATAGGGACCGTCAGGGAGCAGAACACTGTTCTGTGGACGTTAGTTACTACAAGACTCGAACCCTTAGCAGGAGGATTAAGAGTTTACCGGAAATTAACCTAGGTTTTACGGGTAGTTGCCTTAACGTTCTTCAAATCCGTCAGTTGCGTTCAGTGTTTGATTGTATATGAACTGTTTGTGGCAAGCCATGATGATTGGTTAAGCAGTTTATATCGAAGTACCCCTTGTACTATCTTTTCTGTGTATTGCTGACGGAGTGATTAACCATTGTTATTGCATTCCAGTTAGCGATGGTCATGTTTGTGTAAAGAAATTATATTATTCCCTTGATTTCCAAACTGCTTCCTAAAAGCAGAACCAATTTCCTTTGCAGTTCATTAGTTCTAATAACATTTTCTGTTTTTGTAACTTCGTTGTCCGCTTTGTATCCTGGTACCTGTGTCGCCTACCATCTACCGCGACAGTGGATCAATCTAGCTCCAGACAGATGCATAACTTTCAGCCCTTTTTTCTGGAAATTTACTTAAAAAGTAAAAAAAGTGCATGTCTCATACTGCGGTGAAATAGGACATATGATATATGATGGCTGTATGCGAAGTACATATTCAATATCACTGTCAGAGAAATGCTGCAGTGCACATCTCTGCATCATGAATAAATCTGGATTTGCACAAAGCTTCACAATGTATTACTAGCAACAAGCGGCGCTACATACCGGAACATACCAAATATTAAAGACAACGCCCAGCTAAGCACAATTTTGCTATTATACTGTATTCCCTTCGGGCACTGCAGATATTCAAGGGTGCGGACCAATATCTAGTTAGTACTAACCCATCAGACCCAAGTCCTCCCTCCCCTGCCCAAAACTAGCATTGCAGCACAAACAATAAGCTGTTTACACATTCTGGAACTTTTGCTGTTACCATGGAAACCAAGTGAAATGCATAAAACTGGGATAAGTAAATTCGAGATACAAGGGCTCTATATACCACCAGGCATATGTAAATAATAATATAGCTGCATCAGAACAATAGACTTATAGCATCCATAACCACACAAGAAGAATAGCTCCAATCAACTCCGAAATGTCATATGTCCATGGTTGGAAGGGTTTCTGCTAAACTTCAAAATATCAGGAAATACAAAAGGTAAAAAAGTTCAGAGATTATCTACAGATGGTAATGGCGGTAAACCAGAGGCGTAACTTGAAGCTTCTGGGCCCCAATGCAAAACCTGGAACGGGGCCCCCAACTATAATGCTTTATTCATAGTACTGGGCTCCCTATATGGAGAACTGAGGCCTTATGAGCCCCCTAAGGCTCCTGGGCCCGGGTGCAACTGCATCCCCTGCATCCTCTATAGTTACTCCCCTGCGGTAAACATCTTCTTGTGTCTTCAACGGTGGAATACATTGACCATATCTTCACCAATGTTGGCCACCCTTGAATGGGAAAAAAACCCATGGCCCTTGATATGGTGACTCAAGAGTCACAAACTCCTTCCAAGTTTGGTCTTAGCTGCTTATCCCTTTTTAACATAGCAAGGAGAGACATTCACAGTTTCAAGCTGCTTTCAGACTAGCGTAATGTAACACATCCATATTACGGATGCGTTATAGATAGAGATGAGCGAGCATACTCGCTAATGCAAACTATTCGAGCGAGTAGTGCCTTATGCGAGTACCTGCCCGCTCGTCTCTAAAGATTCGGGTGTCGGTGGGGAGCGGTGGGGGAGAGCGAGGAGGAACAGGGGGGAGATCTCTCTCTTACTCTCCCCCGCTCCTCCCTGCTGACTCCCGCAACTCACTGCTCTCCCCCGCCGGCACCCGAATCTCTAGAGACAAGCGGGCAGGTACTTACATAAGGCACTACTCGCTCGAGTAGTTTGCATTAGCGAGTTCGCTCGCTCATCTCTAGTTATAGATGACATTACTACCATATGCCATCAGGATTTGCTTTGTGTATTTCATTTTCCACTGGACAAATAGGGATCCATATTTACTTATTATCAAATAAAAGCAATACTGAGGGAAAATTGGACCTGCTCTACTTTGCTGCATATTTGCGCATTAAGGGTCCATAGAAGTCTAAGGGAGGTGCACAAATGAGCAATACGCTATGCAAATCTATGAGAAAAAAGTACACATTTGTACCTCATTAGGCTAAATAGCCTCTTAAATCCTGGCTGGGGTGTGTCATGCACACATGTGAACAGGCTCTGCATTCACTAATAGTACAGTACTATGGGTTTATATTGGTGTGAATCCACAACGTTCATGATGCAAATGGGTTGCCTGAAGAAGCCCTTAGACTATGGCACGTAAGCTTATAAAAACATTCATGTTGCCTCTTGTGAAAAACAGACATTGCTTTATACATATACAGTTCTATAGGTCATCTGTATACAATTCATGAGTCAATTTATTTACTTCAGAGTGTCATCCATTTTTCACGTCCGAAAAAAAAAAACTAAAACAGTCCCAATTTCTTTTTCTGCATCTGTTATGGAACACAGAGAGCAGTGGACTGTACACGGTTGGCGTCAGGGTTATTTTGTATTCCCATTGACTTGACTGGCCAAGTCTTGTCTGCAAATTGCATCCAGAATAATGCATGCCATGAGCTTTTTTCTTGCATTCCTTGCGTCTGTGTAAAAAAAAACTACCGTATGTGTGTCTTGCCATATTGGCCTATATGGGGCCGTGTGCTTTCCAAGTCTAGTCTGTTTTTTACTTGGACAGTACATTGACTGAATGTATGCTCTTCTGCCACTAGTCTTAGGCCCGATTCCGAATCTCGAACACAAATCCCACCGGACAGCACACAGACCCCCCACCGTGAGATGTCCAAACTGCTGGAACAGTGCACATTGCAATCCCATATTTCCATCCGTGATATGGACCAAAATAGGACATGTATGGATTTTTTTTCGTTTTTAACAAGGACCATCAGTCTACATGAAAAGGCACTTGTATGTATAGCCCCACAAGCTTTAATGGGTCTGTGTGCTGGCCATGAAATACACGGACAGCAGATGGACGTAAAATATACCCATCTGAATAAGCCATTACTGTTATGAGTATAATATATGTCTGTACATAACACCTACAGGAATGTAGCAAGGCCCAACGTCAGTTGACCCCATGTCAATAACCCAAGGAAAAGTCCTAAGGTCCTTCTAAACACAACTTGGCACAGGTAATATCAGAATAATCAACCACTGCACTGTGCCCGGTGGCTTGTACCTTGTCTGCTCAGTTATCTTGCTGCCATAGTTAGCACAAATGTCAGCTCTACTAAGTAGAGAACATTCTCTGAAATTAGAGCATTCGGGTAAGGAAAATTATGGAAAGATTTAGAACACTTTTGGAACTGGGTAAAAGCAGATTTTTTTGGCCAGCATTTCAAGTTATGGAATAGTTTTGCTATAATAAACCAAAACATATAAGTACTACCCCAACTATGGCGGTTTCAACTCTTCAGGTCCAAGTAGAACACTTGGTCTTCCATAGGTATGCCTAGAGAGGAATACACCTACCAACAAAGGCCATAGTAATGTGAAAGATTTGCTATATTTTCTTGATGTGGGTACTAGTACCATTGCAACATGTATTCAAAGCTGACCATGCAGCTTACCTCTGCTATGAAGGGAAAAGTCAGTTCCAGGAGCTCTATAGATACTATAAAGTCATGGTAAATAGAAGGATGCAAACAGTTGCTGAAGTTACTCGCCAATCTTATTTACAGCTAATCAGTGACCTATCAATTTGTGTTGTCGCTTGCTACATAGTTCGGGTTATGTGACACTATAACAGCATTGTGTAATGATCATTTCCAATGCTTGGATGTATGTAGGTTGCTCTGCAGGACAATTGTTAAATTTCCACATGAAATGGGAACTCAAGTATCTTTCCAGCAGTGTCCATGACAACTGTATTCAGATACTGGCAGCAGCGCATGTTGGGAATTCCTAATCTGCAAGGTCTCACAAAGGATGCACGTGTTGTATAGAAATGTCTAGGAGACAATAAGGATACCAAATGGATAATGTTTTTCTTCTATAATCTCTTTTTGCATAGGATTCTAATGATAGGACTCTTCAAATCAGGTTCCCCTACGCAGGACATCCAATTCTCTTAGTTGCAGTTGAAAGCTGCATGCAGAAGGCTTATTATGATGAAGACCTGTAAGACGCTTGTAAGGGGCTTTAGAAAGTTAACCTTGTGTAGTCCGGTAAATGCTATACTTACTAGAGTTTATATAGAGGGATGACATAGAATACCGATGTCTATCAGGGAATGTGATAATAATGCTGGTGTTTACAAGGAGAATTATAGAACGGATTTATGTAACATGGTCTTGATTCCAGTCATACTAGTCATTTTGAATGTTTGCATAACCATGTTCCATGTTGAGCAGGGCATGTGCATTTGATGAACGAAAGGTAGGACATGGCACACCACCCTGTTGTGTTGGTGAAGTGAGCAGCAAGGTATGAGAGGTCGGTGCAAGTTTGGTGTGGCCTGAGTTGGGAGCCATCTTAAAAGTCCTGAAAGCCTGCTGTGAAGGAAGTTGGGTACAGCTCAAGAGTTGTGAAAAGCCTTGGAGCCTCCTTTTCAGAGATGGAAGTGCTGTGAGTATATAAAGAGACTAAGGGTGGTTTCACACGAGCGTGTTTTTGCACGTACATAGGTGCGCACCCATGTACGTGCAAAAACAGGCATAAATGCAGATCAGTGCAGGTCAGTCTTCAATGGTCTGCCGGCACCCCTGCATTCTTTTTCAGGGAAGGGCTTTACATATAAGCCTTTCCCTAAAAAGGAAAGATTTTAGTGTAAAAAAAATAAAATAATAAAAAAAAAATATATATATATATATATATATATATATATATATATACTGACGCCAGGAGCAGCGCGCCGAGACAGAGGCATGAGCAGGGGGCTTAAGGGGACAGCGGAGCAGCTCAGCAGCCGATACCGGCGCCGAAGCAGGGGCGGGGGCAGTAAGGAGAGACCGGAGCGCAGTAGCCGGCGCCAAGAGGCCAACAGGAGTCCAGCGCCAGCAGCAGCGGAGGGGACCAGAACGGAGCAGCAGAGCAGCTAAGACAGGAGGGCAGAGTGAGCGGCCACCGGGACAGAGGGTGATGTCACCAGGAGGAGTGCAGGAGTGGAGGAGCTGATAAGTATCTTCTGTGTGTGTTTGTGAGCTAAGTGTGTGTCTTCTGTGTATCTGGTGTGCCCTAGTTGTGTCTTCTGTGTGTGTGTGTGTGTCTGGGGGTCTAAGTGCTTGTGAGGGGAAAAAAAAATAAATTTGTGACCGGTTGCGCATAAGTGTCAGCGGATAAGCGGTTGCGCGAGAGCGACAGCGTGTGAGTGGTTGCACAGAGGCAGCAGCGTGTGAGCGGTTGCAGCAGCGTGTGAGCAGTTGAGCGGTTGCAGCAGCATGTGAGCGGTTGAGCGGTTGCAGCAGCGGGTGAACGGTTGCAGCAGCAGGTGAGAGGTTGCCGCAGCGGGTGAGCGGTTGCAGCAGAGGGTGAGCGGTTGCAGAAGAAGGTGAGCGGTTGCAGCAGCGGGTGAGCGGTTGCAGAAGCGGGTGAGAGGTTGCAGCAGCGGGTGGGCGGTTGCAGCAGCGGGTGAGCGGTTGAGCGGTTGCAGCAGCGGGTAAGCGGTTGCAGCAGCGGGTGAGCGGTTGCAGCAGTGGGTGAGCGGTTGCAGCAGTAGGTCAGCGGTTGCAGCAGTAGGTCAGCGGTTGCAGCAGCGGGTCAGCGGTTGCAGCAGCGGGTCAGCGGTTGAGCGGTTGCAGCAGCGTGTGAGCGGAGTGTGAACAAGTCTATCTTCACTACTTCCACAAGTAAATTCTAGATCCCCATTAGGATGAGCTCCATGTCTGGCAATGTCATCCAGTGTGCTACTTTTGCAATGTATGCGGTCCTTGATCAGCCGATCGAGGGTGTATACTGCTGTGCAAGATGCGTGCACGTCGCACATTTAGAAGCCCAAATCCTGGATCTAAATGAGCAACTGGCAACACTGAGAGCCATTGACAACATGGAAAGGAGTTTGCTGCTCACTGAGCAGACACTCACTGGGGTAGAGGCGGGGGCGGATGGTAGTACAGAAGTGCAGGGGGAGCAGGCAGTCAGCTGGGTGTCAGATAGAAGGAGGCGTAGAGGGAATAGATCCAGGGAGGCTGGTCCTGAACTGGCACAACCCAACATGACTGCAACGTTGGCAGATGAGGGCGATGCCATTACAGAGCCAGCACCGCTGCAGCACGACATGCCCTCTGAACGCCAGGGGGATGGCTGCTCCGGTGAGACGGGGTTGGGGAGTCCAGGGCAGGCTAGACAGGTTCTAGTGGTGGGGGACTCAATTATTAGGAGGACAGAGAGGGCAATCTGCCATAAAGACCGGGATCGTCAAACGGTGTGTTGTCTTCCTGGCGCTCGAGTTCGACACATTGCGGATCGGATTGACAGATTACTGGGAGGGGCTGGTGAGGATCCAGCGGTCATGGTGCACGTTGGCACCAATGAACGAGTTAGAGGTCATTGGAGGGCCCTCAAAAATGATTTCAGGGACTTAGGGTCCAAGCTCAGGGCGAGGACCTCCAGGGTAGTTTTCTCGGAAATACTACCTGTACCTAAAGCCACACTAGAAAGGCAGCAGGATCTTAGGGAGATAAACAAGTGGCTCCGGAGTTGGTGTAAGAAGGAGGGATTTGGGTTCCTGGAGAACTGGGCTGACTTTGCTGTCGGCTACAGGCTCTACCGTAGGGACGGGCTGCATCTTAATGGGGAGGGTGCAGCTGTGCTGGGGGATAAGATGGCTAGAAGGCTGGAGGAGTGTTTAAACTAGGGACTGAGGGGGGAGGGTAAAATGAGAAATAGTGGGGTAGCCAGTGTAACTAGCGATCCGGGTCCAAGCATAGGGAATGGGGGTCGAGCAGGGGCTGGGGTTAGTACAGTTAGAGCTGATAGATCAGCCATAAGTACGAATAGCAACAAAACAAATTTAAAAAACAAAAAAAATGATATAAATTGTATGACCACGAATGCAAGAAGTCTGATTGGTAAAGTGGGTGAGCTTGAAGCGAGAATGACTGATGAAAATTATGATATAGTCGGAATTACGGAAACATGGCTTGAAGATAAGTGCGATTGGGCGGTGAATTTGCAGGGGTACAATCTCTTCAGAAGGGACCGAAGGAACCAGAAAGGGGGAGGGGTATGTCTGTACGTCAAATTGAACTTGAAGCCGAGGCTACGGGAGGATATAGGGGTAGGAGACGAACAGGTGGAATCTCTGTGGGTAGAAATACAGGGAGGAAAAAATAACAAAATCCTGATAGGGGTCTTCTATAGACCACCAAAAGCAACAGAAGAAACTGAAAACTTACTACTAAGGCAGATAGAAGAGGTGTCAAAGCGCAACGAAGTAATTATCATGGGGGACTTTAATTATCCAGATATAACATGGGAGAAGGAAACCTGCAAATCTCACAGGGGTGATAAGTTCTTGAGAGTAATTAAAGACAATTACCTGAACCAACTTGTGCAGGAACCAACAAGAGGGAGGGCTACTCTGGACCTAGTACTAACCAACAAACCGGAACATATAAAGGGGGTGCAGGTTGAGGGGCACTTGGGGAACAGTGACCACAATATAATCAACTTCCAGCTGTCATTCAATAAGAAGTCTTATCAGGGAGCAACAAAGAAACTAAACTTTAGTAAAGCAAAATTTGATGAGCTTAGAACTACTATCGGTAACATTAATTGGGACAACATCCTCAAAAATATCAGTACAGAGGACAAATGGGAAAAGTTCAAAAGGATCCTAATCACCTCATGTGAGCAGTTCATTCCCTTTAAAAATAAAAGAAACTCAACTAAAAGGAAACCAATGTGGCTCGACAAGACGGTAAGAGGGGCAATAAACGAAAAAAAGAAAGCGTTCAAACTACTAAAGCAAGAAGTCAGCGAAGAAGCGCTAAAATCATACAGGGAAAAAAACAAAATATGCAAAGATAAGATCAAAACTTCCAAGGAGGAAGCAGAAAGACTGATCGCCAAAGAGAGCAAAAACAACCCGAAGCTATTTTTCAACTATATTAACAGCAAAAGGATTTGCAGGGAGAGCGCTGGCCCTTTAAAAAACAATGCAGGGGAAATCATTGATGATGATGAAGGGAAAGCAAATCTACTAAACAGTTTCTTCTCAAGTGTATTCACAAACGAAAAGGAAATGCCACACGAGATGTAGGGGAATAAAATGAACCCCTCACAAAATATCTCATACCTAACGCAGGAGGAGGTGCGGAAGCGTCTAAAGAAAACTAAAATTGATAAATCGCCGGGCCCAGATGGATTACACCCAAGGATACTAAGGGAACTAAGTAACGAGATAGCTAGGCCGCTATACCTAATATTTCTAGACACTATCAAGACCGGTGTAGTACCATTGGATTGGCGCATTGCCAACGTGGTTCCAATTTACAAAAAAGGGAGCAAAAGTGAGCCTGGTAACTACAGGCCAGTAAGTCTCACTTCAGTAACGGGAAAAATTTTCGAGGGGATTCTGAGAGACGCCATTGATGAGTACCTCAAGGAGAATAAGGGAATAACTCCTCACCAGCATGGATTCATGAAGGGTCGCTCATGTCAGACAAATCTGATCAGTTTCTACGATGAAGTAAGCTCTAAGCTGGACCAGGGAGAATCTATTGATCTCGTATATCTGGACTTCTCTAAAGCCTTTGACACCGTGCCACATAATAGGCTAATATACAAAATGAGGCAGCTCGGACTGGGCGAAAACATGTGTAAGTGGGTAAAAAATTGGCTCAATGATAGAAAGCAGAGGGTGGTAATAAATGGTTCGTACTCTGATTGGACCACAGTCGCTAGCGGGGTGCCACAGGGTTCAGTATTAGGCCCCACTCTGTTCAACATATTTATTAATGACCTGATAGAGGGGCTGCACAGCAAAATATTAATATTTGCAGATGACACAAAATTATACAATATAATTAATGCAACGGAGGACAATGTGCGGCTACAAACGGACCTAGATAAGCTGGGGGCTTGGGCAGGAAAATGGCAAATGAAGTTCAATGTTGAAAAATGTAAGGTTATGCACATGGGCAGGAGGAACAGATGTCACAAATATTCACTTAATGGGGTACCACTAGGGAAAAGTGATATGGAAAAGGATCTGGGAGTATTAGTGGATAATAGACTAAACTGGAGTAACCAATGCCAGTCAGCTGCTGCAAAGGCAAATAAAGTCTTGGGGTGCATTAAAAGAGGTATAGGGGCGAAGGACGAGAACATTATCATTCCATTATATAAGGCACTTGTCAGGCCTCACATGGAATACTGCGTACAATTCTGGTCACCGGTGCTCAGGAAAGATGTCACAGTGCTTGAGGGGATTCAAAGAAGGGCAACTAAACTAATACATGGAATGACGGGACTGGAATACCCAGAGAGGCTATCCAAATTGGGACTATTTACTCTAGAAAAAAGAAGGTTAAGAGGTGATCAAATAACCATGTATAAGTACATGAGGGGACAATACAAGGATCTCTCCCGTGATCTGTTTACACCCATGACCACGACGGTAACAAGAGGACATCCGCTACGATTAGAGGAAAGTAGGTTTCATCACCAACATAGAAGGGGATTCTTTACTGTAAGAGCAGTTAGACTGTGGAACTCTCTGCCTGAGGAAGTGGTGATGGCAAAATCCATAGAGGAGTTTAAAAGGGGACTTGATGTCTTTCTGGAGAAGAAGGACATTACAGGATATAAATCTTAGGTTAATTGTCAATCCGGGTATATAGGAAGGTAGGAACTATTAGGGGTTGATCCAGGGAACAGTCTGATTGCCATTAGGGAGTCAGGAAGGAATTTTTTCCCCAAAAGGGCTAATTGGCTTCTGGCCTTGGGGTTTTTTGCCTTCCTCTGGATCAACACAGGAGGATAGACAGGCTGGACTAGATGGACATTGTCTTCATTCAGCCTTACATACTATGTTACTATGTTACTTACCTCTCCGCCGCTGCCGCCACCCCCACCGGGATGAAGAGCACGCGGCAGATGTTTCCTTCATCCCCGCTAGTTAAAAGAATTTCCTGCTGCTACATCTGCCACATCTGTGACAGATGCAGCAGGGGAATTCTTCAATTCTCTACCACAGCTGTCACACATGTCAGCTGCGGTAGAGGATTGTGCTGCCGCAACCCCTTCAATTGATTTCAGGGAAGGGCTTTAAATATAAGCCCTTCCCTGAAAATCCAGTAAAAGTGCTTTAAAAAACAAAAAAATCAGATACTTACCTCCCTTCAGCTGCCGGGGCTCAGCCGTGTCTTCTCCTAAAATCTCTGTCTGCTGAAAGAGCTGAATGTGATTGGCTGAGGTGCTCAGCCAATCACAGGCAGCTCTCCCCGAATGAAATTAATTGAAGGGGTTACCGGCAGCACAATCCTCTACCGCAATTGACATGTGTGACAGCTGCAGTAGAGAACTGAAGAATTCCTCAGCTGCATCTGTCACAGATGTGGCAGATGTAGCAGCAGGGAATTCTTTTCCCTAGCGAGGATGAAGGAAACATCTGCCGCATGCAGCAGATGTGTTCTTTATCCCAGAGCTAAGTATATTTTTAATTTTTTTTTTACACCAAAATCTTTCTTTTTCAGGGAAAGGCTTATATGTAAAGCAGCGGCTCCATTGTAAACAATGCGTGCATTCCCAATGGTGCACGCATGTCCTATCTTTGCAGGCACATGCCTGTAAAGCACGGACCTATGAACACACCATAGGGAATGCAATGTTGCAAATGGAAGCGTGTTTTTGTGCGTGCGTATGAACGCACAAAAACACGCTCGTGTGAAGCCACCCTAAGACTTGATTCTGGGAGGGCTGACAAGCTGAAACAGTGTTGCTAAGTAGTAAAGCCAGTAGGGTCAAAGTACTGAAACTCTGTTGCAATATTCTGAAATTTTGGGCCAAGTTAAAGACTGTACTATTAAAGCTCTGTTCAGATTTCTGCCTGCCTTTTCCAACTAGTGATTATGTCATAAATGCAAAAAAAAATATTGCAACATGCTGGTAAAATGATGGAACCCATGATGGCCAATATGTTCCATCAAGTGCCATCTCATTTCCAAACTATGATTGTTCTCAGTAAGAGAAACGACGTAATCTTGTAGATATGATACCTTTTAATGGCTAACAAAAATACATGATGTAATAATAGCGAGCTTTCGTACCAACGCAGGGTACTTCTTCCGGCTAATGGATTGGATCTGAAGAGGTGGTGATATTGAAGGGTGGTTTCAAGTCACAAAACCACAGAAGAATTTGGGAGTATAAATTGATAACAACCTTTGACACGCTGAACACTGGGTTAAATTATTCCCCAGGATTTATGCGTGAATGGGAAGTGTGAGACATTTATTGCACAGATAAGACCCCCATCAACAGTAATTCAGGCACCATAAACTTTCACTCCCTTATCAGTGCTTAGCTAAAAATGCTTGTGTATCTCTTGTAGAAAGTCAAGCCTGATGACCTCCACCCTCCAACAGGAATTTAGGGACCATAAAACTTTCACTCCGCTATCAGTGCCTAGACAAAATATGTTTGTTTGCTGTTGCAAAATTCCTTTTAAGTGCGAACCAATCCCATCCATATCTGTGCCTTGTCATAAGTATGTATGTTATAAGTGTGTATAAATATCCATGCCTCTTCAGATCCAATCCATTAGCCGGAAGAAGTACCCTGCGTTGGTACGAAAGCTCGCTATTATTACATCATGTATTTTTGTTAGCCATTAAAAGGTATCATATCTACAAGATTACGTCGTTTCTCTTACTGAGAACAATCACATTTTGCTCTACTGGCGACACGGTACCAGACCTTTGTTTTCATTATTTCCAAACTAAAAACAGCATATATGTGCAGAATAGGTGAAATTTTGTTAAGCAACAACACATGTGAAAAGTCTTGGGTATAGTAATAGATCACAGACTGAACATGAGTCAACAGTATGTGCAGAAGCAAAAAAGACAAAAACAATTCTGGAATTCTGGGATATATTAAGAGAAGTATAGAGTCTTGATCATGAGAAGTAATTATCCCACTTTACTCTACCTTGGTCAGACCTCATCTGGAGTACTGTGTCCAGTTCTGGGTACTCCAATTTAAGAAAGAGAAAGACATCGACAAAGAAGAAGAGTTACCAGAATGGTGAGTGGTCTGCAAATAATGTCCTATGAGGAACGGTTAAAGGATCTTAGAATGTTTAACTTGCAAAAAATAATGTTGAGAGGAGACTTAATAGCTGTCTACAAATATCTGAAGGGCTGTCACAGTGCAGAGGGATCAGCCCTATTCTCATCTGTACAAAGAAAGACTAGAAGCAATGGGATGAAACTGAAAAGGTGGAGACACCGATTAGATATTAGACAGGGAGGGTGATCAATGAGTGGAACAAGTTGCCACGGGAAGTGGCGAGTTCTCCTTCAATGGAAGTCTTCAAACAGAGGCTGGACAGACATCTGTCAGAGATGATTTAGTGATCCTGCACTGAGCAGGGGGTTGGACCTGATTTCATAATGGAACAGAAGAGATATGAACAGAGCTTAGCTTGACTGCCAAGTAAAGACTGTTTTTATTTAAAGCATTGTGTGCTCCACCTCCTAGTCCACCTGTATGTGACAAACCCCCAAGATATTCAGTAAAAACAATGACCTTTACAGATGTTTATTGGTTTCTCAAAGGTGAACTTGAATTCTAGGAGCAGCCCAAATGTTACAACCGTATTAAATTAAATTAAATACCAGAGGTTTTGCAATTTCTTAAGCTATTTGTCAATTATCTTCCCAATTTCAAAATCTGCATCCGCTTCCAACCAGCCTCACTCCCTGTATGCCGCTATTGAGAAACAGACACCGTTTGTTCTAGACACACACAGTGATAAGGGGCTAACACATGCAGAAAGCTACTCCACAACCTACATACACACAATGAACTGTCTAGGCTTACAACTCAACTCTACAGGACATCTAGCAATAAAAGTATATCACACCAGAAGTAATGTATTTTAGTTTGTTCTTTTTGTGCTTGATTGCAGTGATTAATATATATATATAATTTACAAGTGTAAGCCTTTCCTCGCACCAAATTATGGAGTTCCGTTATTTAAAAATACTGCGCTATTATGTAACATTGAAAACCCAAAGACTGCACATTTTCACCACGGATAACTTTCCTTGCTGGGTTCTTATGATGCAAAGCAGCCAGGTCACTTGAAAATTCATACATACGGCATACCAGAGGCGTAACTTGAAGCTCATGGGCCCCAATGCAAAACCTGTAACATGGCCCCAAATGATAATGCTTTATTCATAATACTGGGATCCCCATTATGGAGAACTAGCTGATATACCCGGCTTCGCCCGAGTTAATTTGGTACTGGTGTTTATCTGGTGTTCACACGGAAAAGCTTATGAAGTCGTGGTTACTTTAGAGATACCGAGGAAAAACATATGTTCACCATTTTGCATAGTTCTCTGCGTTACCCAGGAAATACCACGGGGAGGCAACCATGCGACGTTTCCTTCATATAAAATGACATCAGGAAGTGAGAGAATTAGATTACATACGTAAAATTTGGACACTAATTCTTTTGCGCTTAGAATTGAATAATCGAGTTGGGACCCATTAGCTTTTCCTATTTATGACATAATCAATGCTCGTGCCAAATTTCCCGTTTCTATGACACCGGAAAGTGAAAAAATTACATTCCGCACGTAAAATTTTGACGCCAATTCTTTTGCGCTGGAATTGAATAATCGAGTTGGGACCCATTAGCGTTTCCTATTTATGACATAATCAATGCTTGTGCCAAATTTCACATTTCTATGACATCGGAAAGGGAAAAAATTACTTTCTGTACGTAAGATTTGGACGCTAATTCTTTTGCGTATAGAATTGAATAATGGAGTTGGGACCCATTAGCTTTTCCTATTTATGACATAATCAATGCTCGTGCCAAATTTCCTGTTTCTATGACACCAGAAAGTGAAAAAAATGACATTCCGCACGTAAAGTTTCGACGCCAATTCTTTTGCGCTAGAATTTAATAATCGAGTTGGGACCCATTAGCTTTTCCTATGTATGACATAATCAATGCTTGTGCCAAATTTCCCGTTTCTATGACACCGGAAAGTGAAAAAATTACATTCCGTACGTAAAATTTCGACGCCAATTCTTTTGCGTTAGAATTGAATAATCGAGTTGGGACCCATTAGCTTTTCCTATTTATGACATAATCAATGCTCGTGCCAAATTTCCTGTTTCTATGACACCGGAAAGTGAAAAAATTACATTCGGCACGTAAAATTTGGACGCTAATTCTTTTGCGCATAGAATTGAATAATGGAGTTGGGACCCATTAGCTTTTCCAATTTATGACATAATCAATGCTCGTGCCAAATTTCCCGTTTCTATGACACCGGAAAGTGAAAAAAATTACATTCCGCTCGTAAAATTTTGACGCTAATTCTTTTGCGCATAGAATTGAATAATTGAGTTGGGACCCATTAGCTTTTCCTATTTATGACATAATCAATGCTCGTACCAAATTTCCTGTTTCTATGACACCGGAAAGTGAAAAAATTACCTTCCGCACGTATAAGTTCGACACCAATTCTTTTTCGCTAGAATTGAATAATCGAGTTGGGACCCATTAGCGTTTCCTATTTATGACATAATCAATGCTCGTGCCAAATTTCCCGTTTCTATGACACCGGAAACTGAAAAAATTACATTCCGCACGTAAAATTTTGACGCCAATTCTTTTGCGCATAGAATTGAATAATCGAGTTGGGACCTATGAACTTTTCCTATTTATGACATAATCAATGCTCGTGCCAAATTTCCTGTTTCTATGACACCGGAAAGTGAGAAAATTAGATTCCGTACGTAAAGTTTGGACGCTAATTCTTTTGCGCATAGAATTGAATAATCGAGTTGGGACCCATTCGCTTTTCCTATTTATGACATAATCAATGCTCGTGCCAAATTTCCTGTTTCTATGACACCGGAAAGTGAGAAAATTAGATTCCGTACGTAAAGTTTGGACGCTAATTCTTTTGCGCATAGAATTGAATAATCGAGTTGGGACCCATTAGCTTTTCCTATTTATGACATAATCAATGCCCGTGCCAAATTTTAAGTTTCTAAGGCATTGGGAAGTGACAGATTTAGATTCCGTACGTAAAATTTCGACGCCAATTCTTTTGCGCTAGAATTGAATAATCGAGTTGGGACCCAATTACATTTCCTATTTTGGAGATAATCTATGCTTGCACCAAAATTCATGTTTCTACGATATCGGGAAGTTGGAGAACTTTTGGCGAGTCAGTCAGTGAGTCAGTGAGTCAGTGAGGGCTTTCAGCTTTATATATATAGATAGAGGCCTTATGAGCCCCATAAGGCTCCTGGGCCCGAGTGCAACCGTATCCCCTGCATCCACTATAGTTACGCCCCTACGGCATACTGATATGTACTTAGGACTGAGTGGGGGACTGTATAATGGCAATGGTAAAGTTAGTATCAAGCCACAAGCAATCGATTGTTGTTCTCTAGAGATGAGCGAGCACCAAAATGCTCGGGTGCTCGTTACTCGAGACGAATTTTTCGCGATGCTCGAGAGTTCATTTCGAGTAACATACCCCATTGAAGTCAATGGGCGACCCGAGCATTTTTGTATATCGCCGATGCTCGCTAAGGTTTTCATTTGTGAAAATCGGGGCAATTCAAGAAAGTGATGGGAACGACACAGCAACGGATAGGGCAGGCGAGGGGCTACATGTTGGGCTGCATCTCAAGTTCCCAGGTCCCACTATTAAGCCACAATAGCGGCAAGAGTGCCCCCCCCCCCCCCAACAACTTTTACTTCTGAAAAGCCCTCATTAGCAATGGATACCTTAGCTAAGCACCACACTACCTCCAACAAAGCACAATCACTGCCTGCATGACACTCCGCTGCCACTTCTCCTGGGTTACATGCTGACCAACCCCCCCTGCACGACCCAGTGTCCACAGCGCACACCAAACTGTCCCTGCGCAGCCTTCAGCTGCCCTCATGCCACGCCACACTCATGTCTATTTATAAGTGCGTCTGCCAGAGGAACCGCAGGCACACACTGCAGAGGGTTGGCACGGCAAGGCAGCGACCCTCTTTAAAAGGGGCGGGGCGGTAGTCCACAATGCTGTACAGAAGCAATGAGCAATCCAATCCTGTGCCACCTCCATCTGGAGCTGCACACGTGGGCATAGCAATGGGGAACCTATGAGCCACACACTATTCATTCTGTCAAGGTGTCTGCATGCCCCAGTCAGACTGCGGTTTTTTATAAATAGTCACAGGCAGGTACAAGTCCGCAATGGGAATTCCGTGTGCACCCACAGCATGGGTGGCTCCCTGGAACCCACCCACTGTACATAAATGTATCCCATTGCAGTGCCCTGGACAGCAGAGCTAACGTCAGATGAAATGCAGGTGGGCTTCGGCCCACACTGCATGCCCCAGTCAGACTGGGGTTCTTTAGAAGTGGACACAGATGCATTTACAACTCCCTGTGGACCCACAGCATGGGTGGCTCCCTGGAACCCACCGGCGGTACATAAAAATATCCCATTGCATTGCCCAACACAGCGGATGTAACGTCAGCTGTAATGCAGGTGGGCTAAAAATTAATTTGATTACACTGTAGGCCAGGGCCCACAAAAATTGGTGTACCAACAGTACTAATGTACATCAGAAAAATTGGCCATGGCCAACCAAGAGGGCAGGTGAACCCATTAATCGCTTTGGTTAATGTGGCTTAATTGGTAACTAGGCCAGGAGGCAGCCCAGTTAAAATAAAAATTGGTTGAGGTGAAAGTTTCAACGCTTTAATGAGCATTGAAAAGTATAAAAATTGTTTAGAAAAATTATATGACTGAGCCTTGTGGGCCTAAGAAAAATTGCCCGTTCGGCGTGATTATGTGAGGTTTCAGGAGGAGGAGCAGGAGGAGGAGGATGAATATAATACACAGATAGATGAAGCAAAAAGGTCCCCGTTTTTGATGGGGATACAGAACGATGCTTCCATCCGCGGGTGCAGCCTACGTATTGCTTAGGTATCGCTGCTGTCCGCTGGTGGAGAAGAGAAGTCTGGGGAAATCCAGGCTTTGTTCATCTTGATGAGTGCTAGCCTGTCGGCACTGTCGGTTGACAGGCGGGTACGCTTATCTGTGATGATTCCCCCAGCCGCACTAAACACCCTCTCTGACAAGACGCTAGCCGCAGGACAAGCAAGCACCTCCAGGGCATACAGCGCGAGTTCAGGCCACGTGTCCAGCTTCGACACCCAGTAGTTGTAGGGGGCAGAGGCGTCACGGAGGACGGTCGTGCGATCGGCTACGTACTCCCTCACCATCCTTTTACAGTGCTCCCGCCGACTCAGCCGTGACTGGGGAGCGGTGACACAGTCTTGCTGGGGAGCCATAAAGCTGTCAAGGGCCTTAAAGAGTGTTGCCCTGCCTGTGCTGTACATGCTGCCTGATCTCCGCGCCTCCCCTGCTACCTGGCCCTCGGAACTGCGCCTTTGGCCACTAGCGCTGTCGTATGGGAATTTTACCATCAGTTTGTCCGCCAGGGTCCTGTGGTATAGCAACACTCTCGAATCCCTTTCCTCTTCGGGTATGAGAGTGGAAAGGTTCTCCTTATACCGTGGGTCGAGCAGTGTGTACACCCAGTAATCCGTAGTGGCCAGAATGCATGTAACGCGAGGGTCACGAGAAAGGCATCCTAACATGATGTCAGCCATGTGAGCCAGGGTACCTGTACGCAACACATGACTGTCCTCACTAGGAAGATCACTTTCAGGATCCTCCTCCTCCTCCTCCTCCTCAGGCCATACACGCTGAAAGGATGACAGGCCAGCAGCATGTGTACCCTCACCAGTGGGCCAAGCTGTCTCTTCCCCCTCCTCTTCATCTTCCTCCTCCTCCTCCTCACCGCGCTGAGATATAGACAGGAGGGTGCTCTGACTATCCAGCGACATACTGTCTTCCCCCGGCTTAGAGATGAGCGAGCATACTCGTCCGAGCTTGATGCTCGTTCGAGTATTAGGGTGCTCGAGATGCTCGTTACTCGAGACGACCACCACGCGATACTCGTCTCGATTAAACGAGCACTGACCATTGAATTCAATGGAGCCGGCAATACAGCCGACTCCATTGAAAGCAATGGGCTGCCGGCATACGCGGGATGAATTGTCGGGAAAGGGTTAAATATATAAGCCCTTCCCTGCAATTCATCTAGAAATGTGTAAAAATAAAAAATATATATATACTTACCTTGTCCCGGCAGAACGATGTTAGCCCATTGAATTCAATGGAGCCGCAATACAGCCGACTCCATTGAAAGCAATAGGCTGCCGGCGATCGTGGGATGAATTGTCGGGAAAGGGTTAAATATATAAGCCCTTCCCTGCAATTCATCCAGAAATGTGTAAAAATAAAAAATATATATATACTCACCTGGTGCCAGCAGACGGAGTTCAGCGCGGCAGGCTGCAGTTCACCTGAACTGCTCTGAACAGCTGTAAGTAGTATTCAGCAGCTGGTGATTTAAAATCCCCGCCTGCTGAATAAGATGCCTCTGATTGGTCACAGCCTGACCAATCAGAGGCCAGCCCTCACTCACACCCATTCATGAATTCATGAATGGGTGAGTGAGGGCTGCCTCTGATTGGCTCAGGGGCAGCTCTCCTGCCCCTGAGCCAATCAGAGGCAGCCCTCACTCACCCATTCATGAATTCATGAATGGGTGTGAGTGAGGGCTGGCCTCTGATTGGTCAGGCTGTGACCAATCAGAGGCATCTTATTCAGCAGGCGGGGATTTTAAATCACCAGCTGCTGAATACTACTTACAGCTGTTCAGAGCAGTTCAGGTGAACTGCAGCCTGCCGCGCTGAACTCCGTCTGCTGGCACCAGGTGAGTATATATATATTTTTTATTTTTACACATTTCTGGATGAATTGCAGGGAAGGGCTTATATATTTAACCCCTTTCCGACAATTCATCCCGCGATCGCCGGCAGCCCATTGCTTTCAATGGAGTCGGCTGTATTGACGGCTCCATTGAATTCAATGGGCTAATATCGTTCTTCTCTGCCACAGCTGTTACAGCTGTGGCAGAGGAGAACGATCGTTATGCTGACAGTGGGGGGGGGGGGGTCTCACTCTTGCTGCTATTGTGGCTTAATAGTGGGACCTGGGAACTTGAGATACAGCCCAAAATGTAGCTCCTCGCCTGCCCTATTCGTTTCTGTGTCGTTTCCATCACTTTCTTGTGTTTTGCTGATTTTCACAAATGAAAACCTTAGCGAGCATCGGCGATATACAAAAATGCTCGAGTCACCCATTGACTTCAATGGGGTTCGTTACTCGAAACGAACTCTCGAGCATCACTGAAAGTTCGACTCGAGTAACGAGCACCCGAGCATTTTGGTGCTCGCTCATCTCTACCCCGGCTCTGTTTCCGAGCGCAAAGCGTCTGCCTTTATGATTTGCAGGGAACTTCTCAAGAGGCATAGCAGAGGAATGGTGACGCTAATGATTGCAGCATCGCCGCTCACCACCTGGGTAGACTCCTCAAACTTTCCAAGGACCTGGCAGATGTCTGCCAACCAGGCCCACTCTTCTGAAAATAATTGAGGAGGCTGACTCCCACTGCACCGCCCATGTTGGAGTTGGTATTCCACTATAGCTCTACGCTGCTCATAGAGCCTGGCCAACATGTGGAGCGTAGAGTTCCACCGTGTGGGCACGTCGCACAGCAGTCAGTGCACTGGCAGATTAAACCGATGTTGCAGGGTGCGCAGGGTGGCAGCGTCCGTGTGGGACTTGCGGAAATGTGCGCAGAGCCGGCGCACCTTTCCGAGCAGGTCTGACAAGCGTAGATAGCTTTTCAGAAAGCGCTGAACAACCAAAATAAAGACGTGGGCCAGGCATGGCACGTGCGTGAGGCTGCCGAGCTGCAGAGCCGCCACCAGGTTACGGCCGTTGTCACACACGACCATACCCGGTTGGAGGCTCAGCGGCGCAAGCCAGCGGTCGGTCTGCTCTGTCAGACCCTGCAGCAGTTCGTGGGCCGTGTGCCTCTTATCTCCTAAGCTGAGTAGTTTCAGCACGGCCTGCTGACGCTTGCCCACCACTGTGCTGCCACGACGCGCGACACCGACTGCTGGCGACGTGCTGCTGCTGCTGCTGACACATCTTGATTGTGAGACAGAGGTTGCATTGGAGGAGGAGGAGGAGGAAGGTGCTTTAGTGGAGGAAGCATACACCGCCGCAGATACCACCACCGAGCTGTGGCCCGCAATTCTGGGGGTGGGTAGGACATGAGCGGTCCCAGGCTCTGACTCTGTCCCAGCCTCCACTAAATTCACCCAATGTGCCGTCAGGGAGATATAGTGGCCCTGCCCGCCTGTGCTTGTCCACGTGTCCGTTGTTAAGTGGACCTTGGCAGTAACCGCATTGGTGAGGGCGCGTACAATGTTGCGGGAGACGTGGTCGTGCAGGGCTGGGACGACACATCGGGAAAAGTAGTGGCGACTGGGAACTGAGTAGCGCGGGGCCACCACCGCCATCATACTTTTGAAGGACTCCGTTTCTACAACCCTATACGGTAGCATCTCCAGGCTGATAAATTTGGCTACGTGCACGTTTAACGCTTGAGCGTGCGGGTGCGTGGCGGCGTACTTGCGCTTGCGCTCCAACACTTGCGCTAGCGACGGCTGGACGCTGCGCTGACAGACATTGCTGGATGGGGCCGAGGACAGCGGAGGTGAGGGTGTGGGTGCAGGCCAGGAGAAGGTAGTGCCTGTGTCCTCAGAGCGGGGTTGGATCTCAGTGGCAGGTTGGGGCATAGGGGGAGAGGCAGCGGTGCAAACCGGAGGCGGTGAACGGCCTTCGTCCCACCTTGTGGGGTGCTTGGCCATCATATGTCTGCGCATGCTGGTGGTGGTGAGGCTGGTGGTGGTGGCTCCCCGGCTGATCTTGGCGCGACAAAGGTTGCACACCACTGTTCGTCGGTCGTCTGCACTCTCAGTAAAAAACTGCCAGACATTTGAGCACCTCGGCCTCTGCAGGGTGGCATGGCGCGAGGGGGCGCTTTGGGAAACAGTTGGTGGATTATTCGGTCTGGCCCTGCCTCTACCCCTGGTCACCGCACTGCCTCTTCCAACCTGCCCTGCTGCTGCCCTTGCCTCCCCCTCTGAAGACCTGTCCTCAGTAGGCGTAGCAAACCAGGTGGGGTCAGTCACCTCATTGTCCTGCTGCTCTTCCTCAGAATCCTCGGTGCGCTCCTCCCTCGGACTTAATGCCCTTACTACTACCTTACTGATAGACAACTGTGTCTCATCGTCATCAGCCTCCTCACCCACTGAAAGGTCTTGAGACAGTTGCCGGAAGTCCCCAGCCTCATCCCCCGGACCCCGGGAACTTTCCAATGGTTGGGCATCAGTCACGATAAACTCCTCTGGTGGGAGAGGAACCACTGCTGCCCAATCTGAGCAGGGGCCCGAGAAAAGGTCCTGGGAGTCTGCCCGCTCCTCAGAATGTCTCATTTTCATGGAGTGAGGAGGCTGGGAGGAAGGAGGAGCAGCAGCCAGAGGATTCTGAGTTGCAGCAGTGGAAGGCGCAGAACTCTGGGTGGACGATAGGTTGCTGGAAGCACTTTCTGCCATCCACGACAGGACCTGCTCACACTGCTCATTTTCTAATAAACCGCGTGGACCCATTAAATGTGCTATGAATGTGGGGACGCCAGAAACGTGCCTCTCTCCTAATCCCGCAGCAGTCGGCTGCGATACACCTGGATCAGGAGCTCGGCCTGTGCCCACACCCGGACTAGGGCCTCCGCGTCCTCGGCCGCGCCCATGTCCTCTAGGCCTACCCCTACCCCTCAGCATGCTGTATTACCAGGAATGCAGAAACACAACACTGTAATTAAATGTGCCGCTTATTGGCCTGTGGTTGGAGGCTGAGTTTGCTTACGGAACGCCAGGAAATAATTTGGCGCAAGCCTGCTGTACCACTTAGCTGGCTGCGTATTTATCTGTAGAACTACTACACCCAGCAGACACAGACCCAGAACACTGAGCAGAGTGACAGGCAGCCCAAATAGATTTTTTTTCAAGATTTTTTTCCAAAGGACCACTGCGTATATTCAATCTATAATATATGTCTTCTGGCCCTGCCTACACAATTCTCTCCCTAGACTGTGTGACGGAACTGCAGTGTTGCACTGTTATTAACTGCAACAGACCGGTGATTTCAGAGCCAGGAAATAATTTGGCGCAAGCCTGCTGTAACACTTAGCTGGCTGCGTATTTATCTGTAGAACTACTACACCCAGCAGACACAGACCCAGAACACTGAGCACAGTGACAGGCAGCCCAAATAGATTTTTTTTCAAGATTTTTTTCCAAAGGACCACTGCGTATATTCAATCTGTAATATATGTCTTCTGGCCCTGCCTACACAATTCTCTCCCTAGAGTATTACTGCAGGGCGCAATGCTCTGCACGGCCGATATACAAAAAAAAAAAAAAATGTGCAACACTGCTAAAAGCAGCCTCCACACTACTGCACACGGTTAGATGTGGCCCTAAGAAGGACCGTTGGGGTTCTTGAAGCCTACACTAACTCCTAATGCTCTCCCTGCCTCCACACTTCTGTCCCTGGACTATTACTGCAGGGCGCAATGCTCTGCACGGCCGATATACCAAAAAAAAAAATGTGCAACACTGCTAAAAGCAGCCTCCACACTACTGCACACGGTTAGATGTGGCCCTAAGAAGGACCGTTGGGGTTCTTGAAGCCTACACTAACTCCTAATGCTCTCCCTGCCTCCACACTTCTGTCCCTGGACTATTACTGCAGGGCGCAATGCTCTGCACGGCCGATATACCAAAAAAAAAAAAAGTGCAACACTGCTAAAAGCAGCCTCCACACTACTGCACACGGTTAGATGTGGCCCTAAGAAGGACCGTTGGGGTTCTTGAAGCCTACACTAACTCCTAATGCTCTCCCTGCCTCCACACTTCTGTCCCTGGACTATTACTGCAGGGCGCAATGCTCTGCACGGCCGATATACCAAAAAAAAAAAATGTGCAACACTGCTAAAAGCAGCCTCCACACTACTGCACACGGTTAGATGTGGCCCTAAGAAGGACCGTTGGGGTTCTTGAAGCCTACACTAACTCCTAATGCTCTCCCTGCCTCCACACTTCTGTCCCTGGACTATTACTGCAGGGCGCAATGCTCTGCACGGCCGATATACCAAAAAAAAAAAGTGCAACACTGCTAAAAGCAGCCTCCACACTACTGCACACGGTTAGATGTGGCCCTAAGAAGGACCGTTGGGGTTCTTGAAGCCTACACTAACTCCTAATGCTCTCCCTGCCTCCACACTTCTGTCCCTGGACTATTACTGCAGGGCGCAATGCTCTGCACGGCCGATATACCAAAAAAAAAAAAAAGTGCAACACTGCTAAAAGCAGCCTCCACACTACTGCACACGGTTAGATGTGGCCCTAAGAAGGACCGTTGGGGTTCTTGAAGCCTACACTAACTCCTAACACTCTCCCTACAGCAGCTCCAACACGATACCACTGTCCCTCAGCTATCTCACAACGCATCTGAGGCGAGCCGCGGGAGGGGCCGATTTTTATACTCGGGTGACACCTGATCTCGCCAGCCACTCACTGCAGGGGGGTGGTATAGGGCTTGAACGTCACAGGGGGAAGTTGTAATGCCTTCCCTGTCTTTCAATTGGCCAGAAAAGCGCGCTAACGTCTCAGAGAGGAAAGTGAAAGTAACCTGAACATCGCGTGGTACTCGTTACGAGTAACGAGCATCTCGAACACGCTAATACTCGAACGAGTATCAAGCTCGGACGAGTACGTTCGCTCATCTCTATTGTTCTCTATTATTTCAACTGGGGAAGCAAAAATAGATGACCCCATGTAACATGACCACTGCTCATCCCAGAAGCTCATTTTAGGGTTAGACCATACAATAAAGAACCGTGCTCTATGCAACCCTTGGCTAACAGATTGTTTCTTAAAAAAGTTTTAAAGAACCATTGGGGTTACCTCTGTGGATCTTTGATGAAAACACATCTTTTCATCTCTGTACCCATCACACTTTAGAGGTATCTTGTTGTGTATTGCAGCCAGTTCCATGCAGTGCAACCTCTGCTGATGTTTATCAGGCACCATCTTTATGGTTAGATTTTTTTACTTTCACTGTCAATCAATCCAATAATGTATCAATACAGCACTATCTAGAGGCTGTACCGTTTCTGTCTGCTGGGGGGACAGTTTAATAATCGCACAATAGAGGCTCTAATACCCCACTACCTGTTTTGGCCTACATTGCCTTAGGCCTCATGTCCACGGGGAAAATCAGGCCGGCTGCAGATTCTTCATGTAGAATCCGCAGCGGGTCCCTCCTGCCCCGCGGACATGAGGCTAAAAATCAGAATAAACTCACCTGCTCCAGACGATGCGGGTCTTCCTTCCTTCGCGGCCGGATCTTCTTTCTTCGGCCCGGCAGATGTGCTCGGCATGCCGGCAGCGTGCTGCGCGCATGCACCAGGCACATCCGCCGGGCAGAAGAAAGAAGATCCGACCGCGAAGGAAGGAAGACCCGCATCGTCCGGAGCAGGTGAGTTTAATTCTGGTACGGGTCTCCAGCGGATCCGGACGGCTTCCATAGGCTTCAATAGGAGCCTGCGGGAGCCGTCCCCGTGGGACACCCGCACGAAAATTGAGCATGTCCATTTTTTTCCCGCACGCGGATCCGCGCCTGATGGGAAAAATGACATCCACAGGTATTTAACTACCTGCGGGTGTCCAATGCATCCCTATGGGGCACGGATGCGCGTGCGGGAAAAACACTGCAGATTTAAAATAAAAATTATCCGGTGGACATGAGGCCTTATACACAGAAAATACAGCCCAATAAACTAAAACTTACCCATCAGTAAAATGTCAGCTCATATCAAATAGATACAATACATAATATTATTTTTTTATGATAAATCAAGTAATTTTGACTTTATATCATTTCTGATAGTTGAGGTGCAAGCAGAAGTTACCAAATAGAAAGAAAAGTGTGATGAAAGCAAATTCTATGTCATGGATACTTGGGCTGATGTCTTAATGGAAGGCCTTTACTCTTAAAAGTCTATCTGATAATGTCCATATTGATCTCATATTCGCGTTGAATAATGATTTTCCTGTAGTATAATGTTACAAATGTTTGACTTACCCAGACAGGACACCAAGGACTAGATTGAGGACAAAGAAAGACCCAATAATAATTAGAGGAATAAAGTACAGCCAGTTCCAGGTGGGTCCTAAGGCATCATTGGCCTGCAACGGAGGAAGAAGAGATACAGTGAGTCAAAAAATGTAGATAGCATCTTCTCAAAGATCACATAGTTAGTGAATAGAGATGAGCGAGCATACTCGTTAAGGGACAATACTCGAGTGAGTATCGTCCTTTTCGAGTACCTGCCTGCTCGTCAGAAAAGATTCAGGTAATGGCGGGGGGCCAAGGGGGAGAGCAGGGGAGAGCGGGGGGAGATCTCTCCCCCCCCCCCCCCGCTCCCCCTGCTCACTCCCGCAACCCACCCTTAGCACCCGAATCTTTTCTGAAGAGCAGGCAGGTACTCGAAAAGGACGATACTCACTCGAGTATTGTCTCTTAACGAGTATGCTCGCTCATCTCTATTAGTGAACAATTTGCTTGTTTCAGCCAGTCACATCCAAGACAACCCTAAAAATTAGTTGGCTGTCCTGCAACTCCAGAAAGTCCTCAACTATATTGGTACAACAACAATACTGACACTGGGCTGCATCTTGCAACCTCTGCTTTATTGTCCCAACCTAAAATACTTGGAAGAGGAAACTCTATAAGAAAACATGTTGATGTGTAGTTTATATGACCAACATTGCCGAAAAGTCTTCTTGGTTTCTGGCAACATTGGCAATGACAGAATCTGCAGTCCGATTGACTTGACCTGAGTTTATAAGATTATTTTACTTAGTTCATTCATAGCTTTCCACAACATAATGAGCATATTTTCTAAGAATGAAACATGTGATAATAGCCTGAGACTTATCCGTACAATTGAAAAATAATATTATGTATCGGTGTAATTGAATATTTAATTGTATACTGGTCAACTTAATCTATTGGTTCTAATTGACAGTGACACCAGCATGAGAGATGATAATCTGTATTTTTATGAGTTCTGATTTTATTTTTCTTCTTTAAACCCCCCCACCCCCCCCACCCCCCACAATTACCATGTCAAAAAACATATCAGTGGTAACAGTTTATATTAACGCATTCATCATATCACATGTTCATTCTTTAGTAGTGTTGAGCTAACTGAAATAGTTGAACACTGTTGCAGGTCGGATTCAGCTAAACGATGGGTTTGGCGTTAACAAGAACCTCGGGTGGTTGGTTTGGGCCAGTCTTCCTCCTCCTGTACTTGGTCAATGCCAGAGTGCTTCTTTTGTCTTCTTCCTTCCACCTCAGGAAGAGGAAAAGAAGGAAAAGAAGAAGAAGAAAGAGATGAAAGAGAATAAGATCATCTTTTTCTCCAAAGGCTAGGACTCCAGCACCCCAAGGCAACAGGGCTAACCACTGTGGTAAGAGAAGGGGGAAGAAGAAGAAGGAGGTGGATGAAGGAGGAGAGAGAGGAAGAAGGAGGAGGAAGGAAGAGGAAGACTACTTTTATGTCTCTGAGACAGTGTTTTTAACCAGTTATAGGGGTTTTGGTAAAGTTCTACTTGGGTTCAAGTTCTTTTGGACCAAATTAAACTTTTTACCAAAATTTTGCTAACCAGCAGAACCAAACTTTCAAAAATTTGCTCAACACTATTCTTTAGTGTAAGACCTCATGCACATTAAGTCTATGGCCTCATACTGTACCAAAAGTTTCTTCTGATTTCATACAGGGACAATGATTTTTTTTAATACATTCAAATGGAGTATCTGACAACAATTGTTTCATAGCCAATCACAAGGGGTGTTTGAGAGCTATTTTTCCCTAGAACTACTGCTTCTTGGGAACAAGATAGTTCCTCACAGAATCGCATACGATAGCAGACAGTGCTTTATAGTACTGATCTGTAAGGATTCTGTGTTCCTTTGTATACATGGTGTTATTGTGTACATAAAGACTGGGGTGTTCTAATGAAGAGTGAAAAAGTTAGACTGATCCAGAAATATAAAAAAAATTGGGGTTGGTCTGCTTAGCATTTTCAATTCATTTCGAAGTGGCCAGTTGTATTCTATAAAGATTCATACGTGGTGTTGAAATACGGGGTTATTCAAAAAGAAGGAGCAGATTTGGGGATTTAATTACAAACAACTGTAAAAGACAAATACACCATTCACACTTCACTGAAAAGAGGAAGGTTCAGAGTTTTTTTTACTGAAATACCAGTAAGTTCCATTTTCTGCCGCACCGCAGGGCTATTTCTTGTTGTTTACGGTTTATAGGAAAATGGCGACACCACAGGCAAAACAGAAACCAGTTCTTTTCTGTTTGCATATACAACCAGGTTTGCTGTGCCACTTGTCATTTTGCTTGTGATGAGACGGCTGCTTTTGGAATTGATGCCAGAATTCCCATTGCACTTGAACAATAAATTCACACTTAGGAAACTCAAGCACGCAAAACGATTTCTCCTCTGGTGTCGCCATCCTGTGAACAGCAAGAAACAGCGCTGCGGTGTGGCAGAAAATAGAACTTAGGGGTATGTTATAAAAAAAAAATTTAACCTTCCTCTTTTCAGTGATTGTGTCCCTGTCTTTTGTAGTTTGCAATTAAATCCCCAAATCGGCTCTACTTTTTGAATATACCTGTACATATGCACAGTATA
Organism: Eleutherodactylus coqui; assembly: GCF_035609145.1. Classification (NCBI taxonomy): domain Eukaryota; kingdom Metazoa; phylum Chordata; class Amphibia; order Anura; family Eleutherodactylidae; genus Eleutherodactylus; species Eleutherodactylus coqui. Next base: position 273,930,003 of record NC_089839.1, on the reverse strand, counting down.
GAACACATCTACAAATACAAACATGAAAAATGCCCCACTCTGTGTTACTGTATACTGTAATGCTGAAATAGTAATTCAACCAGCAATGTTTAAAGAGAGAACGTTCATATTAATTAATGGCACAGCCACAGTCCAAATGTCACTGAAGACTTCAATTTAATATCATTTTATATTTAAAGAGTAGCTAAACTTTATTTTTTTTCTTATAAATCGGTAGTACAAGCAAGGAGAAGAAACTTTGTAACTAATTACAGAACATTCCAATATCTCCACTTATCAGTCGCTTCTTTTCCTTCTCACTGGCCTCCTGCGCTGATCATTCAGTCTGAATTCATTGAGAAAATTTATACACAAGAGTCTGTATACCAAGAGATTAGGTTGCCATGGAGACTGGTATCGCAACACTAGTTCAGGATACGATACAGACGAAGGAGTTACAAAACCACACAATATTTATTCAACAACAAGGAATGTCAGAGGATAAATATCATAATGACAGCTAAACCATTAAACAGTTACCATGTAATTACCTGCACCTAGCTACAACTAACTCTGAGAACTTCCAAAACTTTAGACCCAAGATGAAAATATTAAGAGTAACCAGGAAAACTATTAATGAAAAATGTGTAAATGACACACATTTAAATAATTACTTTGTGATTGATGTTGATCAATCAACACATAATTAAAATTGCTGGATGATAGCAGGTAATGCCCAACTGAACCTGTGATGATCAATGTCCCAACTCAGTCCGTTATGGAATCCTCAGGTAAAGCTCCTTTTACATAACACAATCTCTTAACTGGGTTCAGAGATTGTCTGCAACTTGGAATAAACTTAATTCTCACAATCTTTATTTCCTGGCTTGTTACCACTTTAAGTGTGGAGACTTCTCAGCTTTTATTGAGGTTGGCCTCATTTACAACCCAATGCCGATGATCTCTTAGACGTTCTCTTTTAGTTTAAGTCACATGTTCTCTTGGTCCTGCAAACACTTGATTGCTTTGAATACCAGCAGTCTATCACATGGTCAAACTGCAGCCATTGATATAATTATTTTGTGTAGTCTTATGCCTCCTGCAGGCCTTTTCTCTTGACTTTTCAGGCTATTGCGCTCTCCACAGCTCACAGGCAACATCTCTGCACTGTCACTCAGTCCCTGGGCTCTCCTGATGGCGTAGCAGAAAATGCCCTTTTTATATCAGGAGTCACAGCCTAACAAAGACCAATTTTTCAGGCATGCTCATTTATATAGTACCATAATTTGGTGCAATTTCTGGTGCATGCAGCATTTTGGCACAAACTTCTGTGCCCAGTTCCATAGATACCCCTTTAACTCCATATGACAGCCCGTTACATCAATTCAGCTACTTCCCAAGTCTATGGAGTGATGAGGATGTAGAAGGAGCTAAAAAAAGGACAGCAACACAGACATGCTGCTAGTATGTAAGTTTTTTATACAATTCTAGTGCTGAAATCACAGCTACATTGCTCAGTACTGCTGTATAATGTCCTCCATGTTGCTGTTATGTCTAAAGGTATGGGAAGCAGGATCTCCTTTTCTCTATGTGTGCAGTATATTGGATACCTTATAGCAGCAAGTTTCCATTTCCTTTTGAGCTAAGCTCAGGGCAAACTGACAAATAGAAATATAGCCTACAAAGGGGAAAACTACTCAAGTCATATAATGGTCTAAAATAGTGTTACGCCTCATATACATATACACACAATGGCTTAGTTTAATGTGTCATGCTTTAAACACATTAGATATAAAACAAATAGTAAATTGTCCCACCTTGCTTCATGTGCTGCAGCTCTGTTCCTGTCGGCTGGTATACTCACACGCCTTCACATTGCCATCCGGCTGCTTTGGCTTTAGTTAAACACATAAATTCCATATACAGGAGTCCAGCTTTTGTGAGATAGTTCCTGCTTTTATTCAAATAAACTTGTGCTCATAACAGACAGAGTACGCGTTTCGGTTCACATAGAACCTTGCTCACCGAAACGCGTACTCTGTCTGTTATGAGCACAAGTTTATTTGAATAAAAGCAGGAACTATCTCACAAAAGCTGGACTCCTGTATATGGAATTTATGTGTTTAAACACATTAGCATTTCAGATTCAGACCAAGCATTAATAAAAGCATCAATGCAGTTGTAGACTAAAGTAGGCAAACAATACACTTTAATGGATGTGTTAATAGTTACAAGACTGTTTAAATTAAAGGGATGATCCAACTTCTAAAAATGTAAATTAAAATCAACTACAAAAGTTATAAAATTAGAAAATAAACTATATTTCCCTTTTCTTTTCCTGGTATTTTTTTCTAAGCTGTCAGCATGTGACTACTGCAGTCAATCAATGATTGCTTGTTAAGAAAGGAAGGACAACCAAAGCACGAGTACTGGATCGCCATGGGAAAGATGAGTTGACTTTTGTTTTATTAAGGTACCTTTACAAGAGACAACTGTCAGGTGCATAAACACCTAACAGTTGTCCCAACCACTGTCATTCCTGTGCTTTCACACAAGAACGCTAGTCGATCGGTGAATGGAGGCGGAGCATGCTGGAGATTTCTTCTGGCTGCTCGCCTCCATTTTTGGTCAATAATGGCAACATGTGAAGGTAACTTAATATTTAGGGCTGTTTCACATTTTTTAAGAAGTTAATCTCTTAGATAATCCCCGTAAGCTTCTTCAGGATTCTAAATGACCTGCTCAAATATTGTAAATATTGTAATTGTATTTCAGTTTGGTCCTACAGATTTGATCTCATTGACCAGAAACAAGTGTCACATCCATAGTTCATGGGTTAAATTAGTCCTAAAGAACGCCTTTCAAATGTATTGAATTCACCCTCAATATGTGACTGTAGGTGCAGATTTGTTTACATTGTGCCGTACATTTGCGTCCTTCCTTACCATTCCTCTTGGCTTGAAATATCCTGAAATAAAAAAAACAAGCACTCACAATGCCCAACACAATAAGGCAAGCCTATTATTTTAATCAAAGCTGTTCATCTTGCGACACTCATCTCAGGATGTCTTGAGCCAAGTGGAAAAGCAAGGAAGAGCACATGTACTTGGTGATCAAAATATTCTACAAGGTTGAGTCATTCAATGCTTTGGCTGCCCTTTTGTCAGGATGGGCTGCTATAAGGGTCGCTGTGCCTGCACTGCTGACACTGTCGCTCCTGCGGCAGGTGTGCGGCGCAGGGGGACTCCTGTGCTGGTCATCACTCCTGGCCGCGTGGCTCCTATACGCCGCAGAGGTGCTAGGAGCATGGTGGCTGCTGCCCGGCGCTGCGTTCCTGTTGTCATGGCAGCCTGCTGCATCTTCTCTGACCTAGTTTGGTCTGCTAGTGTTAAGGGAGGTCCTCCCAGCAATCTCTGATTATCCTGCTGCTGTCAGGTGCTCCGCCCCAATTAGCGGCTGGGGCGGGAGCTCTGACAGCATTTAGGCGCATCAGTTACTTCTTGGCACTGCCAGTGTTTGTATGGGCTTCCTGTCACTCACCAACGTTACCCTGTATACCAGATTGATAGTTATTTGACCTCAGCTTTCCCCTGACCTGACTTCGTCTCCTCCTCTCTGTACTGCGTTTTCCGGACTGACTTTTAGTGCTTGACCTTCGGCTTGCTCCTGGACTGGTTTGCTGTTTTCTTTTGTGCTTCACTCTGGTTGTTTGTTTGTCTGTCTATTCGTTCTCTGTTTCCAGGGATTGTGGTTTTCCCCATCATTTTCCCTAGCCAGTGTAGGGACCGTCACCCAGTTGCCGCCCAGGGGGACAAGTAGGCAGGGACAGGGGTTGTGGACTACGTTGCAGGGACCCCCGACTTCTGCTTTCCCTGGTATCCTGACATCTTTCTTTGAATTTTTTTGATCATTTTATAAGTTCTAGTCACTACATTACTGGAGATGGGATGTTCATCTAGGGAATGACTCTGATCGCCAGATTTGGAGTTGAGAAGGTATTTTTTTTCTCAGGTTTTTTCGCCTTCCTCTAGATCAACTATGCAGCGTAATAGGCTGAACGGGATGGAGGTATGTCTTTTTTTCAGATTTACAAATTATGTTATTATGTATGTTAAGCCGATACTGATAGAGTCCCAACAAACTTCAACGGATGTATGATAAGCTAAGCAATCACTGAAGGCAAAGATCAGTTTATGAACATACCTCTGGTTATAATTGTTACCATTACTGTAATAGTATCTATTGTCTTAATATTTTAGAAGAATTATTTCTTACTGTACAACGGAGTAGAAACTAGTGTACAAGAAGCTGACTTCTTTCCTACATTTAATGATGCATATCATAAGGCCAGAAAGGTCCACATACTATGGTCATTTGTCATACTAGAACTGTTAAAGAGGTTGTCCAGTTGTAAATTACCAGTATGGATGGCCTATCCTCATGATAGGCCCTCAATAGTGGATCAGCAGGAAGCCGCAGCCCTGGACCCCTACCGACCAGAGTGAAAAAGATTAAGACCTCCTTTTTCTTAAATGCAACGTAGAAGGTCCATTTGGCTTGTTCTGAAAATTTGGCCTACGTTTCAAGTTTGGCAAAGTTGTGTAATATCTGTACAAGTTTTTCAATTGTGACCATAGTTTCATAGTTTGGATTGCAACACTGTTTTGGCACCTATAATTACGAGTAATTAGATTATAGTAAAATCTATGAAAACTATTTAATTATGACAGATAACAAAAATTACTGATTAATTAAAGCCCAGTAATAGCCTGACACCCTGACAAAGCACACATTATACTAAGTACTATTCTGAGCACTGTTTGTAATAATGAGCATAAAGTTCACAACAACTATTAAAGATGAGAAAAAACCAACAACTAAGCCATTGCAATCATACAATATGAATGCAGCGAGATGATCACATCGACTGGGCACAATGCCTTCACACTCCTCCTCTTCTCCTCTAAGTGCTGACACAGAACGCACAGCCTCCTAATGATGAGCAGCATGGGAGCGCAGCTGCTCGTGGCTTAGCTGACACTCGTGAGTCTTTGCCAACACACATTCAGAGGCCAATTACATTAATTAACATGGGGAAGAAAAGGGGAGTGGAGATCTGGGTGGGTTTGGAGATAATGTGCAATGAATGAGGACATCCAGGAAAAAAAAAAACTGTTCTGTGACTCAGGTTCGTGCTGGGTGATATGGCACCAGTGGAAGAGAGGCCAGTTATAAACTTGTGGTAAGATTAGTTGAGATTACTGACACCCATTGTATTAAGGAAAAGAGATGCTACAGACTTCAATAAAACTTACACTCCAACTTAGGGTGTGTCTTGGGGAGATATCCAGATTCATGACGGATACTACCAAACTCAAAACTACCTTATAGAAATCAACAGGATCAGTCTTATCATCCGTTTTCCTCTAGTGTTACAAAGTAAGGGTCCGTTTAGACAAACCAATTTTTCATTTGAATGAGCGACTTTTGTATGTTTATACAGTGTAGGAGTGCAGTACACCAAATGACCTGTAGAGGGCTGTAGACAGGCATTCAGACTGTAGAAATGAGAGAGAACACCCGTGGGTGTGGCAGGAAGTAAGATAAAAGGATTAGTTCCTGCCACACTCAGGGGAAAGGAAAACTGACAGTGCAGCAGAGCTGAAAGGCCTGCAAGCCAGAGATCTAGTGCGGACCAGCGGAGGCCCTGAGTCTGACAGGGAGGATGCCTCTAAACTCATACCCTGTTGAAGTTCAGATAGTGAACTTTGTATGCTGTATACATGTTTGCCGTGTATCTGGAATAAATGCTGGCAGGCACCAGATTTAAAGAAATACAAGTCTCTGGAGCTTTATATACATGTGCCAACTATTCCTGCTGAGAGGCAAAGATGGAGATCCGGTAGGTGAGTGACGCCAACTTGCAACAACAAGCAAATAGATCATTGGCTCGTTCAAACAAGGTTCGTTCAGTCATTCAATTTCCCTATACAAATAAATGAGAACAACTGAACGAGTGCTGTTTAAAGTGAACGATACATGGTAATGCTTTGTTACTGCGTATTGGAGTCTTCAATATGTCAGCCAGGGCTATTAAAGTCTAGTTTGGGTTAGTGGACATCTGCAGGGAAGTCCATATCTCTGTGCAGAGGTTAGAGGGTGAAAAGCAAAGGATTCTTTAGATACCACTGCTTGGTTTAGCACACATCAAGAGAAGCATAGAGTCTAGGTCACGTGAGGTAATTATCCCCCTCTACTCTTTCTTGGACAGACCTCATCTGCAATACTGTGTCCAGTTCTGGGCACCCCACTTTATTAGAGGAGAGTTACCAAGATGGTGAGTGGTCTGCAAATCATGTCCTATGAGGAACGGTTAAAGAATCTGGTAATGTTTAGCTTGCAGAAAAGAAGGCTGAGAGGAGAGTTAATAGCCGTCTACAAATATCTGAAGGGCTGTCACAGTGCAGAGGGATCAGCCCTATTCTCATTTGCACAAGGAAAGACAAGGAGCAAAGGGATGAAAGGGAGGAGACATAAATTAGATATTAGAAAAAACTTTTTTGACAGTGAGGCTGATCAATGAGTGGAACAAGTTACCACGGGAGGTGGTGAGTTCTCCTTCAATGGAAGGCTTCAAACAGAGACTGGACAGACATCTGTCTGGGATGATTTAATGATCCTGCATTGAGCAGGGGGTTGGACCTGATGACCCAGGAGGCCCCTTCCAACTCTACCATTCTGTGATTCTATGGTGTGTGATGCAGGTTCCAGGAAACAATGCAGCAGACAGAGTTACAAAAATAGAAGCTTTGATTTTAACTAACGAACTGTAAAAGAATATGGTTATATAATCTAGACAACCGTTTGAGTACAACGATACAGTTATGTACTTAATCCTAACTACATCCAACTAAGACTAACTACAGTTATGGAATGCTTTATAAAGAATAACAATATTGTAGGATTTATATGGAAGTTCACGCAGCTATGATAAAGCAATCCACGCTTCAATATGGGAAGTCAAAACAATTTGTTGCAACTTGATGTATAGAATCATTATCCATAGTCTGTGGACTTCTGAAGAAAAATGCATCAACTCCAATAATAATAGCCCAAAGTCCCCAGGCGTGGTAAATTAAGTCCTGGACAAAGTTCGTACCAATTGTTCGAGTCTAACTACACTCTTGAGGCTCCTTCATATGGGCATATGAGTTTTTGCTCAAGCTTCAGCACAACATATTTGCCCAATCGACAAGGCTTTTTTGCATGCATATTGGCGTATTTTACTTCACTTTTTGCGCACGCAGGGCATGTTCATATGTGTAGCAAATGAACAATCACAGTCTGAATGGCTATTTAGCCTAATGAATTTCAGATGTGTTCTTTTTTCATGGAATTGCACAGTATACTGCCCATCCAATTGAGCATTGCATGCTCATTTGCGTACCTCCCATAGACTCCTATGGAGACCTTCGGTCTGCAAATCTACAGAAAAACAGAGCAATGCCTACTTTTTTGCATTCTTGAGAAAAAACACACACATAATCAGGTAGTGCGTATGAACCCATTGACATCAATGGGTTCTATTCTCTGTGTACGCCCGTGGGTACCAGTGGGCACTAGAGTTGTTTTCCATTGAAGCCTCAATTACAAGCCCAATGTTGATGAATCCCTTACAACATCAGACCTCCTGAAAACATAATCCTTCTTATTCTTTTATGGCTATGTACACTTTTGCAACTAGATATGGCAGTAACAGTCTGCACACTGGATCCATTTTAATTTTATTAATATTTTCTAGTGAAAATGCAGCATTCTGGTTGGATTCAGATGGTCGGATTTTCGGTCCATGTGTTAGTGTATTTCACATACAGCGCACAGACTCATTATAGCCTATAAAGCTATTCACACGCCTGTGTTTTTCCCATGGAACAATGGTTCATGTGACAATTGCTGCTTGTCCTATTCTTGTCCACTTTCCCAGATCGGTATTGTACACATAATGTGTGGGGTCCGGGAACATTGAGCAGCACATGGACATATGTCCCTGTGCTTTCCAATGCGATTCGAGCCTGATTTTCATGGGTACAACACAGATACAATATGGTCTTAGGCATTCAATTACTAGAGATAGTTGGTGATTTTTAAGTATAAAAGATAATTTTACCATCTAGTACGGCAAAAGACATCATACCATCGAGAGCCTCTCTGCTCAGGAGCCCCTTAGATGTGTCAGATCTAGAGATGAGCGAGCATACTTGCTAAGAGCAATTGCTCGATCGAGCATTGCCCTTTGCAAGTACCTGCCCGCTCAGGAGCAATGATTCGGCTGCTGTCGGCGGGCAGGGAGCGGCGGAGGAGAGCGGGGAGGAACGGATGGGAGATCTCTCTCTCCCTCTCTTCCCCCCGCTTCCCCCTGCTCATGGTAGCAACTCACCTGTCACCGGCGCTGGCAGCCGAACCTTTTCTTCCGAGCGGGGAGATACTCGCTAAGGACAATGCTCGATCGAGTAATTGTCCTTAGCGAGTATGCTCGCTCATCTCTAGTCAGATCATAAAAAAGTCGAAAGCAGTTGAATTAGTTATTGGTTTTATGAATACTTTTAGGAGTCTTATTTGGCCCTGTGAGATATGAAATAAACATATAGCAGGCTTTTAGCATGATATGTTGGGTCTGAATTTCATTCACTAATGTTACAGAAGATGGTTAAGACCGGTTACATATTTTCCAATAACTACTTTATTTGGAAAGATGAAAGTTTCTCATTACTTTCTTTGAAATTCATTTAAAAGTAACAAATCTGGCAGAATTTATTGTTGGCAGCTAAAGCAAAAAAAATAAAATAAAAAATTATATATATATATATATATATATATATATATATATATATATACATATACCTCATCTTAAATATATCCCACATAAGCCCATATATATATATATATATATATATATATATATATATATATATATATATATATATATATATATATATATATATATATATATATATATATATCTGTAAAAACCGTAATTACAAAACTTTACCTGCTATTCTAACATGTTATTTGTTTGTATATAGTAACTTTTACATATTGGGTGGTAACCCCTTTAAGGGTCTGGCCTCATAAATACAGCGTGCTGCCATTTTATGGTCACTCACACTGCAGGAGTATCAATATTCTATCATGTAAGGTACAGTAAGTAAATCTTGTTTCTTATTTCAGGAGCATGTGGCTATGTATCACTGCATGAAGCCTATTCATGACAAGAACAAGGTAACCATAGAAATGCTAATTTCCTATAGACGCATTATATAACAGTACTAGTCTACAGTATATTTCATTAAAAGCTTGTCATTTCTCATTTCTGTATTTCCAAATATCAGGTAAGAAGTGGTTTGTAGATGCTATTAGCTTCATATGATCAAGTGTTTAAAGGGGTTTTCTGCCCTGTTTTTTACTGATGACCTATCCTCTGACTAGGTCATTGGTAGTTGATGGACGGAGATCCGCCGCTCTGTAGCCCCATCCACCAGCTGTTTTCTGGCCCATTGTCCAGTGCTGTCATGAAGTCACATCCAGTCCTAGACAGGAAGCACTGTATCAGTGCGGCTCTCCTATTGATTTTAATGGGAGTGAAGCCGGTGACGGCACTTACAGCCCTGTCCGCTGATGACAACATCCAGTCCACTGCACTAGACATCGGGCTGGACAATCAGTTGATGGACAGGGGATCCGAGCTGCAGACCCCTGTCCATCAACAACTGATGACCTATCCAGAGGATATCTCCAGAGACCTATCTACTGATGACCTATCCAGGGGATATCCCCAGAGACCTATCTACTCATGACCTATCCAGAGGATAGGTCATTAGTAAAAAAAAAGGGCAGAAAAGCCCTTTAATGGTGTATCAAGAATCATGTAGAGCAGTTATGTTGCAAAACTCCCAACAGTGCCACAGGTTGAAGACCATTAAAGGGGTTCTCTCATTAGAAAAAAAAAATTCTATACTTACCTATTCCTCCCGAGGCCATCTTCTTACTACATCTTCTCCTCACTGATTTTCTCCTGGCTCCTCTCGTCCCCAGGTCACTTCATTACAAGCCGGCCAATTCTTCTATTTCCTGTGATGTAGCGTCCATTCTCGGCATTCTGCTTCCTGTAGGTCAGTAACATAGTGTTCATTGCCTAGCAGGGAATGCCGAATCCTTGGCAGCCTGCTTTAGCCAGCAGGCACAGGCTATTGCCACACGAAGAAGAGGATCCAGCTGGCTTATGGTGAAGTGACCCAGGGGACTGGAGGAGCCAGGAGAAGATCGGGGAGGAGAATATGTGGTACGAAGGCTACCAGAGAAGGAATAGGTAAGTATAGGATTTTTTTTTGTAATGACAGAACCCCTTTAATGTAGAGTCACGTTCAGCCTTAGGTGTATGCTACCTGAGCAGACAACAGCACCCATCAGCTGCCCCTGCCGAACAGGGTACCATAGATGGCCTGATATTTAAAGGAGTGCTCCTTTTGACTTTTCTGGACCAAGATAGAAAAACCCAGTTCTCTGTTTCTGGCTACCGCTACCCACTGGATACAGCCTGATGCTTCAGCGCAACGCTGTTTGCATAGCTTTAACTGAAGTGAATGAGAGCTGTGCAAACAGCATAGCAGTGTTCGCCCCGTTTCCATAGCTTCCATTCACATCAATAAAAGCTATGCAAACAGTGCTGCGCTGAAGTATTTGGCTTTTTTTTATGGGTACCAGCCGGATGGCCAGTGACTATAGCAGTGGATTCCTGTCTCGTAGATGGGTATATCTCTTTAAGGCTTGTTACCAGCACAAATCTTAAAATTAATTGTATAGCAATATTATTTAGACACTAGGGGATATACCGCTGTATGGCGCTACAAGCGCAGGGAGTGGGGGTTGAACATTGGGCTTTCAAAAATATTTCATGAATAGCAGTCCTGGAATGTACAAAGAGTGTCACAAGAATGAGCCGAGCACCACACTGTCATGGAAGCTGTGCAAAAGAAAATCAGTGTTGCCCATAGCAACCAATCACAGCGCGGCTTACATTGTACCTCAGCAGTATAAGAAATAGCAACCAATCACAGCGCAGCTTACATTTTACCTCAGCAGTATATGAAATAGCAACCAATCACAGCGAAGCTTACATTTTACCTCAGCAGTATAAGAAATAGCAACCAATCACAGCGCAGCTTACATTTTACCTCAGCACTATAAGAAATAGCAACCAATCGCAGCGCAGCTTTCATTTTACCTCAGCAGTATAAGAAATAGTAACCAATCGCAGTGCAGCTTCCATTTTACCTCAGCACTATAAGAAATAGCAACCAATCACAGCGCAGCTTCCATTTTACCTCAGCAGTGTTAGAAATAGCAACCAATCACAGCGCAGCTTTCATTTTACCTCAGCAGTACAAGAAATAGCAACCAGTCACAGCGCAGCTTTCATTTTACCTCAGCAGTATAAGAAATAGTAACCAATCACAGTGCAGCTTCCATTTTATCTCAGCTGTGTAAGAAATAGCAACCAATCGCAGTGCAGCTTCCATTTTACCTCAGCAGTATAAGAAATAGCAACCAATTACAGTGTAGGTTTCATTTTACCTCAGCTGAATAAGAAATAGCAACCAATCACAGCGCAGCTTCCATTTTACAAAATCTCCCTGAAATCAGAGCAGAATTGTGGAATTGTATACGACACGAACAAACACATTATATATATATATATATATATATATATGAGATTTTATGGTGCTGTAAGGGCGCCTTCACACTTGCAATAAAATTTAGCACGATGCGAGAGTGAGTGAAAGCGCAGAGTTATGAAACCAATGATTTCCAATCGTTCCATTCCCATTAGCGATGTTTTCACTAATGCGGTGTTGCGAGATTTACAAATCGCAGCATGTGCTATCTTTCTGCATTTTTTTTCTTATTAGCCCAGATTTCCCTTTTTTCGCATCAAAACCCATAAACTTGTGATTTTCATGAGATGCATTTTTAACATTATAAATTCCTATTGACAATCTCGCAGGAAAATGGCGGCAGCGGCGATGCAATGTGCGATTTTTCACAATAAAAAGCATTGCTGATGCTCAAAAATTACCTGAACAAAGCTGTGATTTTGCCGCGATTTGGCTGAAAATCACACTATAAATAGGAGAATTCTTGCCGCACCACAGGCAGAATACTGAGTAAATGGAAAGAGGCCAGAAGTTCTGCTGAAGAACCGGTGGGGAAGAGTCTGCAGGTTGCACGAGGACTGCTAGTGAGGGTAATAAAGGAGCTGATGCTTGACTGGTGGAGAGAATGCTGGAACATAAGAACAAGAGTCTGCCAATCGAGAGTGGAACTGCACATAGTTCGTTGGCAATGACTTGTAAGTGAGGCTGGCCTCCATAAAACCACTAGGTGTGCACACCGCTGGGGACACTACATTAGCAGACCTGTTATAGGAAGGGCTAACTAACACTGTGGATAATGACAATCTGCAAATTGTGCGTGCTCCAAGTTTGGCTGGTTTCACATGGCCAAGAAAATCACGCAAGATTTGTGCACTGCGAGACGCACAAATATGGACCCCATTCATCTAAATGGGATCGTACACGAGTGATGTTTTCCTGCATGGCACCGTGCTGCGATGCCATGAAAGCAATGGGAGAACTTGGCGATCCTCTGCCATGGGTGTGACAGCCGCGGCAGGGTATCCCCTTCATCCAGAGGTGCAACTTGAAGCTTCTGGGCCCCAATGCAAAACCTGTAACTGGGCCCCCAACTATAATGCTTTATTCATAGTACTGGGCTCCCTATATGGAGAGGAGAGGCCTTATAGGCCCCCTAAGGCTCCTGGGCCCGGGTGCAACAGCATCCCCTATAATTACGCCCTTGCCTTCATCGCAGAAGTGATTTGAGGCTGTTTTCACATGAAAATGCTTCACATCACTGGGGCTTTCACATAGATGGCAAGGGCGATATCGGGGTCATGATTCATGGCCCCATATCGCCCTTGCCGGTGGGAAGCTGGCCTTATAGACTGAGTTTTTTAAAGAGACAGTGTACTTGGATACAGAAACCAGCTTTTCTAAAGGACTGTGTTGGGGTGGTCATCACCAATGTGAAATTGTGCATTGTATGCAGCCTGTTGCTTTGTTAATTATCAAGTAACATAGTAACATAGTTCGTAAGGCGGAATGAAGACAATGTCCATCTAGTCCAGCCTGTTTATCCTTCTGTGTTGTTGATCCAGAGGAAGGCAACCCCCCCCCCCCCAAGAGCAGAAACTGACATTGTGCATAAAGTATGTTGATCTTAGGATTCAGTTAGGCATAGCAAGCGACAGGTGAATCTATGGTAAAGGTTTATAGTTTACTTGTTAAGGCCGTCTGCACACGAACGGTTCAGATTTCGGATGTGGGATCCCAAAGTGGAATGCGACCCTGTGCCCGGTCGGCGTCCACGTCATTTCTTGCCTTCTTCTGTACTGTGGATGGTCTGGCCGGCGAGCCATTGGACATGCGCAGTACGGATTTTTTTTTTTCGGCACTAGGTAATGACACCGGTCCTGTGACCTTTCCGCAATGTCAATTGTGGAGTGCCGCAGGTCAGATGACTTCTGTTGACTTCAATGGATGGCGTTAGTGCAGAGCCTGGAGGAAAATGTAGCATGCTGTGATTTTTCCTCCACGAGCGGAAAATTGCAGTCGCTGTTCGCTCGTGTGAGCAGACATCTGGATGCTCCATTGGTTTGAATTGGTGTGGACATGATTGCAAATTCTGTAATTCAAACTTGGTCGTGTGCAGGGAGCCTAATATATTATTATCCTCTTGCATTTCTTTATTCATTAATTAATATTGAATATTTTTGTAACTCCTTCTGCTGCATCGTATTCTGAATCTGTGTCCCACCACCCGCAACATTAGTACATTACTTTATGTATGGAGGTCTCTGTATGTTGGTATTACTTGAGGACTGTATGGTGGTATTTCCTTAGCATTGTGTATCACAGCTACTTTGGCACTGTACAGTACATTAGTTTTGCAGTATATGCTGGTGGTAGCACTCTACGGCAGATTTTTATTGAGTCAACCGTATAGAAATGTTCTTTGGCCAACTTAAGGCAGTATTTATTGGTACTATACTATGTGACACTTATAAATGTGCACCATAGGATATGGATATTTCGACACTCTATGGAGATACACCATATCAGATGGAGGGGACGCCCACAGAAGGTACTGCATAGGGCGTCATCGAACATAAAGATAGCACTGTGTAGGGTAACTTTCTGAATGAAAGTCAGCAAGAACCTAAGGGTAGGAGTCTGACAACAAGATCAGACTACATGGTGTTCATTTGTAGTCTGTAACCATGGAGACACAAGTCTCTGCAGGAGCTGTTGACATAAAATGCTCAAGATGAACAAAACGGTTTTCAAGGTTGCTTCATTTTGAATTGGAGAAATTCAAAATGTTGCTGTAAAGGTCACCATGGAGTCCAAGCCTTAGAAAAGCTGAATTCATATTTTGTTTTATTCCCTGTTGGTTATGCATCAAGAAGTAAATGTAATAAGTTCTGCTCGTGGCCGGCGGTGTCCCCTACCTCTTCCTGTCGTTGGGTGTGGCCAGTACCATGTGCCCCATATTTGTGGCATCTCCTGTCAATTTCCTGGTACCCACAGAGTGTGAGCATGCACTCAGTCCCTCTTTTTAAGGGCCAGCTCACGCGCCCAGCTTTCCAGTCTCCAACAAATCCTGACATGTCCTGGACTATTTAGGGTTACTTGGAACTTTAGCAGGCATATGAGCAATCAGTCTCTACTGTGCAAAGGTTTCCGTTCTAATGTCTAGGTAACGGACCCAGCCTGAACCACCCAGCTTTCCTAAATTTTTCATGATCCCAGCTTGTTTATTGACTGCACATTTCTCTTTATGCTGTCTGCCTGAACTCGACCTGTTTTTCGGTGACACAAGATGTCCTCCTGTCCTGACCTTAACTTGTTCATTGACTACATCCTCATCTACTCCCTCTGATACCGCATTACAGAAAACCAGACTATGTGCGTCAGCTGACTCCTAACTGAGATGATTTCTGTGGTAATATTTGGGTGGACCCCACTTTGAAGACCAGATCACCATTGATGGTGTAAAAGGGTAAAACTGGGAAACTCAGGTGCTGCACCTGGATCTAGCCCAAGTCAAATCAGTTCTAAGGCATAGCGCATCCACGTCTGCTGCTGTGACACGAATTACACTGTCACAGATGTATATGATACTGTAGCTAGAATCCTTTTAAGTAAGACCTCATGTCCACGGGCAGATTTGATTTGTGGACCTTTCGGTCCGGAAAAACGAATTGCAGCATGCTCCATTTTGGAAGTCGTTGGAAGGCATCCGATCCGTGGCCTGTCCGCAATTCATCTGCGGATGAGCCGCAGATACTGTGATAAAACAGAAGTTAAAAAAGAAAGTACTGTGCATGTGAGCGCGCCGGCACTTCAGCACACATTCGCAGTGAAAAAGAAAGAAGATCTGGATGTAGGAGACCCGTACAGGTAAACATGTGTCTTCGGCCGCGGGCAGGGTGGAATTCCGCTGCGGGCTCCTGCATGCGGAATGTGACCCGCCTGTGGACATGAGGCCTAAGTCTTGCAGTTGGTAGAAGAAATGCTTAGACAAAAAGGAAGAGTTTCTCAGAAACTAGAGATGAGCGAGCACCAAAATGCTCGGGTGCTCGTTACTCGGGACGAAATTATCGCGATGCTCGAGGGTTCGTTTCGAGTAACGAACCCCATTGAAGTCAATGGGCGACCCGAGCATTTTTGTATTTCGCCGATGCTCGCTAAGGTTTTCATGTGTGAAAATCTGGGCAATTCAAGAAAGTGATGGGAACGACACAGCAACGGATAGGGCAGGCGAGGGGCTACATGTTGGGCTGCATCTCAAGTTCACAGGTCCCACTATTAAGCCACAATACCGGCAAGAGTGGGCCCCCCCCCTCCCAACAACTTTTACTTCTGAAAAGCCCTCATTAGCAATGCATACCTTAGCTAAGCACCACACTACCTCCAACAAAGCACAATCACTGCCTGCATGACACTCCGCTGCCACTTCTCCTGGGTTACATGCTGCCCAACCCCCCCCCCCCCCCGCACGACAGTGTCCACAGCGTACACCAAATTGTCCCTGCCCAGCCTTCAGCTGCCCTCATGCCACGCCACCCTCATGTCTATTTATAAGTGCGTCTGCCACAGGAAAAGCAGGCACACACTGCAGAGGGTTGGCATGGCTAGGCAGCGACCCCCCCATAAAAGGGGCGGGCCGATAGTCCACAATGCTGTACAGAAGCAATGAGAAATCCAATTCTGTGCCACCTCCATCTCGAGCTGCACACGTGGGCATAGCAATGGGGAACCTATGTGCCACACACTATTCATTCTTTCAAGGTGTCTGCATGCCCCAGTCAGACCGCGGTTTTTTATAAATAGTCACAGGCAGGTACAACTCCGCAATGGGAATTCCGTGTGCACCCACAGCATGGGTGGCTCCCTGGAACCCACTCGCTGTACATAAATGTATCCCATTGCAGTGCCCTGGACAGCAGAGCTAACGTCAGATGAAATGCAGGTGGGCTTCGGCCCACACTGCATGCCCCAGTCAGACTGGGGTTCTTTACAAGTGGACAGATGTAGTAACAACTCCCTGTGGACCCACAGCATGGGTGGGTGCCAGGAAGCCACCGGCGGTACATAAAAATATCCCATTGCATTGCCCAACACAGCTGAGGTAGTAATGTCGTGCTTAATACAGGTGGGCTTCGGCCCACACTGCATGCCCCAGTCTGACTGGGGTTCTTTACAAGTGGACAGATGTAGGTTAAACTCCGTGTGCACCTACAGCATGGGTGTCTCACTGGAACCCACCGGCGGTACATAAAAATATCCCATTGCATTGCCCAACACAGCTGAGGTAGTAATGTCGTGCTTAATACAGGTGGGCTTCGGCCCACACTGCATGCCCCAGTCTGACTGGGGTTCTTTACAAGTGGAAAGATGTAGGTTAAACTCTGTGTGCACCTACAGCATGGGTGGCTCCCTGGAACCCACCGGCGGTACATAAAAATATCCCATTGCATTGCCCAACACAGCTGAGGTAGTAATGTCGTGCTTAATACAGGTGGGCTTCGGCCCACACTGCATGCCCCAGTCAGACTGGGGTTCTTTACAAGTGGACAGATGTAGTAACAACTCCCTGTGGACCCACAGCATGGGTGGGTGCCAGGAAGCCACCAGCGGTACATAAAAATATCCCATTGCATTGCCCAACACAGCTGAGGTAGTAATGTCGTGCTTAATACAGGTGGGCTTCGGCCCACACTGCATGCCCCAGTCTGACTGGGGTTCTTTACAAGTGGACAGATGTAGGTTAAACTCCGTGTGCACCTACAGCATGGGTGGCTCCCTGGAACCCACCGGCGGTACATAAAAATATCCCATTGCATTGCCCAACACAGCTGAGGTAGTAATGTCGTGCTTAATACAGGTGGGCTTCGGCCCACACTGCATGCCCCAGTCAGACTGGGGTTCTTTACAAGTGGGCAGGTGTAGTAACAACTCCCTGTGGACCCACAGCATGGGTGGGTGCCAGGAAGCCACCGGCGGTACATAAAAATATCCCATTGCATTGCCCAACACAGCTGAGGTAGTAATGTCGTGCTTAATACAGGTGGGCTTCGGCCCACACTGCATGCCCCAGTCTGACTGGGGTTCTTTACAAGTGGACAGATGTAGGTTAAACTCCGTGTGCACCTACAGCATGGGTGGCTCCCTAGAACCCACCGGCGGTACATAAAAATATCCCATTGCATTGCCCAACACAGCTGAGGTAGTAATGTCGTGCTTAATACAGGTGGGCTTCAGCCCACACTGCATGCCCCAGTCTGACTGGGGTTCTTTACAAGTGGACAGATGTAGGTTAAACTCCGTGTGCACCTACAGCATGGGTGGGTGCCAGGAAGCCACCGGCGGTACATAAAAATATCCCATTGCATTGCCCAACACAGCTGAGGTAGTAATGTCGTGCTTAATACAGGTGGGCTTCGGCCCACACTGCATGCCCCAGTCTGACTGGGGTTCTTTACAAGTGGACAGATGTAGGTTAAACTCCGTGTGCACCTACAGCATGGGTGGCTCCCTGGAACCCACCGGTGGTACATAAAAATATCCCATTGCATTGCCCAACACAGCTGAGCTAGTAATGTCGTGCTTAATACAGGTGGGCTTCGGCCCACACTGCATGCCCCAGTCAGACTGGTAATATGTACCTTAACAGTAACCTCGTTGGTGGTAATGTGGTGGTGACTGCGGACCTGGTAGCGCGGTTTTATGTAGTTGGTTTTCGGAATGTGGCCAGGATTAAGTGGGCCGTGGCGGGGGGATGGTGGTGGTGCTCTCTTGTTGTGTCGTTAAAGGTGAAATTCTTGGACTGCCACCAGACGGACCACTGCAAAGGTATTTGCCAAGAATGTTTTCATTGTTGGAGGAGGAGGGGGATGTTTTGGAGGCACTATGTGTCCTCTACACGTGTCCGTGGTTATATGCACCTTAACAGTAACAGCGTTGGTGGGAAATGGCCTCGCCGCCATCGTGTCTTTGTGAAGCCTCTGTTTCCACACCCCAGTGACATACCATTAGCAGCGGTATAGGCAGAGCCCAGAATTATTAACATTTCAGCGGTAGCATTAGGGACAGGCCCCACTAACATATCACTAGCAGCAGTATAGGGGGAGCGCAGTCTTAGTTCCATTTCAGTAATAGTAGCACTCAAGACAGGCCCCAGTAACATTCCCATTGCAGCAGTTTAGGGAGATAACAGTCTCTTTCACATTTCAGTAGCTGCAGTATAGACAAGGCCCCAGTTACATTTATGTAGCTAAAGTGTAGGCCAACCCCACACACCTTTCTGTACCATGAGTGCAGGCGAAGAACATAGAAATTACTATGATTACACTGTAGGTGAGGGCCCAAAAAAACTGGTGTACCAACAGTACTAATGTACCTCAGAAAAAATTGGCCATGCCCAACCAAGATGGCAGGTGAAACCCATTAATCGCTTTGGTTAATGTGGCTTAAGTGGTAACTAGGCCTGGAGGCAGCCCAGTTTAACGAAAAATTGGTTTAAGTTAAAGTTTCAACGCTTTTAAGAGCATTGAAACGTATAAAAATTGTTTAGAAAAATTATATGAGTGAGCCTTGTGGCCCTAAGAAAAATTGCCCGTTCTGCGTGATTACGTGAGGTTTCAGGAGGAGGAGCAGGAGGAGGAGGAGGAATATTATACACAGATTGATGAAGCATAAATGTCCCCGTTTTAGATGGTGAGAGAGAACGATGCTTCCATCCGCGGGTGCAGCCTACGTATTGCTTAGGTATCGCTGCTGTCCGCTGGTGGAGAAGAGAAGTCTGGGGAAATCCAGGCTTTGTTCATCTTGATGAGTGTTAGCCTGTCGGCACTGTCGGTTGACAGGCGGGTACGCTTATCTGTGATGATTCCCCCAGCCGCACTAAACACCCTCTCCGACAAGACGCTAGCCGCAGGACAAGCAAGCACCTCCAGGGCATACAGCTCGAGTTCAGGCCACGTGTCCAGCTTCGACACCCAGTAGTTGTAGGTGGCAGAGGCGTCACGGAGGACGGTCGTGCGATCGGCTACGTACTCCCTCACCATCCTTTTACAGTGCTCCCGCCGACTCAGCCTTGACTGGGGAGCGGTGACACAGTCTTGCTGGGGAGCCATAAAGCTGTCCAGGGCCTTAAAGACTGTTGCACTGCCTGTGCTGTACATGCTGCTCGATCTCCGCACCTCCCCTGCTACCTGGCCCTCGGAACTGCGCCTTCTGCCACTAGCGCTGTTGGATGGGAATTTTACCATCAGCTTGTCCGCCAGGGTCCTGTGGTATAGCAACACTCTCGAACCCCTTTCCTCTTCGGGAATGAGAGTGGAAAGGTTCTCCTTATACCGTGGGTCGAGCAGTGTGTACACCCAGTAATCCGTAGTGGCCAGAATGCGTGTAACGCGAGGGTCACGAGAAAGGCATCCTAACATGAAGTCAGCCATGTGTGCCAGGGTACCTGTACGCAACACATGGCTGTCCGCACTAGGAAGATCACTTTCAGGATCCTCCTCCTCCTGCTCCTCCTCCTCCTCCTCCTCAGGCCATACACGCTGAAAGGATGACAGGCAAGCAGCATGGGTACCGTCAGCAGTGGGCCAAGCTGTCTCTTCCCCCTCCTCCTCATCCTCCTCATGCTCCTCCTCCTCCTCCTGAACACGCTGAGATATAGACAGGAGGGTGCTCTGACTATCCAGCGACATACTGTCTTCCCCTGCCTCCGTTTCCGAGCGCAAAGCATCTGCCTTTATGCTTTGCAGGGAACTTCTCAAGATGCATAGCAGAGGAATGGTGACGCTAATGATTGCAGCATCCCCGCTCACCACCTGGGTAGACTGCTCAAAGTTTCCAAGGACCTGGCAGATGTCTGCCAACCAGGCCCACTCTTCTGAAAATAATTGAGGAGGCTGACTCCCACTGCGCCGCCCATGTTGGAGTTGGTATTCCACTATAGCTCTACGCTGCTCATAGAGCCTGGCCAACATGTGGAGCGTAGAGTTCCACCGTGTGGGCACGTCGCACAGCAGTCGGTGCACTGGCAGATTAAACCGATGTTGCAGGGTGCGCAGGGTGGCAGCATCTGTGTGGGACTTGCGGAAATGTGCGCTGAGCCGGCGCACCTTTACGAGCAGGTCTGACAAGCGTGGGTAGCTTTTCAGAAAGCGCTGAACCACCAAATTAAAGACGTGGGCCAGGCATGGCACGTGCGTGAGGCTGCCGAGCTGCAGAGCCGCCACCAGGTTATGGCCGTTGTCACACACGACCATGCCCGGTTGGAGGCTCAGCGGCGCAAGCCAGCGGTCGGTCTGCTCTGTCAGACCCTGCAGCAGTTCGTGGGCCGTGTGCCTCTTATCTCCTAAGCTGAGTAGTTTCAGCACGGCCTGCTGACGCTTGCCCACCGCTGTGCTGCACGATGCGCGACACCGACTGCTGGCGACGTGCTGCTGCTGACACATCTTGTTTGCGAGACAGAGGTTGCGTTGGAGGAGGAGGAGGGTGCTTTAGTGGAGGAAGCATACACCGCCGCAGATACCACCACCGAGCTGGGGCCCGCAATTCTGGGGGTGGGTAGGACGTGAGCGGTCCCAGGCTCTGACTCTGTCCCAGCCTCCACTAAATTCACCCAATGTGCCATCAGGGAGATGTAGTGGCCCTGCCCGCCTGTGCTTGTCCACGTGTCCGTTGTTAAGTGGACCTTGGCAGTAACCGCGTTGGTGAGGGCGCGTACAATGTTGCGGGAGACGTGGTTGTGCAGGGCTGGGACGGCACATCGGGAAAAGTAGTGGCGACTGGGAACTGAGTAGCGCGGGGCCGCCGCCGCCATCATACTTTTGAGCGGTGATTTCCTAGGCAGGAAATAAATTGGCGCAAGCCTGCAGGCCAAATAGAATTTTTTCCCTTTTTTTTAAAGGAAAGGCCCACTGCGTATATTCAATCAATAATAAATGTGTTGTGGCCCTGCAATGTGTCACAGAACTGCAGTGTTGCAGAGTTATTAACTACAGCAGAGCGGTGATTTCCCAGGCAGGAAATAAATTGGCGCAAGCCTGCAGGCCAAATAGAATTTTTTCCCTTTTTTTTAAAGGAAAGGCCCACTGCGTATATTCAATCAATAATAAATGTGTTGTGGCCCTGCAAATGTGTCACAGAACTGCAGTGTTGCAGAGTTATTAACTACAGCAGAGCGGTGATTTCCCAGGCAGGAAATAAATTGGCGCAAGCCTGCTGTTAAACTTAGCTGGCTGCGTATGATTTTTTTTACGTTCTCCACCCAGCACACACGTACCTAGAACGCTGAGGACTGTCAGAGGCAGGCCAAATAGAATTTTTTCCCTTTTTTTTAAAGGAAAGGCCCACTGACTATATTCAAACAATAATAAATGTGTTGTGGCCCTGCAATGTGTCACAGAACTGCAGTGTTGCACAGTTATTAACTACAGCAGAGCGGTGATTTCCCAGGCAGGAAATAAATTGGCGCAAGCCTGCAGGCCAAATAGAATTTTTTCCCTTTTTTTTAAAGGAAAGGCCCACTGCGTATATTCAATCAATAATAAATGTGTTGTGGCCCTGCAATGTGTCACAGAACTGCAGTGTTGCAGAGTTATTAACTACAGCAGAGCGGTGATTTCCCAGGCAGGAAATAAATTGACGCAAGCCTGCAGGCCAAATAGAATTTTTTCCCTTTTTTTTAAAGGAAAGGCCCACTGCGTATATTCAATCAATAATAAATGTGTTGTGGCCCTGCAATGTGTCACAGAACTGCAGTGTTGCAGAGTTATTAACTACAGCAGAGCGGTGATTTCCCAGGCAGGAAATAAATTGACGCAAGCCTGCAGGCCAAATAGAATTTTTTCCCTTTTTTTAAAGGAAAGGCCCACTGCGTATATTCAATCAATAATAAATGTGTTGTGGCCCTGCAAATGTGTCACAGAACTGCAGTGTTGCAGAGTTATTAACTACAGCAGAGCGGTGATTTCCCAGGCAGGAAATAAATTGGTGCAAGCCTGCTGTTAAACTTAGCTGGCTGCGTATGATTTTTTTTACGTTCTCCACCCAGCACACACGTACCCAGAACGCTGAGGACTGTCAGAGGCAGGCCAAATAGAATTTTTTCCCTTTTTTTTAAAGGAAAGGCCCACTGCGTATATTCAATCAATAATGAATGTGTTGTGGCCCTGCAATGTGTCACAGAACTGCAGTGTTGCAGAGTTATTAACTACAGCAGAGCGGTGATTTCCCAGGCAGGAAATAAATTGGCGCAAGCCTGCAGGCCAAATAGAATTTTTGCCCTTTTTTTTTTAAAGGAAAGGCCCACTGCGTATATTCAATCAATAAAATATGTCTTCTGGCCCTGCCTACACAATTCTGTCCCTGGAGTATTACTGCAGGGCGCAATGCTCTGCACGGCCGATTTGGAAAAAAAAAAAAGTGCAACACTGCTAACAGCAGCCTCCACAGTACTGCACACTGTTAGATGTGGCCCTAAGAAGGACCGTTGGGGTTCTTGAAGCCTACACTAACTCCTTAAACTCTCCCTGCCTAACCACCACTTCTGTCCCTGTAGTATTACTGCAGGGCGCAATGCTCTGCACGGCCGATTTGGAAAAAAAAAAAAATGTGCAACACTGCTAACAGCAGCCTCCACACTACTGCACACTGTTAGATGTGGCCCTAAGAAGGACCGTTGGGGTTCTTGAAGCCTACACTAACTCCTAACGCTCTCCCTATAGCAGCTCCGGCACCAACAGCACTGTCCCTCAGCTATCTCACAAGGCATCTGTGGCGAGCCACGGGAGGGGCCGACTTTTATACTCGGGTGACATCTGATCTCCCCAGCCACTCACTGCAGGGGGGTGGTATAGGGCTGGAACATCACAGGGGGGAGTTGTAATGCCTTCCCTATCTTTCAATTGGCCAGAAAAGCGCGCCAACGTCTCAGAGATGAAAGTGAAAGTAACCCGAACATCGCGTGGTACTCGTTACGAGTAACGAGCATCCCGAACACGCTAATATTCGCCCGAGCATCAAGCTCGGACGAGTACGTTCGCTCATCTCTATCAGAAACCCATCAGGGATCTTCTTGGTCAAAAATGTTTTCTTGATTATAGTGGATTGCAGTGTGAGGGAAATTAGAATAAGACAATCAACAGCCTACACCAAGATCTGAGTGCAAAGGACGACACTAGAGATGAGCGAACATACTCTGGTGAGCTTGATGCTCGTTCGAGTATTAGCGTACTCGATGGTGCTCGTTACTCGAACGGGCATCAAATCGCGTTTGACCCCGCCCCAGCTTTTGTCTCCTCCCCGCTGTGACGTGCCTGTTTTGGCCCCTCCCTTCCGTGACGCAGCGTGTGTCATTTGAAAATTTTTGGTCTGGCAGGAAGGGAGAGGGAGAGAGAGAGAGAAACACGAACCAAGAAAGAAAAAAAAGCTCGGCACCCGGCGTTCCACATACAAAAATGCTCGAGTCTCCCATTGTAGTCAACTGGGTTCATTACTTGAGTAGAGCTCTCGAATTTTACGAAAAGCTCGACTCGAATAACGCGGACCCGAGCATTTGGGTGCTCGCTCATCTCTAGTTACTATGAAACTTACATGCAAAACATATCACAAAGAAAGAAGCCGATTTGTGTCAAAAATTCTTTTGCCCTTATTCCCCCTGTGCCACATACATCACGATAATATAGGACACGTTTCGACCCTCCACGGGGTCCTGGTCACCTCTGAAAGGTACTTTGTTTTACTTCCATTTAAAAACATACATAGTTAAAAACAAATGAAAACACCTGAAGAATAAACCATTTCGCTTCTGATTGGCTATACTATAAAAGATCATATTTAACTCTTTCATTGCCGTCAAAAGAACTCATCCACATTTATTTTTATCTGAAGATCAATGTACTGCTGTAAATATAAAGTTCTATCTATTGAAAACACCTTGGAATATAAAATTCACCAAATTTTTATCAATTTTATCATAATCAAGGTTCTATAGGGGAATATAATGTCAATACCAATTTAAAATTGCCGCATGCATAATGCTAACCCCCCCGCCTCATTCTGAATATAAAAAACATAGGGGTTATTCACACGTCCGTATATCGGACGGGTTTTCATGGCCAGACGATATACGCTGCCCTTTTCTGCAGGGGGAGGAGGTGGGTTGGGCCAAGAGCAGTGCGCTGAGCTCCCGCCACCTCTCCGCCCCTGACCACTGTTTGCAATGGTAGGGTGGGGTGTGGGTGGAGCTAAGTTCAGCCTCGCCACGCCCCCTCCCATTGCAAATAGTGGCGAGGGGCGGAGAGGGGGCAGGCGCTCAGTGCACTGCTCCCGGCCTGCCTCCTCCCCCTGCAGAAAGTAACACCATCTATCGGCCAGGCGTGAAAACCCTTTATCGAGAAACGCCAAGGGAATTCATGTAGTTGTGATTTTATGGAATAGAGAGGGTGATAAATTCCAAGAAAATTTAAAATTGACCGGGATTCAGTTTTAAAGCAAGAAGCACATTGAATCCCAAAGGGAGTTGAATGTGAAAACTGATCTGTTATATATCTACCAAAATATAGTGAGTTATGCAGGGGGAAAGAAAGAAAAAGAAGACTTTTTTTTTTTAATATACCGAGATATAATGTGTTATATGAAAGATCTACATGCAATTTATATGTTAATGGGTCATACATATATGGGCTTATGTGGGATATATTTTTTATATTTTTACATGTATATATATATATATATTTTTTTTATTTTTTTTTAATTTATATTTTTACATTTTTTTTTTATATACCGAGACAGAGGGCTTACTTACACGTCCGTATATCGGCCGGGTTTACACGCCCAGCTGATATATGGTGTCTCTTTCTGCAGGTGGAGGAGGTTGGGTCGGGAGCAGTGCACTGAGCTCCCGCCCCCTCTACGCCCCTCGCCCCTGTTTTCAATGGGAGGGGCGGGACACGGGTGGAGCTAAATTAAGCCCCTATCCACTTTAAATAGTGGCGAGGGGCGGAGGGAGGGCTTGAAAACCCGGCCGATATACGGACGTGTGAATAAGCCCCTAATGTCTATATGCAATTTATGTGTCTAGAGGTTATATATATATATATATATATATATATATATATATATATAATGTGTGTGTGTGCTTATGTTGGTTATATTTAGAATGAGGCATTGTTATTTTTTTTTAGCATTATGCATGGGGCAATTTTGAACTGGTGTTAACATTATATTCCCCTATAGAACCTTGATTATGATAAAATTGATAAGAATTTGGTGAATTTTATATTCCAAGGTGTTTTCGATAGATAGAACTTAATATTTACAGCAGTACATTGATCTTCAGATAAAAATGAATGTGGATGAATTCTTCTGACGGCAATGAAAGAGTTAAATATGATCTTTTATAGTGTAGCCAGTCAGAAGTGAAGGGGTTTATTCATCAGGTGTTTTCATGTGTTTTTATTAACTATATATGTTTTGAAATGGAAGTAAAACAAAGTACCTTTCAGAGGTGACCAGGACCCCGTGGAGGGTCGAAACGCGCCCTACATTATCGTGATGTATGTGGCACAGTGGGAATAAAGGCAAAATCATTTTTCACATAAACCAGCTCCTTTCTTTTTGGATATGTTTTGCATGTAATTACCGCCAGGCCTGGGCAGTGAAGCAGGTCTAATGAAAGGCTTTGCTGCAGTCATGGCATGAAACTTACAGTATATGATAAATGTAATATGGAAGGTTGTAAACCAGCTGTGACAAGTGATCCAATATGTAACCATATTGATGTTCTGAGACGCTTTCATACAAAAATCACTTTTTTGTTGGTGCACTTTAATAGGAATTTGCTGTAGCGCAAAAAGGAAGAGCATCATGTGCGCAAGATTTCCATCTGTTAGTACACTGAATATGTACAAATGTAAGGCTCTGTTCACATTTGCATGCTCTCCTTTCGGTCAGAGGTTCCAGAATTTTTGATGGCAAGAATAATACAGTTGTTGCAAGTGGTGGCATCACGATGGAGAATTAGAATATGATGCAGCAGAAGGAGTTACAAAATGATACAATATGTATTTACAAATAAAGAAAATGAGTAATGTTATAACAACAAGCAACTAGTTTAATTTTTACCATAGATTCAGCTGATGCTAACTATATCCTATGATCAATACCCTATGCACAATGCGAAATAACAGTAATGAGGAAAATGGTATCAATAAAGCAGTAAAGGGATCAGTTCTCATAGTAGAATCACACAGTCTGTCATATAAGGGGTTAACATTCTGCTATTAACAACACAGTCCACCTGAGACACAGCATTCATACTCCTGCTGATATGCCTCTATCCAGCATGGCTTGCTCCCCTGTGATACTATCTCAGTGCTTACCCGCAAGCCCCAGTACAGTCCAAGTCCTACACAACAGGCTTGTTGTTTAACTATTTGCACCCCTGTGGTGTTAAGACATTGCTTTTTTTTTTTTTTTTTTTTTACTGAGATTGGCCTCACTTACAACTCATAGACAATGAACTCCTTGGTGTCCTCTTTGGTCTTGGTCCATTGTTATGCTGTGCTCTCTCTGTCCTCCCTATGGCTCTTCTCTATGCATCCAGGCATTCACTCAGGCCATACAGCAGCAACCTAAGCAGCTCCACTCATATCCAGGGGCTCATGCTCCCGCTGCCTTTTCTTCTCTGGCAGCGGCAGCAGCAGCTTCACTGCAGGCTGTTGCACTTCTCCAACAGCAGATCCACTCACTAACACAGTCTCTGCACCCTGTGGTGCACCAAAAATTCCTTTTAGAGCTTATTCACACAAGGGTATGTTTTCACACCCCAGCCGATATATGCTGCCCTCTGATGCATTGGTTTACAGTGCATCAGTGCACAGGGTCGTATCTCCGCAGCGTTAAAGCACCCAGCCGGGAGCCCTTATGTCGTCGTCGGCAGCAGCTTCATTGACTCCTACGGGAGCTAATGACAGCTGCAAAAGAACGGAGGTGGGAGGGAGTTTAGCAGAGTGACTGCTAAACTCCATCCCCCTTCCCTTCTCCTCTCTGCCCCTTACTGCTGTTTGCAATAGGGGGCGGAGCTAAGCCACCCCTCTCCTCTCATTGCAAGCAGCGGCAAGGGGCGGAAAGGGGTGAGAGCTCAGCACACTAGTTCCCACCCCGTCCCGCCTTCTCACCTTTCAGAGAGCCGGCAGGGGTAGGGAAGGGGAAGAAAACTAAGCTGTCTCCCCCTGCCCAACAGCGTATACGCTGCCACATGCATCAACGGTCGGCTGATATACGCTCATGTAAATAAGCCCTTATACTGCTGATGTCATCTCACTAGAATTTTTTTTTTTAAGCCTGAAGTAGAACCCTGCGTTGGTTGGAAAGTTTGCTATAACATCATGTATTTTAATTAGCCATCAAAAGGTATCATATCTACCAGATTACTTGGTTTCCTTTGCTAGGAACAATCACATTTTTGCTGTGCTGGCTAACACGGTATCAAACTTTTTTCATTAAATTTAGTTCAGAAATGCGTATATCCAAGGACACTACATTGAGGTTCAGATCTCAGCTCTACACACAAACTGAACAGTCAATCCATATACCAAAACTGCTTGCATGACCCTGGTGTAGCTATCTGTGATATTAGATGGGACACAAAACTCCTTTGCCTATTGCAGTGACCCAAATCAGTCACTACATAATACTGCTATTTTTGAGAAATTGTATAAATATGCCTTTAAAGGGGTTGACCAAGTTATGGAAACCTGTGTCACAGAGTTCCCCTTGCCTTAAAATAAAAAAATCTGTGATTACTCACCTCTCTCTGCTTCCTTGTTTGTCCCCCACTGCCGGCTCCAGTTTCCACTCTCTGTTTACAGGCAGCTGTGACATCCCATAAAGCTACTGTAACGGCCAATGACAGCGCTCAGCTATGATTGCTGAGTGCTGTCATTGGCTGCTACAGCTTGCTTGTCAGTGGGCTCAGCATTTGAAGTGACATCACAGTAGAGACTGGAGTCAACGGTGGAGAATGAACGAGGGAGCGGAAAGAGGTGAATAACTGCTGATTTTTTTTTTTTAAAGCACGTAGGACCTGGTGACAGGGGTTTCCTTTACTCCGACATTCCCTTTAAATTTGTTATGCATTTGTTTTATGTGTAGACTTGAAGATGGTGGCAGAAGCAAAGTATAGTACAGACAGGGATAAAACCAATACAGCCGCAGCCAATCAGCACTAAGAAATGGAAGGAACAAAAGTTATAAAAGTTCTTGCAACTTTCTAGATGTTTCATTTTCTCCAGTCTTGAGTCTGCAATCTATCAGAAGAAGAGAGTAGAGTGTAATGTAAACTAGTAAGCTGCTTGAAGGGACAGTAGCTCACTGCTGTTATGGAAAACTAGTTCCTGCAAGAGCAGTTCTATACAGGGAAGCTGCAGACTCCAGGGCCGTGGTGGGAAACATACATCAGCAATACCGAGCTTCAGCCTGGCTACACACTCCGAGATACTGTGCAGAGGAGAAACCCATATCTGCAATAGGAAGCAGAAAGGAAGTGCACGCTTATGCCACCATCCTCAGGACAGGACTTGGAAACTGGATTACAAAATGTTACGCCTTCATTGATGTGATGTTGAGTAGAGATGAGCGGGTATACTCACTAAGGCACATTACTCGAGTGAGTAGTGCCTTAGCCGAGTATCTCCCCGCTCGTCTTTAAAGATTCGAGGTGACAGGTGAGTTGCGGCGGGGAGCAGGGGAGAGCGGGGGGGGGGGGGGGGGGGGGGGAGGGAGAGGGAGAAAGAGATTTCCTTTCCGGGGAGATACTCGGCTAAGGCACTACTCGCTCAAGTAATGTGCCTTAGTGAGTATGCTCGCTCATCTCTAATGTTGAGCTATTGTGCCTCTGGATCAAGTATATATGAAATATACTGTTACCCTCATTCTCTCTGGACTCTTCTTTTCCTAAGGGATATTACACTATACAGCACCAACATACCAGGGAGCAGAGACCAGCCCATCACTTAGTAACAGCCACTGTTAACCCAAGCCAAGACCCCCATTCTGACTTACTACATTATCAATGGGAAAAAAATCTGAGAAAGATTATATATATTTAATATTACATGAGTGGCTTAATAGACTCACAAATGCCCAGCATGGGAGTGCACTGGTAAAATAATTAAGTGCCTATCTCTGCCTCAAGTAGTTCATTTGTATCTGTTTCTTATCAAGTGTTACATGATGTTGCTCCTGGTGTATATTTTGACATATCATTAGCGGATGTGCTGCAATTTAGGAAAAAGCACCAAAGTACCAAGTACGGCATTGTGCATATAACTCTATACTGTCTTCATTCAGCCTGGCAGCCATAGTTAGAGGAGAGTACACCTGTCTAGATAAGTACAGCTGGGGCACAGTAGTCACTACAAGTGATGATATGATGATACGAACCTGCCGCCTCCTACACCATAGAATTCATAATACTGATGAGGGAAATTACAGAGGAGGTGAGTTTCTTCTGTGCTCCGCTTCTAATCTACAATGATTATACAGATCACTCTCCAACAAGCTCTTATTATTATGCAAGTGCTTAACCTAAACCTTTAGCGAGTGTTAGGTCAATAACTTAAATGATAGAATATAATGTTATATGGTGGTGTCAGCGCATGAGAGAAAACCAGGGCAGACTACTGGAAATAATTTCACCTTTTTTTTCAGATTGTGTTCTTTCCGTTAACTAAATTCAATGAGTACAATATACATTGTTTGGCCACTTTATTAGTAGCATCCTGGATTTCCTTTGGCCTTCAGAATCGTAGCATTTGTCATGGCATCTATCCACAAGTTTCATAGGACCCAGGGTGGGCCAAGAAAACATTCCCCACACTGTAACTCCATCTCCACCAGCCTGAACTACTGAGAGGAAGGGTTCATCGATTCATGCTACTCGTGCCAAATTCAGACACTCCCAGCAGCATGGTGCAACAGATATCTGAATTGATCTGACTAGGCAATGTTTTTACACTGCTCAGTAATTCAAATTTGCCTTTTTTATTTCTGCTAGGCAGTAATGGCACTTGAACTGGTCACCTGCTGTTATAGGACAGCCATGATAAGGAACGACGAGCTGTGCATTTGGACACAGTTGGAGCACTAGCATTGCAACTGCCTGTTCATCTGAACAATTCTTCACGTCCATCTCAGATCCATTTTGATCTCAGGATCACCTTTCATCCAATGCATTTTATTGATCAAACCATTCTTGGTATACTCTTGATATGGTTGTCCAAGAAAACCCAACAAGGTAGGCAGTTTTTGAAGTCCTGGCCCTGGCTAGTCTAGCACTGATGACCAGGCCCCATTGGAAGTCACTCAGATTGTTACATTTTTCCATTTAATATGGATTCATATTAAAAACTTGCTCAATTGATTCTTGGGTCACATGTCTAATCTCCATACAGGGAAGCTTCAATCATGAAAGAACAGGGTCCTCTAATAAAGGATAGATAGACAGATAGATAGATAGATAGATAGATAGATAGATAGATAGATAGATAGATAGATAGATAGATAGATAGATAAGCACTTGGGATTGCATTATCTGGTACTAATGTTTGCAGATACATGAAGCAGCAAGCACACTCGTAGTTTTCCCTATTTTCTTGCGGGTTTCAATTGAAAAATTATGTTACATGTACCATAATAAGAATGAGAACTGGGACCCACTTGTTCCAGCTATCAAAACCCAACTGGTCAAATCTCCCAAGGTGCATGGAATTTCCAAAAAGTTATTTGTAAACGTTGAAAAGTATAGGTTATAGGCTGTTCCCACCACAAGGACTTATGATCTTTAGATGGCATAAGTTGTAATACATTGATTGTTAGGCTCCTACCAGTCAGATCCCATCACTTCCTGTCTCTGGCCCATTCACTTCATTAGGTAGAAGCTCCATATATATGGCCTGCTTATGGACTGCAACTAAAACTAATCTGTTTTTGGAATCCTTGGAGATCAGAGCAGTTATTGCTATCACCGGGTCATAAAACATTGGGTGGCAAATCTTTAGGTATAGAAATATCACTGCATTAGTAAAGTACATACATTGTACAGCACTGTGGTCCAGCCCTCCATGGTTATACACTGGAAGACGGTCAGCACCGCAAATAAGATGTTGTCAAACTGAGTAATTCCATCATTGGGTCCAATCCATTCCTTACACTCATATCCACTTGGGCATCCAGGTACTCCACAGGGAAGAGGAGGATCCATTGCTTCCCATCCTAAAGATGTATAATAAGACAGAAGTATGGAATATCAGTAATGGCGCCCATAACAACTAGAAGCAAATATATAAGATAGACAATTTCATCTTTTTACCTTGGCAGTAGGTGTCATAATGCCCTTCTTAGTGTTACTATTGAAGCCCATGCTAAGGGGAATAGCTATAGAGGGTATAGAGGCAGCAGTTCCACCTACGGATGGCACCTGGCCAGTAGCTAACCATCCTGACCAGTAATCAAGTCCAAAGGCCAGAACCCATATCTATATTGTATTGGCCATATTAATGGCCAGTAAAAAATAAATGTCAGCTAAGAGTACCTGCAGCCAGACAGCAACCCAGCACCATCGAGTATGTCATTGACTCGGTCTAGCTTCCGTCCGGCTGCCATAGTTGACTCCTGAACTCTCCTCCCGATGTCTATGTCCTGTATGCTGCGCAGACACCGAGAAGAGAGGTTAGTGGTCAAAGCCTCCAGTTACAACAGCGGCGATTGGATGGGAGCTAGGCAAAGTTAATGGCATACTGGATGGTGCCGGGTTGCTGCCTGGCTGCAGGTTCAGGGTGGTTAGGACACAAGGAAGGGGCCCTATTACTATTGGGGGCCAATATTTGGGGCACTATTACTATTGAGGACACTATTATGGGCGCTATTACTACTGTCGGTACTATTACTATTCGGGACACTACTGTAAGTGCTGTTACTATCAGGGCCACTTATGGGGCACTGTTACTATTAAGGACACTGAGGGGAACATAGTTAGTTGTTGCAAAATACTAAATAAAATCATACGTTGTGATAAGCCCTGCCTCCCTTTTACCTTGGCAGGTATTTTTTCGTGATAGGGGTAGCAGACCTAGTCCCGCCCAGAAGGGGCTTAAAGACCCCTCCTCCACATAAAACACTAGTATTATAGCTGGCATATGATGTGTTCTACAGATTTTGCACTGGAACCCAGGAGCTTCAAGTTATCCCTCCACTTATGCTAATAGATCAGTATACATGACAATCCTTTATATGTCATCATGTTCTATTTATTTAACCCATTCATAACCAAGCCTGTTTGTGCCTTAATGACCAGGCCAAATTTTGGAAAACTGCCATGTGTCAGAATAACTCTACAAGGAGTTACAAGTCCAAGTAATCCTGACATTGTTTGTTAGTTACAGGTAATCAAGCTTTCCTGGCCAGCGCTCTCGTGCCACTAGTGACTGGCGCTAATGACATATCGGTGACAGCACCTTACAAGCTGTTAGTAATAGCCTATGTTTGGCCTTTATCTACTATGGGGAGCTGCGAATGCCCGCTGACAGCAGAACTTACATTTACGTCACTGCTGCACAGAGCCCAGGCAGCAGCGATGTAAATTTTCTGTAGGCAGTCGTGAAGAGGTTAAAGAGGTATTCCCAAAATCTAAAGTTATTCCCTGTCCACAGGATATGAGACAACTTTATGATCAGTAGGGATATCACGGCTAAGACCCCCACTAATCCTGACAATGGGAATCCAGTGTCCCCGTCTTCTTGTCACTGCGGCAATTCTTCTCGCGTTGATGTTATATTGAATGGAGCACTGGTCGAGCATATGCAACCACCATTCCATTCACCTTGATTGGCCTAATGGAAACTGCTGAACTCTTGTACTCGGCTATCTTCGGCAGTCCCATTGAAAGTGAATGGATCAGCAGTGCACATGCGTGGCCATCGCTCTGTACAATCTCCTCCTCACTAAAAGGGGTGCAGTAAGCCAACAATGAAGAGGGGGCAGGGGGGGGGGGGGGACAGGACATTAATTCTCATTGCTGAAAACCCTACCGATCATAAAATTATTCTCTATTCTGTGGATAGGGTATTACTTTAGATTTTGGGATCATCCCTAGGCTACCTACACACGAGCGAACACCTCCCATCACTTCAGTAAAGTCGCGATCCTGTTAGAAAATTGGCAAGCATTTCCCATTGTTTTCAATGGGAAACCTCGCATAGCACTCATGTGCACATTGCACAGCACTCCGTGTGTTTTACTGTCCCATTGAAAACAATGGGCGATGCATTCCAAGGAACGTGAAAAGATATGCAGTGGTGTGTGATATGCAGCGGTGTGTGATAAGCAGCGGTGTGTGTGACAGGCAGGTGTGTGTGATAGGCAGTGGTGTGTGATAGGCAGTGGTGTGTGATAGGCAGTGGTGTGTGATAGGCAGTGGTGTGTGATAGGCAGGTATGTGTGATAGGCAGGTATGTGTGATAGGCAGTGGTGTGTGATAGGCAGGTATGTGTGATAGGCAGTGGTGTGTGATAGGCAGGTATGTGTGATAGGCAGTGGTGTGTGATAGGCAGGTATGTGTGATAGGCAGGTATGTGTGATAGGCAGGTATGTGTGATAGGCAGCGGTGTGTGATAGGCAGCGGTGTGTGATAGGCAGCAGTGTGTGTGACAGGCAGTGGTGTGTGATAGGCAGGTATGTGTGATAGGCAGGTATGTGTGATAGGCAGGTATGTGTGATAGGCAGGTATGTGTGATAGGCAGTGGTGTGTGATAGGCAGGTGTGTGTGATAGGCAGGTGTGTGTGATAGGCAGGTGTGTGTGATAGGCAGCGGTGTGTGATAAGCAGTGGTGCGTGATAGGCAGCGGTGTGTGATAGGCAGCGGTGTGGGAAAGCTTCGCTAATGTATATGACCACATTCCAAAGAATGGGGCATATTCGCGGGCACATTACAGACACATGAGGACAATCTAGTGTACTGGTACCTGACTGGTTCCGGTAACAGGCCTTGTGAAGTTTCCCGCTGTAAAACTCAAGTCCAATAATTGCAAACATAAGAATGGCAAAAAAAAGCAGCAATCCAATCTGAAGCAGAGGGACCATCGCCTTCATTATGGATTTCAGGACGATCTGTAAACCTGTGAGGAACACAACACAATGATAAGAGAGCAATATGTACTTAAAGTGAAGATCCTTCTTGGAGTGACGTAAAATTAGTGAATTACAGATCTAGCGGCCTCCATCCTTCTCATGAACGCTTCACAGAGAATGCTTTGTGGGAAGATTGCCCAGAAGATTGGCAACCTAATGGCTGCAAAAATCTGCAATTTTTGACAGTGGCTACATGATGACATTTGGTCTTGTCTAGATTGCGACAGTTAATGGGATTGTCTGGGACTTTCGGCTGTATCCGCAGAATAGGTCATCAATAGTTGATCAACTGGGTCTACCGCACAGGATCCTCATTTATCAGCTGTTTGTGGGTCTGCTGTCAGTGTGGACATAGCTGAAAGCAGACAGATCTGCCAACATTGCAGTAGCCCGAGTCAGTATTGCAGGCAGAGCTCCCATTAAATGAGCCTGCAACACCCACTGGCACTGCTGCTATACGGACAGAGCTGTCTGCTTCTGAATCTGTCTGCACTGACAGTGGACCCAGCAAACAGCTAATTGGCAGGCTCCCCAAGTGGCAGACCGCGCTGATCCACTACTGATGACTAGAGTTGAGCTCGATGCTCGTTCGAGTATTAGCATACTCGATGGTGCTTGTTACTCAAACGAGCATCAAGCTGTGTTCGACCCCGCCCCAGTTTTTGGCTCCTCCCCGCTGTGACGTGCCTGTTTTGGCCCCTCCCCGCCGCGATGTAGCGCGCGTCATTTGCAAATTTGTTGTCAGGCTGGAGAGAGAGAGAGAGAGAAAGAGAAAGAGACGAACCAAGGAAAAAAAAAAAAGCTCGGCACCCGGCATCCCACATACAAAAATGCTCGAGTCTCCCATTGTAGTCAATGGAGTTCGTTACTCGAGTAGAGCTCTCGAATTTTACAAAAAAGCTCGACTCGAATAACGTGGACCCGAGCATTTGGGTGCTCGCCCATCCCTACTGATGACCTATCCTGAGGATACATCATCCATAGTAAAGTCCCAGACAACCCCTTTAACCCCTTAATGCTATATGACATAAGTTTAGGTTGGGGGCAGGTGGTACTTGCCACAACTGGATGTAAACGAACGTTCCTGTGCATGGCACAAGCTTAGAAGCCGGCCTCCCGCTGTTAACCCCTTACATAACCCGTTCAATGTTGATCAAAAACCGTATAAAATCCCCAACTTAAAAAATTGGAAAAATAAAAAAAGTTATGGGACTTTGAAGGCAGTGATACAAAGAAAAATAATAATTAAAAAAAGGGTTTTATTGTGAAAAAGTAAGAAAACCTAAAAAATATATCATTTTGGTATTGTCGTAATCATACCAACCCACAGAAAAAAATGAATTATGTCATTTATGCTGCATGACTCACTAGTAAGAAAAAATGGCAGAAATGAGGTGTTATTCTCCGTGCCCTCTAGAAAAATGGAATAACAGTTATGCAATTCATTATATGCACCAAGAAAACTGTACTAACAAAAACTACAGCTCATCACACAAAAAACAAGCCCGCATACGGCCATGTTGATGGCAAACTTAAAAAACGTAGGGCTTTTCAAAAGGGGAGATAAAAATCTCCCAAAAATCATTGTGCCCTTATGGCTATAATAGGCGGTGTCCTTAAGGGGTTAAAAAGCTGCAGAATGTTTTCTTAGAAAGTTTTATGTTAATTCTCTTGAAACTGTATGAACAAATTCCTAGATTTCCAGTAGGAATAACAGAAACGGCACGGCACAGGCTTCTAAGAAGAGATGCTCCAGAATTGTCTTTTTGAGAGGAACACAAGTTCGGTATTTACCGAGCCGCGCTGAACGGACCCCGTTGACTATAATGGAGTCCGTTCACTTACTGCTCAGCTGCTTTTTGTGCCGGAGGTTCCATCGCGGATGTGAAGCCGCCCTTATTGTCAGCAACATCCAATTTTGTCAATTAAATTTTCACCCACATTGAACAATTACAATATTGCGGAAAATGATAATCCACTTACTTGGGATTCCAGAGACCAGTTTCAGTGGCCTGAGGACGCGCACGGCCCGCAAGGTGCGCAGGTCTACGTGGGTATTAAAGTGAGTACCAGCTGTGGCCAAAATGCTGCAAGAGAAGCAGAAATATATAAACACCACACTGTGCTGAACACTGCAAGAACATGGGTACACCCGGCGCGTTCGCTGAAAACTAGTACCGTGTTTCCCCGAAAATAAAACCCCGTCTTATATAAATTTTTGCCCCAACAGAGGCACAGTGTTTTATTTTCGGGGGGTGTCTTACTACTTACTTAGCAGGTGGCATCCCTGCCCCTCTTGCTGCTCTGCAGGCACTGCAGTAATCTTCCGTGTCGTCCTCAGCGCTGAGAGCATTCTCTTCCTTGTAACATGGGTTGATTACCCCGCCTCCAGCAAAAGAATGCTGTGATTGGCTCAGGACCGCAGACTGAGCCAATCACAGCCAGTGCTTGATGAGACAATCACAGCTAATGATGTCATTGAATCGCTTTGATTGGCTCTTTTACTGCTGAGGACAACAAGGAAGAATGCCAGCAGCGATAAGGACGGGAACAACACCTGAGAGGCGAGTATTTTTCTTTTTTTTTTTCTTCATATAGTATAGCTAGGGCTTATTTTCAGGAGAGCGCTTATATTTCAAGCCCCCCCTCAATCACTTCCACCCCTAGGTCCTATTATCAGGGGGTCTTATTTTCGGGGAAACAGTATATAAAAGTCTGTGAATACTGTATATTTCATCACAGCAACAGGGGACCAACAAAAGAACAAAGAAGTGAAATTCTACTATCTTCAATGAGATACATAAAGCTATTACCTACATAATTTTGCAGCAACATTTCTTTTCAATAGTTTTTATTGGGTTTTATAATAAACAAAAAATAACAGAAAGTTGACATATTTGTTGTGTTGGAATACAATTTCCGTACCGTGACATAAATATTTCAAGCATACAATGCGTCTCTGAATAGTATTGAAGCTAAAGAAAAGAGTTGCAACATCTCAGCTGCTCATCGGAGCCATTCCTCACTGCCTGTAAACTAATATTTAAAGCCGTCTGTAGATATATTGGTCCTTGTGGCTCCTATGCAAAAAAGCTTTTAGGGTGCGTTCACAAGTCGCTGATTTGCTGCAGATTTTGTCGTTGACTTCTTCAATTAAATTCAAATTGAAGGGGTGAAATCTACACAAAATCAGTGATGTGTGAACGCATACTTAGGCCTGTTTTACATGAGCGTATATCTGCCGCCGTTTTCACGGCCGGTTGATATACGCTTTGATCTGAGGTGTAAAAACTCGTGAACGGGCACACACATCTAACGTTTGTGCGCCCGTTCAGATGGCATTGGCCCCGATGCATATGCGCTAAGGCCGCCATGCCGTTGCCCCTTCCGCTTCCCTCCCAAGCTCACCTCCGCTCTCCTCCCCGCTGGCTGTTTGCAATGGGAAGGGAGCAGGATGGAGCTGGTGCTAAGCTCCTCCCCTGCCCACAGCGAGCAATGGAAGGTCTGCCCCTGCCCCACCCCTCCTATTGCAATCAGTCACGCTGCTAACCTCCCTCCCTCTCCCTTCTACGGCCGCTGTCATTGGCTGCCACAGGAGCCCATGCAGCGGCCGACATATTCCGGCCCAACAGATAGTTCCAGGATTATCTTTTGGGCCCGACATAAAAACGCCCGGCGCTATATTGGCCGGCTGGGTGCTTTTACATCACGGGAATACGGCCATGTGATCTGATGCATTGGAATCCAATGCATCAGATCGTAGAGAATATCAGACAACCATGAAAACAGCGGCCGATATACGCCTCGTGTGAGAGTCCTTAGGCCTGTGTCCCACTAAGGTATTTGCACAGTGCCTTGCGCATGAAATATGCCGTGAATAGAAGCCATTGACTTCAATTGGTCTGTTCACATAAGTATATTTTGCATGTGCATTTTGTTTGCCCATAGAAATATGGAGCATGGTCAACCTTCCTGCGTTTTTGCACATGCAATTAGTAGATATTGAACTAATTAATTTAATGGCCCATTTCAATGAATGGAAGCATGCTTGCATGTTTTTTTCATCCCTGCAAATGGGCAAGGTTTGCAAACACAAAACATATACAATACTATCATGAAAAAATCTGACTGCTAATCCTCCATGCTCCACCGCTGCAAATGCACTGGAAGGAAGACTTCTAGCTGAAGTGTTCTCCTTCCCTGTTCATTGAGCTTCTCCACAGCTCTGACTGACAGCTGCATCCGTCTCCTGGTTGGACATTACAGCTGTCAATCATAGCTTTGCGGATAGCTTATTGGACAAAACATGCTTGAAAAAGGCTTGACAGAAGCCGAAACGCGTTGCAGCGCCAATTTAATCATTTTATATGTAATAAACCGACCTATGAAGAATATGCCTGCTCCATTGGAGTTTTTTCTGCTTCCTTGGATATTGGGGGTGCCAGGAGTCCAGGCACCCCTTAACAAGTAAGATTCCTCTATTCTGATACGGTTTGACGGAGCGCATAAAGTGAGTTTTTTCCTACTTTTGAATACACATTTCTTTCCTCCTCAACACGGTTGTTTTGGAGTCGCTCGTGGCTGCTCTCCCTGAGGGGATGTTCTAGGACCGCCAACGTATATCACTCCATATTTTGAAAGGCTACTTTGGACCAACAAACTGACCGGTCACTTAACCATAGGACCGGATCAGTTGCGGTGAGTGTCTTTCTACATAAGTTCTGTCCTCCATCTTTCTATACACCATTGGAGCGCCGCTTCTGACCCAAATATTTTGTCTTTATTGGACAAAACGGGAGCGTTCTTCAACTAGAAGTCCCACCTCTAGAGAACTTACACCAGCAGTGCAAAACCGCTGATAGAATCCCTTTGACATAAAGGACTCCATGTAGATTAGAACAGGGGTGCAGAACTTTTTCTGGTCTGAAGGCCACTTTGCCATTTAGAGCCACTTCCTAGGGGAAGAAAGGGTATTCCTATCTGATACATTTCTGTTGTATCCTACATATAAACCATGATAAATTGAAGTAAGTTCCACTTCCAAGATTCCCACCTTTTTGGAAAATGGGGGTCACCTTCACCACAATCAGCTCTCCAGAGGGGAGAAGACAATGCATGTGGCTCTCTCCATGATAGATGTCGAGGTAGGGGCTCGGCATTTCATAAGTCCTATTAACTACAATGTAGAGAGCTGCATGCATAGACAATGCCTCTAACTCATATATTCATTTTTAGAGCGCCAAACAGTTTAAGAGACTTTATTTTCCTAATATGTATAATTGACCTGACATGGGCTACACAGCACACCCTTAATTCTTTTAGTAGTAGCTATGTTGGATTCAGCCCACATACCTACAATGGAAAGGGGGGTCATGGGATACTTGATTTAAAGGGGTTGTCCCGCGCCGAAACGTTTTTTGTTTTTTTTCAACAGCCCCCCCGTTCGGCGCGAGACAAACCCGATGCACTGGTTAAAAAAGAAAACCGGACAGTGCTTACCTGAATCCCCGCGCTCCGGTGACTTCTTACTTACCTGGTGAAGATGGCCGCCGGGATCTTCTCCCTCGGTGGACCGCAGGGCTTCTGTGCGGTCCATTGCCGATTCCAGCCTCCTGATTGGCTGGAATCGGCACGTGACGGGGCAGAGCTACACGGAGCCGCTCTCCGGCACGAGCGGCCCCATTCAGAAAAGAAGAAGACCGGACTGCGCAAGCGCGTCTAATCGGGCGATTAGATGCTGAAATTAGACGGCACCATGGAGACGAGGACGCTAGCAACGGAGCAGGTAAGTGAATAATTTCTGATAACTTCTGTATGGCTCATAATTAATGCACAATGTACATTACAAAGTGCATTAATATGGCCATACAGAAGTGTATAGACCCACTTGCTTTCGCGGGACAACCCCTTTAAGGATAGAATTTAATCAGGAATTAAAAGGGGAAGTCATTTTTTGCCAGTAACAATCCATTGAGATTATTGAGAGCATCCTGATAGTAACATACATTCACGTGAGGTGGCCACGGCTTTCAATAAAGAACACTCAGGAGGACAGCCAGTGAATGTACAAATTGCTTCAGAAGTTCAGGGAAATGGGTATTGTGCAGGACTAACGCAGAACTGACTGAGCAATGTTTCTGATCCCCATGTGCAATACAGAACTTGTGAATCATGCATCTTTGTAACCCCCACTGTCAGAAATCCAAGCATTTGTCTACACACAACTTCTGTTGCAGCTGCAGTTTGTATGGGCGCCACTTTTGTGTCTTGAGGGTCCTTATGATAGTTGGTTGACTCACTCCACTCTCCAATGCCAGTCTCCTGATACTTTTCTGTGGACTCTTTGTGAAAACAGCTAGTACAGCTATCAACATCTGTGGATTCTGAAACACTGCTTGGATGACCAGTTCTCAATTAGTCCTGGACACTATTAATTTTCCAGAAGTTCTGAATCGGTTTCCTGACGGTTGGTGCACTCACTGGCGTGTGTCCTTCATTGAAAGCCTCGGCCATTTAAAGCGAATTCTGTTACCAACCATCAGGATGCTCATGAAGGCACCATATACAAGAAGTGTCCCTGGTCTTTAATACAGACCCACAGGCACTGTGGGTGCTGCCATACAGATTGAGTATAAAGCATTGCTATATGGAAAAGGCTTAGAGAGTTGTGCCAAGGTTACAACGAATCCCTTATCCACAGAATAGGGCGTACGTATCTGATCTCTGGGGTCCGACTGTTGGAACTTCCACTGATCACAAAATTGGGATTCATTGTCTCCCCAGATAAATGGAACATGCAGTTAAGCGTAAGCACTGCAGCCCCATTCATCTCTATGGGACTATTGGAGATAGCTGTTCAGTCTTCTACTCTTGGTCTTGTGAAATTCTGTACTATAGAACAAGTGCCGGATTGTCAGACTTTCTAGATTATCAGAAGCTAGTTTCATATATAGTATAGCACTGGACATAAATAACA
The DNA here is from genome assembly GCF_035609145.1 of Eleutherodactylus coqui. NCBI lineage: Eukaryota > Metazoa > Chordata > Amphibia > Anura > Eleutherodactylidae > Eleutherodactylus > Eleutherodactylus coqui. The sequence goes on along the minus strand of NC_089839.1, from coordinate 273,888,162 downwards.
AAACAAAACATGTATCAGAAAATAATTTGACTACTTGACAGATAAGACAACTGAGCAATAAAAATAAGTGTTGGAAAGATCCTGGCAATTCAGCAAATAACAAAATTGGGCCATTGTGCAACTAATTTCTTTAATTATAGGCCAGAGTTTCACTCCCTACTGTGATTCCAACAAACTCCGCAATTAGCAATCTAAAATGTTGTTCTCTAGCCAGCCCCTTTCAACCAATCCATCTACTTGACAATGGCCATTAGTAAACTTGTGTAATGTAACAACTGCTTACTTAATAGTCTGCCAGAGCATTTATTGTGACAATTGCATTTAACACAAAATAAGTAAAAATAACAGTTTATTTAATGTTAGAAACCTAAAAATTAAATAATTATAAAATAAAATATCTATATACTTTAAAATGGAAAAGGAAAAAATAGTAATAGTAGTCATATTTGCATTGATTCGTTTATAACATGTCTAAAATATAAATATACTGTATATGCTGTTTACTGAACATTGCAAGAAACATGTCCCTTACTAATCAGGAAAAGTGGGTACCCTTGGCTAAGAGCGGGGTAGACGTCCCAACAAGGACGGCCCCACAGTCTTCGCCTCGGGCCTGGTTATCCCTGATTAGGTACCTGCACAAAAAACATTACCATTCACACCTATACACAGAACAGGACTGTTCACACCTAATGTCTGGTCATGAGCACAGACAGAGAACACATCGCTGTTCACACCAACACACAAGGTAATGCATACCACACAGAACACGAAGCCCACTCAGAACTATCATGCATACAGATAGTAAACCATAGCTAGTCCAAATGTCCTTACACCGAGGGGATAGAGTCAGACATCGAACTGACATAAAGGGCACAGCATCAGGCATTACCCACCTGAACACACACAAGACATCAAACGTCAGGAGGCAACAGCTGTCAAAAGGAAGGAAAGAGGGGGTCTGCATAAGATGCAGACATGGACCACAGGTGTGCAGACTGTCCTCAGGGAAGGTGAGAGAAATACTTTAGACTAATATGCATAACACCAAGCTCTGCGTGAAAATAACACAGAATGAATAAAATGACCATCACCTCTAATCAGAAGGGCCGGTATTTATGTGCATCACACCAAAGGGGATTGGCTGGCTGGAGAACACCACACCCAGCCAGCTTAATTATCCCACAGTTGGGAAGGTGCGCTCCTGAAAACCATATAGAACAACAGGTCCCAGCAGCACAACACTAGTGACCAAAACTTATAATATTATTACACTCAAGAAATGCATCCAGGCCCCTAATGAACTCTCTAAAGGTCCCTTTACATGGAACTATTATCGTTAAGGGTTGTTTTAAACCTCACGCTCCCAAATCCCGTAAATCTTGCCCCTATATTGCGTTCCTCACCATATGAAATACTAAGGGATGTGAGGTGTTTCTACAGAAAAACAGCCCCGCATCACCGTATCACTTCCGAGCTGCAGGGATGCTCCAGCATGTCTATCACATCCGCACCATAGGATCTTGTAGATTCTCCCATTGCTTTCAATGGGGCTGGTGCTGCTACCGCCGGCCCAATTTAAATCAATGCAGCTGTGATGCGCGAGCAAACAACCAGATAGAACATGCTGCAATTTGCATAGCATCGCATCGCTGTGTCATATGGGAAAATATTGCTTATGTGTATGACCCCATTCAAAAGAATGGGGTTCATATTTGTACGAGATTTGTGCGTCTTGCAACACACAGATCTTGCGCCTTACTGCGTTTCTACCCGTTTAACAGTTTTGCCTCTATATGACATTGAAAGCGTTTATTTCTTTTATAGTATCCCTGTATGTTGTCAAAGCCAATGCAGGTTAGAAAGTCTAATCAGCCAAACCAGACCACGCAGCCATTCATCACTCCTTGGTCTTCAACAGGAACAAATGTTTTGCATTGGGATTAATTTCCTTGCCTCAGAGTAGAATGGTGTCAGTGGCCAACAAGAAGTGATATGAATGTCTCTGGTAACTTCTGAATCATTCATAAAGCAGATCGATTTGCCGAGATATGAATTATAAAGCGATAATTAGTTTATCAATAAAGTCCACTCCACTTCCAAGTCAATAACCATTATTGTAGTAGATGCTTCATACGACAGTGAGTCATTGGCACCGAAGAGATGCTTACCCAGCTGTAGCACCAGGCGTTTGGTCCCAGAATAACATTTGGTATTCATTAACTCTCCAAGTTTAACTCTTTCATACTCCAACAGGGACTCTAAAATTGGCTAAAGCTACAAACGTCCTGGCATAAAGCGCTGTCTCATGAACATGCGCTTGTAATGGGATGCTTTGTCATATTATTTCTTCTTAACAGCTGAGTCCAGGCTGTGAACATGCTAATTATTTTCTTGGCTCTGTTACAGATCTTGCAGTTCACACTTTGGAGTGTAACATTTGTACCCAAATCTTATCAACTCAATTAATAAGAAAGTAAGAAAGAGATATTTGGGAAAAAATGTAGATTTTTTTTTAAAGGGAACCTGTCATCACATTTAGGGCTTATTCACATGAGCGTATATCGGCCGCCGTTTTTATGGCCGGACGATATACGCTACCATCTGGAGTGTCTTTCCCCTTCCATCCCCCTCGCAGGCTCTCTGCCTCTCTTCTCCCCTCTGGCTATTTGCAATGGGAGGGGGTGGGAGCAAAGCTAAGCTCCACCTGTCCTATTGCTGGCTGCGGACAAGGGGCAGGGAGAGTGCGAAAGCTTAGCTTCACCCCTGTCCTGTCTCTTTCTACTGCAAACAGTTGGAGGGGAGGAGAGAGGTAGAGAGTTTACGAGGGGGAGGGAAGGAGAAAGACAGCTCAAATGGTAGTGTATATCGGCCGGCCGTGAAAACTGTGGCCGATATATGCTCATTTGATTAAGCCCTTAAGCCCCTTGACTCGGCCCTTTTTTTTCCTTCATCTTCCGTTTTTCTTCCCCACTTTTAAAAAATCATAACTGTCTTATTTATCCATCCATGTTGATGTCTGAGGGCTTGTTTTTTGCAGGACAGGTTGTGTTTTTCAAAGTTACTATATAATGTATCATATTGCCGCTTCCACACGAGCGACAAAACTGCACAATTTTCTTGCAATGTGACGGTGCTACAAATTGCATGTATGCGAAGACTATGATTTCCAATGGGTTCTTTCTAGAGATGAGCGAGTATACTCGCTAAAGGCAATTGCTCGAGCGAGCATTGCCTTTAGCGAGTACCTGCCCGCTCAAGACAAAAGGTTCGGGTGGCGGTGCGGGGGAGCGGTAAGTAGCGTCAGTCAGCAGGAGGGAGCGGGGGAGAGAGAGAGATCTCCCCTCCATTCCGCCCCGCTCTCCCCTGCAGCTCCCTGCCCGCCGCCGGCACCCGAACCTTCTGTCTCGAGCGGGCAGGTACTCGCTAAAGGCAATGCTTGCTCGAGCGATTGCCTTTAGCAAGTATACTCGCTCATCTCTAGTTCTTTCACATGCGCGATGTTTTGTAGCCTGCGACATTGCGAGAATACAAAATCATAGCATGGTCTATTCAGCTACGATTTGTGATGTTTAGTAGCCTATGTTTCCCTATAAAGTTTTCCTTTGTGTTGCATTGCATCGCCAGAAAACACGATTTTCGTGTGGCACAATGCAATATTTGTGGTAGGAAATCCTACTGTGAATGCCCTAAAATAAACTCTAGCTGCATCAAGAAAAAAAATTATAATACATCACCTATCAGGCGCTGTCGGCTCCGGCACACGTCTCCTCTGCAGCTCTTCCACACTTTTCTGTATTCTTCAGACAGCCTTTCCTGGATTGGAGGTTTAAAATCCCTGCCTCCATGAAGTACTGGCTGTGATTGGTTCTCTAGCGCTGCAGCTCAGCCAATCAGAGCCAGCGCTTGATCATACCAATTTGAACTAATCATAGCCATCCATTGATTCATGTTTCCAATAATTAATAAAACTTTTTAAAACTACTTTTTACATATATTACTTTTAGTCTCCATAGAGGACAAGAACTTGTGATCATGTGATCGCTCCTGCGATATGATGTACTATAGCATTACATTATACCGCAATCTGATGGGCATCTCTATCAAGCCACAGGCATGACTTTATAGGCAACCTTTCATGGTAGCCCTAGTGGCTTTCAAAAAGGGTCCCAGCTGCCATGGCACACATTGCAGAAGGGCTGTTCCGAACCTCGGGACATGAATTGGGGCATTTAAAGCCACGGTGGCTTTTAAAGGGTTAACAGCTCCGCTCACTGGCTCTGCTGGTCTCAGCTTTTGTGAGCGGGAGTTGTCTGTAAGAAACAGCCAACACCCACATTGCATGGTGCAAGATTGAGCTTGAATCCTCTTCTATACATGCCTTGGACCTCCAGGATGTAAATTTACGTCTTATAGCGTTAGAGGTTAAACTACATTGTGGAGCTCAAAGTTAAGGGAACGGGGAGTTCAGAGACTGTTTCATACTCACTTGGTGCATCGGTACAGCACTGTGTCCCCATAAAGCCAGTATGAGCCATCACCTTGACTCTTTCTGTGTGTGCACCCACCATAGAGCAGAATGGGAGATGCACGTGCAGAAACAGTCAATCTACTGGCGCATGCTGGCTTCACAGAGACATAGTGCAGGAATGGGGTGCCTGCTGAGTATGAAACTCCCCGGACTCCCCGTTCTCTCAACTTTGAGCCTCAAAAGGTAGTTTATAGGCTGGAATGTGATGGCAGGTTCCCCTTAGGGCTCTTTCACATGGGCGTTGTTTTCATGCAGAATAGGCACGTGAAAAAATCGAGTATTAGGACCAATGGCTTCCTATAGAAACTTTCAGATGAAGACATTTTAGATGCGCAAAAAACTCTTACCTTAAAAATGTGGGACATGTGTGGCTATAATACACGCATCTAAGGTCTGTGCTGTGTGAAAAGATAGTACCTGACCTATCTGTGGTGTGAGCTGCGTAGGCGTCCCAATAGGCTCCTATTGGAGCAGGAGTTTAGCTGTGTCTAGCTGTGAAGCGGTGCCGCTTCACCCAGAAGCACATTTTAAAAGTTCCGCTATAAACTCCTGTTAGACCCTGCAGGGATGAGGTGAATCCCCGAGGGTTCCAGTCATCTCCTGAGGGTTCCCTTAATCCCTGTGGGGACTAACAGGAGTGTACAGCAGGACATTTAAAATGTGCTTCTGGGCAGCAAGTTTTAAATGTCCCGATGTAAGCAGCCGGGAATTCCTCCAATCCCACAGCTGGGCAATTCCCCAGCAGTGGGGGGCAGCGGAGGACTCCCTCAACCCCTCTTCCCAGCATCGGGTTCCACAAGGAATATCCGAATAGCGGGGTGAGAGAGGGGGGCAGGGTTAGATGGCTTCCCCGAGAGTGTGGGGATATGGTGGGGCTAGAAGGATCGCCCTCTCGTCCCACCCCTCTAGCCCCACGCCCTCTCTTCTTGCCCTGGGGAATCCTGTGAGAATGCCCTCTAGCCCTACCCCTCTCTCTCTCTGCACTATGGGGATCTCCTTCAAGGATTCCCATAGCCCTGCTTACTCTCTCCCTGCTTTGGGGAAATCCCGAAGACCTGCTGGGCTTCATCTCCCTTTCCTCTTTCTTCCTGGAGCAGCTGTGCTTTTTTAGTGAACTGTTGGCTGCCAAAAAAGCTCTGGGGCCTTTCAGAAGGCCCCCAGCCGCCATCACACCTGACAGCTCCCTGCGATATCCTTGCAGGGGGCCGTACGGGACCCCCAAACATCGTTCAGGAAATTTAAATGCCGCTGTCAGAATTGAAAGTGGTATTTCAATGGTTAATAGCGCCACTAAGCCGTGCGTCTGAGCGAGCTGTTGGCGCCGGGTGTCGGCTGTAAGAAAAAGCTGGTGCCCATGCTGCATGAAGAGAAATTGCCCCGCGATCTCCCTTCATACATACCTCGACCATGCAGGACGTAGCTGTACATCCTATAGCGAGAAGGGGGATTTTTATTGGTGCATCTTTTCATCCCGCGTGCAAAAAAACATGCCCTATGGGCAGAAAAAGTGCAGTAAGGGCGCCCACCCACTGGCGTTTTTTTTCCCTGCGAAATTCGCAGCATTTTTTTCTCTGCAGGGGTCTATGGGACTTGTAATGTTAAAATCGCGATCGCGCAAAATCGCAATTTACCGCGAAATCGCGATTTTGCGCGATCGCGATTTTAACATTACAAGTCCCATAGACCCCTGCAGAGAAAAAAATGCTGCGAATTTCGCAGGGAAAAAAAATGCCAGTGGGTGGGCGCCCTAAGGCTGGCTTCACATAAGCATAAGCGCAATTGCACATGCGTCAGCACATTTTTTTTTCGTGCTGTGAGCAAGGCTTTTTGCGCACTTGACAGCGTATTTTTTTTCATACTTTTGCTGCATCTCCTTGCATATTGTATGTGCATTTGCTCATCCCCATTGACTTTTATGGGAACCTTTGGTGCGCAAATATGCAGAAAGATAGAGCATGTTTCTTTTTTTTTTTTTTTTTATGGGTCCTATTTAGAGATGAGCGAGCATACTCGTTAAGGGAAATTACTCGAGCGAGTTTCGCCATTTTCGAGTACATGCCTGCTCGTCCAAAAAGATTTTGGGTAAGCAGGCATGTACTCGAATATGCCCATACTCGCTCGAGTAATTTCCCTTAGGGTGACTACCCACTGGAGTTTTTTTTTCCCTGCTAAATTCGCAGAAAAAAAAAACTCCAGTGGGTAGTCACCCTTAACGAGTACGCTCGCTCATCTCTAGTCCTGGATGGCAGGGATGGCTTCCATTGCAGTCAATAGAAGCTGTCCGATCAGCAGCACACACGCAGTTGATGTTGCTGACTTGCCGCATATCCACGGGAAAGCAGGGAATTTAAGAAAAAACTAACCTCTACTGCGCATGTGCGACGGTAAGCCGTGAAGACCATGCGCAGTACAGCGAACCCAGAAGTGGAGGGATCCACCCAGACGCCACTGTCAGGGAGAACAGGTAAGCTGGGCTCACTGGCTGCGGGCGTATTCTGTGTGGGATTTCCTGTATGGAATCCGTGCATGCCGTGGACATGAGGCCTAAGAGTTTTTGCACTTGGCACTGCCTTGTTGATGTTCTGCTTTCAACCCTTCCTTTGGATGGAGCACAGCCGGCACAATCTGAGTATGCTCTGTCGGGTGTGCTCTGGTTCACACGGGCGACACGACATTGCTGCGATAAAATCCCAGCAATATCGCATCGCTGATCCGTAAGATATTGCCGTGACTTTGTAGCGCTACAAAGACGCATGTGGTGCTACATAGTCGCGCGACTTTGTAGCACCACATGCAAGGTTTTTCGGGGAAGGCTTGAAATATAAGCCCTTCCCCGAAAATAAGCCGTAGCTGCAGAAGAAAAAAAAACAAAACACACATACATCACCTGTCCCGTGCTGTCAGCCTGGCCGCATCTACTCCCCGGGTCCCCGGCACAGATCATCTTCTTCTCTTCTGGCCAGGGATTCAAAAATCTCTGCATCCTGAAAGCACTGTCTGTGATTGGTTCAATCACTGCCATTCATCGAGCGCTGGCTGTGATTGGCTAAGCGTCAGCCAATCACAGCCAGCACTTCCAGAAGGTGGGGACTTTTGAATCCCTGGCCAGAAGAGGAGAAGATCACTGCCGAGGACCCGGGGAGAAGATGCGGCCGGGCTGACAGCACAGGACAGGGGATGTATGTGTATTTTTTTTTCTTCTTCAGCTACGGCTTATTTTCGGGGAAGGGCTTATATTTCAAACACCGCCCCCCCGAAAAACCTCGTATGTGGTGCTACAAAGTCGCGGCAATATGGCACAGACCAGTGATGCAATATTGCTGCGATTTTATCGCAGCAATGTCGTGTCGCCCATGTGAACGAGGCCTAAATTTTAGCTTTGACAGTAGGATTTCCTGCTGTCAAAGTTGCATCGCACGAAAATCAAATGTTCATGTGATGTATGGTGATGTATGTGTGTTTGTTTTTTAGCTTTGACAGTAGGATTTTCTACTGTCAAAGTTGCATTGCACCACACGAAAATCACGTTTTGGTGCGATGCAACAGAGAGGAAGGCTCCATAGGGAAATATGGACTACAAAACCTCACGAGTCGTGTGCATATAGCGGGACCCGCAAGGTTTTTGTGTCGTTTTGTAGCATGCTACAAAAGATCGCATGTGGGAAGTAGCCCATAGGAAAGCCCATACAAATTGTCACCCGTGTGAACGAGGCCTTTTAAACAGCTAGAGACAGTGTGCACAAGAGATGCTCCTGGCATTGATGAACAGCCAGAGCATGTGTTCTGCACTCTGAGCATACTCAAAATGTAAAAATGAATATGCCGATAGACAGCTTTCATAAAAGTGTCGTGGCGGGCTACTTTTTAATGGCCTTCATTGTAGTAATAGCAATATAGCAATACGTAAGGGTATAAATATGCGGTGAATGGTGGTGATGGTGGTGTGTGTGGGGGGAAGGGGATGGGGGGAGAAGAAACCATTTAAAAAGATAGCAGCATTGTAAATTTTTCCAAAGCTACAATATGCTCAACTATGTTAGTTTAAGGCTGAATGAAGCCATGTCCCTGTTCATCTGAATTGTCTGGCAGTACAGTAATACGCTCTGATGGGTGATCATCGCTGATGTATTTTGTCTGCAATCATTTCAGATCTCCCAAGTCCATTATCTATCACTTGGTGAATAATGGCATAAAAACTGGTATGGCTTATCATTGGTTACAAATTCCTATGTGACTGTAACACAGGTTGGGTTGAAGGGGTTAATAATATTCATTGTCACCTTTTTATACCTCTGTTCACTTATATCCTTTCCATAAAGGTGACAGGCTATAAAACATAATCCTGTATACAAGCATATGGCATGTAATAAATCATTGATAAAGAATGTTAATGAATTATTCATTCATACCAAAGACTAAATAAACACTTTGCTAATTGTCCTGGAAAAAGGGAGAAGTGTATTGGTGGTGGTGGTAAAGGGGGGGAAGGGGGTAAGGAGGGGGCAGGAGGAGGGTCTGAGAAATGTAGTGGTTAATTTCATGTCCTTCCTAGAAGTGCAGCAGCTCCGATCAATGCTACATATACTCATGATTAGAAGGCATTCCTGAGCAATTTCTGTCCGATTCTGAGATGGACATGACTCATACAGCAAAATAACCCATTCATTTGAACTGGTTTATTTACACTGGTGATATACAGTCCACAGTTATGGGAACGTCCAGTAAGCATCTCAACTATATGAAGCAGGAAATACAACACTATTGGTTGTCCGAGCAAACCTTTAGAATATCCAATAACAGAAGAACAGTAAAGGCGGCCGCAACAAAGATGAAGTTCAGCTAAATGCTGATTTTCAGCAAGCGGTAAGGAAAGACAAGGAAATGCACGGGAATGAGCGTTGTGAATAACTCGAAGAAGAAGCCATGAAAGGCCATATGTGAGGCCTATTCTCACAGGTTAGGATGACCCGAAAACCTTTCTTGGCATGCAATAGCATAATTAAAAGCAAAAATGGGAAAGAACTGAATGGCCAACAGAGTATCAAGGATAGGTGGAGGGAATACTCAGAGGAACTATATGCCTGCAACCACATACTTGGACCATTGCATGAAGTGGAGCCTGTGGACCTGGAGCCTCCATTATGGAGTTAGTAGTGGTTATAGTAATGAAATAGCTAGCCAAAATTAAAGCATCAGGCATAGATAACAAAGCGGCAGAGCGATTGCTGCCAGTACCAGTTGTAGGCAGTTAAAGGGTGAAGTTATGGATGGAGTATATCTCCCTCCCATGCTCTTAGTCTGGACAGGGTGGAGATCCAGTCCACAGCTTTACCCTGGTTCTCAGGAACCTCAGCTGCAAAAATAGCATAGAAGAGCAGCACCACCGATGGTCCAGAAATGTTGACTTTATTCCATCCATAAAAATGGGGCAGCAACGTTTGAACTCCACATGGAGTCTTTTTCCATGTGGAGTTGAAATGTTGCTGCCCCATTTTTATGGATGGAATAAAGTCAACATTTCTGGACCATCGGTGGTGCTGCTCTTCTATGCTATTTTTGGACTATATTTGATGGTTCTTGGAGTTGGGACCAGTTGAGCCTGCACACCTGATCCAAACCTCGCACCTTAAGGTTAATTTGGCTGAATGCTCCTGCTATTTTATCTTTGTGAGGAACCTCAGCTGCAGGAACTGACCTCGTTGCTGGGGCATAAAAGGCTGCAGCTCCCAGGAGTCAGTGTCTAGCAGTTTGAGGTGGGATTGCCACTTGCCTGGTGGACCTGAGCACGCTACGTGGTGCAGATTTGGATGGACTGTGTCATAGGAACCTTTTGTGTGACTGTACAGCCTGACAGCCTGAGGAGAGGCATACAGCCTGAGCACCCTGCGTGATGCAGAAATTGCACGCCTTATGTGGATTTTGTGTTGCTTTTGTTGGAGTGTGCCGTGCCAAATAAAACAGAAGTCAGTTTACCCACAACTTGGAGTCCAGTGTGTCGCTGCCGCCCCTCCCCTGAAGGACAAACTATCACACAGTGAAAACCATCATAGCACTGTGGCAGGCAGTATGGGCATCCACACAGTGGCCCCAGTACTAAAAATGATTTGTCTTCATCGCTCCACCAAAGAAAAGCGACTCCCAGAATTGCTTTAACTGTTGAACAATAGCCCTCATTCAGCATGCAAGCAAGATCCTTCTCAAAATTATACAGGAAAGACTGAGATCAGTAGTTGAAGCAGCGCTCCCTAAAGCACAGGCAAGATTCCAGTGAGGATGTGCAAACCTGCAATGGTCATTTCAATGGTCCGTCGCCATGACATTTGACAGGTGAGGTCACCCAACTCAAAGGCCTAGTGATGTTCCGTAAACTTGCCACATGGGCTTCTAATGTACAAGCTCAGAGGCAGATTTATGGAATGTCACTGATGACGTCACTAATGACATCCCTGCTGGCCTCTCATTGGCTGCATTAGTCATGTGGTTGCACAACCCACAAGACCGCTGCTATCATTGCAAACAGAGGGCTGGCGCAGATGGAGGGGAACAGAGTGCATCAAGACTTGAGTATGTAAGTTTATTTTATTTCATACTCTGTCCCCCCACTGCCACCAATGTTTGGGGTTCTCAGAAAACCCCTTTAAAGTTTTAAGCTGGTCTCCTTTAAGTGGTATTTATGTGACATATGTACATGAAGTTGTATTAGTTGGGTGGACATTTTTTGGTTAAGTTTGAGAAAAAAGATAGGGAGAAGGCTGCAAGTGCATAAATGGAGAATGTGGGTATATTTTGTAGGTTTGGGAAAACGACAAACATTTGGGAAATTTCTGCTCAAAAGTGCGATACAAGAAATAAATGCTGCATAAACTTCTACTGCTCTGTCCATTGTGCTGAAGAAAAGCTAGCAGTGGCAATGAAGGTACTGTATACAATGAATGAGGTTTATAGTTCCATACTTTATATTAGATTTTAGGTGTCATGTATGATTAGACTTGTGGATGCAACTGAAGATGGATAGATCTGGAGCTAAGCATGAGGTCTGACTGTAGAAGGATTAACAGGATTTCTATGGTCAAACACAGAAGACTAGAACTAGAAACAGCAAGAATGGCAACAAGGTATTGCCTGAACTGCTCAAACTGGACCAGCCACTCAGGAGGAACACCTGCCTCGAAAAGGGCAACCCCACTGTGGGAGAGAAGCAGAGTCCTGGTCTAAGATGAACAAGCAACATCGGCCACAGAGCGCCAAGCCATAAAGTACTAAACATGGAAAACAAGGAAATTGAGCACTAATGCTCGGAATACAGAACCACAGAGTACAGAACGGCTGAACACAGATCTACTGAACAGAGCTCCACAGGATGCTGGCTAGAACACAAATATAACCGGCATCCTTTGCACAAGGTTCAAATTCCCTCACAATGAAACTGATAGTCTAAATGGTCTTAAAGACAGCCAAGCCCGCCTACCACTGCACCAGTCCAATGTACCCCATTAATTATAAAAGAGTCCATTTGGTTTTCAATGAGGCTTCCTGCATTTTGTAAAGATGAAGTAACACTGCTGCTACTTTGCCCTGTTTTTTTAACAGAATTCAGCGACAGAGGTTCTAAAAGGAACCTCCAATGTTGATGTGAGTGAGCCCTAAGGAGGGTGAGACAGTAAAAAAATTATGGAAGGCAATGCTAAGATTTATAATGTACATAATGAGCTGTTATCCTTTAATACAGTCAATTTCAAATGGTTATTGAGTTAAAGGGGTTGTCCAGTTGGAAACTATTGATGGCCTGTCCCAGGACCCCCTATGATGAGCAATTTGCATTCCTGCACTAAGCTGATTTTTGCAGTAAGCAGAAAGCTCAGTTCCAACTGCAGTGGCCAAACTTGGTATTGCAGGCAACTTTCCATTGAATTAAATAATACCTGTAATACCAAACTTAACCACAGCTGTGGGAATGGAGCTATATGCTTCCAGTAGATATCAGCTAAGTGAATGAGTGCATCTGCCTGGCAAATAGCTAATCAACGGAGGCAAATCTTTGTTGATTTACTATTGATGACCTATCCTGAGAATAGTATATCAATAGTTTACAACTGAACAATCTCTTTAATAGCTAAAATTTCTTGTTTTAATGCACAAATAAAGCAGAGATGAGTTCATTATTTGATATTTATAATAGCATCATAGATATTTATGAGATTTAAGATAGGACTGAAAGCAGATCTACTTCAGTGACAAAGTCTCTACTGCTTCTATGCCTTGGCTAAAATATTAGGGGATCCTAGGGAGTTGGGCTCCTGCTGCAAGCAAATGTATTATTTGACTTAAAACATATCCTGATGATTTCTATCTAGACTGTAACAGTAACCTAGTGTCTATACAGAATCCTTTGTCACCTGTCCCTTCACGAACAATAGTCCATGGTATCATTAAAATTACACAAGCCGTGTCCAATCAGCCATATGCTTTATTCTTAGTAACATGTGCAGCCACCCACCAGCAGGTAGTGGTTTTAATTTAGTGATTGATTTTTGAAAGAGTGCTCCAATTTTTTCCATCCATCCAATTAATAAAAAAGGAATAACAATGCCATGATTTGCATAATCCTATTATTGGGTTTGCCAAGTCACACATATTGTACCATATGTGGTAGCAGTGCCCACATACAATATGCACAGTATTACTCTTCTTTCTGTTTCAGAACAATTTCCCCCATAGCCCTCCCATTTTTAACGGACCGATGACTTTAGGGGTGGGGCTCAGCCAGGAGGTGGGATCAAGAGGTTCTTGGTGTATTGCAGATAGAGAAATGGGGGGAGGATACTGTTGCAGTAAGATATCTTGCAGCCAGCCATAGGTTAATGAGGAGGCATGGGAATTCATAATCTCCTGGAATGCATGTTTATTTAATTTTTTTTCCTGTGGTTCATAGAGGGCCAAAATTATTATGCATTTTAGGCACATTGGGACGCCTGTGGCAAATTATAATGTAGGCACAAGATAAAGCATTGGTGTGTATTCTTTAAAAGCCAACACCAACCTGTCACATGCACATTTACAATTAAAGAGGTGTTCCCATCCAGGTCAAGCATGGCCATGATAAAAACACTGCTTGAAATGAGGTGGTTGGGAGGACAGAAACTTTCAAGCATGGCTGAAATTTTCCCACATGAAATAATGCAGTAGGCTGCTCTATTTTGCCTGCAATTTTGTGCATATTCCACACTAGAGGCTATGAACAGAGCCTCCAGCACAAATGTGAACATGGTCCAATATGTATGGGTGGCCATATACATTGGATAGCTTTCAGCCAAATGCTCATTCAATGAACAGCTATCTCACCCAACATCCTCATAACCATGTACACTCAGCTTAGAGTACACTAAGAGTGCCACCTATGTGTCTCTGTGTACTAATAGTGCCCATTCTGCTGACCCACATACTAATAGTGTCCCCTATGCGGTACCACTTACTAAGAGTGCTCCCCTTTGGCTTTTTAATAGTGCCCACTTTGGCTGCACTTCTTTATAGTGCCTCCACTGTGGCCTCCACTAGTAACAGTGCTTCCTCTGTGACTCTTAGAACTCGCGCCCAGCTGCACTCCCTCTTACTAATAGTGCCCCCTGTCTGGCCCTAGTTACTAATAGTGCCCCCTATGTGGTACCACTTACTAGCAGTGTCCCTCCTTTGGCCCGCTAATAGTGCCCACTTTGGCTGCACTTCTTTATAGTGCCTCCACTGTGGCCTCCACTTAATAACAGTGCTACCTCTGTGACTCTTAAACTAGTGCCCCTCTTTACCCCCACTTACTAATAGTGCCCTGCCTCATCATCCCACGGGCAAGCTTCTGCTCCAATAACTTTCAAGCAGCAGTAGTAAAATCATCTTAATCAGTTACACACTAGCCTGACTCTTCCCTTTGTATCCTGCTTTCATAGTATAATGCATGCGGAAACAGAGGAATAATCTGGTTATGCTGTGTTCAGACTGTGCGGTCTAGCACTAGTGTGTCAGTGATTAAGATGTTTTGCTGCTACTGCACAGAGTTACTGCAGTGGGCGCCTGACAGTGGGACCCATTATGGACCCCATTGGGCAATGGGTCCCTTGTGATCCAAATGCCCCATAGCAGTTGCCTTCCAGCAGAGCAAGTCCTCCTTTCCCCTCTGAGCTCCTGGGCAGCACAGGCAGTACGTCTGCCACAGATAACCCAAATAGTGCTGTCACCTTGTATCTATTTGCCAATGTTGGATACGTCACAGTGGAAGTGGATGGTCAGTGGTGCTTGTAAGCTATTAATGTACATAGTTGCTAACCTGTGAAGGTGAACTACAATGGTACGTGTCCCCATTTACTAGTGAAAGTATACGCTCATTCGCCATCAGTGACTCTTCGAGAATATGAACATTTATGCGCAGCTGTGGTTTATATATATATTCTGGCTTTCTGCTAGCTACATTTAGGTTGCGTTCTTCACTTCATTGTATGCGTGATTTACTTTGTTCTTCAATCACTTCAACTCTTCCCCAATATTTCGAAAGACGCCCCTTATGATTTGTTTTAAAAAATGTTCAGTTTAGTTTGTCTTCTGATAAACTCAAAGACCATCCGGAACATTTCCTGTTCCACTCAATGTCGATGATTAAAGACAAATCCATACAGTTAATTAGGGAAGTGAAAAGTGTCAGAAAAAAAGATCAAAAAGGATGGTAACGAGTACAAATGTTTGGAAGGCTATGTGAGACTTCGAAGTGTAAACACAAGAAGAATGGCACTTGATGCACATTAAAATGTCATAACTCAACTCGTTGACTTGCTGTAATAAATAAAACATGTTAATTAGAAGGGTTTTTTAATCACTTTATTTTAATTTCACTTTCCCTAACCCCGGTTAGTTAAGGCTAACAATCCCGACAGAGAAATATAATTACAAGTGAATGTGAAATTATTATTTTTTAGATGACTTTCACTAATTACTTTAGTGAATATGACTGTTCCAAGCATAAGGGAACCGTAGCCATCCATCATTAGACAAAGGGAAATATTTAGGGAAGACTCAGAGCAAAAACCTACAACCCGTCTGATTAGAAAGAAACGCCCATCAGACAGTCCAGTGCTCATCCGCGAGACAGAAAAATGACGATAGCTCCATAATGGTAGCACTAGCAGGAGAAATAAAGTTATGCCACCCCTTGCCATCCAATCCAATCCAATCAGTGCCAATCCAATGGTGGGACATATTAATAGGGTTATCCTATGCTGACAGCCCCCCCCCCCCTCCCACCCTCATCCCTAAACAACAACCCAAGTGGATTAATTACAATGTATTAGGAATTTCTGTTTATGCAGTTCCGCGATAGTTTACAATAGCCACATGAGATTCAGGGTTAAGCAATGGATAATCAATATAGCGAGATGACAGCTACAGTATCACCTCAATACTACCATTAACCCCTTCAGTGGCAGGTTTATTATTACCATGTCAGCGCAGCAAGCCCTGGAGATTTTCCTGAGATAATTCTAAGTGGCAGATGTGTGCAGTGGCACAATAACTGTGTGTCCTGGTCAACATTTCAGCACTAGAGCTGTCCACGGAAATCTTCCGGGGTTTAACTGCATGGTCAGTGCAGCAAGCCCCGGAGATTTTCCGGGCTTGCCACTAAAGGGGTTAAATGCATGTTTGCCTGGTTGAAATGTATACGCAATGTGATAGAGCAGAGGAAATAAGTAGCTGCCAGACTTCCCTGGGGACAGTTAACTCAAAGGAACAATGGCAACTTATTAGTCAAGGGTAATTACACTTGCTATAGAACAAAAAGTGTAGGATATGTCAGGCATATAATCTCCTCCATGTATTCATTTATAACTACAGAAAAGCTGCCATCAATGTGCCACACATAAGAGGTTCTCGGGGACTATAACATTGCTGGACCTTCCTTAGAGTAGACCATCAATGTTTTGTCTGTTGGGTCAGACCTTGGGGAACCTTGCTGATCAGCACAATAAAGGGGTAGTGTACGCCTCAGAGCAACTGTTGTTGGTACTGCAGCCTGTCGCATTCGAGTAACATAGACCAGAGAATCTTTTTCTATATACCCTATTAGGGCACATGGATATAAAAGATGGTATCCCTGCAATGGTGAAAGGGCTTTGTCGCTGGGGGTGGTGTGTGATTCAGGTTTAAGGACATGATGGCGTCAACGGAGTTACCAAAAATATATAAAATTGATTTAACCCTTTGCAATCCAATTTTGGATTCAGGGTTTCCTAGGGGTTTTTCTCTTTCTGCCATTATACAATGGCACCACCTGCTGGCTAGAGCCAGTACTGCAGTATTGGACATGCTGGAGAGGCCCCCTGACAACAGAGCGGCCAGTAATATACAATAAGAATACCCTGTCTGATATCTTCCAACATCGGAAGCTTTCCAGCCTTCAATCAGAATGTCTTTAGACGTCAGACAGTGGATTAGAAAGGGTTAAGAATACAGAAATGAAACTAATACCGGTATGAGGGTAAATAAACTGACTTTCACTCTGTGGTAGCCTAATGTTATCTGCATTAAGGCTGCCTGTCCACGGCGTTGCGGTATCCTGCGGCAGATCTCCGCCGCCTGGGAGCAGGACCCGGCAGACGGATCTCTGCAGTGAGCCTATCTGACAGATAGGCTGACCGCGGAGAATCGTGTCAATTCGCAGCATGCTGCGATTTGCTTGACGCTAGCGGAAAATCGCTATGATTCTCCGCTCGTGGACAATGGGCAGCGCTTTCCACAGAAAGGCTATGGAAAGTGTACATTGCGTTCCCCATGGCCAGATTATTGCCGCGGGGAATGCAATCCAAAAAACGCCCGTGGACATGCAGCCTAACTCAAGTCAATGAGTAATATTAACTAGCAAGTTGCTATAAGTAACAAGAGAACAGCGGTGTTTGGAACATAGTATTAACATTATCTGCAAAGTTTTGTTCTATAACACAAAAATTTCCTGAGGTCCCGCTGTCAGCCCGTCAACATCCCCTCAACACACTCGCTTAGTTTTGATACTATATTTATGAGCTTGGTTCTGATATTGTATCTATGTGCTGAGGTTGGTTCATGCTTAATTTATGTTATGAGCTTGGGTCCGGTGCTGTATTTATGTACTAAGCTTGGTTCTGGTGCTATGTATTATGATCTTGGTGCTGGTATTGTATCTATGTACTGAGGTTGGTTCATGCTTTATTTATCTTATGAGCTTGGGTCTGGTGCTGTATTTATGTACTAAGCTTGGTTCTGGTGCTATATATTATGATCTTGGTGCTGGTATTGTATCTATGTACTGAGGTTGGTTCATGCTTTATTTATGTTATGAGCTTGGGTCTGGTGCTGTATTTATGTACTAAGCTTGGTTCTGGTGCTATATGCTATGATATTGGTACTGGTATTGTATTAATGTACTGAGGTTGGTTCATGCTTAAATTACGCTATGAGCTTGGGTCCGATGCTGTATTTTTTGTACCAAGCTTAATTCTGGTGCTATATATTATGATCTTGGTGCTGGTATTGTATCTATGTACTGAGGTTGGTTCATGCTTTATTTATGTTATGAGCTTTAGTCTTAATGCTGTATTTTATGAGCTTGGTTCTGGTACAGTGTTTATTGATTGAACCATTTTGGTGTGGGTACACTGCTATTTTGCAACTTTATGCACAAGCAGAATACAGGCAGGTTGCTATTTAGTGCAATATATACTGGGTTGTATTTTTTCTTATGATGGAGGAGGCCCCCCAAAAAATCTGCACTTGATGCCATCTAACCTATGGCCAGCACTATTCTCATTGACCTTACAAATAAAGCATACAGAACCTGATTTGAGCGTCTACTTTTCAGTGGCCCCATAGGTGCTGAATGGTTTAACGTATCCTCTTGATCAAAGCCGTATTACCTGATAATATTGTGGACAGGAAGTGTAACCATGAGGGATTTTAGGTCAGACCAATGCTGAATCACATAGACTTCTGATGGCATTACTTGGGCCTGAAATCAGTAATTAATAGTAGTAATGACACTCAATGAATGCCATTGCCTCTCCTTCAATGACATTCGCCGATTGGCGTTTGCATCACTCTTTACATTGGTGTATACAAATAGATTACAGCTGCTTCGGCGGGATGGTCTTGATTTATGACAACCTCGTTGTTATTCGCAGAGGCAGCCATTCTGTCTTCCAGCTTGTTTAAAGCAAATACCCTTAAATATGTTTTATGGCAGGTTATAACATTTCTAATATATCTTCCCTCCGTTCTTGTCTAACCGGCTTGTTCGGGATTTACATATGACTTCCTGGTATTTATGCTCTTTTCTAATGCTGTCGTTAGGAACTGCCTCCCATTCTGTGAATGACATTCCTGTACCGCTAATTGCTTCCCTTACCGCTCGGTTCTGATGAACTGACATCTTCCTTGCCTCTCTGACAGCTCCGCTGCATTGAGCTGTGCTCCTTACATTCAGCCTACTGTTTTCCCCGGAACCGCTTACTTCTACAATATTAAGTACAGGTAGAGACTCTTCCTGGGGAGGTCCTGCCAATATATTCTTCATAGATTACAATATACAATCCTATGCAGACGGCCGTGATTTGTCCGCGTGGAAATACATGCGGTAAACAAATCCCGGCACGCTCTATTTCTGTGCGGGTCTCGCAGAGGCACACACAGAAATGTCACTCCCGGGCCGCCGGCTCCACTCTGTGCATGCGCCGGTTGCTCAGTAGCCGGCACATCAAAGAGCCGGAGCCACGGGAGAGGTGAGCGCTGCACTGGTCCCTGCAGGGGCTCAGGTTGGGTCCCGCTGAGAGAATTCTGGCAGTGGGATCCGGCCCGGCCGTCTGCAGGCGGCCTAAAATCCATATTAAAAAAACTCGGCAAAATCCGCAGTAGACTTCACCCCTTCAATTGAAATCAGCTGCAGATCTAGGCCACAATCCACAGCACAAAATATGTAGCAAATTGGGGTTTGGATCCACCCCATAATTTACTACATGTGAACGTATCGTAGCTTAGGTTTACACGTTGGAAGTTTGGGGGCCGATCCGAACCAAATTCTGCAATATAGTTTGTGCGTAATGTTTTGGGGCAGATTCACACCAAAAACTGCGTCAAAACTCGCACCACTTGATGCGGATCTGCAGCAGATTCCACCCTTTCAACAGAGGAGGTGAATTCTGTTGTGGCTCTGCACCAAAACCAGTTTTTGATGTGGACATTGATGCAGATTGCGGTGCAAATTTTCCGCACCCATTCTACTTAAAGTAAAGCTACTCCAGAGGAGGTATAAAGAAGGAAACCAAGTGCAATGTGTCCCAACGATGTGCTAAATACATCAAACAACATGTGAAAGTTTGATTTGGCGCATCTTTGGACTGCTTTACTAAAAGCCCATTTAGACACAATGATTATCGCTCAAAATTTGCTCAAAAGCCACCTTTTAAGCCATAATCGTTGTGTCTAAATGTGCCCATCTTTCAGTTTTCTGCCGAACGATGGATTTCAGTTCTGCTTGAAAACCATCATTCAGCAGAACAGCTGATAAGCAGGACCGCACGCTGTGTTCTGCCTGTGGAGAGCTGATTACAGCTGATAACATTGTCTCAGCTGTTTGAGCAAAGTGAAAGTAATCAGGAAACAGCGGGAGGTCTGTTCCCTGATTACATCTCCCAGAGGCTCACATGCTGCTACTTAGTACTAATAGGCATTAGTGCCAAGTAGTAGTTTATGCAAAAGGATCGCTCAAAAGACATCTTTTGAGTGATCATCTTTGCAGTGTAAATGCATCCTAACTTTACACTGTTTATATATTAGCCAGCCTTGGTAACTCTGTCTCATTGGTCTAACTGAACTCAGTGCCATCATTCATCCAAACTGTCCTTGTTGGCCATAGCAACCAATCAGAGCACAATTTACATTTTTCAAGCGCAGTTTAAGAAATTAAAGCTCAGTTCTGATTGGTTGCCATGTGCAAGAAGGACAGTCCTACTGTTAGACAGTTTGGATAAATGAGGCCCATGTCAGATTACAAAGGGCATCTCACTAACAGACTGTGGAGCTGATAAGCCACAGTTCAGACTCAGACTTCTCAATTTTCCCAGACCCAGACTCCCAACCCCGACTTCATATATGACTCATTTTTTTTAAGTGATTCATTTATTGTATCAAAATGGTATGGTTTGGTAATGGTTTTTGATAAATAGAGGCTTAGATGAATACGATATATATTTACAGGACATTTCAAAACTTTTTAAACCTTTTTTTGAAAGCAAATAGGCAACAAATTCTGCATTGAATTAATTATACCATATCATTATTTTTTATACGCTGCAGTTGGTACATTTTTACCGATTCCACCAAAATGGGACTCTGTCTCCACTGTCCCGCCTACGTGTTATTACGCTACATGCAGCGTCAGACAACCCTCCTGAGCACATATTAATACCCTTATAATTTCCCAATAAGTTCAATAGGGTTTATTGATTGATCTATTTTACTTCCTGATTCCTGTAATAGAGCTTATTTCCCAAATTATGGATAGATAAGCAGTAAAGTCGGATATACCGACCCCCAATGTACATCCGTATGCGCCACAAGTGTCAGAATCGCAGTACTTCTAATTAAAAGCGCTAACGTCATTCTTGGAAACACACACTGAGGGAATGAAAAGCCTTAGCTTGGGCGTAAAATTGCTTCTGTCAGAAGCAATCCACTCATGAATTTACTAACATCAATATATCCACTTTATCCTGCACATTATTGGCATCCGGGGCCACAAACTGCAATTTGTAGCGAGGCAGAGGGAGATATAAACACGGGATAGGAAATGTATATTTACCATATGCCTGCTCAGGACAATAAACATGTCTGTTTATTTGCTATATGCTTCTTAAAGGGAATGTGCCATGCATTTAAAGGGGTTTATAATCATCTGCTGTAAAGTAATGAAATAAAGAATTATTCTTCCAACCGGGAAACTTGTGCGAGTTTTGTGCGACGCACACAAAACTCACTTGAATATGAAATCCATTCTTTTGAATGGATTTATTCACGTGACTTTTCTTCTCTAAATTTGTGCGTTTCCTCTGAACATATCGCCCATTGTTTTCAATGGGACCTTGAAAGAAATTGCATGGCAATCGCATGCCGTGTGAGGTGCATGCCAGTGCCATGACATTTTTTCCACTGAAGCGCTCACCCGTGTGAATGTAGCCTAAGTCATCCCTACTTTACTGATCCCACTCAGATGTTATCTGGCCCCTGCTTCTTGGCCCCTCTTGACCTGGACATGTGCCCGCTGCTGGTATAATGTTTTAAGGTGCGTTTCCACATAGTTGATTTGGTGCGGATGTTGTCACAGCTTTTGGTGCAGATCTGCAGCAGATTTTACCCATTTAATTGAATTGAAATCGAAGGGGTGAAATCTGCTGGAGATCTGTACCAAAATCCACAGACATCCGAGTGAATGTACAATCACACTGTTTTTTGTTGCACATGGATTGGCAATAATATTGAGGTTGTTTTGGACAGTTAGGAAGTATGACCATGACAAGCCTTAGCTACGAGCGGCCCGTGCAGTTGCATTGGGTGCTGTCCGCCAGGTTGTAGAAGGAGCACATGTAGGCTGGGGGAGACTGCACTTAGGACTGCCCAGCCAGATTATCATCTACTTTCATGTGGCAGCGTCTTGTGGAATTACATGAATCATCCTCCTTGGTTCTGAGGCTGTATTTATGCTACAAGTTTTGTTCTGGTATTGTATCTTGATATACTAAAGTTGGTTCTGGGGCTGTATTCATGTTATGAGCTTGGTTCTCGTATTGCATCAATGTACTAAGGTTGATTTTAGTGCTGTATTTATGTACTGAGCTTGGTTCTGGTGCTGTATTTATGTACTGAGCTTGGTTCTTGTGCTGTATTTATGTACTGAACTTGGATCAGCTGCTGTATTTACATACTGAGCCTGGATCAGGTGCCATATTTATGTACTGAGCTTGGATCAGCTGCTGTATTTATGTACTGAGCTTAGATCAGGTGCCATATTTATGTACTGAGCTTGATTCTGGTACCATATTTAGGTAGTGAGCTGATTCTGGGGCCGTATTTATATACTGAGCTTGGATCAGGTGCCGTATTTACATACTGAGCTTGGATCAGGTGCCATATTTATGTACTGAACTTGGATCAGGTGCCATATTTATGTACTGAACTTGGATCAGGTGCCATATTTATGTACTGAGCTTGATTCTGGTGCCATATTTATGTACTGAGCTTGGATGAGGTGCCGTATTCATATACTGAGCTTGGATCAGGTGCCGTATTCATGTACTGAGCTTGATTCTGGTGCTGTATTTATCTACTGACCTTGGAACAGATGCTGTATTTTAGTGCTGATATTGGTTCTGGCGCTATATTCATGTACTGGTTTTGTTTCTGATACAGAATTTATTCACTTAGCTGCTCTGGTTTGTGCACGCTGCTATTTGCTGCGTTCTGCACAAACAGAATACAGACAGACTGTCTATCAGTGCAATATATATATATATATATATATATATATATACATATATATATATATATATTGTAAGACAGTGACTGACAAAGTGCTGGAGGGTGGATACGTGCCACCGAGCGGCCTGGGCTCGGTGGAGGAAGCCAGCATTTCTGTGACAGTAACGCTATGTTACTGACACGTTGTAGTTTTGTAAGTGGCTCCAAGCCGCATAGTCCGGGCCGGCTTTTCCTGGAGTGGTCAAAGCAAAGGATGGGATGGCCACTCCCACGTACCAGGTGAGGCTGGTACCAGGCCTTATAAAGCCTGGGCCTGCAGGTTAGAGATGGACAGAAAGCATCTGGCTGAGAGCCAGAGAGAGAGAGAGCATCTGGCTGAGAGCGAGAGAGAAAGCGTCTGGCTGAGAGCCAGAGAGAGGGCTCTGTGGAGCAAGGAGCCCAGCTAGCCCAGCGTGTGGGCTGAGAGAGCCAAAAGGCGAGGTTGACAGGGTGACGCCCCTAACCTCAACACCCAGGAGGGTGTGGTGAGACCTCCACAGGTCTGAGGACCGGACTGGCTGTGTGCAGCAAGCAAGAAGTATTCTGACAGTGAGTAGTCAGGAACAAGCATATGTATAGTGAGTGCTCAGACGAGCAGGTGTTTATTTCCGTTTTGGTTTTGTTTCTGCTGCAATAAACCCAGGCAAAGCCTGGACTAAAGAACGTTGTTGCCCGGTGTCACTGTCTCTGGCCGCGGATGCCCACGCTGCTACTGCCCCTAAACGCTAATCCCTCACATATGGTGTTTGGATGCGGGCAGCAACTGGAGAACCGTTGCTAAGGGCAACCGCCCAAAGAGAGATTGTCTGAGCGTGCCATAACCCCATGTCCCGGGTGGACGCTGCAACAGCGCAGCAACCAGATACAGCCAGTATGGAGGAATGGCTGAAGCAATGGATGCAAGAGATAGTGCTGCAACAGAAGAATGTGGTGCAGCAACAGGAGACCATGGCTCAGCAGCGGAAAGCACAACAGGACAACAGGAGGCCATGGCTCAGCAGCTGAAAGCCCATGGAGAGGCTATGCGGCTGCAGCGGGAGGAAAGGCAACGCCTAATAAAGCAGTTGGCTACACTGACAGAGTCACTCAAGACTACAGGGAATGAGCCCCTTATACGACAAACTGAAACGGATCACACGGCTGTGTTGGGAGAACAAGCCCCTAAGTGTGAAAAGTTGAAAACACAGTTTGAGAAAGAAACTAGCCTTCAAGAGGTGGAGCAGCTGAAAACAAAAAGTGCAGCCCTCTTAAAGGAGAAGGAGCATTTTGAGAGGTTGGCTAAGGAGGAAGCTGATCGCCGAGTGTTGCTGCAACAGATGAATGTTCAGTATGAACAGCGCATAAAAGAGATGAGAAGTAAGAAAGAAAAGTTAAAGGGATATCTTTCATCAGCCCATGAAGAGATACAAGACCTCAGAGATGTAGCCAGAGATGAGGCTGAACGCAGAGTATGTCTGGAGGCACAAGCTGCGCAGTATGAACAGGCCTGTAAGAAACTGCAAATGAAAACCCAAGAGTTGAAAATGCAGCTAGCAAAGAAAAATGGTGACTGGGAGTGCCAAGTAAGTAAGCTCAAGGAAGAGCTGGAAATACAGAAAGCTGCGTGTAGTAAGACCAAAAAGCAAGCAGAGTTCTTGGAAGACTTACTGGGTCACAAGGAAAACCAGGAAGTGCTGCTTGAGAGACTGGTGTCCCAGCTACAGATGAGCTTGGATGAGGAAGCTGAAGCACATGGAACCCAAATCCAGGAGCTGGAACGGAGTCATGCTTTAGCTGTGGGGAAACTGTCCAAGCTGTTGAAGCAACTTGAAAAAGTGAAAGAAACATTGGAAAGTGAGTGTCTTGAGCTGTCCCAAAAGGTGAAGGCGTTGTTGGAAAACAAGTACGCATATGAATGCAAGAAAGACACAGTAGAGATGCAGCTTCAAGAGCTACAAATAAAAATAACCGAAGGTGACAGTGTGCAGACAGCATTGTCTGAGCAGGTGAGCAGGCTGCAGGAGAAGCTTGAAGCTCAGACAGAAGAGTCTCAGAGGTTACTGCAAGAAGAGAAGCAGCAGAAGCTTGGTCTCAGTGCACACCTGAAGGCTATGCAAGATGAGAAAAATGTGCTCCTCGAGCAAGTAGGGGAGGATGCAAAAGCTAAGAGAAACCTATCAGAGCAGATTGCAACACTTCAGGCTGAGGTGGTGGATCTGGAAGTTAGACTGGAGAAGAATGCTTTGTGTCTGGTTTCTGTGGAAGAGCAGAAAAGAGAAATACAAGGAGAATTAGAAACTACAAGGCAGCAGTGTGTAGAGAAGACAGCTGCTTGTGACAAGCTCGAGAAGGTTAAAGTACATCTTCAGCAAGAGATAGAAGGTGCTTCTGTGAAGCTTGGTCTCCAAAAGGACCTTGTATCCAAACTAAGAAAGACACAGCAACTATGTGAACAGCAGCTCACAGAAGAGAAAATCAGGTCGGCAAGATATGTCACTGAATGTGAGCGTGCTGAAGAAAGGGTCTGTATGAAAGAGACCGAAGTGTTAACTTTAACGCACACCCTGAAAATGATGTCAGAGAGGGAAGAGAAACAGTATGAGAACCCTGCATGCTGGGGCACGGTTGACAGGCAAGACAGTGAAATCCTAGAAGTGGAAGCGCTAAATCAGCTGATTTGTCTTCAAACTGATGTCTATGATGAACTTGAGAAGTTTACAGTGAGTCTTCAGCAGGAAGTAGAAGACATTAGTGTGGAGCTTGGTTACCAATGTCAGATGGCATCCAACTGGGAGAAGAAACAACAGATGTGTGAACAGTGGCTTACTGAGGAGAAGTCAGTGTTTCCTAAAGTTGCAAAAGAAAGGCGTAACAAGCTTGTGCACACTGAAATGCAAGGCTGGATTAGCGCTAAAACAGATGCTAAGAAGAGAACCCGGATACGGGAAAAGCCCAAAGGTGTGTTCCAACGACCGGTAGCAGAAATGGAGATCCTGCTGGAGAATATTAAGAAAGAGACTGAAGCGCTAACCCTGAAGCGCCCCCTGAAGGTAGTGTCAGGCGAAGCAGAGCTTCAGCAGTTCTCAGAGAAGTTGTGCACGAAGATAAAATGCTGTAAATCAGATAGCCAAGCGGCTGAAAGAAGTGTTCTGAGACCAGACCTGTCTAAAACCCAGTTCAGACAGAAAAGGAAAAAGGGGATTTTGTTAAAGAATCTGAAAAAGTTACAAGTAGTAAAGAGTGCCAATTTATGTTTACAAAAGGAGACTACTGAGGCTCAGAAGGTCTCACAAGTGGACGCAGAAGTCTTGAAAGAACTGCAGCAAAAGAATAGTGACGTACAAAAGCAAACCACAAAAGTGAAGAAACTGTTTGTCCAAGTGGTAGAAGCCTATCACAGGGATGCTGGCTCCAAGGACCAGCTCATCAGCGAACTGAATACTACCAAGAAAATGTCAGAGTCAGAGGTAAAGGAACTGGAAGAACACAGAGACAAGGTTCTTGCACTAGAAAGAGACCCCCGAGCCTGGAGCTTTGACCCTGGAGGGCCAAGAAGAAAAGACTTTGAGCGTGGGACCAAGGCCCAACACCCAGGCCTGGTCAAGGACGCATTTCAGGACAGCTAAGTGTCCAAACCCACGGGCTCGAACAGAGGGGGAGGGTATGTAAGACAGTGACTGACAAAGTGCTGGAGGGTGGATACGTGCCACCGAGCGGCCTGGGCTCGGTGGAGGAAGCCAGCATTTCTGTGTCAGTAACGCTATGTTACTGACACGTTGTAGTTTTGTAAGTGGCTCCAAGCCGCATAGTCCGGGCCGGCTTTTCCTGGAGTGGTCAAAGCGAAGGGTGGGATGGCCACTCCCACGTACCAGGTGAGGCTGGTACCAGGCCTTATAAAGCCTGGGCCTGCAGGTTAGAGATAGACAGAAAGCATCTGACTGAGAGCCAGAGAGAGAGAGAGCATCTGGCTGAGAGCGAGAGAGAAAGCGTCTGGCTGAGAGCCAGAGAGAGGGCTCTGTGGAGCAAGGAGCCCAGCTAGCCCAGCGTGTGGGCTGAGAGAGCCAAAAGGCGAGGTTGACAGGGTGACGCCCCTAACCTCAACACCCAGGAGGGTGTGGTGAGACCTCCACAGGTCTGAGGACCGGACTGGCTGTGTGCAGCAAGCAAGAAGTATTCTGACAGTGAGTAGTCAGGAACAAGCATATGTATAGTGAGTGCTCAGACGAGCAGGTGTTTATTTCCGTTTTGGTTTTGTTTCTGCTGCAATAAACCCAGGCAAAGCCTGGACTAAAGAACGTTGTTGCCCGGTGTCACTGTCTCTGGCCGCGGATGCCCACGCTGCTACTGCCCCTAAACGCTAATCCCTCACAATATATATATATATATATATATATATATATATATATATATATATATATATATACATGCTTTTTTATAATAGGGGTGCCAAAAAACATTCTGCATAGGGTGCCATGTATCGCAAATCCGGCAGTGGATATGTCATTTTAAGTACTGCGCTCCCCCAGTAGATAGTTCAAGAAATCATGTAAAATGCTCTGGACTACAATACGTAAAAAAAAAAAAAGAAGCAGTTATCCTTCACTTCAAGAGAATTGAGAATCGTGGTAACCGGCCCGAGACACACTCTTGGTTGCTGCGATGTCTCTACTTGAGTTGCTATTGTATAGCGCCTCCTCATGGTTATCATCACATAACCTACTGCACTTCTATTGCGATGCATACCCATTAGACTGTGATTGGCAGCTCCCTGCACAGATGTATCACAGACATATTCCACTCATGCAATGAATATTTCATACATCAGCAAAACTACTGAGCGCATTTAACCTGAAATATAAAAATAGAGTCGGTCTCAGACCCTTAGCAGAATTCGGATTATTTATAGAGTATTGTTTATGCAGTTTCTGTCCTATTTGAGCTCGCTATAAATAGGAACAAAAGGATCAGGGAAGAATCAGTTCATGCAGAAATCACCTCGTTATCCTTACTAATATGTCTGATATTGCAAATATTTCACATCAGAATTCTAGGTAAGTTTGTCCAAAGCAGGCAACTTTGTATGTAAACCCTCCGAAACGCGTTACATTTCCTATGCAGTATGTATGGCTCTTTGTCCTGGATGAGAAATCAAACCGAAGGTGTTCCTAATCTTCAATGATACTTGACCCATGTGTGACACTCCATAAGCGGACATGGATAATTGAAGAGGCTTGCAGACTCCTCACAGAAGTAAGTGCATTTCTTTCTTCTTTCACCCAACCTGTGGCTCAGATGCTATAGTACATGTGGCTCCTTAACTTTTGGTAACTGCAAGAAACTATTATCGAGCTATGGTAATAAGATGGTGCAGAATATACTAGGCTCTGGTTATTTCACAATTTTTAGGGATGGGTCAAGGTTGGTTTGATTCATTAGCAATCACTTTACAATAATCTTCTTATCAAAAGTCATTCTCCATCGGTGAGCACCTGAATATGAATGCCGATTATTTGGCAGAACAGGACAAAATGTCTCCTTGGGCTTTTTCATTACATGTCCGCAGTTCACACTGACTTGCATGCCATATAATACAACAGCCACTTAGCTAAAACTTCCATGTCTGGCTGCTGGGAATATCTGGAAAGTGCTAGAGGGAACTAGGTGGTGGGGGCCACTAAAAGAGGTCCTCGAGGGGGCCCAGGTTCTGACTCCAAAAGGTCCTGCAAAAGACAACATGATTTGGAGAGGATTCTGGAGCCAATCATTTGCCCCTAGTGTCTATCCCTTATGGGTTCATTCACAAAGACCCTAGTAGATCTTATCAATTACAGTATGTCCAGTGTATGCAATGATGCAAAAAAAAGAAAACACAATGCAATTAAACTATCCTACCAAAAGTAATTGGACACCTAAGCAAGAATCAAAAGTAGTATTTATTTCCATATGTTAATACTTAGTGGGGCTCCTATGACCCTAATGACATCGGATACTCTCCATGGCATACTTTCTACTAACACCTGATACACTTCAGCTGGTATTTCCCTCCATTCATCCTGCAAACATCTAGTGAGGTCTCTCAATGAAGATGGATGCTGTTCATATTTCCTGATCTGATGCCCCAGTTCATCCAAGAGATGTTCAATAGGGTTCAGCTTGAGACTCTATACAGGTCATTCCAATCATGGAACATTCATATCTCAAATCAACATAAAACAGCATTGTATTTGTGACAAGGCGCATTGTCAGCAGAATATCATTTTTAGAATGTCAAGGTAGATCTCCATGTTCATTGTTCTTGTCACTACAACTAACAGACTGAGAACATGTCACCAAAACATCCCCAGACCATAACATAATCTCCGCCATACTTAACTGTTGGCACAACACACTTCGGCAAAAAGCATTCCCCAAACATCCTCCACACCCAGGTATGGCCATCTGATTTGAAGATGGAGTTCCATGATTTGTCACTCCATTTTTCATTCCTTAACTTTCCAATCACAACTCTCCTTGCACCATTGTAGATGAGCCAAGGCAACTTCTTCTTTCAGAGAGCTTGCCAGACATTTGCAAGATGAATGGAAGAAAATACGAGCTGACTAGAGATAAGCGAGCACCCAAATGCTCGGGTCCTCGTTATTCAAGTCAAATTTTTCGTAAACTTTGAGAGCTCTATTTGAGGAACGAACACTATTGACTTCAATGGGAGACTCGAGCATTTTTGTATGGGGCCCGCCGGGTGCTGCTCTCTCTCTCTACTCTAGAGCTGACATGTATCAGACGTTAGTAGA
Source organism: Eleutherodactylus coqui (assembly GCF_035609145.1). Taxonomy (NCBI): domain Eukaryota; kingdom Metazoa; phylum Chordata; class Amphibia; order Anura; family Eleutherodactylidae; genus Eleutherodactylus; species Eleutherodactylus coqui. Next base: position 273,858,285 of record NC_089839.1, on the reverse strand, counting down.
AAGTATACCACAAAGAGTATCCAATGTCATTAAGGCCGAAGGAGCCCCACTAAGCATTAACATATGTAAATAAATACTACTTTTGATTCTTGCTCAGGTGTCAAATTACTTTTGGTAGGATAGTGTAAAAATGGATATAAGCTTGTGTAGATGGAGGCCCTTTAGTAATACTTTCTCTTGAAAGCTCAAGGAACCCCAATCTAACACTTCCTCCACCACGTTATTTTCTAACTCGACTACAACATATATCTCACAGCTGATAATGCCCGGTAGAATAAAGTTAAAGGTCCAATATTTCAGAAGTCATAAAAGTCTCAACATTAATCCGTGTAGCAAACACCGTGATGTGCCACTCTTAACCCTTTGCAATCCAATTTTGGATTCAGCAATTCCTAGGGGGCTTTCACTTTCTGCCATTATACAAAGGCGCCGTCGGCAGGCTAGGGCCAGTACTGTGGTATGGGACATGCTGGAGAGGCCCCCAACAACAGAGCGGCCAGTAATATACAGTAAGAATACCCTGGCGGACGTCTTCCAAAATCGGAGCTGTACAGCCTTCAATCAGAATGTCTTCAGACGTCAGACAGTGGATTGAAAAGGGTTAACATTTCCACTCATTCTTTTTACCATCGGCAAAGGTCAAGCCACGGGACGGAACACACACCAACTTCCTTTTACCATCTCCTGTTATGCTGTCTTCTGATTAACGTGCATTGCATGGCCATTCAAGAGGAGAGTGGAACCCCGCTTAGAGCAGATTTCTGCAAATACCGCACACTGTGAACAACAATATAGACTAAAACTAGTAGGAGAAATTTCATATCTGTCTGGAATTGCACTCGAATTCATAACCTTTGAAAATAAGCATTCTAACATCTTGGTTTATGACTTACTTAAATTATTGCCGAACCCTCAATAACAAACAAATGGATGATAAGTTTTTCCATGTAGACTTGCACTGCGTTTCCTTCTGTGACATTCCATTATCTCTGCATGGATTTCACTTGTAAAATACATTGAAGATGGATGAGTCTAACTCATTGTGACTTAGTTATTTCTTACTATTCTCAAAATAATAACAGTGCGCTTCAGATGATTCAGGCTGACATATTGTGGAACTCATTATTTCCACAAAATCCAAACCCTACATTTTGTAAGTTAAGTGCAGGAAGAAATATGCGCAGTTAGAGATATATTAAAATGTATTTCTAGAGATTTAAATAAAAACATACCAAGGTCTGGAGCTCACAGTGTGCAATAGAACTGCTACATATTTATAGAAAATAGCATTAATATAGTCCTATCGTGCAGAATGTTACCCCAAACATGTAATTACACCCAATTTTGGCCTGTTCTACCCTGACCCTATCTGCTTTTATGCCTTTACAAAAAAAAAATCTGTACTTGAATGATTACAACGTCATACAGAGGTTAGGGTCAAGGGTCCATTCACATCTGCCTTACGGATTCTGTTTTCCTGCTCTGTTATGAGAGCTGAAGAAGGGAAGAAGAAGGGAACCCCCTGGCCGAACAGTTTCTTTTTATGACAGAACCAAAGAGTGCCCAATGGACCTCATTGACTATAATAGGCACATTCAGTTCCAGTTCCAAAACTCAATATCCAAACAGTCCAACTTCAGCATAGAAGAGATAAAGAATCCAGAGGGATACCACTGGTCATGCCATAAAATCCAATGCCTTTCTTATGAAATGTATTCGTATGTGTAGATGGAGGCCTAAAATGAAGGCATTGGATTTTATGGCATGACCAGTGGTATCCCTCTGGATTCTTCATCTCTTCTGTGCTTACAAGGCTGCGGGAACTGAGCAGCGAAGTGGTCTGTTAAAGAAGTCATGCCATGCCTAATCTGAGTATTGTAGGGAAGGGAATAGGTGAGAAAACCTCATTTTTTTCTACAACCTCAGCATAGCCTGAATTGACTATAGGAAAGCTTATGACTCAATGCCATACATGTGGATCTATGCATGCCTGGCGCTCTACAAAGTCAACAGGACACTAAGAACCTAGCTCAAACATTCAATGAGACTGTGGAAGACAACACTGGAAGTCAGCTCAAGACAGGTAGCACAAGTGACCATCAAGTGTGGCATATACCAAAGTGAAGCAGTGTCTCCTCTGCTGTTCTGCATAGACTTGAACCCCATCAGCCTTATAATTACAAGAACTAGATATGGATACACGTTCAAGAGTGGAAATACCATCAGCCACCTCATTTATGTGGATGACATCAAGCTGTATGATAAGAATGAACAAGAGATCGACTTGCTGATCCACCGGACACGGATTTACAGTGAAGACATTGGGATGCATTTGGACTGGAGTGTGGCCGAATCATATTAAAGAAAGGCACGACTGTTAAGACTGATGGGGTGGAATTTACAGTATGGCACATAGCAGATATATAGACAAGTATCTCGGTATCTCACAATCTCATGGGAAACATGATGAAGAGGCAAGGAAGACAGCAACATCCAAGTACCACCAAAGAGTATGACAGGTCCTAAGGAGCAAGCTCAATTGGAAGAACAAGATCCATGCCATCAACATGCATGCCCTGATGGTCATAAGATTCCCTACTGGTATAGTTAGCTAGTCAAAAGATGATATGGACCTTCCGCAATAACAAGAAGAAGGTACTCATTGGTACTCAGTGCCGAATGACAGAACACATGCAATGGAGGCGTAGTCACGTGGGCTGGGGTTGACATTGTGACATCATCCTGGCTCCACCTCGTGATTGCTACTGGCGTATCGCAACAATGCAACTGGAAAAATAGTGGTGCTGAAGCCTAGGCTACGAGTGACTGCTTGTTGCCATCATGTAAGTTGGTACATATTATAGCATTGTATCTGGGATTTGCAGTCATGAATTTCTATTAGAGGATGAAGGTTTTTTGTTGTGTAATAACTACATTCTGGTCTAGATACAAACACATTTATGCAGTAATTGAGTGGATATGTGACATGTCCCATGACAGCAAACAAGAGTGAATAACCTGATTATATTGATTCTTGCCTAACTATCAAAGTTGGAAAGTAGGACAGCACACACTTGCGTTAATGCAATGATCATACGGAAATTTATGATAGTTCTAGTGACATAACACGGCCCAATTGGCACTTTATCAAGCCGAGACAGAAATTAAGACATATATTAAGATTAGAGATGAGCGAACCTACTCGGCCACTCCCCTTTTTTGGCCGAGCGCCGCGATTTTTGAGTACTTCCGTACTCGGGCGCAAATCTTTTCACCCGAGTACGGAAGTACTCGAAAATCGCAGTGCTCGATTGAGTAATTACTCGAAACGAGTAGGTTCGCTCATCTCTAATTAAGATCCAAGATGACATCCAATGTTTGTGCAAACAATTATATATTAAATGGCATCAATATAGGTAGCTGTCGTCCAAACTGCAAGGCAAATGGATCGATGTCATGACTTGACGAAGAGCTGATTTGGCCCATAGCGTTGCGTTGTTATGTTACTGGAGTCACAATGACTTACTGCACAATCATTCCATCAACTCAGGTGTGTGCTGTCCTATTTTGCATATTTTGGATTCCTCTGTGTTTGTGACAGTGGGAACCCTTGGTACTCGCACATTATAGGCACCGGTACTAGCTTGAGAGACTCTGCAACACTCTACGGTGTAAATATAAAAGAGGGAACCAAGAAATAAAAAGATGAATGGCAGCATGTAAATATGACTAAAGCAATAATTAACTCTAGAAATAGATTTCCAACATTGGGAAGAAAGATAAGGTTATGCTGTAAAGCCGCTTACTGGAAGCCATGCAAATTCTATAATTAATCCAATTTTGTTAGGAGGATTATGCTGGAGATACATTAAACTAGGATTTCAGCTCTCGATAACTTCTAATTCCTTTACAATGTCTTACTACAAAGACATGCATAACTACAGGCCAACACAGGCAGCTACTGTATGGAAGACTATTGCCAGAGGTTCTGGTATTTCTTATGGCAAGAATAGCAGTCTACAGAGCCGTTCTTACTGTTAATACCTAAAGGACGCGGCCTAGTTCAGGCTAGAAGGATGTAGAGAATTTTTTTTGGCTTTTTCATCACTGCATTCCAAAAAGCATAATTTTTTAATTTTTCCATTGATGTAGCCGGGTGAGGACTTGTATTTTAGGGCTCAGTCACACGGGCGCATCGGCACCTATACACCGACGCCGATGCGCCCGTGTGACTGAGCCGTTACTGCAGAAAGAAGACGGCCGTACCTGAAGATGAACGTCTCTCTGCAGCGCTGATGGAAGAAAACATGACCAGAAATGAAGCCGGTCACATGTTCTTTCCTCCGGCGCTGCAGAGAGACGTCCGTCTTCAGGTATGGCCGTCTGCTACCTGCAGTAACACGGGCCCCGATGCGCCCATGTCACTGAACCCTTATTGGATGAGCTGTATTTTTAACGATAGTATTTTTGGGTAGAATAAACCACTTCTTCTGGTAAATAATTCAATTTTGTGTCGCCGTATTCCAAGACCTAACTTTATTTTTCCATGGATGGAGCTTCTTACATGCCTATTTTTTGTGTGATGACTTCTATTTTCCATTGGCACCACTATGGGTTAATTCAACTTATTGATTCATTTCTATTCCATTTTTGAAAGGGGAGTAAACAAAGAAATCAGTATTTCTTGCATTAATTTTTTTTTTTTTTTTGGGGGGGGGGGGGGTTCAGCATTAACATGCTCATTTTTTTTCATGAAAATGAATGTAGCAATATCAATCATTTATACCGTGTTTTCCCCAAAATAAGACACGGTCTTATATTAATTTTTGCATTAAAAAGAGGTGCTAGGGCTTATTTTTGGGGAATGTCTTATTTTACTTAACCAGCAGGCTACGTCCAGGTACTTCCCACTGCTCTCCAGAGCCCTTGCCCGCCCACACAGGATCACTTCCTGGTTACGGTATTCCAAAAATCCCTCCTCCACAAAGTGATGTCTGTGATTAGTTCTTCAAGCACTGCCTTGATTGGCTGAGCTTCTGCGCTTGAAGAACCAATCACAGTCATCCCATCGTGGAGGCAGAATTTATGAATTGACTAAGCAGTGGCTCGGTCAATTCATAAAGCAATGGCTGTGATTGGGTTATTGAGAGCTGCATTGATTGGCTGAGCAGTGCTCGAAGACCCAATCACAGCCATTGCTTTGTGGCGGTGGGATTTATGAATCATGTAACCAGGAAGTGATCCTGTGTGGATGGCCAAGGACTAAGAGAACGACATCAAGGCTCTGGAGAGCAGTGGGAAGGTCTTCGACACAGCCTGCTAGGTAATGTCTTTATTTTTTTAATGTAATGTAACTAGGGCTTATTTTTGGGGTAGGACTTATATTTCAAGATTTCCAGAAAATCCTGAAAAATCAGACAAGGGCTTATTTTCGGGATAGGTCTTTTTTTCAGGGAAACACAGTAGTCTTTGTCAATTAAATGTTGTCAATTTATAGTTTTTGTCAATGTTTTTGCTATAATAACGGACTTTGTAAGAGAAAGGGTGTTCTCTTCTTTTTTACTCGTATATTTATTATTATTTTTCTAAACTCTATTGAAGCTTTTTAGTCCCAGTATGGAAGTTGAGCATGCAATCATCTGAATTGCAATGTACTATACCTGTCAATGTTACAGTGACAGATAGTCTGTTGTGACGTACTATTACAGCACAGGGTGCAAAGGGGATCAAAGCGCTGATTGCATCTTTATGGGCCAAATTAAAATGTCGGATTTTAAAGTAGGATTGGCCAGGATTTATTGGGATCAATGTGAAAATGGATTTGTCATACCTGTCATGGCTTTGTTATGATTGGATGCCATGACGCTAATGTTAATAGGCTAATCAATTAATTTGCATATAAATATGGCTGTGCTGTAAGCAATATTGATCTGTCTGAAAGATATAAAAAAAAACTGATTTTGTTAAATTCTCCAAATGGGTTAAAACATTAGAATTCTTCGACTCCTCTTACCTGACTCGATTGTGTCCGGTTAAAGGCTTTTACGGTCAATTTAATCCCTGGCATAAGGCCCAGATAGTGAGACAGAGTAAAAAGCTGAAACCAATGTAAAGGCACCAACCATAAAACCAGTCATTTTACTGTTATCTGACGGTGGCATTACTCTATAAAGTTTTCAACAGGTGATCTAGTAGGTTATGAGTAGAGAGGAACTGATGAGTGTAACTATGACCTACTGTAGGGCTGTATGATTAGTTAAGGTCAGTGTAACATTTCGGGTCACCATAACTGTTGTGCTACCTTAAAGGGGTATTCCAGTTATGCCAAGTTGCTGTCAAATGAATGCTAATAAAATGTTATTAAAGTTTGCAAAGTGGTTCTGCTTTGGATTTTGTGTCTATAGCTCTATAAACCATTCTCCCTTCACTTTAGAAGTGTTTATTCCCAGGTTGCGGTGGCAGTCCAGTGCTACAGGTTGGGTTTACTCAGTACTCTCGGGACCAGACTGCTGACCAATACCAGGGCAGTTCTTAGTGGGGACGGAAGTACAAAGTGAGGAATTGTGGTAAATGTAGTTTCAAGCTTCACATCAGTAGGGATGCAATAAAAATCTTGGAAGATAGCAATGTGAGGAAACATCAGAAATGGAGGTAAGGATATGAAGGTAATGGCTGCTCGATTTATATCCATAATCAGCAGTGCACAAACATGCCACAAACACCTTGCATATCTGGAATATCCCTTTAAGCTTTCCTTATGGGGCAAAAATGTTGAATTTGAATGGAATTCTCATTGAAATACAAAAGCCGAGGCAGCACAAAAGTTTTAGTGACTTGGAATTTTATCACATAAGCCATTGTAAGTCCTTAGCCTTATGTATAGCCCCTGGAAAAACTGGGACAATTCAAGGTTCTTCCCAGCCCCTTTGCTATTGGATGGTAGCATTCTATAAAAGACCTCCTTTAGAAAACAAGTGGTAAGGGGAGGGCTGGAAAAAAAAGAACTCACCACCTGTGCTCACATGCACACAATCTGGTGCACAGATTCTGCATAGCCATAGAAGGGTGGGCACTAGAGATGAGCGAACACCAAAATGTTCGGGTGTTCGTTATTCGTAACGAACTTCCCGTGATGCTCGAGGGTTCGTTTCGAACAACGAACCCCATTGAAGTCAATGGGCGACCAGAACATTTTTGTATTTCGCCGATGCTCGCTAAGGTTTTCATGTGTGAAAATCTGGGCAATTCAGGAAAGTGATGGGAATGACACAGTGACGGATAGGGCAGGCGAGGGGCTACATGTTGGGCTGCATCTCAAGTTCACAGGTCCCACTATTAAGCCACAATAGCGGCAAGAGTGGGCCCCCCCCCCCCCAACAACTTTTACTTCTGAAAAGCCCTCATTAGCATGGCATACCTTTGCTAAGCACCACACTACCTCCAACAAAGCACAATCACTGCCTGCATGACACTCCACTGCCACTTCTCCTGTGTTACATGCTGCCCAACCGCACCCCCTCCCCCCCACAGCGCACACCAAACTGTCCCTGCGCAGCCTTCAGCTGCCCTCATGCCACACCACCCTCATGTCTATTTAGAAGTGCGTCTGCCACGACGAGGGACCGCAGGCACACACTGCACAGGGTTGGCACGGCTAGGTAGCGACCCTCTTTAATAGGGGCGGGGCGATAGCCCACAATGCTGTACAGAAGCAATGAGAAATATAATCCTGTGCCACCGCCATCAGGAGCTGCACACGTGGGCATAGCAATGGGGAACCTATGTGCCACACACTATTCATTCTGTCAAGGTGTCTGCATGCCCCAGTCAGACTGGTTATATGCACCTTAACAGTAACCGCGTTGGTGGTAATGTGGTGGTGACTGCGGACCTAGTACCACGGTTGTATTTTGTTGGTTTTCGGAATGTGGCCAGGATTAAGTGGGCCGTGGCGGGGGGATGGTGGGGGGGCTCTCTTGTAGTGTCGGTAAAGGTGAAATTCTTGGACTGCCACCAGACGAACCAATGCAAAGGCATTTGCCAACAATGTTTTCCCTGTTGGAGGAGGAGGGGGATGTTTTTGAGGCACTACGTGTCCTCTCCACGTGTCCGTGGTTATATGCACCTTAACAGTAACCGCGTTGGTGGTAATGTGGTGGTGACTGCGGACCTAGTACCACGGTTGTATTTTGTTGGTTTTCGGAATGTGGCCAGGATTAAGTGGGCCGTGGCGGGGGGATGGTGGGGGGGCTCTCTTGTAGTGTCGGTAAAGGTGAAATTCTTGGACTGCCACCAGACGAACCAATGCAAAGGCATTTGCCAACAATGTTTTCCCTGTTGGAGGAGGAGGGGGATGTTTTTGAGGCACTACGTGTCCTCTCCACGTGTCCGTTCCATGTCAGCAATAGTAGCACTCAAGACAGGCCCCAGTAACAATTCTGAAGCAGCAGTATAGCGGGAGCGCAGTCTTCGTTCCATGTAAGCAATAGTAGCACTCAAGACAGGCCCCAGTAACAATTCTGAAGCAGCAGTATAGCGGGAGCGCAGTCTTCGTTCCATGTAAGCAATAGTAGCACTCAAGACAGGCCCCAGTAACAATTCTGAAGCAGCAGTATAGCGGGAGCGCAGTCTTCGTTCCATGTAAGCAATAGTAGCACTCAAGACAGGCCCCAGTAACAATTCTGAAGCAGCAGTATAGCGGGAGCGCAGTCTTCGTTCCATGTAAGCAATGGTTAATGTGGCTTAAGTGGTAACTAGGCCTGTAGGCAGCCCAGTGTAACGAAAAATTGGTTCAAGTTAAAGTTCCAACGCTTTTAAGCGCATTGAAACTTATAAAAATTGTTAAGAAAAATTATTTGAGTGAGCCTTGTGGCCCTAAGAAAAATTGCCCGCTCAGCGTGATTACGTGAGGTTTCAGGAGGAGGAGCAGGAGGAGGAGGAGGAATATTAGACACAGATTGATGAAGCAGAAATGTCCCCGTTTTGGATGGTGAGAGAGAACGTAGCTTCCATCCGCGGGTGCAGCCTATGTATTGCTTACGTATCGCTGCTGTCCGCTGGTGGAGAACAGAAGTCTGGGGAAATCCAGCCTTTGTTCATCTTGATGAGTGTTAGCCTGTCGGCACTGTCGGTTGACAAGCGGCTACGCTTATCTGTGATGATTCCCCCAGCCGCACTAAACACCCTTTCCGACAAGACGCTAGCCGCAGGACAAGCAAGCACCTCCAGGGCATACAGCGCGAGTTCAGGCCACGTGTCCAGCTTCGACACCCAGTAGTTGTAGGGGGCAGAGGCGTCACCAAGGATGGTCGTGCGATCCGCTACGTACTCCCTCACCATCCTTTTACAGTGCTCCCGCCGACTCAGCCGTGACTGGGCAGCGGTGACATAGTCTTGGTGGGGAGCCGTAAAGCTGGCCAGGCCCTTAAAGACTGTTGCACTGCCTGGGATGTACATGCTGCTAGATCTCCGCACCTCCCCTGCTACCTTGCCCTCGGTACTGCGCCTTCTGCCACTAGCGCTGTCGGCTGGGAATTTTACCATCAGCTTGTCCGCAAGGGTCCTGTGGTATAGCAACACTCTCGAACCCCTTTCCTCTTCGGGAATCAGAGTGGGCAGGTTCTCCTTATACCGTGGATCGAGCAGTGTGTACACCCAGTAATCCGTCGTGGCCAGAATGCGTGCAACGCGAGGGTCACGAGAAAGGCATCCTAACATGAAGTCAGCCATGTGTGCCAGGGTACCTGTACGCAACACATGGCTGTCTTCACTAGGAAGATCACTTTCAGGATCCTCCTCCTCCTCCTCCTCCTCAGGCCATACACGCTGAAAGGATGACAGGCAATCAGCCGGTGTACCGTCAGCAGCGGCCCAAGCTGTCTCTTCCCCCTCCTCCTCATCTTCCTCATGCTCCTCCTCCTCCTCCTGTACGCGCTGAGAAATAGACAGGAGGGTGCCCTGACTATCCAGCGGCATACTGTCTTCCCCCGCCCCCGTTTCCGAGCGCAAAGCAGCTGCCTTTATGGTTTGCAGGGAATTTCTCAAGATGCATAGCAGAGGAATGGTGACGCTAATGATTGTAGCATCGCCGCTCACCACCTGGGTAGACTCCTCAAAATTACCAAGGACATGGCAGATGTCTGCCAACCAGGCCCACTCTTCTGAAAGGAATTGAGGAGGCTGACTCCCACTGCGCCGGCCATGTTGGAGTTGGTATTCGACTATAGCTCTACGTTGTTCATAGAGCCTGGCCAACATGTGGAGCGTAGAGTTCCACCGTGTGGGCACGTCGCACAGCAGTCGGTGCACTGGCAGCTTAAAGTGATGTTGCAGGGTGCGCAGGGTGGCAGCGTCCGTGTGGGACTTGCGGAAATGTGCGCAGAGCCGGCGCGCCTTTACGAGCAGGTCTGACAAGCGTGGGTAGCTTTTCAGAAAGCGCTGAACCACCAAATTAAAGACGTGGGCCAGGCATGGCACGTGCGTGAGGCTGCCGAGCTGCAGAGCCGCCACCAGGTTACGGCCGTTGTCACACACGACCATGCCCGGTTGGAGGCTCAGCGGCGCAAGCCAGCGGTCGGTCTGCTGTGTCAGACCCTGCAGCAGTTCGTGGGCCGTGTGCCTCTTATCGCCTAAGCTGAGTAGTTTCAGCACGGCCTGCTGACGCTTGCCCACCGCTGTGCTGCCACACCGCGCGACACCGACTGCTGGCGACATGCTGCTGCTAACACATCTTGATTGTGAGACAGAGGAGGAGGAGGAGGAGGAGGGTGCTTTAGTGGAGGAAGCATACACCTCCGCAGATACCAGCACCGAGCTGGGGCCCGCAATTCTGGGGGTGGGTAGGACGTGAGCGGTCCCAGGCTCTGACTCTGTCCCAGCCTCCACTAAATTCACCCAATGTGCCGTCAGGGAGATGTAGTGGCCCTGCCCGCCTGTGCTTGTCCACGTGTCCGTAGTTAAGTGGACCGTGGCAGTAACCGCGTTGGTGAGGGCGCGCACAATGTTGCGGGAGACGTGGTCGTGCAGGGCTGGGACGGCACATCGGGAAAAGTAGTGGCGACTGGGAACTGAGTATCGCGGGGCCGCCGCCTCCATGATACTTTTGAAGGACTCCGTTTCCACAACCCTATACGGCAGCATCTCAAGGCTGATGAATTTTGCTATGCGGACGGTTAACGTTTGAGCGTGCGGGTGCGTGGCGGCGTACTTGCGCTTGCGCTCGAACACTTGCGCAAGCGACGGCTGAACGGTGCGCTGAACTACACTGCTGGATGGGGCCGAGGACAGCGGAGATGAGGGTGTGGGTGCAGGCCATGAGGCGGTAGTGCCTGTGTCCTGAGAGGGGGGTTGCATCTCAGTGGCAGGTTGGGGCACAGGGGGAGAGGCAGGGGTGCAAACCGGAGGCGGTGAACGGCCTTTGTCCCACCTTGCGGGGTGCTTGGCCATCATATGTCTGCGCATGGTGGTGGTGGTGAGGCTGTTGGTGTTGGCTCCCCGGCTGAGCTTTGCGCGACAAAGGTTGCACACCACTGTTCGTCGGTCGTCAGGCGTCTCTGTGAAAAACTGCCAGACCTTAGAGCACCTCGGCCTCCGCAGGGTGGCATGGCGCGAGGGGGCGCTTTGGGAAACAGTTGGTGGATTATTCGGTCTGGCCCTGCCTCTACCCCTGGCCACTGCACTGCCTCTTGCAACCTGCCCTGCTGATGCCCTTGACTCCCCCTCTGAAGACCTGTCCTCCTGAGTAAGCGTTGCACACCAGGTGGGGTCAGTCACCTCATCGTCCTGCTGCTCTTCCTCCGAATCCTCTGTGCGCTGCTCCCTGGGACTTACTGCCCTTACTACTACCTCACTGCAAGACAACTGTGTCTGATCGTCATCGTCCTCCTCACCCACAGAAAGTTGTTGAGACAGTTGGCGGAAGTCCCCAGCCTCTTCCCCCGGACCCCGGGAACTTTCGAATGGTTGGGCATCAGTGACGATAAACTCCTCTGGTGGGAGAGGAACCGCTGCTGCCCAATCTAAGCAGGGGCCCGAGAACAGTTCCTGGGAGTCTGCCCGCTCCTGAGCATGTGTCATTGTAGTGGAGTGAGGAGGCTGGGAGGAAGGAGGAGCAGCAGACAGAGGATTCGGATTGGCAGCAGTGGACGGCGCAGAACTGCGGGTAGACGATAGGTTGCTCGAAGCACTTTCTGCCATCCAGGACAGGACCTGCTCACACTGCTCATTTTCTAATAACCGTCTCCCGCGTGGACCCATTAATTGGGCGATGAATGTGGGGACGCCAGAAACGTGCCTCTCTCCTAATCGCGCAGCAGTCGGCTGCGACACACCGGGATCCGGAGCTCGGCCTGTGCCCACACCCTGACTTGGCCCTCCGCGTCCTCGGCCGCGTCCACGTCCTCTAGGCCTACCCCTACCCCTCAGCATGCTGTATTACCAGTGATTTGATTTCACAGGCAGGAAATAAATTGGCGCAAGACTGCAGGCCAAATATTATTTTTGCTCTTTTTGGAAAACGAACGGCCCCACTGCCTTTAGTGAATGAATAATCTAAGTTTAATAACTGTGCTGTGTCCCTGCTAATGTGTCACAGAACGTGAGGGTAGCAGAGTTATTATAACTCTGGCAGAGCAGGTATTTTTTTTCCCAATTAAGGAAAGCAAATGGCGAAGCCAGCAGTAAAGCGTAGCTGGGTGCGTATGATTTAGCAATGTTTTTCACGCAGCTCACACGTGTCCACAGGCGTTAGGACGGACAGAGGCTGGACAAATAGATTTGTTTTCAGTTTTTTCCCACCAAAAGGCAGCACTGCGTATATTCAATGAACATGAGAAGTTTAATAACTGTGCTGTGTCCCTGCTTATGTGTCACAGAACGTGAGGGTAGCAGAGTTATTATAACTCTGGCAGAGCAGGTATTTTTTTTCCCAATTAAGGAAAGCAAATGGCGAAGCCAGCAGTAAAGCGTAGCTGGGTGCGTATGATTTAGCAATGTTTTTCACGCAGCTCACACGTGTCCACAGGCGTTAGGACGGACAGAGGCTGGACAAATTGATTTGTTTTCAGTTTTTTCCCACCAAAAGGCAGCACTGCGTATATTCAATGAACATGAGAAGTTTAATAACTGTGCTGTGTCCCTGCTTATGTGTCACAGAACGTGAGGGTAGCAGAGTTATTATAACTCTGGCAGAGCAGGTATTTTTTTTCCCAATTAAGGAAAGCAAATGGCGAAGCCAGCAGTAAAGCGTAGCTGGGTGCGTATGATTTAGCAATGTTTTTCACGCAGCTCACACGTGTCCACAGGCGTTAGGACGGACAGAGGCTGGACAAATTGATTTGTTTTCAGTTTTTTCCCACCAAAAGGCAGCACTGCGTATATTCAATGAACATGAGAAGTTTAATAACTGTGCTGTGTCCCTGCTTATGTGTCACAGAACGTGAGGGTAGCAGAGTTATTATAACTCTGGCAGAGCAGGTATTTTTTTTCCCAATTAAGGAAAGCAAATGGCGAAGCCAGCAGTAAAGCGTAGCTGGGTGCGTATGATTTAGCAATGTTTTTCACGCAGCTCACACGTGTCCACAGGCGTTAGGACGGACAGAGGCTGGACAAATTGATTTGTTTTCAGTTTTTTCCCACCAAAAGGCAGCACTGCGTATATTCTATGAATAATAACTGTGTTGTGGCCCTGCCTATACAATTCTTTCCCTGCAGTATCAATGGAGGGTGGAATGCTCTGCAGAGGCGATTTTGAGAAGCCCAAAAAAAATGCAGCACAGCCAACAGCAGCCTGGACAGTACTGCACACGGATAAATATGGCCCTAGAAAGGACCGTTGAGGTTCTTGAAGGCTACACTCACTCCTAACACTCTCCCTGCCTATGCAGCACTTCTGTCCCTAATGCCAGGTGCAACGGTCTGCAGAGGCGATTTTGAGAAAAAAAAAAATGCCACTGCTAACAGCAGCCAACACACAGCTATCAGTGGCCCTAATAAGGACCTTTGGGGGGTCTTGAAGCCTACACTAACTACCAATTCTTTCCCTACAGCAGCTCCGGTATAAACAGCACTGTCCCTCATCTAACTCACACCGCATCTGAGGCGAGCCGCGGGAGGGGCCGACTTTTATATTAGGCGAACACCTGATCTCCCCAGCCACTCACAGCAGGGGGGTGGTATAGGGCTTAAACGTTGCAGGGGGAAGTTGTAATGCCTTCCCTGTCTTTCAATTGGCCAGAAAAGCGCCCAAACGTCTCAGGGAAGGAAGTGAAAGTAACCAGAACACCGCATGGTGTTCGTTACGAATAACGAACATCCCGAACACCCTAATATTCGCACGAATATCAAGCTCGGACGAACGCGTTCGCTCATCTCTAGTGGGCACATGAGAAAAATATCCAGTTCCACTGACAGTAGATGAAAATATGTTTTTAACAACCCTTTTGGGCCAAAATCCTGATTGCAGCTCTACAGGAATACATATGTCTGTATATGTGTGTGCATGTCTATGTGTATATATTACGTATATAAATACACATACAAAAAAAAAATATTTTTTTCTTTTCTTGCTGTACTACTGTTAAAAAATAAAATATCTTTGAAAAAAAATTCTATTGCGATCTTCTAATAGCCGTAACGTTTTTAGTTTTCTGTTGACATATTTGCGTGAGGGCTTGTTTTTGGAGGACATCTTGTAGTTGCTATTGGTACCATTTTGAAGTACATATGACTTTTTGGTTGCTTTTTGTTCCGTTCTTTATCTTGGAGGTGGGGTGAATTTTTTTTTTTTCTGACGACGCTCACTGTACGGAAAAATAATGCATTACTTTGATAAATCGGTCTTTTATGGATGCATGTCAAATATTTTGGGGGGGGGGGGGTTGCTTTGATTTTTAAAATTATAGATCTAGGAAAATGGGTTTTTTTTAAGTTTCGTTACCTTTCATTTTTTTTATAATAAATACTGGTTTTTACATTTTTTAGCCCCCCCATAGAGGATTTGAATTTGCAATTGTTTGATTGCTCATAAAGTATAATGCAATACCATAGTAATGCATTATACTATGTTCTGACAGACAGACTATCAAGCCACACTGTAGGCTTGGCTTTATAGGCAACCAGCCATAGCAGTCTTGGGAGCCCTCAGAAGCAACTCAACCTGCCATGGCAACCGAAAAGCATTTCATGCGCTTATCACAGGGCGGATGTTTGGGACTCTGGAATTTAAATGCCCTGTCAATTCTGTTGCCATTAGCTCTCAGCTGTCAAATACAGCTGAGACCGACCATATATGGAGCAGCACCGGCTCCCGATCTCGTTCTATACAAACCCTGCAGGCCCAGGATGTAAATGTGCGTCTTGGGTGTGAAGGAGTTAAGGGGCTTCAATAAAGCATTTTCATCTACTATCCATGGATTCGGATATTTTTCTCATGTGTTCCTAGAGGGAGGATCTCAAGAGGCAAATAAAGAGGATGGAGAGAGCAAACAAGCACCAGCCCATGTGTCCTGGTTGGCATCACCCAGCACCATGAGAGGGGCTCATTCTGATTCTTGCTGTGGGGTGGCTTTCCCTCTGTGTTTGCACCTAAGTCCCTCCAAATATTATACATACATCATATTAAAGAGGACCTATCAACTCTTCTGACATGAGCTGAAGAGAAGTCAAAAGTCGTGGACCGCATCTTACAGTGCCTATTCCGGAAATATTCTGGGAGTATGAAGGCAATCTTAGGTAAATGGGAAACTTGCCTAAATAGGAAAAGTCATCTTTTTACTTCTGTGAAGTTTAACCATATATCTGAAGTAAATAACATTTTTCTAAACACAGTATCTTAACTCTTCCCTTCCCGTGAAGTACGTGTCATCAGAGGGAGGGAGTTAGCACAAAATGCCGTATATTTACAGCATGTACATGGCATGTGAGACGGCTGGAATTGATAACTAGGGTCCTGCTGCAAAATCTTGTACCTGAAATAACTTTGACCAAGCCTTTAACCCCTTACAAGTCATGATCAATGTTGATTGTGGCACATAAACAGTTAACAGAGGGAGGGAGCTCCCTCTGTGACATCATCGGCCCTCTGCCACCCACTCACAGAGAGCTGATGGGTTGTCAGGCCTGACAATGTCTTCCATGTCTGCCATGGCTAGTGCTATCAGAGGGGTAATACACATTGGATTGCCGGTTCAATTCCCCTAGACGGAGATAGTAAAAATGTTTAAAGAAAAAGTGGTGAAAAAGTATTCAAGTAAAAACAAATAGTTTTTTGGGTTAAAAAAATTAATGAAAAAATAAGTTTGGTGTAGCTGTATCCATAACAGCCCATATAATAAAACAAACACACTTTTTATCCTGTACTACAAAAAGAAAAATGGACAAAATGCTGTTTTTGTTCTTTTTGACTCCTACGGATTTTGAAAAATGGAAATGAAAATCCCCCAAAATTAGTGCATTCTTGAGAACCAAACTAGACAACATCCGTAAGGCTTAAAGAATGAACGCACAAGTCTCAGGTTGTACTTTACAGAAATGTCATAACAAGCGTGTGATTAAGTTGTCTTTTGTACCGTGAACACAAGTCAAAATGAGAAGAGATATGTTTAATGACTATTCTATTAAAATCCAAATACGATTTCAGATAAAGTTTTTAAAATAAATAGCGGGCACCCCGTGGCGTACAGCAGGATGGATGGGACTTGGCAAGTGTCTAAATTATTTCCACATCGTGAGTGCCAGCCTCAAAAGCCACTGGGCAGAGGGAATGATGTTTTCATGCTTATGCGCTAGACATAGTAATATTTCAAGGTACAGGATAATACTTGGTGAAGGGGCTTATAAATATACATGTTTTATTGGTATATGGAGGATCGTATACTCCAGATAAGTAGCTTATCAAGAAGTGGCATAAATCCAGGCCGCATAGAATATGAAAAAGTGGCAACACAACCAGGAGTGATTTGAAGCTCTTGGGTTCAATGCAAAATCTGTAAGGGACCTTTCACATGGACACAAATTGCATCAGAATGTGCAGTGGGGGAAATCGGCACCAAGAGCCAAATGTCTATATGCGGATATGTTACAGCACGATCATGTCATATTCAAATCTACATCAAAATCCACACATTAATCATGAAGGTTTATGACGCAGGACGGCAAACTCTACTGCTTCCTGTAGAACAGTTCCACCCGAGTGATTGGTCTCTTACAGCACCTTTAACTTTGATGAATCATATGGTTTCCTCCTATGTTGCAGATGAACTTTTTGAGTCCTCTCTGGCACCCTCTGCACCCCTTGTAGTGACACCTTTGAACTCAAATCTTTTTGACCCCTTCTTGACTACCAATGGTAAATTTACGTCACTGCTGCCAGGTCTGTGTGCAGCAGTGACTTAAATGAATGACGGGCACTCTGCCAGTGGTTGTGGCCACCATAATGGGTTAAGGTGCAGTCATCAGGACCTAATTGGTTCAGGTCCCGATGATATAATCACTTATAGCCAATCACAGTTTGGCCAGGAAAGGAAGGGGGGGGGGGGGACAGTTTAGCACAAACTGTAGATTTGTGCACACGTTCACGCGTTTTTAGTCCACGCCATTGCTGTGACATGGCTGTCCGAAAAACGCCACGCTCATGTGAAAGAGCCCTCAGTGGCAGAGCAGAGGAGAGATAAGGAGAACACGGTGTGTAAAAGAGAACACATGCAGACATTAACCCCTTCTATTACAATCACCTATACTATTTAATTAGTGTAGGTGATTGTATAATGTAGCATTCATTTTTAACAATTTTTCTAGAAATAACTGTATAAGGCTACCAAACTATGCAGCATATTTTGCATTGTGAATTTTAGTGTGAATCCGCGCCAAAATCTGCATTAAAATCCTCACCATTTGATGCGGATTCTGACTCTGACCCGTAGGTGATTTCAAAAGTTTCAAATGTAGGAGTAAAGTTTGTTGTGGATCCGTGTCAAAATCTGTGTAGAAATCTGCACCAGTGGTGTAATGCTGAGCTTGACGTGGATCTCCTGCAGTGGAAAATCCGCACCAGTTTTACTAGATATGAACGCACCCTAAGGCCTCAGTCACACGGGCGCATCGGCACCCGTACACCGGCGCCGATGCGCCCGTGTGACTGACACCAGCAGACGGACGTACCTGCAGACAGCCGTCTCTCTGCAGCGCTGGAGGAAAGAACATGTGACTGGCTTCATTGCCGGTCACGTGTTCTTTCCTCCGGCGCTGCAGAGAGACGGCCGTCTGCAGGTACGTCCGTCTCCTTCCTGTAGTCACACGGGCACATCGGCGTCGCTGTACGGGTGCCGATGCGCCCGTGTGACTGAGGCCTTACAATCAAGTTTTTCCCCATCATTCTGCCCGCAATTGTTAATTTTTAAAAAATGAAAAGCTACCATTATGCAGTGACATAAGTATTCACACCCTGTACTCCGTACTTAGTTAAAGCACCTCTGGTGGCGATAAGAGCCTCCAATCTTCTTGGGTATAATAGCCCAAGGTTTGCACATCTGGATTTGGGGATTTTCTGTAGATCCTCTCAAGTTCTGTCAGGTTGGATGGGGACCATCTGTGGATAGCCATTTTCAGGTCTCTCCAGAGATGTTCAGCTGAGTTCAAGTCAGGGCTCTGGCTGGGCCACTCAAGGACATTATAGTTGTCCCTAAGCCACTCCCGTGTTGTCTTGGCTGTGTGCTTAGCGTCATTAGGGTTGGAAGGTGAACCTTCTGTCCAGTATGAGGTCCCTTGTGCTCTGGATCAGGGTTTCATTAAAAATATCTCTGTTCTGACCAGTCCTCCTGTCCCAACTGCTGCTGAAAAACACCCCACAGCATGATGCTGCAACCACCATGCTTCACTGTAGGGAGGGTATTAGGCAGGTGATGAGCGGCGCCCTTTTTCCTCCAGATATAAGGCTTAGAATTGAGGCCAAAAGTTCAATCTTGGTTTCATCAGACCTTTAGGTGATTTTTGGCAAACGTCCAGGCAGGTTTTGACATGTCTTTTATTGCGGAGAGGCTTCTTTATAGCCATTCCACCATAAAGCCCATATTAGTGGAGTGCTACAGTGATTGCTGGTTATCCTGAATGGTTGGTCCCTGGCAATCAGCTATTGATGACCTATCCTTGGGTAAACCGCATTAAATATCAGTATCTAGGGAGAGGCAGTAGTCATTAAAGTCATGGTAACCATTGGGAACTTTATAGAATTCTACAACCACAGTTGTATTTGCAATATTTCCTCTATCACTAATAAATGGTAGTTTCACAATTTTATTTGTGCTTATGTTGAATGTTTTTTTTTTACAATTTTGGTGTTCTAAACTGGAACATTAAAAAAATGATACAAGTCATTTGACAAGTCTATCTATGCATTGCTTCTCTAATGGGCTGGTGGTACATCCCAAGGTTCAACATGTCGCTGCGTTGACAAACTGAGCCGGAGGTAATACATTTTTTTAATTAAAATCTATTTTACTGAACAAACAGGTTAGTTAGTACCTCTGCTCCATACGAGGACACGAGCATTTTTATCCTTTCATAATTGAACTAGACATCCCCTTTGTAACATATCTCCATCTCAGTATTTTGCAGCATGCAGGTTAAATGCATCGTAGGTGCAAGGGTACATTATTCTGCTTGCCTTGGGCAACAGGACATTTCAATACCATCATCACTACCAATCATCCTGATATTGCTCCATTATCATCATAATACTCTGTATTATCAAAGGTCCATGCATGTCACCTTGTGGCCTAATGCATCATAGGTGCCAGAGTACTTCACTAAGGCCCTGTCCACAGGCATTGCGGTATCCCGCGGTGAAGCTCTGCTCAATCTTACATACATTTTCGTCTCATATTATAGCATTACCGCCTCATGTATAAGCGCATAGCGCTGTTAACCCAAAAGTGTCCTGTCCCCATCACATCACGTCACATTGCACATGACATAAACGGTTATTAAATAACTCTCATAGTACTCTGAGCTGACAGCGAGAGTCCAGGTCAATGGCACGTTATCCAAACCCTTTCCTATCAGGAACGGCACTAGGCAAGGTTGCCCATTATCGCCCACTCTCTTCATCCTAGTGATGGAGACGTTACTTCAAGATATCAGACAGAACCCAGATATTGAGGGCTTCCAAATAGGAGATGCCACCCACATCACCGCAGCCTACACTGATGATCTCCTGGTGATGGCCACCAATCCCAGGAGGGCCCTGCCGGCGCTTGTAGAGACGTTTTAAACACTTTGGTAGGTTGTCCAACTTTAAAATTAATTATGACAAGTCGGAGATACTAAATATAACGGCCCCTCACCGCACAGTTAGCAACCTGAGGGAACAGTTTGCATTCAAATGGCCCGCATCAAAAATTAAATACCTAGGTATCACCTTGACGGCGAATCCCTCCCTCCTATATGACACAAACTATGCCCCGTTGATTAAAAAAGTGAAGAACCAGCTCGACCAACTAAAAATACCACTTATTTCCTGGCTGGGTAGGAAAAACCTTATTTCCACATATATTCTCCCGCCCATCATCTATATCTTGCACTCGGTGCCAATCGACCTACCCATTACCTTCTTCTCACAAATGCACAAACTATTCCGTGACTATATCTGGGGAGGGCATAACCCGAGACTGGCCTTTTCATTTCTGAGCCAAAAGCGCCCCCAAGGTGGTCCGGGACTCCCAGACCTCCAGCTATACCACAAGGCGATTCACATCGCCAGATGGATCCTCTTAATAGACAACACAATTACCTTCCCAACACTTTGTATGGAAAGGACAATGCTTGGGAAGGATAACCAGGGTCTGCTCTGGGTCAATGGTCTCACACAAGACAAACATGTGCACCTTAACCCCATCACAAAATGCACTATCAAGGTACTGAAACATGCACGGATGGGAGTGACAAGTGCAAAGTCCCTCCCCCCCATGACACCAGCTTCTTTGATACCCTCTATTCTAGCCAATAAACCACGGGGAAGTGAAGGAATATGGGATAAACTCCAATCCACCACAATTTATGATATTCTTGACAGACCCGTCGCAGCTAGACAGCTGGCTCCCACAACCACCCCGCAACTTCCTGGAAAGGGCTACTCTATATCGCTCACTGAGATAGTTCCAATCCACCCACCTTGAGAACTTGAGAGACTCGACATGGTTCGAGACGTATACTTCCCTACCCTCTCGACCGAAAAAGTTGGTTACCCATCTTTATAAAGGACTTCTGCTGCAAAAAGCCTCGGAA